>NC_136073.1:251729007-253009007 GCF_964261635.1 Lissotriton helveticus
TGCACTGGGACAGGAACAGCCTAATTTGCATACAGCCAGGTTCTGAAACTGGGATGGTGCAGTGAGCTAAAAAACGGTGTTGGATCTAGCCCTGATCTCTTGACTGGGTGAGAGTATTCTGCTTAATTCAGAGACTCTGTCCCTCACCACCCCTTGTTGTAAATATTTTTGTCCACCCTAAGCGTGGAAGGGTATACTCAGACATGAGTCCCTTGCTCATTGCACCATCAGGATTCAAGCAAGCCGGGCCGAAGACGGCTGTAATGCCAGAAACCGGTCCCCGGAAGCTTGTTTCCTTCCCAGTGTAAGAATTGGCTTTTGTAGTTTGGTTTGCCCTGTTCCCATCATGCACTGGGACAGGAATAGACTAATTTGCATACAGCCAGGTTCTGAAACTGGGATGGTGCAGTGAGCTAAAAAACGGTGTTGGATCTAGCCCTGATCTCTTGACTGGGTGAGAGTATTCTGCTTAATTCAGAGACTCTGTCCCTCACCACCCCTTGTTGTAAATATTTTTGTCCACCCTAAGCGTGGAAGTGTATACTCAGACATGAGTCCCTTGCTCATTGCACCATCAGGATTCAAGCAAGCCGGGCCGAAGACGGCTGTAATGCCAGAAACCGGTCCCTGGAAGCTTGTTTCCTTCCCAGTGTAAGAATTGGCTTTTGTAGTTTGGTTTGCCCTGTTCCCATCATGCACTGGGACAGGAACAGACTAATTTGCATACAGCCAGGTTCTGAAACTGGGATGGTGCAGTGAGCTAAAAAACGGTGTTGGATCTAGCCCTGATCTCTTGACTGGGTGAGAGTATTCTGCTTAATTCAGAGACTCTGTCCCTCACCACCCCTTGTTGTAAATATTTTTGTCCACCCTAAGCGTGGAAGGGTATACTCAGACATGAGTCCCTTGCTCATTGCACCATCAGGATTCAAGCAAGCCGGGCCGAAGACGGCTGTAATGCCAGAAACCGGTCCCCGGAAGCTTGTTTCCTTCCCAGTGTAAGAATTGGCTTTTGTAGTTTGGTTTGCCCTGTTCCCATCATGCACTGGGACAGGAACAGACTAATTTGCATACAGCCAGGTTCTGAAACTGGGATGGTGCAGTGAGCTAAAAAACGGTGTTGGATCTAGCCCTGATCTCTTGACTGGGTGAGAGTATTCTGCTTAATTCAGAGACTCTGTCCCTCACCACCCCTTGTTGTAAATATTTTTGTCCACCCTAAGCGTGGAAGGGTATACTCAGACATGAGTCCCTTGCTCATTGCACCATCAGGATTCAAGCAAGCCGGGCCGAAGACGGCTGTAATGCCAGAAACCGGTCCCCGGAAGCTTGTTTCCTTCCCAGTGTAAGAATTGGCTTTTGTAGTTTGGTTTGCCCTGTTCCCATCATGCACTGGGACAGGAACAGACTAATTTGCATACAGCCAGGTTCTGAAACTGGGATGGTGCAGTGAGCTAAAAAACGGTGTTGGATCTAGCCCTGATCTCTAGACTGGGTGAGAGTATTCTGCTTAATTCAGAGACTCTGTCCCTCACCACCCCTTGTTGTAAATATTTTTGTCCACCCTAAGCGTGGAAGGGTATACTCAGACATGAGTCCCTTGCTCATTGCACCATCGGGATTCAAGCAAGCCGGGCCGAAGACGGCTGTAATGCCAGAAACCGGTCCCCGGAAGCTTGTTTCCTTCCCAGTGTAAGAATTGGCTTTTGTAGTTTGGTTTGCCCTGTTCCCATCATGCACTGGGACAGGAACAGACTAATATGCATACAGCCAGGTTCTGAAACTGGGATGGTGCAGTGAGCTAAAAAACGGTGTTGGATCTAGCCCTGATCTCTTGACTGGGTGAGAGTATTCTGCTTAATTCAGAGACTCTGTCCCTCACCACCCCTTGTTGTAAATATTTTTGTCCACCCTAAGCGTGGAAGGGTATACTCAGACATGAGTCCCTTGCTCATTGCACCATCAGGATTCAAGCAAGCCGGGCCGAAGACGGCTGTAATGCCAGAAACCGGTCCCCGGAAGCTTGTTTCCTTCCCAGTGTAAGAATTGGCTTTTGTAGTTTGGTTTGCCCTGTTCCCATCATGCACTGGGACAGGAACAGACTAATTTGCATACAGCCAGGTTCTGAAACTGGGATGGTGCAGTGAGCTAAAAAACGGTGTTGGATCTAGCCCTGATCTCTTGACTGGGTGAGAGTATTCTGCTTAATTCAGAGACTCTGTCCCTCACCACCCCTTGTTGTAAATATTTTTGTCCACCCTAAGCGTGGAAGGGTATACTCAGACATGAGTCCCTTGCTCATTGCACCATCAGGATTCAAGCAAGCCGGGCCGAAGACGGCTGTAATGCCAGAAACCGGTCCCCGGAAGCTTGTTTCCTTCCCAGTGTAAGAATTGGCTTTTGTAGTTTGGTTTGCCCTGTTCCCATCATGCACTGGGACAGGAACAAACTAATTTGCATACAGCCAGGTTCTGAAACTGGGATGGTGCAGTGAGCTAAAAAACGGTGTTGGATCTAACCCTGATCTCTTGACTGGGTGAGAGTATTCTGCTTAATTCAGAGACTCTGTCCCTCACCACCCCTTGTTGTAAATATTTTTGTCCACCCTAAGCGTGGAAGGGTATACTCAGACATGAGTCCCTTGCTCATTGCACCATCAGGATTCAAGCAAGCCGGGCCGAAGACGGCTGTAATGCCAGAAACCGGTCCCCGGAAGCTTGTTTCCTTCCCAGTGTAAGAATTGGCTTTAGTAGTTTGGTTTGCCCTGTTCCCATCATGCACTGGGACAGGAACAGACTAATTTGCATACAGCCAGGTTCTGAAACTGGGATGGTGCAGTGAGCTAAAAAACGGTGTTGGATCTAGCCCTGATCTCTTGACTGGGTGAGAGTATTCTGCTTAATTCAGAGACTCTGTCCCTCACCACCCCTTGTTGTAAATATTTTTGTCCACCCTAAGCGTGGAAGGGTATACTCAGACATGAGTCCCTTGCTCATTGCACCATCAGGATTCAAGCAAGCCGGCCCGAAGACGGCTGTAATGCCAGAAACCGGTCCCCGGAAGCTTGTTTCCTTCCCAGTGTAAGAATTGGCTTTTGTAGTTTGGTTTGCCCTGTTCCCATCATGCACTGGGACAGGAACAGACTAATTTGCATACAGCCAGGTTCTGAAACTGGGATGGTGCAGTGAGCTAAAAAACGGTGTTGGATCTAGCCCTGATCTCTTGACTGGGTGAGAGTATTCTGCTTAATTCAGAGACTCTGTACCTCACCACCCCTTGTTGTAAATATTTTTGTCCACCCTAAGCGTGGAAGGGTATACTCAGACATGAGTCCCTTGCTCATTGCACCATCAGGATTCAAGCAAGCCGGGCCGAAGACGGCTGTAATGCCAGAAACCGGTCCCTGGAAGCTTGTTTCCTTCCCAGTGTAAGAATTGGCTTTTGTAGTTTGGTTTGCCCTGTTCCCATCATGCACTGGGACAGGAACAGACTAATTTGCATACAGCCAGGTTCTGAAACTGGGATGGTGCAGTGAGCTAAAAAACGGTGTTGGATCTAGCCCTGATCTCTTGACTGGGTGAGAGTATTCTGCTTAATTCAGAGACTCTGTCCTTCACCACCCCTTGTTGTAAATATTTTTGTCCACCCTAAGCGTGGAAGGGTATACTCAGACATGAGTCCCTTGCTCATTGCACCATCAGGATTCAAGCAAGCCGGGCCGAAGACGGCTGTAATGCCAGAAACCGGTCCCCGGAAGCTTGTTTCCTTCCCAGTGTAAGAATTGGCTTTTGTAGTTTGGTTTGCCCTGTTCCCATCATGCACTGGGACAGGAACAGACTAATTTGCATACAGCCAGGTTCTGAAACTGGGATGGTGCAGTGAGCTAAAAAACGGTGTTGGATCTAGCCCTGATCTCTAGACTGGGTGAGAGTATTCTGCTTAATTCAGAGACTCTGTCCCTCACCACCCCTTGTTGTAAATATTTTTGTCCACCCTAAGCGTGGAAGGGTATACTCAGACATGAGTCCCTTGCTCATTGCACCATCGGGATTCAAGCAAGCCGGGCCGAAGACGGCTGTAATGCCAGAAACCGGTCCCCGGAAGCTTGTTTCCTTCCCAGTGTAAGAATTGGCTTTTGTAGTTTGGTTTGCCCTGTTCCCATCATGCACTGGGACAGGAACAGACTAATTTGCATACAGCCAGGTTCTGAAACTGGGATGGTGCAGTGAGCTAAAAAACGGTGTTGGATCTAGCCCTGATCTCTTGACTGGGTGAGAGTATTCTGCTTAATTCAGAGACTCTGTCCCTCACCACCCCTTGTTGTAAATATTTTTGTCCACCCTAAGCGTGGAAGGGTATACTCAGACATGAGTCCCTTGCTCATTGCACCATCAGGATTCAAGCAAGCCGGGCCGAAGACGGCTGTAATGCCAGAAACCGGTCCCCGGAAGCTTGTTTCCTTCCCAGTGTAAGAATTGGCTTTTGTAGTTTGGTTTGCCCTGTTCCCATCATGCACTGGGACAGGAACAGACTAATTTGCATACAGCCAGGTTCTGAAACTGGGATGGTGCAGTGAGCTAAAAAACGGTGTTGGATCTAGCCCTGATCTCTTGACTGGGTGAGAGTATTCTGCTTAATTCAGAGACTCTGTCCCTCACCACCCCTTGTTGTAAATATTTTTGTCCACCCTAAGCGTGGAAGGGTATACTCAGACATGAGTCCCTTGCTCATTGCACCATCAGGATTCAAGCAAGCCGGGCCGAAGACGGCTGTAATGCCAGAAACCGGTCCCCGGAAGCTTGTTTCCTTCCCAGTGTAAGAATTGGCTTTTGTAGTTTGGTTTGCCCTGTTCCCATCATGCACTGGGACAGGAACAAACTAATTTGCATACAGCCAGGTTCTGAAACTGGGATGGTGCAGTGAGCTAAAAAACGGTGTTGGATCTAACCCTGATCTCTTGACTGGGTGAGAGTATTCTGCTTAATTCAGAGACTCTGTCCCTCACCACCCCTTGTTGTAAATATTTTTGTCCACCCTAAGCGTGGAAGGGTATACTCAGACATGAGTCCCTTGCTCATTGCACCATCAGGATTCAAGCAAGCCGGGCCGAAGACGGCTGTAATGCCAGAAACCGGTCCCCGGAAGCTTGTTTCCTTCCCAGTGTAAGAATTGGCTTTAGTAGTTTGGTTTGCCCTGTTCCCATCATGCACTGGGACAGGAACAGCCTAATTTGCATACAGCCAGGTTCTGAAACTGGGATGGTGCAGTGAGCTAAAAAACGGTGTTGGATCTAGCCCTGATCTCTTGACTGGGTGAGAGTATTCTGCTTAATTCAGAGACTCTGTCCCTCACCACCCCTTGTTGTAAATATTTTTGTCCACCCTAAGCGTGGAAGGGTATACTCAGACATGAGTCCCTTGCTCATTGCACCATCAGGATTCAAGCAAGCCGGTCCGAAGACGGCTGTAATGCCAGAAACCGGTCCCCGGAAGCTTGTTTCCTTCCCAGTGTAAGAATTGGCTTTTGTAGTTTGGTTTGCCCTGTTCCCATCATGCACTGGGACAGGAATAGACTAATTTGCATACAGCCAGGTTCTGAAACTGGGATGGTGCAGTGAGCTAAAAAACGGTGTTGGATCTAGCCCTGATCTCTTGACTGGGTGAGAGTATTCTGCTTAATTCAGAGACTCTGTCCCTCACCACCCCTTGTTGTAAATATTTTTGTCCACCCTAAGCGTGGAAGTGTATACTCAGACATGAGTCCCTTGCTCATTGCACCATCAGGATTCAAGCAAGCCGGGCCGAAGACGGCTGTAATGCCAGAAACCGGTCCCTGGAAGCTTGTTTCCTTCCCAGTGTAAGAATTGGCTTTTGTAGTTTGGTTTGCCCTGTTCCCATCATGCACTGGGACAGGAACAGACTAATTTGCATACAGCCAGGTTCTGAAACTGGGATGGTGCAGTGAGCTAAAAAACGGTGTTGGATCTAGCCCTGATCTCTTGACTGGGTGAGAGTATTCTGCTTAATTCAGAGACTCTGTCCCTCACCACCCCTTGTTGTAAATATTTTTGTCCACCCTAAGCGTGGAAGGGTATACTCAGACATGAGTCCCTTGCTCATTGCACCATCAGGATTCAAGCAAGCCGGGCCGAAGACGGCTGTAATGCCAGAAACCGGTCCCCGGAAGCTTGTTTCCTTCCCAGTGTAAGAATTGGCTTTTGTAGTTTGGTTTGCCCTGTTCCCATCATGCACTGGGACAGGAACAGACTAATTTGCATACAGCCAGGTTCTGAAACTGGGATGGTGCAGTGAGCTAAAAAACGGTGTTGGATCTAGCCCTGATCTCTTGACTGGGTGAGAGTATTCTGCTTAATTCAGAGACTCTGTCCCTCACCACCCCTTGTTGTAAATATTTTTGTCCACCCTAAGCGTGGAAGGGTATACTCAGACATGAGTCCCTTGCTCATTGCACCATCAGGATTCAAGCAAGCCGGGCCGAAGACGGCTGTAATGCCAGAAACCGGTCCCCGGAAGCTTGTTTCCTTCCCAGTGTAAGAATTGGCTTTTGTAGTTTGGTTTGCCCTGTTCCCATCATGCACTGGGACAGGAACAGACTAATTTGCATACAGCCAGGTTCTGAAACTGGGATGGTGCAGTGAGCTAAAAAACGGTGTTGGATCTAGCCCTGATCTCTAGACTGGGTGAGAGTATTCTGCTTAATTCAGAGACTCTGTCCCTCACCACCCCTTGTTGTAAATATTTTTGTCCACCCTAAGCGTGGAAGGGTATACTCAGACATGAGTCCCTTGCTCATTGCACCATCAGGATTCAAGCAAGCCGGGCCGAAGACGGCTGTAATGCCAGAAACCGGTCCCCGGAAGCTTGTTTCCTTCCCAGTGTAAGAATTGGCTTTTGTAGTTTGGTTTGCCCTGTTCCCATCATGCACTGGGACAGGAACAGACTAATTTGCATACAGCCAGGTTCTGAAACTGGGATGGTGCAGTGAGCTAAAAAACGGTGTTGGATCTAGCCCTGATCTCTAGACTGGGTGAGAGTATTCTGCTTAATTCAGAGACTCTGTCCCTCACCACCCCTTGTTGTAAATATTTTTGTCCACCCTAAGCGTGGAAGGGTATACTCAGACATGAGTCCCTTGCTCATTGCACCATCGGGATTCAAGCAAGCCGGGCCGAAGACGGCTGTAATGCCAGAAACCGGTCCCCGGAAGCTTGTTTCCTTCCCAGTGTAAGAATTGGCTTTTGTAGTTTGGTTTGCCCTGTTCCCATCATGCACTGGGACAGGAACAGACTAATTTGCATACAGCCAGGTTCTGAAACTGGGATGGTGCAGTGAGCTAAAAAACGGTGTTGGATCTAGCCCTGATCTCTTGACTGGGTGAGAGTATTCTGCTTAATTCAGAGACTCTGTCCCTCACCACCCCTTGTTGTAAATATTTTTGTCCACCCTAAGCGTGGAAGGGTATACTCAGACATGAGTCCCTTGCTCATTGCACCATCAGGATTCAAGCAAGCCGGGCCGAAGACGGCTGTAATGCCAGAAACCGGTCCCCGGAAGCTTGTTTCCTTCCCAGTGTAAGAATTGGCTTTTGTAGTTTGGTTTGCCCTGTTCCCATCATGCACTGGGACAGGAACAGACTAATTTGCATACAGCCAGGTTCTGAAACTGGGATGGTGCAGTGAGCTAAAAAACGGTGTTGGATCTAGCCCTGATCTCTTGACTGGGTGAGAGTATTCTGCTTAATTCAGAGACTCTGTCCCTCACCACCCCTTGTTGTAAATATTTTTGTCCACCCTAAGCGTGGAAGGGTATACTCAGACATGAGTCCCTTGCTCATTGCACCATCAGGATTCAAGCAGGCCGGGCCGAAGACGGCTGTAATGCCAGAAACCGGTCCCCGGAAGCTTGTTTCCTTCCCAGTGTAAGAATTGGCTTTTGTAGTTTGGTTTGCCCTGTTCCCATCATGCACTGGGACAGGAACAAACTAATTTGCATACAGCCAGGTTCTGAAACTGGGATGGTGCAGTGAGCTAAAAAACGGTGTTGGATCTAACCCTGATCTCTTGACTGGGTGAGAGTATTCTGCTTAATTCAGAGACTCTGTCCCTCACCACCCCTTGTTGTAAATATTTTTGTCCACCCTAAGCGTGGAAGGGTATACTCAGACATGAGTCCCTTGCTCATTGCACCATCAGGATTCAAGCAAGCCGGGCCGAAGACGGCTGTAATGCCAGAAACCGGTCCCCGGAAGCTTGTTTCCTTCCCAGTGTAAGAATTGGCTTTAGTAGTTTGGTTGGCCCTGTTCCCATCATGCACTGGGACAGGAACAGACTAATTTGCATACAGCCAGGTTCTGAAACTGGGATGGTGCAGTGAGCTAAAAAACGGTGTTGGATCTAGCCCTGATCTCTTGACTGGGTGAGAGTATTCTGCTTAATTCAGAGACTCTGTCCCTCACCACCCCTTGTTGTAAATATTTTTGTCCACCCTAAGCGTGGAAGGGTATACTCAGACATGAGTCCCTTGCTCATTGCACCATCAGGATTCAAGCAAGCCGGGCCGAAGACGGCTGTAATGCCAGAAACCGGTCCCCGGAAGCTTGTTTCCTTCCCAGTGTAAGAATTGGCTTTTGTAGTTTGGTTTGCCCTGCTCCCATCATGCACTGGGACAGGAACAGACTAATTTGCATACAGCCAGGTTCTGAAACTGGGATGGTGCAGTGAGCTAAAAAACGGTGTTGGATCTAGCCCTGATCTCTTGACTGGGTGAGAGTATTCTGCTTAATTCAGAGACTCTGTCCCTCACCACCCCTTGTTGTAAATACTTCCAAAGAAAAGCACTGGATTATATTATTACACCTTATAATGATGACTTCAGTTTGGTACCAGCTGGAAGAATATTTTAAGGGCTCATTTTAATAGTGAAACAAATCCAATTTCATGGTAAAATTGAGTTTTGTCTAACTACTAAATACATGGTACTTTATAAAAGCTACCCGTTATCTGCCTAAAGCCTTTAAGGCCTTTCTGAGACTGTTGCCTGTGACCTGGCTGCTGAGGGGTGGCTCACCGAAAGGTGTGCACTCCTGTAAGGACAGGGACAAAGGGCCTTGGATGTGGGGAGGTGTTGTCCTCTCCTTGATAGGATGGCCTGAAGGCTGTGCCAAGGCCATTGGTGAACTTCAAAAAGGCCTACTTGTCACAAGCAGACATAGTTAACACCCACATCTGCTCCCTTCTTTTGTCCATGCAACTCACTAAATGTATGTTTGTTGATAAAATATAAAACAGAAGAACCCCATATTTATATAGTTTCTTATATATGACTGTATGTGTGTGTGAGAGAGAGCTGTCAGGGGAGAATTCAAGGGGGTAACAAAGGACCCCAGCCCCTACTGATTTGTGTGCGGGCCCCTTCAGCATATTTTGCAGAGTGCTCCCTCATGTCTTTTTACGCCACTGGGAGAATTCAAGAACCCTCACTGTCCTGAAGGCGATATGCTTCATCATTGGATTCCCTCCTCACACCTGGACTGCAAGGTCCTAGGTGTGGGCTACAACTCCCTTGCAGGAGGTGCTCAGGTGTTTTAAAGATGAGCGATGTTATAGGGTGCGTGAGGGGCAGAGTGCAAAAGGAGTGTTGGATAAAGCTATCTCCTGAGGGACTAATCCATTTTATTCAGTGGTTCACTAAGATAGGATTAAAAAGGAGAGGCTCCGGGGTTTTAATCAAATAGATCTCTGTAGATGGTCAACATGTTTCTGCCCATGATTGACCCCAGTGGGGATCAGCGGCATTCATCGGGACCTGGTAAATTAGCCACTCTGCTCAAAGCTGTGATAGTAAATTAAAAGTATATTGGCCACAAATATATCAGAACGGGCAGACTGGCGATAGCCCATGTATTGCAGGGTCCACCGTCTTTCTAATATGGGGGAATAGTGTCCACTCTAAAACCATTGGGTACATCTTTACTGCCAAACTCTTTAGTCTGTGCAGCAACTAACAAACGTCCCAGCAAGATTACCTTCTTTTGGCCCCACAGCTAGACTGGCACCCATCAATGTGGGCCTCTTATTGACATTGTCAGATCCTGCCGGAGTGTCAAGACTTGTTTGATAAGTCTGCTAGAGTTTTACATATAAGTAGAGATACAGAATGCCAGAACATTTTGTGTGTATCTACTGTCTGGATGAGTAGAACTCAGCTTTTGTTATACCAGACTTTTGTCTCTGAGTTTGTTGGGGGTACAAGGACTGCCTAAAACTGTATTTTAGTGTTAGATTTTGGTGGTGCTAGGATAACATAGTACTCTCTCCACACACACACAGCCATCAGAGCCGCATTATTGTGAATTAAATTGCTTTCTTGAAAATGCCCAAAGTGAGTAGGGTTAGCCCCAGGAAATTTTAACCCATTGGTTAGGGTGGCCTCATGGGACAGTCGCACCCACTAGCTGGTGCCAGGCATAAATGGCACCTCCAAGCAGAACACTCCTGGACTTGTGGAAGATCAGAAGAGGACTGGACCTGATGTCTGAGACCTGAGATAAGCCCCACAGGACTGAACCTGCACTCCCTATTGTACCCAGAACAACTAAGTGGACTCTAAGGGTCATAAGGCTTACCTCTTAAAGCTACTGGGAAACAACAAGCTACAAGATGCCTTTTCTTGCAATTGCCCAACTGACCAGTAGCAATAGGACCTGGACTGGACCCTCCTGTTGGCCTCTGCCTACCACTCTGTATGTCTCAGTGCCTCCTCTGAAGAAGTATACTCCTGACGTGGACTGGGACTTAAAGAACTGAAGTCAGAAGGTACAACCCTTGATAAGGATGAATCTGGTTAGTGCATTGTTTTGCATTTTAACTTTATTCCTGTTTTAGTACTGTATAAATACTTTATGCATTGCCTCTAACTTAAGCCGGTCTGCTCTGCACCATAGCTGCCAGAGGGTTGAACTTAGGTTTTATTAGTGCCTTTAGTGGTTGAACCTGGCATGGACTGTGGTTGGTACCTGAGATGGGCACCTAAACCCCTCATCTAATAAAGCAATTTTATACACACTCTCTTCCCAAACGTGGGTATGTTACGTAGCACAAATCTAACTGTGGAGCAGTGTAGTGCTGTCTGTAGGTGAGAGCCCATGGATAAGATTCATGATGGCTTACAAGAGATGGGGAAAATGTGTAACTACATTTCTGGGTAGTAGTGCTCTTTGGGGAGGGAGGGGATTCCATTTTAGAATTTGCTCTCCTTCCACTCAATCTTGTGTTCCAATCGTATTCTTAAAAGAGGTCCGGATAGGCACATTTTGAATATGGGAAGCGTTCAAAACGCAAGAGACAAACTATGTATGTGGAATACTAAAAGAACATTTAGAAAATATAACTGATAAACCTGGATTAAAAATGGAGTAAATTGGAGGAAATTACACATGGATTCTAGAAGTAGGATGAATCATCTAAAGCAGTGCGACTGGGAGTGGAGAATATGTATGTTCCCCACTTACTTGTTCAAACTTTGATGCCAAAGAGGGCAAGGCATACGCCCAGTTCACGCATGCAACTTATCGATGAATGTTTAAACGCAGGATTAAAGTAAAAAATGAACGGTGTGCACACCACCTCTTTGATGACTCCTTCCACTCAATGGCATCCTTCCCCTTAAGTGGCATTAGCTCCCTCTCCCTAACCTGGCATGCATTTTTCCTGCCACAGATCTTTTTTCTCTGACTAGCATCTCTATGTTTCCTGTGTTAAGTCTTCACTCCACACTCCATGTGCCCATCATGGACCGGTACTGTCACAAATGGGGCAATAACAGGTTTCCAAGCAGATAGACCCAGGTCTCTTTGAAGCTTAAGATCCTTTGTACCTCTTAAAATAACCACCAAGCTCTGGAGCAAACGGGGAGAGAAGGATGGTAAGTAAGTAAAACTGAAGCGTCGGTTTGGATTAAGCCCCTTTCGCCACCTATAAACAAAAAGGTATATGCATTTGCAGGAAGCAGGTTTTTTATGTAGTAGTGCCAATGTAAGGGCACACCATGCAAAAAGTACAGACAGCCCTTATTTGTATGTTAGGGTTTAAATTAATAATCTAAAGTGCTCTCTCTGTGGTAGTGTGGTCGAACACCTTAGGCTTATCAGAGGGTAGTGCTAAGGATTTGTTGTACACACAGTCAATAAACGTGACACACACTCAGAAGAAAATCCGAGACCAATTTAGAAAAGTAAAACAGATTTTTATATATTTTTAGACACCAAGATCAATCGAATCAGGTAAGTACCTTAGGAGTTATAGATTTTTGTAGAAAAAGAAAATACAGTCAAATAACGGTTTTGAGGTATGAGCCTCGAATGCGGTAATGTTATCCTATGGGAGAAACATACAGTGCACAGATATACTTGCAAACGTTTTTGAAGGATACCTTCTAGGACTTAAGGTGCTTAGGAGTCAAGGTCCACGAAACTACCAGAAATTTGGTTTTACCTACCCTGATGAATTTGGGTGCAGAGGTGCTGGTCACATTGGTAGCCTCGAGTGCTACGTGTTAAAGACTATGGAAGAAGGACCTGTAAAAGAAATGCTACAAGTAGGCCCAGAGGGGGCTCGGCTCTTGAGGGTCTCTGTAGCACAAGGGCACAGTTGGTTTATGTGAACCCGGGCTGGGGGGTTCTGGTACAGAGGTGTTTTGTTCGGCGGGTCACTGTAATTAGAGGTTCTCACCTGACTTTGGTGACCTGGAGAGGGAGAGAAAACAGGGCAGCAGGGCCACTCTTGACAAAATAATTTACAACAAGGGGTGGTGATGGACAGAGTCTCTGAATTAAGCAGAGTACTCTCACCCAGTCAAGAGATCAGGGCTAGATCCAACACCGTTTTTTAGCTCATTGCACCATCCCAGTTTCAGAACCTGGCTGTATGCAAATTAGTCTGTCCCTGGCCCAGTGCATCATGGGAACAGGGCAGACCAGACTACAAAAGCCAATTCTTACACTGGGAAGGAAACAAGCTTCCGGGGACCGGTTTCTGCCATTTCAGGCGTCTTCGGCCCGGCTTGCTTGAATCCTGATGGTGCAATGAGCAAGGGACTCACATCTGAGTATACCCTTCCACGCTTAGGGTGGACAAAATAATTTACAACAAGGGGTGGTGATGACTCTTGACAAAGGCATCATGGATCCTTAAGTCACTCAATGGCAGGTCGGTGGTGTCCGGACTGGACACACAACAAGCCTTGGTCGATGGAAGGCTTCCAGTAGCCATGGTATTGGTGCTGAGAGGCTCCAGGAAGGGTCAGCATCTTGAGTCTTGGTGAAAAATATGGGACTGGCCTTCTGGACTCGCAACAACCTCTTCCTGGCAAGTTTCTCCCTCTGTGAGCCTGTTGGCCAGAAAGACGAGGTACCGGGTCGATGCAGTCGTGCCTGTAGATGCAGGGGGTGGCTCCGCCACCCCAATGGAGATGCTGCTTGGTTGTTGAAGGGGGGAACAGTCCTCCAAAGGTTTGGGGAGGCTGCTCAGCTTCTGGACGAGTCAGTCTTTGTGATTATCACGGTGCAAGAAGCCAGGCAGGGTTTGGCAGCAATCTCAGTGCAGAACTTCTGTTATCACAACTTCCGCTCTTCTTTGTCCTTCCTTTTGTTCTTAGAAGACAACTCTGATTTGCTGGTGTCAGGGGGACCCCTTAATATTGAATTTAGAGGCATTTAGGGGAGTGTAGGGTAGTAGCCAATAGGCCACTTACCCTGGGGTGACTACGTCCCCTATATGACTACTTCCTGTGGAGAGTGTGCATATTCCTACCCAGAATTTCTAGTTTCA
Organism: Lissotriton helveticus; assembly: GCF_964261635.1. Taxonomy (NCBI): domain Eukaryota; kingdom Metazoa; phylum Chordata; class Amphibia; order Caudata; family Salamandridae; genus Lissotriton; species Lissotriton helveticus. The sequence goes on from NC_136073.1 coordinate 251,742,854, forward strand.
CCAAATCCAAAATGGTGGAATCCTTTTTCAGGTCCACTTCAGGTGGCCCACCGTAGGGGTGTCCCTAGCCTGAAAGTGAAACACCCCTACTGACTATCTTATTTTCCCATATGCTCTGATGCCAAAGGGGCCTCAGGGCAGGCATTCCCCAGGACTGGGGGAAGCCAGGATTGCGTTTCAAAGGCACTAGAGGCTTTGTAAGCCTCTGTCCTTGATTTGCTAAATCACTAGCCATCCTGCTGGAGGAGGTGTAAACACCATCCTCCGGAGCAGGCATTGTTTCTGGCCTCTGAGAGCATGGGCTCTCACCTACAGGGGGTCAGAAACGTTTCTGTGGTGGCAGGCAGGATGATAGCAGTCAGCCAGCACACTAGAGGACTAGTTGGTTTTCAGGGGGCACCTCTCAGGTACCCTCTGGGTGCATGTCACAATAAATCTGAGACTGGCATCAGTATAGATTTATTGAGATGAGGTGCTTGATACCAAACACCATTATTTTCAGTGCAGCCATTATGCTGGGTAACTCGTAATGACTAGTGCCCAGTACATACCTTTAACATGGCTGCCTGATCACTTGCAATTCTCTAGCAATGACACGAGGTGTCCCAGGAGCATATCTGCTTATGCAGATATGCTCGCACATGTATTATAATGCACCCTAACTTAGGGCTCTTAAGGCCTTCTGTAGGGGTGACTTACATATAATACATGCAGTGTGTGAGCATTGCACACAGGGAGTGTGCAGTGTTGTGTTCTCGGAAGGGCTTGTGCCCTTTCATGCATCCTGCAGTGGCAGTCTGCATGCAGTATCGTGAGGGTCCCTTTGGGTGGCATAATACATGCTGCAGTCCATAGGGACCCTCTTTAATAGCCATGCCCTTGGTACCATAGGTACCATTTAGCAGGGACTTACAAGGGTGCTAAAGTCCTTGTCAATTGAGTTACAAATGAGCATGTGTTTTGTTGTAGGGAACGAACACTGGCACTGGAGCCTGGCTAGCCGGCTTCAGTGCACTGTCAAGAGTCGAAAACCAGGCTCTATTAGTTCAAATGAGGCAACAATTGGGGGGGGGGGCATCTGCAAAGAAGTCCAGCTTGCTTCAGCATTCAAGTTCTGTACAGTTTTGAAATTGACAAGTTGTCGACTCAAATACACATATTCAGCAATGTGCACTCACCACCCAATGGTTAATGGGAAGCCAACAGGCTACATTTGAAGACTCCAGAGTTGCAATAGAAGCTGAAAGAGGGAGATCATACGGTCTGTATCAATAGCAGGAGTACAATGAGTGTTACCTAAGGAAGCTACCCACAGGAAAACTAGAAAACAATAAAGATGCAAACAAGAGGGGAGTCGATTACGATCTGGAATGAGGATTGAAGAACCCAACAATACGCACAGTTGCCAGGCGGAGACTGATTGAGAATGACGTTGTTAACTATTGGTCTGCTGGTTGAGAATAAAGTCATTAAATGGGACCACTGCCTACCTAAAAAAAAAATTCTCAACATCCAAAAGCTGGAATAGTTCTCTTGGAGACCCCTTCCCATTTATGAATGGTTTACCATTACATTTGTATTGTTGGTAAAATATTAATGTTTTGCGGCTGGTATTTGTTTCAAAACAATAACACATCGCATTCCAAATTGATATTTGGAAGGGGCGCCCTACACACACCCCTTCCAAATATCAATTCAGTGTTTGGCCACAAACCCAAATTGCGATTCAGTAATGTGTTATTAAATCGAAATTTTGGTTTCATACAGAACAAAAAGACTTTGTGGTTGCAGATGTCCAGATTCTGTGAATCAGACCTTTTGCGACTGCAAAAAGGCATCATACAACTGTCCAAGAGTGTTTTGTAAGCAGCCACTTGTGAGCTTAGGGCTGTTCAGAGCACTTGCATCTACAGAGCGGATCAGAGTAAGTTCCTGCTTACCATTAGAATCCAATCGGGTGCAAGACAAATTTCTTATTCAGGGTTTTTCTTTCAGAGATTCAAGGCTGTTTTGTTAGTCAGATGAGGGGCTGAGGAGTTCTGTGTTTGTGAGTTTCCTTAATGATAGAAAGTCTGACTCAGGCTGCAGGCATTTGTCAAGGGTGTTTCAGAGTTTGTAGCTTGGCTAGCAGAGAACGACTGACATGCATTTGTTCTTTGAGGGGCATTTGTGAGTCTAGGGTGAAATATGGCTGATCACATGCTCCTGCTAGGAATGTTATGGATACCAGCTTTCCTGCTATGCAGAACCTTTCATGTAGGTGGTGTCTTCGAACGATGCACGATATTTGTAACTTCATCCTGAATTTCACTGGCAGCCAGCAGAGGGTTTTCAGGGCTAAGTTCACGTGTTCGTGTTTCCAAAGGTGTGTATGCCTCTTGGTGACCGAGCTTTGGATTTTTGTAGACTTTGTGTAAACTTTAATAGCAGGTCTGGTGTACACAGCAAATTACAAAAACAGGAGTCTTCTCAGCCCAATCCAAAAGGTAGTCTGCATGGGGAAGAATTTTCCAGACCACAGAAAGTGACATGTTAATATCCTTGACATTGATTTGAGAATTAAATGAAAGAATTCTATCGAAAATAATTCACAGGTTTTGGTTTTCTTTGATGTCGCTGGTACCAGGAGGGCTCAGGTGGGAATCTCATGATTAAGATCTTAGACATGGCTCCAGTCAGGCACAAGCTGCTTTATCTCATCTAGTTCTGCACATGATCTAGGCATAGTTGTCCATCCCATTTTCAAAGGTAACAGTGCTGTCTATACTTGAGATCCATAACTGAAGGAATAAGAACCATCATCAGGCTGGTTATCATGCCACACTGATTTGCTGCGCAGCCTTTAATTAATTTTAATACACAAGCATTGAAAATTGAGAAGGAAATATGCTAGTAATCGAAGCGATGTTAGCGTTTTAAAAATGTTAATGTTTAAAATGGCTCTATCTAAGCACTATTCTCAACAGGGGGATATAGCGCTTTAAAAAAAAAATTATTGCCTGAAAGTGATGTGGATGAACTGTAATAAGATGCTTTCATTTGTTTTACTGCAATGTTAATGGATGTACTGTCATAAGATATTTTTAATTTGTTCACTGTGATTTCCTAATGCTTTTATGGTCGCGTGACCGAATAAAGCCGTTGAACTTGGATGCCACACGCATTACGATGAAGTGGACTTCCTATGTGTAGAATAACAAGTTTCTCACTTCTGCACAAATGCTGAAATGGCAGAGACTTGCACTGTTGTTCCCAACTGTTGCAATACACATGCCTACTGTATAAGTGATAAAACCTAGTAAGGGAACCATTCACCTGCTGCAGATGTTCACTACCCAGTGATGCTGTTCTGTTTTTGGTTGGTTATGTGTGATTTAAAAAATTACCAGTTCTCCCCAAACAAAAAGGAAACTTTGGCTAATGAACAGTAAAATGCATTTGCCCCCTTGGCAGCTACTTCACTAATAAATCTAACCTAGCCTAAAACCGGAGACAATGTGCTTGGATTCCAAGGAGTCACAAAGACGATTCAAAAGGACCTCCTTAGGAAGATAAAAGATAAAAAATGGAAAATATTTTGATTGATCAGAACCTCTAATATTGCTTAAAAATGAAGTCATCATATATCATTGTCCATCCGAATGCATCAGGATTACCACTAGGTTACACATCATTTATTTACCTGCCTACCCTAAAAAGGAAAATACCCGATTTTTTTTAAAGGCATACAGCCTAGTGCATGCCTTTTACACTTCCAAAGTGGCCCCATCACAGAATTTCTAAAGATGCGATTCAGGTAGAGAGGGTCGTGGACTTTGTATCGACTAGAAGCGTAGATGTTCCTTGGCGGTACTTGAGTATCACTTTATATATATAAGAAGAAGAAGGTGCGGTCTTTGACGGCCTAGACGGTTCTAGGATGGACAAACGCCTCTTGGGGACAGCTGTGTCGGTGGCCAAGAGGGACATAGCACTGCACTGGTCACGGGCCAGGGCGCCTACTGTAGAGGGGTGGAGGAGGGGAGTGGACTGGTGCGGGATCCAGGAAGAGGCCCTATTTCAAGCCTGTGGTTGCCCGGAATTATTTCACAGAGTGTGGGGTAAATGGTTTAATATGATGCCACCATGATTTTCAGTTTTTTCTGAATTCTACGTCATACTGCAACTGCTATACAAAATGCTGTGTTGGATTGTAACGGACTGACTCTACCTATATCATTCATCATCTTTGACCTGTTACCTGTGCTACTTAATGAACTGCAACCAATGAATTTTCTTTGTCTATGCAAAACCAATAAAGTTGATTATCAAAAAAAAAAAGAAGAAGAAGGTAAATGCCCAGCTACTGATTTTGGCAGAACCGATCCAATCATAACAAGAAGGGCATGTCTAAAATGAAGTAAGGAAATACAACCTTGTGTTTCATTGATTCTGAGGAGGCCAACATTAATTATGCCAAAACGTGTCGACCTTCATAGTTTGGAGGAGTCTATGTGGTTAAAATAGACTATGGATTGATAAACTCTTGAATACAAGGAGTAAGTTAATGAACAACAGGGAATTCTTGGTCTCCCTCCCTGCTCCATTGGCCAACCTCCTGGTGGATTATGAACTAAATATCAAAAAACACCCATAACCTTTAAAACAAGTATTGAGGGACAAGGATAAAAGATTGTTGTGTAATAACTTGTCTGTAATAATTTTTGTACTGTTTTTGTATAGTGTGTCGGTGTGTGTGAGTATATATATATATATATATATATATATATATATATATATATATATATATATATATATTTAAATATATATATATATATATATATTTATATATATATATATCTATACTACTATTATAAAGAGAGAACACAAACCTTTGAGCCAGGTAAACTCGAAAAGTACACCACCAATCAAAACACCCAAGACATCTTTGAAAACCTCAGGGCAAGCAGAAGGACATAGGCTATTAAAACTAAAAAATATACGTTGTTTAAAAAATGTTGAAATAAAAATAAAGTAGTCCCTTGCAAGTAGCGCCAGCCGCGACGTCTGCTTGATGACATCATTTGCGTTTGCGCTCCCTGGCAACACTTCCGGAAATGGTGCCGAGGATCGCGACCTGCTGGGAGGACTGCCGCGGCCCTGCTTGCTGCTGGGCGAAGTGGCGGCCTGTGCGGGCGGGGCGCCTGGATAATGGCGGCCTGTGCGGGCAGAGCGCCTGGAGAGTGGCGGCCTGTGCGGGCGGGGCGCCTGGAGAGTGGCGGCCTGTGCGGGCGGGGCGCCTGGAGCGGGACCGGCGGCTGAGGTAAGGATCAGGCTCTCCGGGACACGGGCGGGAGGGGGCCGGGGGCGGGAGTGCACGCAAGGCTCAAATGCTGCCCCCAGCCCCTTTCTGCCCCAGGCAACGCTGGGGCGGGCTGCTAGTATATATATATATATATATGTGACTAGTATTTAGAAAATACAGCATGTACCTTTTTAGGTTAGGCAGTTACATAAAGGATTTTAACCTGGTGGCACTCATGATGCGTTCAGATGGACAATGATAAATGATAATTTCATTGATAAGGAATTTATTATCTTTAATCCTTATTGAAGCCCAGGATCTATGGGTTTATTTGGGCAGACTCCTTTTCTGCTGGAGGAGGATAGTCTGCTGCTAGGACATTGCAAGATCACTCCATCGCTGACTATATGAAACGTAGTGCCATGAAAACAGCAGTGAATCAACACATCCAAGGAGACTAAGGGAGTACAGAGAGGACCCACTAATGGTCTGCTGAGCATGTTAGCACATGGCTGGAGACTGCCATTTCAGCCAAGGAGAGTAATCACAAGGAAGCCTGGGACAAATCCAAAAACATCAAAATGGGGCCTTCTGAGTAGGATAGCCAATGACTGGAGCATCACAAAACTGCTTCTTCCTAAGCCAGTATATGAAAATATATATATATATATATATATATATATATATATATATATATATATATATATATATATATATATATATATATATATATATATGCATATATATACATATATATATACATACATACATATTATACATACAGTTTTATTTGCAAAGCATAGTTTCGGGCCTACAATAGTCCATAATGATGCAAATGTTTATGGATTCAAACTTTCACTCCTCTGCAAAACAGAGGCCAGTTGTCATCAAAAGCTATTTGAATGTTTCAACAACCAGCTGTTCAGAGGGTTTAGCTAGTTGTTATACTTTAAAAGTTACCTATTCCGAAAAGGGGAGACTAGCTTGGTGCTACAATGCCCCAACATACTGACTTTCTGATGGATACTTAGAACTGCAGATTCCTCACCTTGTGAATACTCCCCAGGCATCAGACTAGATCTGGAAAACTCATGAACAGTACTCCTACACACCGATAGGTGGCGTAGAGCTACTCCATTTGTACATCCTTTTGCTCTGGAATTGGCACAGAGCCGCATATAGGTGCTGCCCATACTCACTGATTTCGGGGCTTGATGTACAAACATTTTGTGTTGCAAGTCTCTAATTGCAATTCTTTGCGACTCGCAATTAGAGACTCGCAAAATTAAATGTACTAATGTGTCTCTGACACATTAGCAAATCCTAATGGGGTTGAAATTGACCTGCCTCATCAATATTCATTAGGCAGGTCGCAATTTGCAACCAACACAGGGATGGTGGCCTGCTGGGGGAAGCAGGCCACCTCCAACCCTTTATGCAGAAAAAAATTTCCCACCTTTTCTACATAAAGGGTTGAAGTCGAAAGGGTTATAGCGCTAACAAAAACGTTTGTTTTGAACTGTGGCACAATAGGAGGACTTAATGTTTATAAATCAGGGAATGTAAATACCATATGTTGACAAAGATAATCGAAGGATAGAGCAAAGGGCATGTGATTTAACTGTGGGGTAATGCAGTGATTAGGTACAAAGGTGATGAATGGTTTTAATGTACTTGTGACCCTTCGTTGAGGAATATCCATTGATTATTGCTTTGTCATTTTTCTAGTGACCCCTGACGAAGGGCAATTTCAGCCCGAAATGCATTGGTTTTCAATTTGAATAAACGCTGCTTTTTATGAATAGCGCTTCAGTCTTGTTCCTCATTGAAGTCCGGATGGGCACTTGGTGAACCAAAGAAACTTGGGAAAATGGCGCGCAGTTCCACGTGTGGACAGGAACTGCAGTTTGAGTTGAAGAATAGAGAAAAAGCAAAAGGATAAAAATTGTTAATTACTAAAAAAATGAATAAGGAGTAAAATACGCCGAATGGCAGAAATGGCTGTTCACTGGTTTGGCGAGAATGGTCTCCCCGTATATTGTGTCTTTGTCTTAAATCGTGTCATTTGGGCATGACAAGGGGCCAAGTTGCACGCACATTGGAGTACAGTGGATGAAATTGGTGAAAAAAGAGGACGACGGTGTGCATCCCACACTACTGAGAGAAGAGCCATATCTTCAGCCCCTTCCTAAAGGAGAGGAGATCCAGGGCATTCCTGAGAAGGAAGGGAAGATCGTTCCATGCCCTGGAAGCACGATTGATGAAGCTCCTGCCTTCCCAGTTGACTCTTTTAGATGGGGGGACTTGAACATATTTAGCTCCTGTGGAGTGTAACATTCTTCGCGGGACATACCATTGGAATTTACGCCTAAGGAAGTCGGGTCCTGTTCCATTAATAGCGTTACAAACGGCGCAAAGTGCCATAAAGCGAACCCTTTGTTTCATTGGGAGCCAATGAAGTTGCCTCAGTTTCTTTTTTACAGAGACGCATTTTAGAGTTCCTGACAACAATCTGGCTGCTGTGTTTTGGGCTAGTTGGAGCCGATTGATGTGCTGCTTTTGAGCATTAAGATATAGGCTGTTGCAATAGTCCACGCGTGACATTATGAGGGCCATTATCACTGTCTTGAGGCTGTTATCAGACAGGAAGAATTACATTTTTCTTATAATTCTTAGGGCCAAAAAGCAGGCCGAGATAATCATGCTTATTTGGTCACCCATAGTGAGCTTATTGTCCAGCAGTACCCCAAGGTTTTTTGCTTTCCTAGTGGGTAGGGGGTAGACACCAAGATCTTCTGGTCACCAGTCGGGTGTCCACACACGTGGATTGTTACCAAACTTTATGACCTCGGTCTTGCTGGAATTTAATTTTAGGCAGTTGGAGGACATCCAGTTTGAGATGGCCCCCATACAATCATGCAAACGTGCCCCGGTATCCTTTTCCATCCCTTAGGTCAATGACAACACTATTTGAGTGTTGTCAGCATAGGAGGTAAGTTGGAAGCCAAATAATCTAATGACTCCTGCCAGGGGTGCCACATAGATATTAAAAAGTGTCGGGCTTAGTGACGAGCCCGGTGGCACCCCACATGGAAGGGTAAAGGGTTTAGACCTGTTGCCATCCAGGTCCACAGTTTGTGATCTGTCAGATAAAGATGAGTCCAAGAGTCTCCATGCTCGTCCTTCTACACCTATATCAGATAATCGGTCCATTAACACTTCATGATGGACTGTGTCGAAGGCCGCCGACAGGTCCAGCAGGATCAGCACAGCATTGCCTCCCTTGTTTAAGGCCTCTCTAATTTCCTCCGTGGATTTAAGTAAAGCAGACTCCGTGCTGTGATTCGCTCTGAACCCATATTGGGATGGGTCAAGAGAGTTGTTGGGCTGAAGAAACACACTAAGTTGGGTGTTCATGGCCTTTTCCAATATTTTGGCAGGGAATGGGAGCCATGAGATAGGCCTATAGTTGTTAGGATCTTTTGGATCCAGGGTCTTTTATTTCAACAAACGAAGGACAGGGGCCTTTTTCCAAATTTTGGGGAATATGCCTGATGTGAATATAGCATTCAGCAGTGGTGTGAGTGCTGTTCCAATGACTTCTGGACTTTGCTTAATAATCACCACTGGGCAGGGCTCCAGAGCGGATAGAATTCATCATTTTAATAGTTTCCGGTGTCCCTAGGAGTTTAAATTGTTGGAAGGCAGGAACTGTCCAATGCATCCGTAAATGGGCGGGCATGTCCCTTTTTGTGTGAACAAATTAAAAATGATTTCAACTTTTTAACACCTTGGCTGCTAGAGGTTTTCCCCTCCTGTGCTGCATGCCCAGATTTACCATTGTTCATGACAAGGTCAGCTCGTCATAAGCACACGACCAGTGTACTGCATGACGAGCTGAGCTCTTCATGAGCATGGAAGGGGTTAAAGTCGGCTAATTTCTCGCAAAGCTCAGGATTGCTCTGACTTTTTGGGACGTTCGGGGTGGCAAGTTTTTTGATAGTTTTAAAAAGTTCCTTTTAATTCAATATAGATGCAGCGAAGAGGGTTTTTTAGAAAAACTCAGTGAGAATAAGGCGCTCTACCTGGTGTGTACGTCTGGGTATATTGGAAGCTAAGTGGTAGTGAGGTGCGTAAAGAGCGAGCGGAGAAGCCCGTAACCACTCAAATATGAAAATCAAAAGAATTTCACAAGACTAAATAACAGCATTGCTCTCGCACACAAAACACATAGAGTTTGCAAAAGGTGAGCAGTTAAATTGAAAGCACCACAACAGTATCACAAAAAGGAACAGATGCAGATTCTTGAGTGTGTGTTTCAAGAAGAGTTGTTTAATCGGTCCACAATCAGCCACAATCAGCCGACACGTGTTTCGTCATGTGAATAGGGTTCACAACGACTCTTCAGGGCTGGTGACAGAAGATACAATGTGTGTATAGATTATGTTGATAATTACAGCACATTTCCAATTCAGATTGGTGACTGTGTGTGTCTCTTCATACCCCCATGCTGTGCCAGTTACCTCCAAGAGTCTAGAATGTGAGGGGGTATTATATGTGACTATGGTGATTTATTCACAAAAAAACATTAAAATTATATTTGCACCTACACGACAAAATCTTAATTTTATATCATATTTCTATTAAATCATGTATTAACACATAAAAGGTTTGGTAAGTGCTGTATTAACAACCAGCAGTACAAAACAGGTTTATCTAGTCGAGAAAGTCTCAGAGTGAATGTGTCACAATCATCGCTGCGTGATTTGCATGCAAGACATGTCGGTGCATGCAGGGAAAAAAGGAGGGTAATTACCCAAAGTAGAGTTTAAGTATTAGCGGGAGCCTACCTTGTGACCAGTCTGTATATATACAGGTCTAGAAGGGTAAATGTTTAATGTGGACATCAATCTAAAAAGGGCAGAGGGACATCGAATAAAGGGCATAAAATTACCTAGGTGAAGAACATCGTCCTGGAAGAAGGGATTGCGAGACTCCACTTACCAGAAATGGACAGGTTTTGTTAGGTCAAACGAGGGGTGTGTCGAAAGACAATGCCAGAAAGCAAGTGTGTATGCTTCCGTTCCAAACCAAGTCGTCGAGTTGTCGATTTTAAAAAAAGGGCGTATACTGTGTAAAGGAAACCAAATGTGTGGTATAAGTATACTGCGATTGTAATTTGTTTTACAAGAATTACATCTCTATCAAATTTTCCAATGGCCATAAAAAAGGTTGTCACATCAAGCACACTGTACCTTAATACGTGTGCGTATTAATCAGTAACCGGGAGGGGATCCTTAATAGTTTGTTTGAATGCCGAACAGTCACGGCGTTTCTTTCTGTGAAAGATAAATAAAAGGAAGGGATCACTATGGTGATCAAGTCGGTATTATTAGTGCTGTCTATTTGACAAGGTAGGCAAACGTGAAAAGCGTCCTTTGCTTTTTAGATTAGAACAACGGGAGGAAAGCGTTCTTACCCGATGTGTGCTATCCCTCCTCTTTAGTTTCCTGGTCGCCGTTTGCCAAGAACGGACACGTGACCGGGAAACAGGAAGTGTATTTCAGTCTTTGTATGAGGGAGCACTAGAACGCGAAGTTCACCTCGGGCCACCATATTGGATTGGTTCCTAGTATCGTGTGTGCTAGCGTAAGTAGCCAATAAAGTATTAATCTCTATACACGCTCGGTTGGTGAAAATTGAATCTAAAGAATTGAGGATGCGTAAATATAGGGCTATAATGTAAAGTAAAAGTAGAAGAAAACCGAAAGGGAAAAGGTGGTATCCAAAGCATTAAAACCCTATTAGTTGGAGACAAGGCGATGTATGCTAAACGTTCATCTCCCAGTAAGTCAACCTGTGTAAATGCTATCTTCTAAAAGACTTGTGATCTCATTAAGGAAGACGTTTTAAAAGGATTCCCTCTCTATGTACTGATACCAAATATTCTCGTTGTAGAGATTACTGAAAAGATAGTTTGCTTCAGTAAGATGCATGGAAGCGAAAGATGGATAGGAAGATCAATGAAATTATTAGTAGATGGTACGTGCAGATAGTGTTAGTTTCGTCCCCATAGTGTAGCGTGTCGCTTTGTCATGAAGTGTCTAGCATCTTTGTGAAGGTGTGATTACATGCACCGTAACTGTGTATGGTCGTATCAATCATTAAATGGTGACATTTATTGGTGGACTGTGACTTCGCGCACGATCTGTGTATACGGATAAACAGTACAGTAAAAATATACATGTAAACAATGCATCAACGTTACAATTTCAACTTCCATATACATTTTCCGCTAATTCCTATCAAGGATCTCTGAATATTAAATTTCATGATTCAATCGCCCAAGAAAAATTGCATCTCAGGGTCATAATTAAGCCCGTGTTCCACGCACTGTAGACGCATGATCCACAGAAGAAGGGAAGCCATGTGGATCATGCGTCTACAGTGCGTGGAACACGGGCTTAATTATGACCCTGAGATGCAATTTTTCTTGGGCGATTGAATCATGAAATTTAATATTCAGAGATCCTTGATAGGAATTAGCGGAAAATGTATATGGAAGTTGAAATTGTAACGTTGATGCATTGTTTACATGTATATTTTTACTGTACTGTTTATCCGTATACACAGATCGTGTGCGAAGTCACAGTCCACCAATAAATGTCACCATTTAATGATTGATACGACCATACACAGTTACGGTGCATGTAATCACACCTTCACAAAGATGCTAGACACTTCATGACAAAGCGACACGCTACACTATGGGGACGAAACTAACACTATCTGCACGTACCATCTACTAATAATTTCATTGATCTTCCTATCCATCTTTCGCTTCCATGCATCTTACTGAAGCAAACTATCTTTTCAGTAATCTCTACAACGAGAATATTTGGTATCAGTACATAGAGAGGGAATCCTTTTAAAACGTCTTTCTTAATGAGATCACAAGTCTTTTAGAAGATAGCATTTACACAGGTTGACTTACTGGGAGATGAACGTTTAGCATACATCGCCTTGTCTCCAACTAATAGGGTTTTAATGCTTTGGATACCACCTTTTCCCATTTGGTTTTCTTTTACTTTTACTTTACATTATAGCCCTATATTTACGCATCCTCAATTCTTTAGATTCAATTTTCACCAACCGAGCGTGTATAGAGATTAATACTTTATTGGCTACTTACGCTAGCACACACGATACTAGGAACCAATCCAATATGGTGGCCCGAGGTGAACTTCGCGTTCTAGTGCTCCCTCATACAAAGACTGAAATACACTTCCTGTTTCCCGGTCACGTGTCCGTTCTTGGCAAACGGCGACCGGGAAACTAAAGAGGAGGGATAGCACACATCGGGTAAGAACGCTTTCCTCCCGTTGTTCTAATCTAAAAAGCAAAGGACGCTTTTCACGTTCGCCTACCTTGTCAAATAGACAGCACTAATAATACCGACTTGATCACCATAGTGATCCCTTCCTTTTATTTATCTTTCACAGAAAGAAACGCCGAGACTGTTCGGCATTCGAACAAACTATTAAGGATCCCCTCCCGGTTACTGATTAATACGCACACGTATTAAGGTACAGTGTGCTTGATGTGACAACCTTTTTTATGGCCATTGGAAAATTTGATAGAGATGTAATTCTTGTAAAACAAATTACAATCGCAGTATACTTATACCACACATTTGGTTTCCTTTACACAGTATACGCCCTTTTTTTAAAATCGACAACTCGACGACTTGGTTTGGAACGGAAGCATACACACTTGCTTTCTGGCATTGTCTTTCGACACACCCCTCGTTTGACCTAACAAAACCTGTCCATTTCTGGTAAGTGGAGTCTCGCAATCCCTTCTTCCAGGACGATGTTCTTCACCTAGGTAATTTTATGCCCTTTATTCGATGTCTCTCTGCCGTTTTTAGATTGATGTCCACATTGAACATTTACCCTTCTAGACCTGTATATATACAGGCTGGTCACAAGGTAGGCTCCCGCTAATACTTAAACTCTACTTTGGGTAATTACCCTCCTTTTTTCCTTGCATGCGCCGACATGTCTTGCATGCAAATCACGCAGCGATGATTGTGACACATTCACTCTGAGACTTTCTCGACTAGATAAACCTGTTTTGTACTGCTGGTTGTTAATACAGCACTTACCAAACCTTTTATGTGTTAATACATGATTTAATAGAAATATGATGTAAAATTAAGATTTTGTCGTGTAGGTGCAAATATAATTTTAATGTTTTTTTGTGAATAAATCACCATAGTCACATATAATACCCCCTCACATTCTAGACTCTTGGAGGTAACTGGCACAGCATGGGGGTATGAAGAGACACACACAGTCACCAATCTGAATTGGAAATGTGCTGTAATTATCAACATAATCTATACACACATTGTATCTTCTGTCACCAGCCCTGAAGAGTCGTTGTGAACCATATTCACACGACGAAACACGTGTCGGCTGATTGTGGCTGATTGTGGACCGATTAAACAACTCTTCTTGAAACACACACTCAAGAATCTGCATCTGTTCCTTTTTAGGTTTTGCCTCGCCAAAAAGATGCGCTCTGCGCATCTTTTTCGCGCAGGCGAAAACCTGATGAGAATTGTAGTGTGCTTTGGGTCGGCCCTCCTCATTCATTGGCTGGCTCCGTAAATGGAGCCTTGCCATTGGACGAGGGGCCTGTCCGTCAATGCCGGACCAGACACGGGGGCGTTCCCGACATTCTTTGGCTTTTGCCGACGTCACGCGACGCCGGGAACGCCCCCGAGTCTGGTCCGGCATTGCCGGCACCTCCCTTGCTCCCCCTCCCGCTTGTTTCCTGGTGCCCGCCTTCGTGCTCCGGCCGGCCGTCGTCAGCGTCTCTCCTCCCCCTTTCCCGCCCCCTCCCGCTTGTTTTGGTGCCCGTCTTCTGCTCCGGCCGTCGTCAGCTCTCTCCTCCCCCTTTCCCGCCCCCTCCCGCTTCTCTCTGATGCCCGCCTTCCGGTGAGACACTGTGATGAATGCCACTGAAAGCCCTGGATGGACTGGGCTGGGTCCGGGTCAGTCTGCTCGGTAGTGGGCTGACTAGTGACTTGAAACATTGAAAGAACATATTTGAACCAGCCTTTGACAATAAATTATGACGTAATGCAGCTAACACAAATGTAACGTGTGAAACTGCAGACTGTTATGTTCAGCCAGAGTGGAGCTTCAGAGTGGAGCTTCAGAGTGCAGAGTGGAGCTTCAGAGTGGAGCTTCAGAGTTCAGAGTGGAGCTTCAGAGTGCAGAGTGGAGCTTCAGAGTGCAGAGTGGAGCTTCAGAGTGCAGAGTGGAGCTTCAGAGTGGAGCTTCAGAGTGGAGCTTCAGAGTGGAGCTTCAGAGTGCAGAGTGGAGCTTCAGAGTGCAGAGTGGAGCTTCAGAGTGCAGAGTGGAGCTTCAGAGTGCAGAGTGGAGCTTCAGAGTGCAGCTTCAGAGTGCAGAGTGGAGCTTCAGAGTGGAGCTTCAGAGTGCAGAGTGGAGCTTCAGAGTGGAGCTTCAGAGTGCAGAGTGGAGCTTCAGAGTGGAGCTTCAGAGTGCAGAGTGGAGCTTCAGAGTGCAGAGTGGAGCTTCAGAGTGGAGCTTCAGAGTGCAGAGTGGAGCTTCAGAGTGGAGCTTCAGAGTGCAGAGTGGAGCTTCAGAGTGCAGAGTGGAGCTTCAGAGTGCAGAGTGGAGCTTCAGAGTGCAGAGTGGAGCTTCAGAGTGCAGAGTGGAGCTTCAGAGTGGAGCTTCAGAGTGGAGCTTCAGAGTGGAGCTTCAGAGTGGAGCTTCAGAGTGGAGCTTCAGAGTGCAGAGTGGAGCTGCAGATTCAGAGTGGAGCTGCAGATTCAGAGTGGAGCTGCAGATTCAGAGTGGAGCTGCAGATTCAGAGTGGAGCTTCAGAGTGGAGCTTCAGAGTGGAGCTTCAGAGTGGCGCTTCAGAGTGGAGCTTCAGAGTGGAGCTTCAGAGTGGAGCTTCAGAGTGGAGCTTCAGAGTGGAGCTTCAGAGTGGAGCTTCAGAGTGCAGAGTGGAGCTTCAGAGTGGAGCTTCAGAGTGCAGAGTGGAGCTTCAGAGTGGAGCTTCAGAGTGCAGAGTGGAGCTTCAGAGTGGAGCTTCAGAGTGCAGAGTGGAGCTTCAGAGTGCAGAGTGGAGCTTCAGAGTGCAGAGTGGAGCTTCAGAGTGGAGCTTCAGAGTGGAGCTTCAGAGTGGAGCTTCAGAGTGGAGCTTCAGAGTGGAGCTTCAGAGTGGAGCTTCAGAGTGCAGAGTGGAGCTGCAGATTCAGAGTGGAGCTGCAGATTCAGAGTGGAGCTGCAGATTCAGAGTGGAGCTGCAGAGTGGAGCTGCAGAGTGGAGCTGCAGAGTGGAGCTGCAGAGTGGCGCTTCAGAGTGGCGCTTCAGAGTGGAGCTTCAGAGTGGAGCTTCAGAGTGGAGCTTCAGAGTGGAGCTTCAGAGTGGAGCTTCAGAGTGCAGAGTGGAGCTTCAGAGTGGAGCTTCAGAGTGCAGAGTGGAGCTTCAGAGTGGAGCTTCAGAGTGGAGCTTCAGAGTGGAGCTTCAGAGTGGAGCTTCAGAGTGGAGCTTCAGAGTGCAGAGTGGAGCTTCAGAGTGCAGAGTGGAGCTTCAGAGTGCAGCTTCAGAGTGCAGAGTGGAGCTTCAGAGTGGAGCTTCAGAGTGCAGAGTGGAGCTTCAGAGTGGAGCTTCAGAGTGCAGAGTGGAGCTTCAGAGTGGAGCTTCAGAGTGCAGAGTGGAGCTTCAGAGTGGAGCTTCAGAGTGCAGAGTGGAGCTTCAGAGTGGAGCTTCAGAGTGCAGAGTGGAGCTTCAGAGTGGAGCTTCAGAGTGCAGAGTGGAGCTTCAGAGTGCAGAGTGGAGCTTCAGAGTGCAGAGTGGAGCTTCAGAGTGCAGAGTGGAGCTTCAGAGTGCAGAGTGGAGCTTCAGAGTGGAGCTTCAGAGTGGAGCTTCAGAGTGGAGCTTCAGAGTGGAGCTTCAGAGTGCAGAGTGGAGCTTCAGAGTGGAGCTTCAGAGTGCAGAGTGGAGCTTCAGAGTGGAGCTTCAGAGTGCAGAGTGGAGCTTCAGAGTGCAGAGTGGAGCTTCAGAGTGCAGAGTGGAGCTTCAGAGTGCAGAGTGGAGCTTCAGAGTGGAGCTTCAGAGTGGAGCTTCAGAGTGGAGCTTCAGAGTGGAGCTTCAGAGTGGAGCTTCAGAGTGGAGCTTCAGAGTGCAGAGTGGAGCTGCAGATTCAGAGTGGAGCTGCAGATTCAGAGTGGAGCTGCAGAGTGGAGCTTCAGAGTGGAGCTTCAGAGTGGAGCTTCAGAGTGGAGCTTCAGAGTGGCGCTTCAGAGTGGAGCTTCAGAGTGGAGCTTCAGAGTGGAGCTTCAGAGTGGAGCTTCAGAGTGGAGCTTCAGAGTGGAGCTTCAGAGTGGAGCTTCAGAGTGCAGAGTGGAGCTTCAGAGTGGAGCTTCAGAGTGCAGAGTGGAGCTTCAGAGTGGAGCTTCAGAGTGCAGAGTGGAGCTTCAGAGTGGAGCTTCAGAGTGCAGAGTGGAGCTTCAGAGTGGAGCTTCAGAGTGCAGAGTGGAGCTTCAGAGTGCAGAGTGGAGCTTCAGAGTGGAGCTTCAGAGTGGAGCTTCAGAGTGGAGCTTCAGAGTGGAGCTTCAGAGTGGAGCTTCAGAGTGGAGCTTCAGAGTGCAGAGTGGAGCTTCAGAGTGCAGCTTCAGAGTGGAGCTTCAGAGTGCAGAGTGGAGCTTCAGAGTGGAGCTTCAGAGTGCAGAGTGGAGCTTCAGAGTGGAGCTTCAGAGTGCAGAGTGGAGCTTCAGAGTGGAGCTTCAGAGTGCAGAGTGGAGCTTCAGAGTGGAGCTTCAGAGTGCAGAGTGGAGCTTCAGAGTGGAGCTTCAGAGTGCAGAGTGGAGCTTCAGAGTGCAGAGTGGAGCTTCAGAGTGCAGAGTGGAGCTTCAGAGTGGAGCTTCAGAGTGGAGCTTCAGAGTGGAGCTTCAGAGTGGAGCTTCAGAGTGGAGCTTCAGAGTGCAGAGTGGAGCTGCAGATTCAGAGTGGAGCTGCAGATTCAGAGTGGAGCTGCAGATTCAGAGTGGAGCTGCAGAGTGGAGCTGCAGAGTGGAGCTTCAGAGTGGAGCTTCAGAGTGGAGCTTCAGAGTGGCGCTTCAGAGTGGCGCTTCAGAGTGGAGCTTCAGAGTGCAGAGTGGAGCTTCAGAGTGCAGAGTGGAGCTTCAGAGTGGAGCTTCAGAGTGCAGAGTGGAGCTTCAGAGTGGAGCTTCAGAGTGCAGAGTGGAGCTTCAGAGTGGAGCTTCAGAGTGCAGAGTGGAGCTTCAGAGTGGAGCTTCAGAGTGCAGAGTGGAGCTTCAGAGTGCAGAGTGGAGCTTCAGAGTGCAGAGTGGAGCTTCAGAGTGCAGAGTGGAGCTTCAGAGTGCAGAGTGGAGCTTCAGAGTGCAGATTCAGAGTGCAGAGTGGAGCTTCAGAGTGCAGAGTGGAGCTTCAGAGTGCAGAGTGGAGCTTCAGAGTGGAGCTTCAGAGTGGAGCTTCAGAGTGGAGCTTCAGAGTGGAGCTTCAGAGTGGAGCTTCAGAGTGGAGAGTGGAGCTTCAGAGTGGAGCTTCAGAGTGGAGAGTGGAGCTTCAGAGTGGAGCTTCAGAGTGGAGCTTCAGAGTGGAGCTTCAGAGTGGAGCTTCAGAGTGGAGCTTCAGAGTGTCAAGAGCAATGCCAATAGCTCTAACTTTAACAAAGGCAAAACCATTGCATTGTAAATGCTTGTTGTGATACTGTTGTGGTGCTTTCAATTTAACTGCTCACCTTTTGCAAACTATGTGTTTTGCTGTTATTTTTCCTTTGAATTCAATTTGTCAAATACTATTTGTGTTGTGAAAAACTTTTTTTTTACTTCTAATAGTAACTGTTTATAGGTGGTAACACTGTGTTTATACCTTTCCTTATCCGTATCTGTGTACCTTTTACGCCAAGCCTGTTCCAATAGCTTACAGGCCCGTTTTTTAGCGCGGAGTTCCTCAGAGTACCATGGTGCTGAGGGTCGACCCCGTTTGGGAGTCCACTTTTTTACAGGAGCTAATTAGTTGCAAGTTGTACCTAGCTATTGTGTATAGGCTAGTGTGGCCTCTTCCACTTCCAGTGGGCTAGGACATATTGAGCACCTCAGAGTATCTCCAAGTTTTTTAATGTCCACTCTTCCCCAGGCCCTGGTTGCAATCTCCGGGGTAACCTTTGTACTGAACAAATGGCCTTCGTGACTGTTCAGTTCAAATTGGATGGCACAGTGATCAGACCACGAGAGAGGGAGAACTGATGTGCACACTAAATTGCGGTTGTTGGAATATATCCCATCCAGAGTGTGCCCTTTATCATGGTTTCGGACCTTCACCAATTGCTTGAAATCTCCAGCCCCCATATTTTGCTCCAGTCGGGCGGTATCTGGATCCTGGAGGGCCTCCAGATACAAATTTAAGCCTCCCAACACCGTGTAGGAGTCTAGGCATAACTCTTCTTCAAGCAACCTGTTTGGTGACATGCTTCATCATCACCAGACGAACGCCTGATATACCATTATCACTGAGGCAGAAACATGTTGACCACACATAGGATAAATCTGGATTTTTAATTTTGGTCCTTTATCCCACATTATTGTTTTTATCTATGTCCAATTGGCAAAACTATTAAAATTCCTTTTTTTTATACAATTGGTATATTTCTAAATAACTCAAAAATCACACTTCACTCAAAAAAAAGCTCCGCAGTAATCTGGCATTGCAGCACACTAGGGTGGCATTCGGCCACTCCTGGTGGGGCCCAATGATGAAGCATGTCACCAACCAGGTTGGTGAGTGAGTGCTTTCCGAACAACCCAAAGAGGTCCCCCTCACAGTTGATTGAGACTGTGAGAGTTGCTACATGCTTGTTCTTTTTCAAAGTTTTTTGTTATGATGCTCCTCTGTTGTTTCTTCGGTAGAGTAATATACCTTTAACGGTCGTATAGTGCGTTGTGTGAATACTAAAAGCTGAGGCCTCACAGCCGGTATTGGAGGCAGTGTGAAAGATAGGTTCCACTGAATCATGGTAGATAACTGCCAACCCTTCCCCTTTTTTGTGTGGTCTATCCAGTGTGTAGCAGTTGAAACCTAGAGGAGTTGCCTTCACCAGATCTGGTCCAGAAGCACTATCTGTCCATGACTCAGTGACAAAACAAACTTTATCTCAAGTTCCTACAGTAATAACGCACATTCTGAGCTATGTTTGATTAGTGATCTGGCATTAAATAAAATGCATTTTAAAGGTCCTGCATTGGCTGCATTAGACTTTTTGATTGGTCTAACAACTGGGCCATTGGCTGGCAAGTCAAGGACATGGGGGAGGTGTACCCGGCAACTGGGGCAAGTGCTTTCCATGCCTTTGTCATCGGCTTTTAGGGAGATAGGGGGTCAGCTTTGCATTCCCTTACCAGGATTCAGCCTGCATAGCTCTTCTTTAGTATAGCTCATTATGTCTGCGGATAAAAGGCCAGGGGGAGTGGCCCTGAGCCCGGTCCGAGCGTGGACGGGCGCACAAGGACTTGCCTTAGGCGGACTTCTGCGCGCCAGCGGCGCGCCCGCCCGCTGTGCATCCGCGTCAGCATGCAGCTTAAATAACCTGGCGTCCGGCCACTAGAGCGCTAACCATCAGGATGGCGGCCCTCCGGTTTGATCCTCCTCCCTCCCTTCACTTTCCCTTGTGCAAAATGGCAAAATGGGCAGCAAGTTTTAGCAGAAGCAGACAGTGATAAAATAATAGTAACATTTCTTAAAATCACTCGTGTAGCATTAAAGTGGTCTTCCCTGGCGAGCATTAAACATAGCTTCGCTCAGGCAACCAGCGCTGCGCGTCCGTGTCAGCATGCCACTGAAATAACCTGGCGTCCGGCCACAAGACCGTTAACCGTCAAGATGGCGGCCCGCCGGTTCGATCCTTCTCCCTCCCTTCACTTTCCCTTGTACAAAATAGCAAAATCAGCAGCAAGTTTTAGCAGCAGCAAACAGTGATAAAATAACAGTAACATTTGTTAAAATCACTTGTGTAGCATTAAAGTGGTCTTCTCCTGGCGAGCATTAAACACAGCTTTGCCCAGGCAACCAGCTTGGGCGAAAAGGAGAAGTGCTCACTTCAAAAGAAGCAGAACCCCAACATAAAACTTCAAAGACCCGGACCCTAAATCACATTTGGTGTCTAGAAAAGGACTATAAGAAGGGGACATTGAGTCCTTAAAATGGTGTCATCTGCCAAGCGGCCAGACAGGCTTTGCGAAAAGGCTCTACAAGACTTCTGCCTGTGACCAGGATTGTGGGCCCCTGCCTGCTAGTCTCACTGCTGGGTAAGGGGACATCACATAGGGAAACCAATACCATCTGCTTTGCGGCCTGGTGCACTACAGCCTGCCTGCTTGCCAAGACCAATGTACTCTGTGAGGAAGGGGAGAGCATTGGAGGGAGTGAGGTCCAGCAGCGAGCCCTACCATAATGATAAAGACTCCCTGTGCGAGGTGTGAGGATTCGGCTGTGCACCCAACGGGCCGTAGCCCATGTGCAATATTAGTTTTGACTACCTGTGTATGCCAGGAGAGAGCCGCCATTGACTTGGCCAAATATCGAGCACTATGCGGAGTGCACCCAGTCCACGTACGCCAGAGAGGGCCACTGGTGATGAACTTGTATGACCAGCGTGCCAGGACTCAAGAACATCTGAGTGGCAACCTAAATACCAGGTGTGGCCTCTTGGTGTGAGTGATAGCACCCGAGGAGTCTGTATTACATCCGGAAGGTACTGCAGCAACCCCGTATGCTGAGAGGGGCTGCCGGGAACAATCATTGAAAACTTCAGGCCATTGCCCAGGCTGTGACCGGTGGGTCTAGCCTCACCAAAGGCTCAGCCCTGACTTACCCCTGTGGACTAGGAAGAGTGAGCCTGCTCCCGCCCTACGCTGTTGTGTGTACTGCTAGCAGCCTGACTTCTCAGAGCAGGATTTGAGCTTGTGAGTGCCTGCATTGATGGTACCCACTGTAAAGCCAAATGCTTTCATTCTGCAGGAGTGGTTAATACTTGAATTAGGGCCTTTGTTGCCCAGGGGGGTTTACTGCTTAAGGTGCTGTGGCGCCATCAACACTTTTGACTGTAATCCTGAAGAGTCATTAGTGATCTCTTGAGTATGGCCTAATAGTCTGCATTCCCTGATGTGGCCACCAGTGAATGGGGAATAACGCCAAACATGTTACATGAAGGAGGGTGGGTCAAGGATTTGCCTGACAACTGCTAAAGCCCCGACCCCAACGTTCTTAATGTCGTATTCCTTTGCCTGCATAGAATAAGAAATAAAATACTACTTTTCCTATAAAAGCAAGTATTTGGGGGAGACTTGACTGCTTGATCACAGCTACCACCGAGAGTCAAGTGCTGAAGGGGTACTTGGCCCAGTTGAGCAGGATCCATAGAACGTTAGAGCCCAGGACTTCAAGAGTAAAAGGCCTCAACCACCATGGTTGGACCCAGTAGTCCCTGCATGCCCAGTGGCCCTCTGAAGGGGGATCTGACATAATAATGGTGCAATAACTTATAGTAACCTCTCAACCCCTCAAACATAATGCCATAAAACCCGGTGACCCTACTATCCTGTCACAATCAAAATAGTTTGGCCACAACCAAAAGGACCAATGACAATGGGTACATTTATTCACCTTTCATATGCATCTGATGGACGTTTTTTTATTTCAGGAATTATGAAAAAGAAACCTAAAATCCCAGGGGAACTGAAGCAAATGGACCCTAATTTTACCATGAGACTTTTCTCTGTGAATTGGGACTGCCGCACCGATGGTACACCTAAAAACACTTCCAAGTTAAAAACTGTTAGCACCAAGGACAGGTCCGGATTGTATCCATGATCTTGAACTGTGAAAGGTCCACTAAAGTCAATGAGAGTTATCTTGCTTCACACATGATGCAAAATTAAGATGAACGGTTGAAAGGACTCTTTTAAGCTCCTGCTTTTCTGCACTGCTTTCCCATCAGCTACTTTATGTATTTGTGGTGACAGAGGGTCACAGTGGGGACTGGTCATAAAGAAATTAGTGTTTTTAATAGAATTTAGGCATGATTGCAGAAGCCCATTATTGCCCGGGTTCCTCCTCAGACTATATGTATATTAAATAGACTTTAGAATTAATTTTAAAATGTATTCTGAAGGCTATTTTTATCAAATTTGAGAGTTCCGTCTTTGGGCTGATTCTGCTCTGCGTTGGGCTGCATTTGGGCTTGTACTTGGGCAGCTTTGGGCTTGGGATGGGTCTCAAACTCCCAAAATCTGGTAACACTGGGGTCAAACAAGATGGCTGGCAGTGGCAGCATGTCTTGAGTGGAGGCTCGCTAGATCACTGAAATCCGAATCCTGTATCTTCCTCAGTCTGAAAATGGGATTTTTTTTATAGCAACATCGCAAGGCGGTTCCACCGAATAAGTCAGAGCCCCGGACAGATGAGATGGCTGAGCAGTCGGGCGCCGAGGCCTAGATGCGTGCTTTCCGCCAAGATGGAGATGGCTCCAGCAGGAAGTGAGCGGGGGACGGGTGCCGGGAAACTGAGCAGAGATTGTGGACGTCGTCGTAGGCCCTGCTTGTGGAGGAGGCCGTCGCATCCTGCTCATCATCAGAGAGGACGGATGATTAGTGTACCAGAGGGCTCGTCCATTCGAGTACAACTGTGAGTGGGCGGAGCCCGAGAGAATCGTGCTTGTACCTGACGGAACGCACAGTGTCCGTCTGTCTCCTGCAGCTTGGCAGTCTGAGAAGATTGACGCACCCTTGAAGCCTCTGGTGGGACCTTGGCGGCAGTTCGTGGGGCGTCATTCGACCGTGGGGTGACGGCATGCCACACATCATGCCAACATTTTAGAACAGGTAAGTGAGAGATTTTGAAAAATAAATCGGGAGAATTAATTTTTACCTTTGATTATTGAATCAGACTGTTTCAGACAGGAGACAGCTAAAATAAAGCCACATTGGACCTCAAATATCGGCCGTCTTCTGCCTGAATCAGGTCTATTGGCATGACTACTATAGACTTTGGGTGTGTTTGAGGACAATGTGAAAGCTGTGGAATCTCCTGCCCCTGCTGCTATGCTTAAAACAAGCATTTACAATGCAACGGTTTCGCCTTTTGAAAAGTTAGAGCTATTGGCATTGTAAATGACAACATTTTGATTTATGTGTTGGTTTTGAATACAGATAAATAAATGGCATTGTCACTTACATTGGCAATAGCTTAATCTCTCGCAAATGTGAGACCTATGGTACCCTACTGGACGAGCTCAGCAGGCAGCAATTACTTGCAGACGAGTTCTATAACACAACAGCGCTGTAAATGACAAGCGTTATTATCGCGGGCGGTTGTGGTACGCATTTTATCCAGTCAAGAACGGTTTGCTTTTGTATAAATAAAACAAACAAAGCCGTTGTAATTGTGTAGCAGATCTAAGCTACCAGACAGGACGTACTGGGAGAATAAACTTTCAAATAGTTTGAAACTTTAGTATGCCGTTGGCGCAAAGACAGCCAGCCCATCTGCAGATATGTTGTGTCTGTCGCATTGTGTGCAACTGGAAATGACATGGCATGGATGTAACTTCTGCAGCAAGTATTCAAATCTCAATATATGTATGGATTATTCAGACATACAGAGAGGGGAGGCTGAGACTTACACCGAGTATATATAGCTATATAGGCACATACACCTATAGATCTGAGTGGTAACCTATGTGCCCCATTAGCTAGTCAAACATCTCATTTATTTCCTGACTCGCGTCTCTCTATGATAATCGAGTCAATTTTACAGGTTCTGGCACGACAAAGACATTAGCGTTAAATACTTTGCGGCTACATTCGCCCCCTTGCCATGCAACCTGCTCGATCGAGATTAAGGAAAGGGAATTTCTAATGTTTTCCCCATGGAGGAAAAAAGCACAGGAGAAGTTACACGATTTATACTCTGGCAGAGAATTCTTCCACTAGGGAGAAATTCTGCGTGTGCCCGTTGTACACGTGTTGTCACACCTGGGAATATGAAACCAAGATATATTTTAGAAAATACTCCTTGAATAGCCTTAAAAAAAATCGGAAACAGGCTGAAAATATGAGAATCGTTCTCCGTTGTTACATTTCCATCTTGTTTCCCAAATCAATCAAATGAATAAAATCGAATATCAGAATAATCTATATGGCAAGAAACTGAGCGATGTAATGGAAATAAAAAAACTGTGGAGCTACTGAGGTCAGCTTTTGCGGGCTCACATCAGATGAAAGAAGCCACATTGAGACATTGAAAAGATGTAATACTGAGAAACTATTATGCCAGGGGATTTTACCACTATTGTCACATACCGGTTGTAGGCCAACTACCTTTTATCCAAGAAACAGAACAGAAAACAATTACGAGGAAAGAGCACAAAGCACACACAAAACACTTTCACGACGCTACAAAATGCAATCTAAATCAATGTAAGGGAAACAAATGGACAAAAAGAACAGACTGCTGCTCCTGGGAAGCAAAATAAAGCCGGTGTTCAAACGTTTCTGTATTTATTTAAAACACTGACCAGATGAAAAAATAACTTGCGGTTCCTACTGACAGCTGAAAATGTTTCCTTCAATCAAACTATTGCCTATATAAGCTGATTGAAAGGAGATGGTGTTTCTGGGTGAAGCAGAAGGAAAAGGCATCGAGGCAACACCAGAGTAGTGTAAAGTGTACACATCATTTTTGCTCAGCACACGCACCCTGTCCTGTAATCGGCCGTCTTTTCTTCCAGGTGCCCCTGACAGACACTTTCATGGGCACAGTGAGAATTGCATTTACCTTTTTTTGGGCCGAGTGTTGGGCTTACTGCTCTGTGAACTGAGGGTTGTAACAACCCGTGTGTGAGCTAATGGTTGTACAATCCCTATAGTCATTACTTTTGCCCCCCCACACACACAGACTCGTTGTCTGACACTTCATGAAACAGGCATTCTTAGTTCTGCAGAAAACGGAGCCTTGCTGGAGGTTCTGTAAACGCCCCAAGAGTCAGTAATGCTTCTGTGTGTGAAGAGCTCATATTGTGCTTGTAGTGCCCATGAAACATCGTCTTTAATATGGCACATAAAACGGAGAGTAATTGTATTATAATCCTTGGAAGGCCCTGTAGTCTTGCGGCATGAGACCATCTCTCACGGGGTTGTGTTGTCTCCTGGCAGGTATTTTTATTTGAGAGTGGGCAAGCTTATAAGCAAATATAGAAAAGAAAAACTCTTAAAAAGGAAATACTGGTGCAAAACGGTTCAGTAGGGGGGTCTCGTAAATGTATACTGAATCAAACAGTCAGAGCCCAACCCTAAAGGTGAAGATTATGCTGTGAGAGAGTTAACTGTGCCACTAACTATTCTGCTTCACGGAAACTAACACTTACTGAAGGTGATGTCCCTCTAGAGCCATTCTGAAATCTTTGACGGCACACCCACGCCTAAAAAAACTCTCCCAAGGTGCCCCCTCGGCCCTCCCCCCACCTCGCAGCTGGGACCTGCTGTCTCATTCTCCCTGCAGTCCCAGCAGCATGGGGTACATAGTAATTACACTAGTAACACACAACAGCAAAGTATGGGTGAAAGTGACAGCCACGCGAGCAGCAAAACAGACAGTTTAAGGGCAATAGAGACATCCAAGTACAGAGTAAAAGAAATACCTTCGCTGCCGCACCTCACAACACCCGAGTAGTGTACACATTATCATCGCTGCCGCTCATCCAGTGAGGCGCCGGACCGGGGTGTGACGTCCCCTCCCCCCACCTAAATCTGCAGGCCATGAGGCCCTCACTTCAGAGGCCGTGCAAATTGGTTTGTCCGGGGCGGGAGGCAGAGTTCACCCCTTTGGGCAGGCCAGATTCGCACAGAGGCGGAAAGCGACATATCGGCCAGTGGCTCCTGCCTGCAGGGGGGAGGGGGGCTGATTGAGACAGCACGGGGGCCTTCCGGGCTGTGGAGAGGCCCTATGGACATCACCTTTGGTGCACTGTTCAGAGCCTCGGCAATCACCCATCTCACCCGCACTTGCATCTGCTGTTAGTCTACCGGATGGGCCCACCTTGGTGACTCTCCCCCTCAGACCCAGGGAACGGGTAGCAGTATGGGCCTGCAGGGCCCAGTTTGATTCGCAGGATCTTCTTTCTACCTGATGCAGTTGAGTGAGCCCGTGTGGTCAGGGATACCCGTTGGAGGCCCTGGAGATCGAGTGCGCCCTCCCTGAACAGACCTAGATTGCATGAAGGGGCACCGCTCCCTATTGAATAGAGAGACACGCTGGCTGGGGGTGGCTTGCTTGCTCCACAGGGCAGGCGCCCCAGGCTGTGGTGAGGCCCTGCAGGAGTCGTCTTACTGCAAGGTGAATATCACCAGCTACCGCTTGTAGCACCCGCACCCACGTCTGTTGTTGACCCGCTGGGGAGTGTGCCTTTGAGACTCTTCTGAGCCACCACCTCGCTCTGCCCCTGCTCTCAAATACACTGCGCTGCGGAACCGGGCCTTAACTTTTGCTGTTATTTCCGGCTCAATCGCGACGCGCCCCCAGACACTGCCATGAATAAGGTATTGCATTGCATACAATTTAAACGGCTGGAGGAAGGACCCTGACTAGACTCACCGGTGGCTCTCTCTGGCCTCTAAAATGCCTGCCCTGCCTGTTCGCCTCACCAACAGGTCCAGTCACGCGCACTTTTTTTGCGCGTGCCGCCAATGAGCACGATCATCCTGACCAGACCCCACCCCACTGAACTGTAACCGCAGCGCGCACACGTGTGGTGGAGACATCTGCGCGCTGCGTGCAGGGGATTGTATGTATTTATTTAAATTCTTCATGAATCATTCTTATGTAGCCTAAATGAAATCGGACACAGTTATGGTCACACGGACCACCAGGCCTGACACACGGACACTGTGCATGCAGTGCAGCACCAGCAGCATTATGCTTTGCAGATTGTTGTGCTACTGACTCACGTCAGTCACGTACCAGGTCCAAATCGGCCCAACCACCGAAACCAGCCCCCTGTCACAAAACCGGCCCATGGACAGCGGGAGGGGGGGGGGGGGCGGGAACGGCGCATGGACAGCGGGAGGGGGGGGCGGGAAAGGAACGCACTCACCTGGACTTCTTCCGGCGGCCGTGGTCGGCATAATGACGGACACAAACACCCAAAAAAAAAACGAAACTCCGCCCACCGCCCGATGACTACACAGAGGGAACACCCAGGGAAAAAATCTCGGGAACGCCCCCGAATCTGGTCCGTGAATGACGGACAGATCTCTGTTCCAATGGCTAGCCTCCATTTATGGAGCTAGCCAATGGAACAGAGGGCGTATTCAAGTGTCCCTTACTGAAGACTACAGATTTCTTCTGGAGGCGGAGCTAAAGCTCCGTGCTCCAGTCGAAACCTAAAAAGCACAAGACGATTTAAAAGCATACTGGGCCCAAATTGCACTGCCAGTTAGAGCATTGCCTATTGGTGTACCACCGGAGAGGGTACTGGAATCACGAAAAATCAAGAGGGTCTGTGTATGCTGCAGCTTGAGGGAGTCCAAACATGGAGCTGTGTTCTGAAAGGTTGCCAGAAACTGCCTGGAAAGGCCAGGGCCTACTTGGAACCCGTTACACGAGATAATGCGTCTGGTGTGCGATCTTTGTGGCTACACCCATAATTAAGATAAGGACATTCATTAATACCTCGAGCCGGTGCATGTGGATAGAGCTGGGTCGCTTTCTGCCCTCATGTGTATTGGCCAGGATTACGCTGACCGAATGTCACCACCCCTTCCTAGTCGCTTGAACTGGGCAGAAGCTGAGGTGAAAATCTGTGGATAATACCGGACGGGACAAGTATAGCAAACACGCGTGGATCAAGATGCTGGAATGGTATCTAAGTGGCGGATGTTAGTGATAAATAATCTCTATTGGAATCTCCAAAAAACTATCACGGACACAAATCCTAGCTGCCATTGAATATTTCAAAGAGGCCTTGGAACAAAAGATGGAACTATATCCGTAGTGTAAAACTTCTGGAAAAAAGAGATCCTAGGTTTGAAGGAAAAAACATCGGAATTTTCTTGGATTAAACACGGAAACCTCAGTCCCAGAGAAAATACTTCTTAGTTATAAAATGGAGGCTACTTTTGATGTACATTAAATGTACATCATGTACATTGATGTACTGTTTTCACCAAAGTAGAGAGAGGTCCAAGGAAGAAGGACACACTTTTTCACACATCCAGCGGATGTATTGGGCTGGTTGGAGAAAGGGCGTGAAACTGGTACACATTGGGATTCAGGTGGCAAGGACTGAGGAAGGATAGGCCGGACCAGGCCAAATGGATCAACTGAACAACGGATGTGTGGTATGACAACGATCTCGGACACCCTCTGCACTTTAGTACAGCAAGACACAGTGGAACCAAGCGGCTCAGTTTCAACAAATACCACAAGAGAGCCCACTCAAAATGAGATACTGAATGACACATGCATGTGGATTATGCCTGGACCCAATATGAGGATCAGTTAAACAGCCATTATTATCTGTCTAAAAGGATAAACTGCAAACTGTGCAGGTGGACCATGGACTCAGCCCTATTGACACAGTCATTGTACATGCTATGGCTGGAGGGTCGTTGAAGGGTGTGTAGTGTTCTTACCTTTCCTATGTCATTCTCCCTTGTTACCATGGATCTGTGTTCTCTATTAGAATACTCCGCATAGAATGTTTCTACTTGAACTGGGAGTCAGTTGGATTTGTTTGCTGAAGGATGAGGTCTCTTTACAAGAAGCTACATTAAAGATCCTCAACCAAGACCACAGTTTCCTGTCTTTACTTCTGTGGGTCCACTACTTCATTTTGGCGACGATTGGAAACCTACCCACCAACATTAAGAGACCTGAACTCAACATTCTTGTACATTTAAACTCAAGAGTGGCAAGACTACCTTACTTCTCGGAGTTCACTGCGCTCTCGCTGACCTCTGCTTCATTCGACTTAATCAGCTGGATCACAGTGCGAACTCTTTGTCATCACTTCAGTTCGCACATCTTCTTTGTTCATGTTATTTGCTTCCAGGTAGTACAGCCAGTGCTGCAAGGCGGTACCACTGCACTGTTCCTGTCGGCTCCGCTGTATTTTAGCGCAACGTCTGGACTGTCTACTGGGTCCGCTGTGCTTTCTGCGGTTTCTACGTTGGAGCCTATCAGCATACCGAGTTCTTCAAAGCAGAAGCCTATCAACGTACCGAGTGCTGTTGCTTAGCAACCCAAGATGCCTGTCCATGCCTGATCCCAGTGCTGTCTTCTCAACCTCACCTTGACAACCGTGACGTCATCTTCCTGCCAAGACTTCACTTCACGGCTTCTTCATCGCGACATCTCCTTCGCATTCTTCAAGTCAGCGTGACACTTGCCACTTGACCTACGCCATCTTGGATTGGTTCCAGTTTTTTCGGGTGCATTAAGAAAAACTTTATCACTTCATCGTCTGGGACAAGGCTTATTCCTTTGTTGGATCGGCACTCAAAAGGTACTACTTTTATTGTATTATTTATTTCCACGCTGATCTGCTCAGCATTATTTTTCGTAAAACCACAGGACAGCAGATCAACACTAGCCTCCTGCTGTTATTTTATTTTATATTTCCACGCTGATCTGCACAGCATTATTTTATTGTAAAACTTCAGGACTGCAGATCAACGCTAGCGCGCTTAAAAGGTACTACTTTTATTTTATTATTTATTTATAATGCTGATCTGCACAGCTTCTTCTCTTTGTTATATTTATATGTACTGCACATCCTATGCTGATCAGCACAGCAAACTGAATAAAACTTGTGTGCTGTTAACTCAGTGTTTGAGCCTCATCTGCGCAATTCGTCTCTATTGTATGTTAACATGTACTGCAGATTCCTCGCTGATCAGCACAGCTGACTATCTTTATGCCACTATCTGTGTACTCTTCTTGTTACAACCTTAGTTTTCATTTACTTGCTTCGACAAATTACTCTTAATTACCCTTACAAACTCAGTCTTATTATCCTTGTAATACCGTTTAGGTGTGACCTTTACGCTTTTACTCACTCCTCTTTCTGATTATAAATATTCTCATTGTGCCTCTTACTGCTCACCTTTTTGCTGTCATGAATAACGTCACCCCTCCTCCTTTCTTTCTGCTCCTGGAGAACCTTCCATACCCTGGTTGAAATGGAAAAAAGTATTTGTCAATTACGCTAGGGTTTGTGGCATGTCTCTAAGTGCAGAAAGAAAGTCATCTCTGTTCCTGCATTGTCTAGGTTTGGAGGTACAGGAGGTATTTGAGCACCTACCTGATCTACCTGATGGTGAGGCTGACTCACTCAATGAAAACGAGATTTGCATAAAGAAAATGGACTTACATTATCTTCCAAAAATGAGCATGCTATTAGAACAATATCACTTTGGAAAGAGAGTACAAAGGCATGATGAATCGGTTGAACAATATGTCACAGCCTTACGCAAGCTTGCCTCAACTTGCTCATTTGCCGGAAGCTTGGACGAGAGACTTAGGGATCAACTCATGTTGGGTTCATCCATAGATAAAGCTAAAGATACCCTTTGGCAAAAGGACAATCCGTCGCTTCAAGATGTTATCACCACCTTAAAAATGCACGAGCACTCCAAAGCATGTGCTGAACCTATACGCAAAGATGCAGACAATCAAGAGTTCTACCACTGATGTGAAGGAGATAAAAGCTACCACTTCTGATAAGTCACCCAAACCTTCTCAACAGAGTGCCTCTTTTTCCTTAATATCGACATGTTCAAATTTAATACTAAGTCTTTTCCGGTAAAGTGTTTCCGTTGTGGTAATACAGGACATGTAGCTAATTTTAAAGACTGCCCTGGGTGGAAAACTACTTGCTCGATTTGTAAAAGGAAAGGACACTTTTCTAAGTGTTGTAGATCCAACAGGGACCAAAAGAAAGTAAGGGAGGTAGTCATTTATGACCAATATGACGAAGATCTTGTTGTCTGTCAAGTCAGTGATCAAGTGGTTGATGGGCCCATGGAAAAAGGTCCAGTTAATGATAACTACGTCGAAATGTTGTTCGACTCAGGGGCGAAAATTACTTTAGTGCCCAAAGTATTCTACGACAAACATTTATTTAGAAAAGTCAAGCTGTTTAAACCGGACATAGTACCGAGAGGTTATGGTGGCCAGATTATAAATCTGCTGGGTTATTTTCGGTATTTCAAAGAGTAATGGAGAACATGTTGGCTGGCATTGATGGTGTCAAAATGTACCAGGACGATGTCCTTGTTCATGGTGTGAGTCTACAAGAACATGATATGAGAGTAAATGAAGTGTTGTCCAAATTACAAGAATCAGGTCTCACTCTCAGGCTAGATAAGTGCAAATTTGATGTCAAGGAAATTGAGTATCTTGGCCATTTGATTTCAGGGTCAGGCATCAAGCCAAAACCATCCTTGGTTGAGGCCATCTCCAATCTCAACTATCCAGTGAACAAAGATGAACTCATCAAGTTTTTAGGGATGGCGGACTTTTATAATAAATTTGTTCCCAGTTTTGCACATAAAACAGAAAATATCAGGGCTTGGCTAAAAAAGGGACGTGAATTCATTTGGGATAAGTCCTGTAATGATGAGTTTGACCTAATCAAAGATTGTTTGAATAAAGCACCTAATCTTTCTAGCTTTGACTCCACTAAAGAATCTTATATCAGTTAGTCAGTCAAAATACTTTATTCGGTTCATAACAAAAACCACAAAAGTATACATGGGTCCAAAAAGGGAAAGAACATTCAGATGCAATATGGTTAACAAGGATAACAACACGTCAAATAAACACAGAAATATAACACAGACATTGTAATCTAAATAACAATTTCATGAATAAGTTTAAAAACCTGGACATTTCATCTCAATTTAAAAATTCAGAAATTGGTACTATAAAAAAAATGTTATCTGAGACTAACTAAATTTTTCCTCAGTCTCATTACTATATTTAAAAAAGTAGCAACATTAAAAATTTCCCACGTATTTGTCAACAGTTGGAGATATAATAGCGCAGGTTTCACTTGTTTAAACCCTTTATCCTTCAAAAGGGGTACAATAAATTTTGTCCGTATAACCTTAAAAAAGCCACAAAAGAACATGAAGTGGGCAGTGTCCATTATAGAAAAACCATCGCAAGTGCATATTTTCAGATCTGTGGCCTTAGTCCAACTCGGGCAGCCTGAAATAAGTAGATGAATTTTATTTAATCTGAACTTGGTTAGCAAGTATCTGTGGTTTGGGTTGTTAACAATCTTCAGATATAACTCTAGGTCATTGTCTGATGTTACAATCAACTGGTGGGTTCTCACAGTGGGCTTATTCAATTCAAAGCCCTCTCTGTCCATCTCTCTGCGCCGTTTAAAGGCTGACTTAACCCATTTTATATCACCTTTGACCAGTTTAGATGGTTCCTCAAATATTTCTGGCCGCCCCAGTAAAACTGCAACCTTTCTAACATTGCTTAACCATGGAATGGAGTGCCAATGTTCTAGTTTAAGACAATCTGCCAGAATCTCATGGTTCACATCCACTTCTGGATTTAGCCAAACCGTAATCCACTTTAATAGAGGGGCGATGGCAATCCGATCCTCTAAATATCCCACCCCACATTCTTGGTGAACTATAAAGCCTGCAGTCGATTGAGGTACAGCCAGAATAGACTTTACAAATTTGTCCTCAGCGACCTGTAACTGCTTAACATTTTTAAAACCCCATAGATCTGCACCATACATAGCTATGGACACGCAATCTTATATCATGACAGATGCTGGTTGCAAGGTTCTAGGTGCCGTACTTTTACAACCTGGTGAAAAGGTAGATAACACCGTTTTATTCATCTTCAGACTGCTTAGAGCTGCCAAGTGCAATTATTCAGTAGTTGAGAAGTAAGCTTTGGCTGTATATTGGGCTGTTCGAAAGCTTAAGAAATTTTTGAGGGGCAAACACTTTTCTGTGGTCTCTGACCACAAGCCTTTAAAAGAAGTGTTTGAAAAGAAAGTAATTGATTGTGCCTCGCATAGAATAAGAAAATGGGTGGTTGCACTGCAGGACTTCAAATTTCTTGTTTCTTATTTACCAGGAGCTAACAACATCCTAGCGGATTGTTTGTCTAGGCTCGGTGGTGCAGCTGTTTCTGATGGTAGTGACTCTTTTGTTGGTGAAGACTCTGGAGAGGACTTAAACGTTTGTGTGGTCACTGAAGGCGTAGTCACTGAGGAAGAATGGAATACAAGTTTGAGAGATGATTCAGTTCTACAGCAAGTTATATGTTTTGTACGTGACGGGTGGTGTGAAAAACGTGAGTGTGACGAGCAGGTTAGAGGATTCTGGTGTGCCAAAGAAGGATTGTCCTTTTCTAATGGACTTCTTATCAGAGGATGTAGGCTTGTTGTTCCATTGATGCTACGTCACAAGTTGATATAGAATGCACACGCTAGTCATATGGGTATAGCAAAAACAAAAGAAAGGCTTAGGGAAGCCTATTGGTGGCCTGCAATGGACACCCAGATTGAAAGGTTAGTGTGTTGTTGTTCTCAATGTGCTAATAGTGACAAGGTTCTTAAGTGTAGAACTCAACCTATGGTTGTCAGAAAAAAAGCCACTGGTCCTTGGGTGGATATTGCTCTGGATATCCTGGGTCCAGTTAAGGTCCGGTCTCAAGATCGATACATTCTTGTTTGTGTTGATATGTTTGCTAGGTGGCCAGTTATAAAAATTGTCAATTCAGTGGATTTATCATCTGTGATTAGTTTTCTAGACGATCTCTTTGCAAATGAGGGTTTACCAAGGTCCATTTTGACGTACAATGGTGTACAATTTACCTCTTGAGTAGTATAAAAGTTCTTGAATGAAAGATGGATTACACACGGGGGGGGCGTGGCCAAGATGGCGGTGTGAGCGGACGTGTCTCACTGAGCTCCCGCCGCCGACCGCCGTTACATAGCCTCTAAAGCATACCTCTGGGCACCGAGGGACCGTGCTGGGTCTCTGGTGCAGTTTCCGACTTGCAGCGGGCATTGCTGAAGCGAGCCGAGACCTTGGAGTGCGAGATTTAGGCCGGCGCGGGGTCTGTACGGTGCGGCCAGTGAGGCCCTGCGGCACACGGAGAAGCGGGAGTGAGGCCGAGGGGGGCGGAGCCACCAGGCCGCCGCGGAGACCTCCCTGACGGGCTAAGCTCAGCCTGACCAGCGGGACTGGGGGTGAAGCTGCCTGCGGCTCTCTGGAGGAGGCGTCTGCGGACCTGCCGAGTGAACGCACCGACTCAACGGAGGTCCCCGATCGGCGGAGTGGGACAGGAGAGGACAGCGGAAACGATCGAGGCTGCGACGGCGGGGCCTGGGACGTGGCCGGAGGTGAGGAGGAGGGGGAGGCTGTGAGGAGCCCTAGCGGCCACGGACTGCGGCCCTGGTGGGCAACGAGTGCTGACCGCTGCGCTCCCCCCCCCCCTGCAACGAGCAGCCGCCTCAGCGGTCCCCCCTGGAGCTGGGGGTGCTCCACTGGCAGAGCGCCGCCATTTTGAAACAGTGAGGTCGGGCGTAGAGATCTGCACCAGCGGGGAGCACCCTTCGCGGCGCCGGACCTCAGACTACTCGCCTCCGCCAGCAACACACATCTGCCCCCCCTGCACAGTGGAGGGCCCGAGTGGGAATCCCCAAATACTGCTGCTCTTGCCACTGACGGGGAGTAGAGGTCCCACCCCAGGCTGCGCAGCAGAGCCAGGACCGCGACAGGGTGTGGGGTCCTCAATGTGACGCTCTTATTTAAGTGGCCCCTGGTGTGAGCAGCGGCGACCGGGCCCAGGAGTGGCGACTGCGGTGTGGTGCCCTGGGAACTGGCATATCGTGATTCGACCCGACCCAGCAATTGCTTCCCCGTGCGGCCTACTTCGCCTGGGGTAGCGCCCAACGCACTCTCTGGGAGGGACACACAGACGATCAGATCCAGCCAGCGAGAGTACTTGGAGCCGCGGAATTCGGCGGCGGAGCAAGGAAGGTGGCCGTTTAGTGCTGGACGGTCTGGTCCTGGACTACAGGTGCTGGGGCGAGCTTCTGGACTAGAGCACACCGGGAGCTGCAGACTGTCTGGGGCAGTATGGCGAATGGAAGGGTGAGGAAGGACAGGACCATAAAGGACTTACTTTCGCCCGTCTCCACGGGAGGGGGGGGGGAAAAACGGACCCTCGCGGCGCTGACAACACTGCGGCGTCTGCCAAGTCAGCGGGCGGCACTCCGAGCCCCGGCTCCCGAAGCAATGACGAGCCGGTCACAAGATCGTTCTTGGAATCGCTATTTGGAGGTCTGCGGGAGGATCTCCAGCTTCTTAGGACTGAACTGAAGGGGGAGATTCGGGAGCTGAGACGAGACACGGACGCCATTGGGGAGCGAGTTGCGGATCTGGAGTCGAAGACTGACGCCCGGGATGTCGAGATGGAAGCGCTCCAGCAGGAAATTATCCGCATTCATGACCAGCAAGTTGATCTACAATCACACGTGGAAGACTTGGAGAACAGGTCCCGAAGGCATAACATTCGAATCAGAGGAGTGAAACCCACCCCGGACACAGCGGATCTCTTCAAGTTTACGCAGGGCCTTTTCAACCACGTCTTGGGACGCTCTGCTGACTCCATTATCGCCCTGGATAGAGCACATCGGGCTGGGCCGCCTAGAGCTTCGGGCGCCCTGCCGGCGGACATTCTGGTCTGCGTACAGGACTATCGCACAAAGGAGGAGATTCTCACCAAGGCGCGACAGATGGGCTCCGTCACCTATGGCGATCATTCGCCGGCACTTTATCAGGACCTGGCAGCCATCACCCTGGAAAAGCGCAGGTCGTTCCGACCGGTTACTGCGGAACTGCGACGCCTCGGAATCACATACAGCTGGGGTCACCCGTTCAGGATTGTCTTCAAAATGAACAATAAAGTACACCAGATTCGATCTCTTGCTGACGCCTGCCGGCTGTTAGACATTGAGGAACCTGAACCCCCGGGGGACACCCGAACGGAGAACGACTCAGAGATAGGCGCCGCGGGGCAATGGCGTCAGCAGAAACGGCGGCGTAGACCGCGTCGCCCTCCCCAAGAGGAGATACAGGTAGGCCAGCGTGCTGCGGTCGAGGCAGCGACAAAGGAACTAGCGGAATCGGCTGCTGAGTGACTGCTGTGCTGCCCTTAATTGGCTTTGGCGGTCGGCGGCGGGGGGCGGCTTGAAGAAACTGGACCCGTACCCCTCTCTTCTTCACGACCCTACTACTTTTGAGCGTTGTGCACATGGGAAAATTCTACTGGTTGCTGAGGGTGGGTTGGGTGGGATGGTATTCTGCATGACCAAATTGGGGTGGGTCTGCTGTGGGAGGTGGGGGGACTGTTGGGGTTTGTTCTTAAAGGGGAGTTGATTTTGGGTTTAACTACCGAGTGGTTGCTCTCTGGAAATTGGGGTGGGGCCATATGGGCTGAACTAGGCCAGTGTTTATTGTGTCGCCGGACGGTCAGTGCCCCTGGGGTCCGACTGTCACCGCTACAGGGCAGCCTTGTCGCGCATTCTATTCACAATGGCGGGACCTGAGAAACACACATTACGAGCCGAAGAGGCGAGAGCCCCGCTGCGCGCTTTGACATGGAACGTCAGGGGCCTTAATGACTATAGGAAGCTGAGAAAGGTCCTTAGCTACTTGCGCAGGCATAATATAGACCTCGCTCTCCTCCAGGAGACTCACTTGCCTCTTGCTAGCAGAATGTTACAACATAAGGGGTTGATTGGGAATAGTATAGCTGCGGGCTTCACCACACACTCGAGAGGGACGCTGATATGGGTGAACCCTCGCTCCAAACTCACATTAAAGCCACTGGAGTCGGACCCGGTGGGGAGGTATGTAATTTGCAGGTGCAAGGGGCGAGGACACGACATGCTGCTTGTGAATCTCTACGGGCCCAATTACGATTCGCCTGAGTTCTACACTGAATTGGCCAGGAAATGCAAAATGTATGACTGTGAGAGTGTGCTCTGGGGTGGGGACTTTAACCTGGTTTTCAATCCAGACCTGGACAGGTCTGATGGACCGAGCAGGAGTCCGTCGGCGGCTGCCACGGCGCTCCGCACTGAGATGGTGCATCTAGATCTCTTGGATGTGTGGCGTAGTAGGCATCACTCCAAAGGGGGGTACACACACTATTCAGCATATCACGCACTGCACACTAGAATTGATTACTGGCTTGTCTCGCAGCGGCTATCCAATAACATTAGGGACTGTCTCATACTGCCACGCACCCTGTCTGATCACTCTCCCCTCCTCCTGCTCCTGGAATCCCCGGTACGCGGAATCCCCCCCTTTACGTGGCGTTTCCCCCCGTACTCGTTACTGGACGAGGTGTTCCTTGGGGAGCTGGCGGTGGAAATTGAAAACTTTTTTGTGGCAAATACGGGCTCCGTGGACAGTTTTCAGACGCTGTGGGAAGCCTTTAAGGTCTTCATACGCGGGGTAGCCATGGCCAAACACTCCGGTGTATTGAAATCTATTAGGCAGCGGCTCACACTTTTGGAAGGTCAGCTGAAGGACCTTGAAGAGAGACACCAGGCGGAGCCGGAGGGTGACGCACTGGACCAGATAAAACAATTGTTGAAGGAGTATCACTCGGAGGCGGATCGGGAGGTACAGCATATGGGTAAATATGCCACAGCCCGTGTGTATGGCGAGGGTGAACGCCCAGGCTCACTCCTGGCGAAAATGATCAAACATGAGCGCCGGCCCCTGCTGATTGGTGAGTTGGTGTCGAGCGCGGGAGAGACTCTCACTGATGAGGAACAGATAGTGGGGGAATTCAAGCGGTACTACTCCGCTTTGTATGCATCCAAATCGACGGGGTTGGACGGGGCGATAGACGATTACCTGAGTTATATTCAAATGCCACATCTGTCTGACGCACAGAGAGAATTCCTGATGATGCCCATCCAGAGGGAGGAAATAGTTGAGGCATTAGATAGTATGAAGGCGGGCAGCGCGCCGGGCGCAGACGGACTCACTGTCGGTTTTTACAAATCATTTAAAGACCTACTGGTCCCCTACCTCTCAGCATTATACGATGACATATGTGTAGAAGGGTCCATGCCCCCGACGATGCGCGAGGCACTCATCGTGACGATACTCAAGCCGGAGAAACCCCCCACGGACTGCGGATCGTATAGGCCCCTCTCTTTGATTAATGTGGACGCTAAGCTGTATGCGAAGGTGCTAGCTACGCGTCTTGCTCTCCTTGCCCCTGCACTGGTGGCCCCGGAACAGGCAGGTTTTATTCCATCTAGGAACCTCACATACAACATTCGCACAGTCCTGGGGACGATGCAGCACGTGAAGCCGGAGAACAAGGCATTGGCTATATTCCTGGACATGGAGAAAGCCTTCGATTCAGTGGAGTGGCCTTTCATGTCCAGGGTACTCAGGAAACTGGGACTAGGCGAGCCTTTTTTACAAATGATAGGCGCTCTGTACTACAAGCCGAGGGCCAGACTACGGATTGGTGATATAGTCACTGAGGCGTTTGGGATTGGCAGGGGCACGAGACAAGGCTGCCCGCTCTCCCCATTGTTATACGCTCTAGTGGCGGAGCCCCTAGCGTGCGCACTCCGGGAGTACCACAGTCATGAAGGTATTAACTTTCCCACGTACAGGATATGCATATCCACGTACGCCGACGACACGCTTTTGTATATTAGGGACCCGGAGATTAACCTCGCGCCGGTGCTACGGGAGGTAGTGCAATTTGGAGCACTATCTGGACTCAGGGTCAACTGGTCGAAGTCGGTGGCGTTCCCGCTGACACCGGTGACAAAGGAGTTCGTCATGGACTATCCACTGCAGTGGTCGGACGACCCGGTCAGGTATTTAGGCATCAGACTACACCCGGACCCGGAGGTATTGATCAGAGAAAATTATGGAGTGGCTTACATGAAACTAGTTGACGACGTGGACAGGTGGTGCAGGCTACCGCTGTCTCTGGCGGGTCGCATTGCACTAATGAAAATGCTGGTGCTTCCGCGGTTCCTGTTTCTCTTTTGCAACCTCCCGGTGGTGCTCTCAAAGGCGTTCTTTACTACGCTGATCCAGACCCTCACGAGGCTGGCATGGGGCGGGAAGCAGCCGAGGGTTAAGTGGCAGATCCTGACCCTCCCATATGATCAGGGCGGCCTAGGGGCCCCAGACGTGGAACATTACTACAGGGTCGCACAGGCAATGCACCTGCACACTTGGATTCATGGCGATGGTAACATCCCACATGTGAAACTGGAGACGCTCTTCACGAGTCCCCTCCACCCAGCGTCTACGGTGTTCGAACCTGCCGCGCGACGGACTGGCACCCTGGACTCTATAGCAAGTACGAATCACGCATGGCACTCTCTGGTGAGACGCAGTGGCTGTGCGCTCCTGTATTCACCCTTGGTCCCGATTGAGTGGGCCTTGTGGCTCCCACCCCTGAGAGAACGAGGGGTTGCGCGCGCCCTCAATCAGCTAGGTATAATCAAGCTGGGGGACATGTTCAGAGACGGGAAGGTGGCCACCTGGGAGCAGGTGGATTCACCCCAGATCACTACGACACTGCTTCATCGTTTCAGCCTACATAGAGTCCGGGCAGCGCTGCAGGTGCAGCTAGGGCCGGCTATGGAGGAGCCAGCAGAATTGCCAGAACTAACGTATGTCATCAAAACACAGTCGAGTGGCAAGATGATATCACGCCTGTACAGAACTGGGCAGTGTCACAGGAAGCAGGAACCCTCGAAGGCCCGCCAGGCGTGGCAGCGTGACTTACAGGTAGATATCAGCGACGAAATGTGGCAATACTGCTGTCAGAATACGAAACGAGTGTCGCTGAATGCACGACATAGGCTCGTCCAGTTTAAATTTTTACAAAGAGTGTATTACACCCCGGAACGCTTGCACAGGTATGGGCTCCGGCAGTCGCCGGAATGTGAGCGCTGCGGGACGCCAGTGGCTGACTTCGTGCACTTGGCCTGGAACTGCCCTGGGATAAATGCCTTCTGGGAGGACGTCTTCCTGGAGTTGGGGCGGATACTAGAGGTGGAGCTCCCGGTAGATCCGGCAATAGCTCTGCTGGGGCACACCAGACCTTTGCCCCCAGCTACGCGTCGTCTGGCGGGCATGGGGCTACTTCTGGCAAGACGAACGATAGCGATGCATTGGATGCGCGGCCCACTTCCGACCAAACAAGAATAGGAAAGGGCTCTGTTGTATAGTTGTACGCAATCCCAACTGTATTGCGAGTTGCTGCCGCCGATGAGCAGGCCGCGGAGCTTCTGGGACCAGTACCTGACGTACGTTTCATATAGGAACGCCACAAGGGACGATTTGGAGGAGATGGAGGAGCAGCAGGATCGGGGGGGGGACACCGGAGACTAGGCTAACTCGGGTCTGTGGGTGGCTTAGTGAGGATGGAACGCAAGGGGAACACAGATTTCTGAGCACTGGGACACATAGGACCATACATTTGGGATCCATCGGGCCGAGAGCATCGAGTGACTGATTGAGTGATGGTGTGAGGCGGAGGTGTGAGGACTAGGCTGAGGTGAGAGACACGTACACTTGGAAAGGTGGTAACGCATGGGGAGTGGCACATAGGTAGTTGGGTGGGGGGGGAGGGACGTTCTGGACAAGTTGGGTTAGGGAAGTTTGACACTGACCAAGTTGCTGGGAGCATGCACTGAAAGAATATACCAAGGCAGCATTATAGACAATGTACGCTGTACCACTACAGTACTGGAGGGTGTTGTTATGGGACTCTAGCTTCACAGCACTAACCTGCCGACCTGATCTGCACCCCGGGTGCCTGGAATAGGCGACGCCGGCACCAATATTAGCGTAATTTTTGGAACACTGGTGTAGAACAGGATGTAGATGTGTTGCTGGATTGCTGCCGGCCCCAGGGTTGTAGGCGAAAGCTGTGTGCATGTATGAAAAGTGAATAAAGTTTAAAAAAAAAAAAAAAAAAAAAAAAACTGTAGATCCCACAATGTGATCTACGCTATACGTTGTCCCTGCGATCTCCTATATATAGGGCAGACTACACAAATGATCAAGGACAGAATCATCCAATACCGGAGTCGAATTAAATGCGGTGTGGTGACAGCCCAACTGGTCACACACTTCCAAGAACACACCCACAATGACAATGATTTCACCTGGATGGTGATTGACCAACCCACCTCACACACCAGGGGTGGGGATATAAAAAGAGTCCTTAACAGATGTGAATGCCGCTGGATTGCTCGCTGTAACACCATTGAACATGACCTGAACACCTTAGATGAATGGAATACTACACTCACAAGAGGCATCCAGTACATTCTCTGTATTTGACTTTAATCAGACTCATCATCTAGTCCAACTTTAGCCCACTGGCTATGACACATGCTTTCCTACACATCATCATGCCTTCTATTGTGAACCCCTTTTTGCCAGTATACATGCCTCATACATATCATTCAGGTTGGCCTACATAGCACTTATCAAGTTGTTCTTCATTTTACACACCACCTGTAACTAATTTGTGTATAAATGTATTTAGTGTTTTCTATACTGTACACATTTCTACTGTTGCAATGGAACATGTAACTATTATGTATCCCTGATACCTGAGCCAAGCACATACCAATTGTAACTTCGATCTTTATTATCATATTTCCAATACAAAAAACAACAAAAAAAAGATGGATTACACACAAACGTGCAGCTTTGTATCATCCAGAATGCAATGGCGTAGTTGAGAGGTTCGTAAGGGTTCACAAAGAAGCTATGCAACTAGCCCTAGTGTCTAGTTGTAACTGGGAAGAGGCGATCAAGAAAAAAGTGTGTGAATACAGGTTCACGCCTCATTCCTCTACAGGTGTCACACCCTTTACTTTGTTTAAAGGAAGGGTGCCTAGTACGCAGGTCAATCCCCTTTGGGTGACTTCAAGAAGGATGGAAGTAGGTGGTGTGGTTGACCAAACGGTGGGTTGGAAAGATTGTGAGTTAGAGAAAATAGTAAAGAGGAAAAGTATGTTTGATGCAAGAAAAGCTGTGAAAAGAACTGTTGTTTGGGTTGGTGACTGGGTCAGGGTTAAACTTGCTGAAAGAAGATTCGGTAAGTCCAAGTTTGGTCAACCAATCAAAGTAATTACATTCTTGGGAAATGTAGTGAGAACCCAAGATCATAGAGTGTGGAACCTCAACAGAATTGCCAAATGTCCTTCAAAATGTGCTGAAGAGAATTCCTCTTGTATTCCTATCGCTCCTTCACAGTCTGACGAAAGGAGACCGTGCAGGTTGAGGAGGCTTCCTCATCGTTTTCAAGATTGTGTCTAGTGTTTTTATATTTATTCTTCTCTTCTCGTTATATCTTTATTTAGTTGCTGTTAGTGAAAAAGGGGAGGTGATGTAGTGTTCTTACCTTTCCTATGTCATTCTCCCTTGTTACCATGGATCTGTGTTCTCTATTAGAATACTCTTTGCTTAGAATGTTTCTACTTGAACTGAGAGTCAGTTGGATTTGTTTGCTGAAGGATAATGTCTCTTTACAAGAAGCTACTTTAAAGATCCTCAACCAAGACCACAGTTTTCTGTCTTTACTTCTGTGGGTCCACTACTTCAGGGTGCCACTCAATTTATATACTGATGGGAGAGAACACAGCAAGATCGACTTCAGAGTGGCCTGTGATAGGTACTAGGTACTGGGGGGATATGTTCTAGTGATATACACAATACAAGGGAAAATCGTTGACATTTAAAACACATTTGCTGACTGTCGGAGAGGCCTGATAGACATTAAGACCGCTACCCTGAATCCAGGTTAGGGAGAGAGAGTAGCCCTTAGATAGGAAGGCCGGGGAGGTTAACACTTCACTACTAGCTTGGGGCCTAATCGGGCACAGAGGACAAAGGACATGGAGATTTGGTGACCCCTTCCCCTGCAATTGGGGATTCGAACGTTTAGGGTTCAGTGGTTCTGTAGAACCAGAGTTTGTGTTATGCTACGCTGAGAGGGAGGCTGCATGTACCAGCAACAGTTCACATGGAGCAGTTCACATGGAGAAACATCAAAGTGACATGGTTTGGGGTGCTTCTGTTGGGGCAGAAGTGTGTGGGCGGGGTGCAGTTTCTGGATGTTGATGTTAACTCTTAATTTTCTTATAGTGGAACCTCAGTGAAAGGGTTTTTTCATTTAACCAAGATATTAACCGCAAGACAACTTTTAAATGGCACTAAGGTGCGGACGGAATCTCTAATGAACCTTCCAGGGACCCTGTACGGTATTGACAGGCAGACATGATGGGAAACGTTAAGGTACTATCTTATTTCCAGGGCCTACATGATTACATTAAGAGATACAGGGCAGCATTACATGTCTTTTGTTTTTTTTCCAACCCATTCGTATACCCTGGTTTACGCCCGGATCAGAATTACAATTTTAGTGTTAGTTAACACATCCAATAATTATCGGATGCATTAAATCTCCCAACCTTCATTACATTTTGGCAGGTCAAACCTGACAAATTTTAATAGGGGAAAACCATACAGTAATTACCATATCATGTAGATTTTGGAGCGTAAAACACCAATATCTGCATGTTATTCTTCAGAAAGTCTTAACAGGTGCTATTTATTGCACCCGATAAATAACACACTCTGTGGTATAGTTATTTACCAGGTGCAGTAAACGGCACCTATACTTGTAATCATGCCTACAGAGTACACACCTGCCTGAGCTTTA
The DNA here is from genome assembly GCF_964261635.1 of Lissotriton helveticus. Taxonomy (NCBI): domain Eukaryota; kingdom Metazoa; phylum Chordata; class Amphibia; order Caudata; family Salamandridae; genus Lissotriton; species Lissotriton helveticus. The sequence continues at coordinate 251,787,048 of NC_136073.1, forward strand.
TAAAGGGGGAGTGCCGCTTCTCCAGGAAACTCAGTAGGTAGACACAGAGGCAGATAAACTGAAGAAAAAATGTAGAGGACGGTTATACTCCTTCACATATTCATCGTATGCTCTGGGGTTTCCATTTGGATAGCTCCAGGGATACCATTCTGTTGTGATCATAGTCCATGCAGGTTCAGGGGATTCAAAAAGGTTTTTTTGAAGATGTCATGTCAAAGGTTCTTATATAGTGCCTTATCACCGCAAGGTCTCAAGGCGCTTGCTTTGAGAACCCGTCCTAGCTTTTTCCCTGTGAGATAACCCCTACTGGGCATCCCCAAGGTGAAAGCCAGGCATCCTGCCGTGGGGGGGCCGTAGTGGAGATTAAGCAAGCTATTGCCCAGAGTTGCAGAGTGTGAACCCGTGATTCGAGTAGGCACCGAAGCGAGAATTATCGAGTCCGTGGACATTTGGCCTCAAGACCCTGCCGCGTCGGGAATTGAACCCTGGTCCCGGGTCTGACCTCTGCTTCAGGGTCTGCCTCCTCTAACCAGTGGGCCAGACTTCTCCACAAGATAGTACAAGATCACAGGGAGACCCCACCAGGAGCAGCTATCAAGATGCTCAGCCCACTCAATTGTGTCTTCTCTGACTGAATCATAACATTCTAAACAGCATCATCAAAGTAACGTTCCATTGGTGGTAAATAGCATTGCATTTACTAAAGTCAGGATATAACATATCTCCCTTTCTTATACGGAAAAACAAAATGGAAAGAAAACAAAAGAACTGGAGATTGAGAGAGAATTGAAAATACCAAAGTAATGAAAAGAATAAAGTGAAGAAACAACGAGAAGATAGGAAAAGAAAACTGATAGAAGATCAAGTGAACAAGAAAGATGGAAAAACAACTGATAGGAACAACCCATCCTCCCTTCTACAAAGATAAAGGAAAGACACGAAGAAGCCAATGACAAACTCCCAAACACACCTGCTGGCCAAGCAAGTACGCGAAGAAGTGGGAAATAGAAAAGAAACAACGCTGAGATGAACTCAGACACGGACAAGATGAGGCAAGCTAAAGAAACGGGAAACAAACACGCAAGACAAAAAAATGAAGAGGCACTGGAAATGACAAAAAGTAAAGATATAAGTGGAATACTAAATACATGACAGAGAGAGAGCAGATGAGAAAATACAATAAAATTTAACATCTAAAACTCTCTAAGATATTAATAAAGTGAGATAATAAAGACATTACGTTGCAAAACGTAATATGAAGTTGACATTTGTAGCATAGCTGTAATGGGACATTGACCCATACAACACACCTGTAAAGGAACAAGTGACTATAACTAAGAGCAAGTTAGTCAATGTCAACAACAGTATATGGGTCAGAACCCATAGAATTTCCGAACAACATGTGGAGATTAGAGAATGTTAACCAGATAATATAGGCGTGAATCCATGACTAAACCTTGGGAAAGAAATGGTTAACAAATGCAAAAATGTAGTAATTTATGCATAAGTGTGCTAAAGGGATTAAAACCCATTGCAAACGTACAATGTAGAACAACTGAACTCATCGTACAATCATATGAAGGATAAAATGGAGAAAACAAACTGTAATATGAATATGACAAATGAAACAATGGACTCCTAAAAGTGAGAACTAAGGATCCTTGAACGCACAATGTAAATCCAACTAAAATCATTGTACAACTGAAACCCATTGCAGTCCCAGAGTAGGGAAGCATACATCATGCAAAATGGACTCTTGACAGCGAACCCTTGCATAGATCCACTGTGAGAGGGAAAATAGATTAATGTAATGGACTCTTGATGGCGTTTACCAACTTGGCGTATACCTAGGGTCCATAGACAATAGTGTTGAAGGCAGACCGGTGATCCATGCCGGGGAGTGAACACTCACCCGAGTACTCCCTCCTTGGACGTCACCTACCCAGTCAGTCTTTAGACAGACTTCCTTTCGTCTCACCTGTCGTCTCTTTCCTCATCCTCCCTTTCTCACCTCCCCTGCCCCAGCCACTACTTTTCTCTCTCCTTTCTCTCCTCTTCTACTTATATTGCCTATGTTTTGATGTATTATGTAATTGTTGATCTTTTTCTGTTACATTGTTGATTCTCATGTAAAGTGCTCTGATACCTTCGGGTCTAGCCAGCGCTACTCTTCTCCACTTTCCTGCTACTGACCTTTGCCCTCACCTGTCCTGGCCCTTAGTCCCCACCCTGTTTATCTGTGAACTTTCCCTCATAAATTGAGACCTAGCTATTTTGTCTGATGCCCGATGGAGCTACCTGGTTTGGCTATAGGGGAGACAGGTCGAGGATTCCCTCCTTGGACGTCACCTACCCAGTCAGTCTTTAGACAGCCTTCCTTTCGTCTCTTCCCTCATCCTCCCTTTCTCACCTCCCCTGACCCATTCACTACTTTTCTCTCTCCTTTCTCTCCTCTCCTAATTGTATTGCCTATTTCTTGATGTATTATGTAATTTTTTATCTTTTTCTGTTACATTGTTGATTCTTTTGTAAAGCGCTCTGATACCTTCGGGTCTAGCCAGCGCTATATAAAACTCTTTAAATAAATAAAATAAATACTCCCCTTAAAATGTAAAGGTACAATAGTAATGGAAGAATAAAACAATGCACATAATGAAAACACTGCAACAAATAATCAAAAGATCAATACAAACACGTTAGCATAAGAGGTGTGCCTGTTACCAAAGAATGTATAGGCAGGCAGGTGTAACACAAGGAGAAAAAAAAAACCAAAAAACAAAACTACAGGCAGGAGGCAGTAAATATGGTCACCGTAAAATTTTCCAGAATACACAGTTCCAGGAGACTTGAGGCAAACCGATGCAAGAAGGCAGGAGGTCCATTGTACCAATGAGAGGCCTTGAAGAAATACGTTAAACTGGAGAGGCACTACACACGTCGAGTGCAATAAAGTTCATTTATGAGGGGAAAAAATTGTGACTAGTGATCCAGCGCTCCTAATGAAAATCTGTCTCACCAACACTACCTAGCTCCACAATACTCACCATTAATCATGAATCACTTACCAAGGCCCATAAACCAACGAGACAAATTCTGAGCGTCTGAATCATGTGACCTAATTAATCAAAACTATTCACAGAACTATTTACATATTAATATACAACTGCAGTTTATCATTTCTTACCATGGTTTTTAAACATTTATCAATTAATTAAGTCACTAAGGCAAACGGATCAACTAATGGTAACAAGACCATGAATAAACAAGTCCAGCTTGTCGTTTCAAAATCTTATTTTATTTACTTTATTATTCAAAGAAAGAGCATTTTCAAATAAGAATCTTTCTTTTATTAGCAAGAAAGCAGCATTTTATTGAGGAAAGGACTTATTAGACTGACATTTAAAGGCAAATCATTCAGCATGAACAAAAGTAAATAAGAGTTTTCATTCCCTAAATTCTATTTCCCTGTCTAAAACTCGCTCCACCTAAAAAGAAAAGTCATTAAAGACTGCTGTCCTTACGTGCGCCAAAGAGTCCAACAGCACGTCACGCCCTTCAGGAATCGGAAAGCGAGAAGCGCCCTCCTGCCCATGGGGCTAGGTTTTATACCTTTCTAACTAGCTAATCTCCCCTAAATTGTAAAGTTTTCCTTGCCATCCAGAATCCTCATTGGCTGACTGATGTCAGCTCATGTCAGGTCATCACATTTCCATTTCAAAATCGAGCCTTTTTCTTTGACTCCATTGTCCTTTAACATCATGACTTTTAGCTTCCTCGAAAATGAAACATTCTACGAGTAACCGTCCGTTACTTCCTTAGCTTGGCAAATTTGCCCCTTCCTGTCCTTGAATCTGTCTCTCCCAGAGCACGTTTAGCACAGTTCATTTTATTTATTTTTCTGACAATCGTCAATGTGGTAAAACTTTCCACTTCTTGTGCATTGGCTCTTCACGAAGGATTCCAAACGCCAACTAAACAGGCCTTAAACCTCTTTCTCGAAAACTGTCATTTAAACAAACACAAAACATTAATTAATTAGAGAATTGAGACCCATTCTGTTACCCACCCCCTTTGCTAATTATTAACCCATTAAATGATGTTACCTAGCTTTAGCACACAAAGCAGCGTTTATATCTACCATCTTCATTTAGGCCGCAAAGAATTCTCCACGAGCTTTTGCCACAGAAAAGACATAACATAAGCACATAAATAAGCACATGCCATTAGTTATTCAGCCGCATTTAATACTGACAAAGACAATAGACAAGGTTAGTTTATTATTTTCCAGGCACTTGCAGTTTGCAACATAGAGCACGTAAATTAGTCCCTCATGTTGTGTAAATGCATTTTAAACTAAGTTGATTAGTACTTTTCATCTCGTGCTTGTTAGTACGGTTACATGTTTTATGGAAGTTTAACTTTGCGAGTCAGAACAAAATTTTATTCTGTATCTCGCTCCATCAACTCCCTCATCTGGCGATTTCAAAATCACCAAACTACACCCAAAAATTTTTAACTAAATTTTTAACCCTTGAACATGTTTTGGACATTCACAATATTAGTATTTCTAAACTCTTGACTCAGCTGTTTGTCTGCAACTTTCATATTGGGTTCTACGAAACTCTTCTAATTCTATTTCTTTCTCCTGTTCCTTTCTGAGTTTGTAAATTCTTTTCTTTTCCCTTAGTTATTTCTTTCTCTTGTGTAACATGCAACTAATTTTTAACAAAAGTATCACAACGACTATGACTAATAAAGGAGTCAGTATTTTGCCTAAAATTGAACTACCAATCTCTTGAAACCAGGTTTTGATTGCTGCAAATCTTTTGCTCAAACGTTCTGAAAAATCTTCATCTTCTAAAGGTTCTATCTCAGCATGTAACTCAGTTATATTTTTGATGTACAACTCAATGTTCTGGCTCTTGTCTGGGATATATGTGCAGCAATGCTGGACATGTAATATTCCACAGACTCCTCCTTCTTTAGCTAGCAGAATGTCAAGGGCAAGACGGTTTTGCATTACCATTGATCTCATTTTTTTTAATTTTTTTTTTAAGACCAACGGTCCCAAACTTTATTTAGTTTCACAGATGAGGTAAGCAGTAATCATACAGTGTCATACCAATGAAACATTACTACAAACGGTACTTGGCTATCAGCACAAAATGACATGTCAATTATATACAAGTGAAAATAAACAGTAGCCAGTGGAGAGGCATTAGTTCACAAGTGGCAGTGCTAGGAAATGTCTCATGTCGCAGTGCTCGCGACTCGTAGCACTGCGCAAAGGCCAGGGTGTCCAAGAAGTCCAACAGTCATTGTATGAAGTTGCGTTCCCTGGTTATCAACAATCTCTGCGTCAACCAAAAGATATAACTGGGAAATAAAAGAAGAGGGAGAGGGAAAAATATTTCAACAACTGTTGGACTAGTATATGTGCGTGTGGTAGTGTGTATCTAGGTCCCTAGCTGTGTGTGGTGCACCCTATGTGGGCTGCGCGGGGGCGGGTGTAAATGAGGATGTGGGGCCGCTGCTGCCGCAGGGCGGAGGGAGGGGGGAGGCGGGGGGGGGGGGAAGGGCAGCGGCGGGGAGCGGCAGGGGACATCCCACGCTGTGTAAAATCTCAGCAGTCAGGGCAGGCGGCGGGTGGGAGGAGGGGGGGAGGGGGGGGGCGCGGCAGCGGGGGGGGGGGTAAATTCCGTGCCCTACATGGACAGCAATGAACTGGGTCCTGTCTAGTCTGCGTCGAGGCGGCATTCTATACCGGCCTGGGCGCACGCCCGATGGTACACGATCAGGGTAGCGTCCCAGTCTTGGGCGATCGGGTATTTCCGTAGGCCAGCGGTCTCCTCCCTGTGCAGTGACACACTCTCCGCATAGGCCCAGTTGCCAAAAGAGCGACGCCAGTCCGCAGGGCGCGGTGGAGTGGCGCTTTTCCACCGTTTCGTGATGAGGCGCTTGGCCGTGATGAGGCCTAAGTCCCAAAAACTTGCCCGCAGCTTGGTCTGCTTGGATCTCTTGTAGAGTCCCAATAGGCATACTTCCCACGTCCTGGGGAGAGTTTCGCCTGTGGCCGCCGACAGCGTGTTGGTGACCGCTGACCAGTACGAGGCGAGGTGGGCACAATTCCAGAGTGCGTGTAGGAAATCTGAGTCCAGGAGGCCGCACCGGGGACACGCCGACGAAGTGAGTCCAAAATAGCGATTCAGTTTGTCAGGAGACAAATACGCTCGGTGAACGATATAATACTGGATGGTTTGAAATCGCGCGTTGCGGGGAACATTTCTAGCGCCCGCTAGTATCGCGACCCATTGTTTGTCCGTCCAGCCGGAGCCCCGGTCGGCCGTCCACTTCTCCCTCAATCTTTGGGAGGAGAATTGGGTATGGGTGTGTAGAGCCTGTGCCAGCCAGTGCACTATGTGAGACCCATTGCCCATCACGTGTAGGTACTGGATGAGCAGATGAGTGGGCGGTTCTTGGCTCATGTCACCCCATGCCTTCGTCAGCTCATGGAGGAGTCTGGCATGTGTCAGGAATTGACCCACCGGTAGCTCGGTATCTGCGGCCAGGGTCTCGAAGGGCAGCAGCTCTCCGTCGCTATACAGGCCGCTCAGGTCGTCTAGGTCTGCCGCAGTCCAGCTGCGTAGCTCAGTCGAGGACAGTATGCCCGTGCCTAAGGGAGTCCCTAGTAGAGGTAGGTTCGGGGCATAGGGTATGGTACCTTTGGTGAGTCTGAGGACCCGCGCAAAGCACCGCCTTGCAAGCGCCACATGGACTTGTGTGAGGTGCCGTCCCTGCGTTAGGGGGTGGAAGAGTGTTAGCACCCGCACGGGGGACAGGATGGTGTCGGCCGTGGCCGTGTCCATCAGGTTCTTGCCGCTCAGCCAGTAAGCGACCCATTGTAGCTGGGCCGCTAAGTAATATAGCTCTTGATTGGGGACTGCCAAGCCTCCAGCGTCCGTGGCAGCATATAAGGTCCTTAACGCTACCCGGGGCCTCCCTTTGTTCCAAATGAGGCGCCTGGTTAGAGTTTCCAGTCCTCTGAAGATGTGCGTTGGCACATACACTGGCAGGTTAGCATAATAATAAAGGAGCCGGGGGAGCATTATCATTTTGGTCAGCGCCACTCTGGCCGGCACATTCAGTGGGAGGGAGTTCCAGAACGTGACCTGGGCCGTGAGCGAGGATATAGCTCTCACCAGGTTACCCTCCAGGAGATCCACGGGGTCTCGATATATCAAGATCCCTAGGTACCTGAATACCGTCGGGTGCCACCGGAGCGTCTCCCCCATCATGCGCACCTCACATTGCGGCAGCTCGCTACTGAATGCATAAGTTCCCGATTTGGCCCAGTTAACGTGGAGGCCCGACATATCCCCGAATGTACGGAAGATGTCCGCGATTGCTTCGGGTACATGCGTGAGGTCCCTGACATACAGTAGTAGATCGTCGGCATACAGAGACACCGAGTGTACGCCGTCCGCTAGCGGGATGCCCCATGCGGCGCCGGAGGTGCGGAGCAGCTCCGCCAATGGCTCCATCGCCAGGGCGAATATCATAGGGGAGAGGGGGCAGCCCTGCCTGGTACCCCGCCCTATGCGGATCCTGTCAGAGAACAACCGTCCAGTCCGGACGCGTACCTCGGGCGCCTGATAAAGGAGCCCCACCATCTGGATATAGGCCTCGCCTAGTTCGTATTTCTCGAGGACTCGGAGGAGATACGGCCATTCCACCGAATCAAACGCTTTTTCCAGATCGAGCACGAATTACCATTGATCTCATAGCAATAAGTTCTGTGTTAACTAATTGAAAACCACTAGCAGTATCAGTAGACAACCTATCAACAATTGTGGACATTTTTCCGATTTTAATTGCATTCAGGGTTATACCCACCATAGGTATTACTGCACCAAATACGTCACCCAAAATTTCTGAAAAAATTTCCCTCTTGAACCTATTCAAATGTTTGCCAATTTCAAATGAACCTTTTGCATTTCTATCTACATGAAAAATGTTGGGAAAAACTAAACCAACAAAACAAGTCCCATACCAGTGGTCTGGGAGATTGTAGTATGCTTTGTCCCCACATACAAAATAAATTCCAGGAAATATTGGATCCTTGCCACCTTTGAATCCCCATCCACCTAAGATTTGATAAGTATCTTCACATTGACTAGCACCTACAAAGTAATTGTCAAAAAGCGTGTTATCTCTCCTAATACAAAGCTTTCCACTAACAGGTTTATCTATGTGAATAGCAACGTTCTCAGTTCTACCATTGAGCTTTTCATCCTCAATCTGCCAAAACCTAGATTTGGTAAGTTTCAACATCTCGTTCCGTTTATAAATTGCCCTTCTCTCTTCGACCATATTTAAGAAAGATTTCTCTTCCGAACTCAACTTGCATGTTAGATTGTTTCTAAAAGCATACTCATAAGTAAGTTCATTAGTTACTATGAAAAATTCCCTCATCTGTTTAACATGTTTCAGTTTATTCAGGCTGTTGTCAACTTTTAGATTAGCAAAAATTTCGTCATAATTAGAGTAGTAAAACTCTAAACGACCTGTTCGATAAAACAAACTAGCTATTACGCTACAAGTGATGCCATAAGTAAGAGGAAGCATATTATAGGTGACCCCTTCCGAAACAGAAGTAGGTAATTTCACACACATGTAACAATCTTTCACATCCATTACTTTAACATATTCAGATAAAAGTCTTGAAAAGGTATTACTAGAAAAATCACCAACAGATCTATCTTGGTGAATCTCTGGTTTGTGATCAATGACTCTGTTAGTTGTACCAACAACATCATGGTTATCTTGTTTAATCACTACTTTACTTGTCATATTAGCTTTGTACATCTCTTTGTCAAATCCAAAAGGGAAAATGACAGCTAAAATTAACCAGACCAAAATTAATAAAATCACACAAATAGAAGATATTTTACAACATCTTCTCAAAATAGAACATCTTGAATTGCTATTAGTAGGAGGCATCTTTACTTTGAAACAATAGCCTCTCAGAAAAAACAAAAATTTAAATTGACTAAATATATATACACACACCCCTATTTTAATTTTTTTGTTTTTTAAAGAAAATCCTTTCTTTGACCTTACGTCTTACATCAATGTGTTTTTCCAGCTAACACAATTTCTTCGACCTTGTGTCACCTAACACAATTTCTTCAGCCTTGTGCCAAATACAAATTTTACCTAGTGCAGACACAAAATCAATCATTGTCACTTGTATCATCTAAATCTTCTTGGCTACTGCTATTGACTTCCACTACTGGTGGGATTATAATGTAAGTCCACTCAGGGACTTGTACTTCTGATTAGGCTTTATCACTCTTTTTGCTCTACTGCTAATCACTTCTATTTTCTTTCCTGCTTGATCTTTCTTATCAGAGTCTCCTTTCTGACTTGAGACTTCGTTAACCTGCTCTTTTGATCTGTTCACTATTTTAAATTTTAAGCATTCGTTTTCATCAGGCCAATTGTCTCCTTTTCTTGATAATTTCTTCTTTGGCTCAGTTAGATTACACTCAACTCTCCAAGCTCTTTTCCTTGATCTTTTCACTCTTGATTCATCATCACTTTCATCTGTTTCGCTGTCTGTGATATCAATTCTAGATTCAGGTACTTCTTTACTTGGCAGCTTCACTCTGTTAGGCACATCATCCTTATAGCTGGTACTTGGTAATTCGTCTTCTTCTTCTTCAATTACTTCCAATCCACCAGTTTCAGAATTTTCGTTCCTTTTCCTTTGTAATCACATCAGTTCCCACCTGATGGAACACAGAAGTCACCACATCAGATAGTTTCTTGCAATATTCCAATATGACGCTATCATTAATGCTTAATAGTTTGTCAACTGGAACAAATGCTTGTCTCATGACTCTGCCCATAAGTATCTCATGGGGGCTCAAACCTGTTTTTCTATCTGGGGTACTTCTCAGAGACATCAAAACAAGTGGAAGTGCATCTGTCCACTTCATTCCTGTAGCTAGACACATTTTAGCTAACCTATTCTTGATTGTGCCATTCACTTGTTCAGCAACACCTGATGCTTCTGGTCTGTAGGCACAGTGTAACTTTTGCTTTATACCCAATGCTTCACAAATCATTTGTAATAATCTGTTTTCAAAATGTGTGCCACGATCAGTCTCGACCGTCACCGGAAATCCATACCTAGGTATGATTTCTCTTAAAAGCAATTTTACCACAGTAACTGAATCATTGTGACGTGTTGGGAACGCTTCCACCCATCTTGAAAACAGACAGATTATTACCAGTACATATCTTAGCTTGTTATGGGGTGGCATGTCAATGATATCCATCTGCAATCTGGTAAAAGGACCACACTCCCGTCCTATGGTTCCCATGCTCACAACTGTTTTTCTGTTTGGATTGATCTGTTGGCAGATCAAACATCTCTGACAAAAAGATTCTGCAATTATTCTGAATTTTGGATTGTACCATGTCTGCCTAAACAACCTGATCATTGAATCTCTGCCTAAATGTCCTGGACCATGATACATTGGAGCCATGTCAGCAATCATGCAATCTGGCATTACTGGTCTGTCATCTTTGTAAACCCAAATCTCATCTTCTTCTCGCTGTCTGCAACCTGCTTTTAACCATGTGTCTTTTTCTTCATCGTCTGCCTCATTTTGTAAATCTTTTACTCCTTGCCATGTCTCAACTACAGATGTTAGCATAAGTGAGTTCAAAACATGTTCATTGTCTTTTTCCTGATTGATGGACATATTATTCTTCGCGCAGAATTTTGCGATTTCATCTGCATAAGCATTTCCCTTAGTCATACAGGGCCCGATGTAGGTCGGTCGGTAACGGCCGAAAATCGGTATTTTCGGCCGTTACCGATCGGTAAATAAGTGATTGGCATGTAGGGGGCTTTATTTTACCGAATCAGTAAAATTACCGATTCGGTAATTTTACCGATTCGGTAAAATAGAAAATCGGTAAATTTACCGAATCTGAGCCACCCATATGTAGGTGGGACTCTTCAGAGTCCCAGGAGCCTTACCAAATCGGTATTTTACCATCAAATAAATTTGATGGTAAAATACCGATTCCGGTGTGCATGCACATGTGTGCATGCACACCTATGCCATGTGACAGGCAGACCTGCCCTTAGGGCATGTATGCCTGCCACATGGCACCCGAGCCTGTTTTGGGGGGTGCCAGAGGGTGTCAAAGTGACACCCCCTGCACCCTTGTGGAAATCGGTATTTACCGAATCGGTAAATACCGAAATCATCCGATTTGGTATTCCAGCACATCTGGAATACCTACATGTCGACCCCATAGATTTACCGATTTTTAATTACCGAATCGGTAAAATTCGGTAATTTAAAATCGGTAAATCTATTTCACCTACATCTGGCCCACAGTCCTCTCCTTTTTTGTGCGCTGTACATTTCACGACAGCGATTTTCTCTGGCAATTGAATACCATCGATCAATCTCTTGATCAATTTTGCATTCCTAATTGGAGTTCCCGCAGAAGTTAGATAACCTCTTTGAGACCAGAGCTGACCATAGTCATGAACTACGCCATATCCATACTGACTATCAGTCACTATGGTAATTTTTAACTCTTTTGCTCTTTCACATGCATGAATCAAAGCAATTAATTCTGCCACTTGAGCTGAACGAATTCCTTTGAGACAAGAGGCTTCGACTACATCTGCAACTGTGCAGACAGAATATGCTGCGCTCAGAACACCTTCATCTGATCTTAAGCATGAACCATCAACAAAATAAACAAAATCTGATTCAGCTAATGGGACATCTTTAATGTCCTGCCTAGGTTTGGTGCAATATTCTAAAACATCCAAGCATTCGTGATCAATATCATTTTCATTTCTGATTTCTGTTACAGTACCATCAGGCAACAATGTGGAAGGATTTAAATTCACACATCTCGCAATTGAAACATTATCTGATCCCAGAATAACTTTTTCATATTTCGTTAGCCTGTTACTTGTCAAATGCTGTGTTTTGCTTCTGGTAAGGAGAATTTCAACTGAATGGGGTACATATACTTTTACAGGAAATCCCATTATAATTCCTTCGCTTTGTTCTAGACTTACACTTGTTGCAGCCACTGCTTTTAAGCAACCTGGTAATGCTTTTGCAACAGGATCAAGAACTGCTGAGAAATAAGCTATTGGCTTTCTCAGTTTTCCATGTCTCTGAATCAAAACTGACAATGCACATCCTTCCCTTTCACTGCAATACAGCTCAAATTCCTTTTCGTAGTCCGGCATTCCCAATGCTGGAGCTTCACACAAACTTCTTTTTAGTTTTTCAAAAGCTTCTAACTCAGTTTCTGATAGGGTAATCGGATCTTTTATGTCTGCTTTTGTCAATCTCTGCAAAGGCTTTGCAATTACTGAAAATCCACTAATCCATTGACGACAATAACCAACCATTCCTAGAAACATTCTGACCTGTCTCTGTGTTTTTGGAGGTTGCATTCCCTGAATCATTTTTATTCTTTCAATTGTCACTTGCCTGATTCCTTTTGCGATTCTGTGACCAAGATATATATATATATATTTTTTTTTGGTGTTCAAACTACTTTTATTGACAAATATAGACAGTACACAGCTTCTTACGCCTACAACCTCGGAGGCCGGCAGCACAGTGCGTATCCAGTAATTTAGTTGTAGGAGGCTTAACACAGCTACTACACCGGTATCCCGGGGGCCCGGCAGCGTCAAGTAACACAATGTCGCGAGAGTTCAAAAAGCTAGTACCAGAGGCAGAAGCATCAGGATTTAACATAGCAGAACAGGGTTGTTTTGGTTATTCGTTATATGTGTAACCTTAATGAACAGTCCCCAACGTGAAACAAAAACAGTGAGGTCGTACGGATACATGTAGAAGTAAATTGCTAGGTCAACGTAAATAGCAGTACACATTTAGGGTCTTTCAGGGCGATACAGTGGCGGATGAAAATCACAGTGGTGCTCGTCAGACTGAAGGATAGAAGCGTAGGGGAATGCCATAGAGCAGAGCCGGGCCTGATAATGAAAGTGTGATGGACTGACAGGTCGGAGGAAAGCGCGTATCCGACAAGGGTCTAGCGATAATGTCTGCGTATGTCATGTCGATGGATAATGTGCGGGAAGGAGCCATGCATATGTACGAACCGTGGAACAACCTGCGGGGTGGTATGTCAAGGTAATACGCTGGAAGTGGCGTATGCCCCTACAGGGTAGCTATCTGTGTCCCCAAGTGCTTATAAATCAGTCAGTCATTATCATTCCCTCCCTCAGGGACATCGTCGTCATCCGCCTGGGCAAGCAAATAGTCAACCAACGGGCTCCAGATGTCTTTGGGTCGACTAGGAAGTGGTAGCAGTTCAGCAAAGGTAAGGTGCTGCTCCTGACAGTGAACTATGTCTGCCAGCCACTCTTTGAATTTAGGGGCTCTACCTCTGCCCCAGCGACATGCAACACGGCGTTTCGCCAAAAGCAATGCCATGTCCACAAATTTTCTGTTGGTTTTTGAGATATGGGGCGTGTGTCCAAGTATGGCAAGAAGCGGCTCCGCCGCTATGGTTTCTTTAGTCATTGCAGTGAGGGCGTCTGTCACCTGTTGCCAGTATAGACGGACAGGGGGACAATCCCAGGACAGGTGAAGGAAGCCCGCGTGTTCGGCGTGACATCGTTCACATCTGTCATCATCGGCTAGGCGAAATCTAAGCTTTTTGACTGGGGTATAATACAGTTGGTGCAGGAATTTGTAATGTATCATCTTAAATCTGCTACTGGCTGATATTCGAGCCGTCAAGGTACAGCAGTATTGCCAGTGGTCGTCGGTGAATTCAGTAGCTAGATCCGAACTCCAGCGAGCTCGAGCCCTCGCTTCGGGTAAAGTAGCGATAGATCTGAGTTGGCGATAAAGCCCAGCAACAAGGTGCTTCCCGTCCTGCGAGCACAATAGGAAGTGGAGGGGGAGAAAAATCTCATGTTCCTCGGGGAACCCAGGCAGGATGTCCTTCATGCCCCGGCGGAGGCGCAGGTAGTAGAAGACATCCAGTGGGGTGCGGTCGTGAGTGGCGAAGAAAAGTTCTGCGGTCTTGAACTTACCGCCGAGAAGAGTTCACCCCACAAAGTGATCCGCAGTCGTTCGCAAAGCAGTCGGAACCCTCGCTCTTGTAATAGGGCAAGGTTAGGATGATATGTCAAAGGCATTCTGGGGGAGTATGGCAGGCTGCAGGGCATCCTCTTTGCTATGCGACGCCAGGCATCCAGAGTGCAGGAGACCGAGGTGTTTGGTGTCCGTATTAGCGACTCCGGGCAGAGAAGCAGGCCAGTAAGCGGGATGGGATGCACGATCCAATCCTCCACCGCCAGCTGTGGCATGAAGGGTGTCGGGGCCAGCCAGTGATATGCGTAATGCGCTTGGGCGCATAGGTAATAGGCCTCGAAATCAGGGACGTCGAAGCCTCCAACTTCACACGGCATGATCAATGTGGACCATTTTAATCGCGGGTTTTTACCTCCCCAGAACAACCTACAGAGTTCTGTCTTCAAAGATTTAAAGACGGTCGACAGTCGCGGCAAGTTTCGTGATCGCTACTCCATAATTGGCACGGAGCGTTTCATCCTTGTCGCGTGAGATCATTATACCGAGGTAACGGAGATCAGTCCGACACCATTCAAGTGGGTAGTCAAGGGGGAAGTCAGGCACTGCGTCAGTTAGAGGAAAGAATTGCGATTTGGACCAATTTATGTGTATCCCCGACATCCTACGGAAGACTACAAATTCACGTAACAAGGGATTGAGGTGAAGGTCCGGGTGTTTTACATAAAGGGTAATGTCATCAGCGTATAGGGACACATCTATTTGTCGCTGGAGACACTGGACCGCCCCGGCTCGATGCAGCTGGCGCAGTCTACAGGCCAGTGGCTCAACCACTATTGCGAAGAGGAGGAGAGAAAGAGGGAATCCCTGACGCGTATCCCTAGTGATGGCTATGGAAGGCGATAGATGACCGTTGATGAGGACCTTAGCGGTGGGTTGTGTGTAGAGTAATTGGACCCAGGAGATAAATAGTCTAGGAAACCCCATGCTTGCAAGGACGGAGAACAGATAGGGCCATTCGACAGAGTCAAATGCCTTGGTGGCGTCCAGAAAGACTGCTGCCACCGGCAAGTCGGGGTGGACCGTGCGAAGCAAGGAGAACAGGGTTCGAAGGTTATGGGAGGTGGAGCGACCCGAGACAAATCCGGCCTGATCAGGTAAAACAATCCTAGTCATAAGGAGGGACAGTCGGGTGGCTAAGACCTTCGCTAGAATTTTCACATCGCAGTTGAGGAGTGAAAGCGGGCGGTCGAACCATGAGAGCTAGGGTCCTTGCCTGGCTTCAAGAGCGAGGTGATGACTACTTCCCGCATGGAGCAGGGGAGGATACCATCGGCTAGTGACTCCTCGTACACTTCTCGGAGGACGGGGGCCATGATATCAATGTAGGGTTTGTAAAACTCGGCAGGAATGCCATCCAGTCCTGGGGCCTTACCGTTCCCCAGGGACATTATGGCATCGCGAATCTCATCTATTTCGAAAGGGGCAGCAAGGAAGGCCCTATCACCGTCACTGAGCCAGCAAAGCGCCACATCACCCAGGAAGTCAGCATTTGGCACCTCAGCCGAAGTATCAGTGGTGTATAGCGTGCGATAGTGATTTGTAAAGGCATCGAGTATAGCATCCGAGTCTCTAATGACTTGGTCTTGGTCATCAGAGATTTCAAGTATAGTATTACGGTCCCGAGGGACGCGCGTAAGGACCGCGAGTGTTCTCCCCGGCCTGTCTCCCTCGCAGTATTGTCTGGCTTGCCAATGTTTCCCCCGAAATTTTGCCTCTCTGTTAGCCTCTTCCTCATACTGCAATAGCTTGTCTCTAAAATCTGCGTGGATTTCGGGATTATCCTCGTCAACCATACGGAGCTCCAAGGCTCTCAGTTCCTCATGCAATGACCGGATAGTGTTTTGTATGTCCCGCAAGACCCCGAAGATTTTGGAAATATAGTACCCCCTCACAGTGACTTTGAAAGCTTCCCAGATGCATTCAACTGAATCCACTGACCCCTTGTTTCTGGGAAAGAAGGCGGCAATTTCCTCCCCTAGTTCAGCTCTGAACAGGCTATCAAGCAGTGCCGCCGGTTGCAATCTCCAGCGTGGCCTAGGGTTGTCCCACCCGGGGATACGTGTGCGCAGCAGGACAGGGCTGTGGTCAGAGTATGTCCTCGGTAAATGCGTAACTCCCAGGATCCCCGAGGTAATCCCCTTAGTGAGAAGAAAGTAGTCTAACCGTGCCCATGTACCCGTGTGTGATACAAAGTGTGTGCCTTCTCTGCGGAGCGAGTGTAGGTGTCTCCATGCGTCCACCAGTGCGCCCTCCGTTATGATGCCCTCTAGTGCCTCCCTGGCCCTCGGTTTGTAATGATGTGCTCCATCCGAGCGATCTAAGTGAGGTACTAGTGCTAGATTAAAGTCCCCCCCCAGATAACATGGCGAGAGCCCACATCCATGACCTTACCCCAGAGTGCGGTAAAAAAGGAAGGTATGTCTGAATTGTGGGCATAGCAATTGATGAGAGTAATTGTATCTTGGCCCATACGTCCCCACAGTATTGCATAGCGCCCCTTTCTGTCCAGTGAGTGTCCGAATTCGTGAAAGGGTACTGCACGTTTAATCAGGATAGTTACCCCTCTAGCATAAGTGGAGTAGGAGGAAAATGTACGAAGTCCAGCCCATTTGCTTGCAAAAGTGGCACTAGCCAATGGTGAGAGGTGAGTTTCCTGTAGCATGGCAATGTGAACATTATGTCTATTTTGATAAGCAATTACATCACGACATTTACGAGCATTGTTCAGCCCCCTGACATTCCACGAAATGCAGTTCAATTGTGCACCAGACCCTAGGCCCTCCATAAGCATCTACTTAGTAGTGCGCCCCATAGTAATAATGACGAGACAGAAGGTATTGTACCATGTGCAGTAGATAGTCGACCACAGTTTTGCGTGACTTGAATGTCCTCTTCATGTGCAATCTGTTTCACCTCAAACAAACCCACCCCCCTCCCACTACTGCATCCCAATCATGCCAGCAGCCACCTATCCCCACCCTCTTCCCCCCATCCCCCCCCCTTTTCTGCAACTTGAACCCCCTGAAAATGTGCATGGGGAATACCCGAAAGGGAAACAACAACAGGGGCGCACAGCCACTGCTCCCGCCGGTCGACCTCCCAATCTGTACCGCACTCGGTAGAGGTCGAGGCAGGGAGAGTGGTCCTTGGGATACGTTACCATCGACGATTGGAAGTAGTCCAGGTCAGTAGCATTGCGTCTGCATCTCCCGCCTTTCCGAGGCAAGGGACACTGGGTACAGCGCTGGCACGTATACGGTCAGGGCAGGCCTCGTTCAAATGTTCACTGCTCCTCCGCTGCCAATGATGGATCGTTGTCCTCTAGATCTTCCTCGGCATTGCGGCCATTCCGCCGAGTCTTGTTGACTGATTGCAGAAAATCTTCAGCTTTCTGGGGATTGGTGGAAAAACGGTGTTTCCCCCGATGGGTGACTCGCAGTCTCGCTGGGTAGAGAAGGGCGTATTCCAACTGGGCCTCTCGTAACTTCTTCTTAACAGGAAGGAACTTTCGCCTCTCCTCTTGCACTAAGGGGGTGAAGTGGAGAACGCCACTCCATTATATTGCAAAGTCTGTTGAGTCCGGGCCGCTCGGAGCGCGACGTCTCGGTCGCGATAGTTCAGCAATTTGGCAATGATTGGTCTAGGCGGCAATCCGGGCTTGGGGACAGGTGCCAGCGACCTGTGCGCTCTTTCAACTATAAATTGCGGCGAAAACGCTTCTTCCCCTATCGAGCTTTTAAGGAGCTTTTCAATATATATCTCCATTCTGCCAGTGTCTGTGTACTCCGGTATGCCTGTGACGCTTTTGTTGTTGCGTCGGCTGCGGGCTTCTAAGTCCTCATTCTTAGCCGCTATAAGTCGGAGCAGATTATCCATGCGGGCTAATTGTGTGGAGTGGGACGATGTGATATCATCGTTATCAGAGATCCGCTGCTCCGTGACCGCGAGTCGCTCTTCATGTCGATCAACTTTATGGACAAGGGCGTCCAGTCTAGAAGTCATGCCATCCACCTTTTTAACCACAGTGGCAAACCCCTGCCGCATCTCCTGGAACAGGTTGTGCAGATCAATGTCTCTGGTGGGGGAGGCAGCGGCCGATGATGGAGCGCCGAGAGGCCTCGAATAGGTGGGTACCGACTTGGTACTTTTCTTGGCGCTATCAAAGCTGAGTTTAGGTTGGCGATGTTCTGGGCGCCCCATTTTGGCCAACGAACGGGTCCACGCCGCCACCTTGTGCGTCTTCGCACCAGCTCTTGGAGGGACGATGCCGCTGATTATGTCGTTGATTGGAGACAGGTAGTCTCAAGAGCCGCTATCAGTACGTCCACTCACCCAGCACTGTTAGGAGGCGATGTCTCACGGGGCAGATGCTCCCAGTCCACACCCGCTCCGAAGCGGCGGGGAAGATTCATGCAGGGGAGGAGCACCAGTGTTCCGCAATGGAGGCCTGGCAGGCGCGAGAGCGCGAAGTGTGAGTCGCGCGTATGGCCGCGGCAGGCACCGGATAGGGCTTTCTGGTGTATGCACCAGCTCACCAACCCCGCGATGCGCGGTGGCAGCAGGCCTCAGTTTGCTCTCTGTTAGTGTGGTGCCCGCAGTGCCACGTACGATGCGGGTTGAGTGCCGGAGTGGGGCCGCAGCAGGAAAGTAGTCCCAGAGTCACACTGACGTACCCCGCCGCTCGCCCGATGTCAGTGGCCCAGCGGCGCGGCTGGCAGCGGGGGGGTGCGCAGCGAGTCCAAATGTCGATGCTCCTTACCCTATGTGCAGTGTAGACAGGTGCAATGGGCGTCCGACACCCTCCGGAGTCCAATGGGACAGCGACCGCAGTCACGGCACTCCCTCCGCGGCACTCTCAGTCCTCCAGGCCGCACAGTGAGCGCGGCGGCGCCCGCCTAAAATAGCGATCCCAAGTGCCGGTTTGTGCAGGCAGGGTGCAGTCGGCAGGTCGGGCAGCCGGCAGCGAGCAGGATCAGTCAGTAGCGCTGTCCCCGAGGTCCGAAGTCACTCGCGTCTCAGGCGCTGAATCCAAGGGCACCGGTGCGGCCCACCTCCTCGTGGCGAGCCCCGGCCTTGCGTGATCTCCTGTGGCCGGCTCCCTCGAGGAGCACGTTCCGGGGGTGAGCGCCGGCTAATTTTCGGACGCCGATCGCGGCGATCTCGTAGCCCCGAGAGGGCTGAGTTTCAGGTCGATTGTCAGGGGCCGGCCACTGCAGCGAATGGTAGTCGACTGTGCCAAGTTACTTGTCGTTGGTAGCAGATATTTGCAGGATTATGCACCAAGGAGCGGGAGCTGCTCAGCTAGGCAGCCATTCCGCTTGCGCGCCCTCTAGCGCCCTCCTGTGACCAAGATATTTCACTTCTTGTTTGCAAAACTGTAATTTTGCAGGAGACACTTTATGTCCCTCATCTGCCAGATGATTCAATAAAGTAATGGTATCTGTCACACAGTTATCGCGTGTTTTTGCAGCCACAAGGAGGTCATCTATGTACTGCACTAATGTTGATTTTCCAGGCAAATCTAGATTCTCCAAGGATTTCTTTAGCAACTTATTAAAAATAGATGGACTCTCTGTATACCCTTGAGGGATACGCCACCATGATAGGATACGCTCTCGGAACCTGAACGAAACATTTGTTGGCTATCTGGATGTAGTGGAACAGTAAAGAATGCATTACAAAGGTCTATAACTGTATACCATTCTGCATCATGTGGAATCTGATAAAGAATTACCGCTGGGTTTGGTACGACTGGGCAACATGGAACAACTATTTGATTAACCTTTCTCAGGTCTTGAACAATCCTGAAAGTTCCGTTTGGCTTTTTAATCCGCATAATCGGTGAATTACATGGACTGCTTTCAATTTCTTTAAGAACCCCTTGTTTTATGAATTTATCAATTACAGGTATGACACCTTCAATAACTTCTGCTTTCATTTTATACTGAGGAATGTTTGGAAAATCTACTCCTTGTTTTACTGTTATTTTTACTGGGTCAACATTTTTCATCAAGCCCATTTAATCTCCTGCCAGATCCCAAATTTTAGCATTGACTGTCTCTTTTAGTTCCTCAGGTAAATTATTTTTATCAAATGCAGGAAATAATTTACTTTCCTCTGCTTCAACCATTAACATTGTTGACTTGTAAAGCCCATCTTCCTCTTGAGTTTGAAGCTCAATACCATCCGGTGAGCAATATATTTTACAATTCATCTTACAGAGTATGTCCCTTCCTAACAAGTTTACAGGACTGCTGTTACAAACTACAAATCTGTGTTTGTCTTTAAATTTGCCAATTTCAACTTCGACTGGTTCTGTTAAATCTTTTTTAATTTGTTGATTAGCTACACCAACTACTTGGATAGTGTCACCAGAGAGAGGCAGGTTTTGTATTTCCACTGATCTAACAGTAGAACGGGTAGCACCTGTGTCCACTAGAAAAGTGATTTCTACATCATTCACTTTACCATTTACAAATGGACCGGATTGGTCTACCTCAAGAGTGGCTCCAAGCACACACTCTTCCTCCTCTCTCAGGCACCGTCATAAGTAATCCTCAAAATCACTCCCTCCATTTTCTTTTAACCAATATTGTTGAGAAACATTTGACACATTCACTCTTGGCGGTCTGTTTACCTGTTCACCTCCGCAGAATCATGTTTCTGTACTGTATCTCTGCACATTCACACAGTTTGGAAGTGGCGGTTGTGGATTTTTTTTTTTAATTCTTTTTTTATTAGAGTTTTAAAACAAACACGGCCAGTAAGTTACATCATCCTTGAGTCTGTCACGGCATCCATAATACAACGACATTTTAGTACATTCCTCACATTCAGAGCTATAGAAAAATCAGTTTTAGTCTATGTCTTCCGAGCCAGTCTGTGGGGCATGCGGAGGCTCGCAGATGTTTCCTCTAAAGTCATTCCAGCATGACCATACTTCCCCCCATTTTCGAGGGCACCCTCTTGCTGCGTACACAGTCTTTTCTTGCAGCATACACCAATCCATGTTGCGTTGCCAGTCCGCTAGTTTAGGTGAGCGGTTGTGGAATTTGACTTTGCTGATTCACTACCTGTCGCTGTAGCTGTTGCTGCAGATTTATCTCATTCTGCATCTGTGGATTACATTTTTTTTTAAACAAATTTTATTGGGTTTTTGACACAAAACACACAGCAATTATAGCAATTCCCCTATCCCCCAGTCGTGGGTAAGTAGCCTTTACAATAAAGTCATACATTGTAGCCCCCGGTGTGGACGGGATCAAGGATATAAAATCACCAAGGGGCCAATCTTACATAACTTGTCCTTGGAATAGCAGGAGACGCTAAAATGAAAGCCCCCCGCCCCCCTCCCCGGTTCCCGCCATCGGAGCACGGTTAACATTGTAATCATTGTGGTTCTGGAGCACAGGAGCTGTCAGGTAAGGGAACATGCAATGAACCTGTCGCGTTACAGGGGTATAGTTCAGTCATAGTGTTAGTCCTCCGGGTCGAGTCGTGTGTCATAGTCGCGTAGTGCTTGTACCATGGCCTCCCACGCCTGTGCCATCTCCAAGGCCTTGTCATTCTGCTGTCGTCGTGCCAATTGAAATCTCAGTGTGCTTTCCCCACTTGCCCATTTAAGGAACTCGTTGCGCCATCTAGCACCTGCTGGGCTCGTTTGTGCCTTCCAGTGGCGCGTGATTTCGTGCTTTGCAAGGATCAGCCCCATGTCTATGAACTTGCTGGTAACCTCATTTTTTGGAGTATGTGAAAACCAATGGAGGACCTCAACAGCCATGTCAAACCTCAGGTCACGTTCCGTTATCTCGTTAAGAGTATCACCCACTGTTTTCCAATAGGCGGTCAAGCTGGAGCAAGTCCATAACATGTGGTCAATTTCTACCCCAATTATCTTACACGTGGGGCAACTCGCCGAATCTACATCAAAATATTTCCTTATCTTACCCGAGGTCAGGTATGCCCTATGAAGGATGTAAAAGTGGACTAGTTGGAATCGCGCGTTGCGCGTGCTCTTCCAAGCGCGTCGCAGCAGTTGTGCCCAGACTGTCTCGGGAATTTCTCGTCCTAGGTCAGCCTCCCATTTATTCTTTAGCGTCATTAGAGGCGGCAACCCCTCGTTAATCATTCTAGAGTAAAGACACGTGACTGCTTTGACCGTGCCTGCTGCCATCATGGTATATTGGCAGGCCATCGTCGTTTTTGGTTCGGCGAGCCCCCCTTTCCAGTGTGTTTGTATTGCACGTGTGAGTGCCGAATGTAGTAGGAAGTCTCCCCTAGATAGGTCATAACGATCTAAGAGCGTCAGAAAAGACAATAATGTTCCGTCTTCGTAAAGGTCTCCCAGGATTTGGATCCCCGCCTCTTCCCAGTGCTGCAGCTGCGACCAGTCTCCGCCATGCGGCAGTGCCGTTTGCATTCCCAGAGGGATTTCGAGGGCATATGGGTGAGCCACGCCCGCCCTGCGTTGGGTCCGATTCCAGCACAGAGTGAGTGTTCGCTCTTCCTGCGTGAGGTCACGAAGGTCTAATCTTTGTTGCAGTGCTATGAAGGAGAGCTCATGTCTAGGTATTCCCAAGCCCCTCCTATCCCCTGGTCTTCTGAACTCGCGTGCTATCTCCTGGGTGTATATTTGTAATTGGGCCGCTAAGTAATATACTTCAAAGTCGGGGACAGCTAATCCCCGTTCTAATTTAGGTCTCATCAGCGTCGTTAGAGCCACCCTGCGTCGGCCCAATCCCCAAAGAAAGGACACTATCATGGATTTCAGGAGCCGAAAGGTGGCAGGAGGGATCCAAACGGGAAGCGTCTTAAAATAATATAGTAGCCGTGGAAGCGCCACCATTTTGAGCAGCGCTATTCGGCCCGCTACTGATAGCGGGAGCGTGGCCCAAAAGGACATGCTACCCTTCAGTGCTCTGATACTGCGGGAGATGTTGCCCTCCAATATATCAGTTGGGGTGTGGTAGATATAAACTCCTAGATACTTCAGGCAGCTGGGTTCCCACCTGATCTCTCTGATTGTGGCGGGCTGGGTCTCTCCTTTACGCACTGGGAATAAGCATGTCTTAGACCAGTTCACTTTGAGACCGGAAATGTCCCCAAAGGTGGTCAGCAGGCTGTCAGCCTTCACCAGGGCTCCGTCAGCATCTTCCAGGAAGAGCAAAAGGTCATCAGCGTATAACAAGATGAACTGTTGACCTGTCAAGGTCTGCAACCCCCTATAATGGGCTCCCGTGCGTATTGACATTACAATGGGCTCCACAGCCAGCGCAAACAACAATGGGGACAGTGAGCAGCCCTGTCTCGTGCCCCTTTCTGCTGAGTATTGTGGGGATATCAGTGCGCCCGATTTGACTCTAGCCTTCACCGAGGTATACAGCACTGCTGTCCACTGCAGGTACCCCTCGCCTACTCCATAGCGCTTAAGTACCTTGTAGAGGTATTCCCACTCGAGGCTATCGAATGCCTTTTCCAGGTCTACTGATAGTATCATGGGGTGGGGGGACCCAACATGGTCCTCCTCCAGGAGTCGTAATAGTCGGCATATGTTCATAGTGGTGTTGCGCTTTGGTATGAAGCCCGCTTGGTCCTCGTGGATCAGGGTGGTCATGTGCCCCAAGAGACGGGTTGCTAGAATGCTACTCAGAATTTTGTAATCCGTAGTGAGCATCGACAGCGGTCTGTAGGACGTCGTGTCGTTGCTCTCTCTTCCGGGTTTAAGAAGGGGGATGACCAATGCTTCGTGCATAGTTCGCGGTAGACACCCCAAGTGCTTTGCTTCCTTGTAGACCACCTGCAGGCGCGGAGCCAATATATCTATGTATTTGGCGTAAAATTCAATGGGTAAGCCGGTTTTATTATGTGCCATCTGTTTTATGGCACAACGGATTTCTCCGAGCTCGACATCCTTACCCAGGGTTTTCGCTTGTTCAGGGTCCAGCACCGGAAAGGGGAGCCCCCCAAGGAACCCGTCTATAGCCAAAGTGTCGGCCGACAATCTGCTCTGGTATAGAGTTTTATAGTAGTTTGTGAAGCTACTCAGGATTTCAGGTTGGGTGTACACTTCGTCACCCTCGGCCGTGCGCATGGATACTATGGGGGAGCTTCGCCTCATGGGGTTGGCGAGCCAGGCCAATAGGGCTCCTGACTTGTCACCTTCAGCATGGGATCTGACTGTGTAAGTCCTGTGGTCAAAGCTACGCAGCCTTTCAACTTCGACTGCTACTGCTTCTTTTGCCTCAGTGCACTGTTCTTGCAGCTCGGGGTGGCCAGGTCTCAAGAGCTCTATGTCTCGGAGTTTCTTATCTGCCTTATCAAGGTCGTCTAAGAGTTCCCTCCGTATACCCACTTTTTTGCCTATACAAAACCCTCTGACAAACACCTTAAAGGCATCCCACTCCGTCGCTCTCTCTTCTGTCGTGCCATCATTCTCTTCAAAGTAATGGGTTATCCGTTCCTCCAAGTCCTTATGGAAGAGTGGATCTTCTAGCATTTCCGGGTATAATCTCCAGGTAGGAACGCAGGAGGCGCCCAGGAACCACTGCATAGTGAGCAAGAGAGGATTGTGATCAGACAGCGTTCTCGTCAGATATTCCGTAATCGTGCATTCCCGAGAAAAAGGAATAATCCCGGGTGTGCGGGTGTTGAGCGCGCCAGATGTTGGTTAGGCCCTATCTTGATTGCCAATCAAGTCTGCCCTTAGCTATACGGAGTGTTGGAGAGTCAGCTAGCGGAGGGTGTGATCTGTCGAGGGCGACGTCCAACACTGAGATGAAGTCTCCTCCTAAAAGCAGTGGTCCTGCCAGGAAGTGGGCAAGGGAACCCGACAGCGTCGCCAGGAAGGTCAACTGGTCTACATTGGGCGCGTATATGCTGCAAATGTTGATGTCCCTACCTCCCAACTTCCCCGCTATGGCCACAAACCTCCCATCAGGGTCCACAAACTGCCTAGCAACCTGAAAAGGGACACCAGCCCTGATCCAACTAGTGCGCCTCTGGCGTATGCTGAGTATGAAGTGTGGTATACCTGCCCTCTCCACCTGCGCTGTAATGCTATACCCTCTTTCTTCGTTAAGTGTGTTTCTTGCAATAACGCTATTTGGACTCCCCCGCGCATCAAATAGGCATGTATTTTGTGTCGTCTCATCATAGTATGTAGTCCCCTCACATTCCAGGTGATGCATTTAAAGGTAGATAAGTCACCCATTGTCCCGCAATGTCCCGTGTCCGCTTCTCCACCCAACTTTTACTTGGTCAGTGCATGAAAAACCCCTAGCACCGATGGCGTGTCCTCCCCCAACAGAATAACAATCCCCAACCCCCCCCCCCCAGAACAGTACCCAAAGATCGCAATCTAGTTCCCATCCAAACACTCCCACAAAAAACTGTTAAAGAAACCCAACGGTAGTCACCGCAGGTATGCCTTAAGGGCCAATAGGGGGGGGTCAAGCGCCATGGAGAAGCCACCCTCTTACCGGGCCTCCTATGAGCGATCGAGCCTTAAATGAATACGTGTAGCTGGGAGCTTCGCCCGCCTTCCCTCCATAAGGTAGCCATCGTCCCTCCCTCCCAATGTGTAGGAAGCAGTTCACCACAGTCTATATCCCAGCCTCAACAGCTCACCATACGTTCTCATTGTTCGTCTAGTATTCCTTCAGCCGTCTCTGGGGTGACCACAGGCAGCGGCACACTGTCAGCTTCCGAACATTCAGAGTCTGTGTGATCGTTGTCCCTGCCGGACTCCGTCCTCTCCGTCGTCCTGCGAGCCTGAAATGCTGGACACCACCTCTAGGACACCTCGCCGTTCCGCCGCCGTCTCCTTCAATGAGGGCCGTCTCAGCCCTCTGCGCCTATTGCGTATCCGCCTGAATTTTCGTCGCGGAAGCCCCTCAGACGCCACCTCAAGATGGGAGCCAAAGCTGTCTTTGCCGGCTCTATACAGTTTCCAGCCAGTTACATGCGTCCTCTGGTGTGTCGAAGAATTTGGTAGTTTCATCAATGATTATTCGGAGTCTAGCCGGGAATAGGGGAATATTGGATGCTTTCGCTTCTCAGCTCCCGTAAGGAGGACCGTTTACGTTGTGTTTCGTAAGTGTAATCTGGGAAGATGTTGACTTTACTGTTCTCTAATTGGAAAGGCCCGTTCAACTGAGCCTTGTGAAGTAGCTGGTCCCTGTCCCGGTAGTGCAGCAGTCGTGCGACCACTGGGCGCGGAATTCTGGGTCTGATGTGGATTGCGTGGCGCCCTTGGTCCCCTTCAGTTTCCCCATGGCAGCAGTGACGTCCAACGGTGTCCGCAACGATCAGAAGGGAGCCGCTCAGCAGAAGGTCAAACTCGCCGAGGCCCTCCTCCGCCAGCGGCCACCCCAGCGGGTAGGAGGGACCACACCTAGGACAGGGGCCAGTCTCAACCGCACAAGGAGTGAACACAATGAAGGGCCTCCTCGGCGTTGCTCGCGGACCAGGCGCAGCCAGCCAGTAGTCCCCCGGCCGTTCCGCAGCAGTACCAGGCACAGGAGATCCTCAACTCACGCCGTCCCGTTCTCTCCGCCACTCACTACCAGCAGTGTGCTCCCCAGAGCTCAGCAAGCTGTGCATAGGCGTCTTCAACGGCGTCCTCGGCAGGTGGCGGCAGGTATCCCGCCCGCGCAGAGCAATTCCACCACAGGAAGATCTTCGTCAGCGTCCCTGTCACCACTTATGTACAGGAGGGGACTCAGGGGCCCCTAGGGGCTCGAGGGGGCGCAACGCCGATCCAAAATGGCTTCCCAGCAAGTCTCAAAGTTCCTCGCCGGCCCGTGGCACCTGGCCCGGCAGAGCGCCCATCTCAGTATCTCTCTGGGGGTTGTTCAGCACCCCGCTGGGGCTTCTGGACAGCTCCTCCGGGTCTCCGCTCGCCACCGCGGCCAGGGCCCTGCCCAAGCACATTACACCTTTAGTTCGCTCCAGGAGCCTCCCAGCACACCCCCTTGATGGTCGTAGAGAGGGGGGGGGAGCGGGAAGCGGTCCGCTACTACTCACAATGACGTCACAAGCGGGTCGCCGCTGTCGTCCGTGATCTGGTCCGAGGTGAGGTCGCGGGAAGGCCAGTTGCCGTTCCGCGGATCGAGGAAGGCCGATATCCAGGCCGGCCTCGGCAGCGGAAGGCCTCTCTCAGCTCGGGGGCGCGTCACTCACCAGCGCTGCTCCCAGTCCGGCCAGGCGGGACCCGCCGCCACCGTTGTTCCGCTCCGCCGCGCGGTGGTCACCCGGCAGGATGTGGCGCCCGGAGTCCCGTCGTAGGTAACAGTCCGATGGGGTCCAAGGGGCGGCCGCGGATCTCGGCGGCCACAGAGCTAGGAAGTCACCGCGGGCGCCATCTTGTCCATTGATCTCGACGCCCGAGTCGGCTGCAAGGCTCGTCCCTCACGATTGTGGAGTCAGGGAGGGGATATTCCGCTGTCGCAGTGTGGGGGATCGTCTCCGCCGTCCTCAGGAGGGGAAACGGGGGATCCCGCTTTCCGCTGTCAGGATAACAGAGGGCTCGATCACGGAGTCCAGCGTTCAGGCAACCTCCACCATCGGCGCTCAAGCCACGCCAAGCCACTAATGGGCTTCCAATGATTCGAGGGAGCGGTTCACACTTCTTGAAAATATCACAGGGTCAAGAATTGTTGATTCCCAAGTTTTATTCATGTTGGAACCGGAGGTCTCTGGTTGGCACAGGTATGCACTTGCGACAAGCAGGGACCCTCAAGCTCCACGTCAGGGCAAGGGAACTACTCCTTCGAATAACCCCTGCTCACCCTCTAGGTAGTGTGGCGCGAGCAGACAAGGCTAATCCTCAGGGCGATAGTAAGTTAAGCCTTTATGATAACACACAGTAAACCCACTGACCCACCACAAATGGACACCAGTCGTGTAGTTGTATCAAAAATACGTAGACTTTATATAAAAGGTAGATTCAAGCAGGATTATCACAAGACCATGTACATGTAACGATTCGAGGCCAACAGATGATACTTAGGCAAGCTTTTAGTCTTTAAATGTTCGTTGTTCAACAAGGTACGATGACAGGGAAATAAGAACGTTGCGGATCCTGGATCCGATGTGAACTCGGGACGGAGTTCAAGTGTACCTTGCTTGTCGAAGTCCGAAGCGTTTCAGGCGCGGCTGGTGAGGGCGGACTCCGAACGAGGCCGACGGTTCTCCAGAGGATCTCTCCGGCTCAGATCCCCCTCGAGGTGCGAGGTGGAGGAGCAGGACTGTGGAGGGTTGCGGCGATCCGGGGTCGATGCAGCTCACGGGGCGAGGCGCCGTTCAGTCCTGCGGGGCGTACTACTTCTTAGCACGCTGGGTCGTACTCGTGGATCTGAGAGGGGCGTCACGTTCTACGGCAGATGGGTGCAACACCAGGCTTCCGGTACCACTGTACGGGGAAGCCTTTCTTGAGGTGCAACACGGGTCCTGGTATGCAGCAGGGCAAAGCGAGACAGTCGGGTACGTTACGACGTACAGACCGTCCGAGGCTATGGAATGCGCTCCGTGCAGATTCCGGCGGGAGAAGATGAGAGGTGCACAACGCGCTCCGTTAGCGGCGAGGTGACAGGAGAGCAGGCGGCCCGGCACGGAAGCGGAGAGCGACTCAGGGATGAGCGGGCTCTCTACGGCGGGGCGACCAGGCTCCGAGCTGTCACGACCTGGGAGGGGGCAAAGGCACCCGAGTCACAACTCCGGCGAGGGATTAAGAACTAAGTCCCAACAGCAGACGGGCACAAGCAGATAGAACCCAATGGTCCTGGGGTTCCGTTCAGGGGGCAAGCTCTCGATCAAGCCCTTGGAGATCGTTTCAGGCACAAGTCTACAAAGTCCTTTCTGGTCCTTTCTTCTCCATTCTCAGCAAGGCACCACTGCAGGCCAGTCTTACAGGATTCAGACCGGTTTCCGTCCTTCAGCTTCTCTTGGTCCTTCTAGTCAGGCAGAGGTTCGTCGTGGTCAAAACTGGATCTGATTTGTAAGGAGCGGAGCTCCTATATTTATACTGAGATTCTTTTGTCTTTGCAGGCCAGGGGGCCTGAGCCTAGTTCAGCCCGGTTCTGAAGTACTCTGTTTACAGGAAGCTGCCGTCTTCTTTCAGAGTGCGGGCAGGGACATCAGACGCTCCACAGGGGGGTGGAGCCAGCATTGTGGTGGTGGAGCACAACCCTACTCAGAGTCAAGGACTACTCCGCCCATCCATCCTGGTGCAAGCACCCTATTCACCACATGGGGGTCCCAACGGTCCCCGGGAATCTCCCAGCCCTGTCACTCACACAAACCCAGACAACAGATACACATCCTGGCAGAGGCGGGCTAAATAGTTAGGCGCGCAAAGGCTATCTTTCTAAAAGTAGCATTTGCAAACACAGGATATTAAAATAAACCTTACTAAAGGAAGTATTTTATTATTCTGAGTTCAGGCATACTAAACTCGACATGCTACCGTGTTCCCTGAGTCTACCGGGACTATAACGTGTAATAGTTCCGACAGCTCATCTTGGCCTAAGAGAACCGGAAGCCCTTCCATAGTGAAGAACGAAAAGGGCGGTAATTCACTATGAGGACATGCCACACTCTAGGCTTGTCCTACCTTACGCTTCAATGCACCCTGCCCGTGGGCCTACCATAGGGGTGACTGATATGGAGGTTAGGGAAGGTTCAGGGACTGGCAAGTGTGGGCACTTGCACAGTCAGCGTGACAATACGGGACTGCACGCGGGGTCTGCAATGGCGGACCCGAGTCATGTCTTACGAGGCCGCTTCTGTGGGTGGCGCAACCAGCGCTGCAGGCCCACTAGCAGCATTTGTATCTACAAGCCCCGGCACTCCTCGTGCACAATACTGGGGACTGATAGTAAACCAAATAAGCCAATCGTGGAAATCAATTGTACATACACTTTACATTGGGAGCACTTGCACTGCGGCACGGATTGGCCGTGGCGCAGTGCCCTGAGCATCGAACACCAGCAAAACATCTGAGGCACATCAGCAAAAAGTGGAAGGGAGACTCACGCCAAGGTGCCAGGTCTAACAATTCACGTTTCAGTCACAAAATAACGACAGCTTCCATAATAAATCTCAATATCTCAAATGAATCCAAATTAATCAAAACATCAGACAGCCGACGCGTTTCGTCCAATGACGGACATCATCAGGGCTGTTGAAATATAAATAAAAAAAAAAGAAAAGTACATTATACTCTTGTGCTTACAATAAACCAGATTACAATATTTCCATAACAGTAAACATTTGTTTATACTGTATACCACACCTCCTGCCTTATTTACAGTCTGAGATTTGTAAATAGTACATTGAAATAAACATCATAAATACATTTTCCAAACTCACAGAGTTAACAAACATTATATTGCGCCCAATTACTTCAAAAGCTATTTATAAATGCAGTTACCTTTCCTAGTGCAATACAACAAGAGTTCTGAAACGCCTACCTTTCAATAGCTATTTGACAGATAAACTTTTCCTATCTCAGTGTAAAGCAGATAGTAACCAAATTCGAAATCTGTAACGAAAACATCAAATTGATATACATGGTACATGTCACATTTTCTTTACATTATTAGAGGGAGCCTACTAATGCTGAATATTATTAACATGTCCATCTATTCCTTGCTGCTCTGTAGGAAAAACCAAGCAAGTTCCTATCATTAGTCAGATTTAGTCTCACCTCTTTAATTAATAAGATCCAAAGTAGGACCTCAACTTCCCTTTCCTTCTTCTACGCCTCCTATTCAATTCTCTGTAAAAATACAATCTAACCATTCACTATCCATGTATGCTCCACATTACCATGTACCATAATACCTCCAAATATTCACCACAAATGGCTGCTTACCACTGGACTATCCAAAGTTTCATTCATAGGTTAGCGTTTCTCCAAGCACCTTATCATACTCTTCATTCCTACTGAATCTGAAAAAATATATGTATAAACATATATATCAAAGTCTTAAGGACATGCTAATGGTTTCGCTATTACCATTATATCTCAGCAATTCCCATCACCTCACCTCGTTGCCACTCTTCCAATTAGGTTCTAATGCACACAAAGAAAGACAAAAAATATACACAAAATCTTAATCACTATCCTTTAACTAATGAAGCTATCCAATAAATTGCGCAAAATTCAATTCCTCTCCTTTTACCTTAATCAAATATCTCGTAGTTCAAATGCGGGAAGTCTCAGTCGGCGGCGACAAGCATATCCTCGGTCCTCCGTGCAATTCACCCTCTCCCGTTTCTATTATTTAAATCATATTATGACCAATCACCATCTTTCCCTTTCGCGCTAAAAACCAATGCGGTTCCCTCTCAGGTCCGCTTCGAGTCACTTCCGCTCAAAATCGTATCAAAGTCACCTTTTCTCCTCAATTATTTCCGGTTCCTGTAACCATCGTATTTCCACCAATCACTGCCGTGCTCTTCCCTCCATTCAATTCTCTCTCTTTGCCAAAGTCGATCTTTCCCCTGAATTATTTCCGGCTCCTGTAGCCATCGTATTTCAGCCAATCACAACTGCGCTCATTCTTACATTCAGTTCTCTCTTTGGTCCGAGTCAGTGACTTCCGCCAAACTCGAGTTCACTCTCCCTACTCTAGTCTTTCCGGTTTTTAACCACCAATCAAAAATCAAAGGCACGATTTTAGTCAAAATTACAGACTGGCCGCCTCCTGGAATTACCGCTTTCAGTTCTCGATGTTTACATACGCTACCATGTAAAAAACTGTTTTATTTGTCATGATCACACTCACCTAAAAGTATATCCACAAAACCCATTATATTTCCTGCTTGCACAATACGAGTCTGTCATGTGGTATTGAAACACCAACATTTTTCACAATCCCGCATGCCTCAATTAAATCAATTATACTGTTAAACAATATAATAAGAATGAATATAACATACCTGTTCTTATACTATTACAATTCCTAACTGTTCATCCCAATTTAAAAGTGAAAAGTGAAATAAACACTTACTGAAACTCTTCAAGCATGTCCTATATAAGAAAAACTCTCTAGATAGAGACTATGCAGCATCATGTTGATCACTGAAAACTCAGAGAAAATAATGTAACTCATGCTCAGTATTAAGTCCATATCGTACTGTCCTACAGCGCCAGACCCATCTTGACTCCTGCTGTCGCAGTCGCAACACCCAATCACCCCCTCTTTTCGATGGCATTACTTTCTGTAACCCATGAAATCTGATCTGATTCTTAAAGCAATGGTGTGTTCTGATATGTTGGAAAATAGGTGATTTTTCATCATGATTCAGAATTGATCTGACATGTTCCTGTATTCTCAACTTTAGTTTTCTCTTAGTGCTCCCAATGTACACTAGATTACATTCACATAATATGGCGTATACACCACCATCACTGTTACAATTTATGAATTCCTTGACTGTGTACACTTGGTTAGTATTAAAGCTGAATTTCTTGGTCTTGTTCATTCCTATTCCACATATATTACACGAGCCACAAGTATAAAAACCCGCAGGAGTTTGAGAGCCAATCCGCCTGTCTCTTCTTGATGGGTTCTAAATAATTACTGCTGACCATTTGTTTCACCGTGGGGCATCTCCTAAAAATTACCTCAGGACGATCCCCTAGTGACGTTGCCAGTTGTGGAACACTTCTAAGAAGATTCCAATTTTTCTTCAGGGCCTTGTAAATATCTGCTCTATTCTCGCAGTACTTAGTAACATAGGCTACACGATTCATAGATATTTTATGCCTCGTTTTCTGAGTTAGTGTCAGTTTTCTATTTACTCCCATAATTCTGTTTCTTGCTTTTTTAAGATCCGATACTTTATACCCTCTCTGAGTTAACCTGTTTTTTAGGGCATCAAGTTCCAATAAAAAATCGGTGTCCTTACTACAATTTCTCCTAGTTCTTACCATCTTCCCATAGGGGATTCCTCGATTCACTGATTTCGAATGATAACTATCAGCTCTGAGAATTGAGTTAGTAGCAGTAGGTTTTCTATATAGCTTGCTGGTAATCTTATCCTTCTCCACACTTAGCTCCACGTCCAAAAACACTATATGTGTTTGGCTGTGTTCTAACGTCAAAGCCACATTGAACTCATTATGGTTCAAATATTGAAAATATTCTTGTAAATCATTGGCCGTTCCTCTCCATATCACAAGGACATCATCAATAAATCGAGTCCAAAATAAAATATTGTCAATCCATTTGTGCGCTCCTCTACTCCAGGCATGCTCCCTCTCAAACCAACCCATGAAAAGGTTAGCGTAAGAGGGAGCGAACCTGGAGCCCATAGCTGTCCCTCTGATCTGGTGATACCATGAGTCTTCAAACAAAATGTAATTGTTTGTCAAAATCAGTCTGGCCATCTCGACCAACATATTAGAATGCTCCCTTAAGCTCACATTCCTACTGCCTAAGAAATGCTTCAACCCTGTCAAACCATTATCCATGTGTATACAAGTATACAACCCTACTACGTCCATCGTAACCAGGGTATATCCTTCCTCCCATGTCACATCCTCCAGTTTGTTCAGGACGTCCATGGTATCCCTGATATACGAGGGGAGATTGGTAACCAAGGGCTTTAGGAAAGAATCTACAAATTCCGATAAATGTTCTGTCATGCTGCCGATTCCTGATACTATGGGCCTGCCCGGTGGATTGGTGCTCGATTTATGCACCTTGGGTAGAATGTAAATAAACGGATGGGAGGGTTTACTAATGCTGAGATACTTATATTCTGCTTCATCAAGCATCCCTTCCTCTTTCCAAGTGAATAATCTCTCATTGATCTCCTGTGCCGCCCCTACAATGGGATTCGTGGGCAATTTAACATAACAGATCCCATCTTCAAGTTGTCTTTTAATTTCTCCGCTGTAATCTAGCCTGTTAATAATAACAATGTTCCCCCCTTTATCAGAGGGCTGTATAACTATGTTACTGTCTGATCTTAAACTCCTAAGGGCCAAACGTTCCCCCGGTGTCAGATTATCTTTAGTCTTTTTCCTTTTTCTCCAATTCAAATCCTGCATCCTATGCAACTCTTCCAAGGTTTTCTTTACATATAAATCAATTGCCATGAACTGTCCCCCTTGCGGAATGAACTTGGATCTAGGTTTGAGTCCGCTAGAACAACTATAATCAGTTTGTACATTTAACATTTCAGCCACATCATCCTCTCCCAAATCTTCACCCTCAGTAATAGACAGTAACAAGTGAGTATTTCATAAATCATTGATGGTCATTTCACAACTTTTATTTGATGTTACATTAACATTCACAGGCCTGTCATGTTCAGCAAAAAAACATTTCAATTTCAATTTTCGTGAAAAATGTAATAAATCAATTTCCAAATCTGTATAATCACATTTGTATTTTGGGCAGAAAGACAATCCCCTCTTCAAGACTGACAATTCATCCTTATTTAAACATCTATTGGACAAATTCAGAACCTGTAGTTCACCGTGCTGATCACCAATAGGGCCCCTGTCTACTTCTTCAAAACATTTTGGCTCCTTGTGCCCATCCTCATATTTCCTGTGCTTCCTGCCCCTCCTGGTAGCCCTGGGCTTTTCTTTCTCCCTTTCCTGATGCGAGTAATCTCGTCCAAAAAAGACGAACTCGCTGGCTGGGCCGCAGCCGCTGCCCTCCAACAGTCAAATCTTCAGTGGACGAGATACTTGAACTGCTACAGTTCACTGAACTCAAATCACTTTGCCCCCCTGCATTGGTTGGGCCTTTTGATTTAACTAATTCATCGTACCCTCTCGCAAAAGTAAAAATCCTCCCTTGAGCATAGTCTCTTTCGTCTCGTTTAATTTTGATCATTTTCTTTTCCTTGATTTGTAATTGATATTTATTAATAACTTCTTTCAGGATTCCATAGTTCTTTTCTGTGAGTTCTGGCACATTCATATTCTTAATCTCTAATTCTAAATCTGAGATTTGCTTCTTCAATTTTTCTACTTTCCTGTCCGCATTCTTAATCAAAATATTCATCATGATGAAAGGTGAATTATAAAGATTATCCTCCCAATCTTCAATAAATCATCATCGAGGTCATCGAACATCGGGAATATTAAAATCCGAAGACCTCTGGGTACCCTTTTAAGATCTAAATAGTTTTTCAAGGTGACCCCGTCCCACCATTTCGAAAGCTCAGCTTTCCTCAACCTCTCCAGTTTCAAAAACCTATCCCTCAGACTGTTGACAGGTGTATCTTTTTTGCCTGAGTTCCCAGGACCCTTAGTGCTACAGAACAGTTCTGCCGCCAATTTCTCCCTGTCATCCTCCATAGTTTAATCTCAATTGTACCCACTGATAACCACAATTATTTTCGTGCTGACCACCCCTGAAATACAGTATTCAATAGAAGCAACGGTGAGGGTAACACACACTGTAGCACAGAAAACAACCCAAATTTATAAACAGAAATAACTCAATTGTCTTTTCTGGTCTAATGTCCGCTCAAAACCCCAAAAGGATCCACCGTCCTAAGATCCCAAAAATGTCCAATACAAATCCAATGATTCGAGGGAGCGGTTCACACTTCTTGAAAATATCAGAGGGTCAAGAATTGTTGATTCCCAAGTTTTATTCACGTTTCAGTCACAAAATTACGACAGCTTCCATAATAAATCTCAATATCTCAGATGAATCCAAATTAATCAAAACATCAGACAGCCGACGCGTTTCGTCCAATGACGGACATCATCAGGGCTGTTGAAATATAAATCAAAATAAAAGAAAAGTACATTATACTCTTGTGATTACAATAAACCAGATTACAATATTTCCATAATAGTAAACATTTGTTTATACTGTATACCCCACCTCCTGCCTAATTTACAGTCTGAGATTTGTAAATAGTACATTGAAATAAACATCATAAATACATTTTCCAAACTCACAGAGTTAACAAATATTATAATGCGCCCAATTACTTCAAAAGCTATTTATAAATGCAGTTACCTTTCCTAGTGCAATACAACAAGAGTTCTGAAACGCCTACCTTTCAATAGCTATTTGACAGATAACATTTTCCTATCCCAGTGTAAAGCAGATAGTAACCAAATTCGAAATCTGTAACGAAAACATCAAATTCATTGGACGAAACGCGTCGGCTGTCTGATGTTTTGATTAATTTGGATTCATTTGAGATATTGAGATTTATTATGGAAGCTGTCGTCATTTTGTGACTGAAACGTGAATAAAACTTGGGAATCAACAATTCTTGACCCTGTGATATTTTCAAGAAGTGTGAACCGCTCCCTCGAATCATTGGATTTGTATTGGACATTTTTTGGATCTTAGGACGGTGGATCCTTTTGGGGTTTTGAGGGACATTAGACCAGAAAAGACAATTGAGTTATTTCTGTTTATAAATTTGGGTTGTTTTCTGTGCTACAGTGTGTGTTACCCTCACCGTTGCTTCTTTTGAATACTAATGGGCTTCCATCGAAATTTTTTTAGGCATACATTGATCTCTAACCGCCTATTTGAAGCCTTTAAGGAGGTAAAGAGCATCAGTAAACTCCTGCAAATTATGTGAGAGTCAATCATGTTGATGTTCTAGCTGGATAGATATCAGACACGACCGTGTTTCTAGCGACCACTTTCTATGATTAATGTAAACGTAAGGTGTTATCAAAAGTAATTGCCAATAGGCAGTAGAGGGTGATTGGTTTCTTAATACATGAGGATCAACGCTGTTATATACTGGTGAGAAGTATGCTCATGAACATTCAAGGGCTGACACATGCATTACATTTGGTACAAGAGTCACATATGGAAGGAGTAATAGTAGCCTTAATATTGAAAAAGCTTTTGACACCATAGATTGGGATTATATGCGGACAGAATTTAAGAAGATGGGGGTTGGCACCAAATTCTAGAGCTGGGTTTCCTTATTATATTCTGGGCTTACAACCAGGATCACATTGGGATCGCGAGTCAGTATGATGCTGACAAGGGAACCAGCCAGGGATGCCATTCTTACCTCTCTTATTTACTCTAGCAAAGGTGCCGCTGGCTCTACATTTGCAAACTATATTGCAAGAAAGTAGCATCCGGATGGGGACACAGAGCATGTGGAATCATTATATGCTGATGGTGTGCTTAGCTGCCTGTGACAACAATCTGTGTCTATACCTTGATTGTTTGTTAACAGAACTGTGGAGCTATATATCCACAATGAGAAGTCATTGGTATTCCAACTGGTGAGGTTAGAGGAACACTCTCTAGAAATGCACCCCAAAGTGGGTTTGAGATGAGAATTGGAATGATTCCGGTATCTAGGGATACAAGCGGGGCACACTAGTTACAACGTGGGCAGAGTGTTAGAAGGCATGAGAGTAGCTGTCATATTTTGAAATAAGCTCCTGTTGTCAGTTGCAGGTAGGATTTCAGTAGCAACAGTGGTGGTACTGCCCTGTTGCTTATATGTTTTACAGAATTTACAATGCCAGAAATGTAGAAATATGTTTAGGGAGATAGACAATCTCTTGATTTCTTTGATCTTGGCAGACAAGGAAATGTTTGAGAGCCTTGAAACTAGACACTAGGAAGGGTGGCCTCAGACTTCCTCACTCTGAGTTGTATTTCCTAGTGAAACAGCTTCTACACACATCCAGATGGTGTGCAGAGGAGAATAATTGGGGAAAAAAGACTGTTAGAAGGAATCCTGGGGGCAACAGAGTTACCTGTCTACCTGATGGTAGGAGCCTGCTAAGACAACCTCTGCCCTTACATAGTAAAGCGGTTGGTCCAGGCGTGGGAAACAACTATCAAAGTTGTGATGCGTAGACCCCCTTTTACCAAACAGCTGGCAATTTGGTGGCTACAACCCTTCCTAAAGATCAGTAACTATATGTCCACAATATGGTTGGTGAAAGGAAGCTGTGAAACTTTGTGGCACCTGCACAAGGGAGATACTTGTATTACATTTGCAAAGATGCAGAATACGTTTGCTTGAGGCCCAGGTCAAATATATATTATTTTTTTTTCCAACACATTTTATTAAAGATTGCATACAATACACAGAGCTCTGTACCCCAGAGGCGTCTGCAGGTCAATTAGGCCACAACAAGAAGATTGCAATCCAGTTTACGTAAAGGAGAAAAACAAATAGCATATACAGTATAATGCCAAGAGAACAACCCCCCCCCCGAACTCCCCCCCACCGCTCCCCTCAAACCCCCCCCCCCCGAACCTCCCCCACCCCGTTGCACGGTCACCATCCCACGTCTCCAGTTCTTCACAAATATACTGAACAAAAAGCATGCACCTGCCATCGTAGCCCCATCAGATTTCGCTCGCCAGGTCCTGACCCACCGGGGGCTCAAGCCACAGGCCCCTAAAGTCAGCCCAGCGCTTCCAAATTTTATAATGTTTTCGTGGACATCCCCGGGCAACAAATATCGGCTGTTCCAAAAATCGAGCCCTCTTTTCCATGCTACAACAAAGGGGGCGCGTGTATCCTTCCAAGCCCTGGCCACGTCCCTTTTGGCCAGTGTGAGGCCCAGCAGAGAAGTAAGTGTCTTTTATAAATGTTGCCCCCCACTCCATCCATTACATGTAGGAGACCAGGTCAATTTTTAAACTTTGCTAAATTGAACCAGATAGCCAAAAAAATCTGGACATGCTTTCCAAATAGACCTAGGCAAATACACCTGGGGGGATGGGAGCTGGATTACTGCACATGATTTGGAGATGTACTAAGTGTAGCAGCCTCCCCAGCCTGGGTACCCGCACTGGACTGCACCACGTACGGAGCTTAGTGTTGCACGTCTTTATTTGTCTGCATGTAACTGCAAACTCAACATTCTAAACCAACCTTCATGCCAATCCGCTCTAACACTTAGATCACAGTTCTACGGAATCCATCCGGAGCCAAAAGGGTTCCATCATTTCTAACTCGCATGACACTACATCTCCCCCTCTGTTAAATAAAAAATTAGAATGTTTTACAAAATGTATATAGACAGACAAATACAATCAAATCTCTTCAATCAATCTTCTTGGCGCTTTTAATTGTTTGACTTGATCTTGTTCTGGTAAAAAGGGAAGTGTCGTTACCAATGTACAGGATCTCCATCAACGGTGTAGAAACAACTGCAGTTGCTGATGCTTCAGACTCAGTCTGTCCTTCAACAATTAGAT
This sequence comes from Lissotriton helveticus, assembly GCF_964261635.1. NCBI lineage: Eukaryota > Metazoa > Chordata > Amphibia > Caudata > Salamandridae > Lissotriton > Lissotriton helveticus. The sequence continues at coordinate 251,826,427 of NC_136073.1, forward strand.
CTGATGAATGATTAGTTAAATGCCTAAAATAAGAAGAGTCTTTGATAATACACTTCCAAAGGTGCTGGGTAGTCACCATGTGTCCCTTAGTAGACACCACTTGAAAAGGTTCTGCATCAGAAGCAGCATCAGATTTTCTTTTCTGCATTTATCGTATGACCACTAGATCTCCTTTCTTAAAAACAATGGCCCTGATAATGATGGCGGTGAACCTGCCACTGGCAGGCTGCCGGTGGCGGGTTCACTGCCATCGTAAGGCCATTTTCAGCCCGCCAGTGTGCCTGGCAGGCGGAAAACCCGTCCGCCACTAGTCTGACAGAGGCAATCGTTACGATTGACTGTCGGACGCACCCCGTATCCACAAAATGGTGGCAGGCCTAGCAGGCACCACCCGTCAGATTTGGATGCTGCATTCCCGCCTATGGCAGTTCAACCGCCATTGAAAGGCTGGCGGGGATGCACTTTGGGGGCCCGTAGCAGGCCCCCCTTGTGCAGGGGCATGTGGTATTTGCACTTGGGGGGGACCTATGATGCCTCCCTACAGTTCCCTGCACCAGGTGGCAGCCACCCCGTGGTGCCTGCCACGTAGTGCAGGGAAATGCACAACATGCATTTTTACCATTGCGGCGGGTGCTTCAGCCAGCAGCACCCGCCGCAATGGTAAACATGCACAATGCAACCGCCACAGTTGCGGTCGCATTGTAATGTCTTGTGCTGGACCACCGCCATAAAGGCAGCTGGTACCAATCCCCGGGACGATAGCGGACAGGCTTCCGTTATCAGGCCCAATGTTTTTCGCGTGTCGTCTTTTGTCAGCATACGCTTTCCTCTTTTGTTTGTTAACCAAGTCCTTCTCGTAAGTTGTTGTCTCATCTTTCTTTCTCGGATTGGTCCATTGAGGTAACTTGGTGTTCATTGATCTCCTGAACATCAATGTTGCAGGACTCACCTGTGATCGAGTCGGGTGTTGAACGATAAGCTCTCATGGTAGACTTTAACACAGTTTTCAAATTGAGCTTCTCAAGAATAACACACTGCACTGCTTTCTTTTGCTTACTCATAAAACCCTCAACAAGTCAGTTGGCCTGTGGTCACAGATGTGCTCTTCTGATGCTTTTTAGTCAGATGCTGCAAGAAATCTTTGAACTCTCTCTATTGAAAGGCAGGCCATTGTCAAACTTCACTATGGCTGGAACACTCCAATGTCGCAAAGATCCCAACTAGTCTTTTAATTACTCGTTCTTGAGAAGTAGATGAAAGATCTTCGATTAATGGAAATCATGTGTATTCATCCATAATCACCAGTAGGTGATGTTCATTGTCGAGTGGACCAAAAAAGTCAATGGTTATTCTCTCCAATGCATGCTTTGAGAGTTCTGACATGTTCAAGGTGTGGTGAGTAGTTTTTGTAGAAAGACAGTTGCTGAGATGACCGACCTTTAATTTCTTTCAAACCCTGTCATCAATGTAAGGAAACCAGACTCGTTTTGTGCAACAATTCCACAATGTCCTTCTTAGGCCACTTCAATTATTTTCTGTCTCAGGCACTCCGGAAGTATAACTCCTTCCTGAGTTACGGACATTTCATCATTAACATTTTTATATTATTGATATTCACCATCACCGGTGAGCAGTTGAGATTGTTAGTTCCATGGCTGATGTTTAATTATGTCCTTCAACTTTAACATGTCACTATCATGGCTTGTGGCATTGATAATCTGGATTAGCGAAATGGCAGCTGGTGTGTTTAATGTTACATTGAAGTTGATTGACGCCTCGGCTGTCTTGGATGGAGTACCTTGACCTTGTAAAGGCACTCTGGAAAAGTAGTCAGCAGGGCTTTGATCCTTCCTAGAACAATGCACAATGGTATAGTTATACTCTTGGAAGCCATAATGCCCGTTGTTCAATGCGTGGAGGCATTTTAGCCTTTGGATTTCCAAATATAGGCAGTAAAGCTTGATGATCAGTTACCATTTTAAAAGGTTTCCCGTACAGGAACACATGGAAATGTTCAAAAGCCCATACCACAGCTAAGCTTTCATTTTCAGATTGTGAGAAAGTATGTTCTGTTTGGGAGAAACTTCTACATGCATATGTCTCAATATGTCCACGAGCATTCGGGTGTCTGCTGATTTGTGCAAGGATAGCGCCTAACCCAACAACAACGACCTCTGTATGAAGCTTCGGATTGAAATACGCCATTTAAGTAGCATTCTCAATGGCTTGTTTAATTTTCTTAAAACTTTTCTCACATTCGTGAAACCAATGAAATTAAAACATTTTTTTGTCAAGTCTCTCAACTGAGCACTTACAGTGACTAAGTATTTTATGTATCTGGCAGCGACAGCTCCTCTGCTGAGGCAGAGGAACGTCTCCCCACTGAATTTTGATCAGTGGATAAAGGAAAAGGAAAATTATAATAACAATATGGTATTATAATTTTATTTTTCCGGCTTACAGGGTGGAGCAGGGCTTGGCAGTGTCACAGCCAGCAAGGGGAGGCCAGTGTGCACCCTTAAGTGCGCATGACTGTTTGGCCGGCCGTATTGGGCGCACTTTGCATGTTCCCCACCAGACTGTAATACACAGACTGGTGGGGAACATGCACAGACTTCCACTGCCTGTCTGAGCTCCGAACCACTGCATTTTAGCATTGTGGTTGGCTAGTGGAGCCTGTTTGTGTTTCCTGCTTCAAGCAGGTTTAGAAGAGGACGCCACAAGGTGGTGGTCCGGCAGCAACGCAAGAGATTTGTTTTATTTATTTTTCTACCCCACGCCCACCCATGCTACGGTGCAGAGACAGAATATTGACTTGCAAATATTGAGAAGCCTGAATATCGAGGTAAGAATATCATTGGTGTTAAATATCGAGGTAAGTGATATTGATGTTATAAATATCAATTATTTTTTTGTATTTATATCGCTTTTAAAAATATCGATGTAAAAAATATCGAAGTTAGTAATATCGATGTTATTATTTTCTTATGTTATTTTTTTACTGTGTAATTTTTTTAATGTTCTTTTTTGTACATTTATAATGATTCAATGATAAATTTTGTTCAAATAACTTATTTTGATTAATTTTCATTTTTTTCTAGGAGCGGGATATTGGGTTTATAGGGGATAAGGGTTGGTAGTAATTTTAAAATGTTTTAAAATGTACTATATTTTAATAATTTGTATATATTTTAGGAGCGGGATGTTGGGTTTATAGGGGATAAGGGTGGGTAGTAATTTAAAAATGTTGTTTACATTTTAAAATATTTTAATAATTTGTATATGTTTTGGGAGCGGGATGTTGGGTTTATAGGGGATAAGGGTGTGTAATAATTAAAAAATGTTGTGGGTGGTGATTTATATTTAGTAATACGAAATCAATTTTGGTGAGGTAAATAGAGATTTTATGGTATTTAGTAATGTTTTAATTGAAGGTTTATTTAAAATAAAAATGTCATTTTATATATTTAAATATTTTAAAAAAAATTCAAAATGAAAATTTCAGGAAATTATAATTGTACATTTAGCTAATTGAAAATTATTATTAATAATTTTAAAATTGTGTACTTGAAAAAAAAAAATGAAGGGGCCCATTACGATGCCAGACGGAAAAGGCTTCGGTCTGCCGTGCTCGCGGCAAAAATCCACCCGCATTACCATCGCCATCTCCGTCTGTCAAATCATGATGCAATGCAGAAAAATCCTACCACGGCGGACGGAACTCACAAATGACCGTCCGCCATGCTCGGAAAAGTTGCAAATCTGACCGTGGCGGACGGGGAAAGCAGTTCAAGAGACTAAAAAGGCAGCTCCTGCCGCAGAATGACCGCATGGCCAATTATGATGAAACCGCAGAGCTGGAGGACGGAGCATTGCGTACCGATTTCCTTGCTCGTGCATAGACCAAATGAATGGCGGTAGTAACAAACTGAACAGCGATGCACAAAGTGTGCCTGCACTTAACGCTGCCCATAATCACATCACACATGTCACAATGATACACCCCAAATGTCCATTGGCAATGTAAGCCATGCCCAGCATGGAAGAAACACCTGGAGGACATCACATGTGGACACACCCACGTACCACAGCATAAAACCAATCCCTTCCTGGACCAGCATCCTTTGCACACCAGAAGCTGACACAGAGAGACAGGACACAAGTTACGCACGCAGCACAACATCACATACACCCATCTCCACACAACACCGCTTCCCACCCATACACCTGACACACTTCACATAACTCCACCACCCCCTGCACCCTGCACTTTTCTCACCTTTGCACCATGGCCAAAAGGAAAATGCCCAAATTCACCGACATTGAGTTGAAAGTGATTGTAGACGAGATAATAAGGGTAGAACCACATTTGTATGGAAGCCTGGTCCAACACAACCCACTTTTGCCCAAAACCCAGATGTGGACAATGATCTAAAACAAAGTCAATGCTGTAGGCACCACCCTACACACACTGCGTGACATAAAAAAGTGGTGGGTCAACCTCAAGGCCTGGGTCAAGCATCGGGTCCACAGGAACCACGAGGCGGGCCATAGAACTGGCGCCGGCCCTACCATACCACCAGTAACCTTCACTGAATGGGAGGAGAAGGTGCTTACCATACTGCATCCCAAGAGTCTCACAGGAATCGAGGGTGGATGATCACATCCCACTGTAATGTACTGTTGTGCACAACAAGTCAGCCTCAATTTCTAGATAAAATCAAACTCATGTACAATGCACTCTGTCAACATGAATGTCTCATAAGGCTAGCATCTCATTCCTCTGCTTCCCCTAACAGGTAGGTAGCCATCTTACTCGGGAGGGGGTTGTCGGGACCTGACAGCAAGACCACAACTCACACAAGGCCCTCTGTTTTCCCTCCCAAACAACAGGGAGCTATCTGACTACCACATCCTGCACTTGTGCGCCAACTCTGTCAGGCCGCATAGGTTGGAGTCAGTGCACACACAGAAACTACCATTAAGAGTTCACATGAATCACAGTGTCATTGATGAAGTCACATGTAACTGCAAAGCAAAACCCAAGAACGCAGTGGCCAAAACCCAATGTGCAAGTTCCATTATCCCAAGGCATAAAGGCTCACATCAACACAACACATGCATGTAGACTTAGCGAAACCTCACAAACCACACGGGACAGCACAAAAAACACAACAGAAATCAGGAAGTAGCGGCTTAGTAGACAAACAGTCATAGCAAAGGCACAAATATCCTAGCATGAACAGAACTGGATGATCAACAAGTTGGTACCAGAGTACACTTGCTTGGAAATACAATATCTGTACATATGAATTTGTTGCTGAAGCCATGTTACATCGCTGACGAGCAATATATTTACCTCCACATCATGTCCCATCACTGACAAACTGTCATGAATTCATACTAAGCTCACTCAATTGAGAGAGAGAGCACCTCTGAGCACAACAATGAGGACCCGTAGGTCTAGTTCAATAATCCGGACTGTAAATCAAAGGGTAATGGCAAAAAGCGACAAATTGTTCTTTCAGCATTCACCATTTATTCAACAGGTGTTGAGGTTGCTGTTTCATAATTCAATAAACGAAAGATATCCAATAATATGTCTCCATCATTAGATAAGTCTTTTCAAACAAATAATCACACATCCCGATGCATTTCGGGCCACGCCCTTCTTCAGGGGATTACTATCAGCGCGATGTTGTTCAAACTACGCGGGGTACACTGCCAGGCCAGACAGTGTTTTCCTCTTGCAGCACACTATACCTCTTTAAAACGTTTACCTTGTGAGTAATCAGCTGTGCGAGTTCCTTTCAACTATAGTTCAAACTGTCATGAATGACAAGACATGCCAAGATGAAAAGTCATGTTGTCTCAATCAAAATGTGCCAAATATGAACATCAAAGTTGTGCCATATACTGAACATGCTGACAATCCAACCTCTGTTTAACAGGTGACTCGCCATCAACAGCAGGTGCCCGTGCCATGGACAAGCCCAGCCAGTCTCCCACCCAAGAAGCTGAACCCTCGGATGCAGACTCCCTGGTTTTTACAGATAAGGAGGACCAACCTGGCCCCTCCGGCGTGGCCAGGCAATCACAGTCTCCGGCCCTCATGGTCCCCACCACACCACCATGACTCCCACAAGTGCTGCAACAACAACGCTGACCCCTGCAACACTGACCTGTGTGGCAGTCAACTCCACCATCACCATCGCTGCCTCCAACACTGTCCCAGGGGCGTAACAAAGGCCCCCGCAGCCCCCGCGTTGCGGGGGGTCCCAACGCTCCAGGGGGCCCCTCTGTGGTCGAGCAGCCAGTAATCACTACACACGTCCGTCTGGGATGTGTATTTTGGTTACATTGCGCTCGCTGTCGTTGCTTCTGACCCTGCTGAACTAGCCTCATTACTCATCATAAATTAAATTTGGCGGGGTGCGCAGATGCGTCAGCGTTTGCGTGGTGGCCTTCACGCTTAGGGTGGGGCTGCGCTCAGTGGGATTGGGATGCGCAATGAAAACAGCGCACGTGATGTGAGGCATCCGAGGTGGCAGAGAGGGACTGTGCAGCCATAATTTCATAATTGGTAGCGAGCCTCAGCCAATCTTCTGCCAGCCCTGCCACCAAAGTTGCAGTGCAGGCCTCTGGTGAGTCCGTCGGAGTTTCAATCAGAGGGTGGGGTCACAGTTACATTATGGGCGGCAGCGTAAAACAGAAACATAGGCCCTGCAGCCCCCGTGCTCCAACCTCCAGAGGCCCCCTCAGCCATTCTGCGCGCAATAGCTTTAGCTGTCTCGCCAGCGTTGCCCAGTTCCGTAGTTAACTCATAAATTAAATCGTGTGTGCATCCGTGTTGTGGATGCAGGTGTCCTGAGCTCCCAGCAGCATTGACCCAGGCAATGAGCACAGTAACTTTCACCATAGTCCCTTAGACCGGCCCAGAGCTGACTCCTGATTGGTTGAGCGGTGACGAGCCCCCGGACAGTATCTAGCGGCTGCACCTCGAGGCGGCTCACATACTGACTCGGAGCCGATCGGATGATATGTCTTCAAATGCAGCTTGGTGCTGAATAGGTAAGGAGACACTTCTGACCCTCTTAACCCACTTGAAGCCTGCAGCGGCTCAATTTATCCCCGTAGCTCTGCCTTTGATGCGATGGCAATATTGCTTATGCCTTTTACGAGGGTGACCCGCGTGGCGCCTTTTTGATTAACTTCCAGTCTAGTACATGTAATTCCTGGGCCTAATAGTGCCTATATTTTCCTGCTGAGGCCCTTAATGTGATCAACAATACGGTAGATAGTACCACATGCATCTAACTGGACCATGGGGTGAATTTAATAATCCTCTAGTAGCACGCCTATTACGTCATAGGTGTGTCACCCTAGGCACAAGTGTAGCGTGCTGGAACATCCAGCTAATTTTCCACTATGTCAAATGTTAAATGGTACTCTTCAAACCAACGTTCAATTAGCAAGTTTCTGTTTATTCTTATGACAACATGTTCATTCACATTTATCCTTTGTCAATTCACATTAGGCGTTATTTAGAATCCTTCCTTATTCCAATGCATTTCGGTGCATTATGCACCTTCATCAGGGAACGCCTGGAAATTAAACAAATGAAACACTCTGAAATTATAACATTCTACACTCACTCATATCTTATCTAATTACATTTACTCGCCATTTAGGTTCTTTACGCGCCATTTCTATGTACGATCTGGATTTCTATCAAATGTTCGCCGTGTGCATATATCTAGGCTTCTATGACACTTCCTCTAAATTGTTTTTAAAGAGCTGCCTGGTACCTTCGTGTGTTTTTCACTAACCGCTGTTACTGTTAGTTACTATGCCTTTCGTTGCTGCCTACCCCCGCTTGCTTAAAATTATAAACACTTCTTGTGTTCGCGCTCGGCTGATAGTATTGAGTGGCTACGCCCGGCATTAGCGTCTCACCTTAATTTCAAAACATAGACTATCCGTTTCTCTGCTACGCGAAGCCTTTCTCTGCTCCGCTCGCTTCGGGAATGTTAATTCAAACGCGTCTCTTCGCGCATGCGTGTTATGGGTGGATCACAGCTTTTTTTTATATGTGCTACTTAAAGCTAGCTTTATTGACGCTTTAAGCTTGAACAGATGCCCCAGGTTCAAAGGGTCAGTTCAAGCGCTAATTACGAATCAATCTGGCGATTTCTGCGCTATGGAGAGCACTACGTGCTCGTGCATTATACTATAATGAATTCACAATTTTACCAATTCTGTTTGACAGCTATCGTTCAACAGTTAAACATACACAGTAATAGTTACTCAATACATTAAAGATAGCAAGTAAATTCAGTCTTTTCATTTAGTCCGTTCGGTTTAAGGCTACACAAATAATAAATCCAATGAGTCTCCCTTTTTAAAAGGTTTTTCTTATTCAAGGGTCCTTCTTTTTTAGGAACAATTTCCAAAACGCAAGCTCTCAGTTGGCTCACATTGTGCTGTTTATCCAAAAAGTGCGCTGCCACTGTCGATTTCAAAGAACCCGTTCTGATGTTGCTTTTGTGTTCATTCAAGCGCGTTTTAAGTTTCCTTTCTGTGTGTCCTACATATGCATATCCGCATGGGCATTTCAATAGATATACAATGTTAGTGGTGTCGCATGTGGCATTGAGGTTTAAGGGAATTTTATATCCTTTCATCGGGTGGTTAACATTTGCCCCCTTCATGATGTTATGACAATTGCCACAATTTAAGCAAGGCGCTGTACCTTTGAAAGTCTGTTTGTTGGTCGGATGTTTCGGAGTTTTTAGCAGTTCACCCACATTTTTCCCTCTTGTAAATGCGAACATCGGTTCCTTATTGAATATGCCTTTAAAATCGGGCTCCAATTTGACCATCTGCCAATTTTTGCGGATTATCCTTTTGAAATTAGCACTTACATTTGAATATTTACTGACACAGGTAATCCGTTGTTCCTTGGGTTTTGGTTTGACAGTTAATAATTCAGTTCTCATTTTTCTTTGTGCTCTCTCCCTTGATTCTTTAATGATATCTTCTGGGTAACCTCGAGATTCAAACCTTTTGGCCATTATGTTTAACTGTTGTTGACAAGTTTCATCTTCAGATACCAACCTTTTTACCCTAAGAAATTGAGAGTAAGGTAAATGTGTCTTTAATGATTGAGGATGGTGACTTTTATACAGTAAGAGGTTGTTTCTATCGGTTGGTTTGCGATATAGATTGGTGTTGAATCCTTTACCAGCTCTTGTTGCCTCTACATCCAGAAATTGTATGACGTTGCTATTCATGTTCCATGTGAATCCTATCCTGTCGTTTTTAGTATCCAAAATTTCCAACTGTTGTTTTAAAGACTCCTCTGAGCCCTTCCATATTAGGAAAATGTCATCTATAAACCTCACATACATGAGGAGGTGAGTTGCCCATACTTGATTGTGGTAAATATGTTGTTCTTCGAAAGCTGTCATAAACAGATTGGCATATGCCGGTGCGCCGCAATTACCCATTGAGGTACCATTTAATTGAATAAACCATCTGTCATTATAAGAAAAATAGCTATTCAATAATGTAAACTGCATCAGTTCCATCAAGAAAACCTGTAGGTCTTGGGGATATGTACTTTGCAACAGAGCGCTTTCTATGGCTTCTAGGCCTTCCTTGTGTGGTATCGAAGTATACAACGCTTTTACGTCGACCGTAGCCATCACTATGTCCTTTTCCACAACCACATGTTGTAATTTTACCAAAAAATCTGTAGTGTCTTTGATGTGTGACAAGCTCTTATATACCAAAGGCTGCAAATTTTTATCTATGTATTTCCCCACTGGCTCGTGGATGCTCATTTTTGTTGAAACGATTGGACAACAAGGTGGTTTATACAAGTCTTTGTGTACCTTTGGTACCATATACATTGTTGGACTCTTTGGATTGCCCTGCATAAGGTATTTTTTTAGATTTTTCACTAATTGTGCCTTTTTCCACTGCTTTCCTGAGTATACCTTGTAGATGCTTTCTGATTTCTTCTGTGGGGTTAGCTGGGATCTCCATGTATAGGTTTGAATCCTCTAAGTGTTCTTTGACTGTATTTTCATAAAATTCTGTGTTGAGTATCACCATCGCTCCTCCCTAATCTGCTTTTTGGCATATTATGTTTTCATTCCTTGCAATGCTTTCTATTACTCCAAACTCTTTGTTGGACATGTTCCATTGTTTGCTTCGCTTATTGGTGTTGATTTTACTTATCTCCTGTTTACATACGTTTTCAAACAGATCTTTGGTTTTGTGCGAGATTGGTGGCATATAAGTACTCGTTGTTTTCAATCCTCGCAATTCATCTTCCTGTTTAGGTTGGGGATCTGTGACCACATTCTCAAAAAAATGTCGAAGTTTCATTTTCCGAGTCAACTTGAAAAGGCTCACCTCTAGTTCCAGTTGGTTAGTACGCGCTGTAGGTACAAATGACAAGCCTCGTTGTAGTGTTTCTATCTGAATTGTATTCAAATGTGGGTCTGAAATGTTTATGACCAGGTTCTCTTGGTCTGTCAATGATGTTTCTTTTTGTCCTTCTTTGAAGTCACGTTTCTCGTTTGAGGAAGAGATTTTTCTTTTGTTTTTGTTGCGTCCCCTCCGGGGTCTTCTGTTTCTTCTGAGCCTTCGACTAAAAAAGTCTCCGATGTAGGTTGTCCTTCTTTGTTCTGGGGTTTATGTGTTCTCAAAGTGCTTCGTGTTATATGCACACGGCGAAGATTTTATAGAAATCCAGATCGTACATAGAAATGGCGCGTAAAGAACCTAAATGGCGAGTAAATGTAATTAGATAAGATATGAGTGAGTGTAGAATGTTAGTGTTTCATTTGTTTAATTTCCAGGCGTTCCCTGACACTACAACGAGGCTTGTCATTTGTACCTACAGCGCGTACTAACCAACTGGAACTAGAGGTGAGCCTTTTCAAGTTGACTCGGAAAATGAAACTTCGAAATTTTTTTGAGAATGTGGTCACAGATCCCCAACCTAAACAGGAGGATGAATTGCGAGGATTGAAAACAACGAGTACTTATATGCCACCAATCTCGCACAAAACCATAGATCTGTTTGAAAACGTATGTAAACAGGAGATAACTAAAATCAACACCAATAAGCGAAGCAAACAACGGAACATGTCCAACAAAGAGTTTGGAGTCATAGAAAGCATTGCAAGGAATGAAAACATAATATGCCAAAAAGCAGATAAGGGAGGAGCGATGGTGATACTCAACACAGAATTTTATGAAAATACAGTCAAAGAACACTTAGAGGATTCAAACCTATACATGGAGATCCCAGCTAACCCCACAGAAGAAATCAGAAAGCATCTACAAGTTATACTCAGGAAAGCAGTGGAAAAAGGCACAATTAGTGAAAAATCTAAAAAATACCTTACGCAGGACAATCCAAAGAGTCCAACAATGTATATGGTACCGAAGGTACACAAAGACTTGTATAAACCACCTTGTCGTCCAATCGTTTCAACAAAAATGAGCATCCACGAGCCAGTGGGGAAATACATAGATAAACATTTGCAGCCTTTGGTATATAAGAGCTTGTCATACATCAAAGACACTACAGATTTTTTGGTAAAATTACAACATGTGGTTGTGGAAAAGGACATAGTGATGGCTACGGTCGACGTAAAAGCGTTGTATACTTCGATACCACACAAGGAAGGCCTAGAAGCCATAGAAAGCACTCTGTTGCAAAGTACATATCCCCAAGACCTACAGGTTTTCTTGATGGAACTGATGCAGTTTACATTATTGAATAGCTATTTTTCTTATAATGACAGATGGTTTATTCAATTAAATGGTACCTCGATCGGTAATTGCGCCGCACCGGCGTATGCCAATCTGTTTATGACAGCTTTCGAAGAACAACATATTTACCACAATCAAGTATGGGCAACTCACCTCCTCATGTATGTGAGGTTTATAGATGACATTTTCCTAATATGGAAGGGCTCAGAGGAGTCTTTAAAACAACAGTTGGAAATTTTGGATACTAAAAACGACAGGATAGGATTCACATGGAACATGAACAGCAACGTCATACAATTTCTGGATGTAGAGGTAACAAGAGCTGGTAAAGGATTCAACACCAATCTATATCGCAAACCAACCGATAGAAACAACCTCTTACTGTATAAAAGTCACCATCCTCAATCATTAAAGACACATTTACCTTACTCTCAATTTCTTAGGGTAAAAAGGTTGGTATCTGAAGATAAAACTTGTCAACAACAGTTAAACATAATGGCCAAAAGGTTTGAATCTCGAGGTTACCCAGAAGATATCATTAAAGAATCAAGGGAGAGAGCACAAAGAAAAACGAGAACTGAATTATTAACTGTCAAACCAAAACCCAAGGAACAACGGATTACCTGTGTCAGTAAATATTCAAATGTAAGTGCTAATTTCAAAAGGATAATCCGCAAAAATTGGCAGATGGTCAAATTGGAGCCCGATTTTAAAGGCATATTCAATAAGGAACCGATGTTCGCATTTACAAGAGGGAAAAATGTGGGTGAACTGCTAAAAACTCCGAAACATCCGACCAACAAACAGACTTTCAAAGGTACAGCGCCTTGCTTAAATTGTGGCAATTGTCATAACATCATGAAGGGGGCAAATGTTAACCACCCGATGAAAGGATATAAAATTCCCTTAAACCTCAATGCCACATGCGACACTACTAACATTGTATATCTATTGAAATGCCCATGCGGATATGCATATGTAGGACACACAGAAAGGAAACTTAAAACGCGCTTGAATGAACACAAAAGCAACATCAGAACGGGTTCTTTGAAATCGACAGTGGCAGCTCACTTTTTGGATAAACAGCACAATGTGAGCCAACTGAGAGCTTGCGTTTTGGAAATTGTTCCTAAAAAAGAAGGACCCTTGAATAAGAAAAACCTTTTAAAAAGGGAGACTCATTGGATTTATTATTTGTGTAGCCTTAAACCGAACGGACTAAATGAAAGGACTGAATTTACTTGCTATCTTTAATGTATTGAGTAACTATTACTGTGTCTGTTTAACTGTTGAACGACAGCTGTCAAACAGAATTGGTAAAATTGTGAATTCATTATAGTATAATGCACGAGCACGTTGTGCTCTCCATAGCGCAGGAATCGCCAGATTGATTCGTAATTAGCGCTTGAACGGACCCTTTGAACCTGGGGCATCTGTTCAAGCTTAAAGCGTCAATAAAGCTAGCTTTAAGTAGCACATATAAAAAAAGCCGTGATCCATCCATAACACGCATGCGCGAAGAGACGCGTTTGAATTAACATTCCCGAAGCGAGCGGAGCAGAGAAAGGCTTCGCGTAGCAGAGAAACGGATAGTCTATGTTTTGAAATTAAGGTGAGACGCTAATGCCGGGCGTAGCCACTCAATACTATCAGCCGAGCGCGAACACAAGAAGTGTTTATAATTTTAAGCAAGCGGGGGTAGGCAGCAACGAAAGGCATAGTAACTAACAGTAACAGCGGTTAGCGAAAAACACACGAAGGAACCAGGCAGCTCTTTAAAAACAATTTAGAGGCAGCGTCATAGAAGCCTAGATATATGCACACGGCGAACATTTTATAGAAATCCAGATCATACATAGAAATGGCGCGTAAAGAACCTAAATGGCGAGTAAATGTAATTAGATAAGATATGTGTGAGTGTAGAATGTTATAATTTCAGAGTGTTTCATTTGTTTAATTTCCAGGCGTTCCCTGATGAAGGTGCATAATGCACCGAAATGCATTGGAATAAGGAAGGATTCTAAATAACGCCTAATGTGAATTGACAAAGGATAAATGTGAATGAACATGTTGTCATAAGAATACACAGAAACTTGCTAATTGAACGTTGGTTTGAAGAGTACCATTTAACATTTGACATAGTGGAAAATTAGCTGGATGTTCCAGCACGCTACACTTGTGCCTAGGGTGACACACCTATGACGTAATAGGCGTGCTACTAGAGGATTTATACATACACTCCAGGAGGGGAGTGATACCCCAGAGCACAGTTTGAAACGAATAAAAAGAAAAGGGTGGTGCACAACCCATTTCCCAGAAGGTGAATTTAATAATCCCATATCGATGTAAGATTTATGATTTGGCTCAGATGGGATACATTTCCCTCCTGGACATAGCGACAGATATGGTCCTTATTTAATTCCAACCTCGATCCTTACATTTCTTAATTCAATTATCTATCCCCCATTGATCTAGAACCACCGGGGCATTGAGACCGCCTGCACACCCCTAAAGCTGTTTCTATATACTTGGAAAGGAATCGGAAACAACTACAAATCTCGACTGGATGATTGCCATATCCCAGTAAGTGTCCCCCGCACTAACTCTTATCAACCGAATATTAGACAGGGGATCCCTCTCCGGGTACCCTTCTGTAACATAAGTTCTTCTAATTAATTGCAGGTTATATCCTTCACAATAGGAACCCATGATGGTCCTACCTCAATGGTCACTGGATGGCCAAATGTAAAGTATGTATTTAATTTTTGTCCAGTCCTTGTGTATTGTAGACCTTTCATAGTGGACCGATACATTCATTCTAATTGTATTATTTTTAGGCGTTCCTGTCTCATCTATGTCCTGATGAAGACCCCAGAATGAGGTTTCTACTAACCCTTACATCATGCGGGGTCGAAACGTAGACCAGCCTACACCATTCCTCTAAACATAGGAGAAAATAAATGGAATAAAACACATCCTATGTATAAGAGATATATGGAACTACTGATCTAAATTCGACTGTAAAGGTCTTACTGAATCTTACTGTGATTGTGTTATGGTCACAACACCTTTACCCAGTCCCCACACTTATCCCATCACACCTATCCCACCTAACTACCTCCTTCTCTTTATCACTGAGAGCGCGTTGATATATAACTATGTAAATACTATGTTATAATTTTGATGGACACAAGTTATATATATGATTCGTTTCCAAGGAATTTTTCTATGTTTTTCGTCACAAGTTTTTCTGAATTAATAATCTCCGGAACTTATTGATTGATGCTAAGTTTCCGCTCACCTATGTGCTAAAATAAAATATGCATTGAATCATTGGACTGGTTATAATTTGAGATACGCAATGTTTATATTTGACATTTGATGCTTTAAAAAGAAATATACTCTGACCCCTTCGTATGTACCTGATTATTGACCCAGGTCAGATAGTTTTAGGGCTAACCCCGTTAAAACTTTTCACATTATGGGCGGCAGCGTAAAACAAAAACATAGGCCCTGCAGCCCCCGTGCTCCAACCTCCAGGGGCCCCCTCAGCCATTCTGCGCGCAATAGCTTTAGCTATCTCGCCAGCGTTGCCCAGTTCCGTAGTTAACTCATAAATTAAATCGTGTGTGCATCCGTGTTGTGGATGCAGGTGTCCTGAGCTCCCAGCAGCAAGGGGGCTGAATGCAACTGCCTCGAGGCCAGCCAGAGATCTCCTGAAAGAGGTTGGTGTAAATATGGCAAATCCGGTTTAAAGTGAAGGTGTCCTCTGCTGTACTGTTTTTGTGAACGGTGGCCCGGCATGGTAATAATGGAAATAGAGACATATATTTGTATGTTTGTCAGTCATAAAGTCGCTCCGTCTAATGCATTTCCATTTGATTTTTTTATGGTGTTTCCAGTGCAAGGAAAACTTTTACAGTACTTTGTATATACCTTTTTCCATTGCCCTTCAGCTATTTTGTAAAATGAAGCAACTACTTTTTTCCTTAAGCAAGGTTTTGTAGCTCATGAATTGCATACGAATGTGTGATCCCAAATGCACTGCATCTATAGTTCATAATGGATACTTCTAGTAATCTTAACCCTCGTCAGAATAATTTGTAATTGTTTTATTAGTCTAATAACTAGATAACGCAGATGAGTTACGCTCCTGCTGCTGAAATCTGATTGCACCCTGAACCACTCAGGCAACTACTTTTCGTTAAGAACCAGAAGGAACTACTATATCAACAGCAATGAACCTAAATAGATTCAAACCCCAACAATCATATAATGACAAGTCACTACGATTCACCCTGTGTAACAGCCAACCTAACTCTTGGAAAACATGTTCTCTACTGTCTCTCCTATAAACAGGAAAATCATTCTTCCTAGGAAACAACTTCAGAACAGTTTTCCTTGTTCTTATATTCTAGCATCTTGATGGTGACAATATTGCGCTCCCTGCAGAACACATAAAACACTTGCAACAACGGGACATTAATCTTCAGTTTCAATAACACATGGGTACAGGGACCATAATTTAATAATTGCTAGCCCGACCTTCTGCCACCCGCCTGTGCCTGCCAGTTCCACCTAAGCTGAAGGACTCAGCCGTCAGGTGAGTCTGAGTCTCGGACAGAGACAGATTGGCTGGCCCAGGCCAGGGTAGCAAGGGGGCAAGCAAGCGGTATCAGGTGCTACCCTGAAATGATTCTAATGCTGGTCGCATACCCTGGCTTAAACATCTGAAGCTGCAGAAGTCTTCCATATGCCATTTCTTGGAGAAGAGTGGCCCGCAGGGTGGTTTTCGGTTGGGAGTGCCCTGTCACTGCGTGTTCATGTTCATTTAAATGGCCCGACCGATTCAGCAGCCCTATTCAATATCGGGAAGCCTGCCAGCACGTCATCACTGTAATGATGTGTAATGAGCAGAGTGGGAGAGCGTCTCCTGGCCGAGCCGAGGAGTATCTGAAGGTATCAGGAGAAGAGTAGGATACATGCACATGGGCATCAATGCTCCCAGCTCAATGTTGGAGGGCCGGGGTGCACAGCTGGCCACAAATGATAGCATAAGAGAGTCAAGAAACATGGTCCTAACACATTGCCACTAGAGGAAGTGATGGGGCAGGTGCTGCAAATCCCCAGAGACGATGAGACGAATAGTATTAGTCCCATGCCCATACTGACTATTTTGCGTAGTGTTGACTTGAGTACTAGTTGGAATGTTCTCTACTTCACTGCAGTGGGGGCTGCTTTTATTTAGGGCCCCCGGCCTGTTTGCATTGCTGGACTCAGGCCTCTCAGCAACAGCCATATTTAATTAAACTTGTCCTTACCACATGATATTGGATATGCATTTTGTGAGCCTTCCTTCCTGCAGCCCTGTGAGCGAGGGCATTCAATTGATTGATTCATTCTTTAATGGAGAGTCCGGTGACTCCAGTAGCTTCAAGGGAGAGAGCAGGGTTGGGGCGCAGTTCCTATTGGGGTTGTGATGGCACCGCTTGTGTTTTTTGGGGTTACTGGCTGCTTGCTCCATCGGAGGACCCCCGCCTCATTATGTCTTTTGTGCAATCGTGTGTGTCGGGGGAGAGTGGTTGTTGGTCACACGTGCTTATTACATGGAAATGGATTGTTTTGGAAAAATAACATGTTTGCACATATTTTAAAAGCAAACTTGCAACTAGCTACTATTTGTTCAAAATCATGTGCTACTTGAACAGATTTGGATGCTTCTTATTAAAATGTACACGCCTTTGGTTTTCCAAGTGCGAACCAATGCGAGGGGCTGCTAGACATCTTTTCAAATTATTTTTGTGTGTGGGCTTTGGAGCCCCTCTGCCTACAGGACTGTCTCTGGCCACCTTGCTACTTCCATTTACATGCCCACCATTTTGTGATGGGCTGTTATATTCCCTCACACTTCTTTTCACACATAGTTAATTATCAGTTCCTGTTTCATGCCAGGGCCCAGGCCTGATTCTAAGTGCTATGCCACATATCATGTTTATCGACCCATATCCTTGGGCGCCTTTTGCCAGGGCCTCCTTTACTTTTCACAGTTCACAATTGCTGCCTCTTAAGCTTCCATTACTGGATGGGAGATTGTTGTATCGATTAAAGGCAGATACCATCCAGAGACGTCTTAAGGCATGGGAAAAGTGGGCTCTGGCTCAGGGTCCGAGACTTTCAGGGGCCCCCTGATAAAACCAGTGGTGGGCCGGGCCTTTGGGGGCGGGATGGCGGGGCCCCCTCCATGTGTTTTGCAAGGGGGCCCCCTCAAGTATCGTTACGCCACTGCACTGTCCCTGTGCCAGTTGTAGTCAACATCACCAGGCAGCCTCGGGATGCTGGGGACAGTGTGCGGCTGCAGCTCCAGGCGCTGCCACAGGTCCATGGCAGCAGGGCATGTGGCAGGACAACTGGGGGACAGTCACAGGAGGACAATGAGACAGAGGCCAAGGCCACCGTGCAAACTGTCCTTGATGCATACGAGCAGAACCAGGGACAGATGGCCCAGGACCTTGATGAACTGCGTGAACTCCGCCTGCTGCAGAGGTCCATGGACACTCGTTTGGGACAAAATGCCGAGTACATGGGCCAGCTTGTGGGTGTCCTGAGGGACATGCATGCAGCATTAACAGCTGGCCACCCCCATGGCCAGCCGGATGATAGTCACAACATCTCAGCAGCGGCCACAGAAAAGGGGTAAATCACATCGCAGCGAATCCTCAGACACCTCCGAGCATGCAGCAGGTTCCCCCTAAGCCAAACGGTATAGGGGGCATCTGCAAAAGTCCCACGGAGGATCACGTGTCAAAGCACAGTGCCATACCAGTTCTCTGAGCCAACGTTGAAGTCACCAGTGTCACACCGAGCATTGACCTTGTTGTAAAATCCAACCCCACATTGCCACAAGGATGGGAGTGTACTATTGGACTGTGGGATCCCACCATTGTGTGTTCCACCCGAACTATCCATGTACCATCACTTTCAACTTCAACC
Organism: Lissotriton helveticus; assembly: GCF_964261635.1. NCBI lineage: Eukaryota > Metazoa > Chordata > Amphibia > Caudata > Salamandridae > Lissotriton > Lissotriton helveticus. The sequence continues at coordinate 251,845,210 of NC_136073.1, forward strand.
CTCACCTTTCACTCATTGACAAATAAAACACAAATCACACCTGTATGCCTTTGTGTCAAGATGAAATTTTTATCATAGTAAGTAGCATGTGAACTCACATTGCAATGTATCATGAGACGTGAATGCGACAATCCATTGACAATGTGCCTACCTGTGGCATTTGGGCCCTAGCACAGCCGGCACATAGGGAAACCTAGCAAACCTGTACCTTTTTGAAAATTAGACACCAAGTGGGCAGTAGCCCCCAATCTGCCCCCCTGGGGGGCAGAAAGCCCACTAGAAACCAGTTTATTTTTTTTATAATGTAGGGGTGGGTGCTGCCTACAATGGGCATGATAAAATCCCCCACCCCAAAAACAATTACCACAATCTTTCTGCCCCTCCCCGGAGGGATATTGGGGCAATAGCCCCTTATCTGCCCCACAGGAGGGGGGTCAGATAGCCCACTGGGCCTCAGGATCTTTTTTTTTTATTCAGGGGTGAGGTCAGCCCAAAATCTGCTTGCCAATGCCCACATCTCCCCCAACAAATGCCACAGTCTTTCTGCCCCCTGGGGGACGGATGGGGGTAGTGGCCCTTGATCTGCCCCCGAAGGGGCCGAAAGCCCAATAGGTGCCAGCGATTATGCTGGCTTTTTTTATGGGTGGAGTTGGGGGCTACCCAGAATGGGCATAACAATCCCCCCTCCACCAAACAAATAGCCACAGTCATTCTTCCCCCCTTGGGGACATATCTGGGCAATACTCCTCCCCCCCTGATTTCCCCCCAGGGTGGCAGAAAGCCCACTAGGCACAGACTTGTTTTTAGCAATGTGCCTACCTATGGAATTTGGGCCCTAGCACAGCCGGCACATAGGGAAACCTAGCAAACCTGTACATTTTTTAAAACTAGACACCAAGGGGAATCCAGGGTAACAGAACCTATTGAGAGCCAGTTAAGTCACCCCATCCTGGATTCCCCTGGGTGTCTAGTTTAAAAAAATGTATAGGTTTGCTAGGTTTCCCTAGGTGCCGGCAGAGCTAGGGTTAAAAAACTACAGCTAGGCACTTTGCGACAAAAGGGTCATTTTTCACAGTGAAAATGTGGTGTGTCCACGTTGCGTTTTGCGCCCCCTCCTGTCACGGGCACTATGCCTACCCACTCAATATTTCTCGGAAGACTTTGGGGATCTCGGGGTGGGTGGAATTTTGTGGATCCACGTTGATTCCAGAACTTTCCACCACAGAAATGTGAGGAAAATGTGTTTTTTTGGATAATTATTTAGGTTTGTAAGGGATTCTGGGTAACAGAACCTGGTGAGAGCCAGTCACGTCACCCCATCCTGGATTTCCCAAGGTGTCTAGCTTTAAAAAATGTATAGGTTTGCTAGGTTTCCTAAGGTGCTGGGAGAGCTAGGGTAAAATAAACTACAGCTAGGCACTTTGCAAAAAAAGGGTTATTTTTCACTGTTAAATTGTGGTGTGTCAACGTTGTGTTTTGCACCATTTCCTGTCGCAGGCACTAGGCCTACCCACACAAGTGAGATACTATTGGAAGACTTGGGGGAACGCGGGGTGGGTGGGAATTTGTGGATCCACACAAATTCCAGATCTTTCCACCACAGAAATGTCAGGAAAATGTGTTTCTTTGGACAATTTTTTAGGTTTGCAAGGGATTTTGAGTAACAGAACTTAGTGAAAGACAGTCAAGTCACCCTATCCTGGATTCCGCTGGGTGTCTAGTTTTCACAAATGTATAGGTTTACTAGGTTTCCCTAGGTGCCGGCAGAGCTAGGGTAAAAAACTACTGCTAGGCACTTTGCCGGGTGATGGCCTGGAATGCTATATCTCGAAGGAGGAGTGGGAATTACACTTTAAGCAATTGTACTGTAGCCCGGTGGATGAAAGGCCCACTTATGTCCAGAGTGACAATGGCCAGATGATTAGCTTCTCTAGGGGGAGGTTATGGAGGGCCTTGAGGGTCTAACAGCTGGGAAAGCTCCTGGTCTGGATGGGATCCCCCGGATCTATTTAAATCTGAGCCAAGCTTTTGGGCACCTATCTTAGAGCCTGTCTTTAATGCAGCAGTAAAATATGGTTGCCCACAATCTTGGGGGGGTCTCCACGATTGTCCCGGTCTTCAAGAAAGAGGACAAAAGCAGCACAAATTGTTATAGGCCCATTTCATTAATAGACTCCATGGTCAAAATCATAGGACAAATCCTATTGCAGAGACTTTCTGACTGGACGCTGGAAAATAATATTATGTCCATTGTGCAGTATGGATTTTGTAGTGGCCGATCAACAGTGACGCAGTGTCTCAACCTTTTTTTAATACTTAGCAAGTACACTGTGGTTAACATGGGCACAATCCACCTCGCCTTCATGGACTTGTCCTCTGCCTTCGATTGTGTAAACAGGGGAAGGCTTTGGCAGACCATGAGGGCAAAGGGTGTAGATAGTGGAATTGTCAATTTCCTGGCTGATCTACATAGCAATACTAGAGCTAATGTGAGATACTCCCAAGATCTGAGCACAACAGATAATTTTGACAATATAAAGGGTGTTCGTCAAGGTTGCATCTTGGCCCCCTTCCTTTTTAATTTTTACATTAACGACCTTGATAGTGTGTTGCAGAATGTACAGGCCGACTGCCCTAGAGTTGGCAGGCGGGGGATTCCTGTACTTTTATATGCAGATGATGCGGTTTTAATTTCCAGAACTGAGAGGGGCCTTCAAGCATTATTAAATGCTTTTAAAATGTTCATGAAGGATAGAGACCTTATGGTCAATAATTCAAAATCATTTGTCATGCATGGTGGCCAACAACCAAAAAGGAATTTTTCATTCAAACTGGATGATGTAGTGATTCCTATAACAAAAACATTTTCGTATCTTGGTGTCCTTTTTGACTCTAAGCTTAATTGGGGTCCTCATCTTGTAAAAAAGAAAGGGGAACTGGTCAGGGTTAATGCCTCCATCTTCAATTTCGCATCGAAATTAGGTAAAAAACCCACTAATGCCATGTTGAAACTTTACAATGCAAAATCTGTAGCAACTGCTACTTATGGCAGTGAAATCTGGGGGTACACTGACGGTGAGCAGTTGCAGATTGCTGAGAATTTTTTTCTCAAGCGCTTTTTGTGTGTTCCGGCAGGCACTCCTAACCTCACGGTTCATGAAGAGTTAGGGACACAATATTTAAGTGACATTTTTTCCCTACGCCCATTAACCTGTTGGCTTAAACTGTGGTTAAATCAGGATATACCATTGACACATCTGATTGTGAGCGACTATATGACCAAGGACAAGGCAATGGGCTCCCCCTGGATAAAATATGTGAAATGTTGCTTTGCTAAGCTTGGTCGTTTGGAATTGTTCGAACACCCTAGTAAGATTGTAAAGGGCGACCTGGAGGTAATTAAACGGGACTTCCTCTTGGATAGGAAGATCCAGCGGAAAGAAATTGAACTCCAGAAACAGAGTGGGAGAAAATTTGTCATGTTGAAAACATGTGATACTGCAGAGCCTTATTTGTTGGGCTCATTGACCTCTCTTGAAAAGTTCCTGTTAACAAGGTTCAGGTTAAATCTTTTTCATCATCTGCTGACCAGACCAAAAACTGATGCTTTTAACAAATTTGCAGCACCCTGTGGCTGCGACAGTGAGTCTCCACAGGATATGCTGCATTTTATTTTTTTATGTAGATTTTATGAATACCCACGCAGGCGCTACCTGGTCACTCTTTTAAAAAAACTTAATTTTATTCAGATCAGACCGGCCCTAATGTATCTACAACTTTTGCATAATGACAGTATTCTCCATATTACTGAATTTTTAAAACTGACCGTTAGGCTAAGAAATTGTTTGGATATGTAATGGTTCTTTGAGATGATTGCACTAGTCACTTTTTTCCCCACTGTAAAGTTGATATTGTACTTTTTTTGCCTTGGCACTTTACCTGATATGTGTCTACAATGAACGAGTTTCTTTTTAACTGTTTTTATTGTATATGTACTTTTATGGTTTGTGTAAAACCGAAATAAAGTCTTTTGAATTGAATTGAATTGAATTGATACTGCTAGGCACTTTGCACAAAAAGGGTCATTTTTCACTCTGAAATTGTGGTGTGTCCACGTTGCCTTTTGCGCCATTTCCTGTCGTGTGCACCAGGCCTACCCACACAAGTGAGATACCATTTGTCTCGGACGACTTTGGGAAACGCGGGGTAGGTGGAAATTTGTGGTCCACGCAGATTCCAGAACTGTATTTTTTTGGACAATTTTTTATGTTGGCAAGGGATTCTGGGTAACAGAACCTGGTGAGAGTCAGTAAAGTCACCCCATCCTGGATTCCCCTGGGTGTTTAGTTTTCAAAAATGCCCCAGGTATAGGTTTGCTAGGTTTCCCTAGGTGCCGTCACAGCTAGGGTTAAAAAACTACAGCTAGGCACTTTGCAAAAAAAGGGTCATTTTTCACTCTGAAATTGTGGTGTGTCCACGTTGCGTTTTGCGCCATTTCCTTTTGCGGGCACTAGGCATACCCACACAAGTTAGGTGCCATTTCTCTCGGAAGACTTTGGGGAACGCGGGGTGGGTGGAAATTTGTGGATCTACACAGATTCCAGATCTTTCCACCACAGAAATGTGAGGAAAATGTGTATTTTTGGACAATTTTTTAGGTTTGCAAGGGATTTTGAGTAACAGAACCTGGTGGCACTAGGTCTACCCACACAAGTGAGGTATCATGTTTCTCGGAAGACATTGGGGAACGCAGGGTGGGTGGAAGTTTGCGGATCCACGCAGATTCAAGAACTTTCCACCACAGAAAGGTGACTAAAATGTGTTTTTTTGGACAATTTTTTTGGATTTGCAAGGTATTCTGGGTAACAGAACCTGGTGAGAGCCAGTCAAGTCACCCATCCTGGATTCCCCTGGGTGTCTAGTTTTCAGAAATGTATAGGTTTGCTAGGTTTCCCTAGGTGCCAGCAGAGCTAGGGTTAAACATCTACAGCTAGGCACTTTGCAAAAAAAAGGGTTATTTTTCACTGTGCAATTGTGATGTGTCCACGTTGTGTTTTGCTCCATTTCCTGTCCTGGGCACTAGTCCTACCCACACAAGTGAGGTACCATTTTTCTCGGAAGACTTTGGGGAACGCGGGGTGGGTGGACATTTGTGGATCCACACAGATTCCTGATCTTTCCACCACAGAAATGTGAGGAAAATATGTTTTTTGGACAATGTTTTAGGTTTACAAGGAATTTTGAGTAACAGAACCTGGTGAAAGCCAGTCAAGTCACCCTATCCTGGATTGCTCTGGGTGTCTAGTTTTCAAAAATGTATAGGGTTGCTAGGTTTCCCTAGGTGCCAGCAGAGCTGGGGTTCAAAATCTACAGCTAGGCATTTTGCAAAAAAGGGTAATTTTTCACTGTGAATTTGTGGTGTGTCCACGTTGCCTTTTGTGCCATTTCCTGTCGCGGGAACTAGGCCTACCCACACAAGTGAGGTACCATTCTTCTCGGAAGACATTGGGAAACGCGGGGTGGGTGGAAATTTGTGGATCCAAGCAGATGCCAGATCTTTCCACCACATAAATGTAAGGAACATTTGTTTTTGTTTTGCAATTCTTTAGGTTTGCAAGAGATTCTGGGTAACAGAACCTGGTGAGAGCCATTCAAGTCACCCCATCCTGGATTCCCCTGGGTGTCTAGTTTTCAGAAATGTATAGGTTTGCTTGGTTTCCCTAGGTGCCGGCAGAGCTAGGGTTAAACAACTACAGCTAGGCACTTTGCAAAAAAAGGGTTATTTTTCACTGTGAAATTGTGGTGTGTCCACATTGTGTTTTGCGCCGTTTCCTGTCGCAGGCACTAGGCCTACCCACAGAAGTGAGGTACCATTGTTCTCGGACGACTTTGGGGAACGCAGGGTGAGTGGAAATTTGTGGTCCATGCAGATTTCAGAACTTTTCACCACAGAAATGTGAGGAAAATGTGTTTTTTGGACAATTTTGTATGTTGGCAAGGGATTCTGGGTAACAGAACCTGGTGAGAGTCAGTCAAGTCACCCCATCCTGGATTTCCCTGGGTATCTAGTTTTAAAAAATGTATAGGTTTGCTAGGTTTCCCTACGTGCCGGCACAGCTAGGGTTCAAAAACTACAGCTAGGTACTTTGAAAAAAAGGGTACTTTTTCACTCTGAAATTGTGGTGTGTCCACGTTGCGTTTTGCGCCATTTCCTTTCACGGGCACTAGGCATACCCACACAAGTTAGGTGACATTTCTCTCTGAAGACTTTGGGGAACGCGGGGTGGGTGGAAATTTGTGGATCCACACAGATTCCAGATCTTTCCACCACAGAAATGTGAGGAAAATGTGTATTTTTGGACAATTATTTAGGTTTGCAAGGGATTTTGAGTAACAGAACCTGGTGAAAGCCAGTCAAGTCACCCCATCCCGGATTGCTCTGGGTGTCTAGTTTCCAAAAATGTATAGGTTTACTAGGTTTTCCTAGGTTCCGGCAGAGCTAGGGTTAAGAAAATACAGCTAGGCCTATTGCAAAAAAAGGGTAATTTTTTATTGTGAAAATGTGGTGTGTATACGCTGCGTTTTGATCAGTTTTCTGACGTGGGCTCTAGGCCTACCCACACAAGTGAGATACCATTTTTATCGGTAATTCAAAATTGTACATCAATTGTTTTTACCTATTGACTTCCGATGCATTTCTGCCTTCCAAATGAAAGACAATGTGTTAAAAAGAAGTCATTTTGAAAAATGACCGATAATTCACCTGCTAGTGTGAGTATTCCCAACTTCGGAAATGTGCAAATATCTACTGTTTCTAAACTCTATATTTTGTTCCATTTCATAAATACATAGGTGTCTTTCATACCGATTTTTCCATGTATACATTTTCCCAGAATAATTGCTATATACCTGATACATAATAAAAAGCCATTGCTAGTCGCTGCTCAGTTTGTGGCTCTGGGTTCGTCGGGTTCTTGGTGAACCTACAAGTACTATATATCCCCAGAATCAGTAAGGTCCACCAAATGTAACAGTATATTGCTTTCAAAGTTCTTTCAAAGATCTGTCATAATGAGAAGAAGTTACAGGTGAAAACGTTGACACAAATGACTGTTTTTTTCAACTAATTTTCAATTTGTTTTATATTTAACTGTTAGGGGTCCATTAGAATGGCGGGCGGATTGCCCCCGCAAGGCTGGCGGTAGCCACCGCCAGCCTGAGGGGGGAAATCCGCCCGCCATCCTTCCCTGTATTCCCCCCCCGCCATATTCGAATGGCGGGGAGGACCACGGCGGAGCAAAACGCCGCCCGCCACTTTTCCGCCCGGTCGCATTGCGGCCGGGGCGGAAAATGATTAATATGGTGGCGGTGTCAAGCAGACACCGCCAGCCATATTATGATGGGCTGAGGGTGATGCCTTTCCGGAAAGGCATGCGGTCTTCACTCTGGGGGCCCCCTGTGGGCCCCCAGAGTGAAGGAGGGGGGTATTGCACATGGGGGGGTACCTGTGGTACCCCCCTTCATTTGCATTAACAAAGCGACAGGCACCGCGCGGTGCCTGCTGCTTTGTTAATGCAAATGCAGAAATGCATTTCTAGCATTGTGGCGGGTGGTGCTGAGAGCACCGCCCGCCACAATGCTAGAAATGCAGGATATGCCCGCCACTGTGGCGGGCACATCCTAATGCTGGCATCGGGACCCCCGCCCTTAAGGCGGGCGGTCCCGTTTACCGATAGGGTGGCGGGCGGGCAAAGCCCGCACGCCATCCTAATCACCCCCTTCGTTTCTATAAAAAAACCTTGAAAGATCTACACACATGACCCCTTGCTGAATTCAGAATGTGTCTACTTTTCTAAAATGTATAGCTTTTCAGGATCCATTATTGCTTTCATACCCATTACTACCATTAACTACAAGGAGGTTGAAAGCACAAATATAGCACAAATAGGTAATGTCCCAGAAAAATGCCAAAATTGTGTAAAAAATGTTTGTTTTCTGACAAAAGTCTGTCATTCCCTAAAAGCTGGGTAAATGGTTATTTCAGCCCCACATACCCTTTTTTGATACCATTTGCAGGGGAAAAAACAGACCCTTTCATTTTTAGCAGTTTTTTCCCATCTTTCCCCCAAAAAAACAAAAAGTTGCTGTATTTTGTCTAATTTCTGGGTCCCCTCCAGGGAAATCCACAAACCCTGTGCACCTTTAGAATCCCCATGATGTTGAAAGAAACCGACGCAAATTTGGCGTGGATACCTTATGTGGTCAAAAAGTTACAGGGGCTTAAGCGCGAACTACCCCAAGTAGCCAAATAAAGGCTTAGCATGGAGGACGGGGGAGGGGTTAAAAATGCAATGAACCTCACCATCTATACCAACAAAAAGGGCACTTAAGATATATCAGGTCAAAGAGCAAAAACACCCAGCTATAGGTCAGCGAGACCTAAAAAGTTGATTTGTGTCTTGCAGATGTGCACATTGTGATCTTAGGACATACACTGAAGGGGTGCGTGCACATATAAAGAAGACGTTGGACATAAACAAAAGCGACATATATAACTACATGCACATTGCTGCATAATTTCCTTACTGAAGGGGTGTAGGAGTGGAGGGGGGGTGCAAAGCTTTACAATGGCGTGGCCGCGATGGCCTTGCTGACAAAGACCCCATTCACCAAACACAAGCGGCATCTGCTGTGACATCCTGCATGCAGAGACATGCATTGCTGCCCAAGTGACTGCTGTCAGTGTCATCACTGATGCAACCAGTGAAAACACTTGAAGCAACGCTGCGCCGTAAGTTACAGGAACCCGGCGGGAGCATGTCAATGGCGTCTAGGCGCTGCACCTTACGATATTTGCAGCCTCCAACCCTTTCTGTTCATATGTCACTCCCGACACAGCCATCATTTTGAGCAGGAGACTAGTTGCCTTCATGCCTTCTCCTGTGAAAGCCTCTAGTCCCAAGGAGGCGAGCATGTGAATCTAGCACCCATCTGTAGTGGCTCAACCCTTCACTGGTAGTTTAAGGTTACCAGGTGGCTCCTTGTAATCAGGGCTACCCCTTTTAACCCTCATTTTGAATAAAGCGGCTGAAAAAGCTTTGTAACAGCAAAGCCGGGGCTGGCGTGGCCTCACCTTAGTATCCTTAATGCAATATGAATACGCGGATAGATTTCTAACCAGTGAGCTGTGCTGGAGAGCGATACTGCGAAAGTGAAAGCTTCTAGGAGCCACCTCAAGGTGAATCACTGACAGAATATCGACTGACATAATATCAACCTACAGAAACATCGACGCTGGAATATCGAAGGCAAGTATATCGACATCCTATCTACAACAAGGTAAGTACAAAAATATCGAAACCAAAATATCGATGTTAAAAATATCGTAATTAAAAATATCGTTTTTTTCTGTTAAAAATAAATGTGTACAATAAATTAAATAATACTAATAAATAAAATAAACATAGTTAAAAATATTTAATAATGTTTAAAATTAATAAATAATACATATATAATAATAAAACATTAATTAAACATATACATAAAATATATAATATATACTTAATAATAAATTATTTATAAATACTATAACTTACTAATACATCTACACACATAAAATAATAACATAAATAAAAAGTAAATAATTATGTTTAATAAATAAAAAAATTAGATATACTTTCAATATTTTTTAAATTAATTAAATACTACATTATCTAAAATAATACAAAAAATATTAAATAGATAAATAAATAAAACTACTATTTAAATTCCCCAAAAAACTACAGTAATGAAAACATTGGATAGCGTAGAACGTAAAATTACTATTCCCACCCCAGAAAATGCAACAGTAGGAAAAGCGTTGAATAGCGTAGGGGTAAAAATTACTATTCCCACTCCAGAGAGTGCAACAGTAGGGAAAACGTTGGATAGCGTAGGGGTAAAAATTACTATTCCAACTCTAGAAAGTGCAACAGTAGGGAAAGTGTTTGATAGCATAGGGGTAAAAATTACTATTCCCACTCCAAAGAGTGCAACAGTAGAGAAAGCTTTGGATAGCGGGTGGGTAAAAATTACTATTCCCACTCCAGAGAGTGCAACAGTAGGGAAAGCATTGGATAGCGGGTGGGCAAAAATTACTATTCCCACTCCAGTGAGTGCAACAGTAGGGAAAGCGTTGGATAGCGTAGGAGTAACAATTACTATTCCCACTCCAGTAAGTGCAAAAGTAGGAAAAGCGTTGGATAGCGGGTGGGTGCAAACAAATTACTATTCCCACTCCAGGGAGTGCAACAGTAGGGAAAGCGTTGGATAGCGTAGGGGTAACAATGACTATTCCCACTCCAGTGAGTGCAACAGGAGAAAAAGCGTTGGATAGCGGGTGGGTACAAATTACTATTCCCACTCCAGAGAGTGCAACAGTAGGGAAAGCGTTGGATAGCGGGTGGGTAAAAATTACTATTCCCACTCCAGTGAGTGCAACAGTATGGAAAGCGTTGGATAGCGTAGGGGTAAAAATTACTATTCCCACTCCAAAGAGTGCAACAGTAGGGAAAGCGGTGGATAGCGGGGAGGTAAAAATTACTATTCTCACTCCAGAGAGTGCAACAGTAGGGAAAGCGTTGGATAGCGTAGGGGTAAAAATTACTATTCCCACTCCAGTGAGTGCAACAGTAGGGAAAGCGTTGGATAGCAGGTGGGTAAAAATTACTATTCCAACTCCAGAGAGTGAAACAGTAGGGAAAATGTTGGATAGCGTAGGGGTAAAAATTACTATTCCCACTCCAGAGAGTGCAACAGTAGGGAAAGTAGGGAAAGTGCTGGATAGCATAGAAATTAAATATAACATACTTATAAATAATGTTTGTATTTAAAAAAATTAATAATTTAAATTTAAATATGTCAACATTATTTACAAATCCCCATTAATAATTATTAAAAACCTATTTACAATTGAATAATGAATTAACAATAAAGTAACAATAAATACCAATAAATATTAATTAATTAATTAATATTACTTACCAAATAATAAATATAGAATAATAAAAAATATATATTTTTTAAAACAAAATATTAATTATAAAAAATGGATTAGCAATTAAAAAACTTTCAACAATAAAATTATTTTTTATACCAACATTTTTTTTATAAAACATTAATTACCAAATATTAAAAAATAATTTCCAATAAAAAAATACTTACCAATTAAAAAAATTAATTACCAATTAAAAAAATGAATGACCAGTTACAAACATTAATTACCAATTAAAAAAATACATTAACAATTGAAATAATTAATTGCCAATTAATAATTAATTAAAAATAAATTCATTATCAATACCAATAAATAAAAATAAATCATTACTTAATTACAATTAAAATACTTCCCACCCAATTCCCCTATAAACCCACTACCCGCTACAAAACTTAAACGCAAAAATCTATTACAATTAATGTGTAATTCCTAAAAATTAATATTTAATTTAATATAATTAAATTACTTCCCTCCCTATTCTATAAACCCACAACCCGCTTTGGTACTAAAACATAAAATTAACTTAAAAATAACATTATTAATATATAAAAATAGTACACATATAATTTAAAACAAGTAAAATACTTAACCAAAAACATATAACACATACATATTAAATAGATAATAGAATACATAACAATAATACAAATATCGATATTAGTAACATCGAAATTAGTAACAATCGATATTCTGTCAAACAATATTCTTGACCTCGATATTCTATACCTTCGATATTTCCAACTCGATATTTCTGTAGGTCTATATTGAAAACTCGATATTTAGACTGTGTACCCCTCAAGGTAACTGACGTAGAGGGAGATAACCACTGTGCCCAGGATCACACAATTTCTAAGTAAAACGAGATTAGACCTCGGACCTCCTAGTGCAACTGAAGTTTAACCCCTTTTCATGCTTCTGGGAATTAGCAAGAGCCAAATAAACTGTAAATGTTTAGAGAATTCTCAGAGAGCGCTGGAATAATGTTAGTGTACAAAGCGAATGAGTTGCGTCGATAGGGATCTTCATAATACAAAATAATTAAACACCATGTTGTTTTGCATGTTCTGCTCTTTACCATTTCAACAAGTACAAAAGAAAGTAAAATAAAATATCTGGATAAATATTACTAGAAATCAGGGTTTGTTTTCATCCATTTATTTATTTAGTTATTTATTTATACACAGTTTTCTATAGCGCAAACTAGACCCATGGGTATCAGAGCGCTTTACATCACATGGCATAGGATAAAAAACAGCAATGTATATAACAAGCAATGAGATTGAGAACCATAGTTGGTAATATTTCCAACCTAGTCTGTAGTTAGATAATATCAAGAAAAGACCGCTACAAAATTACAAGACACGAATAATATTGTTCTGAGGTAGTAGCTGATTGTTTTCTGTTCTCTCCTGGATTGTCTTTTGACTTCCGCAAGGCTTCCTATTTCCCATTTTGTTATCTAAAGATCCTCACAGCTAAGTCACGGAAGGCGAATTGCCTACCTATGGGAGGAATTTGCTCATGAGGAAGGTCTTAGTTTCCTTCTTAAATGATGCAGTGTTCGAAATGTTTCTGATGTTCGCAGGCAGAGAGTTCCAGATTCTAGGGGCTGCGCCAGAGAACGCTCTCTCATAAGTTTTTTTCTTCCTGAAGATAGGTGGTCTCAGCAGTAGCAAATTGGCACTCCGGGCAGGTCTGTTTCCTCCTGAAATTTCTATTTTCTGGGCAAGATATCTGGGTGTGTTGTGATGAATCGCTTTATGGGCGATACATGCCATTTTTAGTTGTATTCTAGCTTCGAAGGGTAGCCAGTTTAGCGCTTTGAGGCATGCTTTTAGGGGGGCTATGGAAATTTTTGGAAGGCCTGCTAGTGTTGTGCATCCATATTCAATTCTTGAGATAACCAGTGATTGCACAGCTAGTTTTAGGTCATTCTCCGATAAAAATGGCTTAATTTTTCTTAAGTAGTTCAGATGAAAGCGTGCGTTTTTTGCCATTACTTTAATGTGGGTTTTCATATCAAGGTGTTCATCCAGTGTGATTCCGAGAGACTTCGCAGGCTCAACTAGAGTCGGGGTGCAGTTTAGTGCTGTGATCATTTTCGACCATTCTTTCACTTCTGCTTGATTCTTTTGTGGTGCGATGAGTAAGAATTCCGTTTTTTTTGCGTTTAGCTTGAGATGATTGCTAGTTAGCCATTTTAGTGTCATTTTGAGGACCTCATTCATAATGGTTGTGTCTTCCAGTGATGCAATCTTGATGTAAAGTTGCTTGTCGTCCGCATACATATGGTAAGATATTTTAGAATCTCGCAGGATTTCTGTAAGTGGTTTGATGTATAAGTTAAACAGTGAAGGAGATAGAGTCGATCCTTGGGGTACTCCAATTGTGTTTGGGCAAGAAGGAGAAAGAGATTGGTTTACTAGGAATCTCTGAGTTCTATTCTGTAAGAATGATTCGAACCAATCCAATACAGTGCTGGAAATTCCCATCCTGTCGTGAAGTCTGTTTAGAAGTTTTTCGTGGTTAACTGTATCAAACACTGAACAGGTCTAGGAGGATGAGTAGATAAGAGTGGTTTTGATCTATAGCTGGAAGTGCATCATCGACTATGTGAAGGATTGCCGTTTCCGTGCTGTGGCCAGTTCTGAATCCCGATTGGCAGTCACCTAATAGAGAGAAGTTATCGATGTGTCGGCTTAACTGATTTTGTACACATCTCTCTATTAATTTGGCAAGAAGAGGGATGTTGGTCACTGGGCGATAGTTATTTGGGTCTGCCGGGTCTGCTGTGGGTTTTTTGATGATTGGGACTACTTGTCCTGTCTTGAGGCATTCTGGGAGGACCCCCTGGGAAAGTGAGGCGTTTATAATTTCAGTCCATATTGGAATCATAATATGTCTGATTTCTTTCAGGCATTTTGATGGTAGCGGGTCGTTAAAGTGATTGTTTGGTTTAGTGGCCGCTAGCGTCTTAGTAATCTCAGTCTGGTCTAGTAATTTGAAAGTGTCCCAGTGTGCCTTGTTTTTTGTAGCTTTGTTCTCATCGTTCGGTGCAGATTGTGGTGATGGTTTTTTGTAGTTAGGGTTATCTGCAGCAATCCTATGTTCTTTTTCCAATTCGTTGGCTTTGTTATTGAAAAAGGTTGAGAATTCTTCGCAACTTGGTTGTGTTTTAGAGACTTCTTGGGCAGATTTTGCCATCTTATTAGATTGTAGTTTTATAATCTCGAACAGTTTCCGTGGTCTATTTTTGGCGTTATCCAGTTCAGATCTGATAAATTCCTTTTTAGAATTGAGGATCTTTTTATTATATTCCTTCCTGATCTTTCTGAGGGATTTCAGCTCAGGGGACGACGGGTGTTGTCTCCATTTTCTTTCTGCACGTCTCAATTTTCGCCTATCTTCATTCAATATTCCATTGAACCATGGGTTTTTAATCTTTTCTGTGACTCTTTTTAATTTGAGTGGTAAGTTGGAGTCGACTATTTGCGATATTGTGGTCGTGTAATGGTTCGTAAGATCTGTCACATTCTGCGTGTTGTCAGGTAGGATTAGGTCTCTTTTGCAGCTTTCCCTTAGAAGATCCATATTCGAGTCTCTGGTTTCTCGTATCCATCTTTTCATTTTGCTAGATTGAGTGGTTTTTAACTTCTCCCGTGATGGTATTAGGAAGGTTATGGCGTGGTGATCTGACCAATCGCACGGTTCTATTGAGAGGCTTGTGATGACATTAATCTTTGAAATAATCCAGTCTAATGTTGCTCCTTTCTCGTGTGTAGGTTGTAGACAAGCTTGTGATAATTCTAGCTCAGTTAGAAAGTCTTTAAATGCGTTGACCTGTTTGTCTTTATTGTTGTTCCAGTGTAGATTAAAATCACCTAGAAATATATTATTAATGTCTTTGCTGGAGTTGGCAGTGATGATCTCCATTAGTTGGTTAATAAAGTTCATGTTATTTCCCAGTGGGTGATATAAGGCATGTAGGTTGCAAATCTGTTTGTTCTCTGAACTAATATGGAGCCCTAGGTATTCGCATGTTTCGAGAGGGTCTGATTGAAACTGGCCAATTTCTAAGTTTGATCTGTGGATACAGGCAATACCACCTCCTGTCTTTTTTTGTCTGTCAAGTCTCATTATGTTATAGTGCGGGGGCACCAACAGGTCTAAGACTGGGGACGAAGAATCAGATAGCCAAGTTTCGGTAAGGATTGTGACGTCTATTTCCTGATTGATAATGATATTGGCTATGTCAGAAGCATGTTTCGCTGCCGATCGGCAGTTAAGCAATAGGCATTGTAATGATTTTTCCGGTCTATCTGTGATCCTGTTTGACGTATCGGTGTTTAGTTGGATTTGTTGTATAAGTTGTTGAAATTGGGTTTCCTTCCATATTTCGTGGATGTTCTGTTTGCGTCTATCGGTACTCTTTTAATAACCTGGACCCTAGTGGGGTCCGTTTGCTCGTACTCCCTGAGTAGTGCTAGAATCTCTACTTCCGATAAAGAATTTTGATTCCTATCTGGTCTGTTTTGTCTGTTTGACAATGGCATCGTTCTTTTCTTGTTATTGTCTTTGGTTGTATTTAATAGCTGTTTGATGTGTTCTACTTCCGTGTGGGTGTTTTCTGAAATATCATGTAGTTTTTCTATCCCTTTCAACGTGTTTAGTAATTCTTGCGACAGTATATTGATTTGTGTTTGGATCTCGAGAATTTTTCTCATGACCTTAGGTGACGTAGTGCGATTATTCATCCGTCTGTTTCGATCTTCACGTTTTCTGTTCCTGAGTTTCCGTTCGGACCCATGTCTCCTTGACTTTTTATTTCTTTCCTTTGATCGGTTTTCTCCTCGGACCTTAATTTCTGAGTTGGACGTTTTGTCTAAGCTTGGTGATTCACAGTTGTTGTTGATGTTATTTGTATTACGCATTCTCTCAGCTTTGTTTCTGGTCAACGTCCTTTCTGTTCCGCATAAGGCTCCTGGTTGAGTAGCCTGCTCCTGGAGGTCTCTAGCTGGAGTGCTAATATATTCAGGTTGCTGTCGGTCCCTGGTTGGGTTACCAATAGTGGCGATAGTGTCGGATGAGACTGTGTTGTCTTCTGACGGACTCTGGAGTTGTAAAGGCCTAGTGATTCTTGATTGCATGAATTGATCAGGTTCCAGGTGGGCACTGGTTGTTGTGCTTATTATATTGGTGTTGTAGGGTGGGACAAGGTTGTCTTCTATGTTTCTCTGATGAATTAGTGGCTTCGAGGTCTCTACGTTTCTTTTTAAGGATGGGAAAAATTTGTCAAATTTTTCCAGGTCGTTGTTAGAGGCTTGGACCATCACTATCCCATTCTTGAAGATAGTAATGCAGAGGTCTGCTCTCAGGTTGGGTGATGTCTTGTCATATATTTTGTACCATGAGTGATGTTAGTTGTGGATTTTATATGGAGCAACATTGTAATGGCATTGCGCCATTTTGCCCTTCTTCTGGTGAAGAATATAATATCTTTCGTGATGACTCCTTTAGCCATGCATACCGAAATGTCCGAGATCAATGTGTCAGGGTTTTTCCTCATAATGTTATGCTTACATTTTTTGGCTGCATTCTTAGAAAGATGGGTTGGGTATTTTATGGTGTAGGCGTTCCCATTTGTTGTTTCCAGGTAGTTTTCTTCCATTTTTGGGAAAGAGTACTAAAATGTGTTTCCCTCTTCCTGATTAATATGAGTACTCTCTTAATTAAATGCAAGATTATAATTATAGAAGTATCTGGCAGTATAGATGATCTCTATTGCATGTGCTACTTACTTATGTTTTCTATATTAGTTTCTCTTCCAGGAATATTCTTTTGGTGGGGAAGTAATTACTCTCTCCAGTATCTGACACTATGTAAAATAATTTATTATGCTTTATATTTAATGGTGATGACTTTTCAAGATGTCCGCCGTGATTGTTAATACTTTTGAGCTGATGCCTTTCTCTGTTTCTGTAGTTTTAGTCCTCTTTCACTTTCCATGTATAGATTCAGCCTTTGGGCTAGGCTCCTTTCTTCTTGTCACTGTTTGGGAGTCCTTTTTTTACTTTCTCCTGTTGTAGAATGACGTACGAACGTATGAACAGCGTTAGATTTCTGGACACAAGTAACCCGTTTACAATATGCAGCACATAAAAATATGTGAGAAAGCAATACATGGAACTTATTAAAAAGCGCCGCACTGGGTAGCCCAGAGAAGTAGGAAGGGCGGTTCCCCAGCTGCCCTCCATCCAGCCTCACTCACCTTCAGCTTGGCCTCGCAGGCTGGGTTCCGCGCCTCGTCGATGGCGCAGAGCTGGTCCCAGCTCCTCCACGTTAAAAGTCTGATGAACACCGTTTCCGGCTTTTGTTTCATGTTGGCTTTGGACGCCCGATTCAAACAGAAAATCTATAATAATTCAGAAACGCTCTACCGCCGCTCAATAGTATTGTTGTCAGTTTTGGGGTGCACCCGTCTGTCCCATAGTAGCCCTGGAGCGCGTGGCCCTCTCTTTGCAAGTGGAGAGCTGCTAGTGGTAGTCCGAACGGTCCAGCTGCTGCTGCTACATCTGCTGGGATGAGGCCGGAGTGCTTCCCTTAAACTGATGCGACTCGGGGGAGGGAAGTCTTGTGTATGAGTAGCAGTATCCACTCAAAGAGCCCTCACCTCCCTCCCCTCACAGTGGGGATAAACAGATTCCATCAGTTTGCCATCCTTAAAGGGGATCAATGCGGAGCAGGGCAGGTCTCCCCGCGCACACCTCATGGCCGTTGAGCTGTTTGCTTGTACTGCGGGCACCATATGGCCAGCCCCAGACACACTGATGACCAGGTGCAAAGAGCCAGTCCACTCATTATGCAAATCAGCTCGAGACATGTAGCACGCTGCGTCTCATCTCACCCAGCCAGGGAGAGCGAGGTAAATGAGAGGACACGGACGCCGTGAATCACCCGTCAGAGCATCACCTTTAAGTGCATCTGCTATCCACACTCGGACAACCGCATAACAAAGTCAAGGAGAGAAGAACACTGGATCTACACACAATTCTATTTAATCAAAAGCCACTGATTGCTGAAAAACAGGATTGGGTGTAGGGAGCTGTACGAGAACCATCATTTTTTTTTTAAAGCTGAAAAAACAAGACTTTGGAAACAAGATCCGTCGCTACACGCCTCCTAAAGATAAGAAATACCCTCACGACAGCCGTCAAGCAAATGATCCAGTCCGGATGGGCCGTCCCAAAAAGAGACAAGGCGGAAACAAAGAATCCTCATTTTCAATTGGAGGCCACCGTTTAACATAAACGATGATGCCAGCCAATGAAAATAATGTGCGGGGCTTCAAGTTCCCTTCTGAAATCTCGCGAGTAGCGCATGTGCCATGAAACGCTAGGCGAGACCTAAAAAGCACTGCACTAGGCAACACTGTGCAAGATGCATACCAGTTAACACAGGCCAACACCATCAACATGGGCAGAAGGGGGATGGGAGAACACAACTTCACCTCCTAGCACAGTTTACCCCTCAGCATCCTGGTAAATGCACTGCAGTTGAAATGCTTACTTGTCTTTCCGTGGAAGTGAGTCACTACGGCTGGAAGCAGGTCAGTGCTGTCAATCCCTAGACACATGTGTGTCGTGGTATAATCCTACATCAGTAGAGGTTAGATACATTGTGATCAGTGTCTGCTGAGGGAGCGGCCACAATCCACTCAGGTTTCTGTACCTCTCCCTGCCCCACTCAGGTGAAACACTTCAGTCCAATGACAAGTAAGCATTATGACTGAACTGCATTTACCCGAATGGTAAGGGATGAACTGTGTTGGGAGGTGAAGCAGTGTGCTCCCATCCCCCTTACAACATCAACATGGACATGGCAGAAGTTGTCACAGATCACATAGCGCAGAACAATTAAATCCTTAGCAGTGTGCCCACAAGAGCCAGCATCATAACACATCCTCCCATGTGGACGATGGTGTCATTGTCGCATTCACACACTCAAGTACTGTTGCACAGCGCTTTTCATGTGACGTGCGATTTGTGCATGTTTAACCACATGAACACCAGTCCCTGACAACATACCCAGGCTGAATCTATGTAACAACCGAAGTTATCTTCTCCTGAATAAGCACAACTGCTGTGGTCACAGGGCAGGCATCACATATATAGGAACTGTTGCACAACGTGTTCCTTGCTGTAGCAATGTTATCCTCACTCCCCCATATGTGATTGTGGAAATTTGTTTGTGGCCTCACATGCCCACAGCGAAAGCATACTTCAATAAGTGTTTGGCACAATGGGCTTTTGTTTGGACAAGTAGTCGCTCCCACATCAGCCCGGAGACCTTCGAATTCCAGGTGTCCTGACCATCCCGTGGGATTCAGTCACTGCTGAATACGGCACTCCCTCTTTTTCTCGGGGAACTGACACACAAATTATTGACAGCGTCTGACACTGAAGGCCATTGCACACTTTTTTCGAACTTGTGGGCTCTGGCCTTGTCCCTTCATTTCATGCTATTTCAGTAGTCTACCGGGTGTCATTCCTCCAATTTTCATACTGCATGTAGCGGTTTCGAATCATTTCTTTAGCTGAAATTGCTCTCACGCCATGTCTGACAATCCAGTGTTCCAGAGCAACCCCGGTCAGTTACAACTGTATCATGACCGCAAGCAACTTCTCTTTGGATGTGTCCCATTAGCTGTGCCATGCATCAGTTATAGGCTAACCTTCCGCTATGTCTATTTCACCTGCGTGCAACCTGTGTTCTCCTGTAACAGATGCCCCTTTCACTGGGCCATGGATGTCTGCCTTTCCAACACATCCCTTGCTGCCCTGGATCATGAGCTGTGGGTGAGTCCTTTGTTGGTCCTCGACCAGGACTCCTTCGGTGATACATGTTTATGGGATGCTTTTCAATGTGTGTGTTTTCACAGTTAAAAGGAATCAATATTTACAAAGCTCGATGGATCGCAAAGTCTTGGTTGGAAGGAATAGGGAAGCGGGACAGTCTCAGTAGTAGGCCAGTACGTCACGTACCCTGCGCACAGCTCTCAATCCTCGAGCCGGGGGGATACGGAAGTTGGAGGTGGTACTGCCTGTTCTACTCCCTTCGGTTCGGGTCAGGTCTTGATGATAGTGTCAATGGTCCAGCCGGACCAGAGTACTCTTCAAGCCGCGACGAGGTCAGCAGGGCTCGATCCGGAGTGCACAGAGGTGCTGTTAGTTTGTGGGGAGCCGCGACAGCGTCAGCAGGGCTCAGGATGTTTAGCGAGGGCCTTAGAGTTCCAAGGAGGAGCCGCGAGAAGGTCAGCAGGGCTTCGGATCTTAGTTCCTTGTTTCGAGGGTGAGCCGCGACAGCGTCAGCAGGGCTCCGTGATCTTAGTTCCTTCTTTTCGAGGGTGAGCCGCGACAGCGTCAGCAGGGCTCGTAGGGTACAGAGTTCGGTCTCTCCTCAAGGTCAGCCGTGATCAGATCAGCAGGGCTTTCTTGTCCAGGATACAACTGCCCGCTAGTTCTGAGGCGGGCCTTCATATAGTCCAGTGGCCCTTTGATGTCCGGACCCTCGCAGGAGGAGATCTCGTGGTCCGGGGGCGGGTCGGCCGAGTGTTCCTTCAGCTGGCTCTTTGATGCTTTAGAAGATGCGTCCGGGGATTCCCAGACGCCCATCAAGGTCTGGAGCCAGCTCTCGGGGAGGCCAAAGGTGTGATCGAAGCCAGCCCCCAGGGGCAGGCTAGAGGTGTGAGAGAAACCAGTCTCTCTGGAGGAGGTCGGAGGTGCCATTGAAGTCTTTGGTCCAAGGTACTTGTAGGGTCCTTTACCCCCCAGCCGGGTCTGGCGCGTCTGCCGCCTAAGCTTCTCCGGGGCCGGGGTCGGCCAGGGGTTGCAGAGCCAGGGACGACGAAAAGGGAAAAATGGCAGCCGGTGGGCCTGTGTGGCAATAATGGTGTCCGGTGGCCACGTGTAGGGATGCAAGAACGGGTCACCCAGCACTGGGTCAGGGCATGCGGGGAGTGTTGTGTAAGGCGCTGGGCGGACCAGGGACAGGCCGACCAGGGGTTCTCGGGGTGCAGGGCTGCGCGCACAGGGTGCTGAGGATCGGGGGGAACCATGCCACAAGGCCAGGTCCAACATGCGTCTCCCCCAGCTGAAAGGCGGAGAGAACTACCCATCCTCTTGGGCGTTCTCTTTACTGAGGCGGAAGAACCGGGACAGGCCACCGGAGAGGTCGGTGGTCGGTTTGGACCAGGAAGTGAGTACCGAACAGGTAGGGCTTCAGCTTCTTCAGGGCCCAAACCACTGCGAAGGCCTCCCGCTCGATGGTGCTCCACCTTTGTTCACGAGGGAGAAGCCTCCGGCTAATGAATGCCACGAATGAATGCCACGGGGTGATCGATACCCTTGTCGTCTACTTGGGAGAGGACTGCTCCGATGCCGTGCTCGGATGCGAACTCTCGGGAGTAATACGGGGCCTGCAGTACTGGGGCGGTGCACATGGCAAGCTTCAAATCTTCAAACGCCTTCTGGCAGGCGGGGGTCCAACTAACTTTCTTTGGGTTCTTTTTAGTGGTCAATTCTGTGAGGGGGCCTACATGCTCCCATACCCCTTTATGAACCTACGGTAGTACCCCGTGAGTCCCAGGAAAGCCCGCACTTCAGTTTGCGTCGTGGGGGCCTCCCAGGCATTGATTGCATCGATCTTGGGTTGGAGGGGGGCTACGAGGCCGCTTCCGACCTGGTGTCCTAGGTAGATCACTGATCCCTGTCCTATTTGGCATTTGCAGGCTTTAATAGTGAGGTTCGCACGGTGCAGGGCCTCCAACACCTCCCAGAGGTGTTGTAGGTGTTTGGGCCAGTGGGCACTGAACACCGCGATATCATCGAGGTAGGCTGCACTGAACCCCTCCAACCCGGCCAGTACCTGGTTAACCAGCCTCTGGAAGGTGGCGGGGGCATTTTTCATACCGAAGGGCATCACTCTGAAGTGGTAGTGACCATCCGGAGTGGAGAAAGCGGATCTTTCCTTGGCTCCTTCCGTGAGGGCGATCTGCCAGTACCCACTGGTCAGATCAAAGGTACTGAGATATCGAGCCGACCCTAGGCGGCCAATGAGCTCGTCGGCCCGGGGAATGGGGTGTGCTTCGGTCCTGGTGACTGCGTTCAGCCCGCGGTAGTCTATGCAGAACCTCAGCTCGGGAGTAGCGCCGGGGGCGGCCGCCTTCGGAACCAGGACCACGGGGCTAGCCCATGGGCTGTCAGAGGCCTCGACCACTCCCAAGGCTAACATTTTGGAAACTTCGGCCTTGATGCAGGCTCGGACGCGGTCAGGGACACGGTAGGCTCGGTGCCGTACCGGAGGGCTGTCCCCGGTGTCTACGTCGTGGACGCACCAGTTGGTGACACCGGGGGTGAGAGAAAAGAGGTCAGAGAACTGTTCCAGCAACCGGTGACAGTCTTCACGTTGCTCGGGGGTGAGGGAGGGGGAGAGACCTACTCCCTCTACGGAGCCATCTTTTTCCTTTGCACACAGGAGATCGGGGAGAGGCTCCGTGTCCTCTTCCGGTCCGTCGTCGGTGGCGAGGAGCAAACCCAACTCGGACCGTACGAAGTGGGGTTTGAGGCGGTTCACGTGGAGAACCCTTAGGGGGTTTCTGGCTGACTGCATATCGATGAGATATGTGACCTGACTTTTGCATTCCACCACTTTGAAGGGTCCGGTCCACTTGTCCTGAAGGGCACAAGGTTCCACCAGGGCCATTACCCAAACCAGTTGGCCAGGTTGAAAGTCGACCAGAGTGGCATTCTGGTCGTACCAGCGTTTCATTTCTTCTCGGCTGGCCTTGAGGTTTGCCTCGGCCAGCTCCCGGAACTTTCGAGTCTGGTTCTGGAGGGCCAGAATGTAGGAGAATACATCTGGGGGTGGATTCAGGGGGGCCGCTTCCCAACCTTCTTTGACCAGGCTGAGGGGTCCCCGGACGGGGTTCCCGTAGAGCAGCTCGAAGGGGCTGAACCCTAGGGACTTTTGGGGGACTTCTCGGTAGGCGAACAGGAGGCAGGGTAGGAGGATGTCCCACTTGCGCCTCAGGGGCTCCTCGAAGAGGGTGCGGTTGAATCGCTCAACCAGGCCGTTACCTTGAGGGTGATATGGGGTGGTGAACTTGTACGTCACCCCACATTGTTGCCACAGAGACTTCATGTACCTCGAGATGTAGTTTGTACCTCGGTCGCTCACCACTTCTCGTGGGAATCCCACCAGGGAGAAGATCCCCATGAGGGCCCGCCCCACTACGGGGGCTGTCACCGTCCGGAGGGGAATGGCCTCGGGGTACCGAGTGGCGTGATCTACCAAGACAAGGATGAACCGGTGGCCTAAGGAGGTCCGGGGGTCCAGGGGTCCCACGATGTCGATCCCCACCCGCTCGAAGGGGGTACTGACCATGTGGAAGGGTTGGAGAGGAGCCTTGCGCTTCCCCCCGCTCTTTCCGCTGGCTTGGCACGTGGGGCAGGACTTGCAGTGAGTCTCCACATCGGTGCGCATACGGGGCCAATATAAATGGGTCACTAGGCGCTGATAGGTCTTGTCTTGGCCCAGTGTCACGCCAGGGGCACATCATGGGCCAGGTTCAGGAGGAAGCCACGGAAACGTAGGGGTACCACCAGCACCCGGGCTGACCCTAGTTCGGTAGTTTTCTGCTCGCTATATAATAGGCCATTTTCCCAATAGATGAAATGGAAGCCGGACTGGTCTCCGGCAGCCTGGGCGGCGGCCTGTTGCCGCGGCCCAACCAAGGAAGGACAGGAGGTCTGTTCAAGGCAGAACTCTTCTCGGGAAGGTCCCCCTTCCTGTCGCCACTGGGCTAACTCAGAAGGTCGTTCAGGGTTTGGATCGGTTCGACGGGAGGTCCTAGGGGACCGTCGACGGGGTCAATTTCTTCGCCTGGTGGAAGGTCGAGGACCTCGGGTTGCTCGTCGCCCTCCAAGGCGTCAGAGGCGGGGCTAGGGATCTCTGGTTCCACTTCCCCAGGGGTGGCCATCCGGGCCGTCATGGCTCGTGTGCTCACGCAGGCCCAGTCGGGCAGGCCCATCATCTCGAGATGAGACTTTCGTTCTACCTGCTTCCACAGGGAGCTCTCCAGGTCATTCCCAGTAGACAGTCCACTGGCATGTCAGTGCGGACCGTTACCCGTAAGACACCGGAGACTCCCAACCACTCGAACGGGACCTGGGCTATTCGGCAGGTGCGGATGGAGTTGTCGGCTGCGATCACCCTGCAGGAGGCGTGGGGGATGATCTGGGGCTCCGTGACCAGGGTGTACTGTACAGAAGTGATGCTGGCCCCCGTGTCGTGGAGGGCCCCTACGCTGTGACCGTTGATCATGACTTGTTGACTGTATTTCTCAGTGTTGTCGGGCAAGGGGTCTCCTGGGACCATCTCTCTATTCCCTAGGGAGACTAATACCATGGCTTCGGGCTCCCACCCCTCGGGGTCCTCCATCCCTTCTTCTTCTATCGCTACGGAGGCTAGATGGCGCGTGGGGGGACTCGCAGCGGCGGGTCTCTTGTTCATGGGGCATTGGGGGTCAGTGGCATAATGCCCTGTCTGCTGGCATCTGTAGCAGACTATGCTGGCGCGGGGGCCCTGTCTACTTGCGGGAGGAGCTGCCCTATTCAAGGGAGGGGAGTTGGGAGGCTGGTTTCGGGGGGGACTACGCTGGAGCCATGACTGGGACCATTGCTGCCTACCTCGCCCCCCCCCTCTCTGGCGGGGAGAACCTTGGTCGTTCCGGTTGTAGTCCCCCACGGGCCCCCTCTAGACCCGGGTGTTCACCCAACGATCGGCCTCGACAGCCAGTTTCCGGGGGTCGGCTAGTTTACTGTCCCGGAGGTGTTGTCTGAGTTCCACAAAGCAGTTGGCGGAAAGGTGTACATAGGCGATGAGGTCGACCAGGCCTTCGAAGGTGGTCACTTTGCTGCCTTTGATCCACCCTTCTAAGGCCCGGCTGTAGAAATTCACATACTCCACCCAGGTGGTGCCGGGGATTTTCTTGCAGTCTCTAAACCGCTGGCGATACATCTCGGGAGTGAGCCCGTAGCGGGCAAGTAGGGCGCCCTTCATGCGCGGGTAGGAATTTAGTTCGGCTGCGGGCTGGTCCAGCAAGGTGTCTCTTCCCTCGCTGAGGAAGCGTCCTCACAAGCCAGCCCCCCAATCCTTCTCTGGGATCCGGTGGGAGGACATGGCGACTTCGTACGCTTTAAACCATTGCTGAATGTCGTCCCCTTTGTAATATTCTTTTACGACATCTTTGGGGATGTGTACTTTGGCCTCCACCGGGGGAAGCGTTTCTCTGTTTCCCAGGGGTCGTGTTTCTTCGGTTCTGGCTTTCAGCTCTATTTCTTTCAGGCCGCGCTCGTGCTTGAGTTGGAGTTTTCTCCCTTCGTGCTCCCTCTGTAGCTTCTTTTCTTCTAGCTCTCCTTGCAACCTTAATTGTTTGACGGCCAATTTCTTCTCGGCCAGCTTGAGCTCTCCTTCTATTTTGAGGCGCGCTAGCTCTAGTTCGTGGCTTCTGTTTCGTTCTCGGTCAGTCATTTCCTCTGATGACAGACCCCTCTCTGTGCTGGGACTGCGGCCCAGGGGGTCGGTAATTTCACCTCCCGTGGCGCTGGGTTCGGTCCGTTGTTCCCTCTCTCCGCTGTCTCCTTCTGGTAGGGAAAGGGGGGCCCCGGACTCTACCCAGGCTGATAGAGCTTGCTGGAAGTCTTCCTTGGTGCTCAGACCTGTACTAGCGATGCTGACTTCTTTGAAGAACTGTTTTAGTTGTTTGTGGGTGTAATCTCCCAAAAGATTTTTGTAGAAAGTGGTCTTCTCGCTAATTTCTGCGGAGATCATGGTTGCTTCTTTTCTCTCGCTGCTGTTGCGCGTTCGTTCAGGTAGTGTGCCAGTGGTACGATCTCTTAGACGTAGGTTCGTATCGCGTCGCTGCCACCAATGTTAGAAGGGGCGACCCCAGGGGACAGTATGTACCCTCCTGACCACCCCGGAATCTTCCTCTCCCACAATTAATGCCGAGTCTTATCGTGCGGTCCCCGTTGGGGAGGACTCTAGGATCGTACACACTGAACTCACACCACACTTATGAACGGTCACCACACCGTGGATCTTGAGTAAGCACGTTCTTTATCACAGTTAAAAGGAATCAATATTTACAAAGCTCGATGGATCGCAAAGTCTTGGTTGGAAGGAATAGGGAAGCGGGACAGTCTCAGTAGTAGGCCAGTACGTCACGTACCCTGCGCACAGCTCTCAATCCTCGAGCCGGGGGGATATGGAAGTTGGAGGTGGTTCTGCCTGTTCTACTCCCTTCGGTTCGGGTCAGGTCTTGATGATAAGGTCGATGGTCCAGCCGGACCAGAGTACTCTTCAAGCCGCGACGAGGTCAGCAGGGCTCGATCCGGAGTGCACAGAGGTGCTGTTAATTTGTGGGGAGCCGCGACAGCGTCAGCAGGGCTCAGGATGTTTAGCGAGGTCCTTAGAGTTCCAAGGAGGAGCCGCGACGAGGTCAGTAGGGCTTCGGATCTTAGTTCCTTCGTTTCCAGGGTGAGCCGCGACAGCGTCAGCAGGGCTCCGTGATCTTAGTTCCTTCTTTTCGAGGGTGAGCCGCGACAGCGTCAGCAGGGCTCGTAGGGTACAGAGTTCGGTCTCTCCTCAAGGTCAGCCGCAATCAGATCAGCAGGGCTTTCTTGTCCAGGATACAACTGCCCGCTAGTTCTGAGGCGGGCCTTCATATAGTCCAGTGGGCCTTTGATGTCCGGACCCTCGCAGGAGGAGATCTCGTGGTTCGGGGGTGGGTCGGCCGAGTGTTCCGTTGGCTGGCTCTTTGATGCTTTAGAAGATGCGTCCGGGGATTCCCAGACGCCCCTCAAGGTCTGGAGCCAGCTCTCGGGGAGCCCAAAGGTGTGATCGAAACCAGCTCCCAGGGGCAGGCTAGAGGTGTGAGAGAAACCAGTCTCTCGGGAGGAGGTCTGAGGTGCCATTGAAGTCTTTGGTTCAGGGTAATGGGAGGGTCCTCTACCCCCCAGCCGGGTCAGGCGCGTCTGCCGCCTAAGCTTCTCCGGGGCCGTGGTCGGCATGGGGTTGCAGAGCCAGGGACGGCGGAAAGGGAAAAATGGCAGCCGGTGGGCCTGTGTGGCAATAATGGTGTCCGGTGGCCACGTGTAGGGATGCAGGAACGGGTCACCCGGCACTGGGTCAGGGCATGCGGGGAGTGTTGTGTAAGACGCTGGGCGGACCGGGGACAGGCCGACCAGGGGTTCTCGGGGTGCAGGGCTGCGCGCACAGGGTGCTGAGGATCGGGAGGAACCACGCCACGAGGCCAGGTCCAACAATGTGTCAGACAGGCTGACAGCTATGCCTGTGCATTTGCGCAATGGCTCCTGTGCCATACCTAAATCGAACCTCTCCCAGGTTGCCATGGTATGCTCCTTTCAACCTCATGGTGCAAGGAGCACATCTGTTCTTTCATACTGCTGGATTGGATGGCGGACCTTTTTTACTGAAGATGATATGGATCGTCTTTTGGAACTGATTGCCTTCGAAGCTGCCTGTGCCTTCTTGAATTCGTAACTACTTAACAGCAACAGGAAGTGTTGGTGAGTAATTCAATATTCGTTAGCCTTTTTCACACCTCCTGACATGAATTGTCATTCAGCTCTCTGACTTTAGCCCTGTCTGCATTGGCTTTGACTATGCTGACCTCTGCGGTCTGTTTCGCTTGGTACCATAGACCTAAGAAAGGGGAGGCTGTCATCTGACTGTCGTGGACATTGTCGACTGGCATGAGCCCAGCTTACATTATGCAGCTGTAGCACACGAATGTTACATGGCGTAGTTGTTTTGCAAGTACCTTAGTATATGTCTGTCACATGAGAAGTGTCCCCAGAGCTTGTTTTCTGCATGGTCTAGGAGTACTGTCTAAAAATTAGTCCCGTGGTCGGAGAACATTGTCCCTTGTCATTCTGTTCTGGTCTGGCCCTAGCACCCCGATTCAACAAAGTCTCACAGCTGCTAGAGGACACGGATGCCTTTTAGATGTCATGGGAAGGCGGGCTAGATGCCCCACACTTGGAAAGTGATCCATCCAGTGATGAGAGCGACACCACATATGTGATGTACATTTCACCATGTATAGGCTGAGGAATGGTGTCTGCTGACAAAGCCCAGATACCAGGAACATCCCATTAAACTCCTGCTTGCAAGGGGTGGGGGGATATTCTCATGGGTCCGGAGGGATTAATTGATGTAACATCTTGCTTCATGTGTTATGGATGAGTCACTATGGTAACTGTTTTTGTACTCATGCAGTCTCAACTTGTTATGGCACGTACGTTGCATGTTTTTACACTGTAGTTAAAAATGCACATTTCACAGCGTTTCACAGCGTTTCTTGTCTTCAAATTATCTACTTGTGTACAGGCGCTTGAATACCTCTGAGTGAGTAGGATAGCTAGTGTGGCACTATAGCAATTGGGGCCTGTGCTTCTGGGTGCTCAGTACCTGCCTGCCCAGATTATCTAATCCTGCGCATAGTCCTGTATGTGTACAAAATGCCAGCAACAATTCACAAATTTGTGAGATAACAGCAAGGCACGCAGACACAGTCATAGTCGCTCATTGTTCACTTACACTCAAAGAAAGTAGTTGACAATGAGCTGTTGATGCTGGTTAAGGCCTTCTTCCTTACCACTGTCATTGTCACGGGGTATGTGTGGGTTGGGAGCGGGGAGCTGGTGCTGTTCATCGTCGTCCAAAATCAGGGGGATCCTTCTGCGCAAGACCAGGTTGTGTCGCATGTAGCAGGCGACTACCATCTGGCATGCCTTCTGTGGTGAGTACATAAGTGCACCACCAGTCTAGTCCAGGCACCTAAATCTTGACTTCAGCAGTCCATAAGTGCGCTCCTCCACACAACGTGTCAACCCATGTGCATCATTGTATTGGACTTCCCCTGGCGCTGTTGGATTCCGCAGTGTGGACAGCAACCACGGACGATTGGGATACCCAGAGTCACCTAGTTGTGACACCAACAGGCAAACAGTGTGATCTGAATATGTGAGGAGAGCAGCATGTCATACATACATAAAGTCATTGACACAGCCCACTCACCAACAAGCCAAGCCTACTCGGGGTGTAGATTGGCCATCAATTGGGGTATGGTGCTGTTCTGCAAGATATGGGAGTCATGTGCCGACCCAGGATACTTTGCACACACATACATGTGAGATGATCTGAGCAGCCTGGCATAATACTTGCATGTTGATGGAGTGGTAGTGTTTGCAGTCCCTATAGATGTGTTCACTTGCCTGTGGCGGAACAAGGGCAACTTGGGTACCATCAATGGCATCCACCACATTTGGAATGCCTCCCAGGTCATGGAACTCCCCCTTCACAGCCGCCAATTTATCCCTCCTCGTGAAGTGGACATGTCTGTCCTTGTAAAGCATCAATGCTGACAGGACGTCACGCAACTCTATGCTGAACATGGGCTGTGACATCCCACCGGCGCTGGGCACAGTGTACTGGTAAGACCCAGTAGCGTAGACATGCAGTGCAGCCATACCCTTCACTGAAGCAGACAATGCAACTGGACATATTTTTTTGGGCTTCAAATGGGGCTCCAACTGGGCACATAGGTTTCGCAGTGTGCTGCGATCCAAACTGCATTTCCGGATGATTTTGATGTCCTCCATCGTCGTCGGGTCGGGGACAGGTTGAAAGATGGATGGTCTCCTCCTTCGTATGTCAGGGTATACAAGCATGGGCTGAGTTATAGATGAGATGCGGTGAACAGCTTACCCAGAGACTCACACAACCACAACATTTACAGGACTCATGGTCACGTGAACGGCACAAGTGACCTTTATTCAGACGTTGTTTTTCTTCACTCACTCGACATACTGACACTATGTTATCTAAAGAAGTCGATGTGTATGGCATATAGTACACTGCTACATCAAGGATGAGCTGCACTGCGGTTAGATGGCACAGCACTTGTGTTTCCCAGCATCAGTGCTGAGTTGCATGTCGCTGCTATCACTGCACGACCGCAAGCCTTAGTCCCACAATACACAACAACATTACGGGATGAGGGCAGTGAGTGTCATCTGGATAACGCAACATGGAGATACAGCACGGTGGACAGACACGTGGACATTATGGGGTCAGTCCTGCATGGGGTATTTGCGTAACAGACATTGCAATGTTCACTTGAATGAGGGACAAATGCACATGCATTGTGTATACATGCCCACATGGCTGACAATGACCGATGATGTCAGTCAGAGCTATGTTTGTTTGTTCCACATATGCACTCCTATGACGTGTGTGGGAACATTTACAGGCAATTGCAGCGAGGCACACTGCACGACACAGCAGTACGTATGTTGGGGGTGCTAGGGATTACAGGTATGTCTGATTTGCAGACAATGGACACCTCTGATTGTCTGTCTACATCACTGGTCCTTCACAAGATGCCTCTGGCCAAGAGACGACAGTCAGTTGTCAAGGGATGTTCAAGTGATGTTCACAGGTTGGATGTTTCATTACACAATATTGGTACAGTGCGAGAGACCTTTGTCCTTTTTGACTGCTTCCCTCATTTCAGTCCATGCTGGCACAAGGCATGACTATGTATGTAATTTCACTCTCCTTTTCTTGGACATACCATGTGTGTGAAGACTTAACTCAAAGGTCACAGTCTCCCATACCTTCACAGTGTAGTGACCAGCTAGTCACTGTTCTAGTTGTTCTGATGTACCAGCCACTCCCATAGGGCTGGCTTACCCCCCACCCCACCCCACAGCCACCCAGGCCAGCCGTCACTGGACATGTGACCCTGCCAACAAACTGGGCCGGACGTACGTGCCCTGGGCCAGTTCTCCCATACAAGTACAGTGTCTGTGTGGTTACTTTTTATGCATAGGGCCTCGCTCCCCACAACATTACACATGGGGTGCAACAATCTCTTAAGGCGAATGAGTTGTGATGTGTGATGCAATTCGCATGGCGACAATTCAAATGCAGAATGTGTTTGCGTGCGCGTTAGCTGGCATCCGCAACAATGATACGCATTCGGCGGCGTACATTTTTTGATAATGCGATGTGCGCACTCTGCAACTCCAGGCCCCGGCATTTGCCCCATTTGCCTTCAGGGTCACCGAGGATTACTCGTGGGGATTGGGTGGGCCTCGCACTTTGCATTGGGCAGGTTGCCACATTTATCGTGGTCACACCTTGCTTGCTGGGAGTTGTAGTTGTTCAGGGGTTGCATGCGTGGAGATGATTCGTACGTACCTCTGCTGTTGAACGTGGCGGTGTCTTGTCTGCCGGAGGTGCATCAGGTAGAGCTGCGGGAAGGCCTGTAGTGCAGGATCCATGGCGGTTCTGGTGCTTTAGATGGGTACTGCATTGGTTTTTCCTCTCCGTTGTTGTGTGTCCGCCATCCGTGACGTGGTTGTTTTTACGCAGCGGTGGGATGGGCTGTTTGCAGCATTGTAATCTGGTTGGTGGACGGAACGTTTTTCCGCATGCCAGTCTTGCTCTGTTGGTTCCGTCCGCCACCCTTGCTTGCGCAAAAAAGCCTGCGGAGCCTGAAAGACCGCTGTGGATGCCTCAAACCGTGATATAGCTATCTCTTACTATAGCTCTTGGCTAAATGAGGCTTCTTCCTCTCTCACCCCTCTAAAAAAGACCAAGATTAAGAGACACCACACTTTCGCACCTTGATTTTCTGAAGACCTTAGGTAATTAAATCAAACCTGCAGAAGGCAGGGGAAGCAATGGAGAACCTGCTATGATGTACTAGAAAAAACAGAATATAAGGGATGCCTGACACATTATAAATTCTCACCTCGGAAACCCAAAATTGCTTTCTGCACCTTAAAAATAGAATCATCATCTAACTCGTCAAAAGAACTGTATTACATTATAGCCCAGCTCACCGCTTTCAGCCCTGCTATTTCCATAGATCCATCTCAATCCTTTTGGAACTTGCTAGCAGACACCTTTTTGTGGAAAGTGTCTATAACATCCTTGCTTCTACAACCCCCGTAGTAACACCACAGCAATTTTCCAGTTCAGCACCCACGTCTCAATCTATTCTTAATTGCTTCATGCCTCCCGTTATGAAAGAGGTTGTACGAATGCTACAGCTCGCCTACTCAGGCTCACTACTAGACCTGTGCCCGCCTAAAATTGTCCGCCATGTTGCACCTTCATTAGGTCCCCATCTGACAGACAGCTATCAGCAGATATGCATTTCAGGTATCTTTCCTTCCCAGTGGAAGGAAGTTTCTATCCGCCCATTACTAAAAAAAGCCCTCACTAAATCGAACAGAACCTATTAATTATCGACCCATAGCCGGTCTACCATTTTATGGCCTAAGTCATTGACAACGTCCTCAATGCACAATTGATGGAACATATTTTAAACAACAACCCCCTGGATGACACCCAGTTCGAATTTTGGTCAGTTCATAGTACCGAAACCTCTCTTTTCAAGGCCACCGAGGAGATCAGAGCATCCCTTGGACAGGTTAACAGGGCAGCCCTGATTTTTTAAAATCTCTTGGCTGCATTTGATATGGTTCACCATTGTCTCCTACTCGATCACCTGAGTTCAGGAGTGGTATCCGGAAAGCCTTGGGATTGCTCAAATCATTCCTGACTGATAGAAAGCAATCAGTGTGTCTTGGAGATTTTACATCACCCTCCTTTTCCTTTCCAGGAGGTGTTCCATAGGGATCATCACTGAGCCCTACGCTTGTCAATCTTTACGTTAGGCCACTAGCAGATGTGATCCATTTTGTCGGCTTTACCCTAACATCCTACGCAGACGACACACAAATTGTTGTTTCACTTTAACAAGAAATACAAAACACTGCCTCCAATCTTTGTGATTGATTGAGAGCAGTCACCAGTTGGATGTCACCGAACTGCCTCAAACTAAATTCCACCAAAACGGAGGTGCTACTCTTCGAAGTCAACCACCCCTTTGGTCCCATAATTGGTGGCCACTCGAATTAGACTCCCTGCCTCTCCCAGTAAAATCAGTAAAAAAATCTTGGAGTCAAAATTAACACAGATCTATCTTGCACAACTCAGGCTAATTCTGTCTCATCAACTGCCTTCTTTAACTTAAAGTTAATCAAGAAGTTCTTGCCCTATATTCTGGCTGGCCTACAAAAATCAGTAACACCTCTAGTGCTGTAAAAATTCGACTACTGTAATAGTCTGTATTTAAACCCACACAAACATGTGCTAAACAAACTTCAGACAGTACAAAATGCTGCAGCAAGGGCTCTCTTCAAGTTTCCCAAATATTACTCTACTTCCACGGTTGTCCAAAAGCTTCACTGGCTCCCAGTCAGGGTCAGAATCATTTTGAAATCGCTATAGTCTATAAAGCCTTACGTGTTTGAGGTCCTGCCTTCCTGAGATTGCCCTCTCGATTTACCTTCCATCAAGACCTCTAAGATCAGCGTCATCTATACTTTTGCCAATTCCTCATTTCAGACGAGTTAAATAGGGCGGCCGCAGATTTGTATTGACCTCATCCAAGGCCTGGAACTCTCTTCCCTTTGTTACCAAATCTCAACCTAATCTGTTAGCCTTGAGGAAGGCTCTCAAGACATGGCTTATTACTTTACATTCATTTCTAGCCACCACAGTTTCCTCAGGTTTCTCACTCAGCTAGCGCCAAGATGCCATATTGGTATTCAAGCGGTTGATAAAACTACTTAACATAGCAAAACTCTTTAAGGACAATTTTATGAGAGAATCTATTGACTTTTCATATGTCTTGGTGAAACATGGGTGTAAAATGAAACGTACACTTTGAAAAGCCTAAACCTCTAGCATGTGTTTAATGCAAAAAAAAGAAACAGTATGCCAGAAAAATAAGATGACTATAGTCGTTTCAACAGACTAGGCAGGGCAGTCGCTCAAAATTCAGATGGAGCATTATATGCTAAAATCCAGACAATTTAGATTTGCCTCTCAATACAAGTCAATGGAAATGTAAACACGTGATAGAAACTGTTACTTCAACATAACTAATGAGCAGGAGGCAGACTGTTCTCTCAATAAGGAATGTAAGAAGACCTTGGAGGAGAGGTATAGCTACATAAACAAGTGCCGACTTCACTATTTCTAATATTCAGGCTTCTTGCTAACCCTCATCACGACGCTATGCTTACTACCAGGTGCAGTACATGTGCAGTTGTACGACACGGGATCAAATGGATTCTAGGCCTCGGAAATATATGAAACTTTGCAGATGTACACTTCAGATTAATATAAAAAAACATTTAAATTTGGTTATATAATATATCAGTGCATGTTGACGCCTAATATGCGTAATGATGTGTTCATTTTTAAGCAATTATATTAGGTCAAGGAATAGGATTCTGCTTTCTCAAATGTTTGTGTTTTTCTAGTAGCATTTCTAGCTTCTCATCTTATGCATTGGGTGTTTTTTTTTTTAATCAACACAAAACATAGGATTTTTTACGTTACAGTTCAAAGATATACCCATCCTCCCGTGATGGTGCCATCCCAGTAAATGTAGTTCATTACCAGCAGCATAACTTTAACCTACAATTTTCTTGTCATGAAATTTGAAAGTGGTGTCGAAGAAACCCCGCCTTTTTTCCATACCCATACACCTTATGTCATTACATTCCAGGGTCTTGCCTTTCAAGTGCTTTCAGAAATAATTAGCTGAAATTGTTGTGAATGGTGACCATGAATCCGCCATCATTTTCTCGTCTTTACCTTCAATTATTACAGAGCAATTGGGAGAACTGAAAATTTCTTGTTTACACCTAAATGACAACACAATCTTCCACAGCAGAAGCAACTTCATAATTTTGGGTTTGTGACTTCTTGACATCCCACTCAAGCTTTTACACTTGGTGAATATTTCACTTGTGTTGTGACAAGCCTCATGTTTGAGGAACATGCAATGTAATGTATGTAATGTAATGTAAATTGCATTTATATAGCGCGTAAATCACCCGAAGGTCTCAGAGCGCTAGCATGTCCGCCAGACAGAGAGCATAGGGCAGGAGAATTAGAAAAGCCAGGTTTTAAGGTCTTTACGGAATCTCAGATAGTTGGGTTGTGTCCTGATGAGTAGGGGCAGGGTGTTCCAGGTTTCAGGAGCTGTTTTACTGAAGGCCCTATCACCGTTTCTGACAGTGCGGGCTTTGGGGACCGTTAGGAACTGCTTGCTCGAGGATCTGAGAGTTCTAGCCGAATTGTGGGGTTTAAGCTTTTTTTCCAGATAAGCCGGCCCTTTCCCATGGATGGTTCTATGCACTAAGCAACATAGTTTGAATTTTTAAGCGTTTCTTTATGGGGAGCCAATGCAGGGTCCTAAGGGAGGGCACTGATGGGGAGCGGGGAGGAAGGTCAAGCACCAATCTGGCAGCGGTGTTCTGTAATACCTGAAGTTTCGCCAGGTGGTTTTCATTCATGGAGGTTAGTAGGGCATTCCCGTAATCTATACGGCTGATGATGAGGTCTTGGACTAGGGGCATGCGGAACGGGAGGGGGATCCATTTGAAAATTTTCTTCAGACTGCCCATCAGGCCAAAGCTAGTATGCACTACTTTGTTGACATGTTCAGTCATTGCTAACCTGTTGTCAACAATCACCCCTAAGTTCCTGACCGAGAACTTGGGGAAGGGACAGAGTCCAAGTGTAGTAGGCCACCAATCGTCAGTCCAGATATTGTCTGCTGTTCCGAATAGCACTATCTCTGTTTTGCTGGTGTTTAGTTTTAAAAAGTTGTTGGTCATCCAGATGTCAATTTCGACCATACATTTTTGAAATCTCAATTTGGTTTCAACGGGATCTGGGCCGACGGTGATCAGCAGCTGAGTGTCGTCAGCATAAGATACGGTTCCAAAGCCGTGGGATCTGATCACTTTAGCCAAGGGGGATACATATAGATTGAAAAGTGTGGGGCTCAGTATTGATCCCTGGGGAATACCTTTATCATTTTCCTGGTAACTGGAGGAGTACATTCCAACTTGAACCTTTGAGCGTCTTTTGGACAGATAGCTTTTGATCCAAAGTAACGCTGAGCCCTCGACACCAATCTCTGGAAGCCGATCCAGGAGAATGTTATGCGAGATGGTGTCGAAGGCGGCAGACAAGTCGAGCAGGACCAGTATGGCAGATTGTCCTGCGTCGAGAGTCATCCTGACATTGTCTACTATTTCAAGCACGGCAGTCTCAGTGCTGTGGAATGCCCTAGAGCCTGATTGGAAAGAATCTAGGAATTTGTTCCTCTCCAAGTAAGTTCCTAGTTGTTTATTAATCAAGGGATCCATGACCTTTCCAAACAATGGCAGAAGAGAAATAGGCCGATAGTTGGAAAGTTGTTTAGGGTCGGCCGAAGTTTTCTTTAGGATTGGTCTAATTGTTGCCTCCTTCCATTGCAGGGGGACAGAAGCATGAGATAAGGAGAGATTAAATGTAAATGTAAATGTCATGGTACTTATAGAGCACACTGTCACCAGACGTCACCTTGCGGTGTCGCCTATGCGGTTTCCTGGCACTGATACTCATACCGCTGTGGAACCCCTCCTGGCTTTCCCTGTGAAGTGTCCACTCCTGGGCACCCCCAGGGTGAAGCCAGGCATCCTTAGCGCTGTTGGGGCCGGTGTGGAGGCTAAGCAAGCTATTGCCCAGAGTTGCAGCGTGGGGCCCGTGATTAGAATAGGCACCGAGGCGAGAATTAACAGGTCCGAGGAAATTGAGCCCGAGACCCCGCCGAGGTGGGAATCGAACCCTGGTCCCTGGCCAGAACTCTGCATCAGGGTCTGCCGCTCTAACCATTGAGCCACACTCCTCCACACATTAAGGGTCTTGGTTAGGTCAGAGATCAAGGCGGATGAGATTTTTGCGAGGATCTGAGAGGAGGCAGGGTCGCCAGGGGATCCTGAATTGATTTTACGGAGGGTAGAATCTACATCTGTTTCTGAGAAAGGAATAAATTCTTTAAGGGCTGTGTCTGGGAGATCCGGGTCTATGTTGGCTTTATTGGATAGACAGAGTTGGTTGGGGAAAGAGATGGTGTATAGCATTGATTTTTTCATGGAAATAGGAGGATGCAGAGTTGACCCAATCTTGGGATGTAGCGAGAGCGGACTGACAGGCGGGGGGTTTGTGAATTCTTTAGCTATTTTGTATAGCTCTTTATGAGAATTGGTGGCCTGAGTTATTCTGTTCCCAAGATAGACTTTTTTTGCCGTTTCGATTTCTTT
The DNA here is from genome assembly GCF_964261635.1 of Lissotriton helveticus. NCBI lineage: Eukaryota > Metazoa > Chordata > Amphibia > Caudata > Salamandridae > Lissotriton > Lissotriton helveticus. Next base: position 251,882,575 of record NC_136073.1, read on the forward strand.
CATATATAGTCTGTGCGTTGTTTTATATTGTTGCCTGTCAAGAAGGGTTTTAGTTTGTCGCCATTTCCTTTCTGCTGCCCTAACAGAAAGTTTTGTTTTTTCGAGGTTCGGAGTAAACCAAGGGGAGATTTTAGTAGGAGGCCTGGAGGCCTTTAGTGGCGCAATTATATCTAAGGCCGAAGATATAGCACGTTCAAGGTCGACGGCTGCTTTATTAGGGTCAGTGGTCTTGGTGATAAGGGGGGGGATTGAAATGGGTGATGAAGGAATCCAAATTGATCTTGTTCCATGTTCTACTCAGTTTAGCTTGGTTACTGATCTGAGGCTTTGTGGGGGCGCCTGTGATGTGAAATTTAATAACATAATGATCGGACCATAGGACTGGGAGTATTTCCCTGATTTCTACCATTGGGGAATTAGTGCATAGCAGATCTAATGTGTGTCCGGCAATGTGAGTGGGGTCCGTGGTTAGTACTCTTAGTCCTAAGGAGTAGATACTAGAAATAAGGTCACTGGTGTGGGGGTCAAGGGTTTATTCAGCGTGATAATTGAAGTCCCCTAATAGGAGAAATTGACCAGAAGCCAAAGCATGTGGGGCTAGTGCTTCCATCAATTTGTTTACAAAATGGGTTTTGGCGCCTGGGGGGCTGTAAATAAGGGCAGCCTTCCATGACTCCTTGTGACCAGTTGTTATGGTGGCGACGCACATTTCGCCCCAGTTTTCTAAGTGGGAGTCACTTACATGGAGTTTAATATAGGATTTATAGATGATTGCGGATACCCCCCCTCTTTTGCCTGGTTGATCAAGTCTATGTAGCTTATAGTTGTGTGGTAGGGCTATGGAGACATCAGGCATAGAAGACTCATGAAGCCAGGTTTCTGTGACGAAGAATAGGTCTGGCCTTTCCGTATCAAGTAGCGCTCATATTTCTAGGGCGTGTTTAGAGAGGGACCGGGCATTGCAATATAGACAGATTAGTTTTGTCGGGGGGGGCGCAGGCTCACGTTTGCTATGGTTGGTGACACTGGAGGCCATAGAGCCATCGCGGGTGCGGGTATTAAGCTGTGGGGGTGGGAGTTTTTCCCATGGCCAGCGAGGGGCAGCATCTAAGGAGCGAAGCTCCTGGCTGGTATTCTGAATTCTGGCCATCAGCTGTCAGGATATCCCAGAGGGTAAAACAAATAAAATGAACAGGGTACCTGGCGTCTGGCGTCTGGCGTCGGACAGGCGTGGACGGGCACAGACGGGCTTGCCTTAGGCGCGCCGCTACGCGCGTCCGCTCGGCGCACTTGCTGATAAGCAGCAGGTGGGCGGGACCGCAGCAGGGCTCCTGTAACGTGTGGAGCGCTAACCCTATGAGGCAGGAAGTGGGTCGCTCCTGATGAGGATGATGGTGTTTAGCCCCTCCGCACAATCGGCACACGCCGTGGTGGACCAGGGGGACACCCAAAAGAAGGTAAATGCGAGCAAATGGTTTTAGAAAACAAATGTGCAAAATACAATTTTAAAATCACTGGCAGTAGGCTGCCCGACCTGATACTGCTGTCGTGACGGAAGATCTGAGTACTGCCCTTAGAATGAAGATTCAGTTACCAATTGGCACAAAAGTTGAATAAGTTCTGTCCCGCAAGCTCATTAAATATGAAAATAGCAATATTTATTAAATCACATAACAAAAAAAGATGGATACTCAATTGAAGTGGGAAACATGAGACAACAGAGGAGGCTAAAAGTAAGACTCAGAGATTTAAGAGAAAGTGACGAGTAAATAATACACAGATTGCGTCACAATTTGTGGTACCACTGCTAGTAAATCTATAAATCAATAATATATGCAATATTCATGGTACTGTGTGTCGATGACGTTTCGATCCCCTTCATTATTGTAGAGATCATCATCAGGACTTAGATTATGCCTGAGATTGGACAATTTAGTCTGTGAAGAGCAGTGTTAGAAGTGGGCGGGGACGGAAGGGCACGGCGTGCCCTTACTTTTAAAAATTATGTCAGTCCGTACCCCTACTTCTTTGTTTTAAAAAAGCGTCCCGGGACTGTAGGAATAGCCCTACTTTTAAAAGTGCAACTTCATCTTTCAGACTGTGTCGTTCACTTTGAAAAATGCCTCTGGAGTGCGCCCGACCTCCTCCCCCTTCGCCTCTGTGTCTGGGGGCCTGCAAAACAACACCAAAAGGCCATCAGTCTTAGGTTAGCATGTAAACTGCTTCCTCTGATAGCCCTGCTGCTGCCGTGATTCACACCTAATTTAGTGGGGCCGCTACTTGCCTGCACCCACTGTGACCAATGCAATGATCACATCAGGATACTTTGGCTTCCCCGCCCTTGACCTGCTCTGCCCTTTATTTTCTGCTCACACAGACTGCCGGTCGCCACCAGGAAAAAACAAGCATTTGAAATGTAGCAGGGTTCGCATTTACGCGAGTTTTAGCTGTTGGCATTGTAAATGACTGCCTTTTATTTTATGTTTTTTTTTTTTATAAAATTTTTATTTTGCAGTATATCAAATGAAATAGAGAGGGGAGGGAAAACTGTAAGAGGGGGGACAGGAAAGAAAAGAAGAAAGACAGGCGACATATCGCCACAAAACCCCACACAGGGGGAGCAAAGACAGGGAGGGAATCCGTCAAGGATAAGGGGCGACAAGGCTCCAGAGTCCACAAGAAGCTAGAGATATCTCGATAAGAAAGTCCGTTCAGTTCAGCTCCCGTGCAGGGCAAATAACCCAACATTGGACACGGCTTCCTCAGACATAAGAAATAGCCCGAACATCATTCAAGGTCAAACGGTCATCCCTAAACAGAGCCAGTCGCAACTGGAGAAGGAACATAAAACAATTACCCCAACTAACCCCCCTCCCTCGTCCCTCCCCAACTACTCCCTCCCCCCAGTGGCGGCGGCCAGCAAGCATACAGAGCAAAATAGACCTTCAGGTAATCAAATCTGGAAGAGATGCAGGGACCGCACCGCTGAGGGACATACTGCCGAGGGCAGGCCTCGGGATAGAAATCTCACAAGTGGGCCCCAGTTATACATAAAATTCTTGAAGTTCCCCAGGAAAATGTCAGAGAGACGTTCCATGCTTAACAGACGCCACAATCGGGCATGCCACAAGGAAATAGCGGGAGCAGATGGGGACTTCCACGCAGCTGCAAGCGTCATCTTAGCCGCACCTAGACACAACCACATAACACGCTTATCCGCCCTAGTCTGGTGCTCAAGCAGCGGGTCCCTAAGCCCTAATAAGACAAAAGCCATGGAGTCCGGGATCGGGTAACCCAAAATATCCTTTATGTGAGATAGAATCTCATTCCAGAATGGCTTGATGGTGGGGCACTCCCACCATATATGGCTAAAGTCTCCCAACAGCCCACAGCCCCGCCAACACCTATCTGAAGCAGTGGGAAATATGTGGTGCAATTTAGAAGGATATAGGTACCAATCAAAGATAAGTTTCATGTGAGCCTCCCTGAGATCAGTAGAGTGATTATGCGCCGTCACGTCCCTCCATAAGCCCTGCCACTCACTAGTAGAAATATCCCTTCCCAGGGTGGACTCCCAATGGTCTTGATATCGCGGCCGCGGTGCCACGGCAGAGTCTAACAACAATTTGTACAGGAATGAAATTGCTCCTTTCATGGCAGACGTGCGGAGAAGGAAGGATTCAAATTTCGACAAGGGTCTAGTAGCAGCGTCCACTACCGCAGGCGACGTCGCCCAATGCAGGAGTTGGAGATGTCTGAAGCGTTCTGTCGGGAGAACGCCATAATCCCTCATACAGTTGTGGAAAGTGAGGGGTTCGGTGCCATGAAACAAGTGGGTGAGAGCTCTACAGCCACCCTCCTTCCAAGCCCCAAAGGGACCTTCCGTTAGAGCCGGGGGGAAGGCCGGGTTGAAATGAATCGGGGTAAACGGGGACGGGAATGTGGTCCAGCGGTCGTCGCCGCTTAGCGTGTCCCAGATCTTCAACACTGTGCTCGTGGGAGTGCTAATGTAAGCGTTTTTGGGCCGGTCTGCTTTAGGCAACCAGGCCAGATCCCAGATGGAGCGGCCTGCAACGCTCCGGTCCATGTGGAGCCAATGTTTCTCCGACAACTGTTGGGACCACTCCACGATGACCCTCAGCTGGGCGGCCTTGTAGTACAGATGCATGTCCGGAAAGCCAACCCCCCCCTCCAACCGCGGACGTCGCAGAACCGAAAACGGAAGCCGCGCTCGGCCACCCTGCCAGATATATCTCAGCATCATAGTCTTCAAACGGCGGAAGTAGTCTAGCCCTATCGGAATAGGCAAAGCCTGAAACAAGTACAACAGTTTAGGAAGGAGCACCATCTTAAGGGCGTGTATCCTGCCCAGCCACGAAATGAATTTGGGCTTCCATCGTTCCAATTCAGTTTTAATGGAAGACAACATCGGGGGGAAGTTAGCGTGGAACAGGGCACCCACTGTGGAGGTCAACCTTACGCCCAGATAAAGCAAGGATGCCGACGCCCAGGCGAGTGGAGTAAGCAGCTGGGTCTGTTGCACCGCCCCCGTCGATAAGGTTAGATTTAGAATGTAGGATTTATCGAAATTAACTTTAAAGCCCGCCACCCTCTCGTAGGTAGAGAGCACCGCGTGAACATGAGGTAGCGACAGTGCTGGGTCCCTGATGGATAACAAGACGTCGTCAGCAAAAAGTGAGATCTTATGCTGCTCGCCAGTAAAGGGAAGCCCCAGAATCCGCTCGTCCTCTCGCACCGCCAGTGCCAACGGTTCTATACTAAGGGCGAAAAGCAGAGGCGAGAGGGGGCACCCCTGGCGCGTCCCTCGGGAATGACGAAATCTCGCCGATCTATGGCCGTTGATTAACACCCGAGAGGTAGGGCCACTATAGTTGGCCTCGATCATTCTAATGAAACTGGGCGAGAATCCGAAGGCTACTAACGTCCGGTTCAGAAACCCCCAGTCGACACGGTCGAAAGCTTTCTCCGCATCGAGCCCGACCAGCACTGCAGGTATGCAAAACCGTTCCGCCTTTTCAATGAGATGGACGACGCGACGTAGGTTATCGTGAGTCTGCCTGCCCTTAATAAACCCAGATTGATCAGGATGGATCAAGGCAGGCATCAGGTCCTGTAGTCTACCCGCCAGAATGGAGGAGTACAGCTTGGCGTCTAGATTGAGAAGCGCTATCGGGCGGTAAGAGGCACAAGAGGTAGGATCCTTCCCCGGCTTGGGGATAACAGTGATCAATGCTTCGGCCATAGAATCCGCGGTCCTACCATCAATCGCCATTGCGTTGAAGAGGGAGACTAAGTAGTCGCAAATGTCAGAGGCGAACGTTTTGTAGAAGAGTGCCGTGTAGCCGTCAGGCCCAGGTGCCTTGTGCAGCTTCAGGGCCTTAATGGCATCCAAGACCTCTTCTCGGGTGATGGGGGAGGATAGTAACTCGTTCCATTCTTCAGAGACTTTCGGGAGAGGCAGGCCCTCCAGGAAGGTGGATTGAGCCCCCGGATCGAGCGAGTCACTCGAATAGAGCGCCTCATAGAAGCGTCCGAATATGGTTGCTTTGTCTGCATCTCTATGCTGAACTGAGCCCGCATGGTCGCGAATTCCCCCTATATACTCTTTCTCGCGTTTGTCCCGAAGTTGCCGGGCAAGATGGTGCCCTATCTTATTGCCCTGGGAGTAGGAGGCGCGCCGAAGACGCAGAAGGGTAAACTCCGCCCTATTATTATAATGGGCCCTCAGTTTCCCACGCACCGCCGTCAGGGGGCGTAGGGTCACCCTGGAAGGGTTCGCCTTGTGAGCCTGGTCCAGAGAGGCCAGCTCGGATTCAAGAGCCTCCCTCTCCTCCCGCCTCAGCTTGTTCAAGTTCGCGTTGAGAGCGAGGCATGTGCCCCTCAAAGAGGCCTTGCATGCGTCCCAAGTGGTATACACCGATGTGTCCATAGGGGGATTGAGGAGAAAAAATTCGCCAACAGCCTTGCGCAAAGCCCTACAGGACACCTCGTCTCGCACTAGAGCTGCTGGGAAATACCACTTACGCCAACCATCCCCCCCGGTGGCCCAATGTAGACCCAGAATCACGAGGCTATGGTCCGAAAGTGAGAGTGGAAAGACTTCAGCTAATTGTATGTCCCCCCGAAGAGCCTGACTCACCAAGATGTAATCAATGCGGGAGTACGATTGGTGTACGTTGGAAAAAAATGTGTAATCCCTGGTCTGGGCATGAAGAAAGCGCCAACTGTCAATCAGTCCCATATCACCTAACTGACGTTTAGTTTCGTCTGAGAAGACGCCAGCGTCCGCCCTGCGGGCCCCAGAGCTATCCAATCCCCTGTCCCATACCATATTGAAATCACCCAGCAAGAGTAAGTGACCCTCCACAAAGGACCCCATCTTGTCCAGCAGACCTTGCAAGAAGCCATTCTGACCCGCATTAGGAGCATACATTACAGCAAAAGTACACAGACGGCCATACAACAGACCCTTCACCAGGAGCCACCGGCCTTCTTTATCCCCACTCACCCCCGTGGGCTGAAAATGCAGGGAAGCCCGGAAGACCAGGGCCACCCCTCTATGCTTCGTGGTCGCAGACGCCCTGTAAATAAGAGGGAACTGCCTATGACGAAGCCTCAACTCATCCTTCCTAGCCAGGTGGGTTTCCTGTAGGGCAACCACATCTAAATGGTGATCCACAATGTACTTCCAGAGTTTCTGCCGTTTCTGCGGGGAGTTAAGGCCCTTTACGTTCCAAGTTCCTACGCTGACAGGCATAAGGGAAAGTAATAACTCCACGCCATGCACACATCCGAACAGCCCCGGGCCTCGTACTGGACCTGCAGACGCGCCAGAACCCACGCCCAAGAAAGAGAAGCAAGCGCAGGAACTCGAGGAAGAGATCTCAGCCACAACCACCCCAAAGGGCCCACACGGTCAACCCCCAAGTCACGCGAGACCCCCATGATTCCAGAACATGCAGGGCCCAAAGGAGTTACACTACAGAGCAACATAGGAAATACAGGTGGGAATAGCAACAAAGCACCCAACCACCCAACATACCCCCCTCCCGCCCGCCAGGTCGTCCTCCATCGGGAACCGAAAGCCAAATAAGACCTCCAACCCCAGCAAATCAAGGATAGGCAGTAAATCCCACATCTCGTCCCACGCTCAGCAATCCAGACATACCGCACAGAGCCGCCACCACTGGCCTCCCAACCCCCCCCCCCCAGTCCCAACCCCCCCAACATCCCTCCCCATCCTCATTCTCCCCCCCGCCCCCCCCAAAAACAAGAGCGCAAGTAACAAGAAACAACAAAACGCCAGTTAAGGCACTGAACCTGAACCTCATAGTCTTCAGTTCCAGCAGGTCAAGGTTCGGGAGTCCCCCACTGGACTGGAATCGGGGCAGGGGTGTCAACTCGGTGACCCCCAGGTCCAAGGTCCGGTGTGTCTTCTCTAAAAGTACCTTTATACCCCGGGGACCTCAGGCCAAGAGCCCCTCCGACGCCATGCCATGATGTCGGGGTCATGCTGCTCCAGAGCTCGTCTGGGAATCCGTCATGGTGGCGGAGGCCACCGATGCCACTGCGGCCCCTCTCTCCTGCTCTCTAGTCGCTGGGTCCGGTCGTTGTCGTTCTGGGGACGGGCCCACCCTGTGCCAGGAAGAGGAGCGACGCCTCCGCCGGAACGGTGAGCTACGAGCCTCTCGAGATGGTTCCTCCTCTACGATGCCCAGAAGATCCATTGCCTCCCGCAGGGAAGTGATCTGCCGTAGCCTGTTCTCCCATCGAAAGATAATCCGGAAAGGATGACCCCAGGAGTAGGACACCCCGCGCCCCCGGAGGAAGGCGGTTACAGGCCGGAAGTCCCTCCGCTTCTGCAAGGTTGTCGCTGCCAGGTCCTGGTAAAGCTGGGGGTGATGGCCCCTAAACTGCAAAGAGGTGATGGTCCTAGCTTTCCTCAGAATCCTTTCTTTGACCTGAAAGTCGTGCACACAGACGAGGATATCTGGTGGCGGGCCCCCTCCCCTTCTAGGCAGCCCCACTCTGTGCACTCTGTCCATCTGGATGTCCCGCAGTTCCTCATCCTCCAGGACTTGAAGAAACAAGGCTTGGACGTAGCCACGCAGGTCCCCCGATTCACCATCCCACGGTACCGCCTTGATGCGAATGTTATTCCTCCTGGAGCGGTTCTCCAAGTCTTCTGCGTGGGTTTGCAAGTCCAGGTTCTGCTCCGTAAGTCGTATGATATCCTGTTGGAGTTGGTGCACGTCATGAGCCATGCTAAGGTCATGGTCCTCCAGCGTCGCCACCCTTTCGCCAATCCCATCTACGTCCCTCCGCACCTCCCGGAGGTCTGATGCCAACTGTGTTCTGAGTTCGGAGATGTCCTCTTTTATAGTTGCGAAAAGCTCCTTCATGAACGCTTTAGTCGCTGGCGCCTCATCATCCGATTGTCTGGAGGACCCGCTGGCTCCAGGCGACGCTGGTTGCTGCGATGACTTGGAGGCCACCTCCTTCACCGTCTTCCCCCCCTTGCGCTGCGAGCCAGACATGACCGCGAAATGCCGCCACACTCCTACCACCAGGCCCAAGGTAGTCGCAGCCGGGAGGATGAAGCTCAGAACAGCGACCTTCGAGTTCGGGACACCCTGTTAGCAGTGCTGCGTCACTCCCCTAGGAGCGGCCGCCGATCCACCAGAGCCGCGGGCACCGAGAGTTCCCTTCAATCCAGGCAGCAGTTAGTGGTCGACAGAACCCCTCCTCGATGCCGGCGTCCGGCAGAGAGCTCTTGGGACTCCTCCGTTTGCGCTCTTGTCTGAATCCAGGCCTAGGGACCCACAGAATCGGCCTCCAGAGGTCGCTACTCAAGGCCCCCTCCGCAACAGAGTCTCGTGCTAGCCCAGGGATCCTCGGGATCGGCCCTCCAAAGGCCGCTATGTAAGGCCCGCCGCAGCAGGGGGTCGTGTGCCCTCGCACGAGGGGACCCTCAATCCGGTCTCCTTGGTCTCCAGCGGCGGCCCCTCCGCTAAAACTGGGCAAGATATTCACCACTACGGGCCAACTGAGCAGCCAGCTAAAGGCGCGTTAAGGCCGCGTCGCGCTCCGTCCAGTCCGGGAGGCAGCCAAGAGATGGCAGTGCCGAGCGTCCTCCAGGCCTCTCTCCACTGGCGCCGCAGGAGTGCCCCCCGAGTCCGCCTGTCCGGGGCAGCAAAGCGTCCCGGTCGCTCGGACCGCTCAAAATGCCCCCTTCGATGAAGCAGCAACGGCACAGGCAGCCTATCCGGGTCACAAACTGCAGGGAGGCCGAGAGAGCGCCCCCGGCGTCACAGCCAGCAATGTCTCCTCTCCCCCAGTCCAGGACGCCTCTCCTGACCTCCCCCCGGGCCAAGCTCTCCACTGCAGCGGCGCACCTCACTCCCTCCTCCGGCTCGGCTCACCCCTCTGTCGCGCCAGCTCTCCTCCGATGCGTCCCGGTGGTGGGAACAGCCAATCACGCGCCCAGCCGGGCTGAATCCGCCGGCGCTCGCCCAGCCGGTCCACGTCTTCACCCTGCCGGAGTCGCTGTGCACTCTGTCCACGTCGCACTGAGCTCTACGACCCCGCGGGCGTGATGCGTCCCGCTCTCAGTCAGGCCCCAGCCGGGATCGGCTGCATTGGACGGCCCCCCAAGGCCAGGCTCCGGTCAGGCCGAGGCTGAGCCTCCAGCACCCGAGGCCGCTGCTTCACAGGCCGCAGCCCGGTTCCGCGCTAAAAAGCGCCGTAGGCACCAAATCGCCTCTCCGGCGGCACCGGAGCGCTCCGCCAGCCTTCACCTTCCTGTCAGTACCGAACAGCACACCAAGGACCCCGCTGTTCGAAGCTATGTCGGTGCGGCGTCGGAGAGGCTCAGGGATGCGTCCTACTCCGACGCCATCTTGGCCACGCCCCCCTTATTTTATGTTTTTGAAACATAAATAAAAAGCTTTGCCATTTACAATGCCAATAGCTTAAACTCGCGTAAATGCGAGACCTATTGCATTGCAAATTTTTGTTTAAGCTTGGTGTGAGTAATTTATTTGTAATTTTTCTATTTTGGTACATATGTTTATATGGTGGTGAAGCCATTAGTATTCCAAGCCATACGTTTTCAGATGTGTGTTTAACCAGGAGGGTAGGCCAACAACCATTGCATTCTCTGACAGGACTGTCCAACGCAAATGATGTGTACTTTATGTCAGATTTGATGGAGCAGTTATGAGGCCCCTGTCTATTTTTTTGCAGCCTGGAGCCAAGGAAATCTATTGGGGTCCATGAAATTTCAGCTTACAGCAAAGCCTTCTATCACGCTGTGCTAGGGATGTCTACTATAAGAGGCCAAGGACGGAATGGGCAATTATATTTTACTCATTCTCGGCAAATGGGCTCAGTTGAGTATTAAATGTACCAGCACCCCAGTGCAGGAATGAAAGTCTGTATTACCCCCAAGTCTTCTTTGTCCCAATCTTTGGATTCCATCCCTCTTGCTCAAGGACCAGTTTCAGACTTTCCCAGATTACATATTGCTTGGTAGTGAGTCCTTACTGAAAAAGGGATGACAAGGGCAACATTTTGAAAAACAACTGAGTTATTTTCTTTTTCTAACGTTCACATCACTCAGTAATCCTTTGGACACTCCGATTCGCCACACCTAACAAAGTAATCTTAAACGGGAGTTCAGATTTGCCAGTAAGCATGTGGGAAGCCCTAAAAAAATCAGAGAGTATCGAGTAAGAATCAAACAGGACCAGGTGATAGAAACACAAACTACAAGATAGCCCAAGGCTAGCACCTGCTGTTCATGGTGACTGTTTTTTCCCCAAGTTCTAAAAAAAAATTCCTCCACTTTATGGCCTTTGACTACTAGATGTGAAAGGACATACCAAGGAGAGGCCAATGACTATATGAGCACCAGCATTCTGCTCTGTTCTCTACTTCGAATTCTATTTCCGATGCATAAAGTGTACATGAAGCCTACATCTATTCACCCATACAGCCTTCTGTCCATCTTAAAATCATCTCTCGAATACCCCTTAAGCTTTATCTGATACTGTACGTATACGTGAATTCTCTTCCTATGAGACACTCCGGGGGTGGACTGTATGCGCCTACGCCTCCGTTCAGCTATGTACATGGGTGACAAATGCTGGCGTTCTACATGCAGTGGTGCATGTAGGTTTCTATGCAGAAATACATTAGGGTTTCGTGTTACTCTGCGTCAGTCATAAGGGGGGTGTTGCTAAACGTGAGGGGACACCCAAACTACAATATACGAGTCATCTAAAGCAACGTCGGCGTCATGCGTCACTGTGGGAATGCACGCGCTGTAAATCGACAACCTGCTTCGTGGTTGCTCTAATATTCAACAGTTTTGTTCCACACCTTTCTGTGTTCAAAGAGGCAGCAAAATATATATTTTACCTTTTTATTTCGCTACTGTAATCCATTGTCTCTATGAAGTTTGCACGTGTCTCTGTTGTGCTGGGAAGTATCAAAACTATAACCGGTTTCGATGGAACCCATCTCCCCCTCACCCAGCGGGTCCCTGACATTTCAGCTTGCAGTAAAGCCTTCTATCACGCTGTGCAAGGGATTTCTACTATAAGAGGCCAAGAACAGAATGGGCATTGATATTCTACTCATTCTCCGCTTTGAATGCAAGTTCCTCAGCAAATGGGCTTAGTTGAGTATTAAATGTACCAGGGTCCAAATGCAGGAATGAAAATCTGCATTACCCCAAGTCTCCCTTGTCCCAATCTTTGGATGGTGACTGTTTTTCCCCCCAGTTCTAAAAACATTTCCCTCCACTTTATGGCCTTTGACTACTAGTTGTGAAAGGATGTACCAAGGAGAGGCCAATGACTGTATGGGTGCCAGCATTTTGCTCTGTTCTCTACTTCGAATTCTATTTCATGTGCATAAAGTGTACATGAAACTTACATCTATTCATCCATACAGCCTTCTGCCCATCTTAAAATCATCTCTCGAATACCCCTTGAGTTTTATCTGGTACTGGACACATACGTGAATTCTCTTCATATGAGACACTCGGGGTTGGACTGTATGTGCCTGCGCCTCCGTTCAGCTGTGTACATGGGTGACAAATGCTGGTGTTCTGCACGCAAAGTGCATGTAAGGTTCTGTGCAGAAATACATTAGGGTTTCGTGTTAGTCTGCGTAGGTCATAAGGGGGGTTTTGCTAAACGGGAGGGGACTCCTAAACTACAACATACGAGTCATCTAAAGCAACCTCGGCATCATGCATCACTGTGGGAATGCACGCACTGTAAAACGACAACCTGCTTCGTGGTTTCTTTAATATTCAACAGTTTTGTTCAGTGTTACAAGTTAGTTACAACGCACGGCCTCTTATCTTCCCAAGTAACGACCTATCATCACCTTCCAGCTGATTACTCCAGACCACCATGGTTAAGAAAACAAGCATTGATCTCTTCTCTTTATGGGGCCATGTGTTTCTATTTCGAAACACATGGCCCCATAAAGATAAGAAAGTGCTTTGCAACAACAGCAAAGCAGGCGACCCAGTACAGATCGGAGGCCAAAGGTCGTCAACAAAAACTCCTCATTTCCAATGGCAGGCCACCGATGCCAGCCAATGAAAATGAGGGACGGGCATTTAAGTCCCCATCTCAAATCTACTCTCCTACAAAATCTCACACCTAGCGACAGAGCTTTGCGCTGCAATGCCACGCGAGATCTAAAGAAAAGGGCTTCACTGAGGCCTGCATGGCTTGCTGTAAATCAGCTCTCCACCCAGCCAGAACTGAAAAATAGGAGGAGGGAGGCTGCTGTACAAGAGACCCTCAGCTGACCCAGCCCCTTCAGCCTCTCCTGGAAGTTGTTCTCCATGCCTGCCCAGAGATCCCCAGCCCCTCCTTAACAGCTCTGCTCATGAGGCCTGGTCCATAGAGTTTCGCACCTGAGCCTCTGCGCTTAAGACAGCCAGTAAAGTGACTGTGCTGTCCCTACTCAGTTCATGATGAAGCCTGAAGCCAGTGCTTAATTTAAGCAGGTGGTTGCAAGTGCAGATATTCAGAAGGTTGGTTCCATGAGTTAAACACTCACCGTGGAGATCTGCGGGCCATTAGTCGAGGAACATAATGACTCACTTTTAAAAACACACAAATCACTGCAGAGTCATTTTTCTGCAACAATAAAAGTCTTAAGATTGTTTATATTCCTGCTGGAGAGAGATTGGAGTTTTGTTTGTTGGCAGTTTTTAGTTTTGACTTATCTAATGTAGCGCACAGGGTTAATACGCCTGCTGCGAAGAACGTGTACCATGCATATCAAAGAGCAATATGTTATGTTCATAGCTCAGTGGGTTACTGCTTTTTTTTCACTTCCTGAATGAAAATATAATTTTGCCTTTTACTGTCAATATCGCTCTCGTTTTTTGTGAGTAGAAGAGTTGGCCAAGCAGGGCAATTCAAAAGGTATCCTTTGTAGGACACTTGAATACATATGTACTATACTATGTTTGAGCAGCTATTTGGCTGACATGAATATGAAGGAGCCCTTGTGGGTTTCTGTGAGTCAGATCAAATTCTCTTGAAGGGGCCGTTTCTCTTCTGAGCCCTGCTTAACACATGTGTACAGGAGGAGCCCTGTATTCATGTCCTCAATGTTTAAGACAAAAAAATACTCATTTATTTCTGACCAATGAGAGTAAAAGTGTTAAGGTAACATGTCATTCTTGCTTATATTTCTCATGCTTTACATAATCCTGCATTTCCTATGAGTGTTTGCCTTTTCCAGAATGTTGTTACTTTTTATAGGCAGTGCATAATTTGAATTGAGTCACATCCAGGTGTTTATATTGGGGCAGAATTGGGTTGTAGCTGAAGACAGTGCCAGTTTCACTCAGTGGAGCAAAAGGGTGTTCGGGGGAGAGGATGTGGCACTATGGCCAGAGCTACAGAATTTGGAACTGGGAAACCTGATTCAACCTTCATGACTAGTCCATCAGACCACTCTCCCGAGGGAGCACATACCCCTGCTACACATTAGAAGACCCACTAGACCTTAGAAGCCCTGGTCTCTTAGTACCAGCAGGTGGACCTTACCGGTGCCCAGTATTGGTTAACCTTGAAGCCTTGTCCACCACAATCCATAAAGAAAGTCACCTCCAGTCTTGGGGCAGGCCTACAAAGCAGCACACCCTAGCGCAGCAGTGACTTTGCCACTGAGGTCACAGGACCCTTGAGGCCAGTCCGCCTCACCTACTGGTGCCTCCATTTGCCTTGTTCCAGCAGCACTAATGCAACTCACCAGGGATTGGCAATGCTGGATTTGCATGCACACCAGAGTAAGGGGAATGTTTACAAGGGCCTTGCATCATGCTTCTTGCACCTTGCAATGTGGTACATGCACAACGCAAAGTTCCAGCTGGGGGACCTATCTAGAATGCTGCTGCGGCATGATATGATCATATATGAGGCGGATCGTTCAATACAGATGCAGGTTTTAGTGCTTGCATCAATGGCTGATTCACCTGGGCCCTTTGCTACAACTGCATTAAATGCTGCAGAACGGATGTAGTTTACTTGTGTAGGACTGCAACAGAACAAAGGCTGTGTTAGCATCAATAGGGCACAGTTCTTTAGAAGCTTAGCAAATAACCTGTGAAAAAGGATGACAATGACTAATGCATCAAATGTTTCTACATGCTCAACCACAAACATTGACGAAATGGAAAAAAAAGAGTTGGTACATAGAATGAAACTCCTACAACCAGTTTATTAGCCAGATCCAGTAGACAACTTATATGGTGAGGGAGAATTACAAAACCTTTGTAGCAGGTTGCATGTATTTGATACTAGGCAGTACATCCTTGGTTTCAGAGAGTACAAAGAAAATAAAAATTGCATCCCTGGAAGCCTGAAACCATTAGTGCACATTATAAACACCTTTAGTACTTCCACTGCTGAATGTGAACGGGGCTTTAGTGTAATGAATGAGGTGCTCAAACCACTGCAGAACGGAATATCAATAAATTGTTTGTCTTATATAATGTTCAGAAAAATTGTGGGGCCTCCTGTCATAGAATTTAAACCTGAATTTTATGTTCAGAAATGGTTCGAAAAAGGGAGGAGAAGTGCAGATGAAAGAAACTGCATGGCTCGGACACAAATGGCTTATGATTCCACTTATAAGTGTATTTGGAACATTCTGTGATTGGAAACGAGTCCCAGATTGTAAATGTTTTAAATGTAAATAACGTATATAATAAACCTCAAATAAACATGTTTATCCATTGTTTGAATTAAATAACATTATAAGCTGTAACTGGTCAGTGAAATGTCAAACATACTAAAAATTGATATGTTTTGCTATTTCTAGCCACACCTCCGACTCCGCCCACTGATCCAATCTTCAGTTTATGCCGCCCTCTGATTCTCCGCCCACAGTTCCCCTACTTTTTTTCCCCACTTCGACCACTGGTGAAGAGTACGGTGGCGTTGGAAGGAAAGGGGAAAAGGACGTGTATATCCTGAACTGCTGCGTTAGGTGACCTGGATCAAACCACAATGCAATGATCCGGCGTGAAACAACGTTAGTTGGGTGACACATCATCCTCAGTGTGCTGGGCAGATAAAACAACCCTTAATCATGAAAAATACAGTGCAATGTGATTGTTGTAGTACCATCTCAGTATGTCAGCAGTACAGTTGGAGTGCTGTTAGCCCTTATTGCAGCACATACATGGAGCAGCGTAAATGTGACTAATTTCATTGGTTGTCTCTCTTTACTGTGATGATGACTCTCAGCCAAGTCAACCTTTTAACAACCAGATGTGCTTCCATTACAGCTGTCATGCCTCTTACCTACGATTCCTCCTCCCTATATTATGCCGTGGTACATTGATTTACGACTGCTGTTTGACCTTTTTATGAACTACTAACAAATATAAAACCTGTGATCTCACTTTTACAACCAAAATAACTTTGTGAACCGGGCCAATGGTTGTAGGTAGATAGTTGTGTAATGTTGGGGGGGGGTGTCAAGTGGTGCGTTATGCGAAATGAAGGGCAATATTGCATGGCTGTAGGTGGCAGTGAGCTACAGAAGGGGGGGTGTGATGATGAGTTGTGTGTGGGCAGTGTATTTATGTGGAGGGCTGGTTAACCAAGCAAAGGGGGGGTGCGGTGAGGTTCGTGTAGTATTTGGAAAGCTGCAGTCCGTGTTTGTGTGTTGTGAGCTGCGCTGTGAAGGTGCTTGTGTAGCGCCAGGGACAGCATGTTTAGTTGTCCTGAGACCTGCACACGTCACGAGCCGTGCCACGGGTGCGATGCGCGTGCAGGGTTGTCTTGGCGTTGGAGACCTGCCGCGGCGCTGGAGGTGACAGGGGTGTGCGGTCACGAGGCGGCTGTGCTGATTGGGGTTGCTGATAGCGGTTAGATGCCCAGCTGCCCACTTCCGCACAGCACAGGCCTCGCTTCCTGCCTCCTCCGCTCAATCAGGAGGGGGCGTCCTCACCTGGGCCTGGCGCGGGGAAGGGGACAGGATGAGCTGCAAACCAGCGGCCTCAGTGTCGTTATCTACTGTGGAGGTGGAGCCCGAATGTATGTGGGGGGCGCATATACCCCCGCATAAGGGAACTCAGAGGACCAAAGCGGCAAGGTGCAGAGAGGCGAGCGCTGTCCGGTCAGCACCACCTGGGAGGAAGGAGTTGAGTGGAGGAGGCGTGTGGAGCGCTAGGGCCTAGATCCAGCGAGGGCTCGCAGTGACGCAGTCACTCACCACGGGATCTGCCGGACTGACTGACGCATCTGGACGGAGCCTCCATGGCCGGGCAGCATCGAGTCCGACTCCTCCTCTTTCTCCTGCTTCAGGTAACTGAGGGATGACTGACCAGGGTCCTTCCCGCCACACAATCACTCGCCTGTCACGCTTCGAGCTTTCCCAACCTCACTATTGTCATCTCAAATTCTGGTGAGCACCCCACTTCCAGAAATTACTCTCCCTCTGCAGCTATCCGCCTCCCCCTCTATCTCCTCGGTGCGGTGTCGCCCTCGACCCCTCAATTACTCTTCTTTGCCGAGGGGCTCAACCACACCCTCTGCACACTAGTTAGAGGGACTTGCACTTCTCTGCACACACAACGACTAACCCAGCTTGCTCACAAGCTCTGCAAACTTTTCACGGGGGCACTCGCTAGGGTGACCACCTCGCATGGAAGCAAATTCAGGACAGGACTGTAAAAAGTTAGGACGAAGCGTCAATATTCAGGACAGAAATTTAGGACAAAAAGTCAGTTTTATGGACACACGTGACACGTCCAAGGAGCATCCATATCCCACTACTTTTATCAAGGCATGTATTTACTATTTCTTATATTGCCCTGTTTATTCACCGTGCTCTGTATGAGATTGCCTCAAGGCGCTACACAAGTCCTTAAAAATAAGTGGGGGAAGGACTCTAACCAAGTTAGGCAGCATGCAAGTGACATCACAGCCTGTCATCACAGAAAGTGGCAATACATCTCAAGACCTCGCAGAAAGTGACATCAGATCTTAACAATTTATGTATATCAG
The DNA here is from genome assembly GCF_964261635.1 of Lissotriton helveticus. Classification (NCBI taxonomy): domain Eukaryota; kingdom Metazoa; phylum Chordata; class Amphibia; order Caudata; family Salamandridae; genus Lissotriton; species Lissotriton helveticus. The sequence continues at coordinate 251,900,154 of NC_136073.1, forward strand.
GCCTATCATGAGTACAATTTGAGAGCATCACAAGATTTTACAATTGAGATTTTGAGTCTGGGTTGTGACAAAAAACTGATACAACTCAACCAAAAATCTGGGGCTTGGAGCCCTTTTGATGTATTTGGAGTGGACGCAACCATTTAGAGTCCCTCAGGCTCTACTCATTTAGTCTTTCAGTCACTTGTACATTAAAAAAAAAGAAATGTTTGCCACAAAAAAAATGTCACCAAGGAGAAACATGGCAGTAATCTGTTTTGCTTAGTTGGTTGCAAAGTCTACATTTTAAAATACTTTATGGGGTTAAGGCACGAGCTGCAGAGATGTGTGGGTGCCCAGTAAATCTCAGATAATAATAGTAATGGTATGATAACTCTGAAGGTTAACACATTTGCTGGAGAGGTCTGTGTTTTGTCTTGTCCCAGTTTTTAATCAAAGGAGCATTTAAGGGTTATTGTGTCTCCTGCAAAGCACATCATGTAACATACAGATAACAGGTTTTTATTATGTATACCCAAGTAAGTGGCTTACTGCTTTTAACACAGAGATCCTTTTGTTACTTTGCAGTTCATAAATTGTATTCCTTCTATTTGTGTAAATACTGGGACTGACCAACACATCTGACATTCTTACAGTGTATTCCTTAGGAAGGTATTCGTTAAGTCAAAATCTATGAACATGATACACATAGAACTCAAGCTGCATCATAAGTGTACCCCAGTAGTTTCTCAATTCAATTAAGTATATCCTCAAAATGAAACACAAGCACCATAGATAGCTTCAATAGTGACTGTTCAATCTCACAGTTCTTATCACAGATCACTGTAGAGAACGTTTAAGGACAGAAAAGAAGGTTGCTCCAAGGGGAGTGTGGAAAAAGGATTGGGCTCATGAGAATAGAACAGATATATACGGAGAGGAATCAGACAGTAGTTAAAACAATCAAATACACATAGTAATGTCTTTAGTAAACTGGTCGTGGTTTGCAGTAGAACCAGTTTTACAGTGGCGCCTGTCTCACATGAATTTGAAAGTACTTTTCTGGCTCTTGATGTTGTACAGGGTGTGATCATCTGTAAAGAGGCTGGGATGGGGTGAAGTGGGTACAGGCCCACTAGGGGAAGATGTCGACGTTTCAACCCTGACGCATAGAGGGTGCTTTGTATCCTCTGCGGGCGGGTCTTCCTCAGAACGGGGAGAGAGGGGGGAACAACCTGTATCAAGGCGAAGTCAGGATTACAGCCCCTCAGGTGGCGGTCTGCATAACTGCAGCGGTGAAAGGGTATTGAAAAATCCAATGTGCATAAATCAGGGCAGCAGTGTCGAATGAATCCTAATACTGGTGGATTAAGGCATCTCAGTAAAGCCTCGGTGGCGCAGTCCCGGTGATCAGCGCTGTACTCCTCGAGTCAACGTTATCTACAGTGATCTGTGATAATAACTGTGATTTTAAACAGTCACTATTGAAGCTATCTATGGTGCTTGTGTGTCATTTTGAGGATATACTTAATTGAATTGAGAAACTACTGGGGTACACTTCTGAAGCAACTTGAGTTCTATGTGTACCATGTTCATAGATTTTGACTTAACGAATACCTTCTGAAGGAAATCAGTCTAGGACCATTGTTTTCTATACCGAGCATTACCCAGGTCCATGGACTAGTATGGGTCACCCCATTATATTGTAATGATTCTTACAGTGCTTGCATATCTCTTAAATATATGGAATGCACAACGTTAAAACCATGCCTTTCTTAAGTACTTGTGAAGTAACAATAAGTTGTGTGCCTTAACCGCCTGCATATTCCTGCTCAGAACTAAAGCAGACAGCTTACAGGCACTGCTGAATGTGTCCCGGTGTTTACACTGGTTCAAGTTCAGCATAGTTTAGTTGGGCCCAACTTCTTGGCAGGCTGTACGGCGTCCACCCTGTGAAAATAGTGTGTGGACGCCGCCTACCTGCATCTACCCCCGATTTATGCCCTATTTCTAGGTATGCTACATTCAGATAGAGTATAATGTCCTTCAATCGTAAATTGGTGCCTTTGAGCACAGTGTCAAGACCTTTCCCCTACCTAAATCTTCCCAATCTTTCTTGGAGAATAAGCAACAGCAACATGTTGGTTGTTTCTAAACATTTTAAAACCCATAGATAACAGTTTCAGAAACATTAAGGTAAATTACTTTTTCATCTTCTACGGGTTTGGACAAGTTGAACGAAAACATCTGACTCATCTCACCCTCCTCTAGACATGAAACTTAAAAAATATAATCATGCAGACCTGAAGGCGTGGGCAACAGTTTCACACCTAATGCTAGGGTGTGAAGTACCCACAACCTGTCTGTAGTCTCACAGTGCAAAGATGGCCTGACTGCTGCATTAGAGTCTGCGTCAGGGAGACAAAGAATTAAAAACTATAATAATAACTTTATTCGATTCAATACAAAACCTTTAATGTGCAATATCATGAAATAAGGGGGAGGGCGCCCTAAAAGTGGATGGCATATATAAAACCAGTGGACAGAAACCTCAAAAGATTCCGCCAAGTTCACTGACAACAATAGCAACTATCCATTTTCAATTAAACGTTGGATAAATCAGCTGTGCTCTATAGGTTTTTCTCCATGACCAGCTACAAATTTGCACAACATATTGTAAACAGCTTAACTTTGTATGTTCCTGTACCTCAAGATCACTGTTTCCTGGAATAAGCAATTGGGTTACCATTTGAGGGTGGTGGGAATCCTCCTCAAGCAGTAACCACAGTCCCGCTCAAGGTGAAGTCACAAGCAAACTCTATATTAACGTGTGCTCAACCCTCGGGTAGCTTGGCATAGAGTAGTCAGGTTTAACTCAGAGGCATTGTGTAAAATATTTGTGCAGCACTCCAAACAGTAACACAGCGAAACTCATCACAAAAGGATCCCACACCAGGTTAGAAAAATAGAGTAAGTTGTAATAAATAAAATAAGACCAAAACAACAAAAATCCAATCTTTAAATCCAGAGGTATACGGTATTAAAGATTTCAGCGGAAATAGCATAAAAAAGCCCAAAGCGCCACTTGGGGCTATCTGGTCATGTGAGACGAGGAGAAAGTCACAACCTCACACCGTCCACAATGGAACACGGCCAAATACAGGGACAAGCTTAGTCCAGCTGAAACGTTACCTTCTCAGTCTAGCGCAAAGAGTCTTGGTATCGCAGTCGGACATTGCTGTTGCGTGAAGATCCTGATGTTGAGAGCCATTGGGCCAGTTCTTCGGGGTGGCATCTCAGCGAGCAGCTGATGCAGTAGCACCAAGGGTCGGGCTGACAGAACTTTGCGGTCCCGAAGAGTCCAACAACTTCAATTCATCCTCTCTGAGGCCACACCAAGGGTCCTGGTCCTGAAGAGCACCACTTGGGGTCAGAGGCCTGCTCCAGCTAGTTCTGGGTGCTGGTTCAGTTGATTGTGAGCCTGTTATGTCTCTGTGACACTGAACAGGAGGCTAGCAGACCAGCCCTTGGAGTCCTTCTCAGAGTCCTGGATTCATGTGCAGTTCCAATACCTCTGACTTAGGCTGGAGGGCAGCAAGGCAGCAGTCCAGTAAGGCAGTAGTGTAGCAAGGCAGCAGTCCCTTCAGCAGCACAGCATTCCTTTTTCCTGACAGAGTTTGTGTCTGAGGTCCAGTATTTATATGTAGTTGTGCCTTTGAAGTGAGGTTTAAGCTTCGACAGGTTTCCCTTTGAAGTCCCAAGGCATCCTATCTTCCCTGTCCTGGCTCTAGACTAACTGCAGGGGGTATGCAGCCATTTGTGAGGAGAAAGGAAATGGCAGATTCAAGTGTAAGTAGGACTGGGCCCAGCTCCGCCCCGCTATCCTGCCAGTGATGGCCCATTATGGCACACAGGAGCTCTCCATTATGTGTAGCTGTCTAAGAGGAATACACAAAGCTCGACTGTCAGCTACACCCAGTTATGTGACCCAGAGGCAGGCCACAAGCACTAAATTACTAAGGCAGAAAAATGCCAACTTTCTAAAAGTATTTCAAAAACACAAGAGCGACCCATATGTCCACGTAAACTGGGTATTAACCTCATCGCTGCGGCGCAAATTCTGCCGCAGTGCTGAGATTCCAATCACGGGCGTGGTCATGACGGCTCCCGGCCGTCATCAGCACACACCCACCGTGACTCATGACGGCCGGGAGCCGTCATGAGCATGGAAGAGGTTAACTGTGTAGCTAGCAACAATTGTTCACAAGGAACTAATTTTCATGCACAATATTTTAATTTCTGCAAGTTTTGAGCAATTGCAAAGATTTAATCACGAGCCAAAATTTCTGAGTTTTATCTGGAATATGACATAGTATCTACACCTAATTTAATCACAATATGCTTGATATTATAAAGGAAGTAGCACAAAAGTATATTGGTAACCACTCACTTCAGCCAAAGTGAGTCATTTATTCATCATCATAAAGGGATTATTCATGAAAAAACACTCATCGAAATGTATTTACAGTGCATTTAGCAGTAGTAGAAAATCAGTGACATTTGTGACCCCAGTGAAGTGACCATAACCCAAAAACATAGAGTGAATATGTTCCATTTTTAAAAAAGATTTATTGGAAGGAAAAGATGTCTTGATGATGCTGATTTTAATATTCCAGATCAAGGACCGGATTCCTTTCTAGTCCTTAACAGATTGTCCTTAATGGTTGTCGATGACGTTTCGACCCATTTAAGGAATAGGGGTCTCTTCAGGACTGGGAATTCATGGGGACTAGGGGTACTTAAAGCTCCTGTAGGAAGCACTGAGTTGGTTATGATTAGTTCTTCCTATTCGTCTTATCTTTCCTTGGTTCAGGCAACTCAGGGTAATTTCGTGCCATGTATTATTTATCCATATCAAGCCCAGTTCGTCACAAGGTGAGGGCCGAGTCTGGGGTTCTGAGTACAGAGTCGTTCAAGAGGAATCAATTTAGAGAACTGATTGTGCCGTGATAGACAACTAACCGCCGTCGAGTGATGTACCGGCTCGCGATCTGACGTTATTTGGATAAAGACGCTATGGGAAGGGTCCAATCAGCGGAACCACGGGAGAAGCAATGCTCCATCTGTGTGGACACATTGATCAAAACTTCATTGTGAACAATTGTTGCTAGCTACATAAGTTTCTATAAGTAGCATTTTCAGAATTGTAATTTTCCGTCAAGTCTGTTTTATTATTATTATGATAGAACACAAACACATACCACTGTTCAAGCCATATAATAGGCAGATGCTAGTAGATCGAGAGCAACTGGCAGTTTGGCGCACATGTCTAGCATCTTAAAGACTGAGCATGGAGTTATAATTCGATTAGGAAATTATATCTGTGGCAGTAGGAGCCAACAAACACTTTACTCAACTTAACATAATAACTGGACAAGGGAGGAAAAGGAAGAGGAGCCATAGGTGCCGTAGGGTGAGCCCGGACGGGCTACCAAGGGACCTGAGGAAAGGGAAACAAAGACAAAGTGAGTGGAAAAGAGAAGAGAGAGAGAAAAAAGAGAAAGAGGATGGTGGGAAGGGACAGGGGTGGGGGGAGTGGAGGGAGGGGAGGTGGGAAGGAGAATAGGGAGCAGGGCTTCCTGGGAAGGGTCCTCCAGGGCCCCTATTGTGGGCTAGAGGGAGAATAGCGAATTTCTCATATGGTGTGATTGGGCATCTCACAATGAGTGTTAGCTCTATGGTCCAGGAGAACATCTTCGAAGAGCTGGAGGGCGCGGAGTCAGGGAGGAGTGAAATGGGAGTGTTCCAGTTTGGAAAAGTGATTGATCAGTGGTTGCCAAGTATGAGTTCATTTGGGTTCTGTGTATGTAATCCGGCATGTTAAGAGTTCCATCGCCATGACGTGCCAGAGTCCGGTGAACCACAAGGAAATGGGTGGGGCAGAAGGATTCTTCCAGTGGAGGGCAAGGACGTGTTTAGCCTCCCCAGCATATGCGTGATGAGGAGCCAATTGGAGTGGGTCGTGGCTCATAGCTGTTAGGACCGGATACACAGGAGGGCCGCTGTGGGTAAGCTCGGTATAGGGAAACCTACAGTGTCTTTGATGTGGCTCAGGATTTCCTTATATGGTGAGTTATGGGCAGGACCACCAAATATGAATGAAATCACCAGTCGCTGATTGGCAGCGCCAGGAGAGGGGGGATGAGGCGGGTAACATTTTGTGTAAACGTGTCGGGTGTAATACCAACGGGTCATGAGTTTATAGGTGGTTACGTGTTGGGAGATGCTCCTGTATATCCTGAGGAGGTCGTGCCATAATTGTTCCCAGTGTTTTGGGGAAATTTCCTCTGTAGAGTCTGTGCGCCATTGCGTTTGGTAGGTATGAAGGTGGATGGGGGTGGAGTGTTGTAACACCTGCTATGAATGGGAGATCAAGCCCCACGTGCAGTCGAAAGAGCACACCATCGTCTCAAAAGGAGTGAGTGGCCATGTTGCTCCCTGTGCGTTTATTGGTGTGAGTAGCCAGTGCCGGAGTTGGTAATATTGCAGTGTAGATGCATCCTTAAGGTGAAAATCTCTCATGCATTGGTCAAAGGTTTTGAATATACCCGCCTCAAAGAGATCTTGGAATGTGCGGCATTCGCCCTCACCCCAGGCTGGAATTATTGCAACTGCACGGCTGGAGGGAAGCTTGGGTTACGAGCCAGTAGGGTGTTGGGTGAAGGGAAGGAAGTGAGACCCCTAGAGATTGTGATCTAATCTCAGACGTAGAGAGTCTTTTTTGTTAGGTTGGTTATGTACGCACTTCGGGCTGAGTATGTCTCAAGTGCCAAGACAGGTCCAGTCCCAAAGGGGTCTACAAGTCACAGCACGATCCATATGAAACCAATGTTTTTCGCGTTCACCAACAACGCATTCCGATATGTAGCGGAGGTGTGACGCCCAGTAATACTCCAAGAGGTTGGGGCAAGCGAGGCCACCCTGGTTCCTGGGCAACATGAGAAGTTTGTTGGAGAATCTCAGGGGTCCCCTCCCCAGATAAAGGAGTTCACAACATTGAAGGTGTAGGATAGCCGGCTGCGGAATAGGCGTGGGCAGGGTTTGGAATAAGTATAAAACTGTCTGTAAAATGGATATCTTGGCCGCATTGAGACGGCCTTGCCAGGACATAGGAAGCGGTCTCCTAAGTCTCAGGTCTTCCAGAACGGATCGTCTACATTCCGACCAGTTGGCCTTAGACCATGAGGACAGGGAGGAGGCCTCGTTCAGACCTAAATACTAGAGCGAGTGATTTAAAAAAAAAATGTTTTTATTAACATCTTTCAAAAGTGCTCACATTACAGCATGATAGACTTGGTAGTTGCACAGTAGGACATATACGCCATGAAAGAAATGAAAGACAGGCTAACTGCTTCCATATGGCTGGAACGATGAGGATGGTAGTCCAACTGCCATTGTACGGATGTGAGTTCAAGGAAAAAACTGGGAGAGATAAACTATGGGCTTTGTAAGGGAAAGAAGAGGGGGGGGAGAAGGACGGAGACAGGGTCTGGGGTGCAGCATCAAGGATGATGTCCGGATAGCAGCCGTTACTTGCCAGGAGGGGGGGTGCATAGAGCATGCAGAGGTCTACTGTGAGAGTGTGTCTCCCGTCAGGGTGGAGCGGGTGGCGTATGCTGGAGTGTGCAGGTTACCGCTGTAAGGCGTGGACAAGGGGGGGAGGGGGCATGTACGGGGATCACCGCATCTGAGCCCTATTGCGGTTTAGGAGTCGTCGGGAGCGCAGGGGTGGATTGGGAGCATTCAGGGGCAGGGCGCGCATGCGCTTGTTTAAACTGGTGAGAGAGCATGGCCCACTCCATGGATATGGGGTGCTTGCGTTGGCCTTTGGCTTCCTCCTCCCGTAGGAGTTTCTCCTCCGCAAGTGCCCATTTCTGTACCGCCCCCACCCATGCCTCCAAAGGGGGTCCCGATGTTGCCCGCCATTGCATGGCAATGTTTCTTTTAGCTAGTAGCAGGGACAATGCCACGAAGCGGACCTGTACTTTGTGTGTTTTCGGTCTACGAAATATTCCCAGGGCAACCGCTTCCCAGGAGTCTAAGTCTGTGAGTCCCGTGAGGGTGCGGACAGAGGCGAGTATGTTGGACCAATACAACTGTAAAGCTGGGCAGCTCCAAAACATGTGTAGGAAGTGTGCGTCTGATGAATGACACCTAGGACAAAGGAACTGCGTATCGGGGTAAAAGCTCTGTAATCTCGCCGGTGTCTGATACGCTCTATGTAAAATGTAGAACTGTATGTTCTTGAATATCGCGTTTCTAGACACCTTCTTAGGAAATTCAAGCACCTTGACCCACTCCCCGTCATGTAACTGTCGCCCGAATTCGTCCTCCCAGGTGGCCCTCAGAGGGAGTAAGGGCTGGTGCGCAAGCTCACGGATTGACTTATACAGCCAGGTAACAAGATGTCGGCCTATGCCCATGTATAGGATGGTGTGAACGACTGGGTGTATCGCGGGTTCGCCAAGTCGAAGATCATAATATGGGCGAAAAGTGGTGATGAGTTGTCGGTGGGTTAGAAATTGTCCTGGGGAAGGTCATAGTCCTCCATGAGCTGTTTGAATGGGCGAAGCTGCCCCTCCGCGAATAACTCCTCTGCCTCTGTAATCTCGGATTCCGTCCACGCACGGAGAATTGTGTGCTTGAAGTAAGTGTCTCCGTCCGGCCAACCGACCAGCGGCAGCCGCGGTGAGTAGCGTGGGGTCCCTGCCGCGATGCGATGGATCCGTTGCATACACCGGCGAGCCACCGACACCTGCAAGGGATAGGTCCGGCGGGGTTGGTGACCAGGAGCAGCAGCCGACGGAGCTCGGGGACAGGAATAGCACCCGTCATGGTGTAGGTCTCCCCGGTAAGTCGTCCTGCCGTCCAGTACGACAGCCACTGAAGCTGTGCAGCAAGGAAATATGACTCAAAGACGGGGGCGCCTAGACCCCCCTGGGTGGTGGGCAGTTGCAGTTTAGTGAGCGCAATACGGTGCCGGCACCACTCCCAAACCAACGGACCACGCACGCAACTTGGTCTTCATCCTGGACGTCTCCCTCTCGATGAACAGACAAGTCAACGCAGTCTCATCATTGTGCTTCAACACCCTGCGCCTGCTCCGTAAGATCTTCCGATGGATCCCCACCGAAACCAGGAAGACGGTCACCCAGGCGCTCGTCACCAGCCGACTGGACTACGGAAACACCCTCTACGCCGCAACCACAGCCAAACTACAGAAAAGACTCCAGCGCATACAGAACGCCTCCGCACGACTCGTCCTGGACATTCCCCGACACAGCCACATCTCCAGCCACCTGAGAGACCTGCACTGGCTCCCCGTCAGCAAGAGGATCACGTTCAGACTCCTCACCCACGCACACAAGGCTCTCCACGACCTGGGCCCCAAGTACCTCAACAACCGCCTGACTTTCTACACGCCCACCTGCCAGCTACGATCGACCAGCCTCGCCTTCGCCACCGTACCACGCATCCGTAAAGCCACCACCGGAGGAAGATCCTTCTCCTACCAGGCGGCTAAGACATGGAACTCCCTCCCCATCCACCTTCGGCTGACCGAGGACCATCTCTCCTTCAGGAAGCAACTCAAGACCTGGCTTTTCGAGCAGTAACGGACCCCTCCCCCCCAGCGCCTTGAGACCCTCCCGGGTGAGTAGTGCGCTATACAAATTCTGTGATTGATTGATTGATATGAGCGCACGGAGGAGCACGTCTAGTTCACGGAAAAAACTACCGGGTGGGACAACGGGCAGATTGGTAAAGTAATATATTAGTCGAGGAATGATGATAATCTTGGCTATAGCCACCCTACCGATCGGTGCCATCGGAAGGTGTCTCCAGAAAGCCACTGATGACCGAATGCCGGCTAATAACTTACGGTGATTGCCCTCGTAGATGTCAGTGGGAGAGTGGTATAATTGGACCCTGTGATAACGGGGAGCGCCCGCGCTCCAGTGCAGAGTTTGTGTACCGATGCGTATCTCTCGTGGGGCTAGAGATCGATGGAGGGGATATATTGTGGATTTATCCCAGTTCACCTGGAGGCCAGACGCCTCCGCGAACTCCGCCAGGACCATCCAAATGAGCGTCAGGTCCGCAGTGATATCCTTAATATATAGCAGAAGGTCGTTCGCGTACATGGAAACGCAGTGGACCATGTCCGCTATAGGGATACCCCAGGAGATTCCCTCTTCTTCTAGGCAGCTCGCTAGGGGTTCTACCGCCAGGGTAAAGATCAGAGGTGACGGGGGCAGCCCTGCCTAGTACCCCTCCTGACCGGTAGCGGGGATGAAATGTATCAACCTAGCCGGACCCGAGATGTGAGGTTCGTATATAGCAGGTTGGTGTATCGCAGAAGGGTGGGACCTATCCCCGCCCGTCGCAGGACAGCGAATAGGTATGGCCAGGTCAAGGTGTCAAAGGCCTTTTCTAGGTCGAGGATAATACAGGGCGCCCTGGGGAAGGTGTCCCCTACCTGATCCTGAACATTGAACAATCGTCTTATGTTCTGGGACGTGTTCCTGCCGGGGACGAATCCGCATTGGTCCGGATGGACCAAGGGACGTAGTATTTGTTTGTATCTAGTCGCTAGGATTCTGCCCAAGACTTTGCAGTCAGCAGAGAGGAGTGTGATGGGGCGGTAGGAGGACAATTGTCGGGGATCACGGTGCGGTTTAAGGAACGTCCCTATGACGGACTCTCGAAGAGATCCCGGAAGTTCTCCCCTCTCAAATGCGTCCAGAAACAAAGTGGTCAGAAGGGGGACTAAAAGGGCAGAAAAAGTGCTGTAGTACTCAAGGGGCAGGCCATCTAGACCCGGTGCCTTGTTCCGTGCCAGCGCACGTATCGCGACAGAAACGTCTGCCGCCGATATTTTAGCATCCAGGGTGTCCCTATTTGCATCTGTGATATGCGGGATCGGAAGGGGGTCCAAGAAATGGCTTATCGCGCCCTGCCGAAGATTCGTCGGGGTGTCGTAAACCGCAGCATAATGTTGCTGAAATGCATTTAAAATGTCCAATTGGGAGCGCACTAGGACTCCTGTGGGTGTCAAGATCTCCGTAATGGGTTTGGCATCGGCGTCTTGCTTCGCTAGCCATGCTAAAAGCGTACCCGTTTTGTCTCGTTCCTTATGCACCTGGGTGGCATATGCTCGAAAGTTAAACTTGCGCAGATCCGTGAGAGCAGTGGAGTATTGCGCTTTGGCTTCCGCTACCTTGGCCGCCGTTGCGTCATCCGCATCCTCTTTTTTCGTGAGTGTTGCCAACTTGTGTTCAGTGTCGACCGGTGTGCGTTCTATTGTGCGGCGGACCGCTACCACTTGTTTGATGCACGTCCCTCGAGTCACTACTTTAAACGCATCCCATTCTACTAGTCTGGATGTGGCGGACCCTGTGTTGTGAGTGACGTATTCCCCGATCCTTTGTGCATGATCGTGCCGAAATGTCTGGTCGGTGAGGCAGTCCCGGGGGAGACTCCATGTGGGTACTGGTGGGTGAGGAGGTCGCCATTGGACGCGTAATATGTGTGCATCGTGGTGTGAGACTATCCGGCCCAAGGAAGAATCCTTCTGCCCCACACTCTCACAGTTGCACCGTAGGTATCAGGGATGAAGTGCATAAAAACCTGTCTAACCGAACACGTAAGTTATGGGGGATGGAATGAAACGAGTAAAGCTTTGTATGAGGGTGATGGGCTCTCCACGCGTCTACCAGTGCCCAGTGACTAACCCAGCGGCGGAAGCGCTCTGACCGTATATGGGCGGGGGAGTGTGGTGGGGGCAGGTGGGATCTGTCAAGCACAACATCAAGTTCACAATTGTAGTCGCCCCCCAGAATCCATGGGAGAGATGTAAACGGGGCCAGCACAACCGTGAGGGAGTCCCAGAACCTATCCTGTTCAGTATTTGGGGCATATATGCTGCCTAGCAGAACGGGTTGTCCGTCCAGTAACCCTTCTAACAGGGCATACCTACCCTCCCTGTCCACCACCCTGCGGTTTTCCTGAAAGGGGATGCCCGGGCGGACCCAAATCAGTGCGCCTCGTGCAAACGCTGAGTAGGAGGTGGCGCATATAGTGCCCTGCCAGCGGGACCGCAGTTTGTCTACTTCTGGCGCTGTAAGGTGCGTCTCTTGGAGGAACGCAATTTGTGCATGTTGGCGCTTGATATAAGCATAAGCGGTGTATCTCTTGCGTGGTGTATGAAGGCCCGAGCGTTTAGGATGAGAAGACTAACATCTGCGCACTGCATTGAGAAGTTTGATATGCTTGACCCGCGCCTGGAAGCGCGATCGTGATGGTGAAGGGCAAGGACTCTAAGGATGGCCGGGCCGCGCTGTTCCAACAGGGAGACCCCGCCAGTTCCCACCCAGGCGTGTTGGCTGTCCTGTTGTACATGTCTCCTGTGGGGTGCATGGGGTATGAAAATAGGGTAAATAGGACTTGTAACTGGGTGGGAAAACTAACCCAATACTTGGGACGTATCTGAGAACCTGATACGTCCAAACTAGCGCTCATAGACTGTGAGAGCGAACAAACGATACATGGGGTTGGCAGTGCGTGTCTGCGAGGCAGGATCCCGCAGGGGCGTTGGTAGGATTAATGTTTGTCGTTGGAGAGTGTCGTATGGTTAGTTTGCCGCGATATCAGGCGCCAGCATCATTCTGTCGATAGCACCCTCGTCCAGGCCCCCTTCGATGGCCTTCAAAGAACATCGCTCAGTTTCCTCAGCTTAGGGTATTGGTAAGTTGTGGGGTGGCCGGAGGTAGGGTAATAGAGTCAGCTGTGGGATGGGCGCCGTTACTGTCATCCTCGCTTCCCGATGAGAAGAGGTGGGGAACCCTCTCAACGTCTTCCTCAGAGTAAATCAGTGACAGCTTGGAGGGCCTGGCGACGTTCTCGCATAATCTGTTCGAGGTCCGGGGAGTGAACCACATGGCGTCCCAGGGGTTCCCTTCAGCTCTGTTGTCCTTGTGATTGCGGCTGTTGCGAGGCGCGTTTCCTGTTGCGCGGTGCCCTTTGTGTGCGCCTTTGTGGCACCTCGTCAGCGGTTTCTCGTGTACAGTGGTGATCCGCCCATTCACAAGCGTCTCCTGCAGTGGAAAAGAAGTGCGTGGTCCCAGTGGAAATGACTTTCAGGCGGGCCGGGAATAACAAGGAGTATTGTATGTCATTCGCCCGCAGGCGGCGTTTCACCTCCAGAAAGGAGGCTCTGAGCTTTTGCACTGCCTTGGCGTAGTCTGGGAATATCATAATGTGCTGGTTTTCGACTTGTAGCGGACCTGCACACCTGGCAGCCCAAAGCACTGCGTCACGGTCTAGAAAGTGAAGGAACTTCGCAAGCAAGGGGCGGGGGCGGAGCCGGGTGGCGGCTTGCCCGATGGGACCCGGTGAGCTCGCTCTATGGAGAAAATAGCTGTGCGGTCCTTCGGTGGGGTGAAGGATTTGACCCAAGCCTCCATGTATTCGATGTGATGTGTCCCCTCAACACCCTCCGGAAGGCCTAGCATGCGTATGTTACAGCGTCGGGATCGCCCTTCCAAATCATCCAGATGATCCTCTACGTTAGCCAGACGTCCCAGGGTCGTTTGAAGGGTCTGCCGCTGCGTGCTGAGGGTGGGTTGTATGTCTGCGAGCGTTCTCTCTCCCTCTCTCACCTTATCAGCCAGCTTTACGATGGTCATCACGTATAAGGTTGATGTCCGTGGTGAGGGTGCCCAGGCCTTCCTCCATGGAGGCCCTAGAGAGTTCAATGGCTGCCAGGACTCGGTCCAGTTTGTCCAAAATAGTCGAGTCTGTCTGGGCCGTGGATGCTTTAGGGAGCATGCTAGTTTTGGGCTGGTTCTCCGGTGCCGTCTCCGGGACCGATGACTGTTGAGTGGCCCTGGGTTTCCCCAAGTTCCTGGCCGCCGGTACCTTACTCGCTTCCTGAAGGGCTAGAGGCACCGGCACGGTTGTGTCAGCGTGTCCCCGGGAGGATGCTGCCCTGTTGGTAGACTTCTTGGTATAGGGGGCGTAGTGCACCCGTAGATCGCCACCCCCCTAACGGGGTCCGTTCCGTCGTACCGCCAGCCGTGTTTCGTGGGAGGGCACCACGCAGACCACTGGATCAGAGACGACACTGTGGCCCCGTGGCGTGCACCCTGGGTGGAAAACGTCCAGACATCCACCTGTCGAGTCTTGTGAGGAGGGTGGCTGGCACCGGCCTGGTCACTGCGTCTGATCCATCCCCAGGAGGTCTAGCAGGGAGTCGGTTGCTGGCTAGCCCCTCTAGTGGCGTGGCCGGGCAGGGAGGGGGGGCTGCGAGGGCAGTGGAGAGTTAGTGGCGTGCTGCTCACCCTCTGAGGCTCCTCACGTTGTGTCTCCCGGAAGGCACGGCTATTGAGCGTATGGAGCGTCGCCTTACCGGCGCAATCAAGGAGTCAGGTGGTCTTTGAGCGCCAAACTGAGTAGCCAGTAGCTGAGGTGCGGGTCTCCAGGGCACCCTGCGCCGAGATACTGTTGGCTCCTTGGGACACTCTCCCAATATGGGGGGCCCACTGGCCGAGGCCCATGAGAAGGGTGGCCGGCTCCGGTATGTTCAGTGTGCAGGAGCCGCCATTTTAAAGTCAGGCAAGGGGCGGCTGTAGTTTGCCCCCCCCGGCGGCATGGCCGGACAGGAGGGGGGGACAGCAAAGGTGGCGAAGAGTCTATGCCGCGCTGCACACCCACTGTACCTTCATATGTTGGGGCCCCTGGAAGATATGGCTGCTGGTCACAGGGAGCGTCATCTCATGGGCGCCATCCATCTTGACGTCAGGCGGCCTGCAGTTTGGAGCAGCACAGAGAGCGGTGGGGAGGGTGGGGTCCCTGAGGCACCCGGTGTCGAGCCCGTCCCTCGCAAACAGTTGGTTGTGGCCCCCGGGTCTGGTAGGCGAAAACAGTCTCGCGGCGGCGCCGCCGGCAGACATTCGGTGCCGCCGTCTGTCACTGACCTCCTCCGGTGCGCCCTTGGCGTGAATCAGGGTCGCGGCAGATGACAGCTGGGGGTGCGGGAGCAGCCCCCCGCACCGCTCGGGTATCAGGCGCTTATTAATTCCACCCGCAGCAGTAGATCGCCAGGCTCAGTTCTTCAGTCCGGACCAGTCCGGGCTAGAGGCAGGCGCCCGTCATTTTGTGTCCGGGCCCGGGATCGGACTTCGCTGGCCGTATCTCCGCGGAAAGTGCGGAATGTCGCCATTCATCCGCATCCACTGGAGCAGCTGTGGTTCCGCCGTCAGGGTAAGGTTTGGTGTCCCCCGAACGACGAGGTGGCACGAACTTCTGAGCCGCCCGATCGCGGAGCCCTAGCAGACCGCGGCCGCCATCGTGGCTTGCTTAGACACGCCCCCCATACCGGAGCGAGTGATGAGCCCTTTGGAAAGGGGCGAGTGATTGTTGTTCGAGTACTTGCTGTGGAGGGAGCGATAGATTCAGCGCCTGGGATTTGACCATATTGATTTTGAATCCCGAGAGCTTCTCAAAGGATTGAAGGATAGATGCTAGTGTGGGCAAGGAGGTTCTAGGAGTGGTCAATGTAAGTAAAAGGTCATCCACAAATAGAGAAATCTTGTGTTCAATGCCACCAAAGGGGATGCCCTTGATATCCGCCGTCTGGCGTATTGGCTATCGCCAGTGGCTCCACCACCATGGTGCAGCGCAAAGGGGAAAGGACGCAGCCTTGCCTGGTGCCCATTTATATGTGTTTTGATGGGAAGAGATGCCCATTAAGTTGAATCTGTGCTTTGGAGGCAGTGTAAGATGCCATAATCCAGGATGTCATAGTCGGGCCTAAGTCGATTTTCTGCAGGACTGCGCGCAAGAAAACCCAGCCAACCCTGTTGAAGGCTTTTTCAGCATCCAGGAATAGTAGGCAGACAGGAATGTCCAGGTGGTGGACCTTATTCCCTAACTGTGCTACTTGATGAATGTTATCAGCGCCCTGGGGCTGGCTCATGAACACAATCTGATCTGGATCCAACAGGCCGGGTAGATACAGCTCCATGCGATTCGCCAGGATTTTGGTATAGATCTTGGCATCGGTGTTTAGCAGAGCTATGGGGCGGTAGGATGCGCACAAGGAGGGATCCTTTCCCGGTTTAAGGATGAGAACTATTTCCGCCATAGACATCGTAGGGGTGAGGCCTGTGGTTTCAGAGAACAAGTTAAAGAGGCGTAGTAGGTGGTCCTGTAGTTGGGGCAAGAACATGCGATAGATTGAGACTGGAAGGTCATCTGGGCCAGGGGATTTGCCCATTGGCAGATCTTTTAGTGGCTGCTGCAGTTCAGCTAGTGTAATCGGGCCTCTAGGAATTGTGTATGGTAAGGGTCAAGGGGCATCCACGGGCAAGAGTTAAGAAAAGGGCTAATGTCATCTTTGGTGTGGCTTTCCTTTCTATAGAAGGTAGTGTAAAAAGAGTGGAACGCCTGTTGTTTATCGCGCTCGGAGGTAGCCCATGTACCATCTATTGTTTTAATCTTTGAAATGTTGGCCCGAGTTGCCCAGGTGCCAAGTCAGCAAAACCAAAGGGGTTGATGTATGCAGTGTTGAACATTGCAAGCACTCACCCCCAGTCAACTGATCTGGGTTTAATCCATCAGGGTAGACATGGCTTGGCAGTTCGGGCTAGTCTGTTCCCATGAGGCACAGGGTCAGACTGATTTGCATATGGCCATGTCTGAACTGGGGTGGCGGAATGAGCTAAAGAATGATGATGGATTAAACCCAGATCAGTTGACTGTGGGTGAGTGCTTGCAATGTTCAACACTCCGTCCATCATCCACTTTGATTTTGCTAAACAGACATACTCATCATCACTGGGGCGACAGCAAGCATTTGCAATGCAATAGGTCCACATTTGTTAAAAGTTAGAGCTGTTGGCATTGAAAATGACAACGTTTTTTACTTTTTTTTTGCAGTGTAGTAATTATATTTGCATAGTGCTATTGCCATTGGTATAAAAAACAAAAGTCCTTTTTAAAAGCACTGCAGGTTATCTCACATGCACAGTATGTCATCTAGCGCCATCGACTAAATAGCCAGGCACATGTGCAACCATAGGAACACATCCATCGCCTTTTTTGCTTTTGGATAAGGAGGTCAGGGGTGGGGGGGGAGTAAGTCATCTGCACATGTATGTTAATACATTCATTCACACTCACTTAAGTCAGGCACAGTGTAACATGCAAATAAACTTCAATCAACAGCAGCAACAATGAAGCACCCTACCAAGGACCATGAGGGAAGGGAGAACAAAACAAGCAATAATGCCCGAAGTTGGAAGGGGGCAGGGAGGAGATGGAAGCAAGGACGCAGGGGCAAACGACAACTATGGGAGGGCGATGGGTGCAATCAGCAGGTAATAAACAAAGCGGAAGCAACAACAAGCGACAAAAAAAGCTTTATATAGGGAATAGAAGCAGCGGGGGAGGACAGGGAGAAATAGTACCACATTCATGTCGGGAGCAGCTGACGGGCATGGATTAAGTTGAACCAATCTATGCTTGGTCCCAGCTCCGCAGAAATGCCCAGAAATTACTTTTCACCGGCACTGTCCAATTAATGAGCCTGTAAACAAGAGGGACCCAGAAGTGCACAAATTGTAAGCATGGGTGGGCTCCAAGCCCTTTTCTGTATACAATAGTGTTTCACAAGCGAGACGCATGCTCTAGCACATGCTCTCACAAGCTCGACCATACAAATAAGAATAACAGCATGTATTTTGCCCAACCAGTAAACAAATCAACAGGTATCTAGCTAGGGCGTAAATGATCCGAGAAAGGCAGGTGCTGGCACTACAAATACATAGCAGAATAAACAGCTTAGTGTGTACTACATTGTGAGAAGTTGGCCTGATGTGCAGTGCTCACTATTCTAGTGATCACTATATATCAGTCCAAACAACCCTTATTGATGATTGGTTGTAAGTCAACCTTATAGACCAGCTATCCTAGTAGCATGGATACGAGCAGTCTAAGGCTAAGACTCTAGAGGGCGTGTTAAGCCAGCTGTTTTACCATCACATTACCCCTTGAACACCCAGTGAAAGGACACCACACAAGTTGTTATGAAAATAAAACAGTGTATTTATTAGAATCACAACAACCCGGTACTCTTTATGAGGACAGGGTGCTAAGCACACAACAAAACTCTTACGAAAATACTTAAGTTAGCACGTTATACACAAATGCCCGAGGGGCACGAAAAACCATATACTTTAAAAGTGGAATGCGAATTACTAGCAGGTAAGTAACAGTTCTAATAGGCTTTGGAATCGCTAGGACTGGACTAGGGAATCGTTAGATTACTACTAGGAGGCCTAGGGGACTCGGGTGCAGAGTGTGCACTCTCACGCGGGATGCGGGACAAAGTCTATGGAAGCTAGAATTCACAAAGTTAGTGTTCACGGGCGAACCCGACCTGGTAGGGAGAAAACGACAGTGGATCCTGACCCTAGGATAGTGAGGCTATGCTGGGACACCGAAGTGCCGAAGTTACCTAGCCCAGGGGCTGCAGCTGCATAGGTCTGAAAAGACGTCGGGGATCTCGTTGCCGGACCAGGAGCCTGGAAGGAAGAAGTTGCTGGCAGGCGACCAGTGAAGGAAAGTTCGATGGATCCAAGCCTGGATCAAGGAAGAAGAAAACCTGAAAGCAGAGGGGACCAAGTTCTTGAATCACTAGCCAGTGATTAAGTGGGCACCAGGATGGCACCGGGCGAAGTCACCGCAGTCAGGTGAGTGGGCACTGCTGGGCTCTGCAGTCTCTCGGACCAGGAGGCGTTGTCGGCGACCAGGATGGAGGTGCGAGCTGTCCCACGAAGGATGAAGTCGTTGGCGTCGAAGTTACCCAGGATTGGGCAACAAACCTTGGCTAATTCAAGCCCACGCGGTGGACTCAAAATGGCGTCTTGAGTGGACCAGGAGGGTCCAGGGTGCTCCTCTTCTGGAAGGGAGCAAGGGCCAGTCTGGAGCAACCAGACCAGCAGCAGAAATGTCGTCGGGCGTCGTCAGGAAGGCCACAAGCCAACGGGCTAGTAGCCAAACAACGCGGTGAGCAGCGGAAAGCAGAAGGGCCCCACGCAGATCGTGGAGATGCTGGGGGGCTGCACTTCGGAGCTGGAGCTGCTCAGAGTCGGGGCTTCTCGGACCCCAAAGCACTCACCAGTAGATTACTCGGCGGGCTTGCTGGAAAGAAGTCGTGCAGTCTTGCAGATGGCCGGTCCCTTGAGGTCTCGTCGCACCCACGGTTCTCAGCTGGGCTGTAGAGGTGGGTAGAGGTCAGAGGTGCCAGGGAAGCCGGTTCTCGTCGAGCTGGGCAGTCGGATTCCGGAGGAAGGACTTACAGCAGACCGCAGTGTTCTTGGATGGTGCCTGCGGATGCAGGGTGACTACTCCTTAGTCACAAGGGAGAAATCTTAGGAAGAAGTCTTGAGTTCCTTTCGCAGAAAGTAGTTTCAGGATTCAAAGATGATCTGATTTGGAAGGGGGCCAGTCTCTACCTTTATCCTGTAAAAAGGGGCTGGCACGCGACTAAGTCCTGCCCTATGGGTGGGACTAGGAGGGGGGTGGTTACACCCACTTCCTTGGCGGGCTTTTCCCCAGCACAGGGTCTGGAGTGACCCTGGAACTGGTTCCAGCCAGCCTATGCACAGTGAGCACCGGGGTGCCACGTGCAGTCACCTTCCTCTAAAGCCCTGCCTACCTACAATACACAAAACCCTGTCTGGGACGGTGCTGGCACCGCCCCTGGCAGGAAACCCTTTGTCCTTATCTCCTGCTCTGGGAGGACTCCCAGCAGCAGGAGGGCAGACTTGTGTCTCGGTGGCAGCATCCATTTTGTGGATGCTAAGGCTCTGTCTGACTTTTAACCGGGTTATAGGTTACAGGCATGTCGTGTCCCTCTAGAAGGGTGGAATGCTAACCCCGTCGCCAGAATTGGCGAGGGGTTAGTATTCCAATTCGTATGACACCTTACTCGACATGTTTTGATAAAGCGATACCAGAGTTGGCACATAACCGCGAGGATTATAATGCACTTAAGAGTATATGGTATGCGATATCATGGAAACGGCTAAGGGATGGATCCCGAAAGCCGCAGACAGGCTCAGCTCATGCTAGAGCACCATCTCACACGATTCCAAGCACTCTGCCTTCAGGATTGTTAAGGCCTGCTATAGGAGTGACTGATAGGAGATCTGTGTGTCCATTTTTAGGGTTAGATATAGGTATACTATATCTAAAGCAAAGGGTGAGTACACCACCTTGCCCCAGCTGTCGTGCAGCCAGTTGTGTCAGTTTTAGTTAGTCAATCCAGGGGTGGCATAATACATGCTTCAGCCCCTGGGAGACTTCTGGGTGCACCTCAGCCCTGGGTACAGGGACTTGGAGAGGGCCCAGTGCCAATTCAGTACCTGAGTACAATTTGGATAGAGAGAACAGCTAGGCTGTGGGTCTGATTAGCAGGCCCACAGCCAGGGAAAGTCGTAAACCAGTGCAGCAAAAAGCAAAAATCTGGGTGATCATAGGATTGCAGACCCTACTCTCCTACATGACCCCCCCCCAAACTTTGGGACAATAAGCTAACCTTGACCAGGTGAGTCTTCTTGCTCTAAGTGGAAATACCTGGAGAGCCCATCAGCATTGCTGTGATCAGTCCCAGGTCTATGCTCCACTGTAAAATCCATCCCCTGTAGGGAAATGGACCACCTAAGCAGTTTGGGGTTTTCACCCTTCATCTGATTTAGCCACAAGAGGGGCTTATGGTCTGTCTGAATGGTGAAGTGAGTGCCAAACAAGTAGGCCCTCAGCTTCTTCAGGGCCCAGACCACAGCAAAGGCCTCCCTCTCAATAGCTGACCAATTTTTCTCTCTGGGTGTCAACCTCCTACTAATGAAAGCAATAGGCTGATCATTACCATCAAAATTCAGTTGAGACAGAACAGCTCCCACACCCAACTCAGAAGCATCTGTTTGGACAATGAATGGCTTGGAGTAATCTGGACTCTTGAGGATAGGTGCTGTGCACATGGCCTGCTTTAGGTCATTGAATGCTTTCTGACAGCTTGCTGTCCACTGAACTTTCTTTGGCATCTTTTTGCTTGTCAGGTCATTAAGGGGGGTCACTATGGACCCATAATTTCTGACAAACTTCCTATAGTACCCAGTCAGGCCCAAGAAAGCTCGAACCTGAGTCTGGGTGATGGGAGGAGTCCAGTCCTTGATGGCCTGTATCTTACTCTCCAGTGGCTGAACCTGGCCTCCACCTACAAGGTGGCCCAGGTATACAACCTGTGACTGCCCTATCTGGCACTTTGTGGCCTTGATAGTGAGGCCTGCCTTTTGCAGGGCCTCTAACACTTTCCTCAGGTGGACCAGGTGATCCTCCCAGGTGGAGCTAAAGACAGCAATATCGTCAAGATAAGCTGCACAGAAGTCATCCAGCCCAGTGAGGACTTGATTCACCAACCTTTGGAAGGTGGCAGGTGCATTTTTCAGTCCAAAGGGCATTACCACAAATTGATAATGCCCTCCAGGGGTAGAAAATGCTGTCTTGGGTTTGGCTTCCTCAGCTAACCTGATTTGCCAATACCCAGCTGTCAAATCAAATGTGCTTAAGAAGTTGCCAGAAGCCAATCTATCTATAAGCTCATCTGCTCTTGGTATTGGGTGGGCATCAGTCTTAGTGACTGCATTGAGGCCTCTGTAGTCTACGCAAAACCTCATCTCTCTCTTACCACCCTGGGTGTGAGGCTTTGGCACTAGAACTACTGGGCTAGCCCAAGGGCTATCTGAGGGCTCAATGACTCCCAGTTCCAACATTTTCTGCACTTCAGTTTTGATGCAGTCTCTAACATGATCAGGCTGTCTGTAGATTTTACTCTTGACAGGCAGACTGTCTCCAGTGTCAACATCATGGGTACACCAATCAGTTTGGCTGGGTGTCAGAGAGAACATATGTCGAAAGGATTGCAGAACTTGCCTGCAATCCTGTTGCTGATGGTCAGTGAGGCTGCCACAAAAGACAACACCATCAACTGACCCATCATCAGGATTCTGAGTGAGCAGGTCTGGGAGAGGGTCACTCTCTTCCTCCTGTCCCTCATCTGTGGCCATGAGCAAGCTCATGTCCTTCCTGTCAACATATGCCTTGAGCCTGTTAACATGGAGCACTCTGAGAGGGCTCCTGGGAGTTCCAAGGTCCACCAAGTAGGTAACCTCTCCCTTTTGCTCAATGATGGTGTGGGGCCCAGACCATTTGTCTTTCAGAGCTGCTGGGGCCACTGGCTCCAGCACCCACACCTTCTGTCCCGGCTGGTACACAGTCAGTACAGCCTTTTGGTCATGCCAAGCTTTTTGAAGTTCCTGGCTGGCCTCAAGGTTTTTAGATGCCTTTTCCATATACTCAGCCATCCTGGAGCGGAAACCAAGTACATAGTCCACTATGTTGGTTGCAGGCTTTTTGAGAGGTCTCTCCCATCCTTCCTTCACCAAACACAGGGGTCCCCTTACAGGATGCCCATACAGAAGCTCAAAAGGGCTGTAGCCAACCCCCTTCTGTGGGACCTCTCTGTAAGCAAACAAGAGGCAGGGGATCAGGACATCCCATCTTCTCCTAAGAGGTTCAGGTAGTCCATGAATCATCCCTTTCAGGGTCCTGTTGAATCTCTCAACAAGCCCATTGCATTGTGGATGATAGGGTGTGGTGAACTTGTAGTTCACACCACACTCTTTCCACATGGCAGTCAGATAACCTGACATGAAGTTTGTACCTCTGTCAGAAACGACCTCCTTAGGGAAACCCACTCTGGAGAACACTCCAACTAGGGCTCTTGCCACTACAGGGGCTGTAGTGGTCCTAAGGGGAATAGCCTCAGGATACCTGGTGGCATGGTCCACCACCACCAGTATAAACTTGTGTCCTGATGCTGTCTGGGGTTCCATTGGACCAACAATGTCAATCCCCACTCTTTCAAAGGGAACCCCCACCACAGGTAGTGGTATGAGGGGGGCCTTTGTTGTGCCACCTGACTTACCACTGGCTTGGCAAGTGACACATGAGCGACAAAACTCCTTGGTATTCTCATTCATATGGGGCCAGTGAAAGTGTGAGACAAGCCTGTCCCAAGTCTTTGTCTGACCTAAATGACCTGCAAGGGGAATCTCATGGGCCAAGGTGAGAAGGAAACCTCTCAGAGACAAGGGGATGACCAGCCTCCTGGTTGCACCAGGCTTGGGGTCTCTTGACTCAGAGTACAGGAGTCCATCTTCCCAGTATACCCTGTGGGCACCTGTGGCATTCCCTGCAGCCTCAGCAGCAGCCTGCTGTCTGAGGGGTTCAAGGGAAGGGCAGCTCAACTGTTCCTTCCCCAGGTCTGCTCTGGAGGGTCCCCCTGAGCCCAGAAACTCAACTTGATCAAGTTCAAGCTCTTTAGGCTCAGTTTCCCTCAGCTCTTCTAGATCAGCCTCCTCAGAGACTTGATCCTCAACCTGGGGCAAGGGGGAAGGCAAAGCCTTACCCTTACTGCTCTTCTTCTTGGAAGGTGTCTGGTCCATAATTTCAGGATCCAGCACCTGTTCAGTGGGGCATCTTCTGGCCTGTGACCTAGTCACAGCAAGCACATGTGCTGGCAAGCCTAACATCTCCATGTGAGTCCTCTGCTCCACTTCTGACCATTGTGATGACTCCAAATCATTGCCCAACAAACAATCAACTGGGAGGTCTGAACTGACTACAACTTTCTTTTGTCCCTTCACTCCACCCCAGGAGAAAGCTACAATTGCCACACTATGACTAGTAGTGACATTGCTGGCATTGGTCACCAGGAAATCAGTACCTGGCATGATCTGTCCAGGGTCCACAAAGTTAGGTGTCACCATGGTGACACTGGCACAAGTGTCCCTATAGGCCTGAGCCATCTTGCCATTAATCAAAGGTGTCTGCCTGTATTTGCCCAAAGTATTGGGACTTATTTCAGGGGACATATCCATATCCCCTGTACAGACAAGGACAGCCTGAGTGAGTGTGCCAACTAAGTTGTCAGACCCCTCAGTACACAAGGTTAACCCAACTAATGCCTTGGGAGTGACACTACCACTACTGACTGTACTAGGGGGTGCAGTTGCTTTAGGAGCTGTAGTGGCAGGAGTTTGTCCTCCTCTTTTGGTGCACTCACTAAACCAGTGAGATTTACTTTTGCAGTACTGGCACCACCTTTTTGACTGGCCTTCTTGAGTCTTCTTCTTCTGGGAAGCCTGACCCCCACCCTCTTTGGTTTGTTGGGGACCTGGTGAAGACTTCTGGTCATTTTGCTCATTCTTAACATTACCCTTCTGGTCTGCTTTCTTCTGACCACCCTGGTTCTGGTTCTGGTTCTGCTTGATCCTTGTCCTGACCCATTTGTCTGCCTTCTTTCCCAATTCTTGGGGAGAGGTCAGATCTGAATCAACAAGGTGCTGGTGCAGCAACTGGTTCTGACAATTGTTCAAAATGTGTTCTCTCATCATTAGATTATACAATCCTGTGTAATCTGTAACCTTGCTACCCAGCAACCAGCCCTCCAAAGCCTTAGTGGCACAATCCACAAAATCAGACCAGTCCTGAGACTGAGTTTTCTGGGTGTCTCTGAACAGCAACCTGTACTGCTCAGTGGTTAAACCAAACCCATCAACCAGTGTATTCTTCAGGACCTGGTAATTGTTAGCATCCTCCACTCTTGTAGTGAGGAGCTTATCTCTACCTTTACCATCAAAGGAGAGCCACAGTATAGCTGCCCACTGACTCTGGGGAATGTTCTGCACAGTGCAGGCCCTCTCCAGAGCAGCCATCCATTTCTGGATGTCATCCCCTTGCTTAAAGGGGGGCACTATTTTAGTCAGGTGTTTAGTATCTAAACCCTTCTCTCTATCTCTTGGGAGATTGCTGCCACCAGTGGGAGCTAGCCCACTCATCTGCTGCTCTCTTGCCAGGGCAAGCTTCTCTTTGGCCAGGGCAATTTCTTCCCTTTCAATCCTCAGTTCAGCTTGTCTCATCCTAGCCTCATGCTCCTTTCTCTGAGGGGAAGTAAATCTCCTCTGTGGAGGATTCCTTCTCCCCTGAGAAGAGGCATTAGAGTGCAGAGATCTATTGGAGTCCCTAGAAAGAGATCTATCTCTCCTAACTCCAAGGTTAGGCCCACTTCGGGTTAGTACTGGGGGGCCCCCAGATCCTAGCCCAAGTAAGTCTAAGTTGGTCCTAGTTAGCCTTCTGACTACCTCAAGACCCTTGTCTACCTCATCCCCAGAGAGTACCTCCTGATCCTCCTCCTCAACTGCTGAATCAGTGTTGTGGAGATCTGGATCCCCAGAGGTTCCCTCTAAGGCTGGCATGTTCTCATGTAACTGAGAAAGCTTTCTGGCATCATATGTCTCTAAGAGACCTATCAGAAAGGAAGTGGTGGGGTTAGACCCCTGCTTCAGTTTCCTGGAGACACAGATCTGTCTCATCTCATGGAAACTGAGAGCTGCATATCTTGAAGTGACCTGTGGAGGGTCAACACTGACCAGGGGAGTCTCAGTAGAGTCCTCCTGAGTCGACATGCTTTTCTAGTGAGGTGTAAGTGGTGCACTTACCTACACTATATGTTTGCCTACTGATCCCTTGCTAGAGTTGTAGTTTAGGGTGTGCTAGGCCCTAGGAGCTACAACAGCTGGTTCAGTAGAACTCAGAGTATTCTAAGCTAAGTTATATGTACCTTTAGTACTTATGTGATCTTTCACAAGATATTCTTAGGATATGTGTGGTAAAACAACAGCAAGCTCAAATCCCAACCGCTGCTCACCAATGTGAGAAGTTGGCCTGATGTGCAGTGCTCACTATTCTAGTGATCACTATATATCAGTCCAAACAACCCTTATTGATGATTGGTTGTAAGTCAACCTTATAGACCAGCTATCCTAGTAGCATGGATACGAGCAGTCTAAGGCTAAGACTCTAGAGGGCGTGTTAAGCCAGCTGTTTTACCATCACATTACCCCTTGAACACCCAGTGAAAGGACACCACACAAGTTGTTATGAAAATAAAACAGTGTATTTATTAGAATCACAACAACCCGGTACTCTTTATGAGGACAGGGTGCTAAGCACACAACAAAACTCTTACGAAAATACTTAAGTTAGCACGTTATACACAAATGCCCGAGGGGCACGAAAAACCATATACTTTAAAAGTGGAATGCGAATTACTAGCAGGTAAGTAACAGTTCTAATAGGCTTTGGAATCGCTAGGACTGGACTAGGGAATCGTTAGATTACTACTAGGAGGCCTAGGGGACTCGGGTGCAGAGTGTGCACTCTCACGCGGGATGCGGGACAAAGTCTATGGAAGCTAGAATTCACAAAGTTAGTGTTCACGGGCGAACCCGACCTGGTAGGGAGAAAACGACAGTGGATCCTGACCCTAGGATAGTGAGGCTATGCTGGGACACCGAAGTGCCGAAGTTACCTAGCCCAGGGGCTGCAGCTGCATAGGTCTGAAAAGACGTCGGGGATCTCGTTGCCGGACCAGGAGCCTGGAAGGAAGAAGTTGCTGGCAGGCGACCAGTGAAGGAAAGTTCGATGGATCCAAGCCTGGATCAAGGAAGAAGAAAACCTGAAAGCAGAGGGGACCAAGTTCTTGAATCACTAGCCAGTGATTAAGTGGGCACCAGGATGGCACCGGGCGAAGTCACCGCAGTCAGGTGAGTGGGCACTGCTGGGCTCTGCAGTCTCTCGGACCAGGAGGCGTTGTCGGCGACCAGGATGGAGGTGCGAGCTGTCCCACGAAGGATGAAGTCGTTGGCGTCGAAGTTACCCAGGATTGGGCAACAAACCTTGGCTAATTCAAGCCCACGCGGTGGACTCAAAATGGCGTCTTGAGTGGACCAGGAGGGTCCAGGGTGCTCCTCTTCTGGAAGGGAGCAAGGGCCAGTCTGGAGCAACCAGACCAGCAGCAGAAATGTCGTCGGGCGTCGTCAGGAAGGCAACAAGCCAACGGGCTAGTAGCCAAACAACGCGGTGAGCAGCGGAAAGCAGAAGGGCCCCACGCAGATCGTGGAGATGCTGGGGGGCTGCACTTCGGAGCTGGAGCTGCTCAGAGTCGGGGCTTCTCGGACCCCAAAGCACTCACCAGTAGATTACTCGGCGGGCTTGCTGGAAAGAAGTCGTGCAGTCTTGCAGATGGCCGGTCCCTTGAGGTCTCGTCGCACCCACGGTTCTCAGCTGGGCTGTAGAGGTGGGTAGAGGTCAGAGGTGCCAGGGAAGCCGGTTCTCGTCGAGCTGGGCAGTCGGATTCCGGAGGAAGGACTTACAGCAGACCGCAGTGTTCTTGGATGGTGCCTGCGGATGCAGGGTGACTACTCCTTAGTCACAAGGGAGAAATCTTAGGAAGAAGTCTTGAGTTCCTTTCGCAGAAAGTAGTTTCAGGATTCAAAGATGATCTGATTTGGAAGGGGGCCAGTCTCTACCTTTATCCTGTAAAAAGGGGCTGGCACGCGACTAAGTCCTGCCCTATGGGTGGGACTAGGAGGGGGGTGGTTACACCCACTTCCTTGGCGGGCTTTTCCCCAGCACAGGGTCTGGAGTGACCCTGGAACTGGTTCCAGCCAGCCTATGCACAGTGAGCACCGGGGTGCCACGTGCAGTCACCTTCCTCTAAAGCCCTGCCTACCTACAATACACAAAACCCTGTCTGGGACGGTGCTGGCACCGCCCCTGGCAGGAAACCCTTTGTCCTTATCTCCTGCTCTGGGAGGACTCCCAGCAGCAGGAGGGCAGACTTGTGTCTCGGTGGCAGCATCCATTTTGTGGATGCTAAGGCTCTGTCTGACTTTTAACCGGGTTATAGGTTACAGGCATGTCGTGTCCCTCTAGAAGGGTGGAATGCTAACCCCGTCGCCAGAATTGGCGAGGGGTTAGTATTCCAATTCGTATGACACCTTACTCGACATGTTTTGATAAAGCGATACCAGAGTTGGCACATAACCGCGAGGATTATAATGCACTTAAGAGTATATGGTATGCGATATCATGGAAACGGCTAAGGGATGGATCCCGAAAGCCGCAGACAGGCTCAGCTCATGCTAGAGCACCATCTCACACGATTCCAAGCACTCTGCCTTCAGGATTGTTAAGGCCTGCTATAGGAGTGACTGATAGGAGATCTGTGTGTCCATTTTTAGGGTTAGATATAGGTATACTATATCTAAAGCAAAGGGTGAGTACACCACCTTGCCCCAGCTGTCGTGCAGCCAGTTGTGTCAGTTTTAGTTAGTCAATCCAGGGGTGGCATAATACATGCTTCAGCCCCTGGGAGACTTCTGGGTGCACCTCAGCCCTGGGTACAGGGACTTGGAGAGGGCCCAGTGCCAATTCAGTACCTGAGTACAATTTGGATAGAGAGAACAGCTAGGCTGTGGGTCTGATTAGCAGGCCCACAGCCAGGGAAAGTCGTAAACCAGTGCAGCAAAAAGCAAAAATCTGGGTGATCATAGGATTGCAGACCCTACTCTCCTACATACATCAATAAAATACACCAATCAGTGCAAATTATTGTTTTGCAGCTTCAATAGACCCATCACCATTTACACCGGGATCTCCAACCTTTTGTGTGATAAGAGCTACTTCCGTGCAATGAAAATCACTGCAACCTACTATTATTAATAGTGCTTTAACAGAGACCAAATCAGACAAGGATGCATTAGTGCCCACCATATTCAAGATTACCAGCAAGAATCACTTCAGCACCTCAAGAAGGTTGCCAGCAGTAATGTAAAAACAGCTTTGTAAATTTGTTTTGCCTATATGTAGGTAATACATGCTGGCCACAGCACCAGTGCCCATGACACAAAAGCAATCATATTAGTAATACGTCTCCCCACAAATGTATCACAAAAAATGGGCTTAAACTCAGCCACTTTTCTTCAACGGTCAGCTGATGAGTTGTGAAAATTCACACATTTATATCTTAGAACACAAATCTGTCCTTACAAACATTCATTCATCCAAGCAAAAGGCTACAATTTAGAAGGGTGGGATGCACACAGGAGAGCTACTGGCAAATAGATAGAGCAGTATCAGGAGCTCACGAGCTACTGGTTGAAGCCCAGTTGCACATTTTCACTTGGGTTACACCTAAGCTGCCACAGTCTTCCATTAAACAGAAAGGTTTTCTTCTAAATCTCCCCTCGGCCAATGGCATGGGAAAAAATACAACGCTTTTTAAAAAAAAGAAACGTTATTAATTAATAAGCACTTGGAAGTGGACAAAGAGCCTAGTTTCTCTGTTTCAACCAGAGTGAATGACGGAAAACGGAGTTACTGACTACTATACCTTGCACGTTGCACCAGTGTGCCTGAGAGGCGTCCAGTAACGCTTTAAAGTATGGCGAGTGAGAACGGTCTACTCTGCTCAATAAGCTGAAACGACTCTCGATTCTTCTCTCGCTAAAGCCCCCAGCTCATCCCCCTCTGGAAAAAGAGCTATAGCTGGGAAAGGACGAGGCCTCTAATGTTTTCCTTTCGTACCCCACATCCGTTCAGGGAAACTATGGTCACGGTTTCTATGGTCCGTTCTTCCTTAATGTCCCATTCCCTGAATTTTTGCCCTGATACTTACCGCATATAGACCACTTCGGCAGCCCCGGGACAGAGAGGAAAGTCGCCGCACGCCTGAACAGCACGTCACACATTCCGACTTACGGCGCAACGACTACACAACTTTTCAGAGAAAAACGGTTCGTCACTTCTGGATTGCTAGGGCAATGAGATTTCAAGCGATTTAGGCAATGTTTGATTCTCACTTCCGGACTTCGGACAACCGGTTGAAAACGTGAGGCATCTAAGCAAATGAATATACCTCGATGCAATATATGATTGGGCGTTTCCGGTTATTGTAGGTAGCTGATGAGCGCACCATGTTTATGTTTTAAAAATAAGAGACACAACAACCACCTGGATATACTAAAATGATGATGGGAGGATGCGCAGCGTTCTCTTATTATAGGTCAGGCAGTGGAGTTTGATGCTTACGTGTACACAGTGAATGTTCACTATTTTTTTACTGTTTGCTATTCTTTAACAGGATTCTAAAATTGTTTTAAACAACAACCATCTATGAAAAACACATGCTGTAACAACTGAATTGCTGGTGTCAAAGTCACACAGTGCAGCATTTGGTATTTTTTTACCAATACAGAAATAAAGAAATCACAGTAAAATAGTTATTTATATGCTTATATGACATATCAGAATGGTCTCACACACACATACTCATATCTGCAAAGTTTTCCATGCCTCATAAGCTGCGATAGGTCAGTTTTTTCTGGTACTTGGAGCTGCAGAGTTACTTCCCTGTGAAATGGATCCAAAAAAGGACAAGCCCACGAGTGGTGCGCGCGAGCGCCACAGCGAGCCATGTAGTTTCAATTATCGCGCCCGTGTCTGGGCACAATAATTGAAACCACATGGCAGCGTTGCGGGTAACAAACACCAATAGGCCATGGGTGGAGCAATGCGCCCGCCTTTGGCCAATTGCGTGCTGTCTTTGATAAAAAAAAAACGCACGCAAAGGCCAATAGCGTGGGCCAAAAGGAAAAGCACACGCATAAGCTTTTGCGATTCCTAGGTCTGTTTTTAAACCCCCTACAAGAGGTCTCTCGCTGCGCGTGCAGGGCTGCACACTGCAACACTAGGGCGCGAGACCTAAAAAGGGTAAAGAGTTTACTTGAGGGGGGGGGAACATAATCAACTCTTGCCTAAAGTCATCAAATGATGCTGCAGATTTGGGGAGCAGACAACTGGCAACGGGCACAGTACTGAGGAGGTATGCATATTTAGGCATCTCAGGATTTAAACCTGATGTATACTCCAATATCATAGACATGCCCCTGCCAGATAATCAGTTATTTGGCTCAGGAGTGGGCCAAACTCTGGGGGATGAAAAAATGGCAACAAAACTGCAACAGCCATAGGAGCCCTCCAAGTGCCACGGTGGCAACAACAACAAGCAAAGCCCTTTTTTCGAGGCTAAGGGAAAGTAAGAAGGAGAAAGTAATGTGACACCCCCACACACACGCCCATACACCTGCAGTGGGAGAATAAAGGACTTCATAAACAACTGTAATTCCATTACCACAGACAATTGGGTTGTAAATATTATACACTATTGCTTAGTGTTGGGAGGAAAAAAGGCAGATTGTTGTCAGGTGTATCCAGTTCCTCAAATGCTTTCAGACACTCTGCAGTCCATATCACTTTCCTGGCCTGCTTCCTAAAAGTAAAAAAAAAGTCAGTGAGGCAACTATACTCCCATAGTTTGCCACAAAGTTCCTGTAATTCCCGGTGATTACTAAAAAAGCCCTCACTTCATTCTGGGCAGCTACTGAGGAGTGCTTTGCTGTAGTGTGGGCCTTGCAAAAGTTACACTGTTATTTATTTGGCACTATGTGCCCGATGTAGGTAATCCCAGATTACCGATTCTTAAATACCGAATCATACCGATTTGGTATGTAAGAACTGGCAATCGGGATGTAGGTAATTTTACCGATTTAATTACCGAATCGGTATGATTCGGTAATTACCGAATCGGTAAATACTGAATCGGTAATTGGGGGAAACATAGAAGGGTGGCAGGGTGTCACTTTGACACCCTGTTGCACCCCTCAATTGTGCATGGCTGCACATGTTGCAGACATACATGCCCTTAGGGCATGTATGTCTGCAACAGGGCACTGTTTTAAAAGCAAAAAAAATGATTTTTAAAGGGTTTTCATTATTTACCACCAACTTCTAGTTGGTGGTAAATAACTTATTCTTAAACCCCTGTAGCACTGATTACAGTGCTACCTAGATGTCAAGATACAGATTCGGTAATTTTACCGAATCGGTATTTTACAGAATCGGTAAAATTACCGATTCGGTAAAATTACCGAATCTGTATTTTAACATGCCCCTACATCCCAAACTCCAAATACCGGTCGGTAACGGCCGAAATCGGCCGTTACCGACCGGTATTTGCCTTCCTACATCTGGCCCTAAGTTTTCAGTGCAAACGGATCATAAGCCACTCATATGTTTGGTGGCTATGAAAGTAGAGTATCCCAAGTTAAGATGGTCTACATCTTGGCAAGGGTTAGACTTTGTGATGACGCTGCAATGCTGGTGGACTTTCCCACCGATGTTATCGATCTGACCACCCAACCTCTCCAGGTTAGTATTAGGTTCGGAGTGTTCTGATCTGGGAAGTGCATCTGTTGGGGCGGAAAAGTACTCTACAAGGTAATAGACGTGCAGCCCTTCCCTGAGTGCCCAACTCAACTGATGTCTGTATCCCTAATGCTGATTTTTGTTGTTATAGGCAAACACAAATCTTGGGTGTGTGCAGTGACATAAGCCTGTCTCACGGCCTGCAGTCTTGTTGGACTGGTGTGAGGAGCCCAAAGTTCTACCCTGAGAGTGGCAGTGGCAGCAGCATACCGTGTAATAATCAGCAGTAGAGAAAAGGTCCTTTTAATACCTTTGTCACTGGAGTTAGGCCTACAGTCTACCTCACTTTTAAAAGTTCTGCTGCTCTGTGCTTAACTCACCCGTAGCTGCATCAAGTTGTTATGAAGTGCTGCGCAGCACAAGTGGTGTATGTGCACCGGGGTGTATGTGTGCCTGGGAAGAGTGCTGAAAAATTCAGTACTGAGTAGTGCATGCACGAAGTATGCATGTGCTGGAGGTGAATGTGCCTATGTGTGCTACAGTATCTGAAGGGTGTAGTGCTGTTCAGTGCGAGCAGGGTAAATGCATGTCCTGAATGTATATGTGCCCCTTGGTGGTACAGTGCATGAAGGATACAGTGCTGAGCAGTGCGTATATTTTAAACGCGTATGCTGGAAGCATGTGTGTGCGTGCCTGTAAGTGGTACAGTACATGGAGGATTAAGTACTGTGCTGTATACATGCATTGGATGTATGTGTGCAGGTGGATGGTACAATACATGGAAGCTCTGAGTTCTATTTTGGGAGGCGCAGGTCAGAACAGTGAGACATGGAGAGGAAGTAAAGAGATCCCCTCAAACAGATTTGTGTATTGCTTCATTCCTGTAACTGAGGTGGGACACACACACTGCGGAGGGAAGGACCAGGCCTCCTCTGTACACTTCAAAGGGTGCTCTTTGATTCAGTGAGAGGTCACAAGTAAGGGTCCTGGTCATAACTCATGAAGGAGATGGGGCGGATAAGAGAATCATAGAAAATAGGGCTAGAGGTCCTGGGCTAATGTTTTGAGGCACTTATCACTGTGACATCAAGGTGTGAACTGTAATCACTCCCATGGCCTGTGTTGTTGGACTATCTGTTTTGGAGACACTCCTGCTGTGACAGACACCTTTTTTCAGAGAAATGTTATGTTACGTTAATTTTGTTTATATACCGCATGGCTGCCCCAGCAACAGGGCGTCCCAGCGCTTGCAGACATACCAGCCGGTGGAGCGCAGCAGGGTGAACGGCGGAGTAAGAACATTATAAGGCAGCCGGTGTGCTGACCTCCCTAAACGGAGGCAAACAGCCAGGTTTTAATTTGTTTTCAAAAGAGCCAGTGGTCTTGTGTGGCGCGTGCCTCAAGGGGGAATAGAAGGGTAATCACTTCAAAGAAAGCAGAATCCCAACAAACAACTTCAAAGACTTAGACCTTAAGTAACATTTGGTGTCTGGAAAAGGGCCATAAGAAGAGGAGTTTAAAGACCCCAAAAGTTGTCATCTGCAAGCAGCCAGACTGGATGTGTGAGGGGCTCTGCAAGCCTTCTGCCTGTAACCAGGACTGAGGGCCAAGGCCTGCTAGCCTTCCTAGTAGCTGAGAGGACATTCAGGAAGTCCAAGACTATCTTGCCTGAAGCCTAGAGCACCAGCTCCTGCCTGCTTTTCAAGACTAGTGTGCCCTGTGAGGAAGAGGAGAACGTTGGAGGGAGCGAGGTTCAGTGCGGAAGCCCTGTCAGGTTTACTCCCTGTGTAAGGTGTGCAAACACGGCTGCAGCGTAGATCATGTTGCCCATGTGCAGGGCTGAGTCACAACCCCTGTATACAGGAGAGGGCCACCATGAAGATAGCCTTCTAAAAGACTGCCATGAGGTAAGAGCCAAAGCCTTGTGGGACAGAGGTGTGGCGACCCCATATGCCAGGAGGGAACGTCTTGTGAAAGACTGCTGTGCGGTTTGAGAAGAAGCCTTGTGCTGTGTGGTGAACACTTACTGAACAGGAGAATCTGCAGGAAACCTACAGTCGCTCCAAGAGCGGGACCACAAGTGCAGCCGCCAGGTCCACTTGTGGCCCACTTACCTGATCTTGCCTCATGCCGATGAGAGCGCCTGCGGCCAGTGTGCACTCGAGAACTCTGAATGCCCCCCTCTTTCAAGTGTGGGTAAGGCTAGTTTCGGGCCTGTCGGCCCCAGGAAATCTTACTGCTAACTTACTGCTAATAGTGATGCAGCGCTAGAACATGGCTAGTAGGGCATACCCTGGATGTTACCAGTATCGAATGGGGAATAACCATTATAGCAAATGCTAGGAGGGAGTGGGATAGGGAATTACCATTGAAGTACTAGAACCCGGACCTCAAGGGGGATTGTGAATTTGTTCTGCATGCTGTATTTTTGCTTCATGTTAAATAGCGGTATAATATAAAATGCTTCTATTTTTTCATTAAAGTATGTACTTGGCTGGATAATTCTTGAATTGCTGCTGCTGTGTGCATTGTGAGTTGTGAGCCCGTGTTCAGTATTCTGTATCCACATCCCCCCCCAACCCTCCCACCCCC
Source organism: Lissotriton helveticus (assembly GCF_964261635.1). Taxonomy (NCBI): domain Eukaryota; kingdom Metazoa; phylum Chordata; class Amphibia; order Caudata; family Salamandridae; genus Lissotriton; species Lissotriton helveticus. The sequence goes on from NC_136073.1 coordinate 251,935,020, forward strand.
AAGGGAGCCTTGGACTGCTCGTGCCACGAAACCCTGAGTTAAGTGCAGAAGGGGTACTTGGCCCAGTTACTCAGACTCCATAGTAAGTCAGGCCCGGGACATTGGGAGTAAAAGGCCTCAACCCCCACGGTTGGGCCCAATATGTCCTATGTGCCCTGTGACCCTCTGAAAGGGGTTCTGACACATAGACCTCCTGGAAAAGTCACCAACAAAATCTCCAAAGCTCCAGAGCTACAAAAAAGACAAGTTATAAGTCCTGGAACCAGAAGTGCAAGAACTGCTGCTACAAAATGCTACTGAGAAGTTTTCTTGTGAGAAAAGAAATACAGGGGTGTGTAGTCGGTTTACTTTCTAGTCCCAATGCATAACCTAAGTATGCAACCTTTCCCAGATCTACACTTTGTAAATAAGTACATTAACACACATACGGTCTAGCCTTACAATATGTTATCCTTCTGAAAGGTAAGTGATTAGTTTTGGCAACAGTGGATCACAAGGATGCTTACTTCCACATTTCTATACACCTGACACACAAGCAATATCTAAGATTTGTAATGAAGGGAGAAAATGATTAGTTTAAAATCATATCCTTCAGAATAGAGTCCACTCGAAGAGTCTTCACAAAGACACTGGCAGTGGTTGCAGCACACCTCAGGAGACAGGCTATATGTGTGTCTACCCTTATTTGGATGATTTGCTGGTAAAATCCAACACATTCAAACAGTCTCAAGACCTGACAAGTTTGGTATTTTTACTACACACACTACATTATACAATCAGTGGAGGAACATTATTCCCCACTCCAGAAGGAATGAACACTTTCCTGGTGGCGCGAATGGCCACAGTTGTACCGATGGCATACCAGACTGCACAGAGGGACGAAGCCATACTAGCATAGGTTTGCCTTTACCAGAAATCACAGTCTCTGTTAGTGAAGACAGTAATGAAACTAATAAGGAGGATGGCTTCTTGCATCTATCTCATCCCAAACGCAAGGCTACACATTAGACCAATATAAGAGTGGTTGAACAATCAATAGTCTCAGGTCACATGAAATTGCGAACATCTAGGGCCCGATGTAGGTAAATCTTTTTTTACCACTTCTTAAATACCGATTCATACCGAATCGGTATTTAAGAAGTGGTAAAAAAGAGGAGGGGAGATGTAGGTATTTCAGATTCGGTAAATACCGAATCGTTAAGATTCGGTATTTACCGATTCTGTAAATACCGATTTCAGCAAGGGTGCAGGGGGTGTCACTTTGACACCCTCTGGCACCCCAAAAATAGGCATGTGCGCCATGTGGCACACAGACATGCCCTAAGGGCATGTCTGTGTGTCACATGGCACAGGTGTGCATGAACACATGTGCATGCACACCTGGATTCGGTATTTTACCACCCAATTGGATTGGGTGGTAAAATACCGATTCTTAAAGCCCTGTGGCACTCTGACATGTGCCAGCTACATCTGCATTTACAGAATCGGTATTTTACCGAGTCTGTATTTACAGATTCTGTAATTTTAACGAATCGGTAAATACAGAATCGGTAAAATACCGATTCTGTAAATGCATGCCCTACATCTGAAAACTCTAATACCGGTCGGAAACGGCCAAAATCGGCCGTTTCCGACCGGTATTAGGGCTCCTACATCTGGCCCCTAGTGATTGTAACAACCAAAGTCAGCAACTGAATACAGTGAACCTGCTAAAAGGTAGGTCTTCCACAATCCAACTACCCAAGCCGAGATCACCACAGACGCCTCACATAGGTTGATGGGAAGGCACAAATGTCCACTCCTTATTAGGGATTGTCGTAAACACCGGAAACAAACTAGACGCATCAACTTTGTAGGACTGAAAACAACTTTTTCTGGCACTAAACACTTTCCAGAGCCAAGTACAGGGTAAGACAATACAAATACTAACGGACAGCACAACCATGATGGTTTATGTCAACAAGCAAGGGGGGACGCTATCATACCCACTCTCTCAATTGGTGCAAGCCATTTGGAAATGGGTCATCGCAAAATACATTTCACTGATAGTTGCAGTCATGGCTGTGAAGTAAAATAATCTGTAGAAGAAATACATTTTCCAACAGGGGAGGAGGCGAGAGGAGACCTCTACGCAACATCTAAGAATACAAAATTCCTATACTTCGCATGCAGGAACTAGCATCATCAGTGACTGGGGGATGCCCTGTCAATAAGCTGGAACTGAATATTTGGCTATGCCTTCTCCCACCATACCGTTAATTTCAACAGTTCTGAAGAAATAAAAAATATCCAGCATACCAATGTTCCTCATTGCTCCCAACTGGTCTTTTCAACCATTGTTCTCGCACTTACGACAAATGTTGAGACACCAATATGTCAAAATCCCCCTGCACAAGGGCACTCTTCCATGCAACAGAGGAAAGTATGCCACCCAAATCCAAGGAAACTGCAGTTGAGAGCATGGTTCCTTAAAGTCGAAATCAATAACGTCGCTCCTCTCCAAAGCAAAAGGAAAAGGCCCATTCCCTCAGCACCTTGGTTCAACAAATCCCTCTATGAAGAAAGGAAGCACCTAAGACTCCTGGAGAAACAATGGAGGCAAGCGCCCTCCACTGATAATCTGGCCACGCTTCGTTCAGCAAGATCCAAGTACCACAAGCACATCTTCCTTGGGAAAGCATCACACTACAGAACCCTCCATGACTCAGCCAAAAATAGACCCCAAAAACATTTTGATCTCATCAATAATACTAACTGCTCTCCCCCAACCTCCAAGTTGGAGGATTCCACAAAGAAAGCTGCGGATTTCGCTGTATTCTTTGACGAAAAAGTGAAATCACTTGTGGATCAGGTCGCTCATCCTACCCCTCCAGAGGAGCGCAAATCACTAACTATTTGGCAGAACTTCGACCCCATCTCTGAAGATGTCCTCCTCAAGTGCATCCTCGAAACAAAGCCCTCCAACCATTCTCTTGACCCCATCCCTAGTGCCATTGCCATTGACTTCTATACCCTTTCTCTTCCCTATTGGACCACTCTGGTCAACCTCTCTCTCTGTCAAGGCTTCCTTCCTGTTCCCTTCAAAACTGGGCAGGTCACCCCTCTGCTTAAAAAACCAACTGCTGATGCGAATGACCTCAACAACTTCCGCCCCATCACTAACCTGCCCTTTCTTGCGAAGATCACAGAAAGATGTGTTGCAAAACAGCTCTCTCATCATATCAAGGACAATGATATTCTTGACAATTTTCAGTCGAGCTTCATCCAAAACTGCAGCACTGATACAGCTCTGCTGCAAGTGATTGATGATGCGCTGCGGATACTTGATTCGGGGGGAGGGTCTTGTCTTCTAATTCTCCTTGACCTTTCTGCAGCCTTTGACACTGCCAATCACAACACCCTCCTCAACACTCTTCAACAGAGAATGGGCATGGAGGGAACTGTGCTTAAATGGTTTGCTTCCTTCCTCTCTGATAGATCCCAAATGATCAAAATAGCGGACAGTCTTTCATCTCTCTTGGCGGTGGGTCAAGGTGTTCCTCAAGCCTCTATACTTGCACCCACATTGTTCAATCTCTATTTGGAACCACTGGGAAATCTCCTAAGTAAATCTGGGGTCCACTATCATCTCTACGCAGACGATACTCAAATCTACTTCAAGGTTGCCTCCACTCACGATCTCTCCGTCCTAAGCTCTACTCTGGACTCCATTCAAAACTGGATGTCAACACATCAACTGATTCTGAATCCCTCCAAAACTGAATTCCTCCTCCTCACTTTCTCCTCCCCGGTTCAATCATGGATGGACCAGATGAATCTACTGAACAATACACCCATCATTGTCGACAGCGCAAAATCCCTTGGTGTCATACTCGACATTAAACTCAATCTACTCTCCCACATTAATTCAATTGCAAAGTCTGCTCGATACCAACTGCGCCTTCTTTGGGGAATTCGTCGCTTCTTCCCGGAACATGACCTTAAAACCCTGGTCCAATCGCTGGTCCTCTCCAGACTGGACTACTGCAACTCTCTTCTTACTGGCCTCCCTAAATCCCACCTGTCCCCCCTTAAGTCTGTTCTCCATTCAGCAGCTAGTTTCATTTATCGGACCAAAAGAAGAAACCACATCACACCCATGTTATCCACCCTCCGCTGGCTTCCCATCGAGGCAAGATCTATCTACAAGACTGCCTGAATCACCCACAAAGCCTTGCACTCCTCCTCTCCTCGCTATCTGGCCAATAAACTGAAACACTCTCTGGAGGCTCTAGACCATCATGAAATTCGGAAAATCTACTGCTTGAACCTCCCACTTTCAAGAAGGAAAGATCGATGGCCCAATCCTTTTCAGGCAACGCGGTGAGAATCTGGAACTCACTTCTGCCTCAGCTCCAGACCACCACCTCCGCCTTCAAAATTGACCTCAAAGTTCTCTTCCTTCAAAGACACTTCCAAAGTTAATTCATGCCCTCTATTATCTGAAGGAAGACCTTTTAGTATAGAAAATTTCTATTCTCCATGACTATGGAAGTGGCTTCCCAGTGTGTTCTTGTAGTTTGAGAGACTGCCATTTATTGCAGTACTACCCTTTTACCTGTGTTTGGTACTCTTTTGTAACATGCACACGTCACTTTTCTCTTGTAACACACTGTTTGCTACCGCTTACTTTTTGTTTGCTTTCGATACTTGCACAAGTAACACCATTGCCTACGTAACGTTTGTTCTTGAGTTTGAGTGTCCTCCATTTATTGCAGTATTATACCTCTACTTGTACTTTGTACGCTTTTGTAACCTGCACACATGTCACTTTTCGTCCTGTAATGCACCGTTTGCTACCTCTTGTACTTTGTTCGCTCACGATTGTCACTTTTGCCTCATGTAATGTAACTTTTGCTTTTGTAATTTGTTCACTTGTAATGTTCTCTTGTATCAGTTCTGTTCCTTTTGTGAAGTGTTCTGACACCTTCGGGTAAAGTCCGCGCTATATAAAAACACATAAATAAATAAATAAATAAATAAATAAATAAAAAATAGGCTAATTCCAACACCTACATTTGCCAAAGGCAACATTAATGATGATTAAATAGGCATGAAGACTATCCTCTAGGAAATGCTACACTTTCAAGTGGAAATGATCTATAAGATGGTGTCAGGCAAACAAGTTTTATCAGCCATAGCAGCTTACCTAAAAAGGTTATACGTCAAGCAGGTTTTTTCTGTTCCATCGATCAGAATATTCATGGAAGGAGCAAAAACTCTTCCCTGCTCGAGAGATGACCCCGACAGTGGAACCTTAGCCTGTGTTAGCCGGATTAATGAAGGCATCATTTCAAGCCATGCATAAAGACAGGCTGTGGGACCTTACACTGAAAATGTCTTCTTGGTTGGTGGTCACCACGTCACTAAGAAGGGTGAGCGAAGTAGAGCCACTAATGGTAAAAGAGCTATACATATCCATACATAATGAGAAAGTGGTAATGAGAACACTCCCAGAATTGTTTACAAAGGTCATTTTACTCTTCCACATTAGCCAGAGAGTCACCCTATCAGGTTTTTCCCTAAAACCATCCAGTGTTTCAGAAAGGACCTTGCACACTTTAGATCTGAGGATGGCTGTCATGTATTACATACAGTTCATCCAGGACATCAGGAAAACATAGCAATTCTTTGTAGGGTATTCACCACACTCCCTAGGTACAGCTGTAACAAAACTTAGTATCTTTGGATGGATTGTACTGACAACTCAAATGTGCTACTCGCTAGTGAACAAGCCTTTGCTTACTAAACCAAAGGCACACTCTACCAGAAAGAAGAGAGCTGCTGTAGACCTTCTGACCGATGTTTGTATGTCGAGCAGCCATATGGTCCTCAGAGCACACATTCACAAGGTAATAATGTATGGATTTCCAATTGCAGAAAGAGTTTGCATTGGGGCAAACTCTTTCAGCGATTGCAAATTAATACAGTACTTAGGAACATTGTTGCTTCCACTCCCACTTTTACCCAACTCTACAAGGCAGTTAGCACTGCTACATACTGTGTAAAATATTCAAAAAATTATAGGGGTTTACCCAAATTACCCTCCTATACCTGGGTAAGGAACAATGCAACAAGAAAATAGAAAGAATGGCAAGGAGGAAAGAATATATATGAATCTCACTCTTTACATAGGGAACTTATATTCCCATATTACCAGTACATAGTCCTGTCTTTAGTTCAAATTCCTTTTTAACAACAAAACAATCACATACCAAAGACACACGATTACATAATTTAATTATCATTACCTTGATTCAGGTCATCATAATTGTTTTGAAATTCTTTTCATAAGACTACATACATATATATACACACAGCGATTATATACAAATCACAAAGAATTCACAACAATTCATAGGTTCCTTCCACCCGCTTAGTCGAAAAGAAAGTGTTCACCCATTCCATACGGGGAATACACTTAGAGTTTGTCTTGTCTGCACACCAGGTTCTAATTCCTCCAGAACCTTAATTTAACCTTTTCAGCGCGACCGCGATTCCCCCTCCGGTGCTGGGCCCTAATAAAAACGGGCGTGGTCATGACGGAACGGTTCCGTCATGAGCACAGCTCAACCGTAGCTCATGACGGAACCGTTCCGTCATGAGCATCGAAGGGGTTAATAGTTGTGCATATAATCATTAAAGGATTAATCAAAATATCCTCAGACTCCTCTTATCGTAACCTGTCCAGGTAATTGTTGTGAATTATTTGTATATAATCCTTTTGTGTAAATATATGTATGTAGTCTGATGAAAAGGATTTTAAAAAATTATAATGAACTGAATCAAGATTACGATAATTGAAATATGTAATCGTGTGTTTTTGGTATGTGATTGTTTTGTTGTTAAAAAGGAATTTGAACTAATGACAGGACTATGTACTGGTAATAGGGGAATATACATTCCCTATGTAAAGAGTGAGATTTATATATATTCTTTCCTCCTTGCCATTCTTTCTATTTTCTTGTTACATACTTGTACAAAGCATGTAAATCTAGAAGAGACTTGCTGCAAAAGAAACTAGTTACTTGTAATTATGGTCTTGCAGCTTGAAACAATTCTAAATCCACATGCGACCCTCCCACCAGTCCATTGAAGGAGGTTTGTAGAAGATTAAAACATAATCTAAGAAGGTAGGCACACACATGGGCATTGTGGGATCATGGTAGATGTCACACAAGGGCTCCGCCTATGTCGACTCCATCTCATAAGCTAAGATAAAGCTTAGGAAAACATAGACACTTCCAGACCTAACCAGTGGAAAGCAGAATTGTGAAAAGCATGTGAATCTGGAAGAGCTTCACGCCGCAAAACGTTAATTACAGGTGTAACTGGTGTTGTGTTGATTGGTGAACCTTTTTTTAACATCAACTGGGTTTCCTGCAGGGAGCAGTTTCTGAGTTTTTAACTTCATTCTGCTGTCGGCAGCAACTTCACAAACAAATTCTGCAGCTTGCATGGATTGAGCTCTTGTGTCGTAGCTGAAAAGGATTAACTTTGTTTTATACCCCTGTTTAGGTGTCAAGAGGCTTGTGTGATGAAGCTGCCCTTTGCCGACCTGGCTATGAATCGGAGACTTACATCTTCTCTGTAACCAGTGGAGACCTGGAACCTGAAAGAAAGATAGGAAAAGGTAACCTATCTGTTTTTGCTTTTGTTGTGCCTAGGTCGGCTGCTGTCACTAATAGCTTGGGTGTTGTACTTGGGAATGAATTTCATTTTTAAGAGGTTGCATCAATGCTAACATTTTATTAGTATATTGAAGAAGTTTTCTGCATCTGCTAATGCAAGGACAGTCATAGAGAGTGCTTGTATGTGATCCAGCGATCTGACTGAAAAACTGTCTCACCAACGCTACCTAACACCACAATACTCACCATTAATCATAAATCATTAACATAGGCCCATAAACCAACAAGACAATTTTTGAGCGACTGAATCATGTGACCTAATTAATCGGAGCTATTCTCATTCTATTTACATATTTATATACAACTGCAGTTTATCATTTCTTACCATGGTATTTTAAACATATATCATTTTAATTAAGTCACTAAGGCGAATGGATCAACTGATGGCAACTAGACCATGAATAAACAAGACCAGCTTGTCTTTTCAAATCTAATTTTTATTTAACTTTATTTTCAAAGAAAGAGCATTTTTAATTAATAAATCTTTATTTTATTAGCAAAGGAAAGCAGGATTTTAATAGGAATGATCAATTAGACTGACACTTTAAAGCAAATCAGAATGCATGAATATTAGTTAAAAACAGTTTCCATTCCCTAAATCTATTTCCCTGACTATTCTCACTCCACCTAGAAAGGAATAAATCAATTATATCTGCTGTCCTTACGTGCGCCAAAGAGTCCAACAGCACGTCACGCCCTTCAGGAATCGGAAAGCGAGAAGCGCCCTCCTGCCCATGAGGCCAGGTTTTATACCTTTCTAACTAGCTAAACTTTCTATAAATGTATACTTTTCTTTGCCATCCAGGATTCCCATTGGCTGTCTTATGTCAGTCCACATTAGGTCATCACCGTTTCCAAACCAAAATCAGGCTTTTCTTTAGCCCTATTGTCCTTTGCTTTCGTGACATTTGGCTTCCTCGAAAGTGTTACATTTCACTCGGGTTACTGTTCACAACTTCCTTGTCTTGGCAAACTTGCCGCTTCCTGTCCTTGAGCCTTCTTCTTTCAAGAGCACGTTTAGCACAACTTATTAAACTGCATTCTCTGACAAAACTGTCAACGTGGTCAAAATTTCCACTTCTCGTGCAAGGCTCCTCTCTGGACAAGATTCGAAACGCCATCTTTTTTGCAGGCCTTAGGCCTCTCTCAGAAACTATTATTCAAACAAACACAAGACAATAATTAATTAAAGAATTGAGACCCATTCTGTTTCCCACCCCCTTTGCTAAATAGAAACCCATTAATTTATCTTACCTAGCTAAGCACACAAAGCAGCATTTATATCTACCTTCTTCTTTTAGAAAATTCACGAACTCTTTTGCATAAATCACAAAAAGGACATAACATAAGCACATAAATATGCACATGCCATTAGTTAAACAGCCGCATTTAATACTGACAAAGACAATAGACAAGGTTAATTTATTATTCTCTACACACTTGCAACAAAGAGCACATAAGTTAGTCCTGCGTGTTTTCTGACAAATGCATTTTAAAACTAAGTTGATTAATAATTTCACCACATGCTTGTTAGTACAGTTACAGTTTTATGGAAGTTTAACTTTGCGAGTTTGAACAAAATGTCATTCAGCACCTCGCTCCATCAACTCCCTCATCTGGTGATTTCAAAATCACCAAACAATACCCCAAAATTTTGAAAATGTTCAACCCTTGAACATGTTTTGGACTTTCTCACTATTAGTATTTCTAAACCCTTGATTCAGCTGTTTGTCTGCAACTCTCATATTGAGTTCTACGAAACTCTTCTAATTCTATTTCTTTTTCCTGTTTCTTTCTGAGTTTGTAAATCCTTTTCTTTTCCCTTACATATTTCTTTCTCTTGTGTATCATGCAACTAATTTTTAACAAAAGTATCACTATAACTATGACTATTAAAGGATAAAGTATTTTGCCTATAATTGAACTACCAATCTTTTGAAACCAGTTTCTGATTGCTGCAAATCTTTTGCTCAAACGTTCTGAAAAATCTTCACCTTCCAAAGGTTCAATTTCAGCATGTAATTCTGTTATATTTTTAATATACAACTCTATATTCTGACTCTTGTCTGGAATATATGTACAGCAATGCTGGACATGCAAAATTCCACAAACTCCTCCTTCTTTTGCGAGCAGAATGTCTAATGTAAGACGATTCTGCATTACCATCGATCTCATAGCAATGAGCTCTGTGTTTACTAATTGAAAACCACTAGCAGTATCAGTTGACAACCTATCAACAATTGTTGACATTCTTCTGATTTTGTTTGCATTCAGGGTTATTCCTACCATAGGAATTAGTGCACCAAATATGTCACCCAATATTTCTGAAAAGCTTTCCCTTCTGAATCTACTCAGATGATTGCTAATTTCAAATGAGCCTTTTGCATTTCTGTCTACATGAAAAATCTTTGGAAATACTAATCCAATCCAATATAGCAAGTCCCATACCAGTGGTCAGGGAGATTGAAATAAGCTTTGTTCCCACACACAAAATAAATTCCAGGAAAAATTGGATCTTTACCACCTTTAAATCCCTATCCCCGTAGGATTCGATAAGTATCTTCACATTGACTAGCACCAACAAAGTAATTATCAAACTGAGTATTATCTCGTCTTATACAAAGTTTACCACTAACAGGTTTATCTATGTGAATAGCAACATTCTCGTTTCTACCATTGAGTTTTTCATCTTCAATCTGCCAAAACTTTGATTTTGTTTGTTTCAACATTTCATTTCGCTTGTAAATTGCCCTTCTCTCTTCGACCATGTTTAAGAAAGTTTTTTCTTCCCTTCTCAATTTACATGTTAGATTATTTCTAAAAGCATACTCATAAGTAAGTTCATTAGTTACTATGAAAAATTCCCTCATCTGTTTAGCATGTTTCAATTTATTCAGGCTGTTATCAACTTTTAGATTTTCAAAAATTTCATCAAAATTAGAGTGATAATACTCTAAACGACCTGTTTTATAGAACAATCTAGCTATTACACTACAAGTGATGCCATAAGTAAGAGGATCAAGAACAAAAGGGGGTTTGGCTTAAGCGCAGTAAGGCTACGCCACGTTAGCAAACAACAAAACAAGTGCCAATACTGCTCGCAACTTTACTCTAACTCAACTTAGGATGAGTTCCATGTCCTCATCGTAATGGACCACTCTTTCAGTCCTGAGATATATCACAAAAAATGTTTATTTTCAAATGTTTTTGCAATTTGATTATTTCTTTTTTTGTCTTTTTATAAGTAAGAGGAAGCATATTATAGGTGACGCCTTCAGAAACAGAAGTAGGTAATTTCACACAAATGTAGCAATCTTTTACATCCATCACCGTAACATATTCAGATAAAAGTCTTGAGAAAGTATTACTAGAAAAATCTCCTACAGATCTATCTTGGTGAACCACTGGTTTGTGCTCAATTATTTTACTAGACTTGCCCACTATATCATGGTTATCTTGTTTAACCACAACTTTACTAGTCATGTTAGTTTTATACATTTCTTTATCTAATCCAAAAGGGAAAACGACAGCTAAAATTAGCCAAATCAGACAAAAAGAAGACAATTTGCAGCATCTTCTAAGAATAGAACATCTGGAATTGCTATTAGTAGAAGGCATCTTTACCTTGAAACAAGAGCCTTTCAAAAAAAATCAAAAATTTAACAATTACCAAATATACACCCCTCTTATTTATTTTTATTTTTTTAACAGGAAACTTTAATTCCTAACAGCTTTTCTTCGACCTTATGTCTTACATCAATGTGTTTATTCCAGCTAACACAATTTCTTCGACCTTGTGTCACCTAACACAGTTTCTTCAACCTTGTGTCAGAACAAAATCAATCATTGTCACTTGTATCATCTAAATCTTCTTGATTGCTACTATTCACCTCCACAACTGGTGAGATGATAATGTAGGTCCACTCAGGGGACTTATATTTCTGATTTGGTTTTACTACTCTTTTTGCTCTACTGCTAATCACTTTTATTTTATTTCCTGCTTGATTTTTCTTTTCTGAGTCTCCTCCCCTTTGACTCGAGACCTCATTAACCTGTTCTTTTGCTAATTTGAATTCAGGCCTTCATTAACAACTGGCCAATTATCTCCTTTTCTTGATAGTTTCTTCTTTGGTTCAGTTAGATTACATTCCACTCTCCAAGCTCTTTTTCTTGAACCTCTCACTCTGGATTCATTATCACTTTCATCTGATTCGCTTTCTGTGATATCAGCTCTAGATCCAGGTACTTCTTTACTCGGCAGTTTCACTCTGTTAGGAACATCATCCTTATAGCTGGTACTTGGAATTTCGTCTTCGTTTTCTTCTTCAATTACTTCCAATCCACCAGTTTCAGAATTTTCGTTCCTTCTTCCAGAGCTTCCAATCTGCTTTTCAATACCGTCCTGATCTTGAATCACTTCTTGCTCAGACTCCTTGTCTGCTTCTTGATCTAGCAGATCTTCATCATTTTCAGAGTCTTGTATCACAATCTCTTCATTTTCTTCATTCAATGCCTCATTCGCATTTGAATTTGAATCTTCCAGATGTCGACTTCCTTGTCGATATTCAGGATCTGGATTTCTTTCAGGTTCCTCTTCAGAATCTGAATCATCTGTTGTATCACCTTCGTCAGGATTTTCAGGAACTGGCACACGAATAGTGTGACTAGCATGAATCCATCTTTTCAATCCTCTACACTTTACTGCATTTGTTGTGACAAGTATCACCTGTCTTGCCTTCTGCCACCTGGGTACTAGGCAATTTCTTCTTCGGTGTACTTTTTTTCTCACCCAGTCTCCTGGTAACAAATCATGAGCCTGTTCCTTTTCTTTGGTTATCACTTCAGTTCCCACCTGATGGAACACAGAAGTTACCACGTCAGATAGATTCTTGCAGTATTCCATTATGACGCTATCTTTAATGCTTATTAGTTTATTAACTGGGAAAAATGCTTGTCTCATGACTCTACCCATGAGGATTTCGTGGGGGCTCAAACCTGTTTTTCTATCTGGAGTACTTCTCAAAGACATTAAAACAAGTGGTAGTGCATCAGTTCACTTCATTCCTGTAGCTAAACACATTTTGGCAATTCTGTTTTTTATTGTGCCATTCACTTGCTTAACAACTCCTGATGCTTCTGGTCTGTAAGCACAATGCAGCTTTTGTTTTATGTCCAGTGCTTCACAAATCAATTGTAACAATCTGTTTCCAAAATATGTGCCACGATCAGTCTCGACCGTCACTGGAAATCCATACCTTGGTATGATTTCTCTCAAAAGCAATTTTGCCACAGTAACTGAATCATTGTAACGTGTTGGGAATGCTTCCACCCATCTTGAAAACAGACAGATTATTACCAAGACATATCTTAACTTGTTATGGGGTGGCATGTCAATGAAATCCATCTGTAATCTAGTAAAAGGACCACCCTCCCGTCCTATAGTTCCCATACTCACAACTGTTTTTCTGTTTGGATTGATCTGCTGGCAGACTAAGCATCTCTGACAAAAAGATTCTGCAATTATTCTAAATTTTGGATTGTACCATGTCTGTCTGAACAACCTGATCATTGAATCTCTACCTAAATGTCCTGGACCATGATACATTCGAGCCATATCAGCAATCATGCTATCTGGCATTACTGGTCTGTCATCTTTGTAAACCCAAATCTCATCTTCTTCTCTCTGTCTGCAACCTGCTTTTAACCATGTGTCTTTTTCTTCATCATCTACCTCATCTTGTAGATCTTTTACTCCTTGCCATGTCTCAACTACAGATGTTAGCATAAGTGAGTTCAAAACATGTTCATCATCTTTTTCCCGATTGATTGACATATTATTCTTTGCACAGAATTTAGCGATTGTGTCAGCATATGCATTTCCTTTTGTTATATAATCATCCCCTTTCCTGTGAGCTGTACACTTTACGACAGCAATTTTCTCTGGAAGCTGAATTCCATCTATCAACCTCTTGATCAATTTTGCGTTCCTGATTTGAGTTCCCGCAGAAGTTTTTCTTTCTTTGAGACCAGAGCTTGCCATAGTCATGGACTACACCATATCCATACTGACTATCAGTCACTATGGTAATTTTCTGTTATTTTCCTCTTTCACATGCACGAATCAAAGCAATCAATTCTGCTACTTGAGCTGAACAAATTCCTTTGAGACAAGAGGCTTCAATTACATCTGCAACTGTGCACACAGAGTATGCTGCACTCAGAAAACCTTCATATGTTCTTAAGCATGAACCATCAACAAACAAAACATAATCTGATTCAGGTAAAGGAACATCTTTTATATCTTGCCTAGGCTTTGTGCAATATTCTAATACGTCCAGGCATTCATGATCAATGTCAATTTCATCTCTGACTTCTGTTACAGTACCATCAGGCAATAGTGTAGAAGGATTTAAATTCACACATCTCGCAATTGAGACGTTATCTGAGCCAAGAATAACTTTTTCATATTTTGTTAGCCTATTATTTGTCAAATGCTGTGTTTTGCTTCTGGTAAGAAGAATTTCAACTGAATGTGGTACATATACTTTTACAGGGAATCCCATAATTATCCCTTCACTTTGTTCCAAACTTACACTTGTTGTTGCCACTGCTTTTAAGCAACCTGGTAATGCTTTTGCAACAGGATCAAGAACTGCTGAGAAATATGCTATTGGCTTTCTCAGTCTTCCATGTCTTTGAATCAAAACTGATAATGCACATCCTTCTCTTTCACTGCAATACAGCTCAAATTCCTTTTCATAGTCTGGCATTCCTAATACTGGGGCGTCACACAAACTTTTCTTTAACTGCTCAAAAGCTTCTAACTCAGTTTCTGTTAGAATAATCGGGTCTTTTATGTCTGCTTTTGTCAGTCTCTGTAATGGCTTTGTAATTACTGAAAATCCACTAATCCATTGACGACAATAACCTACCATTCCTAAAAACATTCTAACCTGTTTTTGTGTCTTTGGAGGTTGCATTGCCTGAATCATTTTTATTCTCTCAGTGGTCACTTGTCTAATTCCTTTTGCAATTCTATGACCAAGATATTTTACTTCTTGTTTGCAAAACTGTAATTTTGCAGGAGACACTTTATGTCCCTCATCTGCCAAATGATTTAAAAGGGTAATGGTATCTGTTACACAGTTATCTCTTGTTTTTGCAGCTACAAGGAGATCATCAATGTACTGCACTAACGTTGATTTTCCAGGTAAATCTAGGTCTTCCAAGGATTTCTTTAGCAACTGACTAAAAATGGATGGACTTTCAGTATACCCTTGAGGGATACGACACCATGCTAATATGCGCTCTTTGAACCATAACGCAAACATTTGTTGGTTTTCTGGATGCAATGGAACAGTAAAGAATGAATTACATAAGTCTATAACTGTATACCATTCTGCATCATGTGGAATCTGATATAGAATTACCGCTGGGTTTGGTACAACAGGACAACATGGAACAACTATTTGATTAACCTTTCTCAGGTCTTGAACAATCCTTAAAGTTCCGTTTGGCTTTTTAATTCCCATAATCTTTGAATTACATGGACTGCTTTCAATTTCTTTTAGAACGCCTTGTTTTATTAATTTGTCAATTACAGGTGTGACACCTTCAATAACTTCTGCTTTCATTTTATACTGAGGAATGTTTGGATAATCTGCTCCTTGTTTTACTGATATTTTTACTGGATCCACATTTTTCATCAAACCCATTTCATCTCCAGTGAAATCCCAAATTTTAACATTGACTGTCTCTTTTAATTCTTCAGGTAGATTATTTTTTATCAAAAACAGGGAATAATGTATTCTCTTCTGCTTCAACCATTAACATTGTTAGCTTGTAAAGCCCATCTTCCTCTTGAGTTTGGAGCTCAATACCATCCGGTGAGCAATATATTTTCCAGTTCATCTTGCAAAGGATGTCCCTTCCTAACAGGTTTACAGGACTGCTGTCACAAACTACAAATCTATGCTTGTCCTTAAATTTACCAATTTCAATTTCAACTTTAACTGGTTCTGTTAAATCTGTTTTAATTTGTTGGTTAGCTACACCTACTACTTGGATAGTGTCCCCAGAGAGAGGCAGGTTTTCTATTTCCACTGATCTAACAGTAGAACGGGTAGCACCTGTATCCACTAGAAAAGTGATTTCTACATCATTCACTTTACCATTTACAAATGAACCAGACTCCAAGCACACACTCTTCCTCCTCTCTCAGGCACCGTCATAAGTAATCCTCAGAATCACTCCCTCCATTTTCTTTCAACCAATATTGTTGAGAAACATTTGACACTATCACTCTTGGCGGTCTGTTTACCAGTTCACCTCCGCAGAATCCTGTTTCTGTATTCTATCTCTGCACATTTACACAGTTTGGAAGTGGCGGTTGTGGAATCTGACTTTGCTGATTCACTACCTGTCGCTGTAGCTGTTGCTGCAGATTTATCTCATTCTGCATCTGTGGATTTAATGATGCATTTTTAAAATTTCTGGGCGGATTCTTACATTCGCGCTTCCAGTGTCCAATTTCGCCGCAATTAAAATATGGGAGTTTCTGCTTTAACTCTTCAATATTACCCATCAATCTTGGCTTATTATAATTACCTTTAAATTTCCCTTGATTCTGATTAACATTTTTGTTTTCTAACGTTGCTATTTGTCGTTCAGCCACTTTTACCTGTGCCCACATAGCTTTTTCTTTTAACTTCTTTTGTTCAGCATCTAATTCATCACTACAGTATTTTGCTTTTCTCAAAATATCATCCACTGTAAGAGATTGCCAGCCAACTATTCCAGATCTAATCATTTCGCCAATTTCAGTTCTTAAGCCATAAACAAACCTGTAAATAAAATGGCTCATATCCTTTTCACTCAATTGTTCATAACCCCTGTATTGTTTAAATACCAGCAGTAATCTTTCATAGAATGAATGTACTGATTCTTTTGGCTCTTGATTTGTTCTGTCTATTTTAACCCAATCTACTTCTTTTGGAGGAATCTTGTTCTTCAACCACACAATTACCTTTTCGTACAGATTCATAACATCTTGTGAAGGAGCACCTGTTACTTTATCTCGAGCAGGTTCTTCTTTGGGCCAATCTATAGAAATTTTACATTCTGTCCATAGATCTGATGGGACAACTATGTCAAAGAATCCATTGAGATCAACCCACAGAACTTTTGAGACTTTTACAAACCTGTCTACCTGACTATACCATTCTACAGGTTTTTCTCTCAGTCGAGGAAAATCATTTGTGAACAGCAAAATGTCTTGCCTTGTCCCTGGGACATGCACATACCCTCCTCCCGGTATTTCTCTCATTGGAAATTCATTTGCTACTTCACCTCTTTCTCTCATGTCTTCCTCTCTTTTCTTTGTCCATTTTACTCTCCATTTACTTAATTCACCCAGTTTTTTAATAAACACAATTATTTCTTTTATATGAATGATTCTTTCTGTGGTAGTCATATTTTCAATGTCTTTTTCAGAGAAATCCACTCTATAATGTTTCTGCAAATGTTTCTGTCTACTCAAATCTATCTCTAATTCAGTAGCCATTTCCTCCAATTGATCATACTTAGTTTTTGTTTTCCATTGAATACTTTTACAAATAAACAATAATTCATCATCCGGATATAGTTTCAAATTGTCAGTTCCAATTGTACCAATAATTTTTTTTTTTTTTTTTTTTTTTTTTTTGTTCCAAGACCTTTATTGTTGTTGCACTTCAAAGAAAATACAGCTTAGTGCTTACACCCCGAATTGGGCTGGTAGCGCGTCTTTACGTACAGTGCTCAACTTATATTTTTACAAACAATAATCAATGAAGTACACAGCAAGTCGCCTACAACCACCGTGGGCCGGCCGCGTTCACAATATCAGTTGGTCTTAGCTTTTTCAATTTTTATATTAATAACATACATGTAACTTAACCGGATCAGTCCACTACTGCACTCCACATCCATACCATTGGAATAATGCGCTGCTATACGTAGCACCTCTGCATATCCATTAAACACGCAAACTTCCCTTTTGTTTTTTTTTCTATTTTATTTTCCTTTGCATTTCTTTAACGCCACCTCTATAGTGTGTCTCTTAATCTTCTGCTTGTGTATTTAAATAATTCGTGAAGTATGTCCAATAGTCCCTGGGTCTAGATCTAGGGGGAAGTGATTCTTCATACGTCCCGAGTGTGTCTTGGCAATACGACATGTCAGCCAGCCAGTGTTTGATTAGGGGTGTATTAGGGCTGTCCCAGCACATAGAAACTCTACGTTTAGCTAATAATAACGCTATAGCGCAGAATTTCCGTTTCGCCGCCCTCACATTACCCAGTAGTCCCAGAAGGCAACATTGAATCGTGCACCCAAGTTGTACCCCCACCATTTCGGTTAGCCTGTTCACTACTTCTGACCAGTAGGCCTGTATCCTCGCACAGTACCAGGCTAGGTGTACAAAATCTGCCTGGTCGTGTCCACATCTTTTACATCGCGCCTCCTCTCGTAAACCATATCTATGCAATTGGGTTGGCGTGTAATATATCTGATGTAAGTATTTGAAGTGGATTATGCGCAGATTCCCATTTGGCGTGAGCAGTTTCGTGAGCGTGCAGGTCATTTCCCATTCCTTGTCTGTAAGAGGGGCTTCTAGTATTTCGTTCCACCTGTCTAGTGCCTTAGTCGCCCTATAGTCTAATTCAATCTGTGCCTGAGTATATAGCCGTGATACTAGATGCGCTGTGTTTGGGGAGGTAATCACCAATTGTAGGGTATCCATAGTAGGTGGTTCTTCTGGGAAGGTCGGGTAATGTTGTCTCAACGCCCCCTTAAGTCTATGGAACGTAAAGCGAAAAAGCAGTGTTGGGTTTTGTATGAAGTCCAAGTCCTGCTCAGTGATGATGGCTCCGTCCTTATAAACGTCTCCCATAGTACCTAGTCCCACCTGTTTTAGAATGTTCATGCCTACCTCCTCACTAGTGACAGTTAAGTTCGGATGGTGGTGAAGGGGTAGGGCCGGGGCATAGAGTGGTAGTTTGTGCATCATTCGGCCCAGGTGTCTCCAAGCTGAGTTTGTAGCGTCTATTGTGTTGATGTCGTTACTATGAAGTGGAGGTCTGACATGTGTAATGATGGCATCTAATGGTACCGGTGCAGCGTCTCCTTCTTCCACCGCTACATGAGTTAGGTACGGAGTTTTGTGGTACCAGTGTGCGGCAAATTGGGCCTGAGCGCATAGGTAATATAACCAGAAGTCTGGTACGCCCCAGCCTCCTTTGTGAATGGGTAGAGTGAGTGTATCCAGTTTTATGCGCGCCTTTTTGCCTGCCCATATCAATTTTAGTACCATAGCGGTTATGCGCTTGAATATCTCTCTTGGGGGCTGGATTGGAATATTATTGAAAAGATATAGGAGCTTAGGGAGCACAACCATCTTCACGATCGCCATCCTATCCGCTAGGGACAGTGGGAGTTGGATCCACCTATTAACTTTGTCCTCGAGTGCATTTATCGTCCTGCCATAGTTAGTTCTGATAACCACCTCAGGGTCGCGGTGAAACCATATGCCCAGGTATCTGACAGGGTCCGTCTGCCATTCTAGCGGATATTCAGTCGTGTGTTGTCGTGTGGAATCTGTCAGTGGGAATATTGATGATTTGTCCCAGTTAATTTGTAATCCTGAGTATCCCCCAAATTTAATGTATGCTCTTAAGAGAGGGTCTAAGTTTATGGCTGGGTTCTTAACATATAGGAGCATGTCATCTGCGTATAAAGAGATATGCAATGGCCTGCCTGGGAACTGAAGTGCCAGATGATGATGTTTTTGTCTTACTATGCAGGCCAGGGGTTCCAGTGCCAGAGCGAATAGCAGTGGGGATAGAGGACAGCCTTGCCTCGTCCCTCTTTCTATGTCAATGGCCTTTGATATATACCCATTAATCTTAATCCTAGCTGTAGGTCTGGTGTATAATAACTGTACCCATTGGACAAATATGCGAGGAAAGCCCATTCTGTGAAGAATTGTAATTAGATAGGGCCATTCAATAGAATCGAACGCTTTTGCAGCGTCCAGCATGATTGCTGCTGCTTTCGTGTCCGGTGTGAGGTAATGTGCTGTGGCAAAGAGTGTTCTCGTATTATGCGTGGTGTTTCTAGAGGGTATAAATCCCGATTGGTCTGGGAGGACCAATGCAGGCATAAGCGGCTGCAGCCGCGTGGCAAGGACCTTAGCCAATATTTTTGAATCTACATTTATCAGAGATAAGGGGCGATAAGAGTTGGTATCCTCGGGATCTTTACCCGGTTTTAATAATGCTATTATCATTGCTTCACGCAGCGTGGGTGGAAGTATCTGGGCTTCGTGCGCCTCCCCAAACATGTCTACCATATGCGGTGCCAGTGAGTCGCAGAAAGTTTTATAGAATTCACACGTGAACCCATCTGGTCCCGGTGCCTTTCCGTTTGGTAGTGAGTGTATTACTTCTGTTACTTCCTCTACGGTTAAGGGCTGGGCAAGATATTGTCTCTGATTGTCAGACAGCCAGGCGATAGCGATATCATCTAGGTATTTTAGTGTCTCTTGTTGTGTGGCAACTGGGTGTGATTTGTATAAGTCCTGGTATGTGTGCACGAAGCTTTGTAAAATGCCCGCGTGATCCGTGCGTGGTACGCCGTCTAACCCGGTAGTCTGTGTGATTAAGTGTTGCTTGTGTCCAGTGCATATTTTAGATGCTAGTGCTCTGCCAGGTCGACCACCCTCACCATATGATCTAGCCACATGTCGTTTACTTAAATACTTTATTTCATCCGCTGCAAAGTTTTGATGCTCCGTCAGTGTGTTTCTGATGTCGCGCAGTATGGAGGGAACTGGCGTCAGTTCATATTGATGTTCCAGTGCCCGTAGTGACGATTCGCAACGTGATATTTGTGTTCTGATGTCTTTTAAAATCCCCGCTGTTGTGCTTATACATACCCCCCGTATGGTTGCTTTAAACGCTTCCCATAATAGGCCAGCGTCTTCCGTGGCACCTGCGTTTATGTGGAAGTATTCCTTAATCGCTTTCCCGACGGTATCTACATATAGGGGTTCAGTAAGTGCTCCATTATTGAAGCGCCAATTGTATGGTGGGAGTACATAGTCTGGGATGTTCAATGTTAGTTTTACGGGGTTGTGATCTGATAAAGTTTTGGGCATGTGTGTTATTTCGCGTGTCCATAGTAATATGTTCTCCGACCCCAACCAGTAGTCTAATCGCGACCAGCTTCCATGCGCCGCTGACGTGTGTGTCGCTTCACTAACCTCGGGATAGCGTTCCCTCCAGATGTCTCTTATGGATAGGTCGTCCATGATATCCAGTAATTTGGTTCTGGCGCGTGTGTGGTGTTCTGCCGTGTTACCCGATCGGTCTAGCTCGTCATCTAGTGCAATATTGAGGTCGCCCCCCCATAGTATTAGTTGGTCCGTACCCGTATTTAGGTGTTGCCAGATTTCTTGGAAAAACTCTGGTGCGTCTGTGTTCGGCCCATATGTGTTTATCAGCGTTATTTGCCTGCCTCGCAACCTGCCTCTGACTATCACATAGCGTCCGCTTGCATCTAGTGTAGTTTTGTCCACTTTGAAGTTTGTGCCTTTCTTGACTAAGATAGAGACACCTCTAGCGTAAGATGAGTATTTGGAGCAGTGCAGTGATTCAGCCCAGCGTCTTCCCACCTGTGCATGTGAATGTGGAGCCTCATGCGTTTCTTGAAACATGACAATGTCAATTTTCCATCTATCTAAACAAGCAAATAGTTGACGAATTTTTTTGGGATTCGTATACCCTCTAATATTCCATGACAGGAAATTTAACGCTTGATTTGGTGATTCAGGTCTGGTCATAGCGGTTGCCGCAGACATACACATTCATCCCCCCTTTCAGGCCAGGGAATATCCCACGATGTATCATAATAATATAGCAGTAGGTTCTTATATATACAGTAGTTGTCTTTCCACAGCTGGACGTAGGCAATGCATCTCAAGCAGTCTGATCCATAAATAACAGTAACAATCCCTTCTCCCCCCCCCCACCCCACAACAGCAGCCCAATCCTGCCGATGCCACACCCTCAATGAACATCCCAATTGCATTTAACTGTGTCGGGGAACACCCATTCGGGGGTCCGCCTGGACAACACATCTACATCCGATCTAGCGGACGTGGACGGACATATTAACTTATGCTGCCACTAAACCATTGTTGCGCTTCCTTCACCGGTATGTGTCATAAACATATCAGTATATGTCCAATTATATCGGACAGCAAAAAGGCCTATATTTGTTCTTCTACTAAGACAGCATCAATGTATATGAGCAGGCAACATAGCGATAGGAGCGTGTGGTACATATCTTCAAAATGCATCATATCATGTCCTGTTTATAACCATAAGATGAGATACTGTTTAACATAGCCAGACGTTCGGGCAAACATGTCTGACCGCATGCAATGCCTGGCTGATATATAATACATTGAACTAACGCCAGACCTTCCCACCCTTTACACAACCAAAGTGCAACCTGTTGTAGCAGTGGTTAAACCTGGGGCAATTGCTGCTCATCTTTCTTGACATTTTCTATTGGCATTGCACAGTATAGCAGTTCTGTTGTCGAACAACATTGTCCTGCATTGTATAGGTTCTGACGCTGCTGGTATGTCTCAATGTGTGTCTTGGTTATACAATGATGTATGTGCTGATTAGTTCAACCATCTCATGTGTTACATCAGTAGGGTTTACACATTGTCTGGTAATCAACAGTTAGGTATTGCCAGGACTTACCCATAGACATGTCGACATTTACAGTTTTCTCATCAGTGTGATGTCCAATAGGGCGACAGTGCCTTTCAAGCAAGCCATTCTTACCACACTTGACATCAGAGTCAACACATCCACACCAACTGCGGTCAGTCTTCGTCTGCGGCCTGCTGCTGTCGCTGATTGTCTTTGCGGTGGTTAAGAATTTTCTTTATGAGATCGTTCGCTGCTTTTGGAGTGGTGAGTAGTGTGGATTTGCCTTCCCAGGTCACTTTGAGACGTGCTGGATAGAGCATGGCATATTCTACTTGTAGTTCGCGCAGTTTCGCCTTGGCTCCGTTGAATTCTCTCCGAGCTTGTTGTACTGCTTGCGTGTAGTCAGGGTAAAACTCGAGTTTGTTGTTCTGGAATTGAAGTTCTCGCTGCTCTCGTGCCAACCGCAATATAGCGTCTCTGTCGCGGTAGTTCAGGATGCGAGCTACTATCGGTCTCGGTGTCGCACCTGGTGGTGGCCGTGGTGCCAATGTTCTATGCGCTCTTTCAACTATAAATACTTGAGATAATTTCTCTTTGCCAAATAGGGTTAGGCACATGTCTTCCACATATGTCTCCATATTGCCTATGTTTGTCGACTCTGGTACGCCCGCTATGCGTACGTTATTGCGGCGCGATCTCGCTTCCAAGTCCTCAGACTTAGAGCGAATCACCTCCAGAATCTTTTCGAAGCCTGTGCATTTAGAGGTGCTGGTCCGCGATGCATCTTCCACCGCAGATATCCGCGTCTCCGCTTCTTCCAGTCGTTCGCCATGTCGATCTACCTTTGCTGCCATGGTGTCCATGCGTGTCGTTAGGTGATCCATTTTGCCGTGCATATCTTGCAGGCTATCCTGTATCGCTTTCAGCATGGCCTCCATGCCCTTGGGAGTCGCTTGTTCTGTGTCTACTTCAGTATCTGAGTGTGGGTGTTGTCCCCTGGTAGGACGGCGTTGCTCAAAGTTAATTTTGGTTTGCTGCTTGTCAGGTTTCCCCATTTCAATGATATGCCACCAGTTGATGTGATGACGTGGTGGCGCTCTTGGATATTTCCAATGTCCGGTCGTGGTGTAGAGACTGCGTCCCACAGAGCGGCACCGAGATGGAAAACAGTGACTGATGTAGTGTCAACCACAGGGTCCGTGGTACTTGTAGCTACGTTTGTCTTGCTTGGTGAACTCCTTGGCGTCGTTTTGGAAGTGTGCTCAGTGACTCGCGCCCTTTGTGAGTCGGACGTGTGAAGATGGCGATTGGGTGACGGCTACGCGAATTCTTGTTGCAGTGTGCGCTGTTCTAGTGACCAGGGCGCCTAATCAGCATACAACGGCAGTCGCAAATTTCGCATCTTCATCCCAGCATAGTTTCGACACATGTATTTAGGAATAGTCGCCACTTCGCCCCTGCCGTGTGGATCTGGAACCTCTATAATGCCTTGTGCGCTACTGGCATACTGTCTCTTCATCAATTATCGTGCGATTTAATGCAGTGGCGTTATTACATTTACAGTATGTGTTTAGGCAAAGTTAGGACGCAATACATGTTATTTGTGACAAGCAGGCATTGTCGCCATGTTTCTGCGTGGGAACATCGCATCTGCTGCGTGGGTCAATACTGAACTGATGGTATAGCCGAGGTTGTGTAGCAAGTCGTGTCCTGTGCTGATATCGGTAGAGGTGTGGTCAGCGTTGCCACCTTGCAGAGCCGTTTGCAGCGCGAGTATTGAGAGGTGTCGGCATCTATATTCTACACACCTCCTGCAGCGCAAACATTTCACGGTCTTCCATCCATCCCATAGCACACCGATAGCGCCGATTGTTAGCACTGCAGCAGGCAAGCCTCGGTCGTAAGGGATACAGCGGACGCTTGACTTACTTTCGCACCACACAGAAATCTTGCTAGTCCACGTTGTTGTGCAGCGAATATGACCACAGCAGTAGATGCAGTCCTGGCGCCGGTAGTCCGTTATATAGCCCTGGGCGCCGCCATCTTTGCTATCGTTTTTCGCGCCTTTACTGGTTCCCGGTTATAGTAAAGCGCCGCTGTGTTTAGCAATGTCGCTCCTTGCAGCGCTTACATTAATCATTAGCGCTTAGCTTACCCCAGTTGTTCAATGCCTACTTACATGTGGGCGAAGCGTGTATATGAAGCTTGGTCGGGCACTTCAAACCGTCTGACAATCGCAATTTCAGGCAGTGTCCATAGCCTGTATCTCTACGTCGTTACTCAGTCAGATCGGTAGCATGCATATTACATCCACATGTCGCGGTGCCGTGTAGCAGTGCAAATAGGTGTTCCGGCATCAAGTTTTTATTTTGCACTAGCCTGTGCGGGGGTTCCAGCCGTTGGCCGCAGTGTCAGTTCCTCGGCAGCCGCCATCTTACCCGTTCTGGTCTCGGCGCACAGTACCCTTTGCAGCTTGATTTTCTTCGGATTCACTTGGAGTACAGGGTTGAACTGCACACCATTGTGTGCCTCTGTCTTTCCGCCGTTCAGTTTTCAGCCTTAGTCCTTTGATCCGTGGCAGTAATAGCGCGAATTTTAGTAGATCATGGTCCGTCCGGCGGAGCTGGTTTGTTATCCAGCCATCCCGCAGTGCGCCCTCTAGCGCCCCCAATTGTACCAATAATTAATTCTTCCAAATCCGCTTTCAACTTTGCAACATCAAGCAATTTAATTTCTGGGGTTTGTGGGAGTGCGTTAAATCAATTTTATTTATGCTCTTTTCTGGAGTTCCAGAATCAGATTCTGCACCAAATGGAGTTTTACATGGTGAACCTTGATTAAAAGTTAGGTCGGGCATCATTTTCTCTCGGTGAATCTCTGATAAATCTGAATAAAATTTTTCAGCCACTTTCTGAATTTCTGCATTTAATGGAACAGTCAAAGCTGAATGTCTAACTTCCCTTTGATCAAATACTGGAAGAACAGGTCCAATCGTTACTGGTACTGTTACTGCTTCCATGCTTTTAGTTAACTGCTGTATTAATTCATCTTTTGATCGGAAATATTCTGAGGAATTTGGTAATTCATCACATCTTTCTGTTCTCATTACATTTCTTGAGGCTTCATTTCTCTGAACTGGGGTTTCAAAATTATTTCTGGGAGTTTCAATAAAATTTCTATTTTCTCCTGATATGCTAGAATTAGATCTTATCTCTACTCTTTCAGGTGTTTTTCCATAGTTTTGATTTGATATGGGAGATGTCTCATCAATAATTTCTCTTGGAGGAGGAGGAGCACTTGGGGAAACTCTTGGTGTGACTGGGATTCTTGGGGAAGACCATGAACAAACTGGTTGATAAGGTGGCGGTTTCGGTTTTGTAATATAAATCTCTTCTAAAACCGGATCTTCTAATTCATTTTCTTCTTTTGAGCACTCTTTTGACCTGGCGCCTCAGTAATCATCATTCTTACTGGGTACAAACCATCACACATGTCTGCACGTCTCCAACAACGCATTCTATCTTCATGCGTTTAACATCCAATCTAGTACCTCTTGTTACACCTCTGCTTTCTCGTTCTAATTCAAACATTTCGTCCTCCCATTCAGCTAAAGCCTCAAATTGAGTAGGTCTAGGCTTTGGTACAAGAGTCATCATCTTTTCTCTTAAGTTTTTCAGAACCTTAATGTTAAATGATCCGTCTTCCGGCCAAGCTAATACACCATCATCTTTGGTATATTCCATCCAATTCTCAATCTAAAGACAAGTATGATAACCATATTCACCAGACATAAAGGCTGCAGGTGTTTTGTACTTATGAAGTAATCGTCCACCTCGCGTTTCAATTTTCTTGTCAGGTTTAATTTTATTTTTCAATTTCTGAAACCATGAAAGCTTCTTTTTCTCTTTCATGTAATAATAATCCATGTTTTAAAACAAATCCGCTTACTTCGGAATAGATCGTAACTATTTCACAACAAGGAAATTGTTATTCCGCAACACTAACCAATCCGTGCACGAAACTCACCAACAAGCCAATCAGGTTAAGCTTCGTCACTATTCTGCTCAACCACTAGAATTACTGCTTTTCAGGAAGAGCCAATCAGCTGCAAGCCTACCTAGTCACATGAGCCAATCAGTGCGCGAATACTGTGACATATGTTAGCCAATCACAGCGCGAACCTAATGACGTACACTGCTGTTGCAGCTTCGGACAGAGAAACTCCACTCCGTTAACTCACCCCTCCTTGACAAAATATTTTCACAGCGCCATATTTTACAAATCTTTCAATTGAAATTCAGTTAGTAACTCCACAAAAACAAACCATTTGTTTGTTTCACTAAAATAAAGTGATAGCTTTTACAGTCATTCAAGTATTCTTTTATGTGAAATAGACGACGCTATTTTCACAGAATATTTAGATTAGTTGATAAAGTAAGGCTACTCTACCCTTCTAACAAGTAATAACGAACTCGTTTCTCTCTGATTGCACATATGGTGATAACTCAAAGTTAAACTCGATCATATATTACAAAGTCATTTACGCACATTCAAACAGAAAAATCCCTAACCATTCATACATGAATCTTAGTAGGACTTTAACCCACCAGGAGAAACCTTTACTCGCCAGTAAGATAGACGACGCTTCCTTACCCTTCACTCAAGCTTGGATAAATTCTACTACTCTTTTCACAGTGAGTTTTAAAACAGGACAGATGTCCCTATACCCAAAAGCTACAATTTCATAGACAATCCTCACTATACATTCAACCATGCACACCTATGATCCCTAAACTTGTGCTGTACGTTCACAACACTAGTGATATATAATAATACCACTATTTTGAAACAGAACAAATGCACTGTGCAACTTCACCTGTTACACTACACTTTTGCCGGCATACCGGGAATTTTCACACTGCTGGAAAAAAACTTTCGACTACATAAAACAACTTAACAAACTTAACATGTTTTAGACATGTATCCTATGTAATTACCATGTAGCATGTCAGTTACCATAGTAACCATCTTCTGCTACCAAGTTATTGATCCAGCGCTCTGACTGAAAAACTGTCTCACCAACGCTACCTAACACCACAATACTCACCATTAATCATAAATCATTAACATAGCCCATAAACCAACGAGACAATTTTTGAGCGACTGAATCATGTGACCTAATTAATCAGAGCTATTCTCATTCTATTTACATATTTATATACAACTGCAGTTTATCATTTCTTACCATGGTATTTCAAACATATATCATTTTAATTAAGTCACTAAGGCGAATGGATCAACTGATGGCAACTAGACCATGAATAAACAAGACCAGCTTGTCTTTTCAAATCTAATTTTTATCTAACTTTATTTTCAAAGAAAGTGCATTTTTAATTAATAAATCTTTATTTTATTAGCAAAGGAAAGCAGCATTTTAATAGGAATGATCAATTAGACTGACACTTTAAAGCAAATCAGAATGCATGAATATTAGTTAAAAACAGTTTCCATTCCCTAAATCTATTTCCCTGACTATTCTCACTCCACCTGGAAAGGAATAAATCAATTATATCTGCTGTCCTTACGTGCGCCAAAGAGTCCAACAGCACGTCACGCCCTTCAGGAATCGGAAAGCGAGAAGCGCCCTCCTGCCCATGAGGCCAGGTTTTATACCTTTCTAACTAGCTAAACTTTCTACAAATGTATACTTTTCTTTGCCATCCAGGATTCCCATTGGCTGTCTTATGTCAGTCCACATTAGGTCATCACCGTTTCCAAACCAAAATCAGGCTTTTCTTTAGCCCTATTGTCCTTTGCTTTCGTGACATTTGGCTTCCTCGAAAGTGTTACATTTCACTCGAGTTATAGTTTACAACTTCCTTGTCTTGGCAAACTTGCCGCTTCCTGTCCTTGAGCCTTCTTCTTCCAAGAGCACGTTTAGCACAACTTATTAAACTGCATTCTCTGACAAAACTGTCAACGTGGTAAAAATGTCCACTTCTCGTGCAAGGCTCCTCTCTGGACAAGATTCGAAACGCCATCTTTTTTGCAGGCCTTAGGCCTCTCTCAGAAACTATTATTTAAGCAAACACAAGACAATAATTAATTAAAGAATTGAGACCCATTCTGTTTCCCACCCCCTTTGCTAAATAGAAACCCATTAATTTATGTTACCTAGCTAAGCACACAAAGCAGCATTTATATCTACCTTCTTCTTTTAGAAAATTCACGAACTCTTTTGCATAAATCACAAAAAGGACATAACATAGGCACATAAATATGCACATGCCATTAGTTAAACAGCCGCATTTAATACTGACAAAGACAATAGACAAGGCTAATTTATTATTCTCTACACACTTGCAACAAAGAGCACATAAGTTAGTCCCGCGTGTTTTCTGAGAAATGCATTTTAAAACTAAGTTGATTAATAATTTCACCACATGCTTGTTAGTACAGTTACAGTTTTATGGAAGTTTAACTTTGCGAGTTTGAACAAAATGTCATTCAGCACCTCGCTCCATCATATGTCAGAAGGAATGAAGCCTAGCAGGCCAGGACTCCTAGGAGTAGTACGGCTAGGTGGATATAGTTTGGGTCTCATGTCATCAGTTGGCATGTCCAAGTTAGCAGAACTTCTATTGAAATGTAGAGCACCCAGGATGATCTGGAGATGGTGACAATAGTGGTGTGTGGAGAAGGGCATTTATGTCATTGAACTTGCATTACTTGGATAAATACTAATTGCACCGCCGTGACTTTGAATGATAGCTGTGTGATGTAACCCAGGCAGTCTGGTTTAAGTCTTGTACTCCTGTTGGACCTATCCTCAAGTATCTAACGTGGTCATGGGGTAGCAAGGGGGCCCCTTCACTGCTGTCACGGCTTCGCAGTTTAGCATTTTGCAACATAAATTGCGAGGAATATGCTATGTTGTCCCTAGCTCCTCGCGACCGGTGGATATTTGGGGATCATACAAAACTTACATTGCTAAGAAACAAACTGAACATGACTCACAGACGGCTAGTGGTATCGTTCCCGAGGGGATTGGCTAGGAGCATGGACGGGTACGGGCACCCATTGGGTTGAAATGTCTTTATTAACTGTCACTCGCACTTAAGTTCTGTTTGTATTAAGGGGGGGCTGAGGGAAGCAGATATTTCCTTGTATTGCAAATACCCTGTTGAATAACTTATTGTATGTCTTCGATTCTTCCCCACGTTCCATTGTCCACTTACACCAGGGCTTGTATCACGTCATGCATATCACAATGCATATATATTTGTTGATGCCGATACTATATGCCGCAGTGTGCTATATACCTTGTTCATGTATGTGTAAAACTGAAAACTAAAGCTTTTTAAAATGTTTTTTTTTAAAGTATCTAACGTGGTCTGGCAGACACCTAACCAGAGTAGTTTTCATGAAAAAATTTAAAACAAAAAAGTGGGGTTGTTGAGTTACCTTTTTTAACTTGCCATTTTTACTCTTACACGGAAGAGGACTGGAACAAGGACTATTCGAACTCTGATAATCAAAACTACCACTAGGTCATCAAAACTTTACCTTCTTGTTCATCTTTCTTGCACTAGTCCTTTCATGTTCCTAAGGACTTTGTTGAGGAAGACAAGGGCTTTAAATACTGAAGATTCCTGGGACTTGATCTGTAAATGGCTTGTGCAGTGTGCACCAGGGATGACCGGTCTATTCGTTCATCGGTGAATAGTGTTAATTGTCCAGATCTCTAGGCTAAGCCAGCAGATGACTGCATGGTGCTTACAGGCTAGAATTACAGCTGGTGGATGTACTTCTGCAGCTAAGATTGGCTTAAAATAAGGGGTTATTTAAAGTCCCAGTACTGACAATTATGGTTTAAATCTTTTTGGTGTATCAGAAGCTGCCATAGCCAGTGAGTGAATGTACTATCTGAAGCCTAGATGTTTTACATATATAATTTGTCAACTGGCATAGGAGGTGAGAACCTAGGCTAGGATGGTGCACATTGTATGCATGAATGGCAAGCATCAGCATGATCGATATGTACATTGTAACATAGGGTAAATAGACCTGCAGTGAGGGGGGAGGATGATTCTTGTTGCCAGTGGTCTTCCCAGAAGGCTGGTGTCCCACCTTATCAAGCAATAGTGCATTGTGGGTAGTTCACTCTAGGTGATTGTCTATCAGGCAGTGATGAGTGGAGCAACAAAGGGAAGGAGGTAGAAGCCATGGGTGTGTAGTGACCGTATGTGAACTTGATAGAATTCATGACATGGTCTCTGAGAGACACTGGGATGTTCCTCACTTTTAATCCGCATCTTCTATTTTTCAAGCACGGTGCTTGCAGATTGATCCATCAGTGCGTCTCAGTCCTAATCTGCACACAGTGGCACAGTTCGGCTATACAACTGATAAACAGAACTGAAGATCCACCTGTAGCACAACAACACTTTTCATGTTACAAAAGACACAAATATTGCCTTAATCAAAGGTTATCTTCCGTGGAACACTTAGTTCTGATTTGAGAGCTCTTACTGGTAGTTCTGTAAGTGGGCCGGTGCTGTTGGCTACAAAGTGCCTTAGACCCTTTAATTTGCAAGCGGGAGTATCAGCACTCCTCTGTAGCAAACAGATACAGATATTTCTCTCCTATGATTTTTTACCAAAAGAAATACTGCTTGCTACCTCTTCACTATACACAGGAGGGTAGAGCTAGGGGAATGGCTGGAATTCCCAAAGGCCCTTCAGGTTGCTGAAGAATTACATGCCAAGCAGGCTACTGACTCTCCCGCAGCCTGCTTGCCTGGGAGAGGCAATACGCCGGTAACAGGAGGAATTGAAGTAAGATGACATTTTCTTTTCTTTCCAGTGTACTAATTTACCTTAAGGACCAACCTGCTAATCGAAGTCTCTGAGATCGGGGTAGCAGATGTTCTTTTGTTAGAATTCACTAAATATTTTTCATAGGAAATGGATATAACTCCTCTTGTCTACCTACCCCAGGCACTTATGGAAATTGTGCATGTTGGGGCGGGAGGTATTTTACACTGCTCTGCCAATAGCCTACACTAATATTTTCTGTGTTATTTCCTGCTTTCATAATTAATGTTTCTTCTGATATTTTTTTAATAACTGCTCAGTTTCACCTTGCTTCACTGAGATCGTAGAAGCGGCCCCCATCCTGTACTCACCAGGGCTTAGAAATAATTATATTTACAGTGTTATTACTTACCCGGGTGGGGGAAAACACTTGTGCTGTTCAGACCGTGGTAGCTCCCGTTTAATAAAAAAAAAAAAAATCATAATCTTTTTTATTGGTTTTCTTGCAAGGTGTATAACAATCATGTTGAAACATTTATTTTTCGTCTTTGCATGACTTTTATTATTCACATTAACATTACTAGTAAATTCCAGTCCATCTAGGCCTAGACTATCTTGACGTTTATGGTGTGTTGTGACGTGTGCCTATCCGGGGATAGTGGATGTCATATTGAGATGTCTGGTACTCAAGTGTTGTGAATGCACCCTCGCTATCTCCATCTGGTAGCTCCCATTTAATACAATACCAGTGTTTTGGGGCAGACTTCCCTGGGGACAGTTGTTCATGTGGCAGGGAGATGGAGACTATGCAACATGTATCATTCTCCTGCTCAGGATGGGATTTGGTGACACACTTGACTAAATTGCTTAATTTTCAAAAAGCTAAGTGCTAGGGCTCAATTTATATCATGGGAGGCCATTGCAACTTGCACACCCTCCCAGCGCTGCCAAATGGCAGTGCCACTGTTACCTAATAATCATCCCACTCCAATAAATGTGAGTTTGGATGTCACCTACACCAATAAGGAGTGGGACACTGTGCTGGAGAGCCCTGTTGTGATCCCCGAATTGCCAGATTCCACCTGATTCAACTTTATGCAGTACACAGAAAAATACATTGCTATTTTGGACGAACTGACGCCGCCTTCCCCCGATGTCAACCGATAAACGCAGACCTGCTGCATATGCTGTGGGCATGTCCTCGTCTTGTGCATTACTTGAGGGCTGCCACAGACAGGCTGCTACACTGTATGGAAAGAAATCTTGTGCACACACGGTAGGTCTGTATACTGGGCAGGTACAGAAGAGGCAAGAAATCAAGGTTACATCTCCCTTCATTGATTTGGGACTGATCTTGGCCAAGCGCCGGATCACCTGCAGATGGAAATTCCCTGATCCTCTGCATATTACAGCCTGGCTGAGCTCAATCACCAACTGACCACGAGCTGAGAGCACAGCCCTGCACAGGGAAGACAGTCTAGTCTTGATCTCAGAAAGTACCCTATTGCCACATATTGAGATGCGCTCATGGTGGACTTAACCACAGACACACCATCCTGCTCAGGCTGGTTTGACCCTTGCACGGAGGAGGAGGATGAGAAGAAGGGTCTGCCAACGCCTCTCGCGTCCAGAGGCGTCTTCAGCAATTTTTCTTCTTAACTGAGTGAGTGCTAGCTGGTAGTCGCGCATATGGGGGCTATTGTCAGGAATGCCTATCCTCACCTACATGCACATGTATGCTGCACATAACGACAGAGTAATGTCACTAGCTGCTTGGACAATGTCAATGATTAGGCATCTTCTTGTGTGTTTTAGAGAGCCCTTTCTTCTTCAGTTTTTCTGTCCTTTATGCAGATTGAGAGTTAAATGAAATTTAAAAAGTAAATTGTTTGATAGTGTCTGGAACCAAAGGTGGGTTATTGTCAAAATGTAGTCTTTTTAAAGGAGAGGTCCAGGAAGATCCATCCAGTGCAGCAGTGCTCCAGCTGAGTTATGTGGTCTGTAGCTTGAAATGTGGATGCTCTAGGTGACATAGGGCCAGTACTGTGGTAAATGCAAGAATTTATCGTCTTAAGAAAAGGTGGCAGTGGGAATCTTAGTAACCTAATCATAAATGGCTGCTAGGGCATAGTGTTGGAGAAAACACAAAGCTGGAGATTAAAAGGCGTGCAGACACACATAAGGACAGCCTGAAGTACATATGTGTTGTGTATACATCTGTGTATGCCACCTCTCCAGAAGTTGCCTCTTGGGTCTTTGATCTCGCTCCGTGTGAGGATGTGACGATATGCATAATTGTGTTTCTCCACAGTGCAGAGTCAAACGCCCTAGTTTTCCAGATATGAAAGATTGGCCTTTAAAATAGTGAAACCTTCTTTGGAGTATATTAAAGTGAACACTGCCTCATTGTTTGGGAAACAGCACTAGCCTTCCTCTTCCTCATCTTGATAAGATGCTGCCAGGGGGTCTTAGAGTCGTAGTATCTCGTTCCCCAATAACTGAGCGTTTGACTCTACGTTGGATCATAATTGTCATTAAATAGCCAGTCGTACATAATCACCCAGTAATAATATTGAATAACAGTTGCCCGCATTCCACCGTCCTTTGTGCCTATGGTACACTTTGTCAGTGAGATCCTAGGATGCCTTTGGAATCAGATGAAGGACTTCTTTGAAGCCCTCATTTTCTGAAATGCTACGGTTGGAATCTCTATTTGCATGTTTTGTAGAATATAAATAGGCCATCCTGTTGTAGTTTTAAAGCTATATTAACTGATAAAACCTCACAGAAAGGGAAATAGACCTCACCAGTGTATACATATAAACACTGGAAAAAAACACCTGCACAAATCACAAACTAAGTGCCATTCAAAGAAAGGAAAAGAAGAATGAAAGAGTCATATTTATTCCTTCCTGAAGGTGCCAATTAAGCATGGGCGTAAAATCCGTTCCGCTTGCGGAATTTGCGGATTTTCGGCAAATTCGCGATCCGCGAATTCTCGCGAATTTGCCGAAAATTTGCAAGTTTGCACGCAGCGAATTTTTTTGCTTGGTCGCGCTTGACAAATACAATATTGCGGCGCACGGCGTTCACTTACCGTCATTCAGCGTTTGAAGAGTTGTTTTTCTCCATGTTTGCGTGTGCTGCGCCATTTTGGATCTTGCTGCGTGATCCCGCGGGAGTTTGTCGACCGCGATTACGTCATCGCGCCCGCCACCTTGCACAGCGAGAGTTTGTCAACGCGAGTACGTCATAAAGGCTCGTGATCAAGCATCGTGGGAGTAAACAATTGCGAACACGTAGATGCGGCGGGCAGCAACAATCTCGCACTCGCGAAATTGCAAAATTTGCAATTCTGCACAAGAAATCCACCAGCAAGCAGCATAAACCTTCTGAAAATGATGTTTTTTATCAGAATAACTCCTAAGGTTGACATTTGCCTGCACTTTTTTTTGCAAGGAGTCCATTTTGGGGGTGGGGGGGGTGGGAGGAAGGAAGTGCCCCACAGTCTCCAACTTCCTGTTCCTGTCCAGCAGGCTCCTCCCAGTGCTTTCTTCATGTGCTGGTCACTTTCATTTGGATCTTGACCTGGAAGGATTACTTTTTGTGGATGCTGCTGGATATTTGGATTTGAGGCCTTTTTGACTTTCTTTGGATCACTTTTGGATTAGAAATCAACTTTCACAAGTAAGTTTGTTTGGGGCATTACAGTTGCTGCAACTACAATTTTGGAACTTTTTCAGAACATTAAATAAAATATATTGTGGGTAGCCACAGTATCCAGTAGGACCAGGGTTAGTTATGGGTGCATGATACAACTGTTTTGTTGAATTTAAACATCATTGAGGGCATGGATGGCATGGGATTGTGCTGATTTTTGTGTGTTTTTCGATTTTTGGGGCTGCTGTTGGGGCCTTTTGCCCAGGGGTAGTGAGTGGTGCATGGACTGAGTCTTTCTGTGGGGTCATGGGATTGTGCTGATTTTTATGTGTTCTTCGACTTTTTGGGGTGTATAACTGATGTTCCTCTGTCTTCCATTGCTTTTAGGTGCACAAGAGAACCACCAGTGCCAGGAAGAAGTCCTGCAGCGGTGTGTGTGCAGCATAACGTCACGCGACGTCACGTGTGGCCACAGACAAGACAACTCTGCAACTCGTGCAACTGCGGCCTGCTGTTCTGACCTCTGAAGAAGATGGCCCCAAAAAAAGTTCCCCGTAGCTCCTCTAGCAAGAAAGTTGCCAGTAAGGAGCAGAAGAAGCAAGTGGCGCCACTTACCAAGGAGACTGGTGTGCCGACCGCCACATTTTTTGGGAAAAAAATAAGTACGCCTGCAGCAGCAGCGGGGTCTGCTGGGGACCAAGCTGCCGGGAGCAGCACCCCCGCTCCATTGGGCTCAGTGCCACCACCACCACGCCAACTTAAGTCCAAGCCCTTGAGTGCTTTGAGGCCGCCAGTATAGTTTTTCAATCACCATCGACCAGTGATGTTGGCTAATCGCAAGAAAGTAGCAGCAATGTCCCTCAATCAACACAGGTTGTTGTAACTCATCTAACGAGTGTTCAACAACCACAGCCGCAACAACAACCACATGTGCATGTACAAGCCCAGGTACATGTGGAAGGAGAGGCAGCGCAAGGAGATGCGCAAGCAGAGGTGCATGGAGCGGCACAAGTGCCCACAATAGTTGTTCCTCCCGAAGTAGGGGCACATCAGGAAATCGACATTCAAGCCGAGGTATCATTTGAGGAAGCCACTCCTCCTGATCATTAATTGTCTTCCACATCCCTAGCAAGGAAAAGATCAAGGATGCTGTCTACATCTTCTTCAAGCCCCCTTCCTTCTGATGATATGGATCCAACTTGGGAACCACCACTGCCGTCTGAGAGTGAGGCACACCATGATCTGACAAAGGTAGCTAAGCGTAAAAGGAAGGTCCCCGAAACTCTTGTACTTATGGAGTGTGGTGCTGAAGAAGAAGTGGCGTATACTACTCCTGCTGATGAAGACTCTCACGACGACGACGCAGTCATCATACACGTCACTCCAGCCTCAGCGGGCATGCAGCAAACAGACATTTTGACCCTAGCCCGAAAAGCTGCTGAGCGTCATGTTGTTGACGAGGAGGCAATGGGAACACCATCATTGGAGTTAACTATTACACCACCACCTACCGCTTCTATATTTTTTTCTCGCCAGAAGGGACCTCCATCCACCTCCACCTCAATTAGTGGTGGTGCAAGTGCACAACGTAGTAAAGTTCGGCAACACACATCCTCCACTTCATCTGCCATTAGCAGCATGACCAGCAGTATCGCCTCCTCCGCCCCCCACAGAAATTTGAAGTCCGCAGTTTGGGACTTCTTTAGTGTTTGCCCAAAAAGGGAAAACATAGCCATTTGTAGCATTTGTAAGCTTGCAGTTAGTCGTGGTAAGCTTGGTACCAACTATGGTACCGGAGGCCAGAGAGGTCATCTTAAGAGACAGCACACTGTCCAATGGCTTGCGCACCTAAAGGAGATCAAGGAAGCCCGAATTGGAAGTCAAAAAACTGCATCCGTTGATGTTTCATCTGATGATGACGAGGATGAAGAAGCGTCAAACATTTCTTCACCTACACCCAGTACCCCGGTCAGCAGCACACCCCCTGTGCGCCACACTAAGAGTGTGGGAGAGATTGAGACACCAATGCGAAAAAGTTCATCATCACCAAGCGTAACTGGGTCGAAGAAGTCATCATCTTCCCATAAAAAAATGGTCCAGCCCACCATTAGAAGCATGTTGTTTTTAGATGCACCATTTGAACGCAACCACCCAATGGTGCGTCTGTATAACACTAAGCTGGCTAAAATGCTAGCGCTGGACCTTCTCCCTTTTTCTTTTGTGGAAGGGGTTGGTTTTCTTGAATTAGTGGCAACGCTCTGCCCTAAATGGAAGGTTCCTAGCCGGTTCTATTTTGCCAGAGTTGCGGTTCCAGCACTACATGCAGATGTGCTGGAGGCGATTGGGGCAGCTTTGAAGAAGAGTGCTGTTCACACTATACATCTGACAACAGACATGTGGACCAGTGGGGCAGGCACTGATTACATGTGCATCACTGCACACTGGGTCTCTTTTTCAGGAGTTACAGCAAAGCTAAGGGCAGGTATTGACACAGACAACGTTTTTAAAGCTGCTCGGAAACATACAACACTAGCCATGTTTGGCATGGAGTCAAGTCATACAGCAGAAAACATTTTGCAGGAGTTTAACACAAAGGTCTTTCAATGGCTGTCCCCCAAAAAACGCATGATTGGTTATGTTTCCACGGATAATGGCGCCAATGTAGTTAAGGCCATGGATAAGGGTAACTATTTCAGAGTGCCATGTTTGGCACTCTGTATAAACCTGGTTGTTAAAAAATTCTTGAGTGAAGAAAGTCCAGCGTGCGAGTTACTGACCACCTGCCGAAGAATGTGCACACATTTCAGCCATTCTTCTAAGGCCCGGAAGCATCTGAGGGGCCTGCTACATGAACGTCGACTGCCAGTGAAAGCACTCATCCAGGAGGTGGCAACACGTTGGAACTCAACCTTCTACATGCTTGAGCAGTTTACGGTACTCGATCAGTATTTCCTTACACTGGGTACAGCTGTGAAGGACCTGAGGTTACATGCGGAGCAATGGGAGCTAGTTAAAAGCCTGACAGACATGCTTCGTCCTTTTGAGGTCTTCACGCGTGCAGTCAGCAGGGAGGACTGTAGTTTGGGAAAAGCTATCCCATTGTTGCGCATGCTAGAGCACCAACTGAAGGCGGTGTCTTCTACGTTTCAAAAAGATGAAGAAAAGCAAGAAGCTTTTGATTTGGCGGAGAAATTATTACAGCGCCTACTTTGCGATGAACGTCTTCAAAAGATCCACACAGAACAGCATTATATTTGTGCTACTATTCTGTATGCACGCTACAAAAAGGCACTGGCAGGCAGAGCATTGTTTGCTTTTGGTGACGCAGAAGTTTCAAAGTACAAACGTTGGCTAGCTCTGTCAGCCATGAGGTTTGAAAGAGAACGGCAGGAAATTGAAGGAAAAGGCAGTACATCAGCATCAGCAGGCCATCCGGAGTCCAAAGAATCCACTTCTGCACCTGTGGCTGTGGCAGAAGTGACCTCTCAGCCGTTAAAGGCCCCAGCAACCGGATCATCTGCACCAGACACAACAGTAACATTGTGTGAAGAAGACAGCTTGGGTTTGCTTCTGAAAAGGTCCCAGCAAAAAGTAAGCAAAGTGGAGGAACCCTGCAGAACCTTGAGTCGATGGTGCAGGACTATCTGAATGACTCAACAGAGGTCTATATTCATGATGAATGACCCATTGGCGTATTGGCATGGGAAAAGAGAATTGTGGCCAGAGATCACCAACCTGGCTATAAATTACTTGTCTTGCCCACTCTCAAGTGTGTCTTCTGAACGTGTTTTCAGTGCTGCTGTTGGCATTGTAACTTGCAAAAGGACCCGCCTCTCGCCCAAAAATGTGGAGAGGTTAACAATGATCAAGATGAATCAGCACCTCATACCACCAGATTACGAAGTACGAGAATACACGCCGGAAGAAGACGAGGAGGACACCAACTTAGATGAGGGAATTTCTTCTCTGTTAGGTGACCTACTCCCGCCTGAATTGGCAGAGTATGAGGACGAACTCTGCTTCCCTGACACCGAGCCCTGAAAATGAGCCAATGAATCAATACCTTTCTTTTTCGTCCTTATTCACTTTTATTCCTGTGTGTATGTCTTTCTTTGTTTTGCAAAGTCAATATAAATAAAAAAATTAATCACCTAATCACAAAAACAAGCCCATCAGCAGAACTGTCTTCACTTATTTGCTTATTGATTTGAAGGTGCCGCAGTCTGCATTCCTCAGGTTCACAAGTTCACAAGAACATGCTCCTCTATCCTCCTCCTCCAGACTCCTATTTCCCTCAAAGCAGAGGGCTGGATTACGCCCAATGAAGAAAGACTCTGCACTTGTGGGGGTGTTCTACTTCTTTGCGGGTGAGTTGACGGCTCTGGGGCCTTTGCTGGGAAGGTCTAATACCGGATAAAAGTGGTTTGGACAAAATCGGAGGCAAAATTTTCTTTGCGTTTTTGCTGACTTGCTTGTCTTTGAGGTGCTGTTTGGGGGGGTTCCGGGTGTTTGTGGGTGGGTTTTGTGGTCTGGGAGCACTGCTGGCACAGTCTAATTTTGATTGCATTTGTTTTTCAGGAAATCCATGGTGGAAAATGGGAGTTATGACCTAGCTGCACAGCGCGTTTGGACAGAAGGCCAAAAATATTGTAAGTATGAGATTTTCCATTTTTGCTTTTTGCCTGTTTGGGGGTGTTGTGCTTTTTTGCGGGTGGGTTGGCGGGTCTTGGGGCATTGCTGGGAAGGTCTAATACCGGATAAAACTGGTTTGGACCAAATCCATGAGGAAAACGTTTTTGCTTTTTCTGACATTTCGGTCAATTTAGCATTTTCGGGGGCCTGTTTGGGGGACTTCCTGGTGTTTGTGGGTGGGTTTCGGGGTCTGGGAGCACTGCTGGGTATGGATAGTTTTGATAGCAAGAGGTTTGAAGAAAATCCATGGTGGCAGAGGGGAGTTAGGGCCTAGCTGCAGAGCGCGCGCGGAGTGATTTTGGAAATTGCCCAGAAAATGACTAAGTGCCCATTTTTGTACTTTTGCTTTTTGGCTGTTTGGGGGTCTTCTACTTGTTTTCGCCTGGGTTGACGGCTCTGGGGCCATTGCTGGGAAGCTCTAATACCGGATAAAACTGGTTTGGACCAAATCCATGAGGAAAAAGTTTTTGCTTTTTCTGACATTTCGGTCAATTTAGCGTTTTCGGGGGCCTGTTTGGGGGGCTTCCTGGTGTTTGTGGGTGGGTTCCGGGGTCTGGGAGCACTGCTGGGTATGGATAGTTTTGATAGCAAGAGGTTTGAAGAAAATCCATGGTGGCAGAGGGGAGTTAGGGCCTAGCTGCAGAGCGCGCGCGGAGTGATTTTGGAAATTTCCCAGAAAATGACTAAGTGCCCATTTTTGTACTTTTGCTTTTTGGCTGTTTGGGGGTCTTCTGCTTGTTTTCGCCTGGGTTGACGGCTCTGGGGCCATTGCTGGGAAGCTCTAATACCGGATAAAACTGGTTTGGACCAAATCCACGAGGAAAAAGTTTTTGCTTTTTCTGACATTTCGGTCAATTTAGCGTTTTCGGGGGCCTGTTTGGGGGGCTTCCT
This sequence comes from Lissotriton helveticus, assembly GCF_964261635.1. Lineage (NCBI taxonomy): Eukaryota > Metazoa > Chordata > Amphibia > Caudata > Salamandridae > Lissotriton > Lissotriton helveticus. The sequence continues at coordinate 251,975,575 of NC_136073.1, forward strand.
GGTGTTTGTGGGTGGGTTTCGGGTCTGGGAGCACTGCTGGGTATGGATAGTTTTGATAGCAAGAGGTTTGAAGAAAATCCATGGTGGCAGAGGGGAGTTAGGGCCTAGCTGCAGAGCACGCGCGGAGTGATTTTGGAAATTGCCCAGAAAATGACTGTGCCCATTTTTGTACTTTTGCTTTTTGGCTGTTTGGGGGTCTTCTACTTGTTTTCGCCTGGGTTGACGGCTCTGGGGCCATTGCTGGGAAGCTCTAATACCGGATAAAACTGGTTTGGACCAAATCGGAGGCGAAAACTTTTTTGCGTTTTTGCTGACTTGCTTGTCTTTGAGGTGCTCTTTGGGGGGGTTCCGGGTGTTTGTGGGTGGGTTTTGGGGTCTGGGAGCACTGCTGGCACAGTCTAATTTTGATTGCATTTGTTTTTCAGGAAATCCATGGTGGAAAACGGGAGTTATGGCCTAGCTGCACAGCGCGTTTGGACAGAATTGAAAGAAGGCCGAAAAATATTAGGAGATTTTCCATTTTTGCTTTTTGCTTGTTTGGGGGTGTTGTGCTTTTTTGCGGGTGGGTTGGCGGGTCTTGGGGCATTGCTGGGAAGGTCTAATACCGGATAAAAGTGGTTTGGACAAAATCCATGCTGAAAAGCCTTTTGGCATTTTTTTATACTTAGGGTTCGTTAGGGTTAGCACTAGCAGCAGTATTCCATGTGTTTTGGGGTGTTCTAGATTGTTGCAACTGGGTTCTGGGGTCTTACAGCACTCGTGGGAATGTGTAATCTTGGTTGCAACTAGTGGTTTGAAGAAAATTCATGGTGGGAAAGGGTGGATTTTGCCTAGTTAAAGAAAGCGTTTGCCACTATTCTTAACTTAGGGCTCGTTAGGGTTAGCAGTATTGTATTGCATGTGTTTGGGCGGGGGTTATAGATTTTTACGACTGGGTGGGGTCTTGGAAAACTTGTTGTAATGTCTAATTTTGATTGCAAGTCGTTTGAACATAATCCATGGTGGGAAAGGGGGGTTTTGGGCATACTTTCTGAGTGTGTTTTGACACGATTTAAAATTAGGCCTCTGTGAGCTAGCAGCAATATTCTGCACGTTTTTGGGAGGGTAATGTGGGGTGTTCTAGATTTTGGGGATTGTCATCTCTGAAAGTGACAGTATAATTTTTGCACTACACAGCGTGCCTTACATATTTTTTTCTCAGAGTTGTCTTTAACACTTACTGTTGTATTTTTCCATCATCAATTACAGGCAGGCTTTTACCCTGTGCCATCGATGTACTACTCAGGCGTACAATTAGCGATCCACAAATCCACATCAGGCAGGCAGTGGACAGTGTGTCTGGTCACCAAGATTGATCGACGGAGCATCCGATGGAATGAAGGAGTACCGCGAGTAAGAGGAATGGCTGGATGCATCGACTTCACAAATTCAACGGGACAACTACATAAACAGGAACAGTATCCAACATTCTCCTTATCTTTTCAATGATATTCTTGTGAACTTGAACTTACTTCTACGAGTGTGACTCTGTGAGTTTGTTTGATCTCTGCTTCAAATTCATCCCTCCAGCTATTTGATACGTCTTTGCTATGTTTAACACTAATTTAATGTTCTAAGTGTTTATTGTCTGAGGGCAGAGAGGCAAGTGAAATTGCGTAATGACTGCAGCCTTGTACTGCCAAGTTTGTCAACTTGTTCCTTCGTAGTTACTAGTAAGTTGCAGTAAGTAGTAGTACTACTTTTCAGTAAGCTAACCATCCATTTACCAAACAACTTCTCGCATGCAGTAGTGCACTTTCTTTATGTCCCTTTAAAGGTTTATCGATATCTTCAAATCCAAAGATTTGTTTCTCTTCATTTGTTGTTTTACTGACCATGTTGTGTTTTTTTTCCTCTCTACCAAACTTTCCCAAAAAAAAAAAACATTCCCATCCAATTTTCAAACCCTAACCCTCTTCCCCTGGGCTGTGTGGTATTTCATTGATGTGTGACTGACAACAACAATAAATTACACACACTTGCTGGGGAGGATAAGGTCAAAGCAACCAAAGGTTCATGTGCGCCATCGTGGATTGATAATAAGAACATCCTCCTCCAACACGACGTGAACAATCTAATGCTTAATGCATACCTTACGTTGGCACTGCTTAGGCTACAATTTAGGGCACTGCTCTGTACCGTACTATCTATTGTAATATTTATAATGCTACGCTCAGGCCACTCAATGTTTAATTTTCTCTTTTTTTCATATGGCGATACTGCCAGTGTGTACCACTACTGCTACCAGCACAACAATGATATTGCATCCGTCGAGGATTCAAGTCAACAACCAACCTTATTCACCAACCGTGATTCGCAAATCACAGGTAAGATAAGCATATTGGGGAGGTAGTAGAATAATGGGCTAGGACTAAGTTTGGAGGAGAGCAGACACTAACATTACTACTAGTAAAGTACAGTAGTAGGGCTACTGAATTGACTAACTCGGTTACTTGCATTTTGGTACATTTAGGACAAGATGTTTCATTCATGCTGGTAAGTTTGAAAAACCAAACGTCCAGTAACCACCGCCAACCCCCACACAAAATAATATGAGCGCGTATACTGTGTTTTTGAATGAAAAATATAATTATTGAGAAATATAAATTATGGATGTTGTTGTCGTCCCAAAAATAGAATTACCCCAACTCACCCCCCTCCCTAACCAAACCAATGTCCAAAAATCAAAAAGTACCCTTTCCCAAAAACCCAATTCCCACCCTCCCCCCCCAACAGTCTTTAAAAAAGGGACAAGGGACAGTCACTTCCTCCGGTGGCGTTTAGAGAGCTGGTGCTGCACGTCCCGCAGCTCTTTGCGGAGGTCCCGGACCTGGCGCTCCAGGTAGTCCGCTCGCTTTCGGAAGCGGCGCTGGCGTACCATCCAGGCTCTGGGGGGGGGGGGCAGCTGTTGTTTTTGCTGCTGTGCGGCGGCGGCGGGAGGCTGTCGGGCCACGGCTCCGTTTGGCTGTAGGCTTGTGGCTGGTGGACCCGGGGGCAGTGGAGGAGGATGTGGAAGTTGTTGTAGTTTCCTCCTCATGCTCCCGAGCCCACAACCGTCGATACTCGACACAAATAGCCTCCAGCTTACGGGCCCTGGCCCGGACAGCCATCTCCTTACGGGTGAGCTTTTTGGGAGTAGCATCTATGAAAAAAGAAAGAAAAATACTGTAGCCAATAGTCTTTAACATAAAGTCAAAATAATTCAACAGAAAGTTGACACTCAGTAACACGAGCATCAGTAACACCAGCAAGTAGCAAACACAGTATAACATTTTTAAGATAACGGACCAGGTTTTTTTTGATTGTCGATCCACAACTGGCGCCTCCCGTATGTGACGTTATTTATAATTTCTAACCACTATTTTGAGGGTGCCCCAGATAGGAGGAAGAACCTAAACCTCCAATTAGGACCAAGATCCAAACATAATTGATATAGCAGGTATCTGTGCACACGTCGCCTTTTACAGAGTAAATGTTGTTGGTAATCAAACAACACAACCAGACAAACAATGTGGAAGTAGTCTTGATAGACGTTTTTCTTCAATTCAGATTTTATCCACCACGCCCAGCCAACACGTGTTTCGTCAGGGCTAGTAGCCTGCGACTTCATCAGGGCTTCCGTGGGCAGCGGTTCCAAAGCTATTGCCACAAAGGCTAGGTGCTCTCAGCCGGTTCTAATTCCGACCCGGCTACCGGGTACTGTCGAGGTTCTAGCTGATTCGTCTCAGCCGTCCGTATGATGGTTAATACCAAAGATGCGACACACCATAGGAGTATCCGTGTGAGCGGCAGGTTAAGACGTACTGCTTTCCAGCGTCTCCGCGTGTAAATGCGGAAGTCATTTACAGTTTACACGCGGAGACGCTGTAAAGCTGAGACGGCTGAGACGAATCAGCGAGAACCTCCACAGTACCCGGTAGCCGGGTCGGAATTGGAAGCGGTTGAGAGCACCTAGCCATTGTGGCAATAGCTTTGGAACCGCTGCCCGCGAGAGCCCTGATGAAGTCGCGGGCTACTAGCCCTGACGAAACACGTGTTGGCTGGGCGTGGTAGATAAAATCTGAATTGAAGAAAAACTTCTATCAAGACTACTTCCACATTGTTTGTCTATTGGTTGTGTTGTTTGATTACCTACAACATTTACTCTGTAAAAGGCGACGTGTGCACAGATACCTGTTGTAACAGTATAACATTTTGGCATGTATCTTTCCGCCGTCTTTGTAAGCCTGTGACATTACTGGGAGTTTCAGGAATTCCACTAGCAGCACTATGGGTGGACTCACTACTACATACATAGTCAGAGTACTAAAAAAAGGCCTTTTTTAACTTTTTTTCTCTTGGGTTACAAAAGAAATCACTGGTACGTGAACTTGTGCTCGCCGCCATAATGGCAGCTCACTCTGCTTTCACCCAAGAAATACAGACACAGGCCATGATGATGCAGACTCGCAGTACTTTAAGCAGTACATGCAAGTGGGGATCTGAATGTCTTACTTTTCTATAGGGGTGGCACTGCCACTGGCCATACTTTTTCCACTCAGCGTCTGCTCTACTACATCATACACCTCTGCTATCGACGAGGAGGATAAAGAAGATAACATCCAGGCTTCGAAAGTACGTCTATGATTCTTCTTGATGTCTCAAATGTACCAACATTAATTTTTGTCAAAAACCAACTAACACCCTTTTCATTATATTTTGGAAAGCGCTGTCTTTTTATGTTGAATTGCATTCAACAAAACCATTCTTTACAGTCATAAATATTAAGACTCGCTCGTCCTTCGTTTCACCCTTTTTTAACTTTTCGTTCTTCCCATCCCTAAACTTCATCTGATATGACTTGGCTTCACAAATCACAATAAAAATTTGCCAGCTGAGTTGAAGTGAAATAGAGGGGGCCATTGGTTACCAGAGAAGTACCGCAGCTAATGCTATTAAAAGTCAAGGTTGACTGTCTTCTACGTGATAGTCCAAAAAGTAGTTCTAAATTAGTAAATGTTCTTGACAGTACAGTGTACTTATACTAGTGTACTGTATACTACTGTATCATACACTCCTTTGCGAGGCTACTCAAAAAAATTGTCAATAAGTAAGGAGTATAATAACTTACCACCGTCTGCCGCCGCTGAGTCTTCCCCCCAGCTCCTCCTGTTGGCGCCGCCCCATCCTGAGTGGACCCCTCCGCACTGCTGGCTCCGGCACTGGTTGTCATCTGTGCCGCGTCAGATGTTGTGACGTCTAGGAAAAACAAGTCATATTTTCAGATGCCATACACAACCCCCTATTTTGCCTCGTAACGGAAGAAAATGTTACATAACACATTTTTTTTATTACTGGGATTGAAAAAAAGTATCGGTTTTGGGGAGGGTGTTAACCTTTTATATGCTTATTCCATTAAATGCTACACTTGTTCTTATGACAGCTGATGAATGCTTGCTTAACGGGAATCATTTTTCTCATTACAGAAAGAAGATTCCATTGCCCTTCTCTCAGACAATTCTCCAACTACTAGTAAGTCATCACCAGCAGTACTGTGTTTTCATTTCTTAATTGAAAATAAAACTTTAAAACTAACAAACACTGTGTGGTTTTTGTTTACGAGTGAGTGAGCGGAAAGGTTTGAACTACTGCACTTGGCAGTCATGTTTCAGTGAATCAGATAGGCCGGGACTCGGAGGTAGTCTTCTTCTGTTCTTCTGGGTCGTAAAAATCATTGGTCAGACATTCTAGATAGTCGGTCAGGGGATTGGGGGTTCAACTTCTGTTCGGACTGAGGTATGTCGGAAGACGAACTGCACCTATCATCTTGTCCATACATCTTTGTGTGCAAAATAGTCCCTGAAACACTAGCGGTATGGGATGTGCTCCTCTCAAATCAAAAAGGACACTGCTACCTTTTACTTGGTGTAAACAATTACATTTTGTTGTTGCAAATTGTCAAAGCACTTACATTAAGAAGACTGGAATAGAGAGCAAGGGCAACCCAGAGGACTACACTCAGTGCCTAGAGCTATTGCTGTATCAGAGTTTTGTTTCACACCGTTTGCCGAATGGGCAAGCTTAGCTACCTACACAGACCGACTCATAATTGTAAATAGTAGTAGCACAGAGAGTGATGGTAGAGGCAGGATAAGAATGTAGAAAGTAGTCTACATTAGAAGAAGATCCAAGACTATTTTGTAAAACATAGAATTATTAGGAACCCGTTTATAATAAATAGGGGCTGTAAAAGTTAGGGAAGTATAAGTATTAAGATAACAATAAGACAACTTACTGGGGCCAGCAGAAGAGCCTGGAAGGGACTGCTCCTGTCCAACTTCTGCCACCGGAGTCTCTGTCGCCGCCGCCGCCTTGCCCCTGGGAGTTGCTGCTGGTGATCATGAAATAAAGAAACACAACATGGATGATTGTTTTTTGGGAAATATTTGATTTCTTTGTACTCAATCTAAAATTATGTCTGGGAAACAAATTAACATCAATTGCATCTGATCTGGTCAACTAAGAGGATAGTAGTACAGTATTGCAGGATTCGCAGACCGTCTAATAGGAAAGTTATGTAATTCACTAACTACATCAACCACAAAAAGGTTCTACTACGACTGCCATCACTCAGCAGCACGAGACGTCGCGTGACAGACACAGTCCGTCATCATGATTGCAGACCACTAACAAATGTCCTAGAACAAGTAATAAATAGTATACTCAACGTGTCAATCCACCACTATCTCTTCAAAGTGGCAGCAGCAGGAGTACAAAGAAGGACTAGACTTGAGTCTACTGTCTCTAGCATAAATGACTAAAAAGTTGCAAACAAGTAAGCATAGTAGCAACGCCAATAACCAGGCGAGCACCTGCAATAACAGAAGCTATTTAAACATTAATTTACCTGCAATGTAATCTTATCAGCAGCATTCGTACTCTTCAGGAAAAAAATAGATTAGCAATATAACAGAGCAGAAGGAAAAAAAGTAGTTATTAAATAGCTACTTACCAAGCCCAGGGATCTCCACACCAAGCAGGTCGAGCATGTCATGCTCCCGGTCCAAGATGTCACTCCACTGGTGCGTCACTTGGTGGTAGGTGCGCCGGACCCCAGACTCCTTAGGCATGCGCCGGCACACCTTGTCCCACAGCTGGGGACGCTCCCGGAGGCCGTAACCGGAAGCAATCCGCCCACCTGCTGCCAATATCTCAGGGAGGTGGACCTGGACAAAAACCAGCAAGGCGGCCACCTCCACCGCAGAAAAGATCTCCCTGGGCTGCACTTCCTCCCCCCTCCAACGCCCGCAAGGGAGCCGGGTACGTGGGACTGGGCCCTTTCCCTTGCCCTTGTCGCCTCCCTTAGCCATGGTCCTGGGCACAAGAAGAAGGAAAGAAGAATAGGTGTGAAAAAAAATAAGAGAGAGAGCAAAAGAAATAAAGTAGGTAATAAAGTAACAAAAAGTTAAAAAAACCACAAATATAGATGTAGGAAATTGAAGAGAGAGATAATAATAAAAAAATAAATAAAAAAAAGTTCAGAAAAACGTGGGTTGCAATGATGTAAGGTGGATAGAAAGGTAGCATGCCCAAAACCATAGCAGTGAATGAAAAACAAGATGGCCGCGCCCATAGAGGACCGCGTGGGTAAGTTTGCGCGATATTTCCCCCGCGATCAGGCAAAAACGCCCACGAATACGTAATTGCGCGCCGCATACGACGCGAACTTGCAACGAGCGGCCGGAAACGGAAACACGTCACGCAAACAAGATGGCCACGCCCGTACATGACCTCATGGGCAACCTCAAAGTCGGTGCGCTGCAAGCGGCCCGCGAATAAGAAAAAAAAACGCCCGAACACGCAAAAAAAAAAAAAACGCCAGAATATGCAAAAAAAAGAGAAATCAGCAAATTCGCACGAATCTGCGGATTGCAAGTTCGATTTCGCGTCCCGCAAATCTCGCGAAATGGAAGAAAAACAAATTTTGGAAAACTGAAAGCACTTAGCAGGTGCAAAAGTTCAAACTAAATTGTAACCATTCCCTGTAGTGCTTCCTGAGGGGCCCCTCCAGAGTTCAGTTGCCTACTTTCAACTATTCTCTGACCCTGCTCTGACCCTCAAAGCAGGGTCAGAGAATAGTTACAAGTATGGCACATTGCTCCTGTAAAAAAAATAACTGCAACAGGAAGGTCTTACAGCTAAGGAAGCAGGTGCCAGACTTCAAGCACAAATTCAGTGACACATTAACCAGCCCCAAATTAATTCATCTCAGTTGAGGCTGGGAAGGTGTGCTTTGCTTTCCCCCCATAATCTACAGTGGTGAACAAGAGGATGGTAGTGGTGAACCAGAGGGTGCTGTGATAAACCAGAGGGGGACAGTGAGGATCCAGAGGGTGGCAGTGGCAAACCAGAGGTGGCAGGGATGAACCAGAGGATGGCAGTGGCAAACCAGAGGGTGAGAGTGATGAACCAGAGGGAGGCAGTGATGAACCAGAGGGTGGCAGCCTTGAACCAGAGGGGGACAGTGATGATCCAGAGCGTGGCAGTGGCAAACAAGAGAGTGGCAGTGATGATCCAGAGGGTGGCAGTGATGAACCAGAGGGTGGCAGGGATGAACCAGAGGGTGCTGTGATAAACCAGAGGGGGACAGTGATGATCCAGAGGGTGGCAGTGATGAACCAGAGGGTGGCAGGGATGAACCAGAGGGTGCTGTGATAAACCAGAGGGGGACAGTGATGATCCAGAGGGTGGCAGTGGCAAACGAGAGGGTGGCAGTGATGAACCAGAGGGTGGCAGGGATGAACCAGAGGGTGGCAGGGATGAACCAGAGGATGGCAGTGATGAACCAGAGGGTGGCAGTGATCAACCAGAGGGTGGCAGTGATGAACGAGAGGGTGCTGTGATAAACCAGAGGGGGACAGTGATGATCCAGAGGGTGGCAGTGATGAACCAGAGGGTGGCAGGGATGAACCAGAGGGTGCTGTGATAAACCAGAGGGGGACAGTGATGATACAGAGGGTGGCAGTGGCAAACGAGAGGGTGGCAGTGATGAACCAGAGGGTGGCAGGGATGAACCAGAGGGTGGCAGGGATGAACCAGAGGATGGCAGTGATGAACCAGAGGGTGGCAGCCTTGAACCAGAGGGGGACAGTGATGATCCAGAGGGTGGCAGTGGCAAACCAGAGGGTGGCAGTGATGAACCAGAGGGTGGCAGGGATGAACCAGAGGGTGCTGTGATAAACCAGAGGGGACAGTGATGATCCGGAGGGTGGCAGTGGCAAACGAGAGGGTGGCAGTGATGAACCAGAGGGTGGCAGGGATGAACCAGAGGATGGCAGTGATCAACCAGAGGGTGGCAGTGATGAACCAGATGGTGCTGTGATAAACCAGAGGGGGACAGTGATGATCCAGAGGGTGGCATTGGAGAACCAGAGGGTGGCAGTGATGAACCAGAGGGTGGCCGCGATGAACCACAGGGTCGCTAACAGGCTGGACACGTAGAAACAACATGGTCGCGACCACTGCGACCACACAAGTAAGTTTGCGTTCCCGGACTTGTACAAAACCCTCGCGAACTGGCAAAAACAGCAAATTCGCACAAATTCGCGAATTTTGCGAGTCGCGAGTTCGCAAATCCGCAAATTCGCGTACCGCGAATTCGCAAAATTCGCCCATGCTTAGTGCCAATATAATGTAACTTTGTTATACAAGGTAGCAGCAAGGAAGAATGGGCTAATAATCTGCTTGCGTTTCGTTGTTTAGGGATGTCACTGAAATAATTTTTCCTCTTCCTTTTGCTTTTTCAGTTTAGTGGTCTTTGGTCTAAAGGTGCAGGTTTAAGAAGCATGTTCTAGGTCTTATTTAATTATTTTATAAACTGTAGAGAATCAGAAAATATCAAAATCATATTTGATATTTTGGCTAGGTTTGATTCTTTCACTGATAGGTAAAATGGCTGGTTTCATGAGAATCTTACCCAATGTGTACCATCACTTTTACCCACAGACAGAGAATGGGTGAAACCCTTTGATACATCAGCCACATTTTTAGTGAGTCAGCATTGAAAGTAGGTGAATTGCCAAACAACCCAGGCTTCAAACATTCACTGCAAGGTGTAGTGACAGTTATATGTGAAATAAGTGCGGTCATCAAGCATCTGGGATTGTGGTGAAACCATGGCACCAGACGTTTGGAAAACCTGGAACGCAGTCTTACCAAGTTCAACAAAGATTTGAGTCATATTGTTTGTATTAGCAGTGATTTAGCTAGCTAAGTATATGAAAAATTTGTGTGATGACCCATGAAAATTGATACCTGAGCGGAAGTGCTTCCATGTAAGAGATCCTTGCCCCTTGCCAGATGGCATGCTGAAAGCACCTTAACAATCTTCGGCGTTAATGAAGAATGCTATTGACTTTGTAGTTCATTCTGGTGCACTGTTTTGTTGTGCGCTGGAGCTAAAGCACAAATATTTCTCATTTTGTGCTTTGTGTGGCATCAAAGAAAGAGTCATCTCAACTGTCATTTAGCTGGTGGTTCTCAGTCCTAGAGGCCGTGAATGCTATATTAACCAAATGGCGACCGTTTACAGAATTTTTGTTTAGTGATGATGCCAAAGGCAAGAAAGGTGAGGATCTTCAGTCGCATATTGATAGTGATGTGAAAAAAAAGTACAATCTACTGCATTCTTAGATTTTTACAGGAAAACATGACTGCTGTCGTGGACATAATAAATAAGCTACAGTCTGAAAACACCCTTGTCTACCAAGTGTCCTTGAGAGTAGGCTGGGCGACACTTTTAGTGACTTTGGCACTGCAACATGTTCCATGTTAGAATGCTTGCCACTTGGTAAGCAAAGAAATGTTGAGGAGCAATTCAGGAAATATTATTTTACAATGCATGAGAAATGGCTAGCAATGAAGCAAAGAAATATCCCTTCACCAACTATTGCATTTGAAGTCAATGAAGCCTCACTGTGGTAGTTTGCACAAGTTCTAGATCCCTTCCATGAAGAAGAATTTTCTCTGGTCTTTGAAAGTACTGCTTCATTTTTAACCACTTCAATAACTCTGAGGGCATATGTGCCCAGTTCAACGCATATGTTGCAGAACCTGTCGCAGAGAACCGCAGTCTTCAGGTGCACCAGTATTGGCATGGAAAGCTAGAACAGTGGCCAGAGTTAACATATTGTGTACTGGGTGTTTTGGTGTTGCCTGTCTCAAGTGCCAATGTTGAGAGGGCTTTTTCACAGCTAAAGTTTTACATGGGAAGGAAAAAGTGAGAGTTCATGACCAAAGACTTACTGAAGAAGTATTGTATGGTGTCTTATAATAAGTTTAATTTGCAAGACATTATTTGGACCTCATGTACACTGTACGTACACTGTCTATATATCATGCTCGATCAGTGCAGAAAACAAGCAATAATAAAGGCAAAATGTTCCATAAACACCGGAAAAACAAAAACACTGCTTCTGTCGTTTTTTAATGATGCCAAAATGTGAAACCACTGTTTTTTAAGGTATTGAAATCATTGAAAAAAATCCTACCAGAATTTATCAAAAATAGAAACTGAAAACAGGAAAGCCTAAATATATTGCATTTTTGGCACATGCTTTTTTATGCTGCAGGGTTAGCCACTGTGGTTATCAGCACAGCCTGCAACAGCACTACTGAGCAAACAATGGTTATTGCACATTCCAGGTAGAAACCTTGCCAATGGCAGATTTTGGGCCAGGCCTATAAGCTACGTGTAAGGTAGGAGGCCTGCACCACTCCTGCTATAGTATGACTCTCTGTGATGGAGGAAATCTTGAACCGTTGATGCTCAGCTTTGCCTGTTCTGGTGAGGAGGGAATCTTACACTCCTGTGCTGAATATGTACCCGTTTTGTGATTGAGAGAAGCTTGCCAAAGCACTGCTGATGTTTGAGTTGTACATGTTGTTAGAGGGAGATAACCTTGCACTCTTTATGTCTTGTTCTGGTCTGTGTGTGAAGGAATCTTGTGCTACTAAGTACTCTTGCAGCCAACACTTGTTGCATATCTATCTTCTGCATTCAGGAAACTTGCAATATTGGCCAATTACACTTTGCATGTCAATTTTTGGGAGGCTGCAGTATTATTGTTAATATCTAAACTACAAGCCCCATAGTGCAACAGTCTAGTGTGTGAAAGCTCAGGAGTGGCGTGCGATATCACACCCCACTGCAGTTGAACAAAAAGCAAAGTGCAATGACATTTGTAATTGTTACCCTTTTTTGTAATCTACCCCTCCACTGTAAATCGTACATTTTATTTTGGTGAAACAAATCTTTTTTTTTTTTTATACATTGGTTTCAAACGTGAACATTTTTCATGATAACCATACCAAGTGACGCACTACAAATTTCTCTTCCCCTTTACTGGTGTGCTAAAAGTACAATCTGGCTACTGCCCAAATGACACAAATCGTTATCCAGGCATGGCAGCAAATATTTGAGGCAAAGGGCAGCCAGATGTAAAAAACTGGAACGCCTGTGGCGCAAAGACTGCGATGATGTTCTGAAAGAGTTATACAAGAACAGTCTGAAGGAGTACCAGGGGTGGATTAATAAGGCGAAAAGACTATTCTTCAAAGAGAGGATTGAATCTGCTGAAAACTCCTTTAAGGAGCTCTTTTCCATCTATAAGGAGCTCACGGCACTCTCCAGGATAGAGACCAAAGACCTCGTCTCCACTGAAATATGCGAATCTATCGCTGATCACTTTGTAAACAAGGTAGAGCGGATATACGTGTCTTTTCAGCAGAGGACAGCTGAAGAAGTACTGGCTCGGGACATCGACCAAGGACCTACTATGAATGCATTTTTTAAAGAATTCATGGTGCCTTCGAGGGAGGAGCTGATAAAGATAATCATGAGCATCCAGTCAGGCTCCCCTATGGACGTTGCTCCTCCTAAAATTCTTAGGAACCATGTTCACCTCCTATGGAACTATATAGGCAATCTGGCTTTTCTCTCCTTCCAAGAAAGACAAGTGCCTGATGAATGGAAACTTGCACAGGTAGTCCCGATTAAAAAGAAGGCTAACCTGAGTATCTCTCACCTGGACAATCTTAGGCCCATCTCTCTTTTACCGCTCTGTGCCAAAGTGGTGGAAAAATTGGTCACTAATCAGTTGGTTAAATTTGTGGAAGATAACCATCTTTTACACCCCTCCCAATCTGGTTTTAGGGCAAAGCATTCGACCGAAACTGCCCTTCTTTTCTCTACAGAATTTCTCCGCCAGAAAGTGGATGAAGGACAGACTGCCGCCCTGATATTGCTGGACTTAAGTGCGGCATTTGATACCGTATCGCACCCTAGACTGCTTGCCCGTCTGAGCGAGATGGGAGTTGTCGGTCCGGCGCATGAATGGATGGTCTCCTTCCTGGCGGGTAGAAAATTTCAAATACACTGTCCCCCCTTTAGATCCACGCCGCGAACTTTAAATCAAGGGGTCCCGCAGGGTTCCATTCTCAGCCCTGTGCTGTTTAACCTATATATGGAACCCCTGGCCAGGATGGTGGAATCTTATGGGGTGGATATCGTATCATATGCGGATGATACGCAATTGGTGGTTACTCTATCCCACAACCCAGTTTAGACGGCAGAGAATTTTTCTGCATGTCTTGTGGCACTGGCAAATTGGATGAAGTGTAACTGCCTTCGCCTAAACGGTAATAAAACCGAACTTCTTGTGATTGGCTCCTCTCCTTCAATCTCTACATCAGCCGGGTGGCCCACTGACTTGGGTCCTACACCCACCCCCTCTGATACTGTGAAGAATTTGGGTGTTCTTTTGGATTCCAATCTCACATACTCCCAACACATAGGCAAGATGGCGGGGAAATGCTATGGCATATTGAAAGTCCTGCGTAAAATCTTGGATCTCCTACCTATTAGAGATAGGAAAACTTTGGTCTATGCACTGGTTACGTCCCATCTTGATTATGGGAATGCCTTGCTCTTTGGCCTCAGTAAAAAGGGACTGAACCAGTTGCAATGTGTCCAAAATGCGGCGGCCAGGCTTGTTCTAAAGTTGCCGAGGAGGTCTCCAGGAAAATGTGCGCTACAGATCTTGCACTGGCTCCCCATGCGGGAACGCATTCGGTTCAAGACCATGTGCATTAGTCACCGTATTGCACATGGCAGGGGCCCGGCCTACCTTCACAGGATGCTAACTATTTACCGTCCTAGGCGTCTTTTGAGATCCATGGGCAGTATGCAGTTTTCGATACCCCGCATTTATAAAGCACGGATGGAAGGACGATCTTTCAGGTTCCTGGCCAGCAAACAATGGAATGAACTTCCTGTTGAGCTGCGGATGGAGCCGTCAGAAACCTGGATCCGGCAGAAACTGAAGACCTATCTATTTCCTGAAGAATAGTATAAACTTAGGGTTTCTCTTCTCCTGTCCCCTCTCCTCTCCGTGGATTGATTTTGATTTGTAGCTGTGTTGGAACGCATCCTAGCGCGGAGACGCACTGTCTTTAGTGTATTCAGGCGCTTAATAAATGTTTTTATTATTATTATTATGTGTAACTGCTGGCATCTCACTCATAGACGCACATTAACGCTTTATGACAAGACAAGCAAATGTTTAAGAATCCCTGTTTCCTGGTGTGGAGTCGGGGTGTGGGCGGACCGGAATAACAGGCGGGTAGGCCGGATATAGTGTGCTATGGTCAGCGGCTTTTATTGAAAGTTCAGGACAAAGTCTGTTTGGATTGAAGGGGTTGGTGGATGGGTTCCGGCTGGATGTGCAGGGCGGGGTAGCTGGGATGACGGTCTGGCGCGGTGGGGTCGTCAGGATGGGGTCTTCTTCTTCTGGGCCGATGTAGTTTTCTCCGCTGTAGGGTACTGGTACTCCTCGGAGGCATGCAAGGGAGAGAAGAGTACAGGGCTATTAGTCCTGGGCTAAAGGACGTCTGAGTACTTCCACCTACACCGGGGAGTGAGGGAATCGGAAACCGAATGAGAGGAAGGGACGGCGGGGTGGGATGGAAAAATGCAAGCAAGAGAGGGAAGGGGAAGAGGGTGTGGCGTGTGGCGGGGACGGTGCTCGGGTCTTCTTTACAGTGCCAGTGATAGGAGTCAATATACAGTGCTTTCGTGCTCGTGAAGCTCTAATTACAGTATTTACAACTAATTACAGGGGGGAACACGGAGAAAGGATAGAATGTACTCACGTGCCCCGCCGCAACTCTCCTGCGAGTTGCGGCCGCTTTCCAGCCACCTCCTGAGGACGCCACCAGTCTTCGGTCCAGACGTCCTCCTCCTCGTCCTCGCCTCGGCTTTCCTGCTCCGCTCTGCTCACTGTCAGTGGTTCTTCGCTTGCCGTTGCCTCCTGCCATGAGTCCGCCGCTTGGAACCCCTCTCCTTCCTTCCCGAAGGCTTTTCTGTGTTCCGGGCAGGTTTCCGGGAAAGCACTTCCGGGGTCAGAGGCGGTCGTTTCCGGTTCCTCAAAGGGTGCCTCACTTCCGGGGTCGAGGGAGATCGCTTCCGTTCCTTCGGGCTCGGCTGTTGTTGCCGGTTCCTGTAGGGGAAGAGAGAGAGGAGGAGTCCTGTGTGATAGGGTCGTTGCATGACCGGGCGCGGGGGACAGGGACCCCAGGCTCGGACGTCTCCCCGGGGAGGTAAGGGCTGCTTCTTCTCCACACCTGGATAGCGAGAGACTACAGGGGTCCCAGTGGCATTGTTGCAGCTTGTCCGGATACGCACAAGACGTGAAAATAATTTTGCTTGTGCCAAACAGCTGCTACCAGTGTTAATTTTCCCAATAAATGTAACTTCTCCCGACCTTCTTCTTCCATCTCTAACATTAGTAGGGTGACTCTGTTCACCCGACCCTTTAGTTCCATCAAGGTAGACCCCAGATGGCCTGGCAGCGCACCTCATTGTGTTCTTTTTAATTCCCTTGAGACAAGTCTGTATTGTTGGCTGGAGGCAGCCTCCATAAACAGGTATCTGGAGGCCAGTGGCTCTCACTGCAGGCAAATAGAGCCAAGTTGGTCCCGCATTGGTGTACTTGCAATTACTGAAAGATGACTGTCTATTTTTTATACTGGGATTTTTAAAAGCTTCTGTTAATTATAGGAACTATATGGATCGATAATGTATGTTTTCCTCAGGTTTAAATTATTTATTACCTTCATATTGTAACTATGGCGCTCTTCTTTGCACAACCACTGTTTTTTCAAATTGTGTTAATGTCGTGTAACTTTTATGGTTTTGAACAAAAAAACAAATAAAGTTTATGAACTGAACTGAACTGAGCCAAGTTGGAACCGGGCACATGTGCATGACTACACCCCAACCCTACCAATCGTAAGACTCCTCAGTGCTACCGTCATATAATGACAAAGAACACTTGCTGCTGTTAACACTTTATTGGACGGTTTCATTAGCAGTTCTTGCATACCAGACTCTTTTGATGATATTTTTCAGTTTTTTTGTTGATCTCTGAGTTTTCTGTTCTCACCAGTCACAATTTCCGTCTTGTCTTTCACCCTCCGGCTTGTGGTAAACTTGTTAATAGTGGGCACTGTTTCTATCAAAACATCAAACGTGGCTGCCCCGTTCTTTCAGATACCAGGCCTCCTGTGGTCAGTGCTTGGAACTGCTGGTGTTTGTAGAAAAAAAAACAAAGCAGACATGAAAATTGATTTCCTCCGCCTGCTTCCATTTGCAGGGCTATGTTCTTCTGAATGCCTTATCAGCATGTGTATCCATTTTGATGTTACCGGTTTTGGACACACACAAAAAAAAACACGTTTGACAACGCCACACCTGTTGGCTTTGCCAATGCTTATTATATATGCATCACCCATGGTCGAAGTGCATAATAAAAAGTATGGGAAATGTGATGCTGTGCGCACAGGGGGTAGGGTCAGTGAGCGTGGGTGCTGTATCAAATGCATGACTAAAAAAACAAAATATTCTATAACTTTTGTTTTTAGCCTTTCACCATCAGGTAACTAAACATAATATAACACACAGCTTAAATGAAAAAAAAATGTACGCTGACTTAGTGGAAAATGCAAAAAAACAGAGGAAAGGAGGGAGAGTATCAAGGATGGATTCGTACTCCCTAGCACCATCGTACATCATGAAAACTCTATTAGTTAGAGCACTGCAGAGGTCTGTGTGTGTAACCAGAGAACCATAGAATTGAATCGTGGTTGGTGCAGTGGAGAATAGTAACGTGTGTATGTTTAGTGCTACGAGGCCCCAGACTGTGACGACGCACTGTGAACATGTAAGTCCTTCTTTAAAACTTGCAGTACAGACAGCATAATATACAGAAGCGCAAGAGACACTAAGGGGTCTATTAGGATGGCGGGCGGAAAACCAGTCCAACCGCCTTGGAAGCGGAAATGAACCGTCCGCATGTACCACAGCAAAACAGGCGGCCAGAAAAAACGACCGCAGCGGAACAATGCCACGAAAGATTGCCGGTAGCGGGCTGTGCAAATCCGTCCGCAGCGGTCGGATTCGCGTCAGAAAGACCCCAAACCGCCGTACAGCCAGCGGATTGACCGCACATCCAATTAGTAATACCATTGAGGAGACAGCAGAACGTTCCGCTGTTTTCAACTGCAGCGATCACAAACAGTGATGAATGGGAGAGCCGGCAGAAGGGCGGTTGCATACCCACTGCCATTCCGGAACAATTATGGTGGTCGGAAAAAAAACACACAACAAGGCTACCAAGTGTACACATCAAACTAATTCAGCACCCAAAAACACCTAACACACCTCAATGACACATCTCCATGGCAACTAAAAAATTACAAATCGCAGGATAACCCACAAAACACACCTGACAGCAATTCTCCATTTTGACAGACCCACATAGCTGAGTATAAAACCAGCCCCTTCCCTGACCAGAATCCTTAGCAGTACTCCACCCCTGAAGGAACCAACCCTACAGCACAAAGGAGAGGCAAACCACCACACTTCTTACCAGCACAACAACAGACACACATCACTTACATCTCCACTACCACTCTCACACCTGCACATTTTACACATTTGCACATCACACACCATACCACAGAAGAAAATGCCCAAATTCACTACAAGGAGTTGTCAGTCATGGTAGATGAGTAATAAGAGTAGAACCACAATTGTTTGGTAACCTTGTCCAACAGACACCATTAGCCACCAGAGCACAAATGTGGGGAAGGATAGTCAGCAAAGTCAATTCAGTATGGACTGTCCCGCACACCAAGAAGGAGGTGGTGAAGCGGTGGCAAGATCTCAAGAGCAAGGTGAATGAGAGGAACAACAAGAACCTCAAGCTGGCTCAGATTATTGGAGGTGGCCCTCCCATTCCACCAAGAACATTCACGGCATGGGAGGAGAAGGTGCTTGCCATATTGCATCCAGAGAGTCTCACAGGAATAGCCAGGGGAGTGGAGGCTGGTAAGTACAAACAAATGTCTACCATCAAACTGCTATGTACTGTCTTGCACAACTACAGAGCTACACCTCCTAGGCCCAAATGCATTCATGTGCACTACACGCTCCCCAACACATGTCTCACAGATCCAACATTCACTCCCTCTGAATAACCCCAAAGGTAGCCAGCATCATTCCCTGGGTTGCATGTGTACAGGGAGCCAGCACTACAACTCCCACCAGGCACCCTTGTCCCAAAGCACACCAGGATGGAGCACTCCCCCACCCAGAAGCATGTTACAGCCATTGTATTTCACCAACCAACCTTACAGGTAGGTAGCCATCTTCACAGGGAGGGGGGGGTTGTGGTTAGGAAGCCAGCACTTCAACTCCTACCAGGCACCCTTGTCCTACAGCTCAGCAAGATGGAGCACTCTCACCACCCCACCCAGAAGCATGTGGCAGCCATTGTATTTCACCAACAAAACTTACAGCAGGATGGAACACTCCCCACACCGAAACCATGTGACAGCCATTACATTGCCCACCTTCACCTAACAGGTAGATACCCATCTTAACAGGGAGGGGTGGTTGTGTTTCGGAAGCCTGGCCTGCACTACAACTTCCACTGGGCACCCTTGTCCCGAAGCTGAGCAGGATGGAGCACTTCACCACACACTCAGAAAGATGTGTCTGAAATTCCCCACAAATATGACACAGAACAGGTGAGTAGACAGTGCATGCACCACGCTTATTCTCTCAAAAAGCATGATGCCATATGACCACACCAGCCCTCACATCCCACCAAACTTGGCATAGATCCAATAGCCACTTGCAGTGTGCAGACAGCTAAGCGTATGTAACTGTCACAGAAACCAAAGTGTGACTCACCAAATCACATGTTCAAGAAATTCAGGTCACAATAATGCACAGCACTGAATGCTATCTGTAAGGGCCTTGGGGGCAGAGCATCAAGGCCCATATGAAAACAAAACAAGCATGGTCAGCAGTAAAAAGAAAGCAAAGCATATGATATGACAAAGGTATGCATAAGATTACAATGGCTGGTTCATGCTCAGATGCAATGTCTTCCATGCAGAGTAACGACAAAGATACGTCACACAAAGTTGTTGTGCTGCTAGTCGTTAGATGACGACATGTCCTTGTAATCACACACTCTGTGCGTGCCGCATGATATCTATTGACATGTCACACCGTGGACAAGTAATGTATGTACCTACACAAAATGTCATAATGCTCAGTACCGTGCAGCCATACAAAGTGATGTCAATGTAAAGTGAGTGGTGTATAGCATGTAACATCCAAACATCTAACACCAAGCATGTGGGGTGTACTTCAATAACCATTTCTCCTTTGTTCCACAGGTGACGAAGATCCGACTGCTGCAGATGACAACACCAACCTACAGAGCCAGTCTCTCCCCTCCCCCCTGGAACATGGACTCTCTGATGCAGAGTCCCTAGATTCCTTGAATGCGATACCAGAAGCCGGCCCATCAGGCCTTCCAGGGCGCACCAGGTCCCAGGCCCCCACTGTCCCCCCGCCACCACCTCAGCAACAACAACTGCTTTGACCCCTGCTGGAACGACCTGTGCGGCCTCCACCATCACCACCACCACCACCAGTGCTGCCTGCAACACTGTCCCTGCCTCAGAGGATGCCCCCACCACCCCACAATCTGAGGAGGGCAAGGGGAGTATGCTGGTGCGTCGAGTGGTGACGCCACAGGTCTGGGACAGCAGGGCAGGTGGTAGGGCAACTGGGCCACAAAATCAACCGGATACTGGGACCGAAGCCCTGGCCATCATTGCCAGAGTCCTTGGGGCATATGAACAAGCCCAGGGATACACGGGCCATGCGCTGGAAGAATCACGTGAGCTCCGCCTGCTGCTGAGGTCCATAGACACACGTATGGGCCAAATCGTGGACCTCTTAGGCCAGCTTGTGGGTGTCCTGAGAGACTGGCATGCGGCCCACAGTACAGCTCAACTTTCCTCCAGTGGCCCGCAGGATGACAGTCACACCACCTCCCCTGTGGCCACAGAGAGGGGTGAGTTCTCAGACACCGCTGAGCCCGCAGCAGAGGCCCCACCCTGCCAAAAGCTCAAGGGGCCGTCCAGGGAAAACCAATGGAGGATCACGTGGCAAAGCACCAGCCAAACCCCAGTCAACGAGCCTGCCATGATGGCACCTTCCTTCACCTTGCCATTTACTTTGTTGACTGTCCTTACCCACCCTGACATGTTGATGGCAGGCGTCTGTTGGACTGTGTCACCAAATCAATGTGGTGAATATTCAATTGTCTCATCTACCATCACTGACAACTCATTGGTTCCCTTTTCACCTTTTTGTCAATATTCACTTTCCTGTCACAAAGAAATAAAAGATATTTAACGAAAGAAAATACATTGTTGTTCCTGTGCTAAATGAAAGGTTAATTGTCAAATTTTGAGAGCAAAGCAAGAAAAGAAACTATGATTTGACCATGGGGGAATCTTGTTATTTTTTTATATAAAGTGTAGTCCCCTCTTTTCCCTGGTCATAGAAGTATCTGTAGAGGGGGTCGGTCCCAAACTTTATGTTATTACAATGTTGAGAACTGGCCATTGCCATTGCTACAGCATGATGTGTCAATAGGTGCCGTAAACGTGCTTCGCCACCACAAGCACAGCCATAGGCACCAATTTCATGCTGTCAAATCGTGGTAGCGACCGCCTGGCCCCCGCGGTGTGTCACCGCCAAAGCCCATGCTCATTCAACCAATGGGAACCGCAATTGCGCTAGTGATATACACATTGCAAAATGGCAGTTGGCGTGCTCCACCACCACAATCACGGCCATAGGCACCAATTTCATGCTGTCAATTCGCGGTAGCAACCACCTGGCCCCTGTGGTGTGTCATCGCCAATGCCCATGCCCGTTCAACCAATGGGAACCGCAATCGCGGTAGTGATATACACATTGGAAATTGGAAGTTGCCGTGCTCCGCCACCACAATCCCTTCCATAGGCACCAATTTCATGCTGTCAAATGGCGGTAGCGACCGCCTGGCCCTCGCGGTGTGTCACCGCCAATGCCCATGCCCTTGCAGCCAATGGGAACCACAATCGCGGTAGACAAATGCACTTCTGAAAATCGCAGTAGGCGTGCTCCGTTACCGCGGGGCTGGTCATTGGAAGCAATTGAAAGATGCAGGATCGCGGTAGCGACAGCCTGGCCCCTGCGGTGTGTCACCGCCAATGCCCATGCAGCCAATGGGAACCGCAATCGTGGTAGGCAAAAACACTTTGAAAAACACGGTAGGCGCGCTCCGCTACAGCGGTCCGGTCATTGGTCGCATTTGGAAAAAGCTGACCTGGAACACCAATTGCAGCAGCTTGGTACCGCTGAAACTAATCCAGGGGGCTATATATGTGTGGGAGAGAGCCACACATTTCCACTGCTTCCAGGCACTGCTGACTGACACTCTTCACCACCAACTGCTGCTGTTCCTGGCTCATGGACCCAAGGATGGCGAGGACTGAGAACATCAGGGGTCGTCCCTTCATCACAGAGGAGCTGGAGGTCCTGGTGGAGGAACTCTCACAGTATGGGAGACTGTATGGTGCTCCTAATGTCATGGTAAGTATTTCAGAAAAGTAGGGGAGTGCAGAGAATGCACACATGAAGTTGATCTGCTGCAGTATGTGCCTGAGAGTGTGGGTTTGTGTGATACACTGCCTAGCATGCTGACTTCAGGAAAATTGGGTTTCGTGCCTATTTCACATATTTCCTGTGCTGCATTTCAGGATGGGAGGGACATGCAGTGTTTTTGCATTCATACAGTGACACTGCTAGTTTGGAAAGTGGAAGTCAGAACAGACATTGCCTGTGCTAATGAATGTTTGAGTCCATGAGGTTTCCTCATGCTCATTTGTGACATTAAAAAGACTTTTCATCTGGAGGGTACTGATGGAAGTGTATTCCCACCATGGATCTGTGAGCAGTATGCTCAAGAGTGAAATGACTGAGGGTGACACTCTTGGTGGAAATTCATATATGACACAGCATATTGTTGTACTTCAGGAACATACCCCTTCCATTCTTTTCCTTATGTGTACAGACTCGCATGTGTAGGCACTGTTTGCCCTCTCATTTTGTACATTCATGTGACTGTTCTGATGGCCCACATTTAACATCAGTGTGAGCCCCCCCTGGCCAGCACAGGTACTGCCCAATTTGACAGGGACCCATCACTGAATGGACAGAGTGAGACATATGTGTTGCCTGATACCCTATTCCTCAATGAGCTATCTTAGGCCTGTGGATTGCACAAAACAGACCTCGTGAGTAGGGTGTGGGAATGTAAGATCCTGTCCCTAAATGTGACCTCCGTGACACAGTAAGCCTATTCACAGGCCAAGGACATTGAAGGGTGTGCATTATTGGACTCATTGAGTCTCCCCTGAAACATAATTTCCAATGTAATGCATGTCTTGCTCACTCACAAACTATATTGCAGATGAGGGCCTTCTTCACATTGCTTTCTGTGCTGGCATTCTGCATGTGCATGAGATGGCCAGGTACTGTGTCCATCCTCACACCTGCATGCATTTAGGTCAGATTGTCTTATGCTAATGTACTATGTGTCATGCTGCATGGCCTCTGCTGGACATATCTGAATAGCTGTGCTACATTGATGCATGCTCCTGTACTGAGACACAGTGGGACATAACCCAGTGTTACTGATATTTCCTCCTCTTGTCTCCCATGCCTGCAGCCTAAAGTCCACCAGCGTAAGGCCTTATGGAGGGCAATTGCATGCAAGGTGCGGGCTCTGGGTGTCTCCAACCTATGGCACACACACTGTCACAAGAGGTGGGATGACATCTGCCGGCAAAAACGTGTCAGAGATGATGCTGGGGCTGCTCCCTCGGACTGGCAGGTTAGCGTGCAGGGACATGACACCACTAATGGCCCGCATCTTGGCTGTGACACAGCCAGAGCTGGATGGACATTTGAGGGCCCATCAGCAGTAAGTTGGGGCTGAGTATTCTGAGAAGGGTGACTTTTGGTGTGAATGACTGCATGTATCCCCACCCTGAGCCAGTGTGCAGCACTGTGATGTTTCTAGTGTGATGCAAAGGCTTGTAAGTGGCCTCTGTACTTCCTCATGTGTTTAAAGTAATGGCACTTGACGTTGCATGCTGAGATGTGGCCTTATGGCATCTGCTGCATTAGGGGAGTCATGGACATCACTGGCAGTGAACGGCAGTGCGTCTCATTTTAGTGTGCTGTCGTCTATGTGTGATGTGCCTGACCTCAAAATTGTCTGAACTACACATCTGACACCACTGTGCAACTGTAGTTGTGCTTCAGAGCACGGCATGGTGGATAGCAGGAGCTTATGGCTATTGCAAAAGGACATTTGGGAGTCTGTATCTGTGTTGTCCCCTTAAAGTGACTCCATATATGACTGTGGCAACATATTGAGATGCACATCTTTGGCACCCACAGGCACGTAGGTATACTTACAGAAATCTGTATGTCAGGCTACATGGAGGCACGGGCAAGCTATTTAGATGTGTGAACATCCCATGGGTCATTAATGCCAAGTATGCATGTTACCATGCATCATTTGATTTTTGCATTAAGGTTGCACATGCAGACTGCACAGGGTGGTGTGCAGCATGGGGGTATCATCATTTTGTTTTGTGCTTTGTTTGCATAAGATTATTGTGAGTATGGCACTAATCTGTACCAACGTCTCTGTCTATTGTAGCATCTACGAACCAAGGGCACAGAAGGACAGGGGACAGACACCAGTGGAGAGGCATCTTGCACGACTGCTACACATGATCTCACTGACACTGATGTGACCAGCGAGGGGGACAGAAGTGCCCTTGAAGTATCACGCCCAGAAACACCAACCTCAACGTCATCTAACGCCAGCAGTGACTCCTCAATGTTGGCGGGCACAGGGAGTGGGAAATCTGCCTCCTCTTGCACCACTCATCGTCCAGTGCCCACCCTCCCAGCTACTTCCACTAGTGCTGCATTGCCCGCGGCCCTAGGAAGGGAAGAGTGTCCTTCCCCCAGGCACTTATGTCCCTGCCCCTGTCTCCCCTGCTGTCCTCAGTGTTGAGGCTGTGGACCTTTTGCACCAGCTGTGTGTGGGTCAGACAACTCTCCTGAATGCCTTCCAAGACCATGACAAGAAATTGGCACAGGTAGTTGCCTTCATGGAGGGCATTCATTCTGACATGGGTGGGCTACACAGAACTGGCCAGTCTTTGTTCTCCACAGTGAAGGCAGCCATTCAGCTGTCACAGGCTCAGAGTCCTGCTCCAGTCCTTTGTCAACCCGCCTGCCAGTGGCAACATCTGACGAGAGTGACCACACACCACAGCCCTCAAGCTCCAGGTAATACACACGCAGCACACAACAGCGGCACAGAGTGCAGGCACCATCCGCCAAACAAACAAAATCCACACAGGAGCTCAAAGGCAAAAGCCCTTCAGTTGACACTCAGGGGCATCAATCCAAGAAGCAGGCCTCAGGCTCACATGCCTCAAAATAAGCCCCACCCAAGGACACTCCTGTCCCAGAAGTGGCTACCAAAGATAGGCAAGCAGTTGCCATGCCTGCTGTGAAGCTGGTGCCTGCAAAGACTCCGCAGAAAAAGCACTCTAAGGCAGATTCACCCACAACCTCAATTCCCACCCACACCCCTGTGAAGCTGGGACTGGAGGGTACTGTGGGGGGTTCACCTGGTCAACAGGAGATGGAGGGAAAAAGGCAAGGCCAGGCCAAGTGTACCGGCAGATCCAGCAGATCCCCAGAGGGAGCGCACCACCTGCACCTGATGCACCTTTTGTGGAGAGTGTGCCTGTTGTGCCCGCCCCACTTCCCACTCCGCCCAAGACGGTTCTGGGCTATCAAATCCCCAAGAAGTGGAGAGGCAGCCCTCTACATTCACCCTCACACACTGTGTCTCACGGCAGCATGTCTCCACCTCCCCATGCCACCATGCCACCCGGTCCAAGAAGCCCTCTGACTCCCAAAGCCACTGATGCCTCTACCTCAGCTGGGCCTCTCTCTCCCAGGTCCAGTCCTCCAACTGGCCC
Source organism: Lissotriton helveticus (assembly GCF_964261635.1). Taxonomy (NCBI): domain Eukaryota; kingdom Metazoa; phylum Chordata; class Amphibia; order Caudata; family Salamandridae; genus Lissotriton; species Lissotriton helveticus. The sequence goes on from NC_136073.1 coordinate 252,001,144, forward strand.
CGACAATCAGCCACCTCCCAGTTCAACTGGTAGCCAATTCTGAGGCAAAGTCCCCTTCTCTAACCTGTCCCTTCCACAGCGGTGCCTGGACTGCCCATTGTTATCACCCTAGCTGTGTTGCTTCCCATGCTAGTGTATGGTGTCACCCATTCCCTGTGCAGGTTCTCATGCACACATGTGCCTCCTGTGAATTATGGACTGGCCACAGGCCTAGCTGTTTGTAACTTTGGGTGCCCATTCCTTGTGCAGGATCTCATGCACACATGTGCCTCCTTTGAACTATGTCATTAAATATAATGGGGTGACCCTCTAACCCTCAGAACCTGGGTGGGTAGTGAAACAATCAATAATGGTTCTGTCGGACAGAAATACCTAGTGATACAGTATTCCAGTTATATTACTTTATCAGTATGTCCCTGTAGGGGTACATATACAGTGGTACGTATACCTAAAGCAAATACAAACAACACTATAATGGGGTGACCCTGCAACCCTCAGAACCTGGGTGGGTAGTGAAACAATCAATAATGGTTCTGTCGGACAGAAATACCTAGTGATACAGTATTCCAATTATATTACTTTATCAGTATGTCCCTGTAGGGGTACATATACAGTGGTACGTATACCTAAAGCAAATACAAACAACACTGACCACAATGAAGTTAAGGAAGTAAAGTTTTAGTCATATACTTTCTTGCTTTTTGAATTGTTTTCAAATATTAGTTTTGCTGTCCAAACGACAAATGAACACATACATTTAACAACATGAAGTTTTGTGCAAGACTGATACGCATTAAAACATACATACATAAAAACGCAATGAAATGATTATTCAAGAATATCAACTGTGTGCAAAAATAGTCAAATAGGTCAATCAATCAGTTCTTGGTCCTAGTAGACTTTCTACAGTTGAATTTCAAATATATAGTGCGTCGACATTTCGACCCTAGGGGCGATGCGCTGATTTGTGCGCATCAAGGACGTGTCTTCATCAGGACTGGATAGGTGTAGGACAGCCTTCTGAGGTACATGATTCCTCTTAAATGTCTCAATCAGGTGCTAGTCAGCCGACTCGACACCTGTTGCAGTGATGCTGTCTTGTCTCTGATTCAATCAATAGTGAACTCCCGGGGAAAATTCCTGGCAGGGGTGCTTCACGAATTTGATTAACGAAGATAGCTTGCGTCTCTCCTCATCGGCTCCTTGTTAGGGAATGCCCAATGTACCTCCTTTGCACTATGGCCTGGCCACTGGCCTAACTGTTTGTAACTTTTGATCCAATTCCCTGTGCAGGTTCTTATGCACACATGTACCTCCTTTGAACTATGTACTGGCCACTGGCCTTACTGTTTGTAACTTTTGATGCCCATTCCCTGTGCAGGTTCTTATGTACCTCCTTTGAACTATGGACTGGCCACTGGTCTTGCTGTTTGTACCTTTGGGTGCCCATTCCCTGTGCAGGTTCTCATGCACACATGTACATCCTTTGAACTATGGACTGGCCACTGGCCTTGCTGTTTGTAACTTTGGGTGCCCATTCCCTGTGCAGGTTCTCATGCACTTCCTTTGAACTATGGACTGGCCACTGGCCTTACTGTTTGTAACTTTTGATGCCCATTCCCTGAGCAGGTTCTCACGCTCACATGCACCTCCTTTGCACTCCTTTGCACTATTGACTGGCCACTGCCCATGCTCTTGTCTACTTTTAATGCTTATCTTGGTGATATGTAATAAAGACAGTTACTCCTGTTGTCTACTTTGTCCATGTCCTTGCTAAATAAAAAGTTTTATGTATGTGTATGGTTTCATGTGACACATGCTCTGTATGCCAGTTTAACATTGCCAATTGCTTGTTTACTTTTTTCAGAGTTTGCCAGAGGTGACAGGCACTTTAGTTCTTCTGGACTCTGAGGCTTGATGGTGCAATGATTGTTGTTTGTGATGATCTACTGTTATCCTAATCATTCTATGGTCAGGTTTGCTAAATTGTACACATGTCATGTTAGGATGCAATACCAGAACAGAGGAAAATTCTATACACAGGATTACTTGCGGCTGGCCAGGGTCCATCATATCTGTATGATCTTTCTTGATGTGTGAACAGCAGTGTTGATGTGTGGTCATCTTGTGATGGCCTGTCTTCCTAGTCACATGGGTACATTTGTATGGGTGCACTTGAGTGGTCATGAAGAGCGAAGGGGTGACTTTGTCAGTAGTGTTGATGTGTGTGTGTGTCTGCAATGCCAACTGCACAAATGTATAACCCAGAAGCTGAGTGCCTGCTATGTTTGAATAGTCTGCCATGTGCTTCTGATTGTGGGCACATGTAGGAGTTGTAGGTTGAGCACTGTGCAGTGTGTTGGTGTGTCCTTGTACTCCTGGAGGACACCTACTTGTTGTTGCTGCCAGTTGTGAGTATGCAGAGTGTGTGACTGCCAAATCTGTGTTGTGTTTTGTTGATCAGCCAATTGTTTTGTTACAGTTTGTGCTCACTGTGTAGACCTGCTCAGCCACACTGACATTATTTGTGAGTTTTCTCAGGCATTGCTGTCACTTGACCCATTGTTGGATCCAGTATGGTATGTGGGATGTGGAGCCATACCATTCCCTATCTGTGCTTCTTATGCCTACCCATTGTGAGTGACTCCTCTATGTGTTTGTGTATAATAGTCTTCACCTATCCACTACTGACGCACATACCACTTAAATCTCATGTCACCTACCCCATGGCATGCCTGGGTGTAAGCCTCCCCACCACTTCATTTGTTACACTATGCTTTGTGGTGCTGATTAGTGCACTGGACCAGTGCGCTACTCAGGACAGTTTCCCAATTAGTTATGTGTCAATTTTTTGTGCTGGCTTGCAGTCATGGTTGCTCATGTGCAGTGCAAAGGTTTGTGCGGCACAGTCCTCTGGTCATGTTGTTTGCACCTGGGTGTCCCTGAGTTGTGCATCCCGTGGGTGATGGTTAAGCTGCATGTGTGTTTGATGAGGTACTGCTACCCTTCCTGAGTGTGATGTTCTCTGTGTGCTGTGATGATTTATGTTGTGGGAGTACATGGTGTGGGACTCAGATGTGTGTGCTACTGGTTTTGTTGGTGTGCACTCACTGCTTGTTGTGCATTCAGTGTTGCCAGTGTATGTTGCCTTGTACTTGCTTGTTGTGCATACCCCTGATGTCCAGCTAAGTTTTCAATGTGATGGATTGGTCTGTGCATTGGTTGTGTTTTTGTTGTGGATGTATGCAGTATTTGGCCTGTGTTGGCTCTTTCTACTGACAGATGCTCTGTGTGTGTGTGATGTTCTATTTGCATGACATTGTGTGTGAGTAGTTTGTGCATTGTGATACATTCTGATGTGTGTTGCAAGTGTAGTGTGCATTACTTGTGTGCCTGCCACATGCAGCAAGGTGGATTCTTGTGCTTGATCTTGTTTTGAGTGTATATTGGTGGTTTGGTCTCTTATTTTTTATGACCTGTCACTTGTCAAGATTGTGCATGTGCATGCTTGTGGTACATTATGACACCATGTTGACTTGATGGGTGGTGTGGTGTCTCTGTCTGTGTTAGCTGATTGTCCCATTGATCCCAGCCAGTGTTCATGATTGATTTTCGATTTTGCAATTCTTGTTTGTGTTGGGGTATGGTGCCTGTGCATTGGTCCTGAGTGACAATTATGTATACTCCTGTTCTGTCTGGGGTCCCATTGCCTTTCCATTGTTTGGCTGGCCAAATGTGGGCTTGTTGGACTTATGTGTATGTTGTTTGTGAGCTTTGTGTTTGGTTGTTGTTTTTTTGTCAGCATTGGTTCAGGCATCCCTGAGTGTGGATGTGATGTTTGTGGATGCACCCCAGGGAGTGTGATTGGTTTATCAGTGAACTCACAGGACATCATTTGCACCATTCGGTGTGTTTAACACTGGTGTTGGGTGTTGCATGTCCTATTTGTGTGTGACAGTCATGTAGTGTGACATTGAGCCATATGTGTTGTGCAGATGACATACACTTATCAAGTAAGTTGGCACTGATGTGTGGATGGTCACTGTTTGACTTCAGATACTTTTATCACCCCTATGCCTATGCATGGCTTGCTTTGCGGTCTCCCTGAGTTGTTGCACAGAGGACACTTTGGTTTAATTTCACTCACTGTGCAACCCATGTCTGATTTGATGTCCTAAGGGTGGTGTGATATGTTCCGTCTCTTGCATGAGATGTACAGATGCTATGTGGCTTGCTCCATGGTTTTCTAGCACTGTCCACTTCACTTTTGGCTGGCCCATTCATTATCCTCCTTTGCTGCTGACCTATGGTATGAGTATGTGGCAGAGTGTCAGTGTGGGGTGTCTGTGGGTGACTTGACAGGCAGTGTGAACAGTTCATTGGATGTTCATGTGTAGTATGAGTCTCCATTTTGTGATTATACTTAGTTTGCTTCACATGAGAGGGAGGTAGGTGTGAGGTGGAGGGTAATCCAGCCCCTGAGCTTCTGTGCAGGGTGTTCTTCTTCACCCCTACCTTCCAAAACAGGCTCCCTTGTCCTTTGGTGTGTGAGATGCAGGGTATGAGTACACCTGGCAGAGGAATTATGCAGGGGGGGGCACAGGAGGAGCACACAGCATGTTCCAAATGGGTGTGGGAAGCGTAGTGTGTGCAGGGTGGAGGTGAAACCCTGTGAATCTTTGTGGACTGCCCAGGCCTGGCGCCGGCCCTGCCTACTGCATTGTGCACAGGTTTTCCCACGCCTTCACCGCTGCGGTGACGTGACCGGGACATTGCAGTCATTTAGCGGTTGATGTGTGACTAGGGTGCGGAGGGGTGATTTTCTGACAGGTGGGACATGTTTGTGTACACTGGAGGATATGTTCCTGTCTCCACCAGAGTGTCTGATGAGGACAGGAACCGTATATCAACCCAGGAGTTGTGTGTTGTGGTTGTGTGCAGAGTTGTGTGATTGCTTACCTGGGGCGTTGTCCGCAATGGCGCATTATTTGCTGGTAGTGGATGAAGTACAGCAGCGGAAAGGCTTGAAGAGCTGGATCCATTGCGTTCCGGACCGGGTGGAGGGGACCGGTGTGTCTGGTTTCGCGCTCCGCTGTCGTGCTTCCGCCAACTCAGGGTGGGTGGTTTCTCCACAGCGGTGTGAAGGACTGTTTGGGACATTGTGTTTTCTACGGCAGATGGGACGTCATTTTGTACGGCAGTGAGTCTCTATTGGTTCCCTCCGCCGTGGTGGCGAGCACAAATATCTGGTGGTTCACGTCGCTCCGCGGCGGAGGGAAAGTGGGCTATGTTTGCCCATTGTAATATGGCGGGCGCGAAGACCTCTGCTGGCGTGCGGAAAAGGTCATTTTCCGCCAGCAACGCGGTTGTCCCTCCGTCCGCCATTATAATGAGCCCCTAAGTTGTAACACATCGGCATGTTAAAGAAATACACAATTTTTTAATTTGAAGAGGCGTAATCATGATTTTGCATGATTTACATGCAAACTATTTTCAAGGCTCTGCTTGTGCACGGACTCTGAGAGCTAAGTCAGACCTTTGGCTCGGTTATGTCTTGGCTCTCCTTGTGGATATGTTTTCTCACCCACCTTTACTCAGTTTGCAGGAACAGTGACTAGATGTCATTGCAGCTGCAGACGGCTGACCCGACTGATACTGCCAGGCCAAGACACGACTAAGAATTATCCCACCCCATACACGCTCCCTGAACCTACGTTCCTGCCGGTGGATGAGGAAGTAACCCCAGGGACAATGAATCAGCTGCAAGCCATCCAATTTGTTTGGTGTTTGTTCGATCAGTAGTGCATCCACCCACACTAACAGCCGACAGCAACGGTACACGTTAGACACAAGCCCCATTACCATCATATGCACACTACATCTAAAAGTCATACAGTTAGTGGTTGATTCTTCGGTGGTATATCCTTTCAAGTTATACTGTCAAATGACAACCTACCATTAATCAGCATATCTATTGTGAAAAAGCTACATTAACGAGCAATATCCATAAACTATTTCAATGTCATCAAAGCCACAAAATTAGGAAAGGTAGCTAAAAAACGAACAACTACTTAAAGCAAAGCAGTCGACAATTGTGCAACCAGTAGAACAAAACGAATTGCAATGTCCTTCAGCACACAAATCCATGCACATATTCTTCACATTTGTGATACCATTTGTATATTTTGTATTAAAAGTGAGAAAGAAAAAGGGATCTCAAGTTACTTGCTGTGTAGAGCACACTTTACAATGGATTTATGGACCAAGTAGTTTCACACTTTCCTTTCCTGGAGTTTTAGGTGTCTTATTTCATTAGACACTGCTAGGTATTCTCCAGCATTTTCTACTATTTTGCAATTTTTACCTAGCCTGCTCTTCCCGATTACTCTTTTCTTCAAAGCGTGGTCTGCGGGTGGGCCTGGGCTACCAAAAGGCCCGCTCTCGCTGACCATCCAATGTCTAGCTTACTGATGTTAGGTATGGGCTTATGCTAGCCTGCTCCCCTCAGCTTCTCTGCATGACATTGCTATGAGGAGGAACGGAACTGGGAGGACAACGTACCTTGACCGTACTTTTCTAAATAACTTAAAACAAATGCCCCTAACGATGTCCATTATTACAGTCCAGTGGCCTCAGCCCTTCCGAACCTTTTAATTGTGTACACCTTGTTGCTTGTTGGTAAACCTCAAACTCACACCCCCTACCAATATTGACTTAGTTTTACCACGCCCCTCTCAATAGCAAATCTGGTGATAATTTAATTTGTGTTTGAGTTGTTTATCCCCATCCAAGCTACAATCATAACAACCAACCACTTGTATATGACCACGTAGTCCTGACCATTCACCAACATTTGACCCATGAGTGTTGGAGCGTATTGTGAGAGAGCAATCAGGACCCTCCTTGTTTATTACTTCCCATGCACATACGCTTTTGTCCCAACCTTTCCCATGTTTTTGGATTTCCTGCAGCTATCCTCCTCTCTCACTCCCCCCTTCCATGGTCTTGGCACTGTGCATCAGCCAGAGTTGTTCCCATATGGCGAGCCTCCATCTTTCTGTTTTGATTTTTAGAGTATGTTTAGTTTTTGTTTGGCATCAGTGGCAGATCATGTTTCACAGTCCCTATTGTAAGCATGGAAAATGGACCCCTGATTGCTGTTTGGATTGCAAAATATATTAATAATTGTGTTCATTAGGCCCCCTTTTGCACCATTGATACCTACACCCCAATGGTGGTAACTTGCTGAGTTCAAAAACATGTTCCAGATTTTAGAAGGTGTGTTTCATAGCTCTCCTTACATGGTTAGGTGAGCAAACCCGGGCACAGCATTGCATCAAACTCTTTGGATAAAATGAGATTAGACTCTTCCTCTGGTTCCAAAGTGGATACCTTGGTATAAATCACATTTGCCTCTTAGCAGTCATGAGGACTATTTTTTGGAAAGTTCATAGGTTCGAAAAAAGTGGTTTGGCTTAGACTAGGTACCCCCTTTCTGTTCATCTGCAACCTTGAAAGCTTTTTTTTTTAATAGTTATTTATTAGGTTTTTAGTAAAGTTTAAGGCACAAACAAAAGTCATTTAATCTCCTAATTAGAACAAATAAGTCCTATAATCTCCTAACTGGAAACGGATAGCAAATTCATGCCTCAAGCACAGCAAAGAGGTCACAAGCGATGGTCATCACTCATTTCTATAAACGAGAATGCATTTCCCAGCAAATACAATGTATCAAAGGGGAACACCCATCTCAGCATGATCTCTGAGCTACCCCTCCCCAAAAGACACCATCATTGGTCAGGTTGGGTCCCCAAATACAGTTCAAGTGGACCCGGATATCTCTCTGTCTGCTTGCAGCGGGCATTATTGACCAGTATTCCACCAGTTGCCCTGGCAGAAACATAGCATACCATTACGATGTCCGCCCGCCACCGTAACGGTATGCGGGACCGTCTGCCAGGGGTGCGGCGGCCCCACACCTGCAATTAGATTGCCACCGCCGCCGTGGCAGTGGCATGCCTTATTCCCAGGATTGTGGCGGGTGGCGCTCACAGCACCGCCCGCCACAATGCGGATGGAAGGATGGCGGGCGATCGCCGGCCCAGCGGGGTCGATCCGCCCACCATCCTAATAGGCCCCTAAGTAACACAAGCTGTCAAGCAGTGGGCAAGGCGCATGGAGGTGCACCCCCCCCATGTATGCAATTCGTCTCTTTGCCAGAAACAAGATGGCAGTGAGTTTACCATCACAGGACGCTCCATCGTTTACGCTACCAAGAAGGGCCACGGAACTTGAAAGCTAGAGGTTTGACTTTCGGGTGTACGTTTTTTTACTAGCACAAAGGTCTTCAATACACGTGTTGACTTTGTACATTGCAGGAGGTAGTAGAGCATGGTTCTACCAAAGGATGTGGCAATGGAAAGGTAAGTCTGGGTTCTGCACCTGCTTGCTCCAGTCTTCTTTCTCGTGGCACTCACACCCTTCACCCACCCTGGTCTTGTTGTATGAGAGGGTGAAGGATCTCTCCCTCTGAATGAATTCCAAAGACCAGAGAGTTAAAACATTTCAAGTGCCTCAACTTTTGTATTCCTTGTTGACACCTCTATAAGTATTCTAGGAAAAATGAACCTTTGTACTATATAATTTCCCTTTGTACTTTTAATGCCCCCAAAATGATTCTAGTTTGCATTGTTTTTTAATCTCTTGCATTAAACCGATCCTTGTTTCTCTTGTTACACAGTGAGCTTCATAGACTGCCCTGAACGGAGCCTTGGTCTATTCAGTGCTGGAGACTCTCGCTTCCACGTGCGGAAGGATGGAACAATCACGGTAAAGCGCCGGGTGCGATTACATGGACACGAGCTGCGATTTACTGTACATGGCTGGGATGTGAAAAGAATGAATTACTCTACGTCGGTCATCGTAAAGCACAGGCATCCACACAGACGGGTAAGATCATAAGAAGTGTAAATCCGGGGTTTACCCCCCTTTCCTCCTCTCATCTTGATGTCTCTAGTATGGCTTCAGCCATCTTTACCTCCACGCGTATTCGTTCTTTATAAAGCACGTGAATTTTTTGATATTCTGCTACAATAAGTGTTTTATGTGAGCACCCTGTCACACATTGGAGTTAGATATAGGCGCTGAGGGTCCAGTGATATTTGGAACCCCTTGAATCAGGATTTTACGTATTTATTTTTTTAAACTAAGATCATTTAACGCAGGTCTTTTCCTTTTTCTTTTTTTAACAACTCTATTTTAATTTTTTTTTTAAGTTTGAAAAGCTTTATTAAGTTGAAGCAACAATGTAAAACATCAGTACAATAGCACAAATTAAGAGCAGTAGGAATAAAATAATTGTGGAGAATAATGTGCCAAGAAACAAGAAAGACCCCCAAAAGGGGAAAGCGCTATACAAAGGAAAAAATGCTTTTATAACTTTTCATTTTGTGGGGAGGAAAAAGAGAAAGAAAGGGGAAAGAAAGGGAACAAGCATTTACAATGCAATGGTTTTGCCTTTGTTAAAGTTAGAGCTATTGGCATTGCTCTTGACATTATTATTATTATTTTTTTTTAACATAAATGAATGGCATTGTCATTTACAATAGCAGGGTAGGGCACAGGGAAGGGGGGCAAGGAGAGACGAAGGAGAGCTGCGGGCTCAGGGAAAAGGGGCGAGGAGAGACGAAGGAGAGCTGCGGGCTCTTGTAATGCTTGCATGGATGAGTTGGTGGATGCATGCATGGGTGCATGCATGGATGGGTGTATGGTCACCGGTGAGGGGCACAGGGCACAGGTGTCAGAGCTGAGGGCACGGGTGAGGGCAGAGGGGTGTGAGCTGAGGGCAGAGGGGTGTGAGCTGAGGGCAGAGAGCTGTGAGCTGAGGGCAGAGAGCTGTGAGCTGAGGGCAAAGGGGTGTGAGTTGAGGGCAGAAGGGTGAGAGCTGAGGGCAGAGGGGTGAGAGCTGAGGGCAGAGGGGTGAGAGCTGAGGGCACAGGGGTAAAGAGCTGAGGGCACAGGGGTAAAGAGCTGAGGGCACAGGGGTAAAGAGCTGAGGGCACAGGGGTAAAGAGCTGAGGGAACAGGATGCTCCTGTTCAGAACCGGTGAGACCTGGCCCACTTAAAGACCTGCTTACCCCCCTATGTTCATGGGATATGTAGTCTGTGTTATTTTTTCTTTATTATGTTCTTTAAAGGCTGGTGATTTAATAAAGCGAAGAAAGTAATGCATATTCCACACCTCGTACTGGCTGAAACAACATAAATTGCAGTATAAGAGAGGGAGGCGGTATGCAACCTGGTCGGGAGTAGATCATGGGCACCCAAAGTGGCGAAAGTGAGCAAAGAGAGCGCTCACTTTCCTGCCAGTAAAGGAAGCTATGCCACTTGGCGAAATTATCCCAATTGGCCAGCCAGGAGGGAGAATGTGATGCACTGAAGCTGCGCCGAATTCGAGCACAACCAGACAGCTGAACGGAAACATAGACAACCACTTGCACTCACCCCAACGGAGCGGCTGCAGGAAGTGAGTGAATCTTTTTGTAAAATGGAGACTTCTGCTCAGTGCTACATGGGTGTGATCAGCCTTAGTGGCCAATTTGTTAGCAGAGAGTACAGCCAGGTTTATTAAACATAAAAGCACTGGGCTTCTGTTGCTGCATAGGGGCACCAGTGAACTATCTTTGCAAGCACCACAGCGACCGATGGGCCACAGTTGTTCAAATACAAGTCCAGGAATGAACATGTTTGTGACTAATTGCTTTACATCCTGGCACTCGCTGAATTTAATTAAACAATCAACCTTGAATTTAGGCACAAATTAAATCAACGGAAAATAGGGGTATCTCTTAGAATAGTGTACGTATTACGGGTCAGTGTTACGATTGTCACCCAGCAACATTAGTCTTAGCATACCCATTGTGTCAAGACAAGCGATTCACGGAATAAATTCCCCAGGAAAAAACAAATATAAATCAACGGAGTACCTCAAAATTAAACCACTATTGTACATTCTCGTCACTCAGAGGAACTACAACAAGCTGTCTGTGCTTCAGCTGATGTGCCAATCCTATGTAGTGCTGCGCTGCCTCGGAGCGCTATACGGCGGCAGCGCTGTGATGAGCATCAAGTGTCGGCGCTAATGCTGCAGCTGTGACTGAGGCTCCCCGGCCGGCGCTGGAGTTTATCCACAGTCCAGCTTGCCTCTGACTGGCTGCCGACAGAACCCCTGTATTGTGACGTCACGCGGAGCTTTCCCGGCTAATGTGCCGCTCAGTGGCACTTGCCGTGGCAGCCTGCCGGGCAGGTCCCGCCTCCCCAGCGAGAGTGTCGACATGCCAGTTACTGGGTATTATTACAGTTTTAAACAAATATAGTTAAGGCGGGCTGAGGCGGTTATATACGATGCGGGTCATCTGTCTGTGACTGGATGAACTACGATGCTTAAATCCGCCCAGCTTTCTCTCGTTATTCAGTTACCCCCGATAGTGAAGTCGGCTTAATAACTACTAAGTGGAGCCCTGCAACGTGCTATTGTTACTTAGTACTTGTAACTGTGCAATGGCACCATCACCATGCTTTAAGAACAGGAGATTGCCTAGCGAGATGTATATGGCCTTATTTGTAATAGTAAAACCTGAAACTACTAGTCCCAGACTGCAAAGCGTCCTCTCCTAAAACATTAGAATCATTTAAAGGTGGAAAACAAAACTGCATGGTCCAGTATGCACATTAGTTCCCCGGACTCATCACAGCTTTCCCCGCCATGCATTCAAGAAGCTAGGGCAAGGTCTTTATTCCCACAGGGTCAGGTGAATCGTACAGTATGTGAATGTACTCCACCAAAAAGCTCACCTGAATTTGCTTGCGCAATTGTTCAGTTGGTGGCGAGCAATACCTCCGCCTGCAGTGCAGCCAAGTGTGCAAAAGTAAAAGCCCCACTTTTGCGCCCAGCAGCAACATCGCGTGGCCTGGGATTAGCGCCCCCATACACACGCATCAGTGTAGCCCACACTCACCGTGGTTGACCACTGCCTCCCTGCGCTCCCCGGAGGCCTGGCTAATGCGGGCTGTGGGTCGGCCAGACCACTGTAACGTGCAGCGATTTGCTCAACCGATGCGCCGGGAACTTACTCTGAGAAATGGAAAGGTAAGGAAAGTGCAGGAAGGAAATGAGAGGCTGTTGTGAAACCAGGAAGAGAGCACGTCATCGCGTGCACAATATCTGAGGGCTTGAAAAATGTACCAAAGCTGACGAAAAAAGTAACCCAGTCTGGGACAGCAAACAATAGTGATGCAGGGAGAGGCAAGTGTCGACCACGGGAGAGAACTGGAGTGCGCCAGGGTGGGGGGAGTGGGGGACACACAGCAGTAAACCGCGGTCCGGACCCCACCACAACGAGAGAAGAATGAGGGAGTGTATATGGCAATCTCCGCGCATAGGCTCTCACCAAAATCTGAACGTGTATTGTTCAACCGCTAATTTTTACTGTTAGAGTGTAAGGGGAAGCAGGACAACGTGAACAGCCAGGACAGGGGCTTTGGCAATGGCGGCGGTATTATCTCACAAATGAACAAGCAACGAGGCACTGGCTACTTCAGAGTAGGGTCGATTCCTTTTCCAGCTGGGCACCTGAAAACACTCAACGGAGAGTGAAAGGGGAGGGGGGACGGGAACGGGCACACTGGGAGGGGGGCAGAACGGACACATGGGGAGGGGGCGGAACAGACACGGACATGGGGAGGGGGGGGCGGGAAACAGAGCTCACGAGCCAACGAGCACACGACACGGCGGAACCAACAAATTAAACAAAAAAAAGAAATTATATAAAAGAAAATGCTCCTTACCTGATCGCCTCGTGGGAACTCGAATCTTGCAGCCAACTCCAACAACAAACACTTGTAAAAAGACGAAAACGGGCCGACTGAAAAAAAAAAATAACACACACCCACCGCCGCGATGACGATCCGAAGTGGGTGGAGAGGGAAAAAATGTCGGGAACGCCCCCGAATCTGGTCCGAGATTGACGGACAGAGCCTTCTCCCAATGGCTAGCCTCCATTTATGGAGCTAGCCAATGGGAGGAGGGGGCGGGAGGGGGCGGATACCCGACCCCACAGAGAAATTACATAAGATTTTGCTAGCGCATGCGTACTTCGTACGCATTTTGCTAGGCAAAACCTAATAATGACTTTTAGATCTCAGGAAGTATCAGTGGAGAGTATTAGCGGAGTTCTGGTTTCTTCAGATTTATACGGAAAGATGGGGGAGTAGTGTTGATTTTTTCAGAGGTTCTGTTAAGAGTTTGGAATGTAATTTATTATATGGTAGATATGTTGAAGAGTCATTTGTTTAATATTGATGGCCTGAATAATAGGAGGAAGGTGCAGGCTAGCAAAACTTGTTTTTCCACATTATCCATCTATTTTTATGCTTCTAGAAACCCGTATTCCATCTTAAAAAACAACTCCTTTTAGGATATTCAAGATATGGACAGGATTTAAGTGTTTTTCCAATATAGGGGCAGTCCATAAGGGCATTGCAATTCTTATCACTAAGAAGCTCAAAACTCCGATATATACTTGGCACCATGATAAGTAAAGCCATTGATGGTATTAGGTTCATTGTACCATCGGGTCCATCTGTTTGACTCTAGTTAGCTTTTATGCCCTGACTGAAGATAACCCTGATCCACCGATTACACTTTTCATTTTCTACAATATGCACCTCAAAATGTAATGATATTAACTAAGAAGCAGCTCAAGCTAAAACTACAAGGATTATGGGCGCTCCAGCTGTATGGTGCCCTTTTTGAAGGAGCACGTGGACCTCTTCTTGCCAGAGAGTGAGGGGATCATGGCTAATGGTGTGTCACAAGGTGATATTCTTAGCAGCAGCTCTGTTGAACCACTAAGCACTGATCTGAGGGGATATCCATCCGAAGAGAGTGGAAATTACATAATCTCTTTCAGACAGGTGTCTTGTGAACAGGGCACAGTGGGTTACTCAATGCATGTGAGCTAAGCTCCTTTGCCAGAGCCACCTCTATCCCTGCCCTTGCAGGCCTGTTGTTGGTGCGGATAGGATAGCCCCTGGCCGGAGGGTGCGATCTTGGCCTTGGGTGTAGCAAACTGCAAAGAGCCTATGGACATCTGACCCACTTCGGGAGCATAGAAGTGTCACCCATCAAATCGGATGCTAAGAAGGAGCTGCTGAACCTCTGGTTTAAATCCAGAGATGCAAAGCCTTGCATGTCGGCAGAGCACGAGTCTGGTGTTGCTACTGCGAGAAGCAGTATCGCTGCATCCAGTGTGCAACAGATATTTCCATTTGAATTTATCTTTCCTTCGGCGATTAGCTCCTTCCGTCATTTCCTCTAAGTCTCAGGCAGGTGCTGTACTGGGGCCTCCATTTCTTAGCAGTAGTACTGATCTTATCCTGACAGTAACTCCACCGAATTGGTGATTCGCCACTGCATGGTTGCACCAACCACTACACACTCCGTGTTGAGACACTTCCTTCCCTTATACAAAGGGGGGCATACACCACTGCCTTGGCGGAGGCCTGCTTACATTTTAGAATGGGCCCCTAAGGAGTCAGACTTATCCTCTAAGTAAATACAACTACTTGGAGTGGCCCTAAACATTTTTCTCTACCTGCTCTGAACAGGTCCCTAAAGTTGTCAGGGGCTGACTTAAGCACGGTGTTGAGCACTGTAAGGAACTTAATAGCACACTCTGTCTTTGAGACGGATACTAGAAAAAGTCGTCCTCATCATTTAGGATATGCATGTCGGTTTTATAGTGGTGAGCCGCCCTCTAAATAACTGTATAATACACAGTTGTATAATCAGGGAGCTAGTGTGACTGAATATGGCTCGAGATCTGGATCTTCTCCAGGTCGACAACGTAGTCATCCCAAGGGGTCATACCCATCCCCTGCCCCAGCAGGTTGGTCATGAGGGTCTCCCTCCCCATAGGCACTAGCTGGGTCAGTATAGTGAATTGGGTAATACTCATGGCCAATGTTCCCTCTAATTATTTTTGTCTCTGTGCGGCAGTGACCTGTTTGTCTGCACACATTTCTTGTTTTTGTGCGCAACGGAGTGATATTAGCAAAAATTATACAACTTTCTAGTCAGATTAGAAAGGACACCTCCACAAACATTTAAAAGTTGAATAATTCCTTCAAAGTACATTTCCCTGATAAATTGTCTAACAAG
This sequence comes from Lissotriton helveticus, assembly GCF_964261635.1. Classification (NCBI taxonomy): domain Eukaryota; kingdom Metazoa; phylum Chordata; class Amphibia; order Caudata; family Salamandridae; genus Lissotriton; species Lissotriton helveticus. Next base: position 252,016,365 of record NC_136073.1, read on the forward strand.
CATTGCCAATGTGCTGCAACCTGTACTTGCACAGACATTCCCCTCACCCGGTAGACTTACATGGGTGCAGAAGATTTAAATTGAAGAGTCAAAATAAAATCCTCTGTAAATGAATGAAACTATAGAGCATCTTTAATATTATAGGCAGTAATGGAGGACAACATCAGTGAGTCAAGCAGGGAATTAAAAGCAAACCTAGCACACAATGGGAAGATATTGTGCAGGGAGGGGCATTCCCTGGTGAGACACTGGTAAATAAGGGAATTGGGGCTAAGAGAGCTGTGCAAAAAAGAAAAGAGCCTGTCCAGGGGTTATAGCTGTCACAGTAGGCTGCAGTGATGGGGGAACTGAAGATGAGAGAGCCTTAATTGAGAGAAACTCTTGCACAAAGTAAATGATATTGAACCTCACTCATTTCTTTTCCAGCTGAGCATTTCTCTACCTCCCTAATTAAATCAAGTTGAACATCATACTATTATAAGCTGGGGCTTTTGCAGTCCCAACATCTTTTAAATACAAGCATGTAAATAACACAGCTGTGCTTTGAACATAAAAATTGTGGTACCACACATACACTTGCAGGGTGTATAATTCTTGTGTCTGCTATGGAAGCTGTCAAAAACAGTTTGACACTATTTTTTCTTCTTTGAATGGTGATAGTGGGCCGGGGGAGTCGCACCTGTTCTAGGCTTGTTTAAATCCAGAGCCAAGAAGAAAAATATCGCCCTTACTCTACGCTCATTAGCAAGCCATCAAGAGCGCTTCTCCTGTCAGCAGGGGATTCCTTTGTTTTTGGCGCTCCTTAAGGCCCCCTGCGCGGAGTAAATGACATTGTGCGTGGCCGCCCAGGTGCGCAACTTAGAGGGAACATAGCTCATGGCCGTCTCTGTCTTCCTCATCTGTGACCCCAATGATGGCAATGCCAACACTGTAGCCTCCTGATCTCCCCCTTACAGGTTATCGGGGATGGGCACTGGTTGGGCCTCGGTGTTGCCGGGAGGGTCTGACACCTCATCCTTGATGCTGAGCAGGTTTTGTTTACCAAAGACATCAGGCATCTCAGACTATTGCTGCATCTTCAGGTGTACTCAACGCCTTTTTATTTGGTGCCTCAATGTTCTTTTGTAGCAAAAGATGAGACAGAAGTCAAAGAAAGACTAATTTGGTCAGGGAGAGACAGAGGTTACACAATCCATGCTGGACTGCCCAAGGATAGTTGGTGTTGCACTGTAGGCAAAATTGGAAGGGTGTACATTCCATCATCCCCTACCTGTCTGCATTCTCAGATATGAGCTCCTGGAGATCAATGAAGACTGAACAGAGCTGGGTCAGGGCGTAGAGGCAATTGGTTGTGAGTGGCCCAGGAAAAGAGTGGTGTACCAGTTGGGAGAACAGTAAACGGGATGAAATTAATTAGTAGTACTTTGCTAACATAGTTAACAGAATAGCTAAAAGTAGTCCTACGTCCTCCTCACTTCATTGTCTAGCTCACCTCCCACCTGCCACCACAGTCATGCAGGTAATAAATACACCACTACAGTGTAGGAAGCCCCCCCCCCCCATATCTTGTGAGATGCCACAACCAGTCATCCAAAATGGACACCACTTTGCTTATGTAATTAATACTTTAAGCCAAAGTTAAAGGGTGAATATCAGAAGGTGTCCATTCTAGCATTTGTAGCATCTCCTTTTGATGTTAGCATAATTTAATGCATTTTTGCCCTAATCCTAAATGTCATAACCAACGATAATCACTGGGCAAAAAAGCTAACTATGGGTTCAGGAGCAGCGTGCTGTCTAGCATAAAGTGCTTTAATGCCTTGTCAAGGGCAGTAAGTGCTGTATAATGCAACTACAATACAATACATAACCCTTGTGGCCAACACTGGAGCTAATTCCATAACTCTAAACAAAAAGAGAGTGAGGGAGAAAGACACTCTTAGTCCCCCAGGGGAATATATCTAACAACAACGAAAGAGTGACTGTATAAAAATACACTGAAAGAAACACTCTTATGTTATTAAAAGGACCCTCACTCACCAACCTGGTTGGTGACATGCTTCATCATTGGGTCCCCACCGGATCAGCCGAATGCCGTTCCGGTGTGCTACGACGCCTGCAATTGCAGCGGAGCGGGTTGTGATTTCGTGCAAGTGAATTAGTGCAAGTTAAAAAGTAGCCAAATACTCCCTGAAAAAAGCTTTATTTTAGGGGATTTGGGTACTATTAAAAACAAGTGACGGATCAATACCAACTGAACAATGGAGCTGGGAGAACCGATGAAATATAAAAATTGGTCGACATGAACATGTTTCTGCTTGTATTAGCAAGTTCCGTTAAGCATTCATCAGGACCTTTGTGAATAGTGAGACCATGGCGGTATACTTGCACTAATTCACTTGCACGAAATCACAACCCGCTCTGCTGCAATTGCAGGCGTCGTAGCACACCGGAACGGCATTCGGCTGATCCGGTGGGGACCCAATGATGAAGCATGTCACCAACCAGGTTGGTGAGTGACGGTCCTTTTAATAACATATGAGTGTTTCTTTCAGTGTATTTTTATACAGTCACTCTTTCGTTGTGGCTAATTCCATAACACTCAGCAGTCTGGCAGTCAATTGCAGTTCATGCAGGCTTATACTGTATGACAGTTTTACACTTACAGAAGACACAGTTGCTATAAATCACGTCTCTCACCCAGTACTCTACCAGTCCACAGCAATAACCCACCCATTACCGACTAAACAGATCAGAATAACTGAAGAGATCTGCCACATGCCGCTGGGCAAAGGAGGACTTTAATTTAGTCCACCACTGCAGGTCCTGACTAGCTATACACTAAACTGCTTCTTGACATCTCACAATGACAATTAGATATGGGATGATATTAACAAAATCCATATCTGCATATCTCTCCTTCATTTCTCCCTCTAACCTATGCCTGCTCAGGACAATACATTTTACACAAAATATCTCAGAATGGGCAGCTTAGTTAAGAAAACAGCTAAATGAACTGTGATCATAAGAAATACCATTAAGGGACCTCCATAGCTCCTACAATCTGTCAGCTTATTGAAAATCATACACTGCCCACCTCTCACACCTCTTCATTCACCACACTGCATCCTATAACACGATAACACAGCTCGGCGGTTGTCATCATCACAACATGGATACACTTCCCACATAGGATCAAAACAAAGACAACACACTTTCAACCAAACACCCTACATGGTGTAGTGTGTAACCCATAAAGGCAAGTGTTCAAGTTCCCCACATAGGGATAGTAAGCACAAGAAAATACAGTTAAGACCTGAGAAAACCACAAATAATGCATTAATCTTGGGGACGTTGATGAACACGTCTAATCCTGATGACTGGAGTTCATGCACATTGTAAACTAAGGGAGAAGTCACAGAACATCCAGTGACTCGAAGCTTCATTGAGGAAAAAACAAGAGAATCTGTGCCGGGCCAGATCGTAACAGACATAATCTGTGGTAGCAGGAACTTCTATCTAAGTATACGCTGGGGCAGACTGTGCCTGTGATGCACTAGTAGGCAGGATTTCATCCCAGATGGAAGGTTCTGCTGGATTTTACTGTGCTGGAAGGAAGGGCATGCTAGAACAGACAGAAAGAAAGATCCTGGTCTACCACGTCAGACAGACTCCCTAGATCTGAAAAGGAAGGCTCTGCTGGTTAACAGAGTATCACCTGGGCAGAAGGTCACTCGGTATGGCTGTTATTAGGAGGAAAGTATCTCCTGAGTGAGAGCATGCATGCACTTGAGATGGAGGTATCCGTCAATTCAAACAGAGACATGGTCTTAGTCTCTACTGCATTAGGCTGTGTCAATATCTAAAAGGAAAGATAGCCCTGTGTTATGATGTGCCTGTGAAAGCAGGATATGTTTGTTCAAAAGGGGAAGGAATGCTATGCCGAGTGAGAGTGTGCTGGAGTGGGAGAGTGCCGTTCGGTGTGGCTTTATCGGAGATGCAGATGTCTGCTGGGTCAACCTGCGACTGACTTTATGAGGAAGGCCCTAATGGATCAGGCTTTTACCCGAGAGAAAAGTCCCAGCTGGATCGGACTCTTTGATCTGAAAGGGACTGCATGGTAGGGTTATATTAGATCCAGAAGAGGGAAACCTGTGTTGGGTTTAAAAGTATCTAAATCAGAGAGAAAAGGCAGACTAGGACTTGGATGTAAAGCCTTCCTATTTCAGACGTTGCCTAAATTGAACAAAAAAAGACTTTGGTGTAAGATATTTCCTGTTTCAATGAGTGTCTGAGAGCGCAAGCACAGTTGAGTTAGTCTTTGGTGGGTCTGAATGACTGCACCAAGATATGAGGGAGAATGTCAAGAAAAGCCCGATTGGTCTTGGCAGATAAAGAATGCACCAGAAAGAGTGGGCCAAGGTTCTGCTGGGAGGGGAAAGTGTCAGAAAGGGTAGCTGCTTTCCTTCATAATGGGTAACAGACTGCACCTGAAGGGGAAGGCTCTGTTAGGTTAGAATTTACATGAGATGGAAGGCTCTGCTGGGAGCGTGTGCTGGAGTCTGATGGCTCAGTATGGACAGAAAAAAAGTGAAAGGCTAAGTTCTGCTGGGCTAGACCAAGACAAAGGTATGTTAGGTCAAAATACATCTAAAAGGGAAGGTTATGCTGGGTCAAAATAGGCCTATATCGGGCAACAAATGTTTTACTGTCATAGACAATACCCGAGAAGGAAAGGCTGATCTGTTGTCTTACACTGCGCCAAAAAAGGATGGTTCTACTGGGTGTAGCTGAGCCTGAGAGAGTGGTAAGGCTCTGTTGGGACAGATGGTGTCTGAGAGAGAAGGATCATTTGGAATAAACAAACTGAGAGGAAATTCTTAGCTGAACTAACCGTGCCTAAGATGGAAGTGCTCAGCTGAGAGAGAACTGATAATCAAGTATTTGCTATGAAAGACAACATTGGAGAGGAAAGGATGTGCTGAATCCCAGAAGCAAGGCTATACTGGTTCAGACTATGAGACTGGGAGAGACGGTTCTGCTAGGTCAGAATGTGGCTTGGAGGAAGGATCCATTGGGTCATACTGTACCTGAGAGGTGAAGCAATCAAGAAGAAACAGTGTCCACCAAGCTAATGCTTCAGTCAAAGTTATATGTCAATCATTCTATTGTAACAAGTGAAGAAAAATCACAAAAACGTTATATTTGCATTTTTGGTGTTTATTCAACAAAATATAAACACATACAGGAACGAGCTGTCAAAGTAGGCTTGTCATTAGCAAAAAATAAATATCATCATTGCCTTAATATTGGCACGAATATGCTAGTGCAATGAAGTAAACCGGGATAGCAAAAAAAATGGAACTGCTTCATTATACAAGTCATTCTTATGCCAAGAGTTTTCTGTTAACTGCATACACAGTTCATTAGGGAGCCCAGTCCAATATTCAGTCAATCACGTGGGAATTAAACAGTTCAAGTATGTTTATACTTTGCTGAAAACACCCCAAACAACATATTTGTTTTGAAGTATTTGTGAATGTTGTTTACTTGTTACAATGGAACGATAGATATTGTACTTTGACTGAAGTGTTTGCTTGGGAGGAATGTTACTTATTGATTACTTTATTGGAGGGTCCAGCCCCTCCGGCTTTACATGGATCTAACCCTAAGGGAGGAGTGAGCACACTGCCTCTCATCCCAGGACAGTTAACCCCACTGCATTCTGGTAAATGCATTAAGCTTATTTCAAAGTTGTCGTTTTCACCAACGGTGGCGCAGCTAGTGCGGTTATCTCTAGACACAGGTTTCTGGGATGCACTTGAGGGCCTGCAGAGTGGTACTGTGACCTATGAAGACTTGGGCAGCATTTCATCAACCCCAGACGACTTTTCTCTGCTCTCTACTACTTCTGCTCTGTAAGGAAGAAGGGCTAAACCCAGAAACACGTGTCTAGAGATAACCGCACTACCTGTACCGACCTTGGTGAAAAGGTACAGCAACTTTGAAGTAAGCGTACTTCATGTATCAGAATGCAATGGGGTGAACTGTGCTGGGATGGCAGGCTGTGTGCTTACTTCAGCCAACGAGCTGATGAGCTCTAGGATGCACCTCTATGCGCTGTGAAGTGGTACTGTAACCTATGAAGAACTGGGCAGCATTTTAGCAACCCAGATGACTTTTCTGTGCTCTCTACTGACGAAGGGCTGAACCCAGAAAGATGTGTCTAGAGAGAACAGTACCATTTGTACAGACTTTGGTGAAAAACTAGAGCAACTTTGAAGTAAGCATACTGCATTTACCAGAATGCAATTGGGTGAAGTGTGCTAGGATGAGAGGCAGTATGCTCCCTCCCCCTTATATGGATCTAACCCCAATCTTGACATTGTGTCTGAGAGGTGAGGCTCTGGTGGGTCAGTCAGACTGTACCTGGATCTAAAAGTGAAGACTAGAATCAAAGTTAAGGGGATGTTGGGATGAAAGTCTGCATGGACCTGGAGACCCTGCTTCCTTGCCCTATGTTGACCTCCTCTGAAGACACTGAAAAACTTCTGTAGGTTTATGATTTTTGCCTATATTGACATGACAGTCAAGCATGGGTGTCCACTGAGAGCCTCCCTGTTTACAAAGATAGTGACCCTAGAGATTGGCTTGGAGGTTGAGGAGGCATGCAAAATGCATCCTTCTTTTGAAAGAGTGGCTACTGCCATCTTTATCCAGGTTGGGGCAGACTAACAGTGTTGGCAGCATTAATGTATAGTCAAGGATATCTATACTCAGTCTGGTAACGTCTTTGCAGTCTCCCTTACTTGGGTTCTTTTTGCCTCTATCACGTCTGAGGTGTGTGTTGAAATCCAGTGCGTTCTAAAGGGTGAGGATGGATCGGTTGTGGTTCTGAAAATTCTGGATTTGTGTAATCGTTCTGGACTCGAGAATAAAAACTTCGTCGAAACATGACGAATTTGGTATCAAAAGACCGAGAATGACGAGCACATCATGTACATATATTTTCAGCATATTTGAGTGACGATTTCACCTCGAAATCGTAATTTTCGTTCTGAATCCTTGGCTCCCATTTATGTGTTGCCCTTTACATAGGCCTTAATCCAGCTGAATTCAATTCCACAAGGACACATACTCCTTAATCGACTTTTCCATGACCTGTGCAAGTTGGAACCATTGCCCCAGGCCGAACTCGTTAGGTCAGTTCCCCTCCCAGTGGCCGAGAAAGATAGCATCAAGGCTCAACAAACCATAAAACCATTTCAGCGCGCACACCTGCCGTATCTTGCTCACATCTGTCTCTACTCTTTTGCTTCACTTACTTTATGATGGGGAGGTGCCTGATATCTGATGAAATGTTGGGCCTTGCCGGGTGATTTGTTATGGGCAGCACAACGTGAAATATGTACCTGTCATCATGACTCCGCTTTTTCTTTGTAACCAGTAACTGTAAATGACATACTACAAATTCGAAGAATGTTTGCCTGAAGCTGAATATTCTGTATAAAGAGAGAAGCCTGACTTTGTAAATTCGAGCAGTCTCCTGAGAATATACTTCCCCGTGTGTTGTATTCTAGGACACTTGTTACCTTGGTTGCAGCCAATAAAATCGATCCTTGACTTCACCTAGAAGACTCTGAGTTTCTGTGGTCTAAATCAGGAAGAACTCGAGGTCTCTGGGTGTACCCTGACACCGCTGGGTTACCGGTTCTGTGCCGGTTCTTAAAAACCCAGTACCTCAGCTGGCGCCCAACGTTTGGGGCGATTCCAATGGTACCAGCCCAGCCAGAGGTTCGTGAGGAGCTTCGTGTGAAAATTCCAGAGGACGGCCAACCACCTCATCGACTCCTGCATGTCGACGTGGTCAGAAGGTCTTTGCTGCGAGGTTCCCCGCTTCCCAACGACTACAGAGGACTGCTGCCCTGGCTATCGCCCTGATTTGGACCCTTGAAGTTTGGTAGAGCGAAACACTAAGACGAGTCTTGTTGTTATTGTTATTGTTAAAAGCATTTTTACTGCGCACGTTCACCAAGCGGTTTCATGGCGCTCCTGACAAAGACGAAGAGCTTGGGCGGAGGTTTTACTCAAATGCTGACTGAAACAGGAGGGTTTTTAACAGCCTGCGAAAACAATCATAGCTGGGACAGTGACGAAGTGCAGTTGGGAGGGAGTTCCAAGTGGTAGGGGCCATAACAGAGAAGCTTAGACCTCCATGCTTTTTCCGTCTGGCTTTGGGGACAACAAGTAGATTAAGTGATGCTGAGCGGAGATCTCTGTGGGGAACATAACGTGTCAGATAAGAGGAAATAAAGACAGGGGCTCGATCTGATAAGGCTTTGAAGATAGTGCATCCAAGCTTGAAGGTGCAGCGTTTGGCAACAGGGAGCCAATGGAGGCTGCGCAGAAGGGGAGTGACATGCTGATGTTTCGGCTGGTGGAAGATCAGGCGAGCTGCCTGATTCTGCACCAGTTGTAGCCTGTGTAGATGGAATGCTGGAATCCCGACATACAGAGTGTTAGCATAATCGAGTCTGGAGGTGATAAGAGCTAGTATGACAAGAATTAGGGCATCTCTGGTGAGAAACCTGCTGATCTTACGGATCCTCCTTAGATGAAAAAAGCAGGATGAGGTGACTGCGTTGATTTGTGGCCTCATAGAGAGGTCACCAGAGATGACCACCCCCAAACTCTTCACAGTGCTAACAGGACTAGGTGGCGCCCCCAGTGATGAAGGCCAGAAAGTGGAATTCCACGGATTAGTAGGACCCCCCCACCAGTACAAGCTCTGTTTTTGTGGGGTTCAGTTTCAGTTGGCTATGGAACATCCACTCTGCAATGCCAAGCATGGTAGACTGAAAGTTAGAGCGGGAGGAGGGAAGTGAATCAATGGGAAAAATTAACTGAAGGTCATCCGCGTAGTTAAAAATAGTGACCGGGGTATTGCGGAGAGAAGCTAAAAGGGGCTGTAAATACAAGTTAAACAATAAAGGTGATAGCGCGGAGCCCTGAGGTACCCCGCAGGATAAAGACGAGTAGGGTGCAGAGAAAGTAGACAGGTGCACCGCCTGAGTCCGGTGGTCCAGGAAGGATCTGAGCCAATCGAGGGCCACCCCCTGGATGCCGGCATTGTTGACACGGTCGATCAAAATTGTATGATCGACCGTGTCAAAGGCCGCCGACAGGTCCAAAAGGACAAGGGCCTGTGAGATGTTATTATCGGCACCCTTCCTAAGGGCATCCATGACGGCCACAATGACCGCCTCGGTGAAGTGGAGGGGTCTAAAGCCAGCTGGTGACGTCATCGATATCTCAGTTAAGTATAAGTGGAGCGTCTCCCAGTCCTTAGTTGGTCTTAGTCTTGGGTATCCTTTGGGATAATTTGTTGGTACTTGCAAGCACCAAAACCGAAGGACTCCTGTATTCACGAGAAATATCGTAATCGATAATCCTTTGAAGTTTGGAACTAGACTAGAGAGCGAAGATGCCTAGTCTTAGACTTGGAAATTTGTTTTGTCTTGGTTATAATAATAGGGACTCCCGATTGGAGGACTCATGTCCGGTTCCTCCGGTTGGAACTCCAACTTACGAGCTATATGTGAAACATGGGGTAGGCCCCATCACATACAACGAAGTGTGGATTAAATACACCAGGAAGGATGGTGTTTTAAAATGGCCCCAATACGGTAGTTTTGATTCCGAAATCTTAGACAACCTTGAAGTTAAACTCTTTAAAAAGAAAGCCCGGCCGGCGATGTTTGACTCTTTCCGCTTATGGCGTAAAGAAACCAAACAAAAGGAAATCAAATTAGCTAAGAAAAATAAAAGAGAAGAGGAACTTTCAGTAATGCAAGCTGCTATACAGTTTAAAGACAATGAAGAAGAGCAGATGAGTGAGCAGTTGCACAGGCAACGTAAAATGGCAATGGACAAATGTTATCCAGTTTTGCCGTCTCTTCAGCAAGAGCAAGGCTGAGTGAACTAAAGAATGGTGATGGATTAAACCCAGATCAGTTGACTGGGGGTGAGTGTTTGATTTGTTCAAACGCTCCGTCCATCATTCTCTTTTGTATCGCTTTGTTCGCCCTAAGTGTGGCAGGGTATGTAAATGAGACGTAAATGTAAAATGTAAATGTATGTGTCTTGTAAAGCGCACTGCTGCCCTGAGGCGTCGTGGCGCTGTAGACCGCTGGGGAACCCGTCCTGGCTATCCCTGTGAGATGGTCCCTACTGGGTATCTCCAAGGTGAAACCAGGCATCCCCGGCGAATGTGGGAGGCCGTTGTAGAGATGAGGCAAGCTAATGCCCAGAGTTGCCGAGTGTGATCCCTGGTTAGAGTAGGCACCGAGGTGAGAATTATCGAGTCCGCTGACCCTGGTCCACGACCCTGCCGCGTCGGGAATTGAACCCTGTCCCGGGCCGTTCTCTGCTTCTGGGTCTGCCGCCTCTAACCAGTGAGCCACACCACTCCACCGTGAGTCCCTTGTTCACTTGGCCACTGGATTCAAGATAGCCTGGCTGATGAGGATTATGAATCCGAAACCGGTCCCAGGATGCTTGTTTCCGGTCCAGGGAAGACATGGCTTGGCAGTTCGGGCTGGACTGTTCCCACAAGGCACAGGGTCAGACTTATTTGCATATAGCCATGTCTGAACTGGGGTGGCTGAGTGAACTAAAGAATGGTGATGGATTAAACCCAGATCAGTTGACTGGGGGTGAGTGTTTGATTTGTTCAAACGCTCCGTCCATCATTCTCTTTTGTATCGCTTTGTTCGCCCTAAGTGTGGCAGGGTATGCTCAGACGTGAGTCCCTTGTTCACTTGGCCACTGGATTCAAGATAGCCTGGCTGATGAGGATTATGAATCCGAAACCGGTCCCAGGATGCTTGTTTCCGGTCCAGGGAAGACATGGCTTGGCAGTTCGGGCTGGACTGTTCCCATAAGGCACAGGGTCAGACTTATTTGCATATAGCCATGTCTGAACTGGGGTGGCTGAGTGAACTAAAGAATGGTGATGGATTAAACCCAGATCAGTTGACTGGGGGTGAGTGTTTGATTTGTTCAAACGCTCCGTCCATCATTCTCTTTTGTTTCTCTTTTGTATCGCTTTGTTCGCCCTAAGTGTGGCAGGGTATGCTCAGACGTGAGTCCCTTGTTCACTTGGCCACTGGATTCAAGATAGCCTGGCTGATGAGGATTATGAATCCGAAACCGGTCCCAGGATGCTTGTTTCTGGTCCAGGGAAGACATGGCTTGGCAGTTCGGGCTGGACTGTTCCCACAAGGCACAGGGTCAGACTTATTTGCATATAGCCATGTCTGAACTGGGGTGGCTGAGTGAACTAAAGAATGGTGATGGATTAAACCCAGATCAGTTGACTGTGGGTGAGTGTTTGATTTGTTCAAACGCTCCGTCCATCATTCTCTTTTGTATCGCTTTGTTCGCCCTAAGTGTGGCAGGGTATGCTCAGACGTGAGTCCCTTGTTCACTTGGCCACTGGATTCAAGATAGCCTGGCTGATGAGGATTATGAATCCAAAACCAGTCCCAGGATGCTTGTTTCCGGTCCAGGGAAGACATGACTTGGCAGTTCGGGCTGGACTGTTCCCACAAGGCACAGGGTCAGACTTATTTGCATATAGCCATGTCTGAACTGGGGTGGCTGAGTGAACTAAAGAATGGTGATGGATTAAACCCAGATCAGTTGACTGGGGGTGAGTGTTTGATTTGTTCAAACGCTCCGTCCATCATTCTCTTTTGTATCGCTTTGTTCGCCCTAAGTGTGGCAGGGTATGCTCAGACGCGAGTCCCTTGTTCACTTGGCCACTGGATTCAAGATAGCCTGGCTGATGAGGATTATGAATCCGAAACCGGTCCCAGGATGCTTGTTTCCGGTCCAGGGAAGACATGGCTTGGCAGTTCGGGCTGGACTGTTCCCATAAGGCACAGGGTCAGACTCCCGATTGGAGGACTCATGTCCGGTTCCTCCGGTTGGAACTCCAACTTACGAGCCATATGTGAAACATGGGGTAGGCCCCATCACATACAACGAAGTGTGGATTAAATACACCAGGAAGGATGGTGTTTTAAAATGGCCCCAATACGGTAGTTTTGATTCCGAAATCTTAGACAACCTTGAAGTTAAACTCTTTAAAAAGAAAGCCCGGCCGGCGATGTTTGACTCTTTCCGCTTATGGCGTAAAGAAGCCAAACAAAAGGAAATCAAATTAGCTAAGAAAAATAAAAGAGAAGAGGGACTTTCAGTAATGCAAGCTGCTATACAGTTTAAAGACAATGAAGAAGAGCAGATGAGTGAGCAGATGCACAGGCAACGTAAAATGGCAATGGACAAATGTTATCCAGTTTTGCCGTCTCTTCAGCAAGAGCAAGGCTGAGTGAACTAAAGAATGGTGATGGATTAAACCCAGATCAGTTGACTGGGGGTGAGTGTTTGATTTGTTCAAACGCTCCGTCCATCATTCTCTTTTGTATCGCTTTGTTCGCCCTAAGTGTGGCAGGGTATGCTCAGACGTAAATGTAAATGTATGTGTCTTGTAAAGCGCACTGCTGCCCTGAGGCGTCGTGGCGCTGTAGACCGCTGGGGAACCCGTCCTGGCTATCCCTGTGAGATGGTCCCTACTGGGTATCTCCAAGGTGAAACCAGGCATCCCCGGCGAATGTGGGAGGCCGTTGTAGAGATGAGGCAAGCTAATGCCCAGAGTTGCCGAGTGTGATCCCTGGTTAGAGTAGGCACCGAGGCGAGAATTATCGAGTCCGCTGACCCTGGTCCACGACCCTGCCGCGTCGGGAATTGAACCCTGTCCCGGGCCGTTCTCTGCTTCCGGGTCTGCCGCCTCTAACCAGTGAGCCACACCACTCCACCGTGAGTCCCTTGTTCACTTGGCCACTGGATTCAAGATAGCCTGGCTGATGAGGATTATGAATCCGAAACCGGTCCCAGGATGCTTGTTTCCGGTCCAGGGAAGACATGGCTTGGCAGTTCGGGCTGGACTGTTCCCACAAGGCACAGGGTCAGACTTATTTGCATATAGCCATGTCTGAACTGGGGTGGCTGAGTGAACTAAAGAATGGTGATGGATTAAACCCAGATCAGTTGACTGGGGGTGAGTGTTTGATTTGTTCAAACGCTCCGTCCATCATTCTCTTTTGTATCGCTAGGTCTCTTCAGCAAGAGGCAGCAAAAGAGCGTGAAAAAGACCCATTAATGTCACATTTACTAAATTCGCCACCCCCCTATGCACAAAATGCCACGGCACCCCCGCAACCTTTAGTTGCGCAACCTGTTCCTCCACAGCACCCACCAGCTGTTCTTCAGCTGGCTCCTACTCCTTCGGTGCAGCCTCCTCCAGGCTCACCGACCACCTCTGCTTCACCTGTGCTTTCTACGATTTTTCCTACCATACTTTCTACTTCTTCTAATGCTCCCTCTACGATTTTGCCTAGTGCTCCTTCTATTTCCCCTGATGCCTCCTCTGCTATTATCTCTGCCCCTGCATTATCTCACCCCGTTTTTCCACCCGTTCTTCCTTCAGTTTCACCTTCCATTCGGCAGAAAATGGCCAGCACTGTTACTAACCTTCTTTTACCTCTTTTCGGGTCGCCTACTACGACCCCTAACATGGGACGAAGACAGTTGCGAAGTCGACTGCCTGACTATCAAGAGAGAAACTCACTGAATAGTTTAGCACGGAAATGGGTCATGGACACTGTAAAATATGATGTAGAGTCTGTCATGGAAGTCTTCCATCAATGGGAAGCACCGACACAGAGATATGTTTTCGAACAGATGTGTGTTTTTCTTTGTGAGGATTTGGAAGACAATGATCTGGAAAGCAACCCGCAAGAGTTGTGTCGTGTACGGTTTAAATTTGGAGAAGGCATGATTGTAGGTCCTGATGTAGAGAAAGCGGTTGAAATATTGTTATCATATCGGAGTAAGGGGAGTAGTTCTGGGTCACAATCTGAGCCTGGTACATCTAGTAGGAAAAAGGCGCGACAATACCCTATGAGAGAAGTTCCCCCACAATGGAGAGAGGGTGACACAACTGCTGTCCCACCTATTCTGCCACATTTTCAGCGTGTATGGGTACATGTCCCATGGAAGCGAGCTGAAGTTTTAGCACTCAAACAAACATTACCTGATCCGCGTAAAAATCCTGCAGGGTATTACAAAGAGTTGTCGCAAACTGCTGGGTCATGTATAATGAATTTAGCCGATATTGATATGCTATTTGGGAATGTTGTTCCACAGCCATTATGGGGTAAAATTTGTCACATAGATCATGATCAGGAATTAGGTGACTCGTGGGCTAATATTGCCGCTGCAGACGCCCGACATGTTGGTGGTGCTAAGCCTGAGCCTTTGATAGCAGAACTCCCTGGTAAAATAGTAGATTACATGAAAACGATAATGCCTGCAATACGTGTAAATTGGGATAAGTTGTCCGCATGCAAGCAGAAGAAAGAAGAAACTGTTTCAGATTTCTTCACCAGGTTCGAAGAAACATTTGTCGACCACAGCGGTCAAGATATGACCACAGAAGGTGGTCAGAGATTGTTTGTCGACAAATTCGTGCACAATCTGCTTCCAGAATTGTGTAAAATGTTAAAGGATTCAGAAAGTTCTTGGGCAGTCTCATCTTCAGCCCAGATATTGGCTACTGCACAATATTACGAAAATAGAGACAAGGACGAGAAAGATAGAGTAGAAAAGAAAACTAAAGAACTGAAAACGAAGGTTTTGCTACAGCAAGCCTATCCGTCACGTAGTGGTGGTAATCAGAATAATGGTAGCCAGAATCACTACCAGAATAATTTCCAGCAGCCTCAACAGCCTCAACAATATCAGAGGAACTTGCAAAGAGTCGAGTACACTCAGCCACGTGTCTATGTAGGCCCCAACCAGTGTTCATATTGCAAAGAAGAGGGTCATTTCAAGTATAGTTGTCCTATTTTATTACAGCGTGCAAATGGTGCTTCTGGTGTAAGAGGTCGTGGTGTTCAGCAAGCGCCTAGAGGTAGAGGACGTGGAAGCGTCCCCCAGAACGCACGCCCCCTTCCACCACAAAATTCTATGAATAGGTTCGATCAACAGAACAACGCATCTGACAGGACAGCTCAATACTCTGTTGATGATTACTATACAGAGGATGAGTATTTGGAGGGTAATCATTGCTAGGACAGCCATAGACAAAGAGAGGGAGTTGTTTCAGTTCCAGTAGATCAGAGTGGACCATACGTTGAGGTGATTACATCAGGTGTGTCAGAACCTTTTCTGTTGGATACTGGTGCTACAAAGAGTTCTATTATGCACTCCAAACTCCCTGGCGCACCTTTGTCTGGCGAAATGAACGTTTCTGTAGGTTTTTCTGGCGCCCCAGTTAGGAATCCGATTTCTGACCCTTTGTCCCTTTCTGTTGGTCCTTGTGAATTAGAAGCACCCCTTATTCTGACAACAGGTTGTGGCGAAAACTTGCTAGGATTGGATTTGTTAAAAAGATTGTATGCGACTTTGTACTGTTCTCCTTCAGGAGTACAACTTACTTTAGGTAGGAAAGTGGTCTCTCCCATGTATTTGTCGAGGGATAAACTTCCAGCAGAATTGTCGCTATATATTCTTTGGGCTACTGGTCCTAATGATGTGGGCCTTTTAGAAATACCACCATATGTTGTAACATTGAAAGCCAATGTTCAAATGCCACGAATTCCACAATATAAGATATCTAGTGAGGGTGAAAAAGCTTTGCTAGCGATCGTTTACGAATTGATTAAAAAGGATGTCATTGAAGAAACACGAGGCAATGTTTGCAATAGTCCTGTTCTGCCTGTTTTAAAACGAACTGACCCTTCTCAGCCACCTGTGTACAGATTCGTGATTGACCTTAGAGAGGTGAATAAAATAGTTGTGCCACAATTCCCAGTTGTCCCCGACATTACCACATTATTGACTATGATTCCAGCCTCTGCCTCCTGGTTTTCAGTGATTGACCTGAAGAATGCTTTCTTCAGTATCCCGATTGCTGAGGAAAGCAGGGATATTTTTTCCTTCAGTTTAGGAGGTCGCAGCTTCCGCTTTAAACGCGCTCCTCAGGGCTACTGTGAAAGTCCATCAATATACAGTCAAGCTGTAAAAACACAGCTTGATAAGATTGTTTTACCTAAGGGTGCTACTCTTGTACAGTATGTGGATGATTTGCTCATTGCTGCAGATACTGAGGAAATTTGTAAAAAGGCCACGTTGTCATTATTGAGTCATCTGTGTGAGTTACATCACAAGGTGTCACTTTCCAAACTACAATATTGCCGACAAGAAGTGACCTACCTAGGTCACCTCTTATCGAAGGAGGGAAGGAAACTGACCCCAGAAAGAATTCAGGCAATAGCGAAATTGAGTGTTCCAAGAACTCAGAGAGAAGTACGTGTTTTCCTGGGCATTACATCGTACTGTAGACAGTGGATTCCAAATTTTTCGTTATTGGCCAAACCCTTGGTGGCATTAACGTGTAAAAATACACCCAATCCCATTCCTTGGTCTGAAGAGTGTCAGAAAAGTTTTCTCGAATTGCGCACAGCATTATGTTCGGCTCCTGTGTTAGGTACCCCCAACTACAGTAAGCCTTTCACATTGTATGTCCACGAGAAGGAGGGCTGTGCATTGTCTGTGTTGACTCAGTTATTTGGAGGTAGACAGCGCCCATGCGCCTACTTTTCCTCGACTTTGGATCTGGTAGCTAAAGCATTGCCAAGTTGTTTAAGAGCCGCAGCAGCAGCTGTTTCTATTCGACAAGCTGCTGGACTAGTAATGAATAATACACTGGTCGTGATGGTCCCACATGCAGTAGACACGTTGTTAAATAGAACTAAGACACAGCACTTAACTAGTGCTCGGTTGTCAAGCTACGAATTAACGCTGTTAGCAAGTCATGTGCACATAAAAAGGTGCAGTACCTTAAATCTAGCTACATTGTTGCCGATTGCAGAGGAATCAGATGCTTCAGAACAACACGATTGTTTTCTCAGAACAGAGGAAGAGACAAAAGGGAGAGTAGATCTATCTGACACTCCTCTTGCTGAATGTGATGGTACATTGTGGGTGGATGGTTCATGCTTCAAGCTCCCAAATGGTAACGTGACTGCAGCATATGCTGTCCCGACTTTGCACACAGTTGTTGAAACCGCACGAGTGCCACATGGTTCAGCCCAAGCAGCAGAATTAATTGCACTCACTAGAAGCATGTGTGTTGTCTAAAGGAATGAGAGTGACTATCTACACTGATAGTCAGTATGCGTTCGGAGTGGCTCACAGTTTTGGACGATTGTGGAGAGAACGTGGGTTCCTGACTTCGCATGGAGCTAAGATTCAGCATGGTCAGTTGGTGAATGAGCTTCTTGAATCACTGACCTTGCCTCTGCAAATGGCGATTGTGAAATGCAGTGCTCACAAGAAGGTGACTGACGATATTGGTCGTGGAAATGCATTTGCTGATGAGATCGCGAAAGAAACGGCGAAGAATGTAATGAGCCGAATGTATGTTGCAGGCCCTGAAAGATGGACTGGTGATGTTGGAATATGTGAGGACACGATAGAGAGTGTGAAGTCCATCCAAGCTGAGGCCACAGAGAAAGAGTTGAGCACGTGGAGAGAGAGTACAGGTAGAATGGATGCAAATGGTTGTTGGATTGAATTAACAGAGCATCAGAGATGGTTGTTACCCGATGCATATGTGCTTGCAGTGGTTACAATGGCTCATGGAATGGCTCATATCAGCGTGAAAGGGATTTGCGAGTTGTTGGCCCCAGTGTGGAAGAATTCAGGGATTCCCAAGTGTGCAGGGAATGTTGTCAAGAATTGCATGGTATGTCTGAAGCACAATCCTGGTAGGGGAACCCCAACTCCAGCTGGTCATTTTGCGCCTCCTATGTATCCGTTCGAGGTTTTGCAGCTAGAATTCATCCACATAGAGAGGTGCAACAACTTAAAATACGTACTCGTTGTGGTTTGTGCTTTATCAAGATGGGTAGAAGCCTATCCCCTAAAAGATAATACTGCCTTGTCCAAAGCAAAAGCCTTTGTGAAAGAGTACTTCCCCAGGTTTGGAATGCCTAGAATGGTCTGGTCTGATAACGGAAGTGAATTTGTGGGTCGTGTGATGAAGAGAGTGTGTGAAGGGCTAGGTATACGGCAGAAGTTTCACGCTGCAAATCACCCCCAATCAGCTGGATTAGTAGAATGCTACAACGGCACTTTAAAACTTAAACTGGCCAAAATCCAAGCGAGCACAGGTCTTAAATGGCCTGACGCTCTACCCTTAGCACTCCTGTCCACCAGAATGACTGTGCATTCACGAGTGAAACTGAGTCCATACGAGATAGTTTTTGGCCGGCCAGCCAACATATGGGGAGTGCCTAGACCCACCAAGTTCAGCGAGCTTGAACACCCTATTTTGCTTAATTATCTGTATGAATTGACGGCTAAATTGCGTGTTTTGCATCAACAGGTCCACAACACCCTGCCTCCGGTCTCTGAGAATCCGGGTCACGCCATTGACCCTGGTTCCTGGATTCTCATCAAGAATTTCCAAAGGACGAAAAACGACCAGCCCAGGTGGACCGGGCCTCACCTCGTCCTTCTTTCTACAAGATCCGCCGTTCGGGTGGAGGGGAAGGTCAACTGGGTCCACGGGACCCATTGTAAAAGGATCCCTTTTCCTCTGCCTTATGACCAGGGGGTCCAGAAGGGTGTCGCTGACCCAGAACTTGATGCGGTGCCAAATACCGTCCCTTTTAATGATTTGCATGTAAAAGGAACTGACTCTGAACAAGAAAACAAAAACATTTTGCACAAAGCTGTGCCACCATCCAAGCGAGTGAACACTACAGAGCCTGACCTCTTGTTCCAGGATCAGACAATACCAGGAAAACAACGGTATAATTTGAGACCGAGAAAAACGAACTAATAAATAATTTCTTTTGCAATTTGAGACTAAGATCCATGGACAAATAAAAAGATATTTCTTTTTTCCCCCCAAGTACTATTTTTGAAAGTGCAGCTCTCCCATCTAAGAAACTTGCTCATTTTTGTTTTTCGAACCGCCTTCCGGGTTCCGCTGCTAGGGCCGCGGTTGATTAAAGTCTTTGGGGTGCAGCTAACGACGTTAGGTCGGTAGTTCTGGTTGGTCCAAGGGAGCTGCCCTAGACTGACAGAAGCATCCTTTAGCAGAGGCAACCTACCACCGCGGGCAGCACTTTAGAGAGGATGGAGTTTCCCGATGTGGAGAGACCTGCCAAACAAACTAACTTAAAGCATAGACTGAGTAACACGATGACAAAGAAAAGTTTTATAATATTGTGTATTTTTATGCTTTTCAGCGTAATGATATTTTTGATAAGTTATGTTTTATTCTCTTTCCGTGTAACATTTGCACCCACTGCATCACCCATACCTCCTCCTACTGTTTCCTCTCATTCTTTCCACCCTCGGCCTGACCACGAATCAAATAGGAGATTGGAATTCGTCAATAACTCTTTTGTTCAGTTATTACACCAACACCAACTTGTAATGAACACGACTAACTGTTGGGTGTGTGGTCTTATGCCTCACACAACGGATAAAGGTATCCCTTATCTGGTCTTGCCATTCAGTCACAATGGTTCTGTATGGGCATATAGGACCATGTTCATATATGCACACGAAATCTACCCCCTACGTTCTGTAACAGATAATCCTAGGAAAAGTGCTCTAGTCAAGGGAATAGTCGATATGATTAAGGAAGGTATTTCTTATGAGACTATCCCTAGAGATGAGACACTAGTCTACATGGGATGGAACATGACTGGATATGGAGCTACTCTGAGTGAGAAACAGCAAGCTAAAAGATCGTCCCCGATTTGGATTGTACCCCATCAGGGTCATCTGTGTCTGCAAGGTAATGGCACGAATCCCAGGGCTCAGTTAGGGAAGAGTGTCTGTACTGAAACGTATGTGTTTGGATCTCAGACTTCCCCAGCGTTTTTAGCAGCTAAGGGTACCTATTTCATCTGCCATGATAGAGCCTATACATGGTTGCCCCCTGACTTTTCGGGCTCCTGTTTTGTTTCCTTCCTGTTGCCTCCCACCTACACAGCAGCGGCAGACTACCACAGGACAAGGATAGTTAGAGGTGTCTTGAGTGAAGAGGACACTGCAGGTCAAGAATTTGGGGACTTTGCAAAGGGTTTTCTGCCGTTCTGGGGATCCATGGCTAACAGCAGGAACATAAGGCAATTGACAAGGGTAGTTGAGTCCACCGTGATTGAAACTGCTGGTGCCCTTAGTAACTTGACTGCTGAGCTCCAGTCGGATCGACTTATGACCCTTCAAAACAGGGCCGCCTTAGATGTCATACTTGCAGACCGAGGTGGGGTATGCAGATTGATCCAATCTAGTTGCTGTATCTTCATCCCTGATAACGCTCCAACAGTGTACCAGGCCATCTCCAAACTACATAAGATTTCCGAATCTATTCATGTGGATAAAGGAGATTGGTCCCTAATGGGATGGTTCTGGGAACTGATATCCGCCTGGGGATGGAAAATTCTAATGGTCATTGGGATGGCCATTCTTTTCCTGTTCTGTCTATGCATACAGTGTGCTCCTGCAATATGTGGCCTCTGTGTTACATCATGTGTAAGGAAGCCTGTGTCAAGAGATGAACTGAGTACTAGAATGATGTTACAGCAACATCTCAATGACTTTAGGAATATAGATCTGGACTAAAATTAACATAAGTATAGATTAATTGCCTATGTAAGGGCAAAAGGAGGGTTTGTGGTTCTGAAAATTCTGGATTCGTGTAATCGTTCTGGACTCGAGAATAAAAACTTCGTCGAAACATGACGAATTTGGTATCAAAAGACCGAGAATGACGAGCACATCATGTACATATATTTTCAGCATATTTGAGTGACGATTTCACCTCGAAATCGTCATTTTCGTTCTGAATCCTTGGCTCCCATTTATGTGTTGCCCTTTACATAGGCCTTAATCCAGCTGAATTCAATTCCACAAGGACACATACTCCTTAATCGACTTTTCCATGACCTCTGCAAGTTGGAACCATTGCCCCAGGCCGAACTCGTTAGGTCAGTTCCCCTCCCAGTGGCCGAGCAAGATAGCATCAAGGCTCAACAAACCATAAAACCATTTCAGCGCGCACACCTGCCGTATCTTGCTCACATCTGTCTCTACTCTTTTGCTTCACTTACTTTATGATGGGGAGGTGCCTGTTTTATTGGGGGTCCACCGATATCTGATGAAATGTTGGGCCTTGCCGGGTGATTTGTTATGGGCAGCACGACGTGAAATATGTACATGTCATCATGACTCCGCTTTTTCTTTGTAACCAGTAACTGTAAATGACATACTACAAATTCGAAGAATGTTTGCCTGAAGCTGAATATTCTGTATAAAGAGAGAAGCCTGACTTTGTAAATTCGAGCAGTCTCCTGAGAATATACTTCCCGTGTGTTGTATTCTAGGACACTTGTTACCTTGGTTGCAGCCAATAAAATCGATCCTTGACTTCACCTAGAAGACTGAGTTTCTGTGGTCTAAATCAGGAAGAACTCGAGGTCTCTGGGTGTACCCTGACACCGCTGGGTTACCGGTTCTGTGCCGGTTCTTAACCCAGTACCTCACGGTGAGCTATGGTGTTTAATCTAAACCTAGCTGGTAACTGTTCTGCTGGACATGCCAGCTTCCCTGCGTCCCTTCCTAGTTCTTGAAGCAGCTTGGTAGGTTAGAGAAGGAACAAGCACTTATCACTGTTAAAATCAGGCATACCTTCTGTTGTTTGATGGTCATGGCTCTTGGCCTGGAGTTAATTAACATACCTTCCTGCTGATAGCATAAACAGGTACCAGGAAACAGAGCAGGAGGAAAGCAAGCTTCCCCCATTTAGTGATCACGCAGTAAACATGCAGTCAATATGCCCCCAGGATAGAAAATGCAATCAGGATTCAAAAGAAGCCCATCTCCTGATAGGATCAGTTTGTTCCCCAGGGAATGTTAAAAAATGGACTCAGTGGTTGGTTCAATGCTTTACTTGTTTCCTGATAAGCCACACACCGGTGTGGTGGAGTAAGCAGAGATCGAGGAGTGGAATCCCCGTGGGATTGAGACAGTCTTTTTATGATAGATTGTGTGCGTAAGGAATTTGTCAGTCTGACGAAAGTAGCTGGGTTTCAGCTCGGCAGGCAAATTACTTTACAGAGTACCCGCTATCTTCGAGAACTGTGGGAGGCGGCTGGGGAAGGGCAGCTGCTTTAAAGCCCAAGGAGACTCTAGGCAGCTGCTCCATATAAATAAACATGCTGCTTTATTGTCATTTAATGTGAGGTTGCTTCATCCCTGGCCCTACTTTTGTGCTGTGGGAGTCTAGGGGTGCTTCAATTTAACAACTGTAGCCGGAGAAGTTGCGCTGCGGAAGATTTTACTATTTGAACCCTTGGTCCCCACCCCAGGACTTGCATGATCTGCAGCATTGCTTTGCTTGTCCTACACCAGTAGCAAGCAGCATCATCTCCGTGGATGCACTGCTATTATTGACTCTAGATCAAGGGCACTCAAAAGTATGGCCAATAGCCACTTGTGGCCCTCCTGACCTTGCCCTTAGGAAATAGCATAACTGCGCTGCTGTTTACTTGACTGAGCACTAACATTAAGAAACCTGTTGAACAGGCAAGTGTTTGTTTAGGAAAAGCGGCAAAGAAGCACCAGGGTTATCTCCTTACCTTGTGCCTTTTCCATGGTTTGAGATACAATGCGCCTGAATGCCTGATCCGCCTGGTGAACCAAGCTTGATGCAGCTATAGCACGGTCTACATCCTGCATCATAAGAGGAAAGGGTCTGGTTAAGGAGGAGAAAATACTCAACCTACCCAAAAATTCAGGCACTTCTACAGCTATTAAAAACAACACCAGGGTTCAAACATATAACCAGCTTCCGATATCAACATTAAGGTTCCATAGGATTTACAGCTCTTTACAGCAACACTGAGGTTTAGACTTTTCTTCGCCTCTTTACATTAACAACTAGAGCCAGCCACTTCAAATGCTTTCCAAAATGCAGATGCTTAACAACTGCAGTTCTTTACATCACCCCTTAGGTTCAACCACTTCTACAACTCCCTAAATCAACACTCAACAATCAAGAGATGTTTAAAACGTCTTAGATCTACACAGCAGTTGGAACTGTGAGCAGTCACATCTGCTCACATAAATATTAACATCACCCGCTATCTTCACAGTAACACCACTCTTAGGAAACACCTGTTTATATGAGGACACCACCAGCCATCACTTTTTTCCAGATTGGATTAAAACCACTCCCTAGCTGTCTGATTTGGAGGAACTCAACCATTGCCTATTCAGCTAAGAGCAACACTTCCCGCCTAGGAGTAAAAACACCCTCAACCCAGTCACAAAAAAGAAACACCACCCTCTACCTTTTCACCAAACAGTAACATCACCATCCCGAATAACAGGAACTCCTCCCCACTAACGCCTGTTCAGCTTAGAGTAATGGCATCCTGAATCTGATCATATAAAAGGTGCACCACCTGATTAAATGAGTCACTAACCCACTCAACCGTTTCACATATGAGTAATACAAAAGCTCCAAAGTGCCCTTGTATAAGTTTCTATTAGTCCCGGCTTTTTGGCAATGGGCCACTTGGCAGCCATGTAGCACTACCCTATGCCTGATCACATTGGAGGAACACCTCATTCTTATAGGTTATCCAAAGGGAACCAATGGCCTTCAAACCTACGTGTTACATTGTTCAAGTGACATTAGCCTGCACCAGTTTACAGAATATTACCTCCACCCTCGTCCTGTTCATATAAGATTAACTTCCGCCCCAATTGGTTTACCTATATGTAAAAAGACACTCCACATACTTTTAAACCACTCTCTGCCTGTTCACGAGTAATACGGCCTGAACTTGTTTACAAACGTACAACTATACCCTTTCATTGGTTTGAGAGTAACCCCATTCTTCAACTGTTCAAATAAAACACCACTCTCCAGTTATTTATATAGGCGGATTCCATCAAACACCATTGTATAGGACATTTCATTTGTTCATGTAAGAGGAACTCCACCCAACTACTCCTCGCCTACTCCTCATCGAATAGTAGCACGACAAAAAGCCTGTTTACATGTGTGGCTAAACCTGAAAAACACTATACCTACCCCTTCACTTCTCATTTCACCTTTTGATAAAGTAAAAGCTGGCTGTGCAATTATTCCTTCTTCACTGTAAACTCCGAAAACAAACAGAAGGCTGTCATACAACTGCTGGTGTCCCAGGTTGCTCTGTATCATTCTCTCACCTTTTGTTCTGTGTCTTCGGGGAGATATTTCACTGGACTCTCCAAAGCAATCTGCATTAGGTCCATCACTCTCGGTCTGCAACTTAGAGGAAAGTTTATGCAATTATTTTACACAGTCACAAAAACATGTTCTGATTTCAGCTCATTTCTTCCCAGTCAGCGCAATCACATGACGATTCAAACTCTGTTTCTCAGACACACCAAGTGCCACCTGAGTCATGCTGCCTCTGCCCCTTCTCCTTCAGTCTAACTTGACTGAAGTTAATACCTGCACAACTGACACATGCACCGGGCTGTGCTCTTCTCCATAAGTCCAAGCACCATATCTTCCCCAGCTCTTTCAAACCCTACACATTTGCAATCTGGCCCATTGTTTATGCCGCCAAGATTAAGGTTGAAATTAGTAACCTCCAATCCAGGACAACAGACTGTGACATGCCTAGGCAACAGAGAGAGGGGGTTGGGGGCTACACACCCTTGTTGCACAAGATATTGAACAGGTAAGTCTGATAGCAGTAAAGCTCAAACAACCTCAATTCCAGACACACACATACATGAAAAAATAGGTAATTGTCCTGAGATACCAAATGTTATCTCTGACCCAAGTGCGACACTGAAGCACACAAAAATGTCCATACCTATCCCAAGTGCACTCAGACATGTCCAGAATCAGGCTCTTCTGCTCCCATGGGTTTTTTTCTGGGTTAGGTCTCTCCAGTTTCCTACTCATAACATGTATGATTTCATCAGGTAGGGATATATTTCTTTGGTGATTCCGCTGCAGTCAGAGCTCCACTGTACAGTCCAAAAACAACTGGCAAAAACCTGCAGAGTCTAGAAGAATTAAAGAAAACCTAAGATAAATAGAGCAGCTCTGAGTTAAAAAACACAGCACTCAGTCAGTAAGATGAACTGAGCGCACATTTCTAGGCGAGGCATCGCTTTCCCAGGGTGTCCATGCACAGGAAAGCCAGAGATTACTGCATTCCAACGCAGTAAGTGAAATGGTCCTCCCCACTGCATACGAATGTAACAAAAGCACTCTGACAAACCCAGCCCGTAACACAAACACAAACTTTTAAAAATGTTTTTCTGTATCTTGTCACTATGATTATCGTGTTTCTCCTGAAGAGGAGCAGCTATTCTGAGTGAATGGGTACGTTTATACAGCCCCTTTGTGAAGCGACTTAACTCTTGGTGTCTTTTTTAAGGGTATTGGTAAAAGCAATCTATAAAGCTCATTATAGCAACCATCTCACTTTCAAATGTTGCTCATATTTTGCTTTTGTACGGTGTTGATATATGGTATACGATCACTTTTCTTCTAAATTAAATACAGATGATGTGGTATCCAGGACACTGGACAGGTGCGAGTGCCAGTGAATGTCTACGTATTTGGGGTAGAAAGAAAACCGAACCTTTCAAAAATGTTTTCTAACCCTGGAAGGTCTGTTAGTGCCCACCTGGCAAAATTTGCTTCAAGGAGGCTTCACAGCTGGGTTGTGTGTACCGTGTCCAATTCCATTGGCCCCTCTTATTCAGTGTGTATGTGTCCCAATGGGAACTAACCATTCTCTACAACCTGTTCTGAATACTACTTGATCCTAAGGGGCAGTGTGTGATCATTCCTTAACTTTCTGTAAAAAATGTTACTTGATCATCAATGAATCAGACATGTAGCATGAAAAACATGTGAAAATGAGATGAGGAAAAATATATATTATATTTAAAAGTTATTTTAAACATGAGAGGGAAACAAACAATGGCACTCGTTCAATCCAGTCTCTATTAAGTCCCAGAAAGGCTTGTTCTTTCAATCGCCTGAAACAGTCAACATATAATACATTTCTTAAAGCTTCTGCATATGGAAATAAATGTGCCATTCTTTTATCATTTGCACTCAAAAAATAGTACATGAGCCACCTATGTCCACATAATAAAACGTTATTGACTTGCATTAACAATCTTTCTGGCTGATACTCCATCTACCTGCTTATTCCTCTCCTGTAGAAGTATCCCAGGCATCAGACTGGATTAGGACACTTCAAAGCTCCTAAGTCGTGGGCAGTAGGCTCTGGCTTTGTTGGACACTGGAGTTGGCGTCAGAGGACATCGCCAAAGCCATATAGTGCCTACCCCTACGCAACATCAGTTTCCATCGAGTCTTCCAAGCATTTGAGGCAAGCGGATGGACTGGCATCACCATTAAGTAGTACAGTACCAAACTTGAATTGGGACCTTATTGTCTCTATAACACATCCATCAAATGGGGAGGCGGGCGGGAATACTGAGGAATTCCCAAGTAAAAAGAGTATTCACCAGAAAGACTGTTCCCTCAAGTAAGTAACTTTTTCTTCTGATGGATACTTCTACATGGGAATTCCTAAGCTATAGAATAGATACCAAAGCAGTAGCCTTTCCAGGAGTAGGGTTGATTGATGGTTAAATGCAAAAGATTTGCTGCATCGATCTGTCGAAATGGCTATCCTTACACACTTCAGAATCCAGGTAGTAATGCTTAGTGAAACTGTGTGGGGATGCCCCTTGCAGATCTCACCATCCACACCAAGAACCTCAGGATGGTCATTCACTGCAAGCTTAACATGGACATTCAAATCAACGCTTTCAATGCCTCAAGCTTCCATACCCTGAAAATTCTGATACAGGTTACCAATCAACACTCGGAAAGCTGTCACCCAATTCCTCAGCCACAAGCAAGATGGACTATGGGAACACTGTTGTCCACAACTCAACAGAAGGCGACAGATCTCTCTATCTGCACTCTGCACTCTCAATCTGCACTCTGCACTCTCAATCTGCACTCTGCACTCTCAATCTGCACTCTGCACTCTCAATCTGCACTCTGCACTCTCAATCTGCACTCTGCACTCTCAATCTGCACTCTCAATCTGCACTCTCAATCTGCACTCTCAATCTGCACTCTCAATCTGCACTCTCAGTCTGCACTCTCAATCTGCACTCTCAGTCTGCACTCTCAGTCTGCACTATCAGTCTGCACTATCAGTCTGCACTATCAGTCTGCACTATCAGTATGCACTATCAGTATGCACTATCAGTCTGCACTCTGCACTCGCACTCTGCACTCGCACTCTGCACTCGCACTCTGCACTCGCACTCTGAATCTGCACTCTGACTCTGAATCTGCACTCTGACTCTGAATCTGCACTCTGACTCTGAATCTGCACGCCTTAAAATCCACTCTCGGTTCCTTTGTTTGCCTGATGTTCGTTACGAAATTTTATTAAAAGGTGAGCAGGAAGTTTCAAAGTGCGACAGCATAAACATTTTTTTTAACTATCAGCTTACGATTCCTACCTTATTTGGAAGTTTATCTACTTGAAATATTCCCTTTGTTCTGTAGTAAGCAGACCTTTTTATTCCTCGTGTTAATACTCTGAATCTGCACTCTGAATCTGCACTCTGAATCTGCACTCTGAATCTGCACTCTTGTCGTGTATTTCTATAGGTTCTGAATCAGTCCCCCTATTCCTGACCCTATTCTGGTTAAACTAACTATCAAGTTAACTAACAGTCAGCCCATGAGGCAAGAAAACCCCCATGATGCAGATACCGTTATCTGACGCAGTCACACTCCGGCACAGGAACGTGTTATCTGATTAGGTCATAACGCTTGAGATCTAATTAGACAAGCGACATTCCTCCAGCCCCTGATAAGGCATACGACGTTCTCATAACAAATCAAACCTATGACAACCTGGAAAATCCGTGCGGCCATTGTTTTGATTTCACAGAGAACTTTAGTAAAGAATGTGCTAACGAGCAAGTCGTATGACATCTTTATTGACGTATCTATGTCCATCCTTACGTCAATCTCGGCACCTTTAAGGTATAAATATTGCCGACCTTGCCCTATGCAAACACACGCGTGGTGACAAGACGGAGCAGCCATACTTGCCGAAGCCGAGAGCAGAAGCAGACCCCGCTGGCAGCAGCCCCGCCTTCCTGACGCGCTGCTATCTCAAGCCGAGAGACCCAGCACCGGCGCTTCTGGGCAGCCCTCGCAGGCAGCCTGGAATATCGAGAGCAGAGAAAGAGATACCATTCCTCATTCATCCTAACTTCCAGGTACAGAACTGAATAACCCCTCACAGAGAATTCTTTAGTTATTCACTTGGCAAAAACAAACTTAACTTAACCTGTAACTTTCTATTCCCGCCCACGCATTAGACTTAGGTCAGGTACACGGGGTAGGCGTATTTAGAAACACCAGTTGAGTACGTTTAGTCAAATGTATATGTGTATGTAAATATATTTTAATCATTTTAAACATCATATGGCTCAGAAACCATATCAATGTTTTTACAGTATTATTTTATACTATTGCTTTTAATGTATGCACTTTACTTAACTATAAGTATTGCAATAATATCGATCCATTTCTCTTGTACGAGAAAAGAGACTGATCAATAAATAACACCTTTTTATTGAACACGCCCGTCTCTTCCTTTTCTCTACATTCTGATGAGACTAAGAATGCACGTACTGACTGAGTAAAATAATTGCCTTGTGCTCACACGACTCTCGAGATTGACTCTTGATTAGGGGAGAGCAAAGTTGTCATGTTCTATGGTTGTCAGAAACTAAATCCCTTCTTGTCTAATCAGGGAAGTTAATCCTTCCTTGAACATTCGAGAAAGTTTCTAGCGAACTCTGAGCTTAGCTGGCAAACCCAAAAATTAAGTCTAGTATCGACAGTAGTAGACCTAGTTAACGTCTGGCCTAGGCCTTTACTGCTGTAGGTACTATTCCAATGCGCAGAGCCTATTGGGAAAATAGGAGCTACACTACATGGCGCCCAACGTGTTTGGAAAGGGCGATAAAACTAACGTAAGACATTTAGAGTAACTCAGTCGTGCTTTCTCACTCAGACCCCTTTTCCCAAATACTCCAAAGACGTCTGGAGTGGGTGAAAGGTTATATCCTCCAAAACCTCGCAGGAGGGAACTCCTATGTATGGTTCTTGGTATAGTCAACGTTGAAGGATACACCGTTCCAAAATATTGTGCATCTAATCTTTGTTCCATAAGAAACCTGATCTGCAAACAAAAGACATAAGCTTCCTGTCGGTAAAATGGCAGAGAGTGATGATGAAAGAGAGGCAGTTAGATTAGCAACTGAACTCGCAGATGCTGATGCTACCATGCAAGCAGCAGACGCGGATATAATACTCATTCCGGTCATCAAAAGGAGATCTATAACCTTAAAACTTATAGAAAATGGACTGACACCTAGAGGTGGCACAGTCATATTCGTAATTGAGGCACACGAATATCGGCAGACAGAGGTATACTATACATGGATACATTTTCCAGCAGCAAATGCTGTAACAAAGTACTTCCACTATTACAAAGTAGAGGAACCTCCTGAAACGTACACTCCTTTCGAGGAGGTGGAAGTACCACTCAAATTCCAAGAGCATTTGCTCTTATTTGATGGCGCCCTAAAACATAACAATCACATTACAAGGCTCGGTCCTTTAGGAAGACCAGGAGCAACGTGGCCGGTCTTAGCCGGATACACACCACATCCAGACATCGAAAGAATGCCTGCAGCAGAGCTGTTAATACAGCTAAAACAACTACTAAAAATTCATAGACAATTAGTTCAGTATGTAATGCGGACTTCAACAATTCAGCCAGCGATTAAACTTCCACAGCTGACCCCTCACCAGGGGAACACAAATAAAATTACACCACAGAACATCCAATCCTGCCTAGGTAAAGTTCCAGCTAAACGGGAACAAATACCATTCTGGTTGGCACAGAAAATCACCCAAATAGAGGCAGTGTTTCCTGACACCACCCCGCTGGAAAAACACAGGATTCTGACTATATGTCTCCCAATGGGAATCGCACCACACATTGAGGACTGTGACACTTGGGGTACAGTCTTTGCTTCCATCTACACAAAAACGCACGGTGTTCCATCCATTTCGGTAATACCAGATGTGCTAAAACAAATTCAAGATGAATACGGTCCAGAACCTGCTTTAACTCTTGGTATGAAATTACTAAAAGACTTCAAGCAGGTCTCGGCTATATTATTAGCCAACATAAAAGGTGAAGCAGCAAACGTGGCGATCCGCCAGAGGTTAAAAGAGACAGATATAGCAGACCAACCAGCTGAAATTGCCAGAATCATAGAAAAATCCTATGAAGAACTAGGCAGAGATAGTCTAGGTGGAATACCAGTAAAACCGCTACTGACTACAAGTCCAGAAAAAATATTTTTTAATAATAATAATTCACCAAAAAAGAACTGGGATGGAAATAAACAATCCAATCCTAAAGAAAAGAAATTCCAGTCCAGAGGAAGGTCTCCGAGGCGAAGAGAGAAATCTCCAAACCAAAGACAGAGGTCACCACAGAGTGACCCCTCTGGGAATAGATATAACCTTAGAAATAGGGATAATATTAAAAAACCTGATAGATATCAAGACATTGATACACGTCCCTCTCAATCTTTTCAGAATTCCTCGCAGAAATCGGAAAGAAGAGGACGATCAGAAGAGCACGCCAAGTCCAAAGACAAGGAACCTGCTCAGCTAAAAAAGAAATTACAATTTCCAAAAAAGAAGGTAGCCAGTATCAAGGTAGTTAACAATGCCGAGAATACTGAGGACACAACTGAAAAACGGAGAGTGGGCTCAGACAATGCTAGACAGCGCAGCAGAGGTGAGCATAGCTCGCAAAGTCCTTATGAATCATCTGGAGACAGTGGACACAAATGAATACCTTCAAGTGGAAACTGCAGACACCAGAGTTAGCAAGCCCCACAAGATATACGAGATAACATTACGTATAGAGGGAGATAAGACTAGGAAAATAAGGGGACTATTTTGGGATAACCTCTCCAAAGGCTATGACATCCTTCTAGCTGAAAAAGACTGGCCACCAGAGTTTGTCAGGGAGTGCCCTCATGGCGAAGAAGTAATTATGCCTGCCTTCTCGAATCAAATACCGATTCATAAAAAATACACACTTGCTAGAAAGTGGGCAGTGGCCTTAGCACCTGCTTTATATAAAAATCATGTAGGATGGGATGAGGATTCTCCTCCTCACAAAATCCAGTTAAAATCACAACCAACTGCACAAAGGCAGTACCCAATTAAGCAAGAAGCTAAAAAACAAGTAAATGAAATACTAGATCAGCTAGAATACCAGGGGGTGATTGAAACTTGCACCTCACAAATGAACAATCCTTTGTTTCCGGTCTCCAAACCAGACAATTCATATCGTCTAGTTTTGGATTACCGACACCTTAACACATGTTGCAAAACCTTTGCAGTGCAAAACTCACACAGTGCTGCACTAATGAATAACATAGTGCGCAAAAAATACAAAACTACCTTGGACATTTCCAATGGATTCTTTTGTCAAAACATAGCACCGGAGAGCAGATATTTAACTGCATTCTCAGTAAATGGCACTCAAAAACAATTCTGTCGGTTAGCCCAGGGGTACAAGAACAGCCCGGGGGTATTCTCAGCGAGAGTAACAGAATTACTACAACTATATGATGATGAAGCATTATCTTATGTTGATGACATTTACCTAACAGATGATGACTTGGAGACTCACTTGAAAAGAGTGAACACCATAATACTTGGGTTCGCTGCAGAGGGTTACAAATTCAACTTCAAAAAATCCAGAATTGCCCATCTGACGGTCCTATTCTTAGGATATGAGTTATCAAGTGAAGGTAAAAGCCTGGCAGACAATTTCCTAGAGAAATGTGCCGTAATCCAAGCTCCTAAAACACTAAAAAACCTACAGTCAATTCTAGGCTTCCTAAATTTCGGAAGAACATACATTGCAAATTACGCAGAAAGGGTCAAACCCCTTTATGATCTAATTAAACCAGACTTTAAAAGATCCAGTTGGACTCAAACACACACAGAAATTTTGAGATCCTTACAAACAGACATGCTAATTAAAACAAAATTAGAAACACGTGATAACACACGCAACCTTGTGATCCGAGTCATCCCAGGGAGATGCGGATTCACATACCTGACTTCTAATGAAGGAGAAAAGGTACCAATTGCATTCAAATCACACTTGTACACAGAAGCTGAACAGAAATTCAGTAATACAGAAAAAATCATTCGTGCAGTTCAAACCGCAATAGCTAGAGAAAAAGACATAGCTGACGGTAGACATATCACAGTCAGAACAGCAGAATCAGCCTTTGAGGCACTAACAGCACCGTGTAATTTACCAACAACAACATTGAATCCGGAATGGATACAATGGGTGAATTCAATCACAACGGACAAAGTATACTACTACTTTGATCCAGAACTAGAAGAATTAAAAAATCTAAAATATGAAAAGACGTATCCTCTGCCAATCGACATTCTTCCTCTACGACATTACGCCTGTGTAATCTATACAGACGGACTTGCTCAACCCTCCGTTTGGGGAGAACATGCATACAACCCCACATGTGAGATTACAAAAGAAGTGTGGCGCGGAGGTGAACTAAGACCTCTATTAACAAAATCACACTCAGTAGAAACTAATTCAGAACTACAAACTGAAATAATAGCTTTGAAAATGGCGCTAGATAATGCGGATCGCGAATTCCCGACGCTTATAGTGTCAGATTCATATTACTGCGTCAAAGCATATAACAAGGATTTGCAGACATGGATTCAGAACGGTTACAAAGATGACACAGATGCACCAATAAAGCAGAGACTGCTCTGGGAACAAGTAGCTCTTTTGAAAAAAGAACTACCAAAGACTCACGTGACTCACTCACTGAGTCATCAACGTGATGGCGTTCACGTTGTAGGGAATTCATTGGCTGAAACAGCCGCAGCGGCAGCCACTAAATCGGCTCCCGTAGATCGAAAAAAGCGTACATTAAAATACATTGACGGTGAAACAATGCTGGCGGTGAAAACGTCATCAAAAGGCGACTGCTCAGCGTTACCGATCAACTATCCACTCAATTATACATACATAATCGATGCAAACTCCGTCCCTTTTGCTCGAATCCCTGGAGTGGGGGATAGAGTGATTCCAAACATGGACAGGAGAAACTTGTTAATCGCAGACGCACACATGGGCGAGGGTCACAGACACCTTAAATTAAAAGATTCTCTGGAAGAATTACAATCACGGTACTGGTGGCCAGGCATGAGCCTGCACTACACCATGTTTGTAAAAAACTGCCCAAACTGCAACAGAGATCGCAGTGGGGAGAGAAGCAGTTTAATACCTCGTCGTATCAAGGCAGATAATATTACCAGCAAAAAGAATGGCTTGCGATTAACATATACAGGCTAGTTTCCACTTATAATGTAGATCACCAGCACTCGGCTGACGTCCGGACTATTATACAAGATTTGCGAGTCTAAATGGCATATACGCTAGGAGCATGCTACGTTCGACCATTGTTTTCACTCAGGCAATCCAGCCTGGGGGGGAAACATGGCCAAATGAGCACAGCCCAGCGGGAATCTTCTCACTTCCTTCCTGAGGGTACGGGATGGTGTAAAGAAAAAACCAAGGCAGAAAGCAATCTATAATGGAAAGGATATTAGGTTCGGGAGCTGGGGGGGTCAAACATCTAATAAGTGTCCAACGTAGTCTAAATAACTTGCCAAGAAATTCTCTGAAGGGATTCAGTCCGTACGAATTATTATTCGGAACTAGGATGTTGATCTCTGACCTTGATAGTCAGACTTCAGTGGTAATAGAAAAAAGCTTTGATGTCAAAGACCGTTTGGCTATTTTGCAGGACTTAAACAAAACAAGAAAAGACCTGAGCAACATACAGTTGAAACAACAGCCAACAACCACTGAAGAATCACCACCTGTCCCAGCAAGACCTGTCTGGATTCCAAAAGTCGGGGATCTAGTCAGGGAGAAGATCGCGGTAAAGAAGGAATTTGGGCCTTCTTACAGAAAAGCAGTTCCTGTCTTGTCTGTCAACGGGACAAGATCAGTTGTACTACCGCCACTTGCTGGAAAAAAGGAGAACCGAGTTGTATCCATCGACCTGGTAAAACCACAACATGTGGCCGATAACAAACAGTAGGCCAAGTGGACTCCCAATAAGTAGCAAAACACCAAGGTTTGCTACCAGCACAGAGGTCCTATCAAAAAGGCTCATCACATTCGAAACGCCTGCAGAAGAACAAGAAGGACTATGCAACAATGCAATAGAACTAAGACCTCTGAAAACCCAAATAAAGACATTTAGCAGAGACACACCAATCTATACTGAAGTACCAAGTGAAAATGCAAGGAACAAAAATCCTGAAGCAATTGGAACAATTGACAGAACTGCATCCGGGTACTTCATCAACTTCGATGATTCCTCTGACGGCTTCAGTGAATCAAAGACACAGCCATCATCAAAATCCTTTAAAGACAAAGCTAAGGAACTTTTGAAACATCTGAAAGAAACATATCTGGTTTCTCCATGGATTGAATTTTGGGTGGGTTTTGGTGCATTTATCCTCATACTTTGGCTCATCATGGTATTTACTTTGGGACGCTTCATTGAGGGAAAATATGCTAAAATGGACACAGCAAGTCAGAATATCAACTTGGTCCTCAAACCACACACATCTTCACACGTCGAGAAAAGAGAACTTTCTTCAGAACTTTCTTCAGCCAACTTCACAGCCAATCCTATACCTGGTGGGGTAGCCTGGGACAACACTGACTATGAAATTTATGGTCCGGTCGAGATCCTGAAATATCCACACCAAATCAAGATCTCTTTGAGTGACTTTGCAAAACCAAACTCATTTGCTGATGATTGGGACTTCGAGAGTATTAACAACATGATGTCTGACTTAGTAATGTCTGCTAAATTTACAAAACATGATTATTTGCAAGGTTCTACAAATTATGATAGTATGTATTGCTATAACCATTATGGTAACCATTTTTTGCATAAATCTGCACAACCTAGAAATGTTTTAAATTATAATCAATGGGAACATTGCGCTACACCTCCAAAAGGGAGCTCTAGAACCGTGTATGACAAATATTCATATTTTTCAGGTTTTAACATAAGTAATGCTGAAACATTTTATTTTAAATTGTCAAACAAGACAGGGATGAAAACCATGATAACCAACACAAAATTGATATATTCAGATTCATTCTTTGAAAAAATGAATACATTTGGATTTGATTATTGGGACAAAAATGTTGATTTGAAAAGTGTTTGGGGTACAAAAGAATGGCAAGTACAGGGTTTAGAAGCTTTGTTTAGAGCCTGCATGATCCCAGAACAAATGATATTTTTAAATGACACTGTTCAACAAACCACCTGTCTTGGCTTAGCCAAAATCAAAGATTTAAATAATCCGTCTATTCCAAAGCCAACAATGTTTAGCAATAACTCTGATACAGATGAAGAGATAGACGTAAACCATATATTAAACCAAAACAGAACACATCCTGATTGGAAACAATGGTTGATCTGGCCCACAGATACAAATAACTGTCAAGATAGATTCCTGAATAAAACACAGGGTTTTAAAATGACCAGGCCAGACCCTAGATATCCCCAAAGACATCACCCAGGGATAATAACAACCTACAGTGTGGGCAAATTATGCCTTCAATGGCTACAGACTTCCACACTGCCTGAAATTAAGCAACACCTAACTTTACTTACTGATGGTGCTGACTTGCGTGATTTCATACTGGGACCACGCAAACAGCGTCAAAAGCGTTTCATAGCAGCCTCTGTATATGCAGCATACAATGAGGCCTGGAAGGTTACTCAAATTGAGACAGCAGAAAGAATACGGGAAATTGACCGTATTAATTTGGAAAAATCACTTTCTGTAGTGGACAATGGGTTAATGACTCTGTCCTCCAGAATTTTTTCATTGGACAGCATTGTGTCTTCAGCAATCGATATATTATCGCAAGACTTACTGTTATTACAACATGGTCAGTCACAATTGCGTTCCATTGTACAGCTTGGCTGGACGTTACAAAATCTGCGTTCAGGCTATGTGCCTTGGCGTTTAATCAACACAACGTCACTATTCCAAATCTTTAACCTTACTGATAGACAAATCGGTATGGCGCAAAAGGGTGCTGATTATACAATCTTGAGCATTGAAAAACTAGAAAGATTACCAATGACAATGTCAGAACGACCTGTCAGTGAATGGATAATACACGGAATCATAAATATTCCAATCTCAACCTTCAGGTTTCAATACTGCCAAAAATATATACAGGCTGGCATGTACGAGAAATTGGGAAAGGGGTACCTTAAAACAACTTGGAACCTGCCCTATTCACATGCATGTGTCAGTAATAAAGGACAGAAAGTGTTTCTTAGTGGCAACAATTGTGCTATGTCACTAAGCGGCACGCTTCTGTGTAACGGAATTAGTTTGCATGGAGCCTGTGAAGGGAATTCATACAACCTTTCATGTCACCAGCAAGGCGCACCTGCAACTGAAATAGAACCATTCTTTCAAAGACTCTATAATGGGAGTTACATTCTTATTGTAGACCGCAGATGCTGCAGTCTTATGCCCGGGACTCCTTATCTAGTAACTACAACGGCGAAGGTCAAGTGCTGTGGACGCTCTTTATTCCCCAGCTCCTTTCCAGACAGGGAGGCAAGGGCATGGCCCAGTTTGAAAATTACTTCTATTCGAATAGACACTTTAAGCAGAATGAAAACAGTGCTTCTTCAGACGCCTACAAGGCTCACGTCATCAAAAGAAACGTATGATCTACAAGTCGCAAGGACGACTGCAGAGATACATACATTATTATCAACTAATTCCCCCGTACATTTCGCGGAAATCCTAAGCGAAATCTTAAATATTTCTGATACCACTGGGGTCTCAAAGGTATTTAAGACAGTATTTTCGATGGCATTAACACCATTCAAAGCCATACTAGGTATTTTTCCAGATTTCGTCCATTCGATTTTTGGCGGACTTCCCCTGATCCTGGGACTAATTGCAGGAATCCTATTCCTAGTCCTTATTTTTCGTTATGGCAACCCATGTCACAGATCAAACTCTCGCGACAATGGAAGATACGATCCTAGCCATTGGATACCGGGACCGGATATCAAAAATCCTGGGACTCTCCCGGCTTAGAGACCTGAACATGACTTGGTTTCTATCATTTCGACCAATGTGGCAAAGGTGTGTTTTACCTGTACTAAGGTGTCTGCTATGCGGAGAAGAATGCGTGTTAGACACCTGTCTGACGCTACAATCGGATGCGCCGGTGGATGCAGATACACTGTTGGTTCCTACCAAGGTTCACGCTTTGTGCTGCCCTCAAAGGCTGCCAATCCTGATGACGGCATTCCTGGAATCTTCACCACTGCGATTGAAGAGTAGTGAAGTTCAAGATGAAAGCAGCATCGAACAGGTACGACCTTCTGTCAGCAATGCGAATCAGAATGTCAATGGAGACAATCATGCGCACGAATGCATGGTTACACCTATTTCCGACTTAGTGGAACTTTCCCATGAAGCTGTTGACAGTTTTTTCGGAAGCCTGAATGATATGATGTTCTCTCCAGAACAGAAATAGAGACTTTTGAGTAAACTCGCACACGGCGTTCCCTGAATTCGGCCTTCAACTTTAAAAATAAAGTCACATGAACAATTTCACTCCAGTTCACGGACAGCAATTTTTTCAGCATGCCCCTTAAAATAATTTTCTACATATTTTTTCCCGGGACACTGATCTTCTGCTTAAAGTAAGAAACTATTCCTAGAGAACTAAAATTTCTATTTTTAGATACTTTATAGACTTTAGCTGCCCGCTGGTAGGTTCACAGATATTTTATTATGTGATGAAATGGTCTCGGACTTCCTTTCTGTATAGCCATATTAAGAGCCATTTCATGTGTATTTCTCATATACCGATAAGCAATAATGCATAAAAATGCGTGTTTACTTTTGCATTTGATTCATAGCTTAAGTGCATACAATATATATGACTGCAATTTTTCAGTATATTTGAAAATTTCGAAATGCATTTATGTATTTTGGGGTGGTAAGGTATACACTATACTCTATAGTATGTTGTACTATGTTATACTATGCATAGATTAGTAGATATGACCATAGTTAGCGTGGAGTGGGTGTCGTGTACTTCTATAGGTTCTGAATCAGTCCCCCTATTCCTGACCCTATTCTGGTTAAACTAACTATCAAGTTAACTAACAGTCAGCCCATGAGGCAAGAAAACCCCCATGATGCAGATACCGTTATCTGACGCAGTCACACTCCGGCACAGGAACGTGTTATCTGATTAGGTCATAACGCTTGAGATCTAATTAGACAAGCGACATTCCTCCAGCCCCTGATAAGGCATACGACGTTCTCATAACAAATCAAACCTATGACAACCTGGAAAATCCGTGCGGCCATTGTTTTGATTTCACAGAGAACTTTAGTAAAGAATGTGCTAACGAGCAAGTCGTATGACATCTTTATTGACGTATCTATGTCCATCCTTACGTCAATCTCGGCACCTTTAAGGTATAAATATTGCCGACCTTGCCCTATGCAAACACACGCGTGGTGACAAGACGGAGCAGCCATACTTGCCGAAGCCGAGAGCAGAAGCAGACCCCGCTGGCAGCAGCCCCGCCTTCCTGACGCGCTGAGAGACGCGCTGCTATCTCAAGCCGAGAGACCCAGCACCGGCGCTTCTGGGCAGCCCTCGCAGGCAGCCTGGAATATCGAGAGCAGAGAAAGAGATACCATTCCTCATTCATCCTAACTTCCAGGTACAGAACTGAATAACCCCTCACAGAGAATTCTTTAGTTATTCACTTGGCAAAAACAAACTTAACTTAACCTGTAACTTTCTATTCCCGCCCACGCATTAGACTTAGGTCAGGTACACGGGGTAGGCGTATTTAGAAACACCAGTTGAGTACGTTTAGTCAAATGTATATGTGTATGTAAATATATGTTAATCATTTTAAACATCATATGGCTCAGAAACCATATCAATGTTTTTACAGTATTATTTTATACTATTGCTTTTAATGTATGCACTTTACTTAACTATAAGTATTGCAATAATATCGATCCATTTCTCTTGTACGAGAAAAGAGACTGATCAATAAATAACACCTTTTTATTGAACACGCCCGTCTCTTCCTTTTCTCTACATTCTGATGAGACTAAGAATGCACGTACTGACTGAGTAAAATAATTGCCTTGTGCTCACACGACTCTCGAGATTGACTCTTGATTAGGGGAGAGCAAAGTTGTCATGTTCTATGGTTGTCAGAAACTAAATCCCTTCTTGTCTAATCAGGGAAGTTAATCCTTCCTTGAACATTCGAGAAAGTTTCTAGCGAACTCTGAGCTTAGCTGGCAAACCCAAAAATTAAGTCTAGTATCGACAGTAGTAGACCTAGTTAACGTCTGGCCTAGGCCTTTACTGCTGTAGGTACTATTCCAATGCGCAGAGCCTATTGGGAAAATAGGAGCTACACTACACTCTGAATCTGCACTCTGCACTCTGAATCTGCACTCTGAATCTGCACTCTGAATCTGCACTCTGAATCTGCACTCTGAATCTGCACTCTGAATCTGCACTCTTCACTCTGAATCTGCACTCTGAATCTGCACTCTACACTCTCAATCTGCACTCTCAATCTGCACTCTACACTCTCAATCTGCACTCTCAATCTGCACTCTCAATCTGCACTCTCAATCTGCACTCTCAATCTGCACTCTCAATCTGCACTCTGCACTCTCAATCTGCACTCTGCACTCTCAATCTGCACTCTGCACTCTCACTCTGCACTCTCAATCTGCACTCTGCACTCTCAATCTGCACTCTGCACTCTGAATCTGCACTCTGAATCTGCACTCGGAATCTACACTCTACACTCTGAATCTGCACTCTGAATCTGCACTCTGAATCTGCACTCTGCATCTGCACTCTGCATCTGCACTCTACACTCTGAATCTGCACTCTGAATCTGCACTCTGCACTCTGAATCTGCACTCTGCACTCTGAATCTCCACTCTGCACTCTGAATCTGCACTCTGAATCTGCACTCTGCATCTGCACTCTGCATCTGCACTCTGCATCTGCACTCTGCATCTGCACTCTGCACTCTGAATCTGCACTCTGAATCTGCACTCTGAATCTGCACTCTACACTCTGAATCTGCACTCTGAATCTGCACTCTGAATCTGCACTCTGAATCTGCACTCTGAATCTGCACTCTGAATCTGCACTCTGAATCTGCACTCTGCACTCTGCATCTGCACTCTACACTCTGAATCTGCACTCTGAATCTGCACTCTGCACTCTGAATCTGCACTCTGCACTCTGAATCTGCACTCTGCACTCTGAATCTGCACTCTGAATCTCCACTCTGCACTCTGAATCTGCACTCTGCACTCTGAATCTGCACTCTGCATCTGCACTCTGCATCTGCACTCTGCACTCTGAATCTGCACTCTGAATCTGCACTCTGAATCTGCACTCTACACTCTGAATCTGCACTCTGAATCTGCACTCTGAATCTGCACTCTGAATCTGCACTCTGAATCTGCACTCTGAATCTGCACTCTGAATCTGCACTCTGAATCTGCACTCTGCACTCTGAATCTGCAATCTGCACTCTGCACTCTGAATCTGCACTCTGCACTCTGAATCTCCACTCTGCACTCTGAATCTGCACTCTGCACTCTGAATCTGCACTCTGCATCTGCACTCTGCATCTGCACTCTGCATCTGCACTCTGCACTCTGAATCTGCACTCTGAATCTGCACTCTGAATCTGCACTCTACACTCTGAATCTGCACTCTGAATCTGCACTCTGAATCTGCACTCTGAATCTGCACTCTGAATCTGCACTCTGCACTCTGCATCTGCACTCTACACTCTGAATCTGCACTCTGAATCTGCACTCTGCACTCTGAATCTGCACTCTGCACTCTGAATCTGCACTCTGCACTCTGAATCTGCACTCTGAATCTCCACTCTGCACTCTGAATCTGCACTCTGCACTCTGAATATGCACTCTGCATCTGCACTCTGCATCTGCACTCTGCACTCTGAATCTGCACTCTGAATCTGCACTCTGAATCTGCACTCTACACTCTGAAT
This sequence comes from Lissotriton helveticus, assembly GCF_964261635.1. NCBI lineage: Eukaryota > Metazoa > Chordata > Amphibia > Caudata > Salamandridae > Lissotriton > Lissotriton helveticus. The sequence continues at coordinate 252,057,912 of NC_136073.1, forward strand.
CTGCACTCTGAATCTGCACTCTGAATCTGCACTCTGAATCTACACTCTGAATCTGCACTCTGCACTCTGAATCTGCACTCTGCACTCTGAATCTGCACTCTGCACTCTGAATCTGCACTCTGAATCTCCACTCTGCACTCTGAATCTGCACTCTGCACTCTGAATCTGCACTCTGAATCTGCACTCTGCATCTGCACTCTGCATCTGCACTCTGCATCTGCACTCTGCACTCTGAATCTGCACTCTGAATCTGCACTCTGAATCTGCACTCTACACTCTGAATCTGCACTCTGAATCTGCACTCTGAATCTGCACTCTGAATCTGCACTCTGAATCTGCACTCTGAATCTGCACTCTGAATCTGCACTCTGCACTCTGCATCTGCACTCTACACTCTGAATCTGCACTCTGAATCTGCACTCTGCACTCTGAATCTGCACTCTGCACTCTGAATCTCCACTCTGCACTCTGAATCTGCACTCTGCATCTGCACTCTGCATCTGCACTCTGCATCTGCACTCTGCATCTGCACTCTGCACTCTGAATCTGCACTCTGAATCTGCACTCTGAATCTGCACTCTACACTCTGAATCTGCACTCTGAATCTGCACTCTGAATCTGCACTCTGAATCTGCACTCTACACTCTGAATCTGCACTCTGAATCTGCACTCTGAATCTGCACTCTGAATCTGCACTCTGAATCTGCACTCTACACTCTGAATCTGCACTCTGAATCTGCACTCTGCACTCTGAATCTGCACTCTGCACTCTGAATCTCCACTCTGCACTCTGAATCTGCACTCTGAATCTGCACTCTGCATCTGCACTCTGCATCTGCACTCTGCATCTGCACTCTGCATCTGCACTCTGCACTCTGCATCTGCACTCTGCACTCTGAATCTGCACTCTGAATCTGCACTCTGAATCTGCACTCTACACTCTGAATCTGCACTCTACACTCTGAATCTGCACTCTGAATCTGCACTCTGAATCTGCACTCTGAATCTGCACTCTGAATCTGCACTCTGAATCTGCACTCTGCACTCTCAATCTGCACTCTCAATCTGCACTCTCAATCTGCACTCTCAATCTGCACTCTGCACTCTCAATCTGCACTCTGCACTCTCAATCTGCACTCTGAATCTGCACTCTGAATCTGCACTCTACACTCTGAATCTGCACTCTGAATCTGCACTCTGAATCTGCACTCTGAATCTGCACTCTGAATCTGCACTCTGAATCTGCACTCTGAATCTGCACTCTGCACTCTCAATCTGCACTCTCAATCTGCACTCTCAATCTGCACTCTGCACTCTCAATCTGCACTCTCAATCTGCACTCTGCACTCTCAATCTGCACTCTGCACTCTGAATCTGCACTCTGAATCTGCACTCTGAATCTGCACTCTGAATCTGCACTCTCAATCTGCACTCTGCACTCTCAATCTGCACTCTCAATCTGCACTCTGCACTCTCAATCTGCACTCTCAATCTGCACTCTGCACTCGCACTCTGCACTCTGCACTCGCACTCTGCACTCGCACTCTGAATCTGCACTCTGACTCTGAATCTGCACTCTGACTCTGAATCTGCACTCTGACTCTGAATCTGCACTCTGACTCTGAATCTGCACGCCTTAAAATCCACTCTCGGTTCCTTTGTTTGCCTGATGTTCGTTACGAAATTTTATTAAAAGGTGAGCAGGAAGTTTCAAAGTGCGACATCATAAACATTTTTTTTAACTATCAGCTTACGATTCCTACCTTATTTGGAAGTTTATCTACTTGAAATATTCCCTTTGTTCTGTAGTAAGCAGACCTTTTTATTCCTCGTGTTAATACGCATGCAATGTTTGTCAATGCCCAGCGGGTCAGGCAGTGTTCAGTAGCACAATATTGCTGCCTCGTGGCCTTTCGCTGCCGCGGGAAGTGCACAATTAGGCGATGCTGTGATCCCGGGTGCACTTTTCTGGTCGGAAAGTGGAAAGTTAGTGGTTTCACAGTGGGGGTCGGTGCCCTATAATAGGTAACACATGGGAAGCTCTAAATAAATAACTTCATCTAATGAGGCTGTCATTAAATAAAAAAAAGTAGCATGCTCGCCGCTGGGACATTTATCACCGCACAAATTAGTCTGTTTTCGCCTCATTAAAATAAAGAGAAACCAGCGTGAATTCGGTATACTTTACTCCCATGAAATAAAACACATCCAGCAAAGGACCTAACTCTAAAACAGATATTCACATATATGTACATCATTTCAGTCCTTTTTAATGTCCACAACGCTAAAACGTATAAAATAAACAAGCTTATAGTAACAATGAAAATGCTGCATCGGAAGGCGGGTGCCGGCTCAATGCCGGGACAGATTCGGGGGCGTTCCCGGCTTTTGGCTGACGTCGCGTGACGTCGGCAAAAGCCAAAGAATCTCGGGAACGCCCCCGAATCTGGTCCGGCATTGACGGACAGGCCCCTCGTCCAATGGCTAGCCTCCATTTATGGAGCTAGCCAATCGGAGGAGGGGGCGTATCCCGACCCACACACACAACTCAAGAGGTTTTTTTGGCACATGCGCAAAGCGCATGGCCAGTCAAAACCTAAAAAGGAGGGAATAGAAGGGGAACAGCAATAGAAAAAGTTATGATAAGAGAAGTAAAGAGGTATGAAATATGGAGAAGTTCACAGTAATAATAATAACAGTAATACTAAATGTAACAATAACTTGTGATCAAGAGGCACTTTTAGATATAAAATCTGTTAGAGGGGACCAGAGTAAATCACGTTTTATCAACAATGGAATAGAAGAAGAACATGCACGATCTAGTCTATGATGATGGCAGAGCAAATTCCACCAAGCATTATAAACCACATTTGTAGTGTCTTTCCAATTAGTTGTTATAATTTGAAAAGCAATAGCAATGCAAAGATCAATAAACTTACGAGTATGGAGTGGGACATCCCAAACTGGGGCCAAACCACCCAGGAATACAGAAGAAATAAAAAAGGGAACATTAGTAGATAAAATCTTATTAAGTGTAGACCAAATATGGGACCACATGCGTTGGACCTTGGGACAGAGAAAAAACATGTGAACAAGGTCACCAGGAGTGCTTGAACAGGACCAACACTTCTTGGTGTCTAACAATTTAAATTTAAACAAATCATAGGGAGTATAGAATAATCTATTGTAGAAAAAATAAAGGGTTTGTGTGGTACTAGCGGAACGAGAGGTGGAGTGAAGTTTGGACCAAATAGAATCCCAAGTAAGTGAGGGGAAAGTTTGATTGAGGTCCGATTCCCAGATAAGTTCAAGATTAGTTTTAGGCCTATCACTAAGTGAGGGAGAGAGTAATTTGTAAATAGCAGAGGCCTTAAGAGGAACCTGAAAGTTAGGTGGAGAGGTAAGGAGGGGAGGTGAAGAGGATGAAGGGATATTGTGTAGGATAATAGTGGATAGTTTGGGCAGAAGTTCATGACAGCGAGTACAGAATTTGTTAGATATACCGAAAGTATCGCGAAGTGCTGGAAAGGTTAATAAGGAATTATCAGAAAGAAGATGTTGGTAAGTGAGAATTCCTTTGTCAATCCATTCCTTCCAAAAGAGCGCGCGATTGCGTAATTTAAGAGACTTATTATACCAAAGTGGGGTATTCATATGAAGAATAGATGGTGCAGAGAATGAACGAAAAAGGGCGAGTGTTAAAGCTTTGGAGTGTTTAAAAATAGGAGAAAGTAGCTTAGGAGGTGGTTGAGTGAGATTGGAGGCAATGAGGAAGGTGAAGGGGTGAAGTTGAGCCAATTCCAGAGAGCTCCAAGCCGTAGTAGGGGGAGACGAGGTTTCAAGAAGAAAAGGCCAAATTTGCTTGAGAGTAAAAGCAGAATGAAAGCGTGAGACGTTGGGGAAGTTGACACCACCAAGATGTTTGGGTTGTTGAAGACGGAGGAGAGAGACTCTGGCCTTACGCTTATTCCACAGGAATTTGGAAAAGAGACTATTGATAGACTTAAAAAAGAAATGGGGTAGAGAAATAGGAAGCATGGAGAGACAGAAGTTCACAATAGGAAGGAGCATCATTTTAATGGTAGAGAGACGACCCCACCAGGAAAGAAAAAGAGGGGACCAACGTTCTATAAGAGAAGAGAGCTTGTTAAGGATATCGGAGTGATTAATTTTGATAGTTTCTCTAATAGTGTTAGTATATAAAACGCCAAGACATTTGATAGAACCAGAGTTCCATTGGAAACCAGAACCCTGAAACATGTGAGGAAGACAACATTTATTGAGGGGAAGGATTTCAGTTTTGTCAATATTTAATTTGTATCCAGAAACAGAATAATAATCATGTAATAAAGAAAAGAAAGCGGGAAGGGCAACAACAGGGTTGGAAATGTAAAGCAAAATATCATCCGCATAAGCAGTAAACTTAATCTCAACATCTTTATAAAGAAAGCCAGAATAGGAAGGGGATTGTCTAATTTTCTCAAGGAAAGGTTCGAGTGCCAAAACAAAGAGAAGGGGGGAAAGTGGACAGCCTTGTCTGGTACCTCTATGAAGGGGAAAGTAGTCAGATTGCATACCATTAATCCATATAGAAGTAGAAGGGGCAGAATAAAGCAACTTAACAAATTTAAGAAAAGTGGGACTGAAACCGTGCCAGCGAAGGGCGCCAAACATAAAATCCCAGTTGACACGGTCAAATGCCTTCTCGGCGTCTAGAGTAATGGCAGCCAAGGGGACATCCATTTTAGCTGAAAGATGAATAATATTCAGAAGGGTTCTAGAATTGTCTGTAATGGATCTTCCCTTAACAAAGCCGGATTGATGAATGTTAACCAAATTGGGGACAATAGAATTAATCCGCAAGGCCAGAATTTTCGCATACAATTTACAATCAGTATTAATGAGGGAGATGGGTCGATAATTTTTACATAGGGAAGGGTCTTTGTCTTTCTTGGGGAGAAGAACTAGCATAGCCTGCGAAAAAGAACCTTTAGATTCACCAGAGGAGAGAAAGTGATTAATTAACTGAAGAAAATGAGGAATCAAGATAGATTTAAAGTGGAAAAAGAAACGAACTGTAAAGCCATCGGGGCCAGGTGTCTTATCTTTGGGGAGAAGAGAGAGAGCAGCAAGAATTTCCTTTCCTGAAATCGGGGCATCAAGAGAAGAGAGATCCAACAAAGGATTGGGAGATTTGGGGACAGAGGCAAAGAAAGAGTCTAACTGCTCTGCAGTGGGGGAAGACTCAGGAGTATAAAGAGAAGAATAAAATTGAACAAAGCAATCCAGAATGTTAGCATCAGAAGACTGAAGCAAGCCTTGTGAATCTTTAACCGAGACTATTTTCGATTTCTGTTTTTTAATTTTGAGATAATTTGCCAGAGCCCTACCAGCTTTATTGCGACCACCATATACCTTTGCATTAAATTGAAGAAGGTGATTGGAGGCCGATTCCCAAGAATGTTTATTAAATTGCAGTTTAGCGGAAATGAGAGAGGAAAGGGAATCAGGAGAGTTAGAAGTATAGTAAAGATGCTCTAGTTCTTTAATGCGTTTTAAATAGGAGGAAGCTTGGGATAGCGCTTTCTTTTTTTTACGTGAAACAAAGTCAATAATCCAACCCCGAGCAGTGGCCTTGAAAGCATCCCAAAGAAAATGAAAGTCAGAGGTGGAGTGTAAGTTAGTGATGAAAAAATCATCCATGAAATGAGTAAAGTGTTCAATGAAAGCGGGGTCAAGTAAAAGGGAGTTGTTAAAGCGCCATCTGCGGGTCTGAGGCGTGGGAGAGGGATAGTCCATATCTAAAATAACTGGAGCATGATCAGAGATGAGGATAGAGCCTATTTCTGAGTTGGTCATAAATTGGAAAGCATGGTGGGAGAGAAAAATATAATCAATACGGGAGAGGGAATTATGCACAGGAGAAAAAAAGGAAAATTCTAGAGAGTCAGGATGGGACAACCTCCATGAGTCTATGAGGCCTCTGGAGGAGATAGCTTTGTGGAAGGACTTTTGCATTTTATTGGGAATGTAGCGAGCTTGAGATTTGCGGTCCAAAAAAGGGTCCATCAATTGGTTACAATCTCCCCCAACAATCAAATCATCATTTGCATTAGAAGAGAGGAGGGAGGAGAAATCATTCCAAAAGGAAGAATCAATGCCATTCGGACCATAGACATTACAGAGAGAGAGATGAACATCATTAACAATGCAGTCAAGGAACAGCCACCTGCCATTAGAGTCAATAGTTTCATTTAAAATTTGAACAGACAACGCTTTATGAAATAAAATAACAACACCATTTTTGTGATTAATAGCAGGAGAGCAAAATACATCCCCAACCCATTGTCTGCGTAACATCGATAACTCTTGAGTAGAAAGGTGTGTTTCTTGTAAAAAGGCAATTTGACATTTTAAACGAGCAAGATGAGATAAAACACGTTGCTTCTTGATAGGGTTACGAAGACCCTTAACATTCCAAGAAATGAGTCGGAAACCTTTCATATGAGGAGATTAAGGGAAACGTAAAAAGAGAGAATAAGACAGGTAAAAGGGGAAAATATATAGAAAGAGTGGCAAGGAGAGGTAAAAACAAGCCAGATATAGTAAAAAGAGGAACAGTGGAGGTAGTAAAGAACCCCAAGTAAAAAGAGCAAAAGAAATAGGAGGGAAGCCATCATAGGGAGGTGAAATAAGGAGAAGTGAAGAAATATAAATGGAGGAGAAAGAGAAGAAGTGAGTAATAACGTAGTGCCAAAAGGAAGAGGAAAAAAGAGGGAGATTAAGGTAGGTAGAGTAGAAAAAAAACACCATTGCGTCTGAGAAGAGGAAAGAATAATAATAGAGGAAAGATGAGTGAAGTAAAGGATGCTGAGAGAGACCAAAAAGGAGAAGGAAACCAAAAAGGAAAAGAAAGGGAAAGGAGAGGATAATAAGGAAAAGGAAGTGGGTGCAGAACGCTACCCAAAAAAAGACATAAAGAAGAAGGATGGCAAGGGAAACCAAAAAGGTTCCAGCCATACAGAACAATTAACGGAGAAAAGAGACAATAAAGTGAGAGCGGGAGCAGCAGGGAAAGACGATCGCACAAAAGGGAAAATGTCAAGGAGCCCGGTCCGAGGAACATGAAAGAGAAAGACAAGAATAAGAACAAGGAATAAAGGAAATAGAACCCAAGACCGAGCACGACAATATAAACAAATGGAGAAGACTTACCGAACAGTTAGGCAAGAACAACAGCGAATTGAAATATTGAAGACGAAGACGGAACAGTACGATGAGGGGGCAAACAACCAGAACATAGGACGTCGAACCTAGAAGACAACGGAAGACAAGAAACCAATTAGACCATACGAAATAAAACACAAAAAAACGGAAAAAAAACCAACACCAATATGAACGATATGCGAAGCACAGAGAGGAAGACATAAAGAAATCAAGGGACGCCTTGTTCCATGGAGTCTTCTCTGCGAAAGTGGATGAATCTGCGGAGATCTGCCGGGTCCTCGAAGCTATAAGACCTTTCTTTGTATGTGACCTTGAAGAAACAGGGATGAATAAGTCCGTATCTAGCATTCATGGAGCGTAGTGTAGGCCGCATATCCAGAAATTCCTTTCGACGCGTAGCAGTCTGTTTGGAGACATCCTGAGAGAAAAAAAGTTTATGTCCTGACCAAAGTAATTGCTTGTGTTGCTTGGCTGAATGCAAAACGGACATGAGGTCAGAATAAAGAACAAAATAAGCAATAATGTCTCTAGGTTTTGAAGAATGAGAGGAATTTTTTGGTCCAAGACGATGTGCCCTTTGAATATTCAGGTCAGCATGTTTAGGCAAGCCAACTATTGGTAGGACTTGTGACTTCAAAAAGAGGATGATGTCGGACCCCTCTGAATTCTCCGGAACGCCGTAAATACGCAGGTTATTGCGTCTATTCCTATTTTCCAAATCCTCTGTCGTTTTCTTGAGGACTTGAACTTCTTTGGTGAGGGTATCCACCTTAGCGACGACATCCTGAGCGTCACTGATTGTTTGTTCAACATTGGTGACCCTTTGATCTAGGCTGGACCATTTGTCGTCTAACCTCTGCAGAGTAGTAGTAGTATCCGCAATAAAGGGACGAATTAGACGAAGCTCATCCATGAGGTCTTCAAGGGTAACTGGAGACGGAGATTTAGAAGGGGACGGGGGATCCGTCTTAAGACGCTTGCCTGTGGTTGTAGGATCCTTGCGCGTAGAAGAAGCTGCAGTAGAGGCTTTAGTGTTGTGTGCCTGCTGCATGGTGACTGAGGCGGAAAAGCAGCGTGGGGTAAAGAGCAAAGCAGCCTACCAGGCAGTGGGGGGAATAAAAGCAAGGCGAACTGCAGAAATGGAGACAGGAACACCCCCAATAAAGAACAATGTATCTTCATGGCAGAGAATAGCGCACAGAGCTGAAGTAGTGGAGCACCAGGCAGGCAGGCACAATGTAAATTCAAGGGCAGGAGCAAACGCCAAAAATAGTGCCAGAATACCACAAGACGCCTCAGAGAAAGTCAAATGCCTCCTGGAACAGTAAAGTAAAGTTCATTAAAAAGTCACAGGCAGCTGAAAAGGCAGTGGAAGGATAGTTGAGGAAAAACGAAAATAAAAAAAAATAAAATGGCGGCCGGAACCGAGGCGCCGACATTTATGCATAATTCGGACACCAGGGATGCATTTTCGCAGTCAGGAACATACCCATGTGTTGGGGGGCAGTTCCGACATCGAATTCCTCCGTTTCCGAACTGAAACGCTGTCTGAAAGCGGGACCTCCGTAAATGCAGCGCCGCCGAAATCGCGGAGCTCAGGGAGGGGCGGCCATCTTGTCCGCCGCGTCGCGCGCTCACTCTATTTTAATTTTGACGGTAACATTAAAGGGGAAGAACATTCCAGGGGGAGGACGGGGATGGACATAGTGGTTGGATTCTGTCAACCTCTGGAACCTGTGAACACATCTACTACACTGTACTGTCGATTGCTGGCTAGTTATTAACAGTTATGTTTTTCACTGGATTTTGAATCACACATATAGCCTGATCAGGGATGTACAAATATATTACGTTTATTGATTGCATTCTATGGTGGGGTTTCTTTATTGCCCCCTCGCTTTGATATGTTTGCATACATTAAAATTGGGGCCAATTACGATGTCGGGCGGACCAGCATTTGGCCGACACCGTCTTGTAAACGGAACTGACCGACCTCCGGTCCAAAACACCTGATTAGGATGCGACCAAACACTGTTCGGTCACATTCCGACATTTTTCTATGGAAGCATGTGTTACGGCTGTAAACCCACCATAGTACATGCTCCCATAGGGAAATGGTAGGTTGGGTTAATCCCTGATACACTGTGGCAGGCACCTCAAGGTGCCTGCCACAGGGTACAGGGATTAACAGCGGGGCACCTTAGGTGCCCCCTCGGCCCCCAGTTGGGGGCCGCGCAGACAAGGGGCCCAGCTATGGGGCCTCAAACATGCTTTCCGATAGGGTTTCTATGTCAGAAAGGCCTGTATGGAAACAGTGCATTGTAATCCCAAGGGCGGAAAAGCCGCCCTTTGGGATTATGGGCCGGCCTCAGACTGGCCGACGGGCTCCTCGAGCCCATCGGAAGCCAGCCTGAATGACCGGCCGGTTTCAATTCCGACCGGCTGATTCATAATCAGCCGTTGGAATTGAAACCGACGATGGCGGTCGGAAGCTGTCCGACCGCCATCGTAATAAGCCCCTTAGTGTCTGTCTTCCTCTGTGTTCTTGTCGTCGTCCGCTTGGGACATTTCACAATGCCGGAGCAGCTCGGGAATTGAGACATCATCATTATGGCACCTCCCACCCTGTTCTATCACTTTATATATGCCTTAAAGGGACTTTATCTCCTTACCCGCTGCGCAAATTCATCCCCGGTGCAGGAGTTTTATTGAGTGGGCGGGGCCGCGTCGGCCAACGGACGTGCGCAGCACTACCGAGGTAGTGCTTGCGACGTCCGTTGGCCGACGCGCGCATGTAACGGGTTAAACCTTATCAAATGTATTCATTCCGTCGTGGATCAAGGAGGAAAGGTTCTCCATTGCATATATAGAACATACCTTCACCCACCACATGTTGAGTGTTGGAGAATTTGGTGATTTCCACATTTGGGCTATACTCAGGTGGGCTAGTAAAAGATGAGTTATCCATTTTCTCAGAGGAGTGGTCGTAGGGTAGAAGCTGTGGCTGCCAGAGTATCCCAGCAGTATTAATAAGGGGTCTTGTAGAGGAAAACATTTGTGATTGCACCGAGGAGAGAGAGTATGTCTCGCCAATAAGTTTGAATCGGGACATACCCACCATGTGTGAAGTAGTGTGCAGCGTTCTCTGCAGCCTTTCTAGCATGTGCCCGGACTATCCAATATCCTGTGTAATCTTGTGTTTGAAAGCGTTCTGTTTATATTGAGTGCATATAGAAGATTTTTCAGCTCTCTACCGGATGGACTTCCAGGTATCGGCAGACTTTTCTATCTCCATATTTCTCTCTCATTTGGTGGCGTAGGCATGATTTTTATGGGGACAGAGTTCTACTATGTACCTATAAAGCCAAGAAATACTCCTGCGTTGCACGTTGTTAGAAAAAAAAGGATTCCAGGTGTATCTCTTCTCTACACAAATGGCCTTGTATTTGCCTACTTCCCACCCAGTGTAAGGCTTGTGTAAGCCTAAAAGTATCTCTTCCTTGTAGTTGGAATTTTTCAATTAGGATGTCTCTAGGCTGGAGCACGCAATCAACAAAGAATTATTTAAGACATGGAGGATTTCCCCTATACTAGGTCCGAAATACAGAGTCTGTGCCTCCAGGGAGGAAATCCGGATTATTAATCAATGGGGTAAGGGAGAACAAAATAGTTAGGCAATGCTTTCTTATGGAGAAACGATTGATAATATTCTAATAAAGACATCTTCATGGGGAGAAGGGTCTGGGATTTCTCCCATGTCGAGGGCGGCAACCATAATGGATCCTTAAGTTGAAAATGCTTGTTCAACTTGTATTCGGGGTTTTCAATCTGGATTGTAGTTCCAGTCAAAAGTCGGACGGATTTGAGCTGCCCAGGTGTACTCTGTGACATCAAGGAAACAGAGGCCTCCTACAGGTGGGGGCTGTGTTAGAGTCGAGAGCGTGATACTTGCGGATTTGCCCTGCAACACAAACTCCAACATTTTTGTCTAATGTGTTCCGGGGTGCGTCTCGCTAATGTAAGGAGTGTCTGTAATGTATAAAGTAGGCAGGGGAGAAAGTTCATCTTAAAGCTATTCAGCCTATCCATCCATCGGTACAGATTTTTGAAGAGCATAGTGAGGAGCGGAGGAATTTTACTCTTGTAAAAGGACTAGGTATCTTATAGAAGTCCCAGACCATGAAAAACCCTTACAGTGGAGAGGTAGCCACATTAATGCAAGTGTTTCTGCCACCCCATGCTCAGTGATTTAGAGTAGTTGATTGTGAACTCTGAGACTTGTGCAAAGCGATCAAGCTCTGCCTGGAGTGCTGGGATAGTTTGGTCTGGATTAGTCACAGAGTATGTCTTCGGCAAATACAGCTATCTTATGCTCTCTGTCACCCGCCTACAGGCCATGGATATTGAGATTACGTTAAACTTTGGCTACTAGGGGCTCCATTGCTAAAGCAAAGATTAGCGGCGAGATAGGGCATCTCTGTGTTGTGCCCCTGGTCAAGGGAATCTCTGCTGTGTATTCCCAATTGATCTTGAGCCTTGTAGTGGTTTGCTGCTAGTTGGCCTGAATGAATGTCGTCATTTTTGGCCCCATACAAATCTTGGTAAGAAGCTTCGACAGGAAGGACCAATCCACCCTGTCTTTTGACTGTCTCCATCAGTGCGACTGGCAGCCTAGTATCTTTAGATTGACGATGTTTAATAAAACAAGATTGTTGTGGGGATATGAGGTGAGGCCATATATGATGGAGTCGTTGTACCAGTATGGAAGTAAAGATTTTTACATTGCAGTCGTGAAGGGCTGTGCAGGACTGTGGGTCTTTGCCTGTCTTGAGGAGGTGTGTAATGTAGGAACCCATCATTGTATTCATAATCCTCCCAGTCATCAAAAAGTAATTAAATACCTTTGCTAGGAGTGCGACAAGAAGGGAGGCATACACTTTATAAAAGTGGCCGTAAAGCCATTGGGACCTGGGGATTTACAGGTGGGCAAATGTTTTATTGCTTCACATACCTCTGTAATAATAATATCTTCTAACAGGGAGAGGAGGTAGCTTTTGAGGTCTGGGGGAGAGTAACTCTGGAGATATTCATCTTGGGCTGTCTCATCAAGATCTTGGCTACAAATAGTATAGAATAGCAGCGGTGGAAGACAGTTTGGATCTCCGTCGTAGTTGTAACTAAAGGACCTTAATTTGTTCTAAGTGCTTTTATGTGGTTTTGAGTGGAACCTGCCGTAGTTTATATGCTAAATATCTGTCTGCTTCATTAGCATTTTTGTTATAGGTTTGATCAATTAATCAATATAGTGCAGTTTGTCACCCCTTGGGGTATCCAGGTGCTGAAATCTTGTAGGCCTTTTAGTCGGGTATTGAGTCCCTTCCTGAGGTCTGCGAGTCCCTGGGACAGTGAGGTTGGTGGCGAACTGTTGGCGTGTCAAGCTTGTGAACGGTCGACTGTCGTGTTATAGTGTCCCCCTATTATTATTTCTCCCGTGGCACATTGAGCTACCTTTAGGAATAGGACTAAGTAGAATTTCTCTTTGCCTTAATTTGGGCCATAGTAAGAGATGATGGGAGGCAGGATCGAGCCTATTTTGCCTCGAATGCCTACTTTTTAGCCCTCACAATCCCGATATGAGTCCTCAATATGGAAAGTGAGATCCCTGCGTATGAGTATGGCAACTCATCTAGTTTGCGAGTGTAAGATGAATAGCATTTGGAGGTACTGGAAATCTGTTTTCAGCTGATGGGTTTCTGGTAGTAGCGCTACATCAGCCTCTTAGGGGTAGATGTATGAAGCGTATTTCTTGTCGCAAACGCTGCGATTCGCAAAATAGCAGCGTTTGTGACAAGAAAAACGGGAAATGAGATGTATCATGCAAAAAGCTTGCAATATTAAGGAATCGCAAATTTTGCGATTCCTTAACATTGCGCAAGCATTTAAGAAATCGCAAATTGCGATTTCTTAAATGCTATGTATGAAACATTTCATTTTAGCGAATTTTGGCTAAGAAATCGCAAATTACCACCAACTTGTAGTTGGTGGTAATTTGCTAATTCTTTTACAAATGTACTTTATGCAATTTGTAAAGGTGCCATGTGACGCTCATACATGCCCTTAGGGCATGTATGTGCGCCATATGCGCACACATGTCATTTTCAGGGGTGCAGCAGGGTGTCCTTGAGACACCCCTGCACCCTTGAAATTATTCTCAATTAGCGATTAGCAAATTGCGAATCGCAAATTGAGAATAATTTCACATTCATTCCTATGGGCCTCCTGGCCCATAGAAATGAATGGGAAATTATTCCTTATTTGCGATTAGCAATTTGCTAATCGCAAATAAGGAATTTTAAGAAATTGCTAAAAAATAGAGAATTTCTACATACATACCATTTTGAAATTCCCAAATAGCGATTCCTTAAAAATCGCAATTTGGAAATCGCAAAAGGGTATGTTGATACATCTACCCTACGTGTTTGAGCCAATGGAGTAGTGACTGGCGTTTTATTGGGGAGTTGAGGCCTTGTACATTTAAAGATACTGTTTTCAGGGGTGTCATTATTGCTTTATGGGAATGGCCTGAATTAAATGGATCCTTCTAGTCCAATACATCGATAAAGGTGAGGTTGCTAGAGTGGTCTCACAAGGTACCTGAGAGAATGTAGGTCACAAGGTAGGTGACTCATGTTTGTTGTGCATCTTGCCATGGTGGGATTTGCGTGTGTCCAAATGGGGGTTGGGTGAACCTGTTGGGGGGGGGTACTGGGAAATCAAAAGGGTATTGAACAAGGCCCATTGTAGGACTACAATTTGCAGGTGTAGCATGGCACAGATTAGGTTGTAAGTTGGTGACTAACAGAGTATTGTCGGGTGGGGCTCAACTATCAACATTGGCAACCCTCCCGTATCCATAGGAACATTTGCATTTTTACCAGCATGAATTGCCTGTTGATTACAACCACATATTTTCTTTGAGGTAATGGGACCCGAGACATCTCAGGTCAGGGCAGTCCATCGTCTTCAGACAAGGAAGGTCGGCCTTACTTGTCCCTCTGCTATCTCTATTTTCGAGTTGCTTTACGATCGTTGAGCTTGAAAACGTCATCCGCCACCTTGGTCAAGCGGATTTTGGAGGGTTTGGTATAGGTCCAGGGGCTGTAGGTGCTGCCAGGAAGGTAAGTTCACGATCTCTCTCTCTTCTTATAAGACTCTTTTCATGTGGCGTGTGTCCTTGTATGGGAAGGAGAAACGGAAGGGAAAGATCCTGCAATATCTTTTCCTTTTGTGGATATTGAATGACTTCTCAGAAGTCTTTTCGTTTTGCCAACATTTGAGCTGACGTCCTGAAATAGTGAGATTGCATTGCCTCAGAATGTTAGAGAGTCTTTTTGGCGGGCCGCTGTTAAGCTTTTCTCCTTCACAGGGAAGTAGTGAACTCACGTGAGCAGATCGGTGACCAGGTTCATTAGCTACTGGTAAGTAGAATGGACCCTGTGTGTACGGTCAAGGAGAACGGATGCATCATTTGGAAGCTGGAGCAAATGGGCAAATAGGGCTTGGACATGGGCGTTGAGGTGTGGAGCTGCTACTGTTGCTGCTATGCCACAAATGCAGATATTATGCCAGCTAGAACTGCTCCCCAGGTCATCAATCTTATTTTGTAGTAAGCATTGTTGGTGTTTCAGTATGTGTAACCTTGTTGAGCGGTTGCGGTTCTCTGGTGCCTGTTCAGCCACAGTGGTCTCTATTGTCTCTTTTGCATGTAATGCAAGGATTGATCAAAATCGGATAGTGCTCTAGGAAAGTCCTGTCTAAGTGATGTTATATCCTTGCAGAACTCCATCAACAATTTTTTAATGTCCTCTTTTGTACCTGGAGCCTGAGGGTCAGGGCCCATTTGTGATCTCGGTGAAGAGGCTTGGGGACAGTAGCGGCTGCTACCAAATGGGTGGGGGGTAGCTGAGGGAGGGAATTAAAAATAAATGTAATAAAACCCACTTATCTGGATGCGGCCAGCCGCCGTCTTTCCTCTGTCCTTTCATCCTCTCCCTGGCCGTGCTTCCGCACTCAGACAGGTAATGGGACCCTGGGCATGTTCTCCACCCAGGCTGTAATGCAGCCTGTGTGTTGGCAGGGCCAGACTGGAATCGCAAACCAGCCCTGGTAATCATATCTGACCGACTCCGGAGGGTGGGGGGAGGGGAGCTGGAGGGAACACACTCACTATGAAAGCATTCCACTGAATTATGGGACCTCATTGTCACCCTTGCACCCAACATAGTCTTCCTCACTGATACCTGAGCAAACATCAAATCCACCCCAGACATTGCCACAGCGATCCCTGACGGATATAAAATTACTGTCCATGACCGCACCAACAATCCGGGAGGAGGAACAGCTTTCATCCTCAAAGAGACCCTACAGTGTACAACCACCACCACCAACAACACCACCACCCTCATGGAACATCTCAACTTCAAGCTCCACACGGATGACAAGACAACCATCAGAGGCACTATCGCATACTGACCCCCCGGCGCTCACTCCAGCTTCTGCAACACCATTGCAGACTTAATTGCGCCCCTAGCCTTGGACTCCAAGGACTACATCTTCCTAGGCAACCTACATTTCCAGATTGATGACCTCAATGACAAAAACACCGCATACCTTCTCGACAGTATGACCAGCCTCGGATTGACTCAGATCGTCCACGACCCTACACACATCGCAGGACAAACGCTGGACCCAATTTTCACCTCCAGCAACCGCGTCAAATGTAGCCATGTTACAGAACTCTCATGGAATGATCATTCCATCCACTTCAGCATCTCCAGCCTCCGCATCACCACTCCCAAGATGACAACCCCCCTCCCCACCGGAGGTGGAATAAAATCTCAGAGACCAGATGGGCGAACGCCCCAACACCTTCAACCCTGCTATGCCACTAACCTCAAACAGGGAGTGAAAACCTTCAACACCTGGATCACCAATTGCGCAGACAGCATCGTCCCCATTCAATAGAAGCTTCCAGAGAAAATCATCTAAAAAGGCCAGCTAGTACACCTTCAGTCAGCCTTCAAGACCTACCACCAGATGCTGAGGGCCACAAAGAAGACAGCCATTGCCGCAAGCATCAAAACCAGCCCCAGCAACACCAAGGAACTTTTCAACATCCTTAAGGAATTCTCCAACCTGGCTGCCAGCAAAAACAGCATCACACCATCACAGGAGCAGTGTGACAACTTCCCCCACTTCTGCCACGACAAGATTGCAACCAAATACAGATACTTTGAACCCCAACTCACTACTACAAACGTTCTTGGCAGATACGCACCTCTGTAAACGACACGAACCACACACTGACCACCTGGAACATCCTCTCCACACGGGACACCACGTCCTCCATGAAATCCACCCACTCAGGAGCGCCCACACACCCATGCCCACACCACATCTTCAACTTTGGAAACCATAGGATCAGCCAGGAACTTACAACCCTACTCAACACCTTTATCACCACTGCAACATTTCCCAATGTCTGGACACACCCAAAGTCAGACCACTACTCAAAAAAACCCTCTGCCAACCCGATCGAAATCAAAACCTATCGGCCAATCTCCCTGCCTTTGACATCGTATCCCACCATACACTGATCGAAAGACTCCACCACATTGGCATCTAAGGACACGTGCTCAGATGGATCACCTCCTTCCTCACTGGAAGAACCCAGAGGATCCACCTCCCATCTTTTACCTCTGAAGCCAAGGAGATCCCCTGCCCCATGCTCTTCAACACACATATGACCCTCCTGGCCAACATCGTCAGATCCTACAGTCTCAACATAATTTTCAATGCAGATGACACCCAACTCACCCTCTCACTCACCGACGACCCCACCACCAACAGAACCAACTTCCACAGATGCATGACAAATGTCGCAGACTGAATGATGAACAGCTGCCTACAGCTGAACACGGAGAAGACGTAATAACTAATCTTTGGCAACAGCAGCAACCCATGGAACAACGCCTGCTGGCCATCAGATCCAGGACACGCCCCCACTCCCTCCAACCATGCCAGAAACCTCGTAATCATCATTGACAACAAGCTCACCATAAAATCACATATAAACGCCGTCTCCGCCACCTGCTTCCTTACTCTGCACATGTTACGTAATATCTTCAAGTGGCTACCCCTACACATGAGACGCACCGTGACACAAACACTCATCACCAGCCGACTGAACTGCGGCAATGCCCTCTACGTAAGAATTGCCGCAAACCTTCTATAGAGACTTCAGACCTTACAGAATGCCACAGCCAGACTCATCCTCTACCTTCCCCGGTGAACCCACATCACACCCCACCTCAGGAAAATCCACTTTCTCCCTGTACAGAAGAGATGCCAATTCAAGCTGCTGACCCACATACACAAGCCTGTTCACAGTTAAGCAGACCCTCCAGGATTTCGCGATTTCGCGGTTTGCCGCGAAAGCGGCACTTTTGTAAAAACGCCGCGATTTTTACAAAAGTGCCCGCGAAATCGGCACTTTTGTAGAAATCGGGCGGCATTTTTACAAAAGCCACTATATCCTGAGCGGTCTGACTATGCATCGCGCCGAAGGGCAGGGGTCACTTGAGTGAGCTTTCCACATTAGTGGGTAAATGGCGGGAAGACGGTGCACACCGCGAGTGTGTGGGTGGGGCCAAACGGGCAGGGCTTCCATGCGAGTTCACATGCCCGTGTGTGTATAAAAGGTCAGAGACCGCTCACAGCAGCAGATGAGGAGAAGGAAGCTCCTGGTCACAGGAACAGCACGGGGGGGTTGCGCTCGTGATAGCCAAGGATGCAAAGGCCTCTATCCAGCATCACAGTTCGACGGTAGATTTGGGAAGAAAGCACACCTGCCCAGCCTCAACAACGCTCACGATTGTTTTTGGGTTGATGAATGCGTCACTGAATTTAATAGGATCTGTCAACACTTCTCTCCTTCTCTCACTGCCGCCCCCCGGCTTCCCCCTCTTAAAACATCAGAGGGCCACAAACAGAGTAAAAACACTATATGGCCTGCTGTTTGATTCCCTTCAAGAAGAAAAGAAACCCCTTATCAGCAGAAGCCGAGAGAAGGGAGAGTTAATATGAAACATGCATCCCAGTGAGCCCCCACTAAAAGGCAAAGAGCTGGGGGCGTGGCGCCCCTGACCCTTATCACTGCTCTTGTGCTTAGCAGTCAAACCGAGCGCTTCCTGGCACCCCCCAGGGAGCCCCTGCCAGAGGATATATTGCCTCTGAAGAGGGGCGCCGGGGGGCATTTTACATGTGTGTTAAGCAGGCTTGACCGCTTAGGCATGCAGTGGCTTCTACGGTCACGGAGTATGACGTTCAAACACACCTTTCTGATTGAGTCACCTACTACCACACACAACGTTTGTGACAAGCCATGCAGGAGTCGCAGGGGGGGTTGCTTCAATGATCACCAAGTCTACAGAGATATTGGGCAGTGCAGGCACGGTATTTTAGTGCTCTCCATTGCGTTTCTGAAATAGTTGAATCAACTAAACTCATTTTCCTGTGAGAGTTCACGAAACCATTTTGGCTGCCTCTAATGGACGCCTACATTGTCAGTCTCAACAGATTTGTGTTGTGTTTGAACTGCCTGCTCGCCTTCTAGTGCATAGTGGAGGCCTGTGTGCAATGCTTACCCTTCTCTGAGGGATTTCACCATCCAGTGAGTTCCATCCTATGTGGGTGACACAACTAACACTATTGACCAGGGCTGATGAAGGCGCATTGTTTAGTCCTTGGAAATTCGCTTTGCATCTGTAGTCCAACCAGAACATAGATGTCTGGGGGAGTGCTCTTAGGTGCCTTTGCCCCGGGAGACAACACCGTATCAGCACCAGTGAGGGAAACCCTGGAGCCTCAGGATGCTGGTCGGGCGCTCCTCTGGCTCTGCGTGCTTCGCCATCTCCGCCCCCGGCTGGGCCTCGCTGCGGCACTGCTCTCCTGCCGCTTGCACCCCTCGTGGAGCTTGGGGAGAGATCCTACCACCCACTATACGGCGCCATGAGTCGAGGATGACCCCCAGGTTGCGTGCGTGGTCGGTGGGTGTTGGAGCTGTTCCCAGTGCGGTTGGCTACCAGGAGTCGTCCCAGGCCGACGGGGTGGATCCGAGGATGAGGACCTCCGTCTTGTCCGAGTTCAGCTTCAGTCGGCTGTTCCTCATCCATTCGGCGACGGCCTTCATTCCTTCGTGTAGGTTGGTTTTGGCAGTGTGGGGGTCTTTGGCGAGGGAGAGGATCAGTTGGGTGTCATCGACGTAGGAGATGATGTTGAGGTCGTGCAGTCGGGTGACGTGGGCGAGTGGTGCCATGTAGATGTTAACCCCTTCCATGCTGATGACGAGCTCAGCTCGTCATCAGCGTTACCAGCCGTGTGCTGATGACGAGCTGAGCTCGTCATGAATCGCGGTAATTTTAAAAATGGCGCATACAGCGGTAAAAACGGCCGCACGCATGCGGTTAAACAGCATAGGGCTGAGGAATGAGCCATGGGGTATGTCGCAGATGATCTTGGTGGCTTCGGAGCGGAAGGGGGAAAGCGGACGTTCTGTGTTCTGCCGGCAAGGAAGGAGGAGGTCCACGCCAGGGCCTTCTCTAGGGTCCTGGCGTCATGGAGGCGTGTTCGTAGTGTGCGGTGGCAGACAGTGTCGAAGGTGGCTGACAGGTCCAGGAGGATGAGGGCCGCTGTTTCTCCGTTGTCTAGTAGGGTCCTGATGTCATCGGTGGCAGCGATGAGGGCAGTTTCGGTGCTGTGGTTGCTGCCGAACCCAGACTGGGAAGGGTACAGGATGCTGTTCTCCTCGAGGTAGTAGGTCAGTTATTTGTTGACGGTCTTCTCGATGACCTTCACCGGGAACGGGAGCAGGGAGATGGGCCGGAAATTCTTGAGGTCCGTGGGGTCCGCCTTGGGTTTCTTGAGTAAGGCGTTGATCTCGGCGTGCTTCCAGCTCTCCGGGAAGGTTGCTGTCTCGAAGGAGATGTTGATGACTTTCCGGAGATGGGGTGTGATGGTTGTGCTGGCTTTCTTGAAGATGTGGTGTGGGCATGGGTCTGACGGAGATCCGGTGTGGATGGTGTTCATGATCGTGATGGTGTCGTTTTCGTTGATGTTGGTCCAGGAGAGTATGCGGTTGGTGCTGGTGGTGGTCGTGGGGGCAGAGGTCTCTGTGTTTGTTGGGGCGGTCGTGGCGTTGGAGCTGTTGTGGATGTCTGCTATCTTGCGGGCAGTCTTGCTTTTCGAGGGAAACAAAGTGTCTACATTGTAAATAAACCAAATATACATAGCTTCATGTTGTTAAATAACTAAAAAATCGAAGATATCTGTGTTTGTTGTAGGAAAAATGGCCAAATAAAATGCCGCAAAATGGCCGCTAAATTTCCATATTTGTGCCGCTAAATTTCCATTTTTGAGCCGCTAAATTTGCTAATCCATGCCGCTATATCCTGGGGGTCTGGTTAAGGACCCGCCTACATTAACTAGCACCTGAACTACCCCCCATCAAGAAGACTGTGCTCTGCCTCCATTTCACCTGCCCATACTCCACTCTTCTACCGAAGCAGAAGTGGTGCACACTCCTTCTCCCACATCACAGTAAAGACCTGAAACAATGTCCTCCTGCACCTCAGGACATCACCTCACTTCTGGAATTCTGAACGGTCCTCAAGACCTGGCTGTTCGAATAAGCCTCTAGGTCCTTCAAGCGCCTGGATATCCTATTGGGTGATTAGACGTGCTTTATAAATCCATATTGATTGATTGATTGAAGCTTCACAGACCCATTGATTGGTATATTGAGAGACCTGTTAGTCTGTAAATCATTGTGGCACGTTTGTAAAGGTTTGCTAATATGAAGATATCTAATTGATCACTGCTGGCACAGTTGTAGTTCAGCATGCACATAGTGGACTATACCACAGCAAGACTATCCAGTGCAGTGTGATTTTGCTACCTTCTGTGTTCCTGTCCCACCCACCCGTACCCTTTCCTTATTTTGTTAAGACAAAGCATTCTTCCCAACACAAAAATCAAAAGGTTCTGGCCTGCTAAGATGCCATTACTTGGGTTGATTGAACCCAGTTAAATAGAGAAGTAACCCCAAATGTTTGAAACGGCCTCAGTGCCCAAGTGAGCATATTTCTTGAGACACCCCAGTATTTGTGACCACTCTTGGATTGTCCTGCTGTGATATCAGAGATGCTAGCATAACAACATTAGGATTTTTTTGGCTAAGCATTCGACTCTGATGAAGTGTCTCCCTGCCTACAAGAAGTAAGGTGGGCTTCGTGCTGGTATGGAGGAGAGCAACTTTGTGTCTAGACTGTACCACATGATTGACCAGCTGTGGCCCACTCCTTATTCTCCAAAACCGATATGTGAACGGTTCTTCTTTCTGCTGTGTGTCTGGTTCTGCTATGGAAACAGTTGATGGGTAAGATGAAGATGGTGTGGATAGCATAAGCTTAGCAGAATTCTATGTCAGGACCGGAGGCATGGATTAGACTTTACTTTCTCCACTTTAATATAAACCAGCCATCAAACATTATATATCAATATTAAACTACATTTCCCCTGAGAACATGGGAAAAGAAAGTTCATCCAATCAGAACAGTGCATGTCCTTTCAACATTCTTCGGAGACGCTCTATTCTTCTCTTTCTTCGCTGTTCCAGCAGCTTCAGATAAGTGTATTTTTCACTCCTTGTTATTATGATAAATTCTCCGCTTTTAAACATTGTTTGACAATGTTTTATTCACTAATTATGCTGGGAAGGATTTTTAATACCATTGATTTTTCCTTTACAGTGTGTACGCAGCAGGAAAGCTCTCGCTCCTTCGCGGCCGCCGCCTCCCTCCCCCCCCGAAAGCCCCCCTCTTTCCGAGCAGCCAGGTGGCCACTTTCACCCGAATCTTTTGAAAGGTTAAGCGTGTCCGGCCGTGGGTGTTGTAAATGGGGGCTGAATTCACTGTTTCAATGGTCTTTTGGCACCGGAAAACCGCTGCCTGGAGCTGAACACCCACTCTGCGGGTTATGAACAGGTCTCGTTTGAGCCATAGTTTTGGGACACGTGTGAGCTGGTATACAACAGGACCCTGTGAAATAAAGGGAGTACTGGTCCCTCGACCTGTTTGGGCCTTGTGATTAATCCCTCCTGGGATTAGTCGTGACTCCTGGGTTTCCTTGGCTAAAAGCCCTATCTCACTCCTTATTGAAACTGTGAACGAATATGAGGATTACATGGAGGAGGAAGATATTACTTACCTTCCTTTTGACGACCACTTCTGCCAGGTCATTGATGCCTCTATTTTTTAAGGCCATGGCCCAGGTCGTGGCGCCCTTGGAGTAGAAAATGCTCCAGCTTCAGGCTCAGTGCCAAAAACCCCTTGAACCGAGGGAAGATCTCTCTGGGCCACAGGCGCCTATACCTCCAGGGCAGCCCTCGACATCCATCCCAGATAGCAAGCGTAGGCGCGCAGTCGATCCGAGGGTCAGTCTAGTTGCCTGCACTTGCCTTCTGACTCCCAAAGCCCAGGTACTTCGGGAGGTCCTCCATCCCTCCATCCCTCCATCCCTTCCCCTCCCCAGACCCAGGGGACGGAGATGATTTTTCCAATGACTCAGACGGGGACATGGATTCCGGCAGACCCTGATAGGCGTCTGGTGAACCTCTGCCATCGGAGAATGGTGCCATGGTAATTGCGACTCCCCACCAAAGACCCAGGTTCAGACATGTTGGACCCAGATGATCTTTTAAATCTTCCCTCTGCGGAATGGTCCCCATCTCCTAAAGTAGCTTCTTATATAGCGGGTAGGTTGTGCAAGCCACTGGACAAGGAGGTCAGAAGTTGTCTCCGAGCTGAATGTCCCAGACCTGCTTTGGAGGGCAAAGTAGCCCTCCCTCCTGAAATTGATGCCAAAATGGCTACTTTTCTGGCAAAGTTTGTGCGAGACCCCAAAAATTGAATAAATCTCTCTTGGCGCTCGTGCCAAAACAAACTACTAGATGTAGCAGCACCCTTGTCCAAGATCCTGGACATGGCAGAAGATGCCAAAGCATCCAGCTCTTTGGACTCTCCCGAAACTCTTTCCAGGTGGGCTCAAAGTGGCATAATTTGTTGGGGAAATGCAAATTGTGCGATATCTACAAACATTGTAGATCCCTCTTAATTAAAATCGACCCAAAGTTTGGGGAGCTCTCGACATCATAGGCGGGGCCTAAAGCAGTGGGAAATCTCTTTGAAGACCCATTCAACCGGGAGTTAGGCAAATTTGTGAATACTTTAGACTCTCTGGATAAGGCCCAGACTTCTAGCAAAAGAATATTCATGCCATGTGTTTTTGCCGGAGCCGATCGTGGTAGGGGGCGCTCCTCTAAAGGTGCAGATTCTCGCCAATGGCAGGATTCTTCCAAGTTTGGAAATTTCTACCCAACTAGGAACTACCCCCATCGGCGTGGCACGTGTGGAAGACGAAATGGCAACTACAATACCCCCTAAGATGAAAATTCAGAAGGGGGCAAACTTAGGGGCAGGTTGGTGATTTTCTTACACAATTGGGTGGCTCTTACCTCAGATGCTTGGGTCCTTCAAAAGATCAGAGGTTTCCAAATAGAAGTTTACGGCTATATAAGCCAACCACTCCATCCGAAACCCCTGTCCTTTTCTCCTGGCTGTGAGAAGTTGGCCTGATATATGATGTTCACTAGTTCTAGTGACCACCTTGTATCAGTCCAAACAACCCTTATGGTGATTGGTTGTAAGTCAACCTTATAGACCAGCTATCCTAATGGTAGCATGGACAAAGCAGTCTTAGGCTAAACTCTTTTGGCATGTGAAGCCAGCTGTTTTACCACAATATAACCCCTTGAATACCAAGTGAAAGGACACCACACAGGTTGTTGTGAAAATAAACAGTATATTTATTAATAACAACACCTCTGAACTCTTTATGAGGTCAGAGGGCTAAGCACATGACAATCTCTTACGAAAAATACTACAAGTCGCACAAAATTACAATGGTGCCCTAGGGGCACGACAAACCATATACTAAGTAAGTGGAATGTGAAAGTCGATAATCGGAATGGAGCTGTCCAGAGGCTGTAGGATCGATGGGACCACGCTACACTAACTTCAGGTAAGTAATAGGAGGCCCACGGAACGCGTGTGCAGAGTGTGAACTCACACGCGAGATGCGTAACAACGTCTATGTACAGTACAGTTCAAGTTAAAGGTGAGTACGGACAATCCTGACTAGGTAGGACTAAAACGACTGTGGAACTGGACACTAGGACAGTTAAACTACCCTTGAGCACCGAAATGCTCTTGTTACCTCACCCACGGGCCGCGGGTGTATAGGGTTCAAAGTGCGTCGGGTTCTCGCCTTGAAGTCAATGGAGCCTGAAAGAAAAGATGCTGCAGGCGACCAGGAGGAAGATGTCCGGTGCAATCCAAGGTTGGATTGTTGAAGAAGGAGACCTGAAAGCAGAGGGGACAATGTTCACAGTCACTAGCCAGTGACTGGAGTGGAACCAGGAAGGAACCAGATGTCGTTGTCGCGATCAGGTGAAGAGTGGACGCTTGACTCTGCAGCCACGTGGACCAGGAGGTGTCTTCGACAACCAGGATGGAGGCACGAGCTGTCCCACGCAGGCTCCCGCTGTCGGCAGTGTCGAATCCGGGCTAGGACTCAACAGGCCTTGGCAAAGTCAACCAACGCGGTGAGTGAAGAAAGCGTCTGGTGCGGACTAGGAGAGTCCGGGGTGCCCCTCTTTTGGAAGGGAGCAAGGGCCAGTCTGGAGCAACCAGACCAGCAGTGAAGATTTCAAAGTTCGTTGTCTAGGAGGCCACTAGCCAGCCGGCAAGTGACCAGACAACGCGTCAAGCAGGAACCAAGCAGAAGGGCCCCACGCAGATCTCGTGGATGCTGGAGGGCTGATCTTCGGTGCAGGGGCTGCTCGGGGTTGGGGCTTCTCAGTCCCCAAAGCACTTGGTCGAGTTTACCTCGGGAGTCGTGCTGGAAGCGAAGTGCAGGTTCGTTCAAGATGGCCGGTCCCACGTGTCTCGTCGCACCCACGGGTCTCAGCTTTGCTGTAGATGCAGGTTGAGGTCAGAAAGGTCTGGGAATCCGGGTCTCGTTGGGCTCTGAAGTCTGGATCCTCGAGGGAAGACGACAAAGTGAAGCCGCTGGACGCTTGATGGTGCCTGCCGTTGCAGGGTGGACACTCCTTGTCCACAAGGGAGATTCTTCAGTCTTCTGTGGAGCAGAACGTCGAAGGCCAGAGTTTCTTCTTGTTGAATAGTTCAGGATAATCTAAATTGGAATGGGACCAGCTCCTACCTTTATTCTCCTAAAGGGGGCTGCACTACTGATTAGGTCCCTCCCCTGGGTGGGACCAGGAAGGGGGGTGGCTACCCCCCCTATCCTTTGTCCAGTTTCTCGCCAGAGCTGGGGCTGGGATGCCCCAGCAACTGTTTTGAACCGGTGTATGCACAGGGCACCTTGTGTGCCCCAGGCATGTCTCATTCCTTTCAGGCCTCCCTACCTCAATACACAAAATCCTGTCTGGGGTGGTGCTAGCACCTCCCAAGGCAGGAAACCCTTTGTCCAAGCCATCCTCGCTGGAAGGACTCCCAGCAGCAGGAGGTCAGACTTGTGTCTGTGGTGGCAGCATCCATTTTGTGATGCTGAGGCTCGAGTTAACTTTAACCGGGGTTCACAGTTACATACATGTCGTGTCCCTCTAGAAGGGTGGAATGCTGCCCCTGTCGCCAGAATTGGCGAGGGGGTAGTATTCCAAATCGTATGACACCTTACTCGACATGTTTTGATAATATTATACCAGAGTTGGCATTTAACCGCAAGGTTGATAATGCACTTAAGAGTATATGGTATAGCGTTATCATGGAACAGCTATTAGGACTTGGTTCCGCAAGCTGCAAACGGGCTCAGCTCATGCCAGAGCACCATCTCACATAATTCCAAGCACTCTGCCTTCAGGATTGATAACTGTATAGGAGAGGGTCCCCGTAAAGGTAGTGTATGCCAATGGGCCACACTGAAAAGTGATTAATTACAATTTAGAAAAAAATATATACAACAAAATTTCCATTGGTAATAAGGTTTTATTACCAAGGAATAGAAGACAAAAATTATCTGTTACAATACAAAATTTCATATATTGACAAGCCCCAAAAGGGGGGGGGGGACAGAGGGAGAGAAAGGAAAAGAAACTAGAGGAGGAGATGATGAAACAAATAGACACAGTATAAATAGTGACCTGATTATTACAAGGTTAGTGACACTGTACGAAAAATTGACAATACAGAGGCCAAAGTACGGCCAAAATCAAACAATTAACAAATAGTCCAAAACATCCGGCACATATGATGATTCAAATTAATAAGGGTTGTGCCCGGTGTATCAACAAAAAACAACAAGTCGACGTTTCGACCCCTAATAACAGGCTGGGTAAAGTCCTTTCACGGGGTCTTCATCAGGACGTCATACGGGAAGGGGGAGGGGGCCACACTGTGGGGAAAAACATTTTGACTTTAATACATGGTAAAGACGGCAGTTTATCCAATAGTCTAAACCAAGCAGTTAATTTAAAGCTATTACAGCAAAATTGAATTACCATGGGGTACGGCCTGGGGGGGGCTCTGTACACAGGGTTGGCGCCACGCAATTAAGTCGCGGTCAGTCACTAATGGTGGAAAAATCCACAGGAGAGGAGAAAGTCAACAGTTAAATCTATACATGCGCTATGTCAAATTACATCTTATGATAGATAAAAGAAGGCACTAAGGGCCTTTTTTTTAAAGGCAGCCACAAGAGCAGAACAACAGGTCTTGTTACCACTCTTAGAGTCATAATCATGAGATTAATAATTAAATACTTAAATACCTCGGAACACTGGCGAAATTGTTGCACCAGGAAACAGCGAGTGGAGCACTCTTAGTGGAATGTAAGCATGCGGACAAGCTGGAATTAAGTAAGTGGAAGCACTCGTGTTACTGAATACAAAAATGATGACCCAAGAAATTCAAAAATTAATTAAAGGCCAATATTGACGAACTTACAAGAGATTGTTTTGCGAACAAGGTAATCAGAGGCCTCCGTCACCGTGGTAATGTGAGGAGCCGTCTGTTTGGAGAGACTGCTAACACGGGGGCGGGTAGGCGTGTGTTGTCAAATCCAACCTGCCACTGAAAAAATTAATTAAAGAAAAGAGCTGGAATATATACTTGAAAAATGCGTCGGACAAAACCGTACAAGATCGTACTAAGGCTATTACTCACAAGAAATTGTGGTACGTGAGCTTTCCGTCTAGGTGCAAAGCCGATGTGTTACTGCAAGGCTCCACAGAAGGTAGAGATTAATTCGCGGGGCTCGTAGTCCCTTAGTTCCTAAAAAAGGGCGGGATAACGATTAATTTCGAAGCTCTAAGGAGCCGATAGGAGACGCCCGCCAAATATTCACTTACATTAGATCGACTGGAAAGCGTCTACAAAGATCAGGCCTGAGAGGTGTCTGCAAGAATCCGGACAGCAACTCCGCAAGACCGCAATGCGGAGTTTGTGGGCGGGGCCAGCTAAAGTTGGTTCCATCAAAATGGAAAAAATACTCAAGGCTACCGCGGTGAGGGGGGATAATTTTAAGGCAGCGATATTAAATTTGTAGAGAGTGTCTAAACCAGCATAAAAAATATATATATTATCACAAGATAAATCGGTGCAGCTCTCATCTAAGAAGATATCGACCACAACTGCAAATTACAACACCTAGATTGTCGTTTGTTACAAATGGTGCTTCTCTCACACAGGAGGAAGTAGACCCATTCCTTAACCCCTTCCACACTCATGACGAGCTGGGCTCGTCATGCAGTAGCCTCCCAGCACGCTCATGACGAGCCCAGCTCGTCATGAATAATGGGTTTTTGCATATTCCAGCACAGGGCTGGAACTCATCGAGCATCGATGTGGTTAATTAAATACCAAACTACACATTAAGTAGCATCACATATTTTAAGAAAAATATTGTGGAAATTGGGTGCATCTCTCACACAGGAGGATGAAAAACCCGTTCAAAACAATATTCCAAACGACTTAATTAAATACCAGGCTAGAAAGGGAAAGCAACACATAATTTAAGACAGATCCTGAACCATGGGTGCATCTCACACGCAGGAGGATGAAAACCCATTTGGCCAAAATTCAAAAAAAGTGTGTGCCCAAGCATTACAAAGGTAGACTTCAGAGTCTCAGTTACTGGAGTCAAGGTGTTCCAAAAAGGGACATGTTAGATGGTTCAGCCTAACGCTGCCAGTTGTGATAGACTGCTATCCTGTTCATTCAGTCCGTTTTTTATGGAGTCCAGAAGTGACATCCATTTGGACTCCCGTGTGTTCAGGATAGATAGGAGGTTACCACCCCTTCTCCCGAGAGTCACCTTTTCAACAGCAAACCACCGCAGGTCGGTGACCAAATGGCCAGCTGTGAGCCAATGGTCCACAAGGGGGGCGCCTGCCACTTTGCATCTCAGTCTACTACAGTGGGAAGAAATTCTAGCCTTGATTTTTTGTTGTGTCTGACCTACATACAATTGACTACATGGGCAACGGATGATGTATATCACTCCAGTGGAATTACAATTGGTGTAGTGTTTGAGGGTATACGTACGTCCACGGTGGTCAAATGTTTTGGTCTGGATTGTGGTGTCACAGGCAGTACATCCACCACATCTATAGTGGCCGATCACAGGGGGCAAATTCCAGAGGGATGTTAGAGTGGGTTGGCTCTCGCCTTCAAGGAAGGAGTGAACAACCATGTCCCTTATGTTTTTAGCTCTCTTGAAAGAGTGAAGGGGCAACTCTGTTTGGTTGATGACATCAGCCACCAATGGCCAGTTATGGTTGATGATCTTCTTGATGTCGTTACTGCGAGTTGAAAAGGTCGTAACGCAAATCACGCGATCAGTTGTGGCACGTGAAGCGTCACTTGGATTAAGTAGGGAATCCCGGGGGTTATACCAAGCACGCTTTCTTGCTCTCTTGACCAACCTAATTGGGTGAAAGGACTTTACCCAGCCTGTTATTAGGGGTCGAAAGGTCGACTTGTTGTTTTTTGTTGATACACCGGGCACAACCCTTATTAATTTGAATCATCATATGTGCCGGATGTTTTGGACTATTTGTTAATTGTTTGATTTTGGCCGTACTTTGGCCTCTGTATTGTCAATTTTTCGTACAGTGTCACTAACCTTGTAATAATCAGGTCACTATTTATACTGTGTCTATTTGTTTCATCATCTCCTCCTCTAGTTTCTTTTCCTTTCTC
Source organism: Lissotriton helveticus (assembly GCF_964261635.1). Classification (NCBI taxonomy): domain Eukaryota; kingdom Metazoa; phylum Chordata; class Amphibia; order Caudata; family Salamandridae; genus Lissotriton; species Lissotriton helveticus. The sequence goes on from NC_136073.1 coordinate 252,087,536, forward strand.
TCCCTCTGTCCCCCCCCCCTTTTGGGGCTTGTCAATATATGACATTTTGTATTGTAACAGATAATTTTTGTCTTCTATTCCTTGGTAATAAAACCTTATTACCAATGGAAATTTTGTTGTATATATTTTTTTCTAAATTGTAATTAATCACTTTTCAGTGTGGCCCATTGGCATACACTACCTTTACGGGGACCCTCTCCTATACATGTATCACATAGCACCCAGGTCCCCGTGACTATATGGGTTTAACCCCCCTTTTTTGTAACAAAATTCAGGATTGATAAGGCCTTCCATAGGAGTGACTGATAGGAATATATGTGTCCATTTTAGGGTTAGATATAGGTATACTATATCTACAGCAAAGGGTGATTACACCACCTTGCCCCAGCTGTCGTGCAGCCAGTTGTGTCAGTTTTGGATGGCCAGCGAGGGGTGGCATCATACATGCTTCAGCCCCTGGTAGGCCCTGGGTACACCTATGCCCTGGATACCTAAGGTATACTATACAAGGACTGATAAGGTGACTCAGTATCCAATTAGATATGTACCTAGGGTACATGGAGTCCATTTTAACAGAGAGAGCAGAGAGCCTGGGGTCCTCAATAGCAGGATCCCAGGCCAACTAAGTCAAAAACCAGCAAAACACCAGGCAAAAAGTTGGGGGTAACCATAGTCAGATATCCACCTTCCTACACTGGCCAGTTGGAACTAGTAGACATTGAGATTGGCCAGCTCTTGGAGAAGGATGCGATTGTCCTAACAATCTTTCATCGCCACAGTTTTCTCAGCAATCTTTTTCTGGTGGAGAAAAGGGATGGAAGCCAATGCCCCATCATCAACCTGAGGTAATTCAACGAGTGTCTGGTTTACCGCGACTTCAAGATGAAAGTCATCCATCTTTTCAGGGATTTATTGCAGGCAAATGAATGGATGGTCCTATTTGACCTCAAGGACGCCTATTTACGATCTCCATATTCCCTCCCAACAGATGGTTTCTACAGTTTCAATGGAGGTCTCAGACGTTAGTCTCAGATATTTCTTTCGGTCTCTCTTCCGTTCCGTGGTGTTTTACCAAGGTCCTAAATCCGCTGGTAGAACATTTGAAAGCTCAAGGCATCAGGCTGTCTACCTCGACGATATCCTAATTCTGAATCAATGCCTGAGACAACTATCACAGCACTTGCATATGACTATAGATCTGTTGGAATCCCCTGGTTTTGTGGTCAAGGATAAATCATCCCTAATTTCTTCCCAAAACCTACAATTTCTGGGGTTCATTGTGGAATCTCTCAAGCCACTCTGAGTCTTTCCTCTTGCACACCTATCACGATAAAGCATAAGCTCAGAGGGACTTTGGACAGACCTATGATCTTCCTGCGTCATCCGGCCGGCAGAGTTGGGCCTTCTCTCATTGACCATACAGGCCATTTTTCCAGGACCTCTGCACTACCGGGCGTTGCAATGCTTAAAGATCTCCCACCTACAGCGAGGTCTCGCTTAATTCCAGTCTTTTCCCCTCTCAGAGGAGGTGAGGGAGGAACTATACTGGTGGGTCTCATATATGGAGGCATGGAACGGCCGGGCCATTTTTGCCTCCCAACCCGACCTTGTGATGGAGTCGAATGCCAGTGGCTCGGGTTGAGGAGCACGCTGTAGGGAATTCTTCACAGGAAGAACATATTAATTCGCAAAACAGTCTCTTCAAACTGTCTGGAAATAATGATAGGCTCCTTTGTGGTGAAGTGTTGGACCAAGGACAGGGCCCAATGTTGTGTCCTTCTGAAGATGGACAATGTAGCAGCAGTCTGGTACATTAACCATCTAGGGGGAACGTAATTGAAGACTCTTTCAGATCTAGCTCTCACCTTTTGCAACTACTGCCTGACCAGTCTACAATTGAGGCGTTTTGCTGGCGGAGCTCTGGGACACCTAAAGAACGTCGCCACTCGATGAACACAATATAAAAGTCCACCAGAGTTATCGCACATGAAGAAGAGGATTTATTAAATTTAGGATCTGTGTAGACCTACATAAAATACAACATTCAGAAATAAAGAAGGAAGTAGGGAGTGGTTTTTATAGAGATGACTCTGGATCAACAAGCAAGAGCACACTGTTATAATCTTCCCTTGACGACTTATGAAGGAAGTTGCTCACCTCTCTAATTGACTTCGCCATTGACGGTGGATAGAATCCTTTATCCCAGGCTACCAAGACTATAATCCTTGGCAGCCAGCTGAGTTGTTAAGGAGGCTTGTACTGGCAGGTTGATACAGAATATTTTTACAAAGAGACACTAATTCCAGGTTACGAGACACACTGTTGAAATTGCCTCTGGCTGGTCCTGATGGAGGTGGTCTTCATTGCAGTTCTTTCCACCGAAACGCGCCGGCCATTTCCATATTTAGATCCAACCTTTTGTGGTCGTTTAGTGGACAACTAGTGCAAAACAACAGGATGTCTTTTGATTACAGTGGAGTTATGTATGATTAGGGTGTGTGAGTGAGTGTATGTGTTTGTGTTTCTCGACCTGGTCTATAATAACTATCTCGTTTAAAAAAAAAAAAAAGATGTGTATAATTGTTTTTCATGCAATGGAATTGTAAAATGTATTTTTGTATATGTATTTAAAGAAAACAATATGAAACACAGTGAATAAGTACCTGTTTTCACAAAAAGAGAAAAAGACTTTAAAAATAAAAAACGTAGAAAACAAACAAAAAAGTATGGATATGTGATTTATGTATGCCTTTTATAATTGAGGTTGTTCCCAATAGCAAAGTGATTTAGGTCAAGAGGGAGTTCTTTTGTCTGTTTTCAACTACTGCCTGACCAACCAGATATCTGTCTTGGCAGAACACCTTTCGAGGCAGTCCAGTCAGGTGGCCGATTGGCATGCCTGTCACTGACAGGATGTCAGTCTTTGGAAACTTCATCCAGAAGTATTCCAGGACCTTCAAGACCAGAGGGGCTCTTTCACGATCAACCTTTTTTCCTCTTGAGTAAACCATCAGTTAGAGAGTTACTGCCTTTGGCACCCGGATCCCAATGTGGTAGCGACCAGTGCATTTCTGCAGTATTGGAGGGAGGATAGGGGCTACGCCTTCCCCCCATTCGTGATGATCATGAGGTTGTCCAGTCCGATTCAGCGACAGCGGGCGAACCTAGAGGTAATTACCCCATTTTGGAGATCTCAAGTCATCATCTAGTACTGGCGCGTTCACTCTGTCTTATGGCATGACGAATTATAGCGAATGTTGGAAGGTCCCAGGAATTTCTCAGGTGGCCTCTGCATTACTCGCCAGAGCCTGGGTTGATAGCACAAATAAGAGATATCGCTCCACCTGGTCACAATGGCTGGGTTGGTGTCATCAACGGCAACTTAATCCTGTGGGGGCAGAAATTGTCCCCATTGTGAACTTCCTGGCGCCCTTGGCCTCAGAGGGTGGTGTATAGATCCATTAAGACCTTTAGATAGGGCATCTTGGCTGGCCATGTACCTATAGATGGGCACCCGGTTGGGGAGCATCCTCTGGTCTGTAAACTTCTCTGGGGCATTAGACAGTCCTTCCCTCCTGAACCCTGTTAATCAAGGATGTCAGACGTTAATAAGGTCCTTCATTTGTTTAAGTCATGGCCCTCTAATAAATACATGTTCGAGGCATGTATGCTTTAGACACACATGCTTTGCATACTCCTGCCATCTAGTGTTGGGTCTGCATGTTTTGCAAGTTGTTTTTCTTCGAAGAAGTCTTTCCCAGCCACAAGGTAAGGTAACTCCTCCTTTCGGTAATTGAGCGCATGGACATCGGCTCCATTGTTAGATTGTTTTCTTTCCGCCATCGGGTTTGGAGGTGTATTGCTGCGCTCCGATTGTAAACCGACCTTCGGGTTCCCCTTGGTGCGCAATCCACTGTAACCTTGACAGTATTGTTACTGTACACGTTTCCCTCTCTCCGCGCATCAATTCGATCGCGAAAGTTTCTGTCTTTGGTCAAAAACATTGTGGGCAGCCTTCGAGCCTAGCAACGTCAGTCCAGCCTTCTGCTGATGAAACGGACTCTGTTTCAATTCTGTCCTCAGTGCCACTCGAAGTTCCCTCGCACCGATCTACACCAAATCTGCAACGTGTGCCTCTCACCGGAGCACAAGGAAGATCATTGTGAGGCTTGTCGGTCGTTTCAATCGATAAAGACCCTTCGGGATCGTCGGGCTCGACAATGTGAAATGCAGTACCAAATCACTCAACATACTACAGATGTCTTCGAAGAAGAATCTGAACAGGAAGAAGGGACAGCTGCGGAAGAAGAGGGGGCCTTTTCTGTTCCAGAATCAGATTCTGACTTAGAAATTAAATTGGAGTCAGACGACATTCCAGCAGGACAAGGTGCTGTGAGTACTAAAGCCCCCTTACCACATAAACTCTCTTCTACTAAACATAAGGCTTTGGCGCCACCTCTGCCTTCGGACCTTGGTCGGCACCAAGACGACGTTTCCGAGGCCCCGCTCTCGGGCCTGGCCCCAAAACAAATAGTCAAGCCGTCCGACTCGGTATCGAGTCGAGACAAATCGTTTTCGGATCCGAAACATTCCACTCCAAAAGACAAATCAGGTTAGGAGCTGAAATCTTCCGCTTCGAAGCACAAGTCTGCTTCGCACCCAAAACCTTCCACTTCGAAGGATAAAAGGGACAAGTCCGGTTCAACACCGAAAACTTCGGAGACAAAATCAAAACAAGATCTCCCAGATCCCCCGGAACCAATCTTGGATGTCATGAAGGACATATTAGACCCTAACAGAAAAAGCTATACATTAACCCAAATACTGGACACATTTTAGCTAATACTCTTTCAAAAAGGAAAGTTAGTTCAGAGGACATTGGGTAAAAGATTCCTCTTAAGAACAAGAAGTGCATTGCTACAAGTCCTATATACCCTACTTTACCATCCCCTTCACCTTCACCATCTTCACCATTACTAAATCTGCCAGCCTCAGATCCACTGCACATAACACCACAGGGGTCTCCTCATACACAGCCTGATTTAAGAGATAAAGATGATGACGATGACAATTTTCCTTTACCAACAGATCCATGGGATGATTATAATATTGATCCACCCATGGATAATGATCCAGATTATACCATGCGAAACCATCACCTCCAGATGAAATTTTTAAAGACCCTGTTTGTGCCTGTATTTTAACACTTAGGGTTGATAAGAAATACAAACCATCACCATCGGATCCTGTTTTTATTAAAGGTCAGCTGCCCTCAGGCTCACTGGTAGTTTCTAATGTTCGTAAAATAGTAAACTCACTGGCCTCTGGAGATGCACCTCCCCCAGATAAAGAGTCTAAATTAATTGATGCATCTGTTAAAAGAGTAGCTGCTCAAGCTGCTAACCACTGGCGTATTGCGAACACGCAGGACCTACTACCTAGATATCACAGGGCACACTAGGATGAGATGGAAGGCCTACTTCAAGAAGAGCACAAGAAAAAGGCACAAGTGCTAGTCCAAGAAGGGAACATATATCTAATTCTTCTATTAGATGTGCTTTAGATGCTGCTGACATTTCAGCGAGAGCAGTCAACACCAGCATTCTTTTACATCGAAATGCCTGGCTTAGGAGTTCAGGTTTTAAACCAGAAGTCCAGCAATCTATTTTAAACACCTCCTTTGACAAACATCATCTTTTTAGGCCTCAAGTTTATGAGGCTTTAGAAAAGAAAAAAGATTACACAGACGTGGCAAAATTCATTGGGAGCACTTCAGTCTCCATCAAGCAGAGACTCCTTTCGCTGCTAATTTTATTGGGGAGGGTCCAAAACCACATCCTCAGACCCGAACGCTTCCTCATATAAGTCCAACACGCAACCCTCTTCCTCTAGAGACTTCTACAGAGGAGGGTACAGAGGAAACAATTTCATAGGTAGGGGTAAGATCACGCCAACGCATAACACCCCTTCCCCCAATAAACAGTGCCTTGCCTACACTTCCTCCCGATCATTTAACACCTGTCGGGGACGACTTCATCAATTTCTCCCCATTTGGGAATCCATAACATCAGACAAATGGGTGCTAGATATTATCTGATATATTTATTGCCTGGAGCTCACCAGCAATCCTCTCAGTATTCTACCTCTCAGTCACAAACTCTCATAATAGCACCTGCTGCTTCTCAAATAAGAGGTACTAGCTCTTTTAGCAAAAGGAGCCATAGAACCAGTTCCGCTACATTGCCAAGGTTCAGAGGTTTACTCTCTGTACTTTCTAATCCCCATAAATGACGGCTCCTTAAGACCAATTTTGGATCTAAGGAGGGTAAATCTGTACAAACTATCAGAAGATTTCCACATGGTCTTGCTTCAACAAGTACTTCCCCTTCTACAGTAAGGTGATTTTATGTCCACACTGGATTTAAAAGACACATACTTTCACATTCCAATTCACCTAGCACATCACAAGTATCTCAGATTTGTGATAGCAGGGAAACATTAACAGTTCAAAGTACTCTCATTTGGAGTAACTACTGCTCCCAAAGTATTGACAAAATGTCTAGCAGTAGTGGCAGCACATCTCAGAAGACAACACATTCATGCCTTCCCATACCTAGACAATTGGCTCAGCAAAGCCAGCCATACCAACAGTGTTTACAACACTCTCAGACTACATTAGACCTACTCTACCAATTGGGTTTCACTGTCGATGCGCAGAAGTCTCATCTTCAGTCTTCACAGATACAGTCCTATCTGGGAGCGACTCTAAACACTTGCACAGGTCTGGCCTCTCCCAATGCAGTCAGAATTTGAAATATTCAAACTATGTTGCTATAGTTTCATACCCACCAATACTTGGCAGCCAGGACGTTCATGCAACTGCTAGGAATTATGGTATCATGCATTGCAATAGTGTCTCATGCAAGGTTACACATGCGTCCCCTACAAGAATGCTTAACATGTCAGTGGAATCAGTCTCAGGGGCAATTAACAGTTTTAGTGTTGGTAGACAGCCGCACCCATCGCTCTCTGTAGTGGTGGAACGCACAAAACTTATCAAAAGGGTGGCCCTTCATCGACCCTGTTCCACAAAATGTGCTAACAGCAGACACATTTCTCACAGGTTGGGGTGCCCACCTCCACAATTTGACAGTTCAGGGACTATGGGACAACAAGCACAACAAGTCTTCACATTAACTATCTAGAGCTTCTAACTGTCTATCTAGTACTGGAAGCTTTTCAGTCTCACCTCATTGGGAAAGCTGTCTTACACGGACAATAGGACAGCTATGTACAAAAACGGGGGGGGGCACACTCTCAGCTGTCACGCCTCTCTCAGACCATTTGGCTTTGGGCAATCCATCACAGAATTCATCTTCTGGCACAGCACCTCCCAGGAGTGAGCAATCAAATTGCCGACCTCCTCAGCAGGATGTGGCAACAAATACACAAGTGTGAACTTCATCCCCAAGTTCTCCTTCCATACTTTCAACAATGTGGATTTCCACGAATAGATCTCTTCGCCACAGTGGACAACTCAAAATGGCCAAACTTCGCCTCCAGGTTCTCACGCCCTCTATCCAAAGGCAATGCCCTATGGATGAATTGGTCAGGGATATTTACCTACGCTTTTCCGCCTCTCCCTTTCCTTGCATTTCTGGTTCGGAGGCTCAGGCAAACAACCCTCACACTGATTTTAGTGGCTCCCAAATGGGCCAGTCAACAGTGGTTCACCACACTCTTGGAACTATCAGTGGTTTCACATCAAAAGCTGCATCTCAATTCCACACTTCTCACTCAGAACCGTGGAGAAATCAGACACCCAAACCCCAAGGAGGTCAATCTAGCGATTTGGCTCCTGAAGTCATAGAGGTCTGATACCTAAATTTGCCACCAGATTGTATGACTATTCTTAAGGAAGCAAGAAAGCCTACCACCAGAACAGTTATGCATCAAAATGGCAAAGATTTGTTGTATATTGTAACAACAACAATATTGATCCGCTAGATGCCTCTCTCCAAAATATTATTTGTTACCTTTTGCATCTACAGCGTGCTGCTCTAGCCTGAACATCCATTCGATAGCACCTTGCGGCAGTAGCTGCATATTTGCAAAACAGACATCTTTTATCTTTGGTTAAGGTTCCAGTAAGCCTTTATGGAGAGCCTTAAAAGAGTAATATCACTCAATTTACCTCCTGCACCAATTTGGAATCTGAACATTGTGCTCACAAGACTCATGGGTCCACCTTTTGAGCCATTACACAATTGCCCATTGCAATTTCTATCTTGGAAGGTTGCATTCCTCATTGCTATCACTTCATTAAGGAGAGTTGGTGAGTTACAAGCATTAACCTTAGAAGAACCCTTCTTTCAGCTTCATAAAGATAGAATAGTTCTTTGCACTAACCCAAAATTCCTTCCAAAAGCCAAGAACAGATGCTTACTGGGTAAGTAGCATAATCCTTCTAGGAAATAGATGTCGGTGAAACTAGCTACTCTGTTGTGCTTAATCTCCTGCCGGAGGATCTCGGATGTGAGAGCTCTTGATTTAACAGGTAGGTTATACACTCTGGATTGAGTAACTTTCTATATTTCCAGATGAACAAAATGTAATTCCAGAACTGTCATACCAAGCATTTCCAAATTTTCCAAAGCTCTTTTACCCTGAGACTTACACTCTCAGGGTGAAAGACAATTACTCATTGTTCTCACTAAACCTCACAAAGAGGTGTCTTCCCCACCATTACTAGATGGATCCAATGGGCCATGCAGGAAGCAGGGATCAACACCTCCCAGTTTGAAGCTCACTCCATGAGGGGGGCCTTAGTTTCAAAATCTTTCTCATTGGGAGCTTATCTGGGGCATTTTCAATGCAGTGGATTGGTCTTCAGATTCTACTTTAAAAATCTGGCCTCTTTTACACTACCTATTCAGCATATGCACGGGGGATCTAATATGGATCCAAGCGGGGTACCATTTCAACTGACGGACTCGCTGGTAGACCCAGAGGGCCGATATGTAGCTTTAATGGGGTGGCTAGAAGGCCAGGTGGTCAGTATGATTGGTGTCTATGCTCCCAACGCAGAATAACCAGCATTCTTTGCGAGACTGAGCAACTGATGTGACGCAATACTTGATGGGCACCACTTTAGTGGGGGGTGACTTTAATAGTGTCGACGACACACTTCTAGATAGATCACACCCGCCATTGCGTAATTCCCAAGAAACGCGCGCCTCACTAGCATTTATGGCCTGGAGACAGGGGTGGGGACTGGTGGACACCTGGCAGACTTTGCATCCCCAAGATAGAGACTACTCCTACTTCTCGGCGGTCCACGAGGTTCATGCGCGACTAGATTCCTTCCTGTGCTCAGCAGACACGCAGCGTCAGGTCCATGCTACGAAATACTTAGCTCGCACAATATCAGACTATAATCCACTGGTCCTTTCCCTGGGATGGATGCACCCCGTATCAGCGATGCCAACGTAGAGGCTCAGTCCGGACACACTAGAAGACCAGGTCTTCCGCGAAGAGATCGGGGGGAAACAGCTGGCTACTTTGAGGCTAATTCGGGGACAGCCTCCTCGCCTAATGCCGAATGATACGCCTTCAAGGTGGTTCTGCGGGGCCAATGCATTACGCGCGCTACGGGGGTCAGGTGTGTCATCTCAAGAGAAGTGGAAGGAGCGGAGGCAACCTTTAGGGGGCTGGAACGCAGGTGACCATGACACCCAGAGCCCCAGCAGGCGCTAATAGAGGCTAAGTAGGATGTGGCGAGGCAGACAGAGAGGCTCAGATTCTTTGAATACATAAGTATCTAGAGCCCACCCAAGCTGAGCGAGACCATGTAGGAACGCTCCTAGCATGGCTAGCAAACCAGGTGAATTGGAGCTCGCCATTGGTGGAGATAGAGGACGAGACGGGGGTTAGACACTTGCGCAGGCAAAGGTCAACAAAGTCTTCGCCAGCTACTATGCACAACTGTATAGAAGGTCGAGATAGGGTGACCACGCAGACGCAAGGGAATACCTTGCGGACCTGATGATGGGGCAACTGGGTCCTGAAGAGGCGGAGGAGTTAGGTGCAAACATAACGCAGCAGGAGGTGCGGGTAGCCATCAAGGGAGTGGCAAGGAACAAAACCCTGGGCACAGATGGCCTACCGCCCGATATTTATGCAACGTATATGGAGGAGATGGACCCCAGACTGGTCACTATTTATTAGGAGGCCCTGGGAGCGGGAATAATGCTGGAGTGTACTAGAGAGGCCTTTATTGTCCCGGTGCCTAAGCCTGGGAAGGAATCGCACAACTACACAGCCTACAGGCCCTTAACCATGCTGAATATGGATTACAAAATCCTACGCAACATTCTAGCTATGCGCCTCCTCTCACATATGCCCAACGTGGTCCATGCAGACCAAGTGGGGTTTATCCCCGGACGGAACACAGCCATAAATATCAGGCAGCTCCTGGCAGTCATGGGCTCCAATGGGTATAATAAGCACAAGGCGGCGGTGCTCGCGGTGGACATTGAGAAGGCCTTTGACAGCCTCGAGTGGCCTTACCTCTAGGAGGTCTTGTCCAAGGTGGGACTGGGAGGAGAATTTTTGGCATGGGTACAGCTTTTGTATACGTCCCCCATGGCATGGGTGCGCACTGGACGAACCATTTCTGCCAGGCAGAAGACGGAGAGGGGTACGAGACAGGGGTGCCCCCTCTCCCTGCTCCTGTTTGCATTGGCCATGGAGCCGCTGGCGTGCAGGGCGCGTAGCGGACAGGATTACAAAGGTCTGAGGTTAGAGGAGATGCAACACTTCATAGCATTGTATGCGGACAACCTCCTACTGTTCCTCCGGGACACTGGGGGTGAGCTGTGAGGGGTGCAGAGAATGCTGGCCCGGTTCTGGCCGTATCTGGCCTCAAAGTCAACTGGAGGAAACCAGCTAATACCCCATGACAGCCAACGCCCTCTCGCCACCTGACCATGACCACCTGAAATGGGAGCCCAGCTGCCTGCAATATTTGGGAGTTAAAATATATCATGAACCGGTGGAGCTACTAGAGGGAAACGTGGGTAGAGCAATCAGGTCACTGAAGGCTGCAATGGAATTCTGGGATACACTGCCGTTGTCAGTGGCAGGACGGGTGGCAGCCGTGAAGATGGTTGCGCTCCTGCGCCTCCTGTACTACTTCGGGGCCCTGCCGGCGTGGATCCCGAGAGCAATGTTCAAAGATCTTGACTCACTACTCACATCATTTATTTGGGGAGCAGGGTGCAGACGAGTAGCGTTGACCTCCTTGCAGCATCCGATGGTGGCAGGAGGGCTAGCGGTCCCAGATCTGGAGGGTTATTATATTGCTGCCCCGTTGTCCTTGCTGATTCAGTGGCTGGCGGCAGGCCGTGACTCAGAACGGGAACAGTACCCAGCTGCAATGGATGCCACAACCCTAGCACAGATCCTCCTAAGGGCCCAACGGAGCACGTCCGCTGACACCATGGAAACCAGGGTGGTAGTGCGATGGTGGGCTAGATACTTGAGACCGGTTGGGGTCAGGATCCCCTACTCTCCAGACATATCGATCACAATGCTGCGATGGTTGCCACAGAGGGCTCATTGGGCGGGGTTAGAGGACTGGGAAGAGGCAGGACTTAAATCGATGGGCGACATGTACCAGGACTCCACCCTACTCCCTGTGAGAAGGAGGAAGACTCAGCCAAGCGGAAGTGGGACAAGACGGGCTGGGACGCCAGGGGAGAACGAAAGTAGCCAGCGGTCTAGTTGCTCTGGGGAAGCGTGACATCAGTATGTCCACGCAAACGGAGGACAATAAGGGCAGAGAGTTTGAAACAAGAGGGCGGAAAAGCGTGGATGTGGAGAGCAATGGAGAAGCCAAGAAAACGGAGCCCAGGAGTTGAGGAGAAAAAGACGAGGCACTCGAGGAGCAGAACGGAAGAGAACCCGAGGAGACCGGAGACAACAGAGGCAAGCGAGGAGCGGAACGGGAGGACCCCCTAAGACCCGAGGACACCGGAGATAACGTACAACGCAGACAAACCCAATGGCCCAAAGAAGGGAGAGGACACCCCGGGTCCCAACGCCACGGCGCTGCTTACCGGTCGTTTTGGTGGGGTTGGTGGGATGGCACAGGTAGATAGTCCACTGCTATTTCCTGCCGGCATTTCCCCAACACACCTCCTTTACTCCCTAAACAATCCCTTCACTGTATCCGCACAACGTTTGGTGATGGTAGCACGGCAAACCTATAGACGGACTGACATGAGCTAATCCCGGCATTTTCTTTGTTCTCCCTTTCCCCTTCTTTGGAGTATGCGGGAAGAAAACAAGCCCCAATGAGCCGGAAGTCCAGGACGCCCAGGAGTGAGAAGCGGGCCCATACCAGAGTTCAACTCTTAAAGATCCAGATACTTTTGTTTTCTTTCTGGAAGACCTGTCCAGATACTTTTGTTTTCTTTTTGAAGGCCTGTACAATATATGGAACTGTTCAATCTCACTTCACTGCAGAGGTTCCTGCAAAATAAAAGAATCCTTTTTGGTTAAATCCACTTACTGGCTACGTCCTGTTCATAACCCCTATACCTGGCCTTGAGCAACCTACACTCCCATTTGAAGAACTGCAGGTGGCATACGATTCACCAGGAGGCCACTTCCTTCAACACGGGCCCTCACCAGAAGGATTAGGCAACACTGGAGGGGGGGGAGGGAGGTACGGAACCGCAGGACCTGGCAGGATGTAGTTACAAATGGGGGTGGGGTCGCACACTACTCACACACCGGCGGTGTCGCCCCTAAGGACTCTGGTCAATGTAGAAAAGTGTTCGCGATGCATCATATTTCGATCTTTGCTGTCTTCGCCATCCCGAAAGATGATGCATCGCGAACACTTTACTACATTGACCAGAGTCCTTAGGGGCGACACCGCCGGTGTGTGAGTAGTGTGCGACCCCACCCCCATTTGTAACTTTAAAGCTCCCGTGAGCAGTGGGCTGACGAGCCTGGGATCCCGCACCTACGCGCCTGAGTGGTACTTGGTTTTGGCGTTTCGTGCTATCCATAATCAAGGCCCCCAGTACTTGAGAAAAAGATTTATTAGCTACGTCCCCACACGTACCCTGAGATCCTCCACTCTGTTTCAACTATCCCTTCCCCGTTTTAAACGTGCCAGACTTGGTGGTCAGTCGATCGCGGTGGTTGTGGCTCGCGCCTGGAATGCTCTTCCTTTTCACCTGCGCTCCACACCCACTGTAGCCGCATTCAAAAAACATCTGAAAACACATCTGTTTAATAGTGCTACTTAAGAGCCCTTTTTTATGTTCTGTTGTTTGCCTTTCTCTCTCCCGCGCCAGGATACTCCCCAGTAGCAGAGCGCGCTATAAAATGGTTTATAATAATACTATACCTGGCAGATATTGGCAGCCATCGGCAACCCCAGTACACGCCTATCCCTGCTGACGAGGGGTGATACCCCAAAACACGTGTCCAGGGATGGCGAAGACAGCGAAGATAGCAGAAGATCGAAAGATGATGCATCGCGAACACTTTACTGCATTGACCAGAGTCCTTAGGGGCGACACCGCCGGTGTGTGAGTAGTGTGCGACCCCACCCCCATTTGTAACTTTAAAGCTCCCGTGAGCAGTGGGCTGACGAGCCTGGGATCCCGCACCTACGCGCCTGAGTGGTACTATACCTGGCAGATATTGGCAGCCATCGGCAACCCCAGTACACGGCCTATCCCTGCTGACGAGGGGTGATACCCCGAAACACGTGTCCAGGGATGGCGAAGACAGCGAAGATAGCAGAAGATCGAAAGATGATGCATCGCGAACACTTTACTACATTGACCAGAGTCCTTAGGGGCGACACCGCCGGTGTGTGAGTAGTGTGCGACCCCACCCCCATTTGTAACCTGGCAGGATGTAGATAGGTAGCACTGTCATGAAGAAAAATCAAGACAGTTCCCTGCCTGTACAAGGCAATGAGAAAGGACATGCAGTAGCCACTAGAGCACTTGCGATTACAGTGGGAAGAGAAGTTGGGTAAACATATCCCAGAGGTGGGATGGGACAGGATCCTAGAGCGGACCCCGAAAGTATCTAGGAATGCGCGATTCAAATTGATTAATTTCTACATATTGCTCAGAGCGTACCTAACCCCGTCCCGCATTAGAAGTTACTTCGGCATTGACACAGCAGTGTGCCCGAGGTGCAGAGAGAGAGAAGCACATATCATCCACATATTCTGGAGCTACCCCACGCTGCAAGCCTTCTGCAGAGAGATTAGACAAGTGATAAGGGATCTCATAGATAGGGAGCTCCTGCACACCCCTGAGTATTTCTTACTAGGATGGTTCCCACACACGGCCAAAAACAAGGATTTGGCTTTTGTCCTGGCCAAAAGGGAAATAGCCAGAAACTGGAAGGCACTGGGAGGGCCTAGGATTGTTTCCTGGAGGAGGGCTCTAGAGAAATGGGCGGGCGGTAGGCAGATTGCTGCTCATGGAAGCTGGCTGAGGTATAGGGAAGATAGACGGGGCAAGGGCCTAGGAAAACTTAGTAAGTGAATTAGCAGCGTAGAGGCAAGATCACAGTGGAGCAGGCTCCCCACCACCAGCGGGTCCAGAAGGAAATGACGGACAAAGACACTAGGAACAGGGGCGACAGGCGCCGTAGTAAGCCAGAACCGGCGCTTTGCACACAAGAACCCAATAGTATTTGATGATTAGATTGTATCCACCTAAGCGCAACTCAAGGAGGGGGGTGGGGGTACTTATGTTCTGGGTAAGTTCTGAACAAATGCACCAGGAAATGATCACAGTGTGGTTTATGTTGTTTGAAGATGCACAATGCTTATGACTGTAGATGATGCAGTTGAAAACCAATAAAATCTGGTTGTAAAAACCTGTTACAATTTCTGGCATCTCTCATAGTGGAGAAGCTTTAAACCAGCCTAATCGTCGCCTCTGGTCCCGACATAGAAAGAAAAATTTCCTAGCTATTGTAGCGGAAAGGTTAAATTCTTTTAAGGACTTGGAGGCGAGGATTAGCCCACCCTTCTAAATTGGTTAATATACCCACCCTATATGATGTGCAAATACAATACTTGAAGTTGTCCAATTGTACAGTTATGAAGAACTGCTTCACAATTTATTGTCTTGATATGTTTGCTAGTATATTGTGTTGTTCCAAGCATAGTTTGATGACCTTGTGCTGACAAAGTTTGGGTAAAAAAATCCTTACGTCACTTATTTTTTTTCTCGGGGCAGATTAGAATAAGCAGGAGGGATCCTGGGGGATATTGAGTGAGTTTGCAGGAAGAAAGAGGAGGATAGAGCGTCTCCGACGAATCTTGAAAGTACATGCATTGTTGTGATTGCATGAACTGTTTCTTTCTTTTCTTTTCCCAAGGGATCATGGGAAATGTAGTTTAATGTTGATACATAATGTTTGATGGATGCTGTGTATTAAAGTGGATAAAGTAAAGCCTAATCCTCGCCTCCGAGTCCTTAATAGAATTTAAACTTTTCGTTACAATAGCTATCACATTTTTCATTGTGTGGTATGGTCTTGGCACTTGAATGGCTGCAAAACAGTTAGAGCAGGGGGGTCTGGTGAATTGTTGAGTGGTGTGTGTGTCCATGTACAGTGTGGCATTTGTCAGTAATATAGGAAAGTCAAAGCTTGTATATTCACTCATGCAAAGACTGAACATCACTAATGTGTCGCCAGTATGACCATATCATGACAGGAAATGCCTTAGATAGAAATAGTGCTGTAATGTGTTGGGAAGGCCCTGCTCGAGGATGAGAATTGCTTGAATAAATAACAGGCCCAGATATTAGAATTATGGAAACTGGTGAATCCACTAACAGAATTATGGAAGGCACCAATGCTGCAGTCTGTCATTGATAGAATGCTTAGTGCTAGCATGCAACCTATTTGTCAGTGCTCCTGTTTCTTTGATAGATTGTTTAAATGAGACACAGAGAGATGAAGCAGTTACCTAATATCGCATAGTCTTAGGAAGAGAGGAACAGATATTGGAACACAAGTATGCAGGTTCTGGAATCTCCAATTAGACCAATAGTTCACATCTTCTCCTGAGTACTAGTATTTGGGTGGGAGAAGGAGCTAAACGCTGAGGGTTGTGAACAGGTTGTTGAACTGCTAGCTTGTGAAGCCCTGGTACTGGAATGAGTTAAGGGGTCAGCAGTACCTGAATAATTGATTGGGAGCACAAGTCCTTAGTGCTGTAGGCACTTGGGATGCTGTATAGATATTAACCCTCTACATTTCTTGGGTGTTTTTGTAGCTACTGTATTAAGAGTAATTTGGGGGAAATGAGTAACATGAATTTTATGACTGCGTGTGATTGTTAAAATTGAATTAGAATCAGTTCTATTGTTAAATTTGAATTAGAATCATTTAATGTGGAGCTTAAACCCCAAGTCAAAGTGCTTTGGATGATGCATTTATCTGACTCCCTTAAGAGACACACACTTGGATTTGACCATCTGAACAGTCCCCTATTCTAAACCATAGAGCAGTTCTGTGACCATGTACTCTCTACCAACAACCCTACTTTAGAGAACCTTTTCTTGCCTGTAGTGTAGCTTGTAACCAATATAATTCTGGTCTGCAGAGTAGTGGCGAGCCCTTGACTTTCTTGTTTGCCAAGTAGTTCGTACTGAAGACACGTTTCATTTAATTTCATTTCAGAAATCTTTATTCAGCTATATTCCAAGCCATAAAAGAATACATTTTAAAAGACAAAGAATTTCTGATTTAGAAAAATAAGTGATATAATCGATATTTCTTAAAATAGGAAAAGAAAAAACAATTTACAAATGTCCAAGTGAAAACCTCATAAAATTCATATCACCGCCCTAGACACAACAATGATTAAATAAAATTTAAAAAATCTACATTCATGCTGCCACGTGGCATCATTTTTAGACATCTATAAATATTTAATGCAATGATAAGATGTAATACGAACTCATTTCCCAACAATATTCCTAAGTCGAACTGAAGAGGAGATATACCTAGAAACCATCAGACAAATAAATTCATCCTTTAATAGCTGGAGAGAGTGCAAAGCTGCCTGGCACCTTCTTATTTTTAAGTATTTTAAAAGTGGTATTAAAATGGAGTGCCTTGGGTTGATGTTAAAATTGCAAAAGAACATAA
Organism: Lissotriton helveticus; assembly: GCF_964261635.1. NCBI lineage: Eukaryota > Metazoa > Chordata > Amphibia > Caudata > Salamandridae > Lissotriton > Lissotriton helveticus. Next base: position 252,104,747 of record NC_136073.1, read on the forward strand.
AGTGCAACGTTACCCTGCTTCGATTGTGAATCACATGGACATACATCCAATCCGGCATCTGTATATACATTTCGTGGATATGAAACCAGTAGATGTGAGGTTCCAAACCTAAACCTTATAAGGTAATATAATTTGACATGGCTAAAGTAAAAAGAAAGGTAAGGCTCAGTCCCTATTGAACAAACCAAAAGTGAGTGGTCAAAATCCTTTCTTTTTCCCATCTCCTGCGTATCTCTTTTCAGGTACGAGTACGCCATATATTCTTTCTTTAACTTGGCCCTTGGTATTTTAGCAATATTTACTGGGTTGTCAAAGCAATCTGACAAACCCAAGTTCCTCAATTGGGCTTTACCATAGGAAAGCCAAGGGATTTTCCTTGCCCACTCAAGTTTTAAACAATCTGTGATGATAGCATGGTTCAAAACTGTTTCTTCTTTTGCCCAGATATTATACCGCAGTAAAAAAGGCGCTAATTGTATTCGAAAGGATAGGGGAATCACGGCAAATTCACTATGACACATGGTGGCTGGGGTACTTTGTGGAAGGGTCAGCAAGCGTTTCAAAAACATATTTGCCGCTCGCTGAAGGCCTAAAATATTGCATGAGCCCCAGACTCGTGCGCCATATAGAGTGGCAGCGCACGTGCGAGCCTTATAAATCTCAATTATTACATTTAAGGGGTGTGAGCTTAGTTTTATAGCAAATCTAACAATGTCTTCCAGATTTTGATTAAAACCCCTAATCCTTGTCTCCATTAGCTGCAACCATGTGCTTTTTGAGTCAAAAATAACTCCTAAGTAAGAAAAAGTGGGCACATGAAGCAATTTCTCACGGTCTATAAAAAATGTCTTTACAGTGGTAGGATGTTAACCCAGCACCATGATCTGAGATTTTGCAACATTAGTCTTGAGGCCAAGGTCACTCATACAATTATTAAAACCAATTAAAAGTTGTTGGAACCCCAGCCCGGTTCAAGACATTAAAACACAGTTGCATATAATAAAGCCGGCAATAACCTTCAGCCTATCTGGGGTGCATCCACGTGCCCATTTATAATAGAAATTTCCAGATCATTTATATACAGACAAAAGAAAAATGGGGCAAGCACACAGCCCTGGCGGACTCGACAGTTCATTTTAATTGGGGCAGTAAGATGTTCCATATCGGACCCTCCCAGTGACCTCCCAATGCATAGCAGCTAGAAAATGCACAATTGATGGCTCTATGCTCATCACCTACATCTTTTCCCAGAGCTTTCCTCTCTGCACCCAATCAAAGGCAGATGGCAGGTTCATAAGCCCTAAATAAAGGGAACCTGGCTTAGCTAAAGTGTATTTGCCTGTGACCAGGTGCAGATTGAGGCACTGTTCAACCGTCCCCAGGCCTCTCCTAAAACCACATTGGATGTCAGAGAGCTTGCCCTTCTCTGTTACCCAAACCTCCAGTCTTTCTAAGATTACTCTGCCCATGATCTTGCAGGTGATATTGGCCGGTAACATTTCGGATCACCCCTATTGCCCTTTTTAAAAATGGGGACTATTGTCACAGTCCTCCAGGAGTTAGGAGATCCATGAGCTGCTGCATAGCAGCTTAAAATATTTGTTAGTAGCGGAAGCCACAGGGGTGTGTGTGAGGAAGAGCATTCTGGGAGCCCAGCAATGGAACACTTTCCCCATTACTTTTCCCTGTCTCCTCTCCTGTATTTGCAGAACTTGCCCGAGGAGTGCTGGTCCTTTAAGGCATCAGGCTTCCCAGGTCAGCTGACTGGGTCACCTGGTGCAGAGGGCTTCAAAGTGGAAGCCGCCAGAGAGAGCGGGCGTTCACTGGGACCAATGGACGGAGAACGCCAGGAGAAGACGCTTGCGAGGACGTACCTGGTGACCCCGTGGGATAAAGCAGGAAGCCTTCAAGGGGAGCAGGAAGACTCGCCAGCCGAGGGGAAGAACCGGAGCGGAACGGAGCCAGATGAGGAAACAGACGGGCAGCCAGACCCTACCTGGCAACGCGAAGACTCGAGCCACGGCCCTGGAGGGACGTGGCTACACAAGGTACGGGGACGGTTTTGCTCAGTGTGGGGCCGCGCACTAGAGGGACCTAGAGGGGGGAGTAAAAAGGGGAGATAAAGACCCTGGCCCGTCTTCTGCGTATTAACGCGCATTGCATGGCGTGAGACACTGGTGACGGTAGAGGTGGCAGTCCCCTACACTTTCCCTGATTCCCTGCGCCAATGTTGTGGATAGCAAACAACGCCCTTACAGTTTTTTTTGGTTTCTTTCCCTCCTTATGGTATCAACGGGCCACGGTCGCCAAGCATAGAGCCACCGGAACTCCCAACTTTCGCCAGAAATTCAAGAGGAGCGCCGGAGCCATACTACAACTCCCAGAATCCCTTGCACCAAAGACAGTGGTTTAACTTTCTGTTTTCAATTTTCTTTTGGACCAAAGACTCTATCACATAAAAGACTTTGTCTGGTACATCCTGTTGACAATAAAACCCTTAAATAGAAACCTTGGTATCCTGGTCTGCTTCTCCACCGCGCCACACGTGGTGTCAGAAGTGGGATCTTAGGTCGCCTCCAAAATGGAAAATCTTATCCAGCAGTTAATTCGCGGCCAGGAAAAGCTGGAATGGGCGGTGGAGAAACAAATGTCCTCTGCCAATGCAGACCGGGAACTTATAAAAGACGGCTTAGCAAACCATGCCGACCAGATGTTGAAAGTGGCTGATGATTTTAGGGATCTAACCACGCAACTGCAAATACGTGCGGGTACCGGTCCCAATGTCTCACTACAAAAGTACGCTACTGGATAACATCCCGATGCCTTTCTTCTTAATTTTGAAAGGGCAGCAAGGGCCTCTGGATGGCCCGAAGCTAAGTGGCCTTTTTTCCTAGCCCCTCTCCTTACTGGAGAAGCCCAAGCTGCTTACCAAGTAGCCAACCCCAATGGTAACACACCATACACTGAAATTAAAGAACCTATCCTAGACCACATGAGTATGGACGCTGAGGCCTATAGGGTAAAATTCCGAAAAGAAAGAGGCACCTCATCAGACAATCCGAAAACCTTGTACTTTGTTTATGTTTGTTTATGTTTATGTTTTTTGCAATTTTTATAGCGCACAACTACCCGGAGGTGTCTCGGCGCTTGGTTTACAGAACGTTAGCTGAGGCAGAAATTAATGTGAGAAAAACCAGGTTTTTAATTTCTTCCTAAAACTGATAAGTGTTGGAGCTAGTTTGATGTAAAGGGGAAGTGCGTTCCAAAGTTTGGCTGTGGAGATCGTAAAGCATCTATCACCCCAGTTAGCTTTCCTTGTTCGTTGAACTTTGAGCAAGTGAGCTGAGGAGGAGCGGAGCGTTCTTGAATTTTCGAGTGGGCAGAGAGCATCTTTAAGAAACTGTGGGCCTAAATTATTGGTGGCTTTGTAGGCAATACACAGTGCCTTAAACTTTGTACGGCTTCTGACTGGGAGCCAGTGCAGTTGTTTGATATAAGGGGAAATGGGAGTGAATCTAGGAATGCCCAGTAGGATTCTGGCTGAGGCATTCTGAACTAGCTGTAGCCTATTGAGGACTTTTTCCTGGGCGTTCAGAAGAAGGGCATTGCAATAATCTGTTTTGGCAAAAACCAAAGTGCTGATAAGGGTTTTACCGGCTGAAGTGGGAAGGTAGGGTAAGAGTTTTTTTATTTTTTTGAGGGTAAAGAAGGATGAGGAGACCACAGAGTTGACAGGATGATGGAAAGTCATTTTATTGTCAAACGTGACTCCAAGGTTACGAACCTTAGGTTCTGGTGGTGATCCCATCTCAATTGGCCACCATTGCGGGGACCAAGTGGGTTCTAGTTTCCCGAATGTCATCACCTCTGTCTTGTCAGAGTTTATTTAAGACAGTTTGACAGTTTGATGACATCCAGGAACTGATTGCCATTCCATTTTGGAAGTTTGCGGCAACTGTCGCTCCGTTGTTGTGTACGGATAGCACCAATTGGGTGTCATCAGCATAGGTCGTGAGGGCAATGCCGTAAGATTTAATCACCCTCGCTAAGTCCGAAACATAAATGTTAAACAGTGTCGGACTTAGCGAGGAGCCCTGTGGTACTCCGCAAGGAAGGGTGAAAGTATGGGAAGTGAAAGTGCCCATCTTTACTGTCTGTGAGCGATTGATTGGGAAGGAGGCAAGGAGTTCTTTGGCCTTGTTCTGAATGCCTATCGCTGAGACACGGTCGATCAAAGTGGCATGATCGACCGTGTCAAAGGCTGCAGAGAGATCCAGCAGTATTAACACTGCAGCTCCTCCTTTATCCAATGTCATCCTTATTTCGTCTGCCGCTTTTATTAGCGCAGTTTCAGTTCCATGGCCCTGTCTAAACCCAAATTGGGTGTCATCCAGTAAATTGTTGTTGTCTATGAATTTGGAAAGTTGTATATTCATAGTTTTTTCGAATACTTTTGCTGGAAAGGGAAGACAAGCTATGGGACGATAACTAACTGGGAGAAGAGGATCAAGAGTGTTTTTTTTAAAAGTGGCTTAATAATAGCCTCTTTCCAAACTGATGGGTATACGCCGGTGGTGAACATAGCATTGCAAATGTTCATCAAAGCGGGGGAAATGGCTTCTGGGATGAGATTGAGAATGGCAGGAGGGCACGGGTCTGAGGGCGATCCAGATTTTGTGTTGGAAATTAGACGTCGAATTTGCTCCTCCGTGGCTGCTTCGAAAACCGAAAAAATAGGAGCATTGGAAGGCAGAGATTGGTTGGTAGTGGTAGTGGGGGGTGATTTAGTGGTAAAGGCTGAAAAAATAGAGGTGACTTTATCTTGAAAAAAATTAGCAAGGGAATTGCAGAGGACTTGCGATACATCAGGACGAGGGGCAGGGGGATTAGAGAGTTGAGTAACAACTTGAAATAATTCTCTTGCGGAATTTTTTGCTTGATTGATTTGGGAGGTATAGTAGCTGGTTTTTTCAGAGGTGATGAGGTCTTTATATTTGGAGAGGGCGCATCTGTATGTGATTTTATCAGTGGGGTTGTAGTAGCGGCGCCAATGTCTCTCCAAGTTCCTGCAGTATTGTCTCTGAAGACGTAGGGATTCCGTAAACCAAGGGGCAGAAGGGAGCTTTCTGCTATGTAGGGAAGTTTTTAACGGTGCTAGTTTATGACAAGCCGTGTCTAGGCTGTTAAGGTAATTATTAGAGGCTAGTGACGGGTCTGGTTCAGTGGGGATGATAGTGTCAGACAGCATAGAAGCAAGATGAGAAGTGTTGATATTTTTCCAATCTCTAAAGGAGATGGGAGAGGATGATACATTAGATGATGACAGGGGTTTGAGTTTTATGGCGAAGCAGACTGCAGAGTGATCAGTCCAAATGAGAGGGATCACATCTGAAATCAAGATATACGGATTGCTAGTGAATATCCCATCTAAGGTATGGCCGGCTTTATGTGTAGGCTGATTAACAATTTGCTGAAGGTCCACTGCTAGAAGATCGTTGGTAATAGCGATGGTATCAGGGTCATAGATAGATTCAAGATGGAAATTGAAGTCTCCCAGTATGGTAAAATGTGGTGCTCCAGCCGTGACTTCAATTATGTTGTTAAGATTGATAAGGAATTTAGATCTGGGCCCAGGAGGGCGGTAGAGTAACATGCCTATGAATGATTGACTGCCGGAGAGGCTGATTGAAAAGGAGAAGGCTTCGCAATCTTTATAGTTAAGATTGGTGATTTTAACTTTGAGACGATTCCTGTAAAGGATGGCTATCCCTCCACCCTTTTTTTTGATTCTGTCCAATCTGTGCACGCAGTAATTTTCAGGGGAGGCTGCTTTAAAATCAGGGCCTGAAGAGTCATCACCCCAAGTCTCGGTGATAAATAATAGATCAAGGTTATATGATTCAATAAATTCTAAGATTTCAGTTTTGTGTTTAGGAACGGAGCGAACGTTAATAAGTGCTGCTATAACCTGAGGTGCATGCAGGACATTTAAGAGGACCTACCATAGGGTCGGAATGTAACAAGTAAGGTAAAGGATGTGGAAGGTTTACCGGAGTTTGTAGGTTTTGAAGTTGAGCTGAGGTGTATTTGAGCAGAGTCGAGGATTGAGCAAAGCAAGGCACTGCCGGGGCAGGGGGGGGTGACCCTGGGCCCGGCCTCGGCGCGGACGAGCTTGCCTTAAGCGCGCAATCGTCGTGCCCGCTGCGCTCGCCCGCTGCGCTCGCCCGCTGCGCTTCAGGTAGGTGTGCATGCTTTATGGCAGTGGGGGAGTTTAGACGGGGGCGTGACCAGCACACGTGGGCGTGTCCAATGGGACCCGAAAATGGCGGCAAGATTGAAAATATTCACCCGCTACAGCGCTAAAATCCGCTGTGCGGGAGTGAGCGTGGCTGAAGATCGGGTGCCAGGGGATCAGTAGCAATTAAGAACACAAGTAATCACAATCAATTTTAAAAACAAGCTATCTCTTCTCCCGGCTATTTCGCCTCAGGAGAGTGCTGTAAGTGCAGCGCTCGTTCTCAGCGCGCACTTATGTACCTGGTAGTGGGGGCGTGGCCAGCACACGTGGGCGTGTCCTATGGGACCCGAAAATGGCGGCAAGATTGAAAATATTCACCCGCTACAGCGCTAAAATCCGCTGTGCGGGAGTGAGCCTGGCTGAAGATCGGGTGCCAGGGGATCAGTAGCAATTAAGAACACAAGTAATCACAATCAATTTTAAAAACAAGCTATCTCTTCTCCCGGCTATTTCGCCTCAGGAGAGTGCTGTAAGTGCAGCGCTCGTTCTCAGCGCGCACTTATGTACCTGGTAGTGGGGGCGTGGCCAGCACACGTGGGCGTGTCCTATGGGACCTGAAAATGGCGGCAAGATTGAAAATATTCACCCGCTACAGCGCTAAAATCCGCTGTGCGGGAGTGAACGTGGCTGAAGATCGGGTGCCAGGGGATCAGTAGCAATTAAAAACACAAGTAATCACAATCAATTTTAAAAACAAGCTATCTCTTCTCCCGGCTATTTCACCTCAGGAGAGTGCTGTAAGTGCAGCGCTCGTTCTCAGCGTGCACTTATGTACCTGGTAGTGGGGGCGTGGCCAGCACACGTGGGCGTGTCCTATGGGACCCGAAAATGGCGGCAAGATTGAAAATATTCACCCGCTACAGCGCTAAAATCCGCTGTGCGGGAGTGAGCGTGGCTGAAGATCGGGTGCCAGGGGATCAGTAGCAATTAAGAACACAAGTAATCACAATCAATTTTAAAAACAAGCTATCTCTTCTCCCGGCTATTTCGCCTCAGGAGAGTGCTGTAAGTGCAGCGCTCGTTCTCAGCACGCACTTATGTACCTGGTAGTGGGGGCGTGGCCAGCACACGTGGGCGTGTCCTATGGGACCCGAAAATGGCGGCAAAATTGAAAATATTCACCCGCTACAGCGCTAAAATCCGCTGTGCGGGAGTGAGCGTGGCTGAAGATCGGGTGCCAGGGGATCAGTAGCAATTAAGAACACAAGTAATCACAATCAATTTTAAAAACAAGCTATCTCTTCTCCCGGCTATTTCGCCTCAGCAGAGTGCTGTAAGTGCAGCGCTCGTTCTCAGCGCGCACTTATGTACCTGGTAGTGGGGGCGTGGCCAGCACACGTGGGCGTGTCCTATGGGACCCGAAAATGGCGGCAAGATTTAAAATATTCACCCGCTACAGCGCTAAAATCCGCTGTGCGGGAGTGAGCGTGGCTGAAGATCGGGTGCCAGGGGATCAGTAGCAATTAAGAACACAAGTAATCACAATTAATTTTAAAAACAAGCTATCTCTTCTCCCGGCTATTTCGCCTCAGGAGAGTGCTGTAAGTGCAGCGCTCGTTCTCAGCGCGCACTTATGTACCTGGTAGTGGGGGCGTGGCCAGCACACGTGGGCGTGTCCTATGGGACCCGAAAATGGCGGCATGATTGAAAATATTCACCCGCTACAGCGCTAAAATCCGCTGTGCGGGAGTGAGCGTGGCTGAAGATCGGGTGCCAGGGGATCAGTAGCAATTAAGAACACAAGTAATCACAATCAATTTTAAAAACAAGCTATCTCTTCTCCCGGCTATTTCGCCTCAGGAGAGTGCTAAGTTAAAGGCTGCTGCTGATAAGTGGCTAAAACCCCAGCTACACTCCAAAGATGATATCATGGCAATGATATATTTGGAACAATTCCTCGAGGCTCTCCCATATCCTATTCAGAGGTGGCTTAAACAACATCACCACCTTAGCCCGGAACAAGCTGTAGAGATGGCCACAACGTTTCACAGAGCTCAACCTAGGGCGTTACCTTGGGACACTGACAAGACCTCAAAGCCCATGGGTGGTGTGGGTAAGCAGGAATAGAAACCAGTCAAACCTGCCATAGAAGGGGTGAAACCTAAACCATTCAAACTAGAACCTCCTCCACTTCGTAACCCACAATGTTTTGAATGCGGCGAGTGGGGTCATATCGCTAGGAATTGTCCCAGGAAGAAAACCCAAGAAGAGCCCATGGACATTGGCTGTATACCCCGTTCCATTCTATATTCTGCGGAAATGGGTCCTAGCTTTCGCGTAAGTGTACAGGTAGAGGGGACAACAGTTAAGGCTTTGCTTGACTCCGGATGTAAGCAGTCCGTGATTCTGCAGTCCTTGGTGACTGCTTCAAAAGGGGTAATCAAGGGAACAGTGCCTATAAGGTGTGTACATGGAGATGTGAGGGCCTATCCCTTGATAGGGATACCCGTAACACTTCCTACAGGGCAGACCTTAGACATTAGACTTGGGGTTGTTCCTACTCTACCAGAACATATGATAATAGGGCAGGACAACCCGTCCTTTTTGTTTCTTTTAGAGGAAAAACTACAGAGGCGCCTTTTGTCCACGTCAGCCCATTCATCCCTCCTAACTCAGGCCCCCTGGCTCATTGATACCAGTTTCAGGTATGCACAAAAAAATGACCCAACCCTCCGGCCAGCTTGGGAACAGGCAGAGCAAGCCTCTCAATCATCCTCTTTTACTTACCCGTCTTTTCAGATACAGAATGAACTGTTGTATAGGGTAGGAAACCAGGGAGATAACCCTCAATTGATAGTGCTTCAGGCATTTAGGGAGCAGGTTCTTTTCTTTGCTCACTCGCATCTATTGGCTGGATTCAGAGGGGCACAAAAGACCATTCAGATGTTGCTACAACATTTTTACTGGCCTGGAATATTTTCACATGTCACTAAGTTCTGTCAGGAATGCGAGGTCAGCCAGAAAAAGAATCCGTATAAACCCCCGGCGGTTCCTTTGCAACCTCTCCCGGTTGTAGGTAACCCATTTGAAATGGTTGGTATGGACCTTATAGGGCCCCTTCCATGCACCAAAAAGGGTCATGTGTATGCCTTGGTCGTGGTGGATTACGCCACGAGGTATCCGGAAGCCTTCCCTTTACGAACTCCTACAACCCAGAATATTTCAGAAAAGCTAATGGAACTGTTTCCCGGGTTGGGTTCCCCAGGGAAATTCTTACAGATCAGGGGACTCCTTTCGTTTCAAAGTTAATGGGCCAAATATGTAAAACACTGGATATCTCCCACATTAAGACATCTGTCTACCATCCCCAAACGGATGGTCTATGTGAGCGCTACAACGCCACTCTTAAACTGACCCTAAAGAAACTTTTATCTGTAGAGGGGAAAGAGTGGGACATGTTCCTTCCGTTGGCCTTATATGTGGTAAGGAGTCAGGTTCAGTCTAGCTTAGGCTGTTCCCCATTCCAACTACTATATGGAAGGGAACCAAGAAGTCTCCTAGAGATTACTAAGGAAGTTTGGGAGCAAGAAAAGGAGGAAGACACGAAATCCTTTCTTGAGTATACCAAAGGCCTGCGCTCAAAACTACACAAACTAAGGGAATTCGCTGATTCAAACCCAGAGAAAGCACAAACAAAACAACAAATACTGTACAACAAAGGAAGAAGTGGCGACAGTTATCTGTAGGAGACTGGGTTTTGGTCCTTCTGCCTGCTGCCATAGGAAAAACCAAGTCAGGGTGGCATGGGCCCTATAAAGTGACAGAAAAGGTCGGGCTAACCTCCTACAAGGTACAGGTCAACCCCAGAAAATGTCAACTATACCATATAAATCTTCTCAAGAAGTGGATAGGTCCCCCTCCCCAAGACGCACAACACGTCGAGGACCTCTCCCCTACCACGTCTACAGTGAGACGATTGGTTATTAATCCGGATTTAACCAAGGAACAGGAAGGGACCCTTCAGAAAACACTAACCCCTTTTGAACAGGTCTTCTCTGACTTGCCAGGGAGAACTTCTCTAGCAGAGCACGCTATCAACACTCAGCCAGGGAAAATAGTTAAACAAAAACCATATAGAATACCGGCTGCAAGGAGGCAGGCAATAGAAAAGGAAGTAGAAAGTATGCTGGATCTAGGGGTTATCAAACCATCAAAAAGCGAATGGTCTTCCCCTATAGTATTAGTGCCAAAACCGGATGGGCCAGTGCGCTTTTGCATTGATTTTCGCGCTGTGAATACCATCTCTAAGTGTGACTCATACCCCATCCCTAGGGTGGATGAACTTATAGAGAAATTAGGGGAGTCACAGTTCATCACTACTCTTGACCTTACCAAAGGTTATTGGCATGTACCACTCAAACCGGAGGACAAAGAAAAGACTGCCTTCGCTACCCTCAGTGGCTTATACGAATTCACGGTCCTACCCTTTGGGTTGCATGGGGCACCTGCCACTTTCCAACGACTAATGAACCAGGTATTGCAAAACCACCAGGAATATTCCTCAGCTTACCTGGATGACATAGTTATATTTAGCCCTGACTGGGACACCCATCTGCAGCATTGTACCCAAGTATTTACCGCCCTTCAAAAGGCTGGTTTGCATGTTAATACAAAGAAATCAAGAGCAGCTTTTAGAAAGGTAAAATACCTGGGTTATCTCTTGGGAAATTGAGTCTTTAGAGCCTCAGTCAGAGAAGGTGAAAGCGATAGTGGAGGCCCCTTTTCCCTCCACAAAAAAAGAAGTCCGAGCATTCCTGGGGCTCCTTGGTTATTATAGGCGCTTCATACCCCAATACTCTGAACTGGCGACGCCTTTGACTAATTTACTCCAGAAGAATGTCAAGAGCAGGGGCCTCCACCAACCCACACCAAGTGCTAGGAAGGCTTTTAAGGACTTAAAAACAGCCATAACAACTGACCCTGTTCTCCGCTCTCCCGATTTTTCAAAACCCTTCTTACTACATACAGATGCATCCAAACATGGTCTGGGTGCCGTATTGTCCCAAGCTTCACCAGAAGGCATTGAACATCCTGTCCTTTTTATAAGTCGGAAATTGTTTCCTAGGGAGCATAAATACCCTATAATCGAGAAGGAGTGCCTCGCCATTAAATGGGCAGTTGAGAAACTCCGATACTATTTAGAGGGTGCCCACTTCCTACTCTTTGCTGATCATGCCCCATTGCTATGGATGAGTTGCAATAAGGGGAACAATCCACGCATTCTCCGGTGGTTCCTCTCCTTACAGCCCTACTCTTTTGAGGTCATCCACCGGAAAGGTACAGAGAATGCGAATGTTGACTTTCTTTTGCGTTTTCCATTGTTCCCCGACCGTGAACAAACTGGGGTAGGGGTGTGTGAGGAAGAGCATTTTGGGACCCCAGCAATGGAACACTTTCCCCATTACCTTTCCCCGTCTCCTCTCCTGTATTTGCAGAACATGCCCGAGGAGTGCTGGTCCTTTAAGGCGTCAGGCTTCCCAGGTCAGCTGACTGGGTCACGTGGTGCAGAGGGCTTCAAAGTGGAAGCCGCTAGAGAGAGCGGGCGTTCACTGGGACCAACGGATGGAGAACGCCAGGAGAAGACGCTTGCGAGGAAGTACCTGTTGACCCCGTGGGATAAAGCAGGAAGACTCTCCAGCCGAGGGGAAGAACCGTAGCGGAACGGAGCCAGACGAGGAAACAGACGGGCAGCCAGACCCTACCTGGCAACGCAAAGACTCGAGCCACGGCCCTGGAGGGACGTGGCTACACAAGGTACAGGGACGGTTTTGCTCAGTGTGGGGCCGCGCACTAGAGGGACCTAGAGGGGGAGTAAAAAGGGGAGATAAAGACCCCGGCTCGTCTTCGGCGTATTAACGCGCATTGCATGGCGTGAGACACTGGTGACTGTAGAGGTGGCAGTCCCCTACACTTTCCCTGATTCCCTGCGCCAATGTTGTGGATAGCAAACAACGCCCTTACAGGGTTTTTTTTGTTTCTTTACCTCCTTATGTTATCAACGGGCCATGGTCGCCAAGCATGAGGCCACCGGAACTCCCAACTTTCGCCAGAAATTCAAGAGGAGCGCCGGAGCCATACTACAACTCCCAGAATCCCTTGCACCAAAGATAGTGGTTTAACTTTCTGTTTTCAATTTTCTTTTGGACCAAAAACTCTATCGCATAAAAGACTTTGTCTGGTACATCCTGTTGACAATAAAACCCTTATATAAAAACCTACGTATCCTGGTCTGCTTCTCCACCGCGCCACAGTGTGTTGGCCAGAAACAAATCTGAGGGGATGCCGTCGGGGCCAGAGGCCTTATTCCTCACAGTCTGACTTAAGACCCTTTCTACCTCGTCGAATGTCGGAGGTGCCACATTTAATGCCACAAAATTAATATTGATACTAAAAGCAGAATCACTAGTAGTTTTATACAAATTTGAGAAATGCTCGACCCAAGTCTCGGGCATAATTGCCACATCAATGTTGCCACTGTTATTCGCATTGAAATGATCTTGGTAAACAGTTTGTAAGAAAACTTTAGAGTATCTGTTCTGGCAGCAGGCTATGTGCAGTTGTTCCCAAGCTTCCTGTCTAATTTTTAGCTTGAGTTTCTGTAGTGCCTGCTTGTAATCATGGCGTAACTGTTTTACCTCTGTTAAATTTCGGGGTTTTATTTTGTTTAATTTGTTATGACAACAAGTACAGTCAGCATTAAACCATCTTTTGTTATTCCGTGAGCTGGGCATAGAGTTCTTAGTTAAAGTGGCATTTACAGTCTCAATTATTGCCATGAAAAATGTTACCATAACTGGTGGATTTATAGTATCTTCCAGGCAAGCTAAAACATGAGTCAAGTTTGTTGTTATGATTTGATGTAAGACCCGATCAGGATTGATAGTGGACCACTTCCTGAGTAGCCCTTTATTGTTATCATAAATTAATTGGTCTGATCTAATGAGTGCGGGTTGCACATCAGTTTCAGTCACCATCTCAAGAGAGATGGGATAGTGATCGCTATAAAACATTCTGTAAATAGTAAAAACCAGGGAGGGAGATTTAAAATACTCAGAAAAAGCAATAAAATCAATTAAAGTGCCATGGACTCTACCATTGTATGTTGATATATCAGTTTCTGAAGAATCCATGAGTTCCACAGTGAGAAAGAGGGAAAATGCGGATAATATTGAATTAAAGGTATTACCACATGGATTATGATTAAAGTGACAACTACCCTCAGTATTCCCAGGTACCAGGTGGCAAGCCCCCTGATTTAAAAGAGGGCATCATTTACAATTGAAATCACCTCCCCACATCACTATGAAATACGTTTTTACCTCCTCAATATAACTTGACAAAGCGTGTTCCAAATCTAAGGCAATGCCTGTGTTTCTAACGTTAAAGTTATTATGATAGAAATTTACAAGTATCAGTGTCAGATTTCGCCTGAGGGAAATATTGATAATCTGAAAATGTGATGAGTCGCACTTAATCTTACCCAGACTACCATTTATTGTTGTTGAGACCAGAGTTAATAAACCACCTTTTGCATGCCCGCCCAAGGAGACCGTGCCTGGGGTAAAAATCGAATAAAATCCATTCATGTGGGCAATGTCACGCGACCATGTCTCCTGAAAGCATACTATACTGTAGTTCTCAATAAAAGCAGCCCAATCCTTGATTTCTAGTTTATGCGACAAACCTGTGATATTCCAAAAAAGACTATCACAAGTTGCCAAAATATTCGGACCAGTGGGCCCCTCTGCTAAAGTGGACAAAAGTGAGACATTGCCCTCTTCGGGCCCAATGTAATGTAATGCCACATCAGATTCCAACTCTCGGCACGACAAAACATTAGATGATGATACATTGCTCTCTGGTAGTACATGGAGCATACAACTAACTAAATCAGAAATCTCGGGGGAAACAAAATCATCAGAACTACACATATAAACATTTGGCATTTCTTCTCTAGAAGTGACATTATGGGATACAAAAAATTCCCTACAAAGAGGTTATTATCTATCATGCTCGCAGCAGGTTGCAATGACTTAACCATCCTTGATTTCTCAGTATTAGGCAATATGTGTAGTGGACTAAAATTTACCCCGGACAAGACCCTGCCCTCACAAAATAGTCAATCTACATAATCTAATGAAGAAAAACGATTAAAAGTTGAGATAGCAAAGGCGGATGACATGTTAGCAGCTATATGTTCGGGGCCAGGACCTCTTTTTATTTCTGGCTTGTAAAAAACCCCAAGGGAACTGCCTCAATGGGACTTCTCCCGTTACCAACCAAGGAAAGCCTATCCATAAGCCAGTGGACCAGGGATCTGTCCCTAAAATTAACAACAATACAGTCCCCTGAATCTATTTTTGCCTGATAGCCTACCCATGACACCCGTTCAACATTATTTATGTTGTAGTACAGTGCACTACTACTAGTCCAATCCGCAGTTTTTGCCAACCAGTGAACAGTTTTATTCTTAAGCTGTTTCCAGCCTTCCTCTTTATCTGCTGGCAAAGGTGGAGCATTTTTCAGGACAATGACATATGGTGTAGTGTCTGGCGGGAGATGTAATGTTCTTTTGACGTTTTTCCGATTACCACTTAAAGATGTAATGTGTTGGCCATCTGCAGGGTTAAGTCCTCCAGACTCTCTCTGCCTAAGTGTTAGACTTGGCTGCCCCTCATCCCCTGTTTGCACTTCAACTGACTGTGGCAAAGCTGTGTGAGTCGTGATCTGAGGAAGTTTTGCGGGACAATTTTCAGCTAGGGATGCCAAGTAGGAAGACCTTTCTTGTGGCATACCCTGATTTAAATTAGAAGGGGCGGTCAAGAGCGATACCCGTGCCCAAGATTAGCTTGGAGGCAGTGGCACCAATTAATATTTTTAGAGATGTATCAATACTGTTCAGTGCTCCTATTAATGGCTTGGGAGCGACTTGATGGTGACCTCTAATGTACAAGTGAGATCTATCAATGGCACAGTCCCTCCTATAGACTAATTTTTATTTAAGCCCGAACTAGTGTTTGAGGCTGTCGCCTTATCCCCCTTACGTGCGAAGGGGGCCGGGGTTCTCTTTCTTATTACAGGTGGCATAGGTGGCAAAGCGTCTTTTTTGACCCTACCGCATGCCGAAGACACGTTTAAAGTTGGCTTTCTTAAACAAAGTAGCTGTGAACGCCGCAAGGTTCATACCTTTTTTTGGCAGAGCATTCTGTTCTCAAGGTTTTCGCTCTTTAGAACCTGCTTCTTCCAACCCTTTGTTCAGAATAATGCTTCCTTAACTTAAAGAGATTACTGAAAGAAAAAACATATCGTTCAACAGGCTTTTGCCCTGCTCCTCTGCTGAAATTCGGCTCTGTCCTTCTCATCCTATTTGCTTTTCGTCTCAGCACATTACACTTCTTCCTGCTTTTGCAACGTCATCCCTGAAGCTCTGAGTGATCATAGGGTTAACCGCACGCTATACAAAATTCAATTAGTAAAAAGGTAAATAAAAGACTGTATAAATGACAATCGCTGAGAAAACAGCATGCACAGTGTAATAAGGTACATACTAGTAATAATATAGTATAGTTAGGAGGTCTTTATTAAACAACCTCATCCAGCATCTAACAGGAATAACTGACAAAGCTGGAACCTTCCCAAGGTTCACATAGAAAACATTCCACTGACTTGGTTCCAAACAGGAACACTCCCATGGAACCAAGTCACGTCATCACACTCCTTCCTCTTTACATTTCACAAGATCAAACTTAAAGATAATATATATAAATTTCTTTATTCGGTTTTTCACAAAGGAAAACCATAAAAGCAACATTTTTGTATTTTTTATTTTTATTTTGTTAATTTTTTTTTAAATTTTTCAAAGCAAGGGTGTGCAACTTTAAGCTAGATACACCAAGACTGAGATCATCCTCCAAGGCAGCAATCTCAGATTCCACCCGCACCACCTCCTCTGTAGCAGCCTTCTTCGCAGCAGCAATCAGGGATAAGGACTGCCCACGGACCACAGTTTTAAAGGCCTCCCACAACGAGACAGACGATGAGACAGACCCCACATTTTCGTCAAAGTAATTCTCGATGGCTTTAACAAGGCCGGAACGAATCAGGGGGTCACGAAGATACCACGGGTTAATCGGAGCTACTCTGCCCTCGTTCCCCACACCAACCTCAAAGCGGAGCCACAATGGGGAATGATCTGAGATTCCCCTAGGAAGCAAACGAAGTTCCCTGATAGCAGTGGACTGAACTGCGGGCAGTAAAAAATAGTCAAGCCTAGACAAGCTACCATGGGCCCCAGAATGGAAAGTGTATTGTAACTGCGAGGGGTGCAGCAACCTCCAAGCATCGACAAGCCCAAAGGTCTCTAACAAGTCGCTAAGCCACATGTGCGCCCTAGGCAGGTCTCTAGGTGGATGTCGGTCCAAAGCGCCAGAGACAACAGAATTAAAGTCTCCCCCCATGATCAGGAGCCCTTCAGGAAGAGCCAAAAGGACACCACACAAGTCAGCGAAGGTTAAGGTCTGTAGGCCAGGGGGGACATAAACCGAAAGTATGGACAAGGTCTTCCCCTCCCACCTCCCCGTGAGCACGGCGTAGCGCCCCCTATCATCAAGCTTGATCTCATCAACAGCAAAAGGGAGGGAGGACCGAATCAATCAATCAATCAATCAGGTCATTTATAGAGCGCGCTACTCACCCGTAGGGTCTCAAGGCGCTGGGTTGGGGGGGGGGGGGTGCCGTTACTGCTCGAACAGCCAGGTCTTGAGCTTCTTCCTGAAGGAGAGGTGGTCTTGGGTCAGGCGCAGGTCGGTTGGGAGCGAGTTCCAGGTCTTGGCGGCCAGGTAGAAGAAGGACCTTCCTCCTGTTGTCGCTCTTCGGATGCGGGGGACGGCGGCGAGGGCGTGGCTGGTTGATCTGAGGAGGCGCTTGGGAGTGTAGAAGTTGATCCGGTTGTTGAGGTAGCTCGGGCCTTGGTCGTGTAGGGCTTTGTGCGCGTGGGTGAGGAGACGGAAGGTGATTCTCTTGTTGACCGGGAGCCAATGCAGATCTCTCAGGTGTCCGGAGATGTGGCTGCGTCTGGGGATGTCGAGGATGAGTCTGGCCGAGGCGTTCTGGATCCGCTGGAGTCTCTTCTGGAGCTTGGCGGTGGTTCCGGCGTAGAGGGCGTTGCCGTAGTCCAGTCGGCTGGTGACGAGGGCCTGGGTGACCGTCTTCCTCGTCTCGGTGGGGATCCACCGGAAGATCTTACGTAGCATGCGCAGGATGTTGAAGCAAGACGAGGAGACGGCGTTTACTTGTCTGGTCATGGAGAGGGAGGAGTCCAGGATGAAGCCCAGGTTGCGTGCGTGGTCCGTCGGTTTGGGTGCGGTGCCCAGGGCGGGGGGCCACCATTAGTCGTCCCAGGCGGAGGGCGAGGAGCCCAGGATGAGGACCTCCGTCTTGTCCGAGTTCAGTTTCAGGCGGCTGGTCGTCATCCATTCGGCTACCTCTCTCATCCCTTCGTGCAGGTTGGCTCTGGCGGTGGCGGGGTCGTTGGTCAGGGAGAGGATCAGCTGGGTGTCGTCGGCGTAGGAGATTATGTTGAGGTTGTGTTGGCGTGCGATGGCCGCGAGGGGGCTCATGTAGACGTTGAAGAGGGTGGGGCTCAGTGAGGATCCTTGAGGGACGCCGCAGATGACTTTGGTGGCCTCTGACTTGTACGGTGGTAGGCGGACTCTCTGTGTTCTTCCGCCGAGGAAGGAGGTGATCCATTCCAGTGCCTTGTCCTGGATTCCGATGTTGCCGAGGCGCTGTACTAGGGTGCGGTGGCAGACAGTGTCGAAAGCCGCGGAGAGGTCCAGGAGGATGAGGGCTGCTGTTTCTCCGTTGTCCATCAGAGTTCGTATGTCATCGGTGGCAGCGATGAGGGCGGTCTCGGTGCTGTAGAAGGATGCCAGCCCCCCTAGACCCAGAAGTAAACCCCGCGTGGGCCACTAGGCGGTAGCCACGTTGGTTAAGAGCCTGACAAGCGTTACCTATTAAATGGGTCTCTTGCAAGAGGACTATATCGGGGGAGTGCCGCCTAAGGTACCCCAAAACAATACCCCGTTTAATCCTATCTCCCAAACCATTGACGTTCCAGGATAAAAGTCTCAACGCACCGCCCCCCATCCCCCATGCGTGAAAGGAGCAAGACCCACATAGGACACAACAATCAATACGATGCCTTGTGAAGAAACAAAAACACACAAACACCCCCCCTCCACCCCCAAACTCACCCATGACAAACCCCCCACCCTGCACCCCTGCATAAGACTAAGAAGCCACCCCAACTTGCAGTGTGCCTGTCGCCCCATAGTTAAACTAAGCTACGCTAAGAACCCAGGAGGAGGAAGAGTCCCCGTTCGCCCCCCGCCACCCCCGGGCAGATCAAGGTCCAATAAGTTCCAAGGACAAACTCAGCTGATACAGTAGACAAAAGTCCAGAAGACGGGGTCCACCGACGAGGTCATCACTCGGCTGCACCTCCATCTGCGCCACCGGGGTGTCCGGAACGATCCCGACTCTCAGGCAGTGTATCAAGCCAGTCACTGACATCACCAGGGCGGTCAAAAAAGAAAGTACGTTCCTGGTACACAATCCTCAGCCTGGTAGGAAACAGTAGGGAGTACTTCAAGCCCAAGTCCCGCAACCGCCTCTTGACACCTTGAAATCCAAGTCTCTGCTTCTGGACAAGTGGCGAAAAGTCAGGGTAGAAAGAAATGGAGGCATTCTCAAATTTCACCGGTCCTTTGTCCCGGGAAGCTTGCAGCACTGCGTCCCGATCACGAAAGTGGAACAGCCGCGCCATGATGGGCCTCGGAGGGGCACCTAGCTTAGCCTTCCCGCCGGGAACACGAGGAGCACGTTCCACCGCAAAGAATTTACTAAGTCCCGCGGGGGCCAAGTGGTTGGATATCAGGTCTTCAACCAGGAGATCGACCCCGTCGGTCTCGGAATCCTCCGGAACACCAATAAGGCGTACATTGTTGTGGCGGGCCCTATTTTCGTAATCCTCAAGACGGCGCGCCATGAGGTCGTGTGAGGACCGAAGGTCGCCAAGTTCCGCTTGGGCATCCGAGACATCGGTGACCAAACTAGAGGTCTTCAGGCTCAACGATTCCACTCTTTCGTTAGTTTTCGAAAGATCCGCTCTAATCAGCGTGATGTCGATGGCCACTGTGTCGATCTTAGTCACCAGGGCTTCATATTGTTGTCCCATAGAGGCCTGCATGGCGGCAATGGCTCCCATAACATCCTTCAATGACGGATCCGAGGCCTCTGGGAAGAGGGTCATAGAAGTGTCCGAGACACGGCTAACAGCGCCGGGCGATCCCTTGGCATGTGCGTAGTGATCCATGGTGTTGGTCTGCTGTTGACCGCCCCGTAGAAGCGCCTTAGTCTTCCGCTTCTCGAGAGGCTGGCCAGTGGCCATCTTGGAAAAGGGACCCCGAAGGGGTCCCTGCGACCTGGTGAAAATGGCCGGGTGCAAATGTCCGAAGAATCAATAAGACCAAGTCCAGACTCCGCGGACAAAAGTAGACAGAGCCGTGGGCAGGCGGCCAGGGATCCCCACGCAAGAGAGAGAGCAACGGGCCAGTCGTGAAGAAGAAGAAGCCGTGCCCCTGCCAGTCGAGCCAGGAAACCAAAACCGAAACTCAGGAGGGGCCGACCCTTCAGGGACCCTTGTGGCCGTTGTTGATCAACTGATCCACGGCCCGTTCCAAATCCGAACCCCCGGTCCGCCACGGGGTGGGCCTCAGAAAGCAGAAACGGAGTAAAAGTGGACCCCGAAGTCCAATTTCGATTTTCCAAAGAGTTCGATGATCAGCAAGGATTAGCGAACAAAAGCCCGTCAATGAAATCAGGATGTAGCCAGGATAAACATGAGGGGCGGCACGGGTCCGGGGAGCTCTGTGCTCACGCGACCATCTTGGATGCCCGCGTAGCTCCTCCATAAAAGCAACATTTAAAGTACAGTTAGATGTTTAAACAAATGAACAATTTAAGAAAATACAGTAAAATTCATACATAGACAAGTTTATATGTTTTTAAAACAGAGTCTCAAGTTATTTCATTTGATCAGCTAGATCTAAATCCAGAGTACTTTTTACAGATTTTTCCTGTGCTTCATAACACATTTTAGGAAATTAAGGACAAAATAACAGACATGTTCAGATTCCAACATTGGGAGACGTAGCATTGCAGGGCGACACTGTCTAAATCCCCAACTCCTTAGTAATGGTAATAGCCAAATTTTCCTATGTGGATGATGGAATTTACAAAACATGATTGTGTGTAAGTTAGACTGTTTAGATTCCTCATCACAGTGACAAGGAGGGAGGATTAAGTCCCAACTGTTACTCACAGGGAATGCTACCAATCTATAGAAAATATCCAATCTGAATCTTGTCATTAACATTCTCTCGTGTGTACTAATCTGTAGTGTTAGGTACGGCTGGATAGAATGTGTAGCCTGAATTAGGTTCGCATGAAGGACCGAGGGTTTTGATGACTCAGAGGTCAATCTCAGTGTCTCTAAATGTCTGAGGGCCAGTTGTTTTAGGACTCCCTTGGGAAGGTCAATAATGGCTTCAGGTTGGAAGTAATATTTCTCAAGACCAAGGTCTTGGAGAAAGTTTCTGATATAGCAAAGCCACTTTACTTTTGAGGATTGATCAAGAGCCATTGTGTCTGCCACGATCGTCTGTGTTAGCGCGTTTTTGACCGAAGTCCAAACGCGCCGCCACAGCATCAATGGTTGGATCTTGAGCAAATCCTCTAGGTAAGGGATTCCAAGTTCCAAATGAGAGGCATAGATTGAGGTGCATCTCGGAGTAGCTAAAAGGAATCTGAGGAAGGTGTTTTCAGCTACCTGAAGGGCGCTAACATCTACGTGTCCCCAAACGCCCGCTCCATACAAAGCAATGGCCTGACCCTTAGCACTGTAGATTTTTAGTAGCTCCACTGGTGCCCTCCTCCCCAGTCTCTGGGAGAAGCTCATCAGGGCCGCTATAGATCTTCTAAACAAGTGGCATCTTGCCTCTACTGCTGGCCTCCAAGACAGTCTATCGTCTATCATGATTCCTAAATATGGATACTGGGCGGTTACCTCGAGTTTTTGATTATCGAGATAAATGTCCTTTACTCGTTTTTTCCTACTACCTTCTGTCATGACGAACGTTTTTTTAACGTTTACGTGTAGGTCCAAACCGCCCATGATGACCGTATATCTGTTCAGGGATTTCTGTAATTCTCGCGGAGTGCGCACGAGGATGACGGCATCGTCTGCATAGAGCAGAGCGGGAATCAGGCGCTGTTTTACTCGTGGGAGGTCCTGGCCCCCCCTCAACATCTCAAGCTCCAAGCCATTGGTGTACAGTGAGAAGAGAAAGGGGGCCAGGACACACCCCTGCCTGACTCCACGCTCTACTCCAAAAGGAGCCGTCAACTCTCCATTCATGCCAAAGCGCACCCTTGCCGATGCTTTAGAATAGAGCTCCCTCAAAAAGTCTAGAAGAGGGAGATCCACTCGCATTTGCCTTAAGACCGTCCAGAGTTTTGCGTGTGAAACGCAATCAAACGCAGCGGACAGGTCTACGTAGACCATATAAACCATGTCCTTATTTGCCTGGGTATATTTGCCCAATATCAGGCTAAGATTGAGGGCCTGCTCTACCGTTCCGAACCCCTCTCGAAATCCGAACTGGAGGTCGGAAATAATGCCTCCCTCCTCCGCCCATTGCTGGAGTCGCTCAAGTATTACTCTGCCAACAACTTTGCCCAGAGAGTCCAACAATGAGATGAGGCGGTAGCATTTCACATCCTGGCGGTCCCCTTTTTTAAAAATGGGGACCATGATGGACTTGGTCCAGGATTTTAGCAATCCCACATTTGCAGCTGCTGTACATACTCTAGTGAGGATGGGGGCCCAGAGATCCAAGTTATGTTTAAAGAGATCCACTGGGACCCCATCTGGGCCTGGAGCTTTCCCATTTTTGCTTGTTTCCAGTGCCACTAATAGATCGGGAATATCAAAGTGCAGCGGTATTGGATATTCGACTATTGGGTGTATGTTTTCTGTCCCACCTACTGTTGAGGAGTTTTTAAAAATATTAGAGAAGTGGGACACCCATGTGTCTTCGTCTATAGCCACTTCTATTTTAGGACTGTTATTATCTGTCAGGTAAGGTGATCTGACAGTTCGCCAGAAAGCCTCACTGTTTTTAGAAACGGCGCTCATATGCAAGTCTTCCCAAAGTTTCTGTTTTAATTCATGGATTCTTAATTTACGTTCCCTTCCATAGTGCCGCCTAAGGAGTTGAATCTGCCCCACGTCTCTGGGTGTGTTATGCAGGGCCAGCTTCAAGTTGGTTAGGGCCACGGTGCAACTATGATTAAACCACCCTTTACTATTTGGGTTCACGGTCCTCGGTTTTGCAGTGAGAAGACCCTTAATTTTCTCTAATATTTGCATGAAATTGTTTAGGACTACTTCATCAGTTTCCGATAGATCCAAACATGTAATTATATTAGGATATGCCACATTTACCAGTTTTTTTGTAATTTCATTTGGATTAATTTTTCCCCATTTTAGCGTATAGCCATTTTGTTTGCCTAGGTAAAATTTGTTGTGGGCAAGAGTTTTTGCTATAACTGTGTTTCGAGGATTGGAATCAGTCAAGTGAAGATCCATCCTCACAGCGGAATGATCACTAAGTGAGTTAACCATAACCTGAAAGGCTCTAGCTATATGTAGCAGTCCAGGTGACAGGAGGATGCAATCAACTGTCGTTTGGTGTTCCCTACCCACGTAAGTCGGTTGAAGGGAGTTTAGACCTGAACTTAGGCTATTGGCTATTACAAGATCCAAGTCAGATAGCAAGTTGTTCATAGCAATCCCCACTTTAGTATGAGCAAAATGCACTAGTGCATCGAGTTCATCCGCTATCCCACAGCAGTTTGTTTTAGCCTGTGGGCATGGGTGGAGGTTAAAGTGCCCTCCCCATAAAAGATGAATAGCCCCTTGTCCAGCCTTCGACCGGTAAAGCTGGGTTAGTCTCTCCTGAACATTACGTAGAAGAATCAGGAATTGGTCATCCTCTAAGTTGTTATAGATATTAATCAAGAGGATGGACTCCTTGTTCATAAAGGAAAGAGAGAGTATTTGAAAATTAGGGTCGGAGTGGACTATGGACGCTTTTAGGTGGTTCATTGTGTTTGCAATATACGTTATTAGCCCTCCGTTTAGGTCTACCTATTGTACTATGGAGGGCTGGGGTAAAGTATGTTTTATAGCCCAAGAGGTGAAGCTCTGTCGTAGACCATGTCTCTTGGAGGCAAATTATTTTACATGGCTCCAGGAAATGCAAGGCAGTCCGGTCCTCGATCTTGGGACGTAAACCCGCCACATTCCAAAAGAGGATTGGTATGGGCTGTGGCTCTACTTTTGACACTACAGCTTTGTTAATTGGAGAAATGTTTTTATTTTAGGAATTAGCTGGGATGAGTTAGAATTAATAGATTCGGTGACCGTTGATGGTCAATCGACCATTTCAAGGCCACTAAATCTATTCCTCGTCGGGATGCTAAACCAAGGGTCCCAGCGGGGCGGTTCTCTATGAGCCGTTCTCAGCGTATGTGGACCCCATTCTTCCCATCCTCCTCCCTGATAACGCGAACCCACTGTGTGCCAGGAACTATCATAGTCACGATGACGGGGGCCCCAAATTGCCTTGTATTGGCATATTCAAAATGACGAGGGGGTGGTGCAGCCCAAGGAAGGTCATGGTTAAAGAAAGGACTGTTAGATTGTCTTGAGGGGTAGAAAAAAGAAAGTGGTTTGGTACCTATACCTCCATTTACACTCGAATGGTCCCAAGAGCAGATATAATCTACTACTCGGGGGTCTTCGAATGTAATCACAATGCAATCTCCCGGGATCGTTTTTCTGCCATTTCCCACCCATGGGGTCCAAACGTACTGTCAGAATCCTACCTTGCCAAGTTGGCGGAATGGGACGATTGGAATTTAGCCAGTGTTGGGCCTTATTTTTCAGAGACCACATAGGTTCAGCATTGTGGTCCACTAGCTCAGGCACACCAGTCATTACCACTACGTAAGGGGATGCATCTGGTGGCATGTCAACAGGAAGTCTAACTTCGGTGGGTCCCCTGAAGCCATCACTGTTGAATACTGGGGCCGGGGATTTAGAGGCTAAAGTTTGAGTCACCGGAGTTTTAGCTGCCACTTTTTTTGGTACCACTGTCTTAGATGCGGGTGTTGTTGTTGACAGGGCATTTCCCTGTGACAGAGTACTGGCAACATTGGTGGATGGATTCACTGTGCTCTTGTTATTCGTTGATTTGGCTGTTGCAACTAGGGGTAAGGGTGCATTCTTTTGAGTATTTGCAGGTTTAGGGAGGGTATGTACAGGCTTAGGGAAGGTTTGTTTATTCTGTTTGTTTCCCCCTATTTTTTGAGCCCCTGACACTTGGTTAAATTGTGGAAGATTGACAAACTTGGATAGCTGAATCTCCAGTTGCGCTAACTTTGCTTCTACTGGTTGAAGAAAGGATTTTAATAGATCAGCGATCTTGTGTAGCAGCTGGGAGTTATTGCTATCAGATGATTCCTTACTGCTGGATAGAAGAATGGGCGATTCCAGATTGATAGGGGCAGGAATGCCATGTGCGGGATGATGGACCATTGCGGAAACTACCAGCTGTTCTGCTCTAGGGGGTGAATTCTGTGGGAAACTGGAGATATTCCCGGTCTCGTTGAGGATGGAATTTTTCGGATCGTTCTTTCTTTTCCTTATTGCACCCTCCCTCCTCCCTCTTGCTTGCCTTCTTTCATCTGATGTAATTTGGGGAGACGTTTGAGGTATTAGCTCAGGTGTTCTTTCTAAATCTGAGCTTATCTGGGAATCAGGGAGCTGGGAGGCCGACAGGTCCACATTGTTTGGTAGGCTACGCCTGTCCTCGCAAAGGGCCCTATGCCCTACATTGTTATCAGGGGCGGGGGTTCTAGCTTCGGCCAAATTACCCATGGAAGATCTCTTAGCAAACGCCAAGTCCAAGGAAACCCTTTCCTCCATCAAAGAAATACTTTGATCGATAAATGAGTTTGCCTTGGTAATAAAATCATCCATGGGGCCTACCAGTTTACCCACGCTCCCAGGGGCCTTGGTTTTATTTCCTCTGGTTAGCACCATTTTTCCTATTATACAAAGACAGGGGAAAAGGTTCTGACATAGGTATAAGAACTACAAGACAGAATATCACAAGGACCACGAGCGCAAAGTAAATGAAAAGACCATACATACGTTTCGAAATGGATAGCAGGAGGTGGAATTTAAAGGGGTGGCCCAGTCCAGTCTCTCGCGTCCTCGAACGGCCTCAAACGGCCCGCCCTTTGCCCGGGCTTCGCTCCGCGCTTTGCCCCACGCGCGTCCCGCGTGCACGTCAGACGCTATCTGATTATAACGGGAGGTGGGCGGGAAGAGGACCAGCTGCGGCGAGTCAACAGGCGCAGCGCCCGCTGGTCCTCGCAGTCCCGCAGGGGCGGAAAGCGTCTCCAAGTGGCTCCTCTCGCTGTCAGGGAGTCCCCGGTGATGTTGGCCTCGAGCGGCTCCCGCGCAGCGGGGGCCGCGAGGAGTGGGTTTGAAGGTGGGATTAAAAGCAGGAACAGAACACTTGGCCAGAAAGCAGGCAGGAAACCACGTCGTCCCTCTATCAGCGACGAGCACTGAACGCCCAACCCGCAGTTCTTTAGTCCAGGCGAGAGGTGGGCGGGAAGAGGACCAGCTGCGGCGAGTCAACAGGCGCAGCGCCCGCTGGTCCTCGCAGTCCCGCAGGGGCGGAATGCGTCTCCAGGCGGCTCCTCTCGCTGTCAGGGAGTCCCCGGTGATGTTGGCCTCGAACGGCTCCCGCGCAGCGGGGGCCGCGAGGAGTTGGTTTGAAGGTGGGATTAAAAGCAGGAACAGAACACTTGGCCAGAAAGCAGGCAGGAAACCACGTCGTCCCTCTATCAGCGACGAGCACTGAACACCCAACCCGCAGTTCTTTAGTCCAGGCGGGAGGTGGGCGGGAAGAGGACCAGCTGCGGCGAGTCAACAGGCGCAGCGCCCGCTGGTCCTCGCAGTCCCGCAGGGGCCGAAAGCGTCTCCAGGCGGCTCCTCTCGCTGTCAGGGAGTCCCCGGTGATGTTGGCCTCGAGCGGCTCCCGCGTAGCGGGGGCCGCGAGGAGTGGGTTTGAAGGTGGGATTAAAAGCAGGAACAGAACACTTGGCCAGAAAGCAGGCAGGAAACCACGTCGTCCCTCTATCAGCGACGAGCACTGAACGCCCAACCCGCAGTTCTTTAGTCCAGGCGGGAGGTGGGCGGGAAGAGGACCAGCTGCGGCGAGTCAACAGGCGCAGCGCCCGCTGGTCCTCGCAGTCCCGCAGGGGTGGAAAGCGTCTCCAGGCGGCTCCTCTCGCTGTCAGGGAGTCCCCGGTGATGTTGGCCTCGAGCGGCTCCCGCGCAGCGGGGGCCGCGAGGAGTGGGTTTGAAGGTGGGATTAAAAGCAGGAACAGAACACTTGGCCAGAAAGCAGGCAGGAAACCACGTCGTCCCTCTATCAGCGACGAGCACTGAACGCCCAACCCGCAGTTCTTTAGTCCAGGCGGGAGGTGGGCGGAAAGAGGACCAGCTGCGGCGAGTCAACAGGCGCAGCGCCCGCTGGTCCTCGCAGTCCCGCAGGGGCGGAAAGCGTCTCCAGCCGGCTCCTCTCGCTGTCAGGGAGTCCCCGGTGATGTTGGCCTCGAGCGGCACCCGCGCAGCGGGGGCCGCGAGGAGTGAGTTTGAAGGTGGGATTAAAAGCAGGAACAGAACACTTGGCCAGAAAGCAGGCAGGAAACCACGTCGTCCCTCTATCAGCGACGAGCACTGAACGCCCAACCCGCAGTTCTTTAGTCCAGGCGGGAGGTGGGCGGGAAGAGGACCAGCTGCGGCGAGTCAACAGGCGCAGCGCCCGCTGGTCCTCGCAGTCCCGCAGGGGCGGAAAGCGTCTCCAGCCGGCTCCTCTCGCTGTCAGGGAGTCCTCGGTGATGTTGGCCTCGAGCGGCACCCGCGCAGCGGGGGCCGCGAGGAGTGGGTTTGAAGGTGGGATTAAAAGCAGGAACAGAACACTTGGCCAGAAAGCAGGCAGGAAACCACGTCGTCCCTCTATCAGCGACGAGCACTGAACGCCCAACCCGCAGTTTTTTAGTCCAGGCGGGAGGTGGGCGGGAAGAGGACCAGCTGCAGCGAGTCAACAGGCGCAGCGCCCGCTGGTCCTCGCAGTCCCGCAGGGGCGGAAAGCGTCTCCAGGCGGCTCCTCTCGCTGTCAGGGAGTCCTCGGTGATGTTGGCCTCGAGCGGCTCCCGCGCAGCGGGGGCCGCGAGGAGTGGGTTTGAAGGTGGGATTAAAAGCAGGAACAGAACACTTGGCCAGAAAGCAGGCAGGAAACCACGTTGTCCCTCTATCAGTGACGAGCCTAAAGATAATGAAGAAGTACAGAGATAATAACTAAATAGAATAATGACACAAAACCAAACATAGTTCTAGCTGACATACAAGGCAATTCATTGTGAGAGGAAAGCGTTTTGAATGTGGAAGAAGAACAATAGTAAAAGAAGAAACAGTTCTTGGGAAAATAACGCTGATTTGAAAGTACAAGTGGAAAAGAGATTATCAATGGTGAAATATCTTTGGATCAATATTAAGAAAGAAAACAGTTGGAAATTAAAGAAAAGAAGAGGAGTTTGTGCTTACGGTGATGAGCACACCAATTAAAAAAAAACCAAAATGTTAATTTTTGTTTTTAACGTGTTTAATCTATGACAATCTGTTTCTTTTGGGAAAAGTAAAGTAATAGCGATACATTGTTAGCAACTGTGATAAGTGAAATCAGATAGAACATACTCTTGGTGGTTTACCTAGTTAAAGGAAAAAGGGAAATAATTACTTAGACTTCTAGAAAAGTAAAAAGAAGCGTGTGTGAAAATGCAGAATGTAACTTCGCCACCGTTTTTTCTTTCTGATCCAGGCAATCTACCTATTAGATGGAAAAAGTGAAAAAAAATGTTTGAAAATTACGCTAGGGTCTGTGGCGCAAATTTAAGTGCAGAAAGGAAACATGCTCTCTTGATGCATTGCATTGGTGGAGAAGGACAGGAGGTTTTAGAGAATGTACCTGCTTTAAGTTAAGCAGAACAAAGGGGACTTAATGAATATGAAATTTGTATAAAACAATTGGACTTACATTATCTGCCTAAAGTAAGTACCATAATGGAGAGATATTACTTTGGTTTGAGAGAGCAAGGAAATGATGAAACGGTAGAACAGTTTGTTACGATGTTAAGAAAATTAGCTTCAACCTGCAAATTTGGTGAGTTAACTGAAGAAAGGATACGAGATCAATTTGTATTGAGATGTACAAATGACAAAATAAGGGAGGAACTGTAGATGAAGGATGAACCACCTTTAGATGAAGTGATGGTTATTGCCAAGCGGGTAGAACACATGGTTAAGTGTGTGGGTGAGTTGAGCAAAACTGGAAAAAATACGTGCTCCAATGAAAAGATTGAGGAAGTACAAGTTCAGGAGGTGAAGTGTCAAGAAGAGAAAAAGAAAAAAGATCCAGTTGATGCTAAAAGTGGCGTTAGTGATAGCCAAGCTAGCAAAGCAACAGTAGAAAAGAGAACTGGGAGTAATTTTCAAGGAAATTGCTACAGATGTGGAAGATTGGGACATATGGCCAATGATAAAAACTGCCCAATCTTGAAAGTTGTATGCAATGTGTGTGGGAAGAAAGGCCATTTGGGAAAAAATTGTCGTCTAAGATTTAGAAGAGACACTAGAGTTGGAACTAAAGAAGTAACCTTCGAAATTAATGACGGCATCTTAGAACATCCTTCTGATTGGGTTAATGTAGGAGGAGTTAAGATTAAGATGAAGTTTGATTCTTGCTCACATTTAACTTTTATTTCAAAAGAAGATTATTTAAAACATTTTAAAGGGAAGTTTGTATTAAAAAGATCTGACGTGAGACCAACTGGTTATGGGAAAAAACCAATCAATATGTTAGGGTTCTTCACAGAAATGATTGAATATAATGAGAGATATGTTGTTGGGAAAATTTATGTTGCGGAAAAAGGTGATAGCTTAATAAGCTGGTCGCATCAAGCTAATTTGGGTGTGGTGCTCAATCCGAATGCAAATCCTTCAATTCAAATACAGTCTGTAAATGATGATAGTGAAGCGCCAATAGGAAACTTTAAAGAATTGTTCAGTGAGAAACTTGGATGTCTGAGAGGTTACAAACACAAAATCAAGTTGAAAACTGGTGCCATTCCTGTTGCTGCAAAAGTTAGACGTGTTCCAATCTGTATGCAGGATGCTGTGAAGGAAGAAATTGAGAGATTATTAAAAACTGGTGTGATTGAAGATGGCGGCGGCTCCCTAGACCGCTGTGAGACACCCTCTGTCCAGTGTCTCGAAAAATCAAAGGGCTATGATCTGTCTTTTGGAGAATGATATATATCCGTGTTGGGGATAGGAAGTTATAATCTAGGACCTCTACACGTCGGTGGAAATGAAGTAATATGCGTGGTGCTTACCCGGCAGCTGGTCCTCCATCAACAACAGAACGGCCCCGTCCACCTCTGCATCTGGTGGCCTCGGTTCTCGGCTATGCAGTGCTGAGACTTCTTTCCTGGCACCGCCTTCCAAATGCTCCGAGTGCTCTGAGCGAAGGCAGCAGGGTACAGAAGAACTTTCCCACTGGGCTGGGGACGGTCGTCGCCTGTCTTCCTGCGAAGATGGCCCCTAAAAATGCTGCATCGGTTGCTGCCGCTTCCAAAACCCGAGCGGCCAAACAGGCTATCCGCGAACAAAAGCTTGCGGCAAGGCGCGCTGGCGCTGGCGGATCTGTGTCGGAGGAAGGAGCCGGCCCTGACCAGCAACCACACAAGAGAGAGCGAGGGCATTCGAAGTTGGCAAAAACCCCTGTCACACCGGGGCCTGGTCCGGGGCCATCAGTGGTAGATCTACTGCGGAAAATACCTGTCGGAGCGGCTGTCTCTTCCTCCCCCGTTCACCACGCAACAAGCGGAGCGGTGATTGCAGCCGCTCACGCTGCTCCCGCGGTCCTCGCCGGTCCTGATTCGCTGCTCTCTCCTTCGGCAGAGTCAGCCTTGGAGTCCGGAGCAGTTGTTCCCATAGAAGTCCCTGAGGCTCCAGAATGTACTAAAGCGACTGAAGCAACAGAAGCTAGAAAAACAGCTGATCCGACCACCATTGAAGCGACTGAAGCTAGAGAAGCAGCTGATTCCACCACACAGCTACAGTGTGCTACGCATGTCCAGGTGGATGGGGGGCCAGTGGGCACACCTGGGGTGCCTGGCACAGAGGTAATACCCGCAAAACCAACAATACAATCAGCACCTACATCAGCGGGGCTGGGATTTCCACAGCAAGGTTTGGCACCGATCCAAAAGGAGGTAAGGCCTGCGTCTGTACCTACACCAGTATTACAACTAGTACAGGCTGCGCACACCCTCCATAGTGATGTATCTTCTGTGAAGCCCAACACTCTAGAATCAGCTCCAATGCATCCCCAGGCGTATACAATGCCCCCCGAGACTATTACTTCTAGCTTGATTAAGGAGATTGCCAGCGCTCGGCAGTATCTAAACGATGAGCAGGGTTCAGAAACTCCTACAACAGATTTCAAAATGGGGACGGGCTTAGCGTCAGACACAGACAAGGAACCATCAGAGTTTTTTACCATCTCTGAAGGTGCTGAGGATCCTATATTGCTTCAAGACCAAGACATTGATTCAGACTCTTATTCTCTTTCTTATTCCCAATCTGACTCAGATATCCGTACAGACTCTAACGCGTGCTCACAAGAAAGTGATCCTGACGCAGTCATGGGCAGACCCAGAGACAGGAGGCACACAGTGCTAAGAAAGAAAAAAGGCCACCACGGTGCTAGTGGTCACTCTTGGGTCCAATCTCCACCTACTAACGCGCAGGACCCTCCCTCCAGAGCCCCGATCGATAGTTCCCCTTTTTTTGAACAGCAAAATGCCACCTTGACATCTGTCATGGACACAGTGCTTCAGGCGATAGCCTCCCATAGGGAACAGACCTCAAAAGATGGGCGCAGGGCGCAACAAGCACTTCACAAAGTCCAGGGCGTAGTACGCAAACTTTCTAAATCAGTAGCTGCATCAAATGCAAGAATGACTGATATGGAGGACCGCATAGTAGTAAATGAAGCTGAAGCCACTGCCGTAAAAGAACAAGTAGACGTTCATGATGCAGAACTAAAAGACGTCAGGTGGAAACTGGAGGAAATGGAAAACCGTATGCGACGCAACAACCTCAGAATACTTGGTATTCCGGAAAAAATTGAGGGTGAAAATGTGCGTACGTTCGTAATCCAGCTCCTCAAGGATACGCTCCCCGAACTTTCCACCTGGAACTGGGAGCTAGAGGTTCAACGCGTCCACAGAACCCCATTTACATTAAGGGCCACAAAGTCGCAGGCTAAATATCCAAGGGCTATTTTAGTATACTTTGGAAATTTCCTCCTCCGTCAAGCTATTGCGGAGAAAGCAAGACCGGATGCTCATCGGACAAGAGGTGAAATTTCCTACTTTGTAAGACCCCACTTTTGCCACACCACGGTGGAGCGGAGGTGGCGGCTTCGACAACTGATTAAGCCTTTCCTTGAGAAAAAGGCCCAGGTGTACTTGAATAACCCGGCAACTCTTAAAGTCATCTATAAGGGCCAAGCTAAGTTTTTCACCTCAGAAATTAAAGCAAAGGACTTCCTTGACAGCATGAACTAGAGATATATTTTTTCACTATGACATTAGGTCCTATTGCTTTAAATGCGGGGGAACTAGATGGAAACTACATACAAACCTAGTTAAGGTTCTGAATTACATAGCGATTTGGGAAATAGCTACTAAATATCCTTAAAAAACTCCAACAAATTGATATTTCTAGCGAACCAGCTTTAGGGCTATATAGCTCTCCTAACCCAAAGATAACCAATATACATACAGAATTGATGTATACTGATCTTCCCAGATAGGGTCTCTTAGTTTTCTATATAAAGTCCTATAATGGGTCACACTTTTAGTTCTACTTTCCTCACTGTTTTTTTCTCTTCTCACCCTGTATTTTCTCCTATTTTAAGCCCATCAAAAGGACATTATAAGACATAAGGTTATATGTTTGGCACTGGGTAGGGATGTCTCTCCATCACAACGGACTCTAGTTGGAGTCTAAATGCCTCATTGGGTGGGTGGCGGCGGGGATGGGGGAGGGCAGGAAAGGGGTGGGAGGGGGGGGAGAGGGGGCTGGGAAAAATGTAAAAAAATGTACAAATTCATTCGAAAAGTAAAGTATATGCAAATATTATATGTGGATTACAACAAATATGGCAGAGAAACAAGAGGCATTATAAACTATAACGCTAGTTACTACTCATTTGATCGATATATTAAAACCGGGTTGAACGTATATTTTGTTAAATGGGGAGAGTGAGTCTATGTACATGGAATGTGGCAGGCCTAAACGATAAAAGTAAAAGGGCCCAACTATTGCAACTAACACGTCAGAACCCAGTAGACATACTTTGCCTGCAAGAAACTCACATTGTAACTGCTGACAGAGAACTACTTAAATTACCGGGATATAACCTGTTGGTAGCCACAACCCAATCTTCTAAAACTAGAGGAATAGCTATTTTAGCTAAACCTATTATAGGTCCCCCGACTCGTAGATCAGCGGATAAAAATGGCAGATGGGCCATAGTTCAACTAAAATGCGGTCTTACAATATGTGCAATCTATGGCTCAAACATGGATGATCCTACTATTTTCCAAGAGTTAGAGATAGAACTGGCCTCCTGGACAGGCTCACTAATTTTTTGTGGAGATTTCAACATTGATATAGGAGTACTCGTCAATAACTGTTTTTCTCTGAACTATAAAGGACGCAAACCAAAAGTATTTAGCGCACTTAGGCAACTAATGGAAAGTCATAACTTACTAGATATGTGGGTTTTGTCAGGCAAAAAGACAGACGGTTACACATTCTTTTCTCACCCTCACAATAAATATTCTCGAATCGACTATGTCATGTCATCTTTAGAGGGCTTGGTAATGATTGATATGATTAAGTCCCCTAAAACAATTTCGGACCACAATGCGCTTACCTTTGTCTTCGATATCCCCGAATTGGTAAAACCAAAGTCTAACTGGACCTTTGACAGAAGACTCTTGGTCAATCAGGAATACATAATGCATATGAAAAATTGGGCACAGGGCTTTTTTGATTGTAATCGTTTTAGTGCGTCACGAGTAATGGTTTGGGACTGTTTTAAAGCTGCAATAAGGGGAGAAACTATCTCATTTGTAGCCAATAAAAAGAAGAGGGAGGACAATATTAATACACAGCTCATGCAAGAACTTTCTGATCTTGAGACACACCATGCCACTCAGATAGGCCAGGGTGTTGCAACATCAGAAACCTCTAAAAAAATACTGATATTAAAAAATGAAATTAATAACATCTTGATCCAAAAAGCAGCCGAGACCTATCAAGCTAATAAAACTAAGCTATACGAATCAGGGGAGAATGTTGGTAAGCACCTAGCATTACGAACACGCCAAAAACAATCACAAAGTAGTATAAAGATGATTGAATATGAAGCCAAGGAATACACATCCAAGCAGGATATCCTAAACATATTTCAAAAATATTATAAGAAACTGTATCACAGTGATCTGACAAATTCTGATGTGGATATCACATCATTTCTGAATAACTGGCTCCCAGATCAAGACGTAAATACTAGGATAGATGACAGGATTAAAATAATTCTGGATAGAGAAATCACTTATACTGAGGTAGAGATTGCCTTATCTGAACTCTCCAACGGTAAGGCGGCAGGCCCCGACAAAATCCCCCTAGATCTATATAAAATCCTAGGTAAACAAATAATTCCGCTATTGTTAGATTTGTTTCTCGGAGTGCAGTATCACTCGGCTCCACCGGACTCCTGGAAACAGACGAATATTATAATTTTCCACAAGAAAGGAAAACCATCTCATCTTCCCTCATCATACAGACCGATATCCCTGATAAACTCTGACTCAAAGCTCTATTCCAAAATACTAGCCAACCGATTGAGTGGGGTTATCAAACATCTCGTATCCCCCTGGCAACATGGCTTTATACCCGGAAAGGGCACTACAGATCATACCCGGAGAGCCACTACCCTTTTTGATATCATGGGCACCACGGGGGGCGAGATGGCGATGATTCTCCTTGATGCCGAAAAGGCTTTTGATCGAGTATCATGGCAGTTTCTATGGAACATTTTGGAACGAAAGAACTTTGGAAACAACTTTATCAGAGCCATTAAAGCCCTATATATCGATCCTAGTGCAAAAATCTCTATATGTGGCAATGAGTCAGAGCTTATTGAGGTGCACAGAGGTACAAGACAGGGATGCCCATGCTCCCCGATTCTATTTGCACTATACATAGATCCCCTTATTCAGAAACTCCTTTCGACTCCTTTAATACAGCCAATCAAAGTAGGGCCATATTTCACCAAAGTCATGGCATATGCGGATGACGTTGCCGTTATAACTAACAATCCTACGGATGCAATCCTGGAAATCGAATCAATTACTCAGGCCTTTGGTACATATTCAGGATACTCTTTAAATAAGGAGAAAACCATGGTGTTAGCTACTGATAATATCCAATATGAAAGTGCTCTTAAAGTTAAAGAAGCTACATACTTAGGTATACGCCTCACTACTAAAGTGGAGAAAATTATCCATTTGAACTATACTCCCCTCATTGATAAAATCAAAAAAGACCTTAAAAGAATAGACAACTTACATCTATCTATAATTGGAAGGGCTAACTATATTAAAATGAATATTTTTCCAAGGGTTCTCTACCTTTTTAGAGCGATCCCGTTGTTAGCGAGAGATAACTTCATTAAGACCATTGAGTCTGCTATATCTAAATTTATATGGAGCTACGGAAAGATAAGAAGATCCTTCCGCTTAATGTCGCTTCCACAGGATAGAGGAGGACTAGCTATCCCTAATCTAAAATTATATCTATGGGCAACACTGATACAATCTATGGATCCCCTGCTTACTGATAAAAAAATCAATACCCCTACGCCCCCAGATCTATATATTCCTTCGATCTACGAACTTAGCCTTGGTGATAAGTGTAAAGGGCTTTTCTTAAGACAGGTAGAGCCTTCGTATTATAAAAAAATCAAATTGAAGACAGTTTTAGACGCATGGGTTGGGTGGAAAGCAATCTCTAAATACCTATCTATTCCCACTTTTACAAGATATACTCCTTTGTGGCATAGTAAGATCATCCCCTCATCTCTTAATGATACTACCTCGCAGAGGTGGGAACATCTAGGTATCAATACAGTTGGTGACATACTAGGACATAATATCCCTATATCTTTTGAATATTTTCAAGAAAAATACTGTGTTCCTACGCAAGATTTTCTTAAATATTTTCAAATACTGTCGTGTATCCGCAATGTTATACCAATAATAATACGAGACAAACTCCCACTTCTGGAAGCTATTGGTAAGAAAACGACAAGAATAGGGGCTCTGTATCAGATTTTAATGGGTAATTTTCCTGATGATATCGAACGAACAGAACAATCTTGGGCTGTAAAATTGGCAAATCCTAATGTCGATATTGATCTTTCACTAGCACTATCTGCAAAATACTTTATAGCCTCCAATTTAAGAGCACAATATTATAGAATAATATACAATCTATACTATACACCTGCAAAATTATTTGCTTGGGGTCTTCGGGCCGACGACAACTGCCCAAGATGCAAACAACCACTTGCCAATCTGCTACATATGTTCTCAGAATGCTCTGAACTGATAAGGTTAAAGACCATGATACTGGAGTTTTGGGCCCAGGTCTTTGGACATCAGATAAGAGATTCATTAACTCTGTATATACTAGGCCATGATGACTCACTGGGTCATAATAAAGAGGAACAAGCGGTAGTCTTCCTGGGGTATGCCGTACTTCGTATCATTTTGGCAGCTCGCTGGAAAGACCCGGACCCCCCTACTTTTCGTATGTGGCTAAGTCGATTTCTTTCAATCTATAAACAAGAAATTGCAATATATGCTACTAGGGGTAGAAAAATGAAAGTAATAGGAGCACAGATTTGGGACCCCATTACTAGATGGTATACAAATGAGGTGCGCCAATTAGATTCTGCCAATGATTAATGTACATTTCTTTTCAGATTCCGGATCGTTTTATCTGGCTATATTTATTCTTTAGTATGTTGTAATTATGCCATCTGATACTGTATAAATTGTTTTGTTAATTAAGCTACGCTATCAACTGCTATACTTATATCTTGTTTCTTTTTGAATTTCTGTATTAATTATGAATTTGTCAATAAAAAATAAATAAATAAATAAATAAAATAAAAAAACTGGTGTGATTGAAGCTGTGAAAGCGACAGAATGGTTGGCCCCCATTGTCGTTGCGAGAAAACCCAATAACGAGATTCGTCTATGTGTAGATCTTCGTGCTTTAAACAAAGAGGTGAGGGTAGATAAATTTCCTCTTCCCAACATTGAAGAACTTGTTGCAACATTGGATGGTGCGTGCTATTTTACGACCTTAGATATGGCTTCGGCTTATCATCAAGTTCTTCTGTCCTCTGAATCACAAGAGTTGACGGCTTTCATAACCCCTTTCGGATCCTACAAATTTAAAAGAATGCCGTTTGGTCTAATTTCGGCAGCGTCAGTGTTTCCACGGATAATGAATGATTTGTTAAAGGATGTTTGTGGCGTGAAATGTTATCAGGATGATGTGTTGATATGTGGAAGTACTAAGGAAGAACATGATTGTAGATTAAGGTGTGTACTTGGGAAGATGTTAAAAGCTGGTCTTTCTCTTAGACGTGACAAATGTAAGATTGGTGTGACAGAACTAGATTATTTAGGTCATCATATTTCTGGTTTTGGTGTGAGGCCAAAAGAAGATTTGGTAAAAACGATTGAAGAGCTTAAGGAACCTTGTTCAAAGGAGGAGCTTTCGTTGTTTTTGGGAATGGCGGAATTTTACAATAAATTCATTAAGAATTTTGCAGACAAAACAGTGAATTTAAGAAGTATGATGTGTAGGAAATGTGAGTTTGTCTGGACTGATGAGTGTAATAAGGTACCTACTAGTAATAATATAGTATAGTTAGGAGGTCTTTATTAAACAACCTCATTCAGCATCTAACAGGAATAACTGACAAAGCTGGAACCTTCCCAAGGTTCACATATAAAACATTCCACTGACTTGGTTCCAAACAGGAACACTCCCATGGAACCAAGTCACGTCATCACACACAGCTTTTTGAATACATTTCCATGGATTGTAATGTGTTACTTGGCAGTACATTATCAAAGCCTTGAACAATTGACAATTCTCTCTTGCACAGCTGGGCGTGTAAGTTGTCCTCAGACCAATTCGCATCCAATGTGAATTTTGTAGGAGACCTAACTCCTCCTCTTCCTATACAGAACACAAAGGATATCCTCTTCCGCCAGAGGGCTTCAAACACAATGGGGCATATTATCAAGCATGGCGTTATAATTATCGGAAAACTGCTACTAAAGCGGCGATAATGGGCTTGATAATATGCCGTAGAAAATTCCCATAGAAGCCCATGTTCACACCAGAACATGGGCTGCCGCTAAAGCGGCGAAAATCATAACGCCGTTCCTTGATAATATGCCCCTTCATTTGGTAGAAGTGCTTGCGACTCAGCTCGGCTAACTTGGAAATGATCACCTGATTTACTGCTGGAGACTGGACTGAAGAGAGAGGAGAGAGAGAGAGAGAGAGATATGGTGTGTTTGCCGTACACATAACCAGTGTTTTTTCTTTTAGACACACTCTGATCTTAACAAGCGAGGGGTAACAAGCCTTGCATTCACGGTGGCTCAACCCGGATTAAGGCGAAAGAAACGAGACTGGGTCATCCCTTCTATCAAAGTCACCGTCACTGAAAACGGAAGGGAACCATTTCCAAAAAGTATTGTATCGGTAAGCAAAGTATTCACAGCAGAGCCCCTCATAACTAGCACTTAAATGGGGATACTGTATTACAGCTTTTCCATGGAAGTTGTCCAAACTAGTTTCATCCCTTCATTTTATGCAGCAGGGTAAAGCATTACGATCAATAGATTACTAAGGGGAGAGAGCAGTGGATGGCGTAATCAAGATATCTACCACAAGTAGTTTCTTTGTTTCCTCCCCAGTTTGTCATGGATTTAATGAAGACTGATGCGAAATGGTATTTAAACCAGCCTTTTTTTAAATATTGTTTATTTTAAAGTGAATTTCTGAGTTCCCCAGTCACATGCCTGCAGTACCTCCATTTCCACATTGTGAATACTTTTATTTTTTTACTTTTTTGTGAACAATGCCCTCTCATTTTAGTAGTACCTAAGGCTGGTTATTTCAAGGGATTGGTTTTAGGTCTCATCCTACAGACAGATTTAGCTGGCTTTTGTCGATAGACCTATTGTGTGCAATGTTGTGTGTGTGTATGTGTGTGTATATGTATATGTATTTATATATATATATATATATATATATATATATATATGTATTTTCCACCAACTCTAGTTCACCTCCTCAGCACACATGTATGACCACCAACATTGAAGAGAAGACACAGTGGCTCCAGTTAATAAAGCGTGTTTATTTAAAAAGGTGGAGCAATCTTTCATGACGCGTTTCGGAGCCTGAAGCTTCTTGATCATGGGTCAGATTCCATTTCATTTCTGAACATTATATTGTGTTACCGAATGTGATCTATTGTGTCATAAAAATAAAAAATAGACTCTCCGATGGTGCACGGATAGAGAATTACATTTCGGCCATTTTGACCTCATCATGTTTAAATTCACAAAGGGCCCGATTCACAGAACTAACTTAAAACAAAATCCTAAACATACTGCCATTTTGGTATTCAAAGAAGGCACTTATGCTAGAGATCGCGGGTCACCCGACCAATAATTTCGCCACTTCCGGCTTCGGGCCCATATATTTCAAATCACCATATACATTGATCGGATGACGTCACAATCTTCTACCAATAATTGTGAGTTCCTTTTCTATTTTCTAGTGTACCCGACTTACCATCCACTGTTACGGGTACCTATGACCACAATGGATCAGGGAGCTAGCTGTAAAAGGAAAGGCAGCGAAATACAAACCCAACATGTGAACCTGGGATTTATTTTCATGAAATGACCACGGACAACTGAGAAGTTTTAAAAGCTTTATCTCAGAATTAAATTTCTTCAGAACATACACTCCACTACGAGGAGACAGTCTAAAATCAATTTTGCAAAGAGTACATAGCTGTATAGAAGAACTCTAAGGGCAATCATTTATGTTTAAAATGCTAATGTGACAGGAAACAAACTAAGAGAGCTACGGGGCTAAATTCAGAGTTTCTTTAGTGATATTTATGGGAGAAAATTAGAGACCATAACAGGAAGTTGCAAACTGCAATGGCGAAAATGATTTCTAAAAGGTAAGGTAACATAGGAACACGCTATGAAAATAAATGCAAGTGACTTTTATGAAATGCAATGGCTTGCGGAAAGCATGGAAAACTTATCATATGCAAAGATATGTCTTTATTGAAGCAAAGACAGAAAAATAGAAAGATGCAGTTTCAAGAGATTCAGAGCGATATTTACCTAGACTGGTGTGAAAACCAACCCTGGCCACGGGTCAGTTAAGGACAGGAAAACCCTCAAGGAAGGATACCCCTCAATGGACAGCAGGTGCAGAATGGACACCCAGGACAGGACAGGAAACCTTCAGATTAGGATCAGGACAGGACCACCAGGACACGACCAGCACCCGCAGTTCGGAAGCAACGCCTGCGCTCCACCCTCTCTGCAGCTATCGATCAGAACCCCGATTGGGTTAGCGAACTCCCAGCAAAGTGCTCCGCCAGCACTTTTAAGGTTTAGTAAAACCTTAGTCTATGGTCAAATTTCGGACAGAGTGCTCCGCAGCGCTCTGTATCTTCAAATCACCTATTGAGTGCGTTGGGTCAGTGACAGGTCAGCTATTCGGACAAGTCGGACAATTTCCCTAGGTGAACCTAGGCTAAATATACTGTTTTGGGACAGGGTACCACCCCCCAAATGTTGCAAAGTGTCAGAATCCCCAATTTCGATTGGTCCTAAGGTAGGATTTGGTTAACACACCAATCAGAACAGACTATTCTAAGGCCTATTTTACATTCTAAGGTGCCGCCTAGCAAGATTGAGGTTCCCACGAGAAGTCGCAGGGAATAAAATGGAAAGAAATACAATGTGTTACAATATGGTACAATCTAGATGCTCTTGCTGGGTGAAGGTGCATGTTCCCATGCAGGCTCTGGCAGCAACCTTCTTTGGCTTGGTTTCAATGCCACCGTGCCACGACTGATTCTGCGCAGTGGTGCCCTCCAAGATGGACTCCCCAGCCCCATCACCCCTCAGTGCAGAGGATACATGAAAAGTAAGCGAAAACAAATTAGCACATAGAAATAAATGAACGTATTACATGTCATAATTTCGTACTTTAGTTTCATCATTATAAAAATATACTATGCATTAGTGAATGAGGGCAACGGACAAGGTCACAGGAGCAAGCAGCGCAAAGCTTCACCACGTTATCTAGAGCACAGCCATCTTATTGCTATTACGCATGCGCACCCTTTCCCTCTCAAACTCTAACTGCGTCATACCTCGTGACTATGTCTCACGCATGCGCAGAAACAGAAATGCAAGCAGCGGCCATTTTACGGACAAGGGTTATTTGTATTAGTAAAACACATAGGCAAGCTTCTCTACTTTCATGCATATCCAAAAATAACGAGATTAGTAGAACGTACATTTGTTATGATGTTACAACAGGTTCGAGGTTCATGAATTGAGCAAGTCGCGATGCGAAATCTTGCTCTATCAATCCCCTCTTTGATGATATTTACTATCATCACACATAAATGGAACCAGATGCCAACTTTCTTTCACACTTTGTACAACTCTATCTCTTCCAACATGCGATTCAATTTTTCCTTCTCATTTTTGGTAGGGTGAGAATTTTTCACCCTTTTGTAAATCTGATTATTTATTTCCTCCAATTCAAGCTCATCCGCATTCCGTTTCACTTCTCCTGCATTCACCTGATACTTCTTAGTATGCCTTCGGCATTTGCAACGGACGAATATGAAAAATAGGATAAGACCTATAATTCCAATTGGCATCAGTACTTTGAACAATAAGCTTCTACCTAATTTAGCAAACCAGTGACCTACATTTGAGAGACCATCAACTAGTCTCTTCCAGGCACTGTCAACCTCGAGTGGTTTGAGTTCCCTTTCCAAATTAGTAATGTTTTTCACATATCTTTTGAGCTGCACGCTTTTGGCCGGAATGTAAGTGCAACAATGTTGCACCTTCAACATCCGGAAGACTCCGCCCTCCTTTGCTAATAAGGTGTCAAGAGCAAGTCTGTCCTGCAAAACCATTGATCTGATCGCAACCATTTCGGTGTTGACCAGCAGAAATCCATGAGCTGTGTCAGTAGACAGCACATCCACTATTGTGGACAATTTGCAAATTCTGTGAGTGTTCAGAACCACTCCCACTCCAGGTATCAGTGCACTAAAAATACTACCCATTATTTCACCTACACTTTCTCTTTTACTACGCACTAAGCCATTAGTGTTTTCATTGCTTCCAGCAATTTCATTCACATGGTATATTTTCGGGAAGACAATGCCAAAGTAGCAGCTTCCATACCAGTGATCCGGCAATTTGAAATAAGCCTTGTCTCCACATATATAATAAATTCCAGGAAACACAGGCTCTGACCCATTTTTGAAACCCCAACCTCCAATTACCTTGTAATTGTGTTCACATTGACTGGAACCAATGAAAATGTTATTATAATAATCAGTCTTCTCGCGGTGAAGACAGAGTTTCCCTTTCTTTTCGAAATCCAGCAACAGAGCAGGTCCCGCCCCGCCAGTTGAGGTGCTTTCCATGTTCTCAGCCCATTTAGGCGTTTTCTGCCCTTTGTCATTTGCCTTTCTTTGGAAACTCTCCCTTCTTTTCTCCGCCATGTTTAAAAATACCTTTTCTTGTTCATGTAATGAACAGGTCAAGTTGTCTCTGTGTGCTTCATTTAAGTCTATAGTACCTATAGTCAAGAAGTATTCCCCCATATAACGGGTAACGTCACTTTTGGTATGTACAGGATTCAAGTTTCCCCGTATAGGAAGTTCAGAAAAAATCACGTCACTGTTAGAGTAATAATACTGTAACGGTCCTCTTTTGTAAAATAAGCTTGCTAAAACACTACAGGAAATTCCATATGTCAAGGGCAAGTGATGGTATGTCACGCCTTCAGCTACAGAAGTAGGTAGCTTCATGCAGACATAGCAATCCTCTATTTCCATAGTCTTTACATAGTGTACCAACAAGTTTGCGAAAACATTTAAGTGTGTCTGATTCCTAATTCCGTGGTAATGTAGTCCTTCCTCATCTGATGCGTCTAAGTCTCGTTTTGTTTGTCTGAGTGCTTTCTCACGTCTTTCTACACTTCGTGTTGTCAGTTCTTCAGTGTGAGTGATCTGTGTACGGTCAATATTAGTATTTTTACTAACCATAAAGGGAATGAAAACTGTTAGTCCTATCCAAACTAATATGACTATAACTATACTACATATACATACTTTACAGCATGTTTTGCAACAACTGCGACTAGGCCTTCCATTCGTTCTTGACTCAGACATTTTGGCTCAGAAGAAATTTCACTCTGTGCAACTTCAGGTGAGCTCGTCTTCCTCTTCTGTAGAGTACTCAGCAACCTGTTCTCCGTCGCTTTCGTCAGTGATATCAAGTTCCTCAAAATTTTCCAAGATTAAGTAGGTCCACTCCGGATCCTGATATTTTTCGTTTTGTCTTTTTATTCGCCCACTCCTTCTCTTGGAGCTATCTTCAGGTATTTCTGCAATTCGGGGACTTCTTCTTATATCTGCAAGTTTCTCTTGGACTGTTTTTAGTCTTAATTTTAGTCTTTTAACATACCTTGGCTCAATGTTTTTCTTTTTCTTTAGTCTTTTAGCTGGCACTGAGATTTGGCTTTCTTCTAATGCTCTTTTATTTTCACTTGTCTGTGGCGCTTCGGTTTCTGTTTCTTCCCTTCCTGTCTGACTAGTCCCAGGTCTTGTATCTATTTCTTCTGCCTGGTTACTAAGCTGGCCTTGTTCAGGTATATTTTGCGTTTGGCTTTCAAATGTCTCTGTTTCTACGTCCTGAACACGTTCTCCTAGTTCTAACTGATCCTGTTCAAGCACTTCGATCCCTTGATTTTTTTTCTGCTCGAACTATTACACTATTTCTAGTCTGTCCCTTTTCGATTTCAGGAGTCAGTGGAGGTGTGTCAATCACCTGATCTGTCCCTGTCTGACCTTCTTCTTCGTCCTCAGACTTGATGTGAACCTCAATGATCTGAGGGTCTTCGCCTGTGCCTTGCTCGTCCTCTCTATTCCACCCTCTGTCTTCTCTTATTCGCTCTCTTGTTCTGAGTGGGTCTCCAGGGAGATCGACTATGGGTATCCAATCATCCGGCCAGATTCTCGGCAGCTCGTCATCAGCTACTTCTGGACCAACATCCGTAGGATTTTCAGCAGTACTGGTACTTGGCCATGCGTCATCAGC
Organism: Lissotriton helveticus; assembly: GCF_964261635.1. Classification (NCBI taxonomy): domain Eukaryota; kingdom Metazoa; phylum Chordata; class Amphibia; order Caudata; family Salamandridae; genus Lissotriton; species Lissotriton helveticus. The sequence continues at coordinate 252,148,938 of NC_136073.1, forward strand.
TACCTCCGGGCCAATGCCAGTGGAACCCTTAGCTGGGCTGGTGCTCGGTCGTCTGTCGTCAGCTACTTCAGGACCAACGTCTGTAGACCCCTCAGCTGGACAACCTTCTGCTCCAGGCTCCTCGTCAGGTATTACCTTCTGGGTATGGCTGGCATGGATCCACTTGGGAACGCCGGCGCACTTCACAGCGGTCGTCGTTACCAGGATTACTTGCCGCTTTTTCCCCCACCTCGGTGCTAGGCAACTCGACCGAGTGTGCTTCTTTATTTTAACCCAGTCACCAGGAACCAATTTGTGAACTGGGGTTGTCGGGTTGGCGACGGCGTCTGCCCCAATCTGGCGAGAGATAGAACGCACTTGGTCACCCAGTTGCTTGCAGTATTCAAGTACCAAATCATCAGAAATGCTTAACAGTTTGTATCCTGGTACCCATGCTTGTCTCATCACTCTTCCCATCAATATCTCATGGGGGCTCAGGCCTGTTCTTCGATCTGGAATGCTTCTGAGTCCCATCAGAACAAGAGGCAAGGCATTTATCCAGTTCATTCCAGTAGAATCACATATTTTTGCCAATCTATTCTTTATGGTGCCATTTATTTGTTCTACCACTCCAGAAGCCTCTGGATGATATGCACAGTGTAGATTTTGTGTGATCCCAAATGCTTGACAGAGTTGAGCCAATATTTAATTCTGAAAATGTCCGCCTCTATCTGAGTCAATAAAGACTGGAACCCCGAACCTCGGTATCAATTCTCTTAGCAACATTTTAGCTACTGATATGGCATCACATTGAGAGGTCGGGTAAGCTTCCACCCATTTTGAAAACAGGCAGACGATGACAAGGACATATCGTTTTCCCTCACAACGAGGCATGGTAATGAAATCAATTTGTATTCTCACAAAGGGACCTCCTGATCTCCCAATTTTCCCCAGTTCAACTACTGTTTTCTTGCCAGCGTTGAACTGCTGACATGTCAAGCACCTCTGGCAAAGGGACTCTGCTACCTTCCTGAACTTCTTGTTGTACCAAGTCTGTTAAAACACCAGAACCATGGCGTCCCTGCCAATGTGTGATCCCTCATGTATCAATCTGGCCATTGGGGCAAGCAGGTGTCGGGGTAACACAGGCATACCATTCGGACCCACAATGACACCGTCCTCACGTCTCGGTCTACAACCTTGTTCCTTCCACTTCTCTTTCTCCTCCCAGGGCGTCACATGCTGCCATTCTCTCACTTCATCCCATGTAGGCACTTCTTCAAACATTCTAAGTTGGCAGCTGTTTCCAGCCCCACCCCGCTTCGGATTTATTCGCATCTGATCCATGGCGCATTGTTTTGCCACCCGGTCAGCAAAATCATTTCCCAAAGATACAGGGTCAAGGCCCCTTTTATGAGCAATACACTTGACCACTGCCAATTCTTTTGGTAACTGGATTGCCTCTAAAAGGTCTTGAACAACTTTTCCATTTCGAATGGGGGTACCTGATGAAGTCAGGAATTCTCTTTGTAGCCATAACTGGCCAAAGTCATGCACCACCCCATAACAGTACTGACTGTCAGTATACACTGTTATTCTCTTGTCTTTTCCCAATTTGCAAGCTCTTATCAGGGCGATCAATTCGGCTACTTGTGCAGACTTTACTCCAAATAAATAAGATGCTTCCTCAATTTTGTTTAATGTGACCACAGCATAGGCAGCACTTAGACCTCCGAGCTCATGCCTCAGGCATGAACCGTCTACGAACCATTCCTCATCATGTACAGGCAAAGGAGTTTCTTTAATGTCTGGCTGAGGTTTTGTACTGAATTCAGTTAGATCAATGCAGTCATGCTCATTATCTCCCTTATCTTCCATCACCATTGAGTCAGGGAGTAGAGTGGCAGGGTTTAAAATATTACATCGGGTGATAACTATATTTGCAGCACCCATGAGAATTCTCTCATATTTAGTCAGCCGACTAGGGGTGAGATACTGAGTTTTGGTACGAGTCAATAGGATCACAACTGCATGTGGAACATACACAGTTACGGGATGTCCCATGATAATGGACTCACTTTGTTCCAAACTGGTGCAAGTTGCAGCTACTGCTTTCAAACACCCAGGTAATCCAGCAGCCACTGGATCCAAAGTGGCAGAGAAATATGCCACAGGCCTTCTGGTCAATCCATGCTCTTCAGTCAGGACTGACAGTGCACAATTGTCACGAGTGTCACAGAATAGGCCAAACTCCTTGGAGTAGTCAGGCATCCCCAAAGCAGGGGCTGTACACAGACAATTACGCAATTTTGTGAAAGCGGTCAAGCTCTCGTCATTCCATTCCACTGGGTCTTTCGCTCCTTTCTTTGTCATTTGAATCAAAGGTTTTGCAAGGACTGCGAATCCCACAATCCATTGCCTGCAGTAACCTACAACTCCCAGGAACATTCTTATTTCTTTCTGAGTACGGGGTAACTGCATATTTTGAATTATTCTGACTCTCTCTAAGGTGACTTTTCTGATGCCTTTCTCTATCTGGTGTCCCAGATATTTCACTGATTTCGAACAGAACTGTAATTTCTCAGGGGCCACTTTATGTCCCTTTTCACTCAGGTGATTCAGTAGGGCAATGGTGTCAACCACGCAGTCCCTATGACTTTTAGACGCCACCAATAGGTCGTCAATGTACTGGACCAAAACGGACTTTCCAGGTAAGACTAAAGATTCAAGGCATTTTTTCAAGATCTGATTAAAGATAGAGGGGCTTTCTGTGTACCCCTGGGGGACCCTATTCCAGACATACACGTGACTGTTGAAAGCAAATGAGAAAAGAAATTTGCTGTCTGGATGCAATGGAATCGAAAAGAATGCATGACATAGGTCTATCACAGTGAACCATTCAGCATCCCAGGGGATCTGATACAGAATCACTGCTGGGTTCGGAACAATAGGGCAGCAAGGAACCACTATCTTGTTTACCTTTCTCAGGTCCTGAACTACTCTGTACTTACCATTAGGCTTTTTGATGCCCATAATGGGTGAGTTACACGGGCTACTCATCACTTCCTGTATTATGTTTGCTTCTAGCAATTTCTGTATTTCAATGGCAACACCTGCTCTCACTTCTGCACTCATTCTGTAAGGCTTGGTATTGGGGTATACTGCATTCTCTCTCATGGCTATTTGTGTGGGGTCTACGTTTTTCATTAATCCTACATCCTTTCCTGTAAAGTCCCACACTTCTGGTTTCACTGTCTGTTGGAGTTCTTCAGGTAAGTCCTGTATAGTCATTAGTTTTATTTCTGAGTCAGGTCTAATTAACATTAGCTTGTAGATACCGTCTTCATCTGGGGTTTGAATTTCGACGCCCTTTGGTGTGCAAAAGATGGTACAATTCATTTTGCACAGCAAATCACGTCCCAGTAAGTTTACCGGACTAGTATCACAGACGACAAATCTGTGCATTTCTTTAAAGTTTCCAATTGAGATCTCCATGGGCTCGGTAACAGGTGTACTAATCAGTTGATTAGATACACCCACTACTTGGATTGCTTCTCCCGAGAGGGGTAGGTTTGGAACGTCCACTGTTCTTACAGTAGAACGGGTAGCACCAGTGTCCAACAGAAAGGTGACATCATTTCCATCAACCTTTCCTTCAATGTATGGTCCCGACTGGTCCACCGGCAAGGAGGCGCCAAGTACGCACTCCTCGTCCTCCCCTCTCAGGCCCCATCAGTACTGGTCGTCACAGAAGAAAGTGTCATTCAGTAGATACTGCGAAGTTGCTGTATTTCTATTTTCATTGCCTCCCCAGATTTCTACGTCATCACCCTGTGGTGATTTTCCTTTAAAAATAGGTTTTGGCGCTCTGGGCACTTGGATCGTTTTTACCTGCTGCTGGGTTTTTCTTTGTTTCTCATTCTGCGTCTGTGGAATTAAATCAGGGGTTTCGGCATTATCAGTTTGTAAATAGGGACACTCGTCTCTCCAGTGTCCAATTTCCCCGCGCTGATGGCAAGGAAATTTCTTTTTGGCTTCCTCTCTACTCATTTTCGCTCTAGGCTTTCCTCCACCCCCACCCCCAGGGCTTTGGTTCGGGGTAGTTTTGTTCATCTTGCTCAACTGCTTCTCCTGCTGTTCTGCGAGCTTTACTTGAGCCCACATCACCTTCTCCTTGAGAGCCTTTTTCTTTTCTGCCATCTCGTCCTCACAGTACTTTGCGTACCGTAGGACCTCATCCATCTTTTTAGTATGCCAACAGATTTTATTATCTTTTATCCATTGACAAATTTCGGGCCTTAAACCGTTTACAAACCTGTAAATGAAGTGTGTCATGTCCTTCATCTCGATGTTATCTATACCACTGTATGTTTTGAACCCCTGCAACAGCCTTTCATAAAAGGAGTGCACAGTCTCATCCCTTTCTTGCGTGGTCCTATCTATCTTTGTCCAATCAGTTTCCTTTGCGGGCACTTTTAGCTTCAGATGCTGAATTACCTGATCATATTTTCTCATTACTTCCTTCGATGGTTCCCCTGTTTTTTCATCTCTCGCGTATTCCTCACTGGGCCAAGCTATGGCTATTTTACACTCGGTCCACAGATCTACAGGGACCACTATGTCGAAGCACCCATCCAGTTCCTTCCACAGGCATTTTTGCACTTTTACAAACCTTTCTACCTGTCGGTACCAATCCACGGGCTTCTCGCGTAATTTTGGGAAGTCATTAGTAAAGGACACAATATCCTGTCTGGACCATGGAACGTGTACATATTTTCCACCTGGCACTTCGCGCATAGGGCATAACTGTCTGGCTTGTCAGCTTCCTTTAGAACAAATTCGGGAGTTGCCTGCCTAGACCTGGCCTCATCCTTTTTCCTAGCCCATCTGGCTTTCCATCTTTCTATATCTCCCCATTTCTGCAATACCGTCAATAATTCTTTGACCTGTGCCTTTTTCCCTGACATGTTCAGGTTTTCTAAATCTTTGTCAGAGAAATCTGCTCTGTACGGTTTCTGCAACGGTTTCGATTTAGAAATATCTATTCCCATGCTAGCAGCAGTGTCTGTCAATTTCTCATGAAGTACTCGGGCATTTCGGGTAAGACTTTTGCAAATGAACAACAGCTCTTCTTCAGAGTAAGTACTTAATCGGTCTAATCCTACGTTTCCTGCCATTAGTTCTTCTATTTCTACTCTCAATTTGTAGAGATTTAAAGGTTTCGTCTGCGGAATTTGTTTTTCTAATTCTTGACTCCATCTTTCGATTTCCGCCGGAGTAACCAACGTGACACTTTTAGTACCCGAAGTTGATTCCATTTGAATTTCCCTCGTGTTGAAAGGATTATGTCTTTTCTGCATCCTTCTCCCTGTATTTCTAATGGGCAGATCCAATAGTGAGACTTCAGATTCGCCCTCACTTGTCTGTTCATCTACAATTAAGGGTTCTGGTCTTGGCTGTGCTATGACGGGAGTAATGACTGGAGTTTTCGGACTCCCTTGACGGTCCCCATACAACGGAACCACCGGTCCGATAGTTACTGGGATTGTCAAGGCTTCAGGACTGGTATTCAACTGGGAGATTTTCTGAATGATCTCAGCTCTCTGTTTTGCTAGAACCTCCTGCTCCTTTTCTTCCAATATTCTCTCTAAGGTTTTGTCATGTAACACCTGCGGGGTCAGAGTGGGAGCATAACTTGGGGCAGTGGGATGTGTTTCACTTGGTCCTTCGTCATAATTAGGTCTTGGGGACAAACTTGCTGTACCTAGGGATCTTGATTCCTTTTCATATAGAGGCTGTAATAACGGCATTCCTGAACTTAAGGATCTCACCTCGCCTTCGTAGGGAGATCGAGGAAATAAATCTAGCTCACGTGAATATCCTGTCTCCCCACCAGCTGACATTCTGGGATAAATATTTCTTGTCTCTATGGGTCCTAGACTCTCAGTATAGGGAGGGATCAGATAACCCCCTCCTACACTGGCGGACCTGAACTCTTCCTGGGGTGGAGGTCTTTGGGAAATGTCTCCTGCACTCGAAGGTCGGTGTCCTTCATTATAAGGAGGCGGACTTCTCATACACATGTCATCTATCAACTCATCATCCGACTCTCCGGGGGGCCCCCAGTGTTTGGATTTCTCTGTCCTTCCCCCCCCCCCAGGAGAACCATCTGCCGGCATCATTGGAAACAGTCCCTCAACAATCATATTCTGTCTCCATTGTTTCATCTTTTTGGCTCGGGTTTCCTGCTTCAATTTTGGATAAAATTTTGTTAACCCTTTATCCATCCGTGGCTTATCCCTCTCGAAAGCCTCGATTTCCCATTCCTCTAGTGCTTCGTACTGCGTTAATCTAGGTCTGGGATGTAAATCATTCATTCGGGTTCTCAGATTAAATAGAATCCTGCTTTTAAATGTTCCGTCTAACGGAAACGCCAGTACTCCGTCATCTTTCGTGTATTCCGCCCAATTTTCCAACCATACACAGGTATTGTACCCTTTATCGAACATCATGAAAGATGCGGGAGTATTCGGTGGTGGAATGACAACACCTTCTCTAGTTTTAATCGGTTTGTCTTTTTTGAAGTAATTCTTTACTTTATTTACAAGGGACAATTTTCTCTTATTTCCGTACATAATGTCGTTTTTAACCCCTTTCCACTGATCGTTCTCAAATCCCATATGCCGTGGATCAGGTCTGGTATGCGGTCTATACGAATGCCACATACGATTTCTACGAGTGACTTTTGTTTACAAAATCACTTCCAATCAAAATGCGTCTTTTATTTTCGTGCGGCCAATGAAATGCACGAGTTCAAATATTTTCGACCAATGGGTGCGCGGCCCTTTCGCGAGACAGTTCTCACGCTTCGGCGCTCACCCCTCCTTTACAATTCCAGCCCCGCTACCCGCCCGCTGCGTCTACCAATCCCAGCGCGGCACGGAGTGACGTCGGAGCAGCTTCGCGACTGACTCCCTCCTTCACAAGGTAACGGAAACTTTCTTACTTTCTAAAGTACTTAGTGCTTGGTTATTTTACAACAAATACACATTCGCCACTGTGCTCAAATGTCTAGACAGGAAAGAAATTTTCACTGCAAGTAAACTACTTCCATTTACTTTTCATACACTACGGGTAGATCTTCTCTGCCTACCCTTCACTCAAGCATTGAAGAACCTGCTACTCCCCCAGACTCATCCACTTTTTCGGGATATATCCGAGTCTAAGGTTTCTCCAGCGGACCCCTTTGCCTTCACCCAAGCTCCGATGAACCTGCTACTCTTCCGATGTGACCCTTACTAGGTTACGCCACAATAGGAATTTTGCCAATGAACCTCGTTGCTAACATTTATTCAAACATGCATTCAGAAAAGTCCCTAGTCAGTGATTCCAGTTCTGCCTAACCTGCACCAACTTTCCTTAGAGCAAATGACCTCCAACGAATGGATTCTATTCACCACTCGCTATTCAATTCCCCGGGGATTCCCAACAAACATTAAACAGTAACTAACGAATGGGTTAATACATATATCAATACAATAATAAGAAAAACAGTTTAAAACATTTCATAATTTTTCAAAGCAAACATTTCAAGTGAGTGATCAGATCTCCTGAAGTGCCTACTTTTGTAGCAGCATCAATATACTAGCAGCTTCCGACTTGGCTAGACTAATTAGTCCTACCTAACCTTTAACTATTCCCTAACCATCCTCGATGCTACCAGAAAATTACTGCTAGAGATCGCGGGTCACCCGACCAATAATTTCGCCACTTCCGGCTTCGGGCCCATATATTTCAAATCACCATATACATTGATCGGATGACGTCACAATCTTCTACCAATAATTGTGAGTTCCTTTTCTATTTTCTAGTGTACCCGACTTACCATCCACTGTTACGGGTAACTATGACCACAATGGATCAGGGAGCTAGCTGTAAAAGGAAAGGCAGCGAAATACAAACCCAACATGTGAACCTGGGATTTATTTTCATGAAATGACCACGGACAACTGAGAAGTTTTAAAAGCTTTATCTCAGAATTAAATTTCTTCAGAACATACACTCCACTACGAGGAGACAGTCTAAAATCAATTTTGCAAAGAGTACATAGCTGTATAGAAGAACTCTAAGGGCAATCATTTATGTTTAAAATGCTAATGTGACAGGAAACAAACTAAGAGAGCTACGGGGCTAAATTCAGAGTTTCTTTAGTGATATTTATGGGAGAAAATTAGAGACCATAACAGGAAGTTGCAAACTGCAATGGCGAAAATGATTTCTAAAAGGTAAGGTAACATAGGAACACGCTATGAAAATAAATGCAAGTGACTTTTATGAAATGCAATGGCTTGCGGAAAGCATGGAAAACTTATCATATGCAAAGATATGTCTTTATTGAAGCAAAGACAGAAAAATAGAAAGATGCAGTTTCAAGAGATTCAGAGCGATATTTACCTAGACTGGTGTGAAAACCAACCCTGGCCATGGGTCAGTTAAGGACAGGAAAACCCTCAAGGAAGGATACCCCTCAATGGACAGCAGGTGCAGAATGGACACCCAGGACAGGACAGGAAACCTTCAGATTAGGATCAGGACAGGACCACCAGGACACGACCAGCACCCGCAGTTCGGGAGCAACGCCTGCGCTCCACCCTCTCTGCCGCTATCGATCAGAACCCCGGTTGGGTTAGCGAACTCCCAGCAAAGTGCTCCGCCAGCACTTTTAAGGTTTAGTAAAACCTTAGTGTATGGTCAAATTTCGGACAGAGTGCTCCGCAGCGCTCTGTATCTTCAAATCACCTATTAAGTGCGTTGGGTCAGTGACAGGTCAGCTATTCGGACAAGTCGGACAATTTCCCTAGGTGAACCTAGGCTAAATATACTGTTTTGGGACAGGGTACCACCCCCCAAATGTTGCAAAGTGTCAGAATCCCCAATTTCGATTGGTCCTAAGGTAGGATTTGGTTAACACACCAATCAGAACAGACTATTCTAAGGCCTATTTTACATTCTAAGGTGCCGCCTAGCAAGATTGAGGTTCCCACGAGAAGTCGCAGGGAATACAATGGAAAGAAATACAATGTGTTACAATATGGTACAATCTAGATGCTCTTGCTGGGTGAAGGTGCATGTTCCTATGCAAGCTCTGGCAGCAACCTTCTTTGGCTTGGTTTCAATGCCACCGTGCCACGACTGATTCTGCGCAGTGGTGCCCTCCAAGATGGACTCCCCAGCCCCATCACCCCTCAGTGCCGAGGATACATGAAAAGTAAGCGAAAACAAATTAGCACATAGAAATAAATGAACGTATTACATGTCATAATTTCGTACTTTAGTTTCATCATTATAAAAATATACTATGCATTAGTGAATGAGGGCAACGAACAAGGTCACAGGAGCAAGCAGCGCAAAGCTTCACCACGTTATCTAGAGCACAGCCATCTTATTGCTATTACGCATGCGCACCCTTTCCCTCTCAAACTCTAACTGCGTCATACCTCGTGACTATGTCTCACGCATGCGCAGAAACAGAAATGCAAGCAGCGGCCATTTTACGGACAAGGGTTATTTATATTAGTAAAACACATAGGCAAGCTTCTCTACTTTCATGCATATCCAAAAATAACGAGATTAGTAGAACGTACATTTGTTATGATGTTACAACAGGTTCGAGGTTCATGAATTGAGCAAGTCGCAATGCGAAATCTTGCTCTATCACTTACTCATTTTGGTATTCACAGAAGGCACTTACTCATTTAGGTATTCACAGAAGGCACTTACTCATCAATAATCAAGTGCCTTTTGTGAATACCAAAATGAGTAAACAAGACCCGGCTGGGTTGAAACGCGTAGGTGGTGGTTGCGGGTTATTTTGCATGTTTAAAATAAAACCTTATTGAAGAGTTCTTTGGTGTGCGGTGAAATCCTCAACGGATATTTGGTGATACATAATTACGAGGAGCAGTTCACCCTTGACACCGGCTCCCACTGTGGGAGAGAGCACGTCATCACAAACGAATTGGGGAAAATATATATATATCATGTGTAACTGTAGATACACATTCTTAGCATACTCCCGCCATCTAGTGTTGGGCTCAAACATGTGCACGTTGTTTTTCTTCAAAGAAAGTTCTAGAGGTCACAAGATGCAGATTGCCTCTCCTTTATATACATTGTGCCTGGGACTGACTCATTTTGGGTTCTTTTTCCCCCATCGATGTCGGCTGTACACTAAATAGGCTCAGAGTTTCTGCGTGGTCCTCCTGTTTGTCAGAAAATGTTGGTAGCCTTATTTAGAATTTGTTCCCAAATTATCATACCTCATCATCAAAAGACCATCCAACTTTTGTTACAATGTCGCTGTTAAGCGACATTGTGGGGCGTAGACTCTTCCACATGCATGTCCCTCCTAGAATGAGGCCAGCTGATGGAACGAGCACTGTTCCAATACTGCTAAATATCCATGGCTGGACCACCATGTGTTATTTCTAAGAACTATCCTGATGATGGTCTCACATAATGAAATAATTAGAGAACTAAACGTTGACATCTATTCAACACTTGCTTCTGCATAATCAAAGTAATTTTCTATCAATAAAGAAGTAACTTTTTCATCAATGGATTGGCTTCCTGTTTATTTCATGTCTTCTAAGGATGGATAAATACTGTCAGTGACCTTGTTCATGGATTAGTATACTTCAGATTGCTTTTGGTTACTTAAGTGTTGGATGCTAGAACCTGTGTATCTTTTTTTAAAAACATCCATTTTGTGGTTCTATCCATGTAATTTCATTGTCTACCTAACTATTTTCTGTTTGCATATGCCCAGGTATCAAAATTTACTTTTCGTTCTATGTTATATTTAATTAATATTGATCACGCTTCAGAATAAGATTTGGAATAATACCCTTGTTGGCTCCTTTGTTATTTTGATGGATCACTGACACAATATCGTGCTAAACAATATCGTTGACAAAAATATTGTGTCAAAAATATTATTTACTACAATATCATGCTCCTATACTTACAATGGTAAGTACCAAAATATCAGGAGAACATAATGTTGACACTAATATTGTCCAAAACTATAAAAAAATAGAGTTTATAATATAAATAGAGGTTAAAGTGGTAAATGGTAAATATTTTAATATTTAACTTTTATATAATGTAAATTAAATACATTAAACTAATATTTAATACTATATTTAAATGTATATTACATAAAAACACAAACATGTGTTTGCATGAATATAGATTGTGTAACATAATTATTAAAAAATAATTACATTATTTGATTTTTTAAATACAAAAACATTTATTTCCATAAAAACATACATACACAGTAAAATCATACAAATATAAACAATTCAATAACAAAAATAGGTTGATCAATTTAGGCATTAGATACAATATTACAATTTAAAAACACTAAAAACACATTTACTAAAAATACTATAAACATTCAAATACATGTAAAGATAAAAACAAATAGTATAAATTATAACAAAGACAAACAAGTAATGCTATATAATCTTTTAAACCAATACGATGTAACCTATTGAAGTTTAAGAATATTAAATATTTTATTCCCACTCTAGTTATGCAGCAGTAGGGAAAGTGTTGATCTTCGGGGGGCTTAGATTTACTATTCCTGCTCAAGTTAAGGCAACAGTAGGGAATGGGCTGGACTTCGGAGGGGTTAAATTTACTGTTCCCACTCCAGTCTAAACAACAATAAAATGTGTAGGACTTTAAAAGGGGTGAAATCTACTATTCCCACTCCAGACAATGCAACAGTAGGGAAAGCGTTGGATTCTGGAGGGGTAAAACGTAATATTCCCACTACAGTCTGGGCAACAGAAGAAAAATGCTAGATTTCGGAAGGGTTGAATTTACTATTCACACCCCAAACAGTGCAACAATAGGTAAAGTCGGAGTGGGAAAATGTACTATTCCCACTCTAATCTGTGCAACAGTAGGGATTGCGTTGGACTTCGGAGGGGTTACATTTACCTTTCCCTCCCCAGTCTGTGCAACAGTAGGGAATGCGCTGTATTTCAGAGGAGTGAAATGTACTTTTCCCAGTCCAAACAGCGCAACAGTAGGAAATCTGCAAAGATGTTAATTTTACTATTCCTACTGCAGTCTAAGCAAAAGTAAGGAAAATACTTCACTTCAAACAAATTAGATATATGAGTAACCCCATAAATGTAGAAAACATATTAAAATCTTAATATAAAAATTATTAATTGGCATAGACAATATGTATAAAAAAAGAAAACAAATTAATCACTTCACATAATTACTATTCAATAAGATAATTGTCAATTAATAAACAAATGTTAGTTATTAAAGTATTAATTAGTTAACTACCCACCCTATACGCCTACAAAACTATCAGCCCACATCTTAAATATAAGTTTAAAAAAATTAGTGTTCACTAATTTACATATTGACAATCAATTAAATCATTTACAATTAATAAATAAATGTTCATTATTAACTTTCCAGCCTAGACCTCTCTAAACCTACCAGCCTGCAACTAAAATATCTTTAAAATGAATGAATATTATCAATGGGGAGATAATCCAGCAAAATGCTCCATAGGCTGTGCCAAGCGGCAAAGTCCCTGGCCAGTGTTCCGGTGCTTCGCGATGATGTTGGCGACTTTTGTTCGTCTCCCCAGGCAGTGGCTGCAGAGTTTGCACACTATTTCTCACTCCTGTATACAAGCCTAGAGCAGCTATCGGAGGCCTCTATAGATGATTTTTTACAAGATATTCCCCCTCGCAGGCTCACAGATATTGTGCACGACCAGCTTGACACCCCCATAACTATTGACGAACTCAGTGCAGCACTGACGGCCATACATCCAGGCTGCGCCCCGGACCCAACGGTTTTCTTAGGGAATTCCTTATAACGCACATGAACGCACTGGGTCCTCACCTGCTTGATGCCTTACATGAAGCTATCGACCACTCCCAACTCCCTCTAGATTGGCGACACACAGAGGTTGTCCTCTTTTTGAAGCCAGGCTGCCTGCCGGAAGATCCCGCTTCATACAGTTCTATTTCGCTCATCAACATCAAGCCTAAACTTCTAGACAAAGTTCTAGCTGACCACCTCAGATTCTGTATACAAGACCTGATCCACCAGGACCAGTCAGGGTTTATGCCCAACCGCTCTATACCCCATAACATCAGACGGGTGCATACAGCCATGGAAAGAGCCCCGGAACTAGGGGCGGCCTACAGCTATATTGCTCGCAGATATCGACAAGGCGTTCGCTTCCCTCAGCTGGTCATATCTTTTTCGACTTCTAGACGCCATTAACTTTGGTCCACACTTCATAGCATATGTACGCCTATTATATAGAGGGCTAACAGCCTCAGCCAGATTCGCAGGACATCACTCGCCCCATTCCCCAGAAGCCGCGGTACAAGAAAGGGCTGCCCCCTGTTGCCATTATTGTTTGACCTTGCCATAGAACCTCTGCGGGGTGAGTGCGAAGCGACCCGGTGCTCAGAGGCTTTGAATGGGCCCCGTCTGTATCTGATCGCATAGTGCTGTACGCGGATGACGTCCTCTTTTGTATGACCGACCCATTGGTTTTCGGGGCCTGGCATCTTCCAGATCCTACGTGTATTTAGCCAGACCACCGGGCTGCACGCTAACCCCTCCAAATCTGTACTATTCCCGGTCTGCGGGCATCAGGGCAGTGAGACGTGGGCTGAGCGATTGTCTCGTGCTACGGGATTTAAATATCTAGGCATCTTTGTCACCCTGTCCAAAGACCTCGTGAGCTCACAATATTAATTCACTCCTCAAAAGCCTCAAAGATGAGGCTGCAGTTTGGTCTCCTCTTCCGCTTTCATTATACGGGCGCTGGGCGATTTTTAAAAAGGTCTCACTGCCCAAAATACTCTATAGGTTGCAGAATTTCCCGTATGCCATACCATGGGCTTGGTTCGCACAAGTAATGCCATACATAATAAAAATCCTCTGGCATGATGGGGCAATACAGGTGGCATTGAGTACGTGTACACAGTCAACGTACTGTCGTGGCATTGCAGCAGCAGATGTTTATGCTTATTAAGCGGCTTCCCATCTTCTAATTGTCAATGAGTGGTGGTATAACTCACCCTTGGACCCAGCGTTCGCTCTGGACCATATGGCAATCGGGAATGTTCCCCTTCTTCACCTCCTATATAGTTCACAGAATCTAGATTTCCTATCCCCTGCCAGTAGCACAGTGATTTGACTCTGGCCGGCTACGGTTAAGCTGATGGGATGGCACAGCTGCCTGACTCAGGTGGCCCGCTGTGGTATGGAACCCCCCTGCGCTCGGTGGCGGTACTAGTGGGTTTTCACGAGTGGGACCTTGTGGGCATATCCACCTTGGGAGATGTGGTACTGGGCACAGTATTAAAATCATTTCAGCATCTCCAGGCAGAATTTCAACTCTATAAGACTCAATTTTATAAATATCTCCAACTCAGGCATGCACTCACTCCCCTATTGCGGCCGGTTGAGACTCTGCTGGAATTTCACCCTTTGGCAGGGGGTTTATTAATGGGCGACATGGGTGCCCACAAGACCCGCCAGATCTACCAAACTCTGACTACGCACAACCGCACAACACTACATAAGACCAGACAGGCATGGTTAGAAGATATACCAGACTCAACAGATGATGATTGGATGGAAGCCTTGGCTAGCCCCCGCGGTGCGGCGGATTCAACGCGCTACCGGCTTATACAGTTTAAATATATACATCGTATAAACTACACTCGATTTAGCCTATGGAAGATGGGCGCCATTTAGTCCCCTATATGTTTGAGATGTGGGGTGGAAGACTGGACCTTCATACATACTGTCTGGGGCTGTACAGCACTGCAACCCATTTGGGGGAGGATTGTGGCATGCCTGAGTGAGGTGTTGTGATGGGATCTCCCATTTGAGCCGAAACTACTGTTACTGCATAGTACTGACGCTATAGGTGGGAACCAATATAAGCAGCACTTATTGTTTTTAGCCATCACCATTGCAAAACGGGACTTTGCCCAGCAGTGGAAAAGTGTGTCCCCCCCCTATGATCGGCAGGAGGAAAAAGGCCATTGATGGCTGTATGAATGCAGAGAGTGCTGTGTTTCAAGCTCAGGCTGCCCCCAAAAGCGTATGAAAATATGGCTGCGTTGGGCAGATTACCGGGTTATAGAACTACCCCCCATATTAGTTAATACTGTAGACCCCTAATGAGCATTGTACCCACGATGTGTATGGTCATTGTACAACCAGAAACAGCATTCAAAACCTCCAGATCGTATATTCATTTGTTCAAGTATAACTTGGTGGGATCTGAGATGAACTGCGTGCGCAATGTTGTTTTTGTTTTATTTGTATATTTTCTGAAATTGCGATTAGAAGTATGCATTGTCACATTTATTTATCAAAATGTATCCTCTAGGCCAATTCCCCGTATATATTGTGTAAACTTGATAAAATATATTGTAAAAAAAATGAATGAATATTCCATAACTTACATAATTAAAATCAATTAAGTTATTAACTAGCAATTCATATTAATTTTTAAATGATTATTATTTAATGAACTTGCCACCATATACCCCCAAAAACCTAACAGTCCACAAAGAATATATAACATGAATAACTCTGTATTACATAATTTTCATAATAACTATCAATCATAATTAGATAAAGTGTATTAAATAATTCATAATTATTACCAAATTAACTTTCCACCCTATCCCCTACAAACCCAAAAACCTGATACAACACTATAAATTACTATTAATAATTAAATTTAAAAAATCAAAACCACTTGACAATGACAAGCTATATTTAAAAAAAATATTTGTATAAACAATTTTAACACATAAAACAATATATAAACTAAAATATGTTAAATAATTTAAAAACAATATTTTAAGAACTATATTGATGAAGATTATATTAAAAGTATCGATATTCTTTAAAATGATATTACTTACATCAAAAAACGGGATGTATGACGTTACAACGCATACTTTTACCACGCATACCTTTACAACGCGGTTATTACATCGCATACCATTACAACGCATAGCGCTTTTGGGTGTTGGATAGTGAATAGTTTAATTTACTATTCCAACTCCAGTCCCCGTGGACACTAGGGAAGGTTATTGGATAGTAAATTAACCTATTCCCTATCCTAGAGCGCCCCCCAGAGCAATGCGTTGTAATAGTTTGCGTTGTAAAAGTTGCGTTGTAATGGTAGTTCGTTGTAAAAGTTTCGTTGTAAAGGTTGTATACCCAAAAAACGATATTCTTTTCAACGATATTTGCGCATCGCAATATTTGTGTGTCACGATACTTAATTTCTGATTTTTATGTCTCCAGATATTTCAGGTTCAAATTTGTTTTTATTGTTGCAACAGTATACATACACAAGACTTCACCAAGGTAAACCGCGTATCACTCATGTTGATATCAATGCTTAGTAGGGCAAGTATTTTAACCCAGCCTAACAAACCCCCCACCCTACCACCCTCCAGGGGTACTCACAGCGATGTCTGACTACAAAGAGCATGAATGAAAAGGGAATGAATTACAGGGTTAGGTCCTCCTTCTGTGGTGGATGAATCGATTCGGACAAGCGGGGCAATCTCAGGTAGCGGGACAGGTTATCTCTCGAAATTCCTGGGAGAGGAGGTATAAATATGGATGCCACAAGTTTCTGTATGTATCCCCTTGTGCCATCAGTGTCTGTCTCTCCATTTCTAGTGTATGCCAAATGCGATGGAGCCACCCTAAATGAGACAGTAATCTTTCTGTCCTCCAATGCGCCAGTATTGTCTGGTGGGCCGCCCAAGTGCCAAGCTAATGTGACGGCCCTGCATGATGTGAGTGGATGTGTAATGGCATTGGGGAGTCTCAGAATAGTGTAAACTGTATAGTGGAGAATTTGGGTCTGGAGGTGTGTATCAATATCAGTTAAAACGTCGTCACAGAAACGATCTAGCTTGGGACAATCCACAGTATGTGGATGAGCGTGCCTTTGGCTCCGCAGCGCCGCCAGCAGTTGTCACTGTGGGACAGGTTTCTCCTGTGTTACCTAGCGGGTCAGATGCCAATATGTTACTATTTTGGTGGCTGTCTCTATGCTTGATATGTTATGTGCTGAATGTCGTGCCCTGTAATATATATTTTGCCACTCCTTGAGGGTCAACTGTCTACCCAGCTCCGCTTCCGAGAATAACTGCACTGGGGACTTCAGTCGAGGTGCAGCCGGGCGGATTATTGAGTATAAGTCCCTGATAATGTGTTTATCAGTTTGTTTGAGGAGAAGCCATTTTTGGACTTCCGGCAAGTGTCTCTGCGCGCCCACTCCAAATAAGGGGTGAATAATCCAATGTCTGATTTGGCGATAATGCAGCCTTTCACTTTCAGGTAACGCAAAGTCTTCCTTTAGCCTATCCAATGGTATGGGGCCTTCCTCATTGGAAAAAAATGCCTGCTAGAGCAGCAGCCAGCCTCCTGCCAAGCCCTGAATATCGCCAAGACAAGTCCTGGTGTGAAAGCCAGGTTCCCCACCACTAGGGTCAAGGGGGAGGGGATTGTTGAAAGAGTCCCACGTGTCATTTGCCCATCCCATGTCCTCGGAATCGAGCGGTTCTCGGAGACAGTTAAAGCGTGACACTCGGTGGGCTCATGGTAGAAACAGAATCTTCCTTAGTGGGGTCCCGGCAATTGCCCAGTCTATAAATGACAATGGGCACCCCCTGTCGTGTGCCCCTTTGTATTGGGATTGGATGTAACCGTCCGTTAACTCTAACAGTTGCACTTGGTTCCCCATAGTTGCTTAAAACCCAGGCCCAGAACCATTCCCCGAAACAAAAATAGGCCAACATCTCCACCAAGTAAGGGCAGTGAACCCAATCAAAGGCCTTCTTGGCATCGATGGAGAGGAGCATTATCTCCCCTTTGGAAACGGTTTACCTTATCTATGAGCTGAAGGATCTTCTTCATGCTATCCGCACATTGTCTCTGAGGGATAAAGCCAGCCTGGTCCAGAGGCTCCAGTCCCGGCATCAAGGGGTTGAGTTGAGTCACAGAATGCCAGTAAATAGCTTGGCATCTACATTTAGCAGTGAAATGGGACGCTATGACCAACACTAGCAGCTGTCCTGGCAGGGTTTAGGGGTGACCAGAAGCAATGCTTCCATCATCGAGGGTGGGAGTGAGGCCGAGGTTGTGATAGACTTGAAGAGTTTTGTGAGGAGGGGAGCTAATATGTTGCAGAAGGTCTTGTAGAAAAGTGTTGAGAATCCATCCAGGACCGGGGATTTCAGAGGCGTTTGTCTGGAAATGGCTGTTATAACCTCCACAATACGTATCAGGTGATAAAGCGCTGTTGCCTGCTCTTTAATCAGGTGGGTCTTCGTTGCACATTGGAGGTAAAGGGCTGGGTTGTTAGCGGGCAAGGATTGCTTTGAGTAGAGATTTTTATAAAAGTCTCTGAACTTAAAAGTGATGGGACCATCCCCTTCAACAACTACCCCCTCCTCGGTCACCAGGGACTCGACTCTTGCAGCTTGGCGTTGTGCTCTTAGTTTATTTACCAGTAACCTCCAGCATCTATTCCCTCCCACGTAGGAGTGCTTCTGACAAAGTAAGGAATGCTCAGCCCTGTCAAGGTCTAATCCTGCCAATTGTTTCCAGTTGGCGCCAGATCCTGGGGGGTCCCAGTACGGTGGTGAATACAATCTAGCTCACGTACCTGCTGTTGTAATTGCTCTCTTTTTACCTTCCTCAGTTGTTATTTGCCGCTAAGATTGCAAGAAACGCACCCCTAATGACTCCCTTTAGAGCATCCCATGCCAGAGACGCAGAAACATCGGGATTATCATTGATAATAAGGTAATCAATTATGGCTTTCCTTATTTGTTGACCCACGGTTGGGTGCTGCAGGAGGGTTTCCCTCAAGCTCCAAGGCCTAGAGGTAACATCGCTCTGCGGTAACTGTATCTCTATAGAAATGGCAGGCTGGTCCGAACGGGGCCATGGCTCTATTACTACTGATTGAACCCCAGCTGTAGCTTCCAGGATCCCAAAAAGCGGTCAAGACGGGCGTAAGATTTATATGCATGGGAATAAAAAGTGTAATCCCTCATGTGTGGATGGCGCTCTCTCCACAAATTTCTTAGACCCATCTCTTGTAACCATCAAACACTCTCCGATTTTCAGGGCTGATGGGCCTCGGCAGCCACCAACTTGTCTTCTCTTCGGTGTGAGCCACGATGCTTAAAGTGGCGTCCAGCAATGAATCGGGGAGACTCCTGTAAAAATGTGAAGTAGTCAAAACGTATATAAAAAAATATACTTGTTTATTTAAGTGCCAAGTAAGGACCAACTGGTGCAAGAGCTAAAGCTTCTATCCAAGGCAAACTCCAACTGCTTCTCCTGGCATTCAAACCAAAGCTCTTGCATCAGTGACTTCCATATTACACGTTAAAGTTCCATATGACAATCACAATACTGAGAATACAGAACCAACTCTAAATTCTATAATGAATATGAAAGAAATACACAATTACCACATGTATCCTTTCACAACCAAAATAAACAAAATTATTCCAAAATATAATCATCAAACTTCTTTGGTACCTTGGTACTTCTTTCTGTAACACAAAATGATCCTCAACAGAAGAGTCAGCACACTCTTCCACAGTAGACTCCAATTGACGTGCATCAGGAATAGTGATACCTCCATTTCCAGTACATATTGCCGAAGATAACCAACCTTTATTACTGATAAAGCCTAAGAAACTATCCTCTTGTGTGGTGTCCATTTGTGGTGGTGTGATTGCTCGACTGTTACGATTATAGGAGAGGAACCTCACCCAGGAGGCCTCTCGACGGCGCTTCCAGAAGGAGGGGGGACCTAAGGGTGGTCAGTCAGACATCTTCTGCCTCCCCGGGATCGCCTTTCTAACATTGGTGGCAGGCGGTGGGATCCGAGCCAACGCAAATCGTACAGAGAGTAACTCACCCACTACTGACAGAAACACACCGCGACCATGACTACCAAAGAAACCAGACCGACCGCAGAGTTCCGGAAAGAACAGTTGGAAGATTACAGTCATAAAGAATTGAAACAATTCTGCAAAGACCTGGGCATCGCTACCACTGGGCTAAGCACCAAAGAAGATTTCAAGTCAGCCCTACAAACATGGGTAGAGGCAGGAGCGACGCCACCCCAGAGCGAAGACAACACGGTCCCGAACGTACGCCCGGAGACCGACGCAACCCCAGCGGGGGAAAGACCTGCAAACATAGACACGGGCCTCTCCCACGAAGACGCCCGAGAGCGAGAAAGGAACTGGCTCCATGAATTGGAGCTCGCCCGACTCCGTCTGGACGGAGAACTGCAGCTAGCTGAAAGAAAGATAGCCCTTGAGCAACTACGGCTGGAAGGAGACCTCGAGGAGAAACGGAGGCAGAGAGACTTAGAGGAGAAGAAGCTCATGTTCGAGCACAAACGTGGCCTTAAAGAACTTGAGATCAAGGCCAAAACGAGTGAGGCCAGCGCCTCCAGGAACAGGAACCCGCCTCCACCTGTGGACACAAAAGTTCACATCCCCAAGGATGTCGTCAAGGAGTACTATAAAAACGACGACATCCAACAGTGGTTCAAAGCTTACGAAGTAGCCATGGCCGCCCATCGAGTACCCCTCAAGGACTGGGGTGCCGGCTTGTGGGGGAAGTTCGTCAACGATGGGAGAGACGCCCTGCTGGAGCTCCCCGATGCCGAGATGACCTCGTATGAACACATGAAAGCTGCCCTCCTCACTCGCTACGGACTCACCCCCGAAATGTACCAACAGCGATTCCAAGACTGTAAAAAACTCCCCGGTACCACATGGGTGGAGTACGTAAACTTTTATAGTAGAGCCCTAGAGGGGTGGATCAAAGGCAGCCAGGTCACCACCTACGAGCAGTTGTTCAACCTCATTGTATGGGAGCACCTCTCCAACAACTGTTTCATCGAACTCCGGCAGCATCTCCTCGACAGCAAACTGACCGAGCCACGGAAACTCGCCGTCGAGGCCGATCGATGTGTGAGCACCCGGGTCCCCCGGAGCCCGATGGGAGACTACGGCCGAGGATCCCCGGGGAGCCACCGGCCGCGCGGCGGCGGAGGAGGCCAGAACAGGGGCCGAGACTCCCCCACGGGGCCACCCCGGCCTCCACTTTGCCCTCCCTGGCCAGAAAGGGCCCCCCCCCCTGCACGACCGGGGCCTCGCCCGAACGTTACCTGCCACAGATGCCAGCGGCCCGGTCACTATGCTAATGACCCCCTCTGCCCGATGAACACACGGCCCGGCCCCACCGGTCCGCCCAACTGCCAGATCGCGGCCGCCGCCCTGGGCGAAGAAAGAGGCGAAGAAGAAGACGACGACCCCAACCAGGCTGAGTGGGAGCCCGCTGCTATGTCTTTGGTGTGCCTAGGTGAAAGAGACATGATCCCCCGGGCCCCGATACCAGGCAACATGCAAAAGTACCGCCAATGGGTCACCATTAATGGACACCGGGCCGAAGCCCTCCGTGACACTGGAGCCAGCGTGACCGCTGTCCGCTGCCATTTGGTGGCCCCCGACCAGATCTTGCCCAATGTACTGTGCCCAGTACGGTCGGCGGACAACTCCGAGAGCCTGTGCCAGATGGCCCGTATTCCCTTCGAGTGGGGAGGGGTG
The DNA here is from genome assembly GCF_964261635.1 of Lissotriton helveticus. Lineage (NCBI taxonomy): Eukaryota > Metazoa > Chordata > Amphibia > Caudata > Salamandridae > Lissotriton > Lissotriton helveticus. The sequence continues at coordinate 252,170,672 of NC_136073.1, forward strand.
TCGGGCATGCTGAAAGTGACTGTACGGGACGATGCCCCCGTGGACTGCCTCCTCAGGAACGACCTGGAAAGTTCCCCCTGGGCCCACGTCGAGCGGAGAGAGCATCTGGGGATGCTAGGCCTTTCCGAGTGGGTCTGTGCGACCACCCGATCCATGGCCGCCCGGGCCACCGCCCCGACCGAAGTCACCCCGCCCAGCCATGAGGACATCGCCGAGCTCGGCAACCTCCCCGAACTAGCACAATGGCGCCAAGAAGGTGGCCCCACACGAGAACAGTTCCGGCAAGAACAGAAAACCTGTCCCTCCCTCGAGGGAATCCGACAGCAAGCCCCCACTCAAGCCGCCGGAGACCCATCGGGGTCCCATTGGGTCTATTGGGACCACGATCTCCTCTACAGTGAACAGAAGATTGCCGAACTAGGGGCCAGCCGGGTACTGGTGGTCCCCCTCCGATTCAGAGACTTCCTCCTGAACTTGGCACATGATGTGCCTCTCGCCGGGCACCTGGGGCACGACAAGACATACAGCCGCCTGGTGACCCATTTCTATTGGCCAAAAATGAGGAACGATGTGAACAATCACTGCCGGACTTGCCCCACATGCCAGGCCAGCGGGAAGAATGGAGGGAAGCACAAGGCCCCCCTCCAGCCCTTCCCAGTCGTCAGCACCCCCTTCGAACGGGTAGGAATCGATATTGTGGGGCCTCTGGAGCCCCGAACCTCTCAAGGTCACCGCTTCATTCTCGTCCATGCCACCCGCAATCCCGAAGCCATCCCTCTCCGGACCGTGATGGCCCCCGTAGTGGGCCGGGCACTGATGGGGATCTTCTCCCGGGTGGGCTTCCCTCGAGAAGTCGTCAGTGACCGGGGTACGAACTTCATCTCCCGGTACATGAAGTCCCTGTGGCAACAGTGCGGGGTCACATACAAATTTACAACCCCTTACCACCCCCAAGGGAATGGCTTGGTGGAACGCTTCAACCGCACCCTCAAGGGGATGATCATGGGCCCCTGCGACGCCAATGTGACGTGCTGCTGCCCTGCCTCCTCTTCGCCTATCGAGAAGTCCCCCAGAAGTCCCTGGGGTTTAGCCCTTTCGAACTGTTATATGGTCACCCCGTCCGGGGTCCCCTCAGCCTGGTCAAAGAGGGCTGGGAGGTCACAGTCCGCGATGCTCCTCTCGACGTCTACCGGTACCTCCTGACCCTCCGAAACCAGACTCGGAAGTTCCGGGAACTAGCAGAAGCCAACCTCGAGGCCAGCCAGGAGGAGATGAAACGCTGGTATGATCAAAACGCCTCGTCCATCGAGTTTGAGCCAGGCCAACAGGTCTGGGTCATGTCCCCGGTCGAACCCTGTGCCCTCCAGGACAAATGGACGGGGCCCTTCAAGGTGGTGGAGCGCAAGAGCCCTGTCACCTACCTGGTGGACATGGAGTCCCCCAGGAACCCCCTCCGGGTCCTCCACACCAACCGGCTCAAGCCCCACTGTATCCAAACAGAGCTTAGCCTGCTGATGGCTACCGATAGCGGGGCCGAAGACGACTCTGAGCCCCTACCGGACCTCCTGAGCACTTCCGAGAAAGACGGCTCCGTCGAGGGGGTCACCCTCTCCTCCACCCTGAGCCCAGAACAGCGCCAAGACTGCCGCAACTTGTTGGGACAATTTGCAGACTTATTTTCCCTCACCCCCGGAGTCACCCAATGGTGCGTCCACGATGTCGACACCGGGGACAGCCCGCCTGTGCGACACCGGGCCTACCGAGTTCCCGACCGAGTTCGAACCTGCATCCAGGCGGAGGTATCCAAGATGCTGGCCCTGGGGGTAGTCGAGCCCTCTGACAGTCCGTGGGCTAGCCCTGTCGTACTGGTCCCAAAAGCCGCCGGCCCGGGCGCCACTCCCGAACTGCGGTTCTGTGTCGACTACCGGGGGGTTAAACGCAGTCACCCGAACCGACGCACACCCCATCCCCCGGGCTGATGAACTGATCGACTGCCTAGGGGCAGCCCGCTACCTGAGCACATTCGACCTAACCTCCGGCTACTGGCAGATCGGACTCACCCCGGGCGCCCAAGAGCGCTCCGCTTTCTCAACCCCCGATGGCCACTACCACTTCAAAGTGATGCCCTTCGGGATGAAGAACGCCCCCGCAACGTTCCAGAGGCTGGTGAATAAAGTGCTCGCGGGGCTAGAAGAGTTCAGCGCCGCATACCTGGACGATATTGCGGTGTACAGCCTCCACTGGGCCGAGCACCTCGGGTAGGTCCTGACGGCCCTCCGACGGGCCGGGCTGACAATAAAAACCAGTAAGTGCCAGATAGGCCAAGGCTCCATGACCTATCTGGGACACCAAGTGGGGAGCAGCCATGTGGCTCCCCTGCAACCCAAGATCGACGCCATCATGGCCTGGGAGCCCCCGGTCACCCAGACAGCAGTGTAGTGTAGTTCCTATTATCCCAATAGGCTCTGCGCATTGGAATAATACCTTCAATAGTATAGGCCTAGACCAGACGTTAACTAGGTCTACTACTGTCGATATTAGACTTAAAGTTTTGGGTTTGCCAGATAGCTCAGAGTTCACTAGAAACTTTCTCGAATAGGCAAGGAGGAGTTGAACCTCCCTGGATAGACAAGAAGGGATTTAGTTTCTGACAACCATAGAACATGACAACTTTGCTCTCCCCTAATCAAGAGTGTATCTCGAGAGTCGTGTGAACAAAAGGCAATTTATTTTACTCAGTCAGTACGTGCATTCTTAGTCTCATCAGATTGTAGAGAAAAGGAAGAGACGGGCGTGTTCAATAAAAGATGTTATTTATTGATCAGTCTCTTTTCTCATACAAGAGAAATGGATCGATATTATTGCAATACTTATGGTTAAGTAAAGTGCATACATTAAAAGCAGAAGTATAAAATAATACTGTAAAAACATTGATATGGTTTCTAAGCCATATGAAGGTTTAAAATGAATAAGATATATTACATACACATATACATTTGACTACTCGTACTCAACTGGTGTTTCTAACTACGCCTACCCCGTGTACCTGACCTAAGTCTAATGCGTGGGCGGGAATAGAAAGTTACAGTTTAAGTTAAGTTTGTTTTGCCAAGTGACTGACTAAAGAATTCTCTGTGAGGGGTTATTCAGTTCCGTACCTGGAGTCTAGGATGGATGAGGGATGGTATCTCTCGTATCTGGCCTCGATATTCCAGGCTGCCTGCGAGGGCTACCCGGAAGCGCCGGAGCTGGATTTCTCGGCAGGAGAATAGACACCTTCTCGTTCTCAGCGCGTCAGGAAGGCGGGGCTGCGCCAGCGGGGTCTGCTCTGCTCTGGGCTTCGGCAAGTCTGGCTGCTCCGATCTCGTCACCACCGCGTGTGTTTGCATAGGGCAATATCGGTAATATTTATACCTTTAAGGTGCCGAGATTGACGTAAGGATGGACATAGATACGTCAATAAGGATGTCATACGACCAGGTCGTTAGCACATTCTTTTGCTGAAGTTCTCGGTGAAATCAAAACAATGGCCGCAGGGTTTTTCCCAGGTTGTCATAGGTTTGATTTGTTTTGAGAACTCCGTATGCCTTATCAGGGGCTGGAGGAATATCGCTTGTCTAATTAGATGGCAAGCGTTATGACCTAATCAGATAACACGTTCCTGTGCCGTAGTGTGGCTTTATCAGATAACGGTTCCTGCATCATGGGGGTTTTCTGCCTCATGGGATGGCTGCTAGTTAACTTGTTAGTTTGTTAACCAGAATAGGGTCAGGAATAGGGGGATCGATACAGAACCTATAGGAATACATCACACCCACTCCACGCTAACTATGGACATATTTACTAATCTATGCATAGTAAAACATACCGTAGAGTATCGTGTATACCTTACCACCCCAAAATACATAAATGCATTTTGAAATTATCAAATATACGGAAAAAAAGCATTTACATGTATTGTATGCCCTCAAGCTGTGAAATAATGCTAAAGTAATCACGCATTTGTATACATTATTGCTAAATGGTATATGAGAATTTACACATGAAATGGCTCTTAATACAGAAAAAAGTTCGAGACCATTCCATCTCAGAATAAAATAATTATGAACATACCAGCGGGCAGCTAATGTCTATAAGCTATCTAAAAAGTAGAAATCTTAGTTCTCTAAGAATAGTTCTTACTTTAAGCAGAAGATAGTGTCCCGAAAAATATGCAAAAATATTTTGGGGCTGCTGAAAAAATTGCTGTCCGTGAACTGGAGGGAAAAATGTTCATGGTATTTTGCTTTTTTAGTTGAAGGCCAAATTCAGGGAACGCCGTGTACGAGCTTGCTCAAAAGTCTCTATTTCTGCTCTGGTGAGAACATCATATCATTTAGACTCTCGAAAAAGTTGTCAACAGCTTCCTGGGAGAGTTCCACTAACTCGGAAATAGGTGTAACCATGCATTCGTGCGCATGATTGTCTCCATTGACATTCTGATTTGGATTGCTGACAGAAGGTCGTACCTGATCGATGCTGCTTTCATTTTGAACTTCACTACCCCTTAATCGTAGTGGTGAAGCTTCCACGAATGTCGTCATCAGGATTGGTAGCCGTTGAGGGCAGCACAAAGCATGAGCCTTTGTTGGACTCAACAATGTTTCTGCATCCATTGGCGCATCCGATTGTAGCGTCAGACAGGTGTCTAACACGCATTCTTCTCCGCATAGCAGGCACCTTAATACAGGTAAAACACATCGATGCCACATTGGTCGAAATGAAAGAAACCAAGTCATGTTCAGGTCTCTAAGCCGGGATAGTCCCAGGATTTTTGATATCCGGTCCCGGTATCCAATGGCTAGGATTGTTTCTTTCCTTGTCGCAGGTGTTTTGTCTGTGACATGGTTTGCCATAACGAAATATAAGGACCAAGAATAGGATTCCTGCAATTAGTCCTAAAATGAGGGGAAGTCCGCCAAAAATCGAATGGACGAAATCTGGAAAAATACCCAGTATGGCTTTGAATGGTGTTAATGCCATCGAAAATACTGTCTTAAATACATTTGAGACTCCACTGGTATCAGAAATATTTAAGATTTCATTCAGGATTTCTGCGAAATGTATGGGGGAATTAGTCGATAACAATGAATGTATCTCTGCAGTCGTCCTTGCGACTAGGAGATCATACGTTTCTTTTGATGACGTGAGCCTTGTCGGTGTCTGAAGAAGCACTGTTTTCATTCTGCTTAAAGTATCTATTCGAATAGAAGTAATTTTCAAGTTGGGCCATGCCCTTGCCTCCCTGTCTGGAAAGGAGCTGGGGAACAATAAGCGTCCACAGCACTTGACCTTCGCAGTCGTAGTTACGAGATAAGGAGTCCCGGGCATAAGACTACAGCATCTGCGGTCCACAATTAGAATGTAACTCCCATTATAGAGTCTTTGAAAGAATGGTTCTATCTCTGTAGCAGGTGTGCCTAGCTGGTGACATGAAAGGTTATTTGAGTTCCCTTCACAGGCTCCATGCAAACTAATTCCATTACACAGAAGTGTACCGCTTAGTGACATCGCACAATTATTGCCACTAAGAAACACTTTCTGTCCTTTATTACTGACACATGCATGTGAATAGGGCAGGTTCCATGTTGTTTTAATGTACCTTTTTCCCAATTTTTCGTACATGCCAGCCTGTATATATTTTTGGCAGTATTGAAACCTGAAGGTTGATATTGGAATATTAATTATCCCATGTATTATCCATTCACTGACAGGTCGTTCTGACATTGTCACTGGTAATCTTTCGAGTTTCTCAATGCTCAGAATTGTATAATCAGCACCCTTCTGGGCCATACTGATTTGTTTATCAGTAAGGTTAAAGATATTGAAAAGTGACGTTGTGTTGATTAAACGCCAAGGCACATAGCCTGAACGCAGATTTTGTAACGTCCAGCCAAGCTGTACAATAGAACGCAATTGAGACTGACCGTGTTGTAACAACAGTAAGTCTTGTGATATTATGTCGATTGCTGAAGACACAATGCTGTCCAGAGAAAAAATTCTGGAGGACAGAGTCATTAACCCATTGTCCACTACAGAAAGTGATTTTTCCAAATTAATACGGTCAATTTCCCGTATCCTTTCTGCTGTCTCAATTTGAGTAACCTTCCAGGCCTCGTTGTATGCTGCATATACAGAGGCTGCTATGAAACGCTTTTGACGCTGTTTGCGTGGTCCCATAAGGAAATCACGCAAGTCAGCACCATCAGTAAGTAAAGTTAGGTGTTGCTTAATTTCTGCCAGTGTGGAAGTTTGTAGCCATTGAAGGCATAATTTGCCCACACTGTAGGTGGTTATTATCCCTGGGTGATGTCTTTGGGGATATCTAGGGTCTGGCCTGGTCATTTTGAACCCCTGTGTTTTGTTCAGGAATCTGTCTTGACAGTTATTAGTATCTGTGGGCCAGATCAACCACTGTTTCCAATCTGGATGTGTTCTGTTTTGGTTTAATACATAGTTTATGTCTATTTCCTCATCTGTAGAGCTATTGCTGTTCATTGTTGGTTTTGGAATAGACGGTTTATTTAAGTCTTTGATTTTGGCTATGCCAAGACAGGTAGTTTGTTGAACAGTGTCATTTAAAAATATAATTTGTTCCGGGATCATGCAGGCTCTAAACAAAGATTCTATACCCTGTACTTGCCATTCTTTTGTGCCCCAAACACTTTTCAATTCAACATTTTTGTCCCAATAATCAAAACCAAAAGTATTCATTTGTTCAAAGAATGAGTCTGAATATATCAATTTTGTGTTGGTTATCATGGTCTTTGTCCCTGTCTTATTTGACAATTTGAAATAAAATGTTTCAGCATTACTTATGTTAAAACCTGAAAAGTATGAATATTTGTCATAAACGGTTCTTGAGCTTCCTTTTGGAGGGGTTGCACAATGTTCCCATTGATTATAATTTAAAACATTTCTAGGTTGTGCAGATCTATGTAAAAAATGATTACCATAGTGTTTGTAGCAATACATACTATCATAATTTGTAGAACCCTGCAAATAATCATGTTTGGTAAATTTAGCAGACATCACTAAGTCAGACATCATATTGTTTATACTTTCAAAGTCCCAATCATCAGCAAATGTGCTTGGTTTTACGAAGTCACTCAATGAGATTTTAATTTGGTGTGGATATTTCAGGATTTCAACCGGACCATAGATTTCGTAGTCAGTGTTGTCCCATGCTACTCCACCCGGTATAGGATTGGCTGTGAAGTTGACTGAAGAAAGTTCTCTTTTCTCGACGTGTGAGGATGTGTGTGGTTTGAGGATCAAGTTGATTTTCTGACTTGCTGTGTCCATTTTAGCATATTTTCCCTCAATGAAGCGTCCCAAAGTTAGTATCATGGTGAGCCAAAGTATGAGGATAAATGCACCAAAACCCACCCAAAATTCAATCCATGGAGAAATCAGATATGTTTCTTTCAGTTGTTTCAAAAGTTCTTTAGCTTTATCTTTAAAGGTTTTTGATGATGGCTGTGTTTTTGATTCAGTGAAGCCTTCAGAGGAATCATCGAAGTTTATGAAGTAGCCGGATGCGGTTCTGTCAATTGTTCCAATTGCTTCAGGATTACTGTTTCTTGCATAGTCGTTTGTTACTTCATTATAGGTTGGTGTGTCTCTGCTAAATGTTTTTATTTGGGTGTTCAGAGGTCTAAGTTCCATTGCATTGTTGCATAGTCCTTGTTGTAGTTCTGTAGGCGTTTCGAATGTGATTAGCCTCTTAGATTGAACCTCTGTGTTAGTAGCAAATCTTGGTGTTCTACTACTTCTCGGGAGTCCACTTGGCCTACTATTTGTTATCGGCCACATGTTGTGGTTTTACCAGGTCGATGGATACAACTCGGTTCTCCTTTTTACCAGCAAGCGGCGGTAGTACTACTGATCTTGTCCCGTTGACAGACAAGACAGGAACTGCTTTTCTGTAAGAAGGCCCAAATTCCTTCTTTACCGCGATCTTTTCTCTGACTAGATCCCCGACTTTTGGAATCCAGACAGGTCTTGCTGGGACAGGTGGTGGTTCTTCAGTGGTTGTTGGCTGCTGTTTCAATTTTATGTTGCTCAGGTCTTTTCTTGTTTCGTTTAAGTCCTGTAAAATAGCCAAACGATCTTTGATATCAAAGCTTTTTTCCTTTACCACTGAAGTCTGACTGTCAAGGTCAGAGATTAACATCCTAGTTCCAAATAATAATTCGTACGGACTGAATCCCTTCAGAGAATTTCTTGGCAGGTTATTTAGACTACGTTGGACACTTATTAGATGTTTGACCCACCCAGCTCCCGAACCTAATACCTTTGCCGTTATAGATTGCTTTATGTCACGGTTTTTTCTTTCAACAATTCCGTTCCCCTCAGGGTGAAATGGACAAGAGTACCGCAATGTCACGCCCATGCTGACCATGGCCTCCTTATAAGCTCTAGAGCTAAAAGCAGGACCATGGAGGAGGAGCTTGGCGGGCATCCGTGATGGCCGCGTGAGCACAGCGCTCTCCGGACCCCCGCCACTCCCGGCATGATATCCTGAACATATCCTGATTCTTCCCGAGGATTTATGTAGAGGACGCTGGGCTGATCTTCCTGGGATTTTTGGAATTTGATTTGGACCCGGGGCGCCGAAGAGACGGCGATTCGAACTTTCGGGGTCCGCCCTTGAGGTGCGCCCGGGACTGGGTGAGGCTCTCTGGCCGTCTCGGAGTTGAACAACAGCGGCAGGGGGATTGGACTTGTGGGTCCCCCTCTTAAGTTTCGGTTTCGATTCTGCCTTAGACTGAGACATCTGGCAGGGGAGTCTGGCCTGGGTTGGGTCCGGCGCACGGGACGGCTGTCGGGCCTTTGGCTGGCTTATTCTCCTTTCAGGCTGGTCCTCTCCTAGTGGTACCCTTGCAGCGGCCTTTTGGTCCCGACGCCCTACTTTCCTGTGGCCATTTCCATCGGGTCGAGTGAGTCTCCTGGTGACGCGGTTTCCGACATGGCGGGCAGAGGGGACCGAGAGACACGAAAGACCAAGACGCCCCTGCGTGGGGGCCCGGTCCAGTCTAACGTTATGGACCGTTACACCCATGCGAAGGGGTCCCCCGGAGCCGCCCTGCCTGGCCCAAGTGCGGTTGACCACATTGTGGACGCGTCAACGGAACCGTCCTTGCAGGACATCATGGGCGCCATTTCTGGCATGAAGGAAACGATAGGTCAGCAATATGAAGCTTTGGCCCACAAAATCGACACCGTGGCCATTGATGTGAACTTGATTCGGGCCGACCTATCTAAAACCAATGAGAAGGTGAAGTCATTGGATATCAAGTCATCCAGCCTCACGGCAGACGTCTCGGAGATGCAGACGGAGATTGGCAATCTCCGTAGGGTGAACGATTTCATGACCCGGCGCTTGGAGGACTTTGAGAACAGGGCACGTCGCTGTAATGTGCGTGTGGTTGGCGTTCCGGAGAATCCAGAACCGCACTCTGTTGATCTCCTGGTCGAGGACCTGATCCAGAACTACCTCTCTCCGTCTGGGCTGAGTAAATTCTTCGCAGTGGAGCGTGCCCATCGTGTTCCGGGAGGCCAGGGTAAGCCTGGCGCCCCGCCGAGGCCTATTGTTGCAAAACTCTTCCACTATAGGGATCGGGACGCTATCCTGCAGGCATCACGTGTGAAGGGCCCGGTGGCCTTTGAGAATGCCACGGTGAACTTTTATCCGGACTTTTCTCAACAGGTGCAGAAACAGCGTATGGGCTTCCGTGGAGTCAAGAAGCGTCTCCGGGACATGGGATTGCGCTACGCTATGCTTTTTCCGACCAGGCTGCGAGTTGAGTACAATGACCGAACCTTTTTCTTTGATCGGCCTGATTCAGTGAATGACTGGCTGGACTCTCTGCCGGACCGACCTCCTGCGGCTGAGTCCGCCGCCCACCCGGGTGGTGCTGAGGGTGGTGTAGAGAGCTGAACTATTTGTCTTTGCCCGGGTCCTCGTGTAAAGTAACTTCTTCTGGGATTCTATGCCTAAGTGCCTCTACTGTCTGTGTGTTTTCCTTGTTATTTGTCTTGTTGGGGTGGCGGGTGGGCCAGAGCCTTTCCTCCTCCGGGGTCTTTTTGTAGAATGGGGGTTCTTGGGCGACAGGCACACTGCATGTTGGGGTGGCTTTTTAGCTTCTTGCAGGGGTGCAGGGTGGGGGGTGTTTCCTTGATTGTTGGGGGGTGGGTGGGTGGGAAGTTTGATGTTTGTGTGTTGTGTTCTCAAGGCGATTCTATCTTGCTAATGATGTTTTTGATGTCATGCTCATTGGAGGGGGGTTGCGGCGTTGCTGTGTGGGATGGGGGTAGCGGGTTGAGGTTTATTTCATGGAATGTTAATGGTCTGGGGGATCGTATTAAGCGGGGTGTGGTGTTGCGATGTATACGACGTTTGTCTCCAGATATTGTTTTTCTACAGGAGACTCATTTGGTGGGCAATACATGTCGTGCAATGAATAGGTGGGGCTATCGCCTCGCCGCACATTCGGGGTTTACCACGGGTTCCAGGGGGGTGGGTATCCTTGTTCGGGCTTCCCTCCCCCTAGCTATTGATGATGTGATCCTTGATGATCGGGGGCGTTATGCCGTCCTCGTGGGTCGCTATGAGGGTCGGACCCTTTCCTTGTTTGCCGTTTATGTGCCCCCCGGTCTACAGACATCTACCTTTTCCGATTTGGGCCGTGTGTTGTTGAACCTCCCTGATAGTACTCTCTTCATAGCAGGTGACTTTAATTCTGTGTTCTCCGGTCTACATGATCGTCACCCCCCTAGGGACACCCCTTTGGCCCAACAGTGGCTGGGTGGGTTTCTGGATACGTTCGGCTTGGTGGATTGCTGGAGACTTATGCATCCTACTCAGCTTCAATACACTTTCCACTCTGGGGCCCATGGGAGTCTGTTTAGACTGGATTATTTCCTGATGCCTGCGGCGCAGTCGCTAGCGGTTCGTGAGATTAGACACCTCCCCCGGGGCATCTCTGATCATTCTCCGCTCTGGCTCTGTTTTGAGGTGGGGGTGGAGGCGGCGGGCCGGGTGGCTCCTATCAACCCATGGTACCTCACCTCCCCCGAGAACCGTAATCTCTTAATTAAGTCTTTGGACAATTATTTTTTAGACAACGAGGGTTCCGTATCCTCTGCGGTATCCCTGTGGGAGGCCTTTAAGACAGTGATTCGCGGGCAGGCCCTTTCCCTTATTGCTGAATCCAAAAAGGCGAGGAATCGGGAGGTGGTAGACCTTGAGAGGGAGATTGCGGAGATAGAGGCTGACCTAGAATCGGATGTTACATCTGATAAACTCCACGCCCTGGGTCTGAAACAACTTGCTTATAAGTCTTTGGTCACAGATGCGGCTAAACTGATGTTTCGGGAGCAACAGGGTCGTTTGTATGATGTGGGGGACAAAGCGGGTAAATTACTGGCATGGTTGGATAAGAAGGAGAGGGAGAATCGTGTGGTGCCTGTGATTCAGACTTCGAATGGTGTGGGAGTGACAGACCCGGTTGGAATAGTTGAATGTTTTGCGGATTATTTTCGTGTGGTTTATACCCCTGTGTCTGAACGGGATGTTGATGACTCTCGCCTTTTGTTGCGTGATATAGCTCTGCCCAGTGTTTCCGATTTAGACCAAGTCTCTTTGGAGTCCCCTTTTACTACGGACGAGATAGCGACGGCCATTCGCTCACTCCGTTCGGGCAAAGCTTTGGGCCTGAATGGATTGCCAATTGAATTGTACAAGTTACGTCCTGACAGGGTGGCGCCCTATCTTCGTACCATGTTTTTGGAATCCCGCGAACGGGGTATTCTCCCATATGATCAGCGTCTGGCTACGATAGTTGTTATTCCCAAAGAAGGTAAACCTCGGGACCTTTGTTCGTCTTACAGGCCCATTTCCCTGTTGAATGTTGAACCCAAGGTCCTGGCTAAGCTCCTGGCTACCCGCCTCTTGACGGTCATTAGTGGCTTGGTTCATCCGGATCAGTCCGGATTTATCCCGCATCGCAATACGGCTCTTAACCTACGTCGTCTCCACGGAGCTGTTGCGAGGGCGGGGCTTCTGACGGAGCCGGCCATTTTGGCTTCGCTGGACGCCTCGATGGCCTTTGACACGGTAGAGTGGCCCTATCTTTGGGCAGCTCTTGAGAAATTTGGTTTTGGACCTGAGTTTATTGGTTGGGTGAAGTTGTTATACGCCGAACCCTTGGCACAGGTAGTGGTAAACGGTCGGGTTTCTGTCCCCTTCTGTCTTGGTAGGGGGACCCGTCAGGGGTGCCCCCTGTCTCCGTTGCTTTTCGCGCTTGCTCTGGAACCGTTGGCTGCGTGGCTTCGATGGGAACCTTCACTCAAAGGGATCCGTTGGTCACCGGATTTTGAAGACCGCGTCTCGCTTTACGCGGATGACATTCTTCTGTATCTTACTTCCCCGCGTAAATCTTTAAATGTCTTATTTGACGTTCTTACTTCGTTTGGTGCTAACTCGGGTCTGGTTATTAATTGGGCTAAGTCCTGTGTGTATGTTCTCTCGGGTGTTTTGCCCCCATTACCGGACAGGTTTCCTATCCAGGTTGTCCAATCTGGCTTCAAGTATTTGGGGATCTTTATTACGCTGGACTCCTCACTCCGGTTCGAGCGTAACCTCCTCCCCCCGCTTCTTCGACTGCGACTGGATGTGGCCCGTTGGCGTAAGCTACCCATGTCTCCTCTGGGCAGGGCTGCCCTTTTTAAAATGATGTCTTTGCCGCGATTCCTATACGCGCTTCAAAATTCTTATGACGACATTCCCGCTACCTATTTCCGGGAGATCGAGAGTCTTCAGAGGCAACTGATCTGGGACGGGCGTCCACGTATCGCCCTTGCGAAACTTACCATCCCTTGGTATGACGGGGGCATGGCGCTCCCCGATATCAAGAGATATTATTGGGCTGCCCAGCTGTCTGCCATTAACCACGCAATGTATTCCCCGGGTCGAGATCCGGCCTTTGAGATGGATAGACTCCAGCTGCCGGGAGGGGATTTTAATAGAGCGCTTTATTCCAGATCGGCCGGGCGCCATCTTGTGGGCCCATCCAGGATCGCAGTCAATGTGTGGCGCGCCGCAAATGTGAGTTTGGGATGGGAGAATCGACTGACAATGGCGACTCCGCTTTATGCTTCTGAACGTTTGGGGTGTCTCTGGTCTACTAAGGGCTTTGACCGCTGGGATATGATTGGGATATGTAAAGTGGGTGATGTCTGTGTGAAGGGTAGAGTGAAGTCTTTCCAGGCCCTTAAGGCAGAATATGACTTGAGTGATAGAGAGTTTTTTCGGTATTTGCAGGTCCGGCATGCCCTGGCCTCAGTTCTGACTCCTGATGTGACCCTGCCCGAGTCCTCCCCCCTTGAGGATCGTATACTGGATGGACACCTGCCCGATAGCACTATCTCCCTTATTTACAAGAAACTGATTAATAATCGCGCTGACTTATTGGTCCGACTTAGGGAGGTTTGGGTCGGTGACGGATTGGACTTGGATGACGAGGATTGGCAGTCGGCACTCTCTTCTCCGAAAGAGGTCGCCATCCCCGCCCGTCTCCGTTTGGTTCAACTTAAGATCCTCCACCGGGTGTATGTAACTGGTCCGCGTCTGGTTGTGATGGGTTTTTCCCCAGATGGCTTATGCAAGCGTGGTTGTGGGATGAGTGCTACATTTCTGCATATTCTTTGGGAGTGCCCGGTGGTAGCAGCCTACTGGATTGATGTGCTTGCGGTGATGACTGTTGTGACTGGTATTACCCTGCGGCCTGAGGCCCGACGATGCCTGTTGAACGTATGGGAACCCACCGACTATTCTGTGGCCCAGACCAGATGGGCGACCTTGGGATACATAGTCGCGAAGCAGGACATTGCGCAACTCTGGGGCGCATCCAGACCTCCCGAAGTCTCGGTGTGGGAGGATAACATGGACTGGTCCATGTTCCGAGAGAAGACCGTCTATGTGGCTAGGGGCAGACCCAGGGCGTGGACGAAGATTTGGGGTCAGTGGAATGCGTATCGTGGAGATATTTGTACCCCTCCCTTGGTTGACACTCCCGATGTTACCCTATCTCCCTAGGCTGACGTTCCCGAAAATTTTTCATGTTGTTTTAGGATTTTCCTGCCCTCCCCGCTGGCCCCCACCCCCCGGCCTTGCCGAGTCCCATTGATTTGCTTTTGTCTTCCTGATTAGTGGCTTTCCCCTCCGCCTTCTGGGCTGACTTGATTAATGTGCATTCGCCTTGTTTAGAGTTTGTTGTTTTTATGACTAATACAGAAAATTGTTATGTCCTGTCCTATGCTTTGAGCAATAATTGGTATATGCTTTGTGCCTGGCCACGGTAGTGATCGTTTGCTTCTATGTTGTGCATTGCTATTAGCGGCCAGCCCGTGTGGTTGTGGGCCCATCTCTGTAATTCTTATTTTCTTGCTCAATAAAAGTCTTTAACAAAAAAAAAGAAAAAAAAAAAAAAGCAGGACCATGGTCCGAATGCAGCATGCCAATTGCGTATGTGCCGATAAAGACTCGCAAATCTTTTATAACAGTTCTGGCGTCAGCCGATCACTGGGGCCACATCCATATGAATCTCGTACATGAGTCCACTGCAACCAAGATATATTTATAGTTACCATCCCTTTGTAAGGGACCACAGTGGTCTAGGTAAACACAGGCTAATGGTTTATCCGAGATTAGAAGGGGCGTCTGCGCTGGGCGTCTCACCGTTGATACTTTCATTCTTTGACATATTTCACATTCTAAAACATAGTTCCTTGTTTGTCTTCTCATTTGTGGCCACCAGTATCTCTGTTTTAATAATGATACTGTGGCTGAGACGCCAGCATGTACAGAAGCAAGTCCTTCGTGTGCCGCTATTATTAGTCCTAACCTATGTTCCATGTTTGGAATTGCCCTATCCCCCACTCCAGGGATTCGAGCAAAAGGAACATTGTTTGCATCAGTTATGTATGAGTATTTTACTGGAAAGCCTTTCGGGAGTGTTTCAATCGAATCCTTTTCTGTAGCGCTGACAGCCTGTAATATTTCGCTGTCTATTTTTGTTTTTGACCGTGTGATGGCAGCTACGGAAGCCGTTTGCACAGCTGCCTTCGCTGCCTCATCAGCCAATGAATTCCCTGCAACGTGAACGCCATCACGCTGATGACTCAGCGTATGTATCACGTGAGTCTTTGGTAGTTCTTTCTGTAAAAGAACTACTTGTTCCCAGAGCATTTTATGCTTGATTGTGCCACCTTTCGCATCCTTGAAACCATTCTGAAGCCAGATCTGCAAGTATTCATTGTAAGATTGAACGCAATAATACGAATCGCACACTATGAGTGTGAGGAATTCTCGATCGGTATTTTCAAGCGCCATCTTGAACGCCAGTAGTTCAGCTCGCTGAGCTGTACAATCTCCTAGAGATTGTGTTTTAGTGATAGCTGGTTTAAATTTCCCTTCGTGCCAGCGACCTTTAACGATCGCGCACGCAGCACTGTAGGCTTGTTTACCCCCTACTGCGGGTTGTGCTGATCCGTCTGTGTATATTATACAGTTGTAATGTTCTAGAGGCAGAATTTCGGTCGGCGGAGGACATTCAAATTCATATTGGAGAAATTCTTGTGTTTTTAAGTTAGGATCAAATTCGTATGTCACGTCTGTTGCAGCAAGAGAATTAGCCCATCGTATCCATCTCGGATGGAGCGCTTTAGCATTTGGAATGCTTGCCTTTGTTACCGCCTCTAGGGCTGGTATCGGTGTCACGATTATTATTCGTTTACCTTGTGCCAGGGCTCGTTCTTTTGCTATAGCTGTCTGTGTTGCAGTTAGAATTTTTTCCGTTGGGCTGAATTTCATTTCAGCCTTAGTGTACAAGTGTGATTTGAATGCAATTGGTACCTTTTCTCCCTCATTAGAGGTCAGGTATGTGAATCCGCATCTTCCTGGGATGACTCGAATCACAAGATTGCGTGTGTTATCACGTGTTTCTAATTTTGTTTTAATTAGCATGTCTGTTTGTAAGGATCTCAGAATTTCTGTGTGTATTTGAGTCCAATTGGTTCTTTTAAAATCTGGTGTTATCAGATCATAAAGGGGTTTGACCCTTTCTGTGTAATTTGCAATGTATGTTCTTCCGAAATTTAGGAAGCCTAGAATTGACTGTAGGTTTTTTAGTGTTCTAGGTGCTTGGAGTACGGCACATTTCTCTAGAAAATTGTCAGCCAGGCTTTTGCCTTCACTTGATAATTCATATCCTAAGAACAGGACTGTCAGATGGGCAATTCTGGATTTTTTAAAGTTGAATTTGTAACCCTCTGCTGCGAACCCAAGTATTATGGTGTTCACTCTCTTCAAGTGAGTCTCCAAGTCATCATCTGTTAAGTATATGTCGTCAACATACGATAATGCTTCGTCGTCATATGTTTGTAGTAATTCTGTTACTCTCGCTGAGAATACTCCCGGGCTGTTCTTGTACCCCTGGGCTAACCGACAGAATTGTTTTTGAGTGCCATTTATTGAGAATGCAGACAAATATCTGCTCTCTGGTGCTATGTTTTGACAAAAGAATCCATTAGAGATGTCTAATGTTGTTTTGTATTTTTTGCGCACTATGTTATTCATTAGTGCAGCACTATGCGAGTTTTGCACTGCAAAAGTTTTGCAACATGAGTTAAGGTGTCGGTAATCCAAAACTAGACGATATGAATTGTCTGGTTTGGAGACCGGAAACAAAGGGTTGTTCATTTGTGAGGTGCAAGTTTCAATCACCCCCTGGTATTCTAGCTGATCTCGGATTTCTTTTACCTGTTTTTTTTGCTTCTTGCTTAATTGGGTACTGTCTCTGTGCAGTAGGTTGTGATTTTAACTGGATTTTGTGAGGAGGAGAGTCCTCATCCCATCCTACGTGATTTTTATATAAAGCAGGAGCTAGGGCTACTGCCCACTTCCTAGCAAGTGTGTATTTTTTATGAATTGGGATGTGATTTGAGAAGGCAGGCATAATTATTTCTTCGCCATGAGGGCAATCCCTGACAAACTCTGGTGGCCAGTCTTTTTCAGCTAGAAGGATGTCATAGCCCTTGGAGAGATTATCCCAAAATAGTCCCCTTATTTTTCTAGTCTTATCCCCCTCTATACGTAAAGTTATTTCATATATTTTGTGAGGTTTGCTAACTCTGGTGTCTGCAGTTTCCACTTGAAGATATTCATTCGTGTCCACTGTCTCCAGATGATTCATAAGGACTTTGCGAGCTATGCTCACTTCTGCTGCGCTGTCTAGCATTGTCTGAGCCCATTCTCCGTTTTTCAGTTGTGTCCTCAGTATTCTCGGCATTGTTAACTACCTTGATACTCGCTACCTTCTTTTATGGAAATTGTAATTTCTTTTTTAGCTGAGCAGGTTCCTTGTCTTTGGACTTGGCGTGCTCTTCTCTTTGTTCTGATCGTCCTCTTCTTTCCGATTTCTGCGAGGAAGTCTGAAAAGATTGAGAGGGACGTGTATCAATGTCTTGATATCTATCAGGCTTCTTTATATTATCCCTATTTCTAAGGTTATATCTTTTCCCAGAGGGGTTACTCTGGGGTGACCTGTGTCTTTGGTTCGGAGATTTTTCTCTTCGCCTAGGAGACCTTCCTCTGGACTGGAATTTCTTTTCTTTAGGATTGGATTGTTTGTTTCCATCCCAGCTCTTTTTTTGTGATGTTGAGTTATTATTAAAAAATATTTTTTCAGGACTTTCAATCAGTTGTGGTTTTACTGGTATTCCACCTAAACTATCTCTACCTAGTTCCTCATAGGATTTTTCTATGATTCTAGCAATTTCAGCTGGTTGGTCTGCTATATCTGTCTCTTTTAGCCTCTGGCGGATCGCCACGTTCGCTGCTTCTCCCTTTATGTTGGCTAATAATATAGCCGAGACCTGCTTGAAGTCTTTTAGTAATTTCATACCAAGAGTTAAAGCGGGTTCTGGACCATATTCGTCTTGAATTTGTTTTAGCACATCTGGTATTACCGAAATGGATGGAACACCGTGCGTTTTTGTGTAGATGGAAGCAAAGACTGTACCCCAAGTGTCACAGTCCTCAATGTGTGGTGCGATTCCCATTGGAAGACAGATAGTCAGAATCCTGTGTTTTTCTAACGGGGTCGTGTCTGGAAACACAGCCTCTATTTGGGTGATTTTTTGTGCTAACCAGAATGGTATTTGTTCCCGTTTAGCTGGTACTTTACCTAGGCAGGATTGTATGTTCTGTGGTGTAATTTTATTTGTGTTCCCCTGGTGAGGGGTCAGCTGTGGAATTTTAATTGCTGGCTGAATTGTTGAAGTCCGCATCACATATTGGACTAATTGTCTATGTAATTTTATTAATTGTTTTAGCTGTGTTAAAAGCTCTGCTGCAGACATCCCATCGATGTCTGGATGTGGTGTGTATCCAGCTAGGACCGGCCACGTTGCTCCTGGTCTACCTAAAGGACCGAGCCTGGTGATGTGATTATTATGTTTTAGGGCGCCATTAAATAAGAGCAGATGCTCTTGAAATTTAAGTGGTACTTCCACCTCCTCGAAAGGAGTGTACTCATTTGGAGGATCCTCTGTTTTGTAATAGTGGAAGTATTTTGTTACAGCATTTGCTGCTGGAAAATGTATCCATGAATAGTATACCTCTGTCTGCCGATATTCGTGTGCCTCAATCACGAATATGACTGTGCCACCTCTAGGTGTCAGTCCATTTTCTATAAGTTTTAAGGTTATAGATTTCCTTTTGATGACCGGGATGAGTATTATATCCGGGTCTGTGCCTTGCAGTGCATTATCAGCTGCTGCGAGTTCAGTTGCTATCCTAACTGTCTCTCTTTCATCATCACTGTCTACCATTTTACCGACAGGATGGTTACTTTGTTTGTTTGCAGATCAGGTTTCTTATGGAAACAAAGATTAGATGCACAATATTTTGGAACGGTTTATCCTTCAACGTTGACTAAACCAACTACCATACATAGGAGTTTCCTCCTGCGAGGTTTGACGGATATTACCTTTCACCCACTCCAGACGTCTTTGGAGTATTATGGGAAAAGGGGTCTGAGTGAGAAAGCACGACTGAGTTTCTCTAAATGTCTTACGTTAGTTTTATCGCCCTTCCAAACGCGTTGGGCGCCATGTAGTGTAGTTCCTATTATCCCAATAGGCTCTGCGCATTGGAATAATACCTTCAATAGTATAGGCCTAGACCAGACGTTAACTAGGTCTACTACTGTCGATATTAGACTTAAAGTTTTGGGTTTGCCAGCTAGCTCAGAGTTCACTAGAAACTTTCTCGAATAGGCAAGGAGGAGTTGAACCTCCCTGGATAGACAAGAAGGGATTTAGTTTCTGACAACCATAGAACATGACAACTTTGCTCTCCCCTAATCAAGAGTGTATCTCGAGAGTCGTGTGAACAAAAGGCAATTTATTTTACTCAGTCAGTACGTGCATTCTTAGTCTCATCAGATTGTAGAGAAAAGGAAGAGACGGGCGTGTTCAATAAAAGATGTTATTTATTGATCAGTCTCTTTTCTCATACAAGAGAAATGGATCGATATTATTGCAATACTTATGGTTAAGTAAAGTGCATACATTAAAAGCAGAAGTATAAAATAATACTGTAAAAACATTGATATGGTTTCTAAGCCATATGAAGGTTTAAAATGAATAAGATATATTACATACACATATACATTTGACTACTCGTACTCAACTGGTGTTTCTAACTACGCCTACCCCGTGTACCTGACCTAAGTCTAATGCGTGGGCGGGAATAGAAAGTTACAGTTTAAGTTAAGTTTGTTTTGCCAAGTGACTGACTAAAGAATTCTCTGTGAGGGGTTATTCAGTTCCGTACCTGGAGTCTAGGATGGATGAGGGATGGTATCTCTCGTATCTGGCCTCGATATTCCAGGCTGCCTGCGAGGGCTACCCGGAAGCGCCGGAGCTGGATTTCTCGGCAGGAGAATAGACAGCTTCTCGTTCTCAGCGCGTCAGGAAGGCGGGGCTGCGCCAGCGGGGTCTGCTCTGCTCTGGGCTTCGGCAAGTCTGGCTGCTCCGATCTCGTCACCACCGCGTGTGTTTGCATAGGGCAATATCGGTAATATTTATACCTTTAAGGTGCCGAGATTGGCGTAAGGATGGACATAGATACGTCAATAAGGATGTCATACGACCAGGTCGTTAGCACATTCTTTTGCTGAAGTTCTCGGTGAAATCAAAACAATGGCCGCAGGGTTTTTCCCAGGTTGTCATAGGTTTGATTTGTTTTGAGAACTCCGTATGCCTTATCAGGGGCTGGAGGAATATCGCTTGTCTAATTAGATGGCAAGCGTTATGACCTAATCAGATAACACGTTCCTGTGCCGTAGTGTGGCTTTATCAGATAACGGTTCCTGCATCATGGGGGTTTTCTGCCTCATGGGATGGCTGCTAGTTAACTTGTTAGTTTGTTAACCAGAATAGGGTCAGGAATAGGGGGATCGATACAGAACCTATAGGAATTCATCACAGCAGTCAGAGCCTTCCTGGGGCTCACTGGGTATTACCGGCACTTCGTAAAAGACTATGGGAGCATTGTTGGCCCCTTCACCGAACTCACTTCCAAGAGACAGCCACAGAAGGTGCACTGGACACCCGAGTGTCAGGCCGCCTTCGAAACCTTAAAGACAGAAATGTGTACCGCCCCAGTGCTCCAAGCCCCCGACTACAGCCAGGAATTCATAGTCCAGACAGATGCCTCGGAGCACGGGGTCGGGGCGGTCCTCTCCCAAGTCAACTCAGAAGGAATCGATCAGCCGGTGGCCTTCATCGGCAGACGGCTGCTAGCTCGAGAACAACGCTGGAGCACCATCGAACGAGAGGCCTTCGCCGTGGTGTGAGCCCTCAAGAAGCTCCGACCCTATCTCTTCGGCACCCACTTCCGGGTGCAAACTGACCACCGGCTCTTGCGGTGGCTGATGCAGATGCGAGGAGAGAACCCCAAGTTGCTGCGATGGTCCATCTCCCTCCAAGGGAAGGACTTCACTGTAGAACATCTCCCCGGCAACGACCACGCCAACGCCGACGGCCTGTCCCGCTTCTTCCGCCTCGACGAGGAGAACCCCCAAGAAGATGGGTGACTCTCCCCGCCTTCAGCTGGGGGGGACGTGTGTTGGACCCGGCCTCGTGGCGTGGTCCCTCTCCTCCCACATGGCAGGCACTGGACAGCAGCGACCCCTGAAGGTGTAATACAACCACTTGGAAAAATTGTCAATGAGAACAATCAAAAACCTCTTCTCCCTGCCCAAACACTCATACGGACCTGCAAAAATCAATAGAAACATTCTCTCAAGGTCCCATACGAGCATCCTGAATAGACAGAGGTTCAGTAGAAACTTTCCAGTGTTTGTCAGATTTAACACATACAGAACAGTTGTCCACAAACCGCTCAACACAAGCATCCATACCTGGCCACCAGTAGTGAACTTTGAGCAATATTTTTTGTTCCAGATACTCCAGGGTGCCCAGAATGAACTAACTGGATAAGTTTATTCCTGACACCAGCGGTGGCACAAACAAATCCTGCCTCAATAAGATGTCATTTTCAATGCTAAGTTCATTGGCAACCTGTGCAAAACTTCCAAGAGGGGTTTCTAAATCTTGCAAGAGGGCCAACCATTAGTAACAAAATGCCTAACTTTGGACAAAATAGTATCAACAGCTACAAAGTCATTCCATTCTTTTTCAGTAATGGCAGAATTACAAGAATCAATGGCATCTACCAAAGCCACGACACACTCATGCTGGTCAATGACCTCACCGTCACATTCGTCAACCGGCGGAATTCTAGAGAGACAATCCGCAGTGAAATTTTTTCCAGCGGAAATATGTTGAATCTCAAAATTAAACTCGTGCAATCTAGCAATCAGTCTTACAAGCCTGGACGAAGCCTTACCATTCCTAACACCATCCATCATATAAACAAGAGGCTTGTGATCAGTAACAAGAACAAAAGGTCGTCCCCACAAGACATTTTTAAGTTTTTCTACTGCCCATACACAGGTCAAAGCCTCTTTTTCGATGGTACTATAATGTTTCTCTGCACGGCAACAAATTGTTCCCAAAAAACAGGAGAGATGCACATGAACAGTACGCTAATAAGTAAGGCAGCTCTGTGTGAAATTGAAGCAGTTCACTGGAAATCCAATATGGCCATCACGCAACATGGAAGAAGTGGAGAATACGTAGTGCTCACAACAGCGTGAGGTCAAGAATTATGTAGTGCTCGCAGCAACGTGATGTCTCCTAGTAACCAGGCCGACGTCAAATGGAAGAAGTGGAGAATACATAGTGCTCACAACAGCGTGAGGTCAAGAATTATGTAGTGCTCGCAGCAACGTGATGTCTCCTAGTAACCAGGCCGACATCAAATGATGCCCTCAGAACATTCAGTGATATGCACATCTTCCTTAGGAAATCCCATCCTCGTCGCCATTGTAAAAGTGCGAAGTAGTCAAGATATAGATAAAAAAATATACTTGTTTATTTAAGTGCCAAGTAAGGACCCACTGGTGCAAGAGCTAAAGCATCCAGCCAAGGCAAACTCCCACCGCTTCTCCTGGCATTCAAACCAAAGCTCTTGCATCAGTGAATTCCATATTACACATTACAGTTCCATATGACAAGCACAATACTGAGAGTACATAGCCAACTTAAAATTCTATAATGAATATGAAACAAAGACACAATTACCACAACTCCCTTGCTCGAGCAGGCCCCACTTCTTGCAACCTGGTACGGGGAGCCCCCAGGGCCAGCACACTCTGCCAGCCCCGCCCTGCTCAGCATGCTGCAGCCGCAGACCTCTGCATGGCCAGCTCCTGCTCTTGTCGCCTCTCCCGAATGGCGCTGGGCGAGACTCACTGGTGGTCGCAACGGGTCTGCTGAGTTCCCACCAATTGCTGGATCCTGCCCTGACAGCTGCGGGTCCAGACTCCGCGATTGCTAGCGGGAACACCAGGGCTGAGTCGGAGGGACCGCAAGATGCGTCTTACCGGCCTGCCATCTTAACCACGCCCTTCTCTTGATATTTTAAACTTGTGCCAGCAAACACCTATTCAGCTCCAAAAGTCACATCAGCTATGAAACAACTGTTGATGCCCAAACAGCCATCCAAGAATCACTCTAAAGTGAAGTGATTTTGTACCGATGCAGCAGCATCCACAAGTTCTCACTGTCAAAGCAAGCTTCCAACTACCCACTCAGAAGTGGATTTCATGGCACCCATACTTCAGCATTCTCCACAACAAATGAACGCTAGGCATCGGAGCCTTTTCTTGATTA
Organism: Lissotriton helveticus; assembly: GCF_964261635.1. NCBI lineage: Eukaryota > Metazoa > Chordata > Amphibia > Caudata > Salamandridae > Lissotriton > Lissotriton helveticus. Next base: position 252,194,081 of record NC_136073.1, read on the forward strand.
GCTCACTGGGAAAATTTCAACCAGGGTTCCTCTACCATCAGTCCCCATGCCTTGCAAGATGCACCGGCTTTTGATGAAGAGACTGCTCATATACCTCCCACATGAGCCTTCACCTAAGAACCACAGGCAGTGCAACTAGCCCTATACCTCTGTGATGCACTCCTCCACCACTACCTCCGCACACATCTCCCAGCAGCTACACCTTCACTCTTGCCCGTCGGATTCTCCACGAGAGTTCCCATACTCCACCTCATCACAGAGCAACCCAGAGGCGCAACTAGAGTCAAATTTTGGGGGGGCCTACTAAAGATTTTGGGGGGCTGATTCTTCCAGCAATATGCAGAGTAGAGATGCAGGGGCTCTAAGAAGGGGTGAAAGCACAACATAGCCTCATTAGCAAGTAAATGGTCTTTTAAAGACCTGTGAAGTACTCGGGTGCGACTATTTGTATGCCCAGGAAGCTGTCTCAGCCCGGGCTGACACACACAACAGGGCGGGGGGGAGAGGCTGAAGCACTTTGAGCCCAATGGGCGTTGCGAGCCTATGGACCATTCAACCTTAATGATCAACAAGTAAGGGGGGGCCTACTGATGATCTGTGGGCGGAATATAAGGTACCCCGATCTGGACAACTAACTTGTTGTGGCCTCCCCTGCAGATGATACGTCCTCTATCATGAGGTCGTTCTTCGAACTGCCACCCTACCACAAGATAAACATGCTTGTTGTCCAAGAGGAAGAAAACTTTCTTGTGAAGACACTCTCCAGATCAAAGTGGTCTATCCAGTTCCTCCAAGTGTTAAGGATAATGCCGAAGGTTTCCTCAGAAATCTTTAAAGATCACATTAGAGCCAGATTGGTCACCCTGAGGGGAGAAAAAAAAGTTTAAATCCTTCCCTAATGTACATCAGGGGACACGTTCATTCCTCTGGACTATCTGGTGGTCCATGGCACTGATGTTGCTCCTCCTTCAAATAAGGAGAGTAAGAGGATAGATAGATGCTGCTGGTAAGATGGGGGCAGTTGGAGCTGCTACCCATTGGTGAATAGCAAACCCAGTAGATCTCCTACTGTATTAAGATGCAGAATCTCCTCAAACATCTTCAAGAACAATATTGCAGAAATGGGGGAGGAACTCGTGTCTGAAGGCGAAATATTTTCCATTGCTAATATATGCTTTGTGTTGTATGTCGCTGAAACTGCCTCTAGGGGTGTAATTGCTCGGGTGATATTAAGCCATCCTGTCTGACTTCATACCTCAGATTTAAAACAGCATCTTATCAACCTGTATTCAACAGAGAACACCTCTTTGGCCCGTAGGTAGATGGGATGTTGGAAAAAATAGAAAAAAAGAGACAGAGACGGCCTAATCCTGTGGGCGCTCTACAGGGCACCACTTTCAGGGAGTTTTTTCATAGCCAGCAGAGCCAGGGCTGGGTCAAAGCCTACGTCTCCTGTACAAGGCCAGTATTACTAAACACAACAGCAGGCCTACCATCACCAAGCCAGCGAAGGATAATGTAGGGGAACCTACAAAGTTAGCGTCAGGGGAGGCTCCAGCAAGGGTCCTACCCCTACAATACACTGATTACCCACAAATCACGCCTTTCACATTTCACCTGGTGGGGGTAGGCTGTGCCATCTCCTTCATCAATTGCAGCGAATCATGTCAGACATGTGGGTGCTAGGCATTGTACAGAACAGTTATTGCCTTGAAGTACATGCCCGCCCAGCATCCCACCATGCACTACAACTTACTGAACATCCCTTCCTTCTACAGGATGAGCTGTGTGCAATTCTACAAAAGGGGGTCATATACTCTGTACACCCACAACTTCAGGCAAGTGGTATACTCACTTTATTTCCAATTCTCAGGAAGGATGGCTTCCTTAAACCCGTCCTCAGTCTCAGGCCTCTCAACCATTACATTCTATCAGAGCAGTTCCGAGGGGCAACACTGCAAGAGGTCATTCCCCTCCTTCAACAAGAATGGCACACTATCTCAAAGAAGCCTATTTCCAATTTCCTATCCTCTGTGCTCATCCCAAGTATCTGCCCTTTGTGGTAAGTGGTCATCACTAACAATTCATGGTATTAACTTTTGTGGTCACCATGGCTCCAAGGGCATTCAGAAAATGTTTAGTTGTGGTAGTGGGACAACTTTGCCGCAAGGAAATTCACGTATTCCCATACCAAGGCAATTGGTTGATCAAGAGCAGCGGCAAGATACAGGGTCTAGTACAATCAGATTCAGCTGTCTCCTTATGTCACGGATTGTGATTTACCATAGATGCCACAAAAATTCTATCTTCTGCCCACCCACTTTCAGCTTTTCCTGTACACTATACTCAATTCCCTCACCACCAAGGTTTACACCAACCAACAAAGAGTTACATCCCACCATCAAATGCTGCCTCTTTCAACCAGACCATCATATTCTAATGCACACAGTCTGGATGATGGCATCGTGCATCGCAAAAGTACCACATGAAAGGTTGCACATAAGGCCCTTGCAAAAGGGTCCGGCATACCAATAGTCACAAGCTCTGGGTCAATGGGAAGATCTAGTGTTGGTTCAGGCCACATCATGTCGCTTTCTGCAGACCCAGTTCCGCATGTGCCCATTACCACTGACGCCTCTCTCGATGGTTGGGGTGCTCATTTATCTCACCACTCTTTACAGGTGCAGTCGTCGCCTCAGTATCAAGGTCGCCACATCAGTTTTCTTAAAACTCTTAGCTATTCAACTCACCTGGAAGCCTTTCTCCAAATCATTCAGTGGATGTTCTAGTCAGAACAAACAACATGACAATGATGTAATACATACAGAAGCAAGGGGGCACGCATTCGCTGTAGTTCTCCCACCATCCTCTGGCATTGGGCGATTCCCCACGAAGTTCAACTACAGACAGAACATCTCCTAGGGCTAGCCAGCAAGTTTGCAAATCTACTCAGCAGGATGCATCAAAAAGTCCTTGAGTGGGAACTCCATCCTCAAGTCCTTCAAAAATATACTTCCAGCAGTGGGCGCTCCACTGGTAGACCTATTTGCCACTGTCAAACACAAAATCCCCAAGATTTGCCACCCGATACCCCCACCCAAAGTCCATGAGCAATGCATCATGGACAAACCAGTGTGGGATATTTGCCTACACTTTTCCACCTCTCCTCACTTCCATTTGTGATCAGCAAGCTCAGACAGACGTCTCTAACTCTCATTCAGGTGGCACCAACCTGGGCCAGGCAGTTCTGGTTCTCTAGTCTCCTCGAACTCACTTTCAGATCCCACAAGGGGCTTCCATTCAGACCAGATCATCCAGAGACACAGACAGATCTGACAGCCAGACTGAGCACAGCTCAGTCTTGTCATTTGGTACCTGAGGTCCTAGAACTTGAGTACCTGCACCTAGACCAGGAATGCATTTCTATCGTTGAAGAGGCTAGGTGCCCTACAACTTGCGCTTGTTATGCAGCAAAGTGGAAAAGGTTTGTCCACTACAGCATTTTAAAATAGATCTGATCCTTTGAACCGTACAGTACACAAAATCATTACCCATCTTCTCTTCCTACAAATGGCAGGATTAGCATACACATCTTTCTGTCTCTACCTGCAGTCACAGATTATGTGCAGAACAGACAACATACAAATTTGTTAGTAATGTAATGTAATGTAAAAGTTATTTGTAAAGCGCGACATTCACCGGACGGTTTCTTGGCGCTGGTCAATTTGTTCAATGAGAGGTGGAGGACGGGGACGGGAAGGCTTACGTGTAGATGCAGCGGAAGAGGTGGGTTTTAAGGAGAGACCTGAAGTGAGGGTAGGAGGGAGAATGTCTTAGTTCCAACGGGAGAGAGTTCCAGAATGAAGGTGCCAAGAAGGAGAATCTAAGACCACCGTGTTTTTTGCGTCTGAACCGGGGGGTCTGAAGGAGCGCAAGATGAGAGGATCGAAGGTGCCTAGAGGGAGCATAAGGAAGTAGAAGAGAGGAGATAAAAGAGGGACCGGTACCGGCCAGAGATTTATGGGTCAGGCAGCCCAATTTAAACTTACAGCGCTCTGAGACTGGAAGCCAATGGAGGGCTTTAAGGAGGGGACGGACGTGGTGATGTTTAGGTTGGTGATAAATCAGGCGAGCGGCCTGATTCTGTATCAGCTGCAGTCTGTTAGGAATACCAGAGGTCAAAATATTTATAGAGGAACTAACGAGGATACTAACCCCACAAGCCTGTCTGTTCTCATCTGGAATCTCAACATAGTCCTTACCAGACTTATGGGGCCACGTTTTGACCTTTGCTCTCAGACCCTCTCCAATTCCATTTTGGAAAGTAGCCTCACTAGCCATCATTATGTTCCTTAGGCACATTAGCGAGTTACAGTCCCTGACCATCCTAGAATCCTTTATCTGATTCCACAAGGATAGGCTAGTTTTCATAAATAACCTTAAATTCCTTCTTATGGTAGTATCGCTTTTCTTCTCAAACTACTGAACTTCCATTCTTCTTCCCACAGCCTGCCTTTGTGGCTGAAAGTGCATTGCAGACTTTAAATGTTAAAAGCCCACTTATGTTCTACATAGATAGGACCAAACCATTCCGCAAATCAGACCAACTACTTGTCTCATTCCATAAACCTCACAAAGGAAAAGCCATTTCCAACGTTGGCAGAACCAGATGGATTTTCAAATATATTCAAACTTGTTACCTCAAGGACAAAGGGGTACTTCAAACTCCCTCTAGGGCACTTTCTACTCATAAAAAGAGGCAGCTATTGCCTTCCACTACAGCATTCCTTTATATGTCATCTGTAAGACCGGTGCATGGTCAAAATCACACATGTTTACTCTGCATTACTGTGTGGACATATTGTTAAATATTTTTATTTACTTTCAAGATTCATAAGTAAACACACAGTTTTCAGAACTATAACTGCAACAGGTCATTGGTATAGCCAAAGCAGTACAGTCTCGGTGGTCACATTTAGCATTCAGTAATATCAAGTATTACAGAAGGTTAACAGAAGCAAAGACTTTTACAGCACAGTTAGATCTTCCCTTTGTTAGATTAGGTGAATGCGTCCACTACCGGTCCCCCTTATCTATTATCTATAGAACCCCATCCAGGAGAGCCAGCCTATACTGATCTACCCAGTTACACCAGATCCTGTGGAATGTTTTTGGGCACCCTCTGCCCTTGTACGTAACCCTTTCAGCTGCCATGTAGAGGTCCATCCCCCTTTTCCACTCTTTTTTTTAAAATAAAATTTTATTAGCTTTTTGCAATATTAGGTATACATAACATTGCTTGTGTTTCACAATTACATATATGGTAGTAAGATTAATCGTACATTTCACGTTCACATTCTTACATTGTTTATCAGTCTTGTGCTCTATATCCAGTCTTTGACAAATCCTCAGGAAATTATCATCAATAACGCTGTGCCCCGACCCGGATCTCTTATTCACTAACATCCGACACTGAATCAACATGTGGAGGTTCACAGATGTTGCCCCGATAAATGTTCCATTTTCCCCATACCCGTGTCCATTTCTGGGGGCATCCCCTGTGTACATAGACCGCTTTCTCTGCTATCATTGTGCAGTTCATATCACAGCACCATTGACAATAGGTGGGAATCAACCCCGTTCCCCAGTGTTGAGCAGTATTTCGCTTCGCAATCATCATACCTAATGTCGCCCAGTCCTGATCCCTATTGTTCAGATCCGTTGGCTCCCAGATATCTAGGAGACATCTCCTCGGTTCCGGCAGCACACTAGCTCCACTGACCTGCGAAATCGCTCGCATGATTGCCCTCCAATATGTTATAATCCCTGCACAGTCCCATAATATGTGGTAGAATGTACCTGGCTGTCCACAGTGTCGCAAGCAAAGTGGTGTATCTGTCCGGCCGAGTCAGTGCAGCAGTGTACGTGTGTTAATATATTCGATGGAGGATTTTTAGTTGCACTAATTTTAATTTAGAGGATATTGCTACCTCTCGAGGGGACGCAAGGACGTCTTGCCAGTCTGTTTCATCGGTATCTCCCTTGTCGACCTGCCAATGTTCCCTTAGGGTTCCCGTGGGGTCTGGTTGGTTATTTATAATTTTTTGATAGGTTTAGGAGATTGCTTTTTTAGTCATGTGATCTTTGAAGCGCCTATCCTCTAACGGCGAGGCTTCTGGTAATTGCGTTCCTGGTGGGAGTACCCCCATAAGTGCATGCTTGATCTGTAGGTATCGAAATGTTTCCGATTCTGCCAGCCCATATGTTTCTTGGAGTTGTGAGAAAGGTAAGACGTCTCCCTTATTCCATAGTTCCTCTATCTTTGAGATACCTATTAGATCCCACTGCCTGAATCCCTTTGTGTTACGTAGTCTGCCTAGTCGTTGGGTTGCCCAAAGTGGTGTGGCCGGTGTTAAGACCCTCTTCCATCCGAGTACACGAAGTGCAGTGATCCGAATTCGGATAGTATGTGCTGTGGGAACCGTAAGAGTGTTCCCCTTCGATTTATTGTAAAGTACTCCTATGACATCCTCGGTACCAAGGACATACCTGTCCATGCGGAATGCAGGGACCTCCTGGGGGGCATGTAACCATTGATTTATTACTGTGAGCTTTGAAGCCCAATAGTACACTTTTATGTTTGGAAGGGCGATTCCACCATAATACCAGCCCTTCACCAGTTTATGCAAGGCTATATGGGCGGGCTTTCCATCCCAGAGGAGATTGCTCACCTCGGTGTCAATCGCTTTAAAATACGTGGGGGGAACCGGGAATGGAGTATTTTGTAGGGCGCACAAGAATCTGGGGAGCGCCATCATTTTAAAGAGAGAAGCCCTCCCCAGCAGTGTCAGTGGTAGCGAGCGCCAATGCTTTACATCACAGCGAAGTCGACGCAAAGGCTCCATGAGGTTTCCCATAATTGTCAGGGTTGGGGTGTGATATATAGGCCTAGATATTTTAACCCCTCTTCCTCGATCAACATTTCACAGCCCCGTGGGAGCTGCAGAGGGGAACTATGAAGCCATATGCAGCGCAGATGTCCAGAAGACAGTAGATAGATCAAGCAGGGGATGCCATGTATAGTAACACAACGTCCGCGCATATCGAGATGCGATCTTCCCAATCCACTGTCCATTTTAGTCCACGAATGAACGGGTCCTGACGTATCCATGCCGCAAGCGGCTCAAGCACCAGCACAAACAGGAGCGGTGATAAGGGGCAGCCCTGTCGTGTCCCTCTTCCCAAGCGGAAGTCGGCCGAAATGCGTCCATTCACCCAGGGCCGGCTTTAGCTCTGGTGGCGCCCTGTGCGACAATGTTTGTTGGCGCCCCCCGGTGCCCCACACAAACTCCCTCACTACTATTCTTTAACAGTGCCCTCTTTAAGTCCCCATAATCACCATGTCTCTCTCTCTCAGATGTATTTAATTATTTATATAGCGCCACTTATACCAGTGTAGGGTGTATAGGAAATGTTTCATAAGCCAGAAGACTACAAGGTGAGTCACATGTCATCCATACTGGTAAACATTATAGTTTTATGAAGTCTTGGTGTGTAGTGCACCTATTGCTAATGTCAGTTCATCTGGTGTCAGTTCTGTCTCTAGTGCCTGAGTAGCAGTAGGGGACAGTGTAGGCATATGGATATCTTTGAGGAAAGCGAGATTGTCGGCTGCTGTGGTTGTGGCTGCAGGTATATCTTCTCATAGTGAGACGCTAATGCGTCAGCTATCCGTTTTGGGTCTGTGGTGAGAGTTCCATCATCTAGCCTTACTTGTGCCACCCACCGGCCAGCCTTTTCTCCTCTATCTAGCCAGGCTAAGAGTTTGCACGTCTTATCCCAGAGCTCATAAATAGTATGCTGTGTCTCATTGAGTTACGTCTATGTCTCCTAAAATGCATAGGCCTTGTATTCCGGTTGGGCCAGGTTTAGCTTATGGGCCGGGTATTAGTGGTGTCAGATGTATGTATAGTCTTTGCTTTGCTTACCCCCTTAGTGGTGTCAGATGTATGTATAGTCTTTGCTTTGCTTACCCCCGTTCTAGGATCTCTAATTGTTGTCGCTGGTCTCGTTTATGACAAGTAACTAATGAGATTGCGTGGCCCCGTATTACTGTTTTATATGCCTCCCACAAAGTCGTCGAGGACGGAACTGATTGTGCGTTTTCTGTAAAGTATTGCCCCGTGGCAGTGTGTAGTCCTTTTCCAATCCTGGTGTTTTTGAACTGTGTTGACATATTGGCTTGCTAACAAGCCTTAGTTGGTCAGGCAGTACTAAGAACATTATTTCACTCACCTGCATTACCCACGTGCAAGCTACCCAGCTGGGAGGGTGCTGCTATTCAGTCTATGTTAAGCATGTGTATCTACTGCCACACAAAAGGAAAATGGTATTTACAATGTAAACATCTCTATTTAGCATGTAGTGCTGTAGATGTACACCCCTCCTTCTCCTCAGATACATGTGGCAATAGTGCAGCTCTTTCTAATGCAGCTGACTTAATTATACATTGCCACAATGCACAGTATCTTTCGTTCACACTTCATACAGCCGTAGACTGGATGTGCAGAGAACAATCTAAAATGGAGTTGGTGCTCATGCGCAATGTACATCGAGAGGCGAGAGGAGGAGTCACAATGCATCTCGTGAACCTTCTTTAAAGAAACACAGCTTGCAGATGTCTCAGCCCACACTTAATGCCAGGAGTATGCTAAGCATTTGAGTCTGTAGCGCTATACCCTACGAACTGGTGCTTACAGGGTAAGTAGCATTATCTACAGATACACACACCCACTGCACTCCACTCCTGGGTCTCTCCTTTCTCTCTGGTGTGTTTATGTGTACCTCTTAATTTACCGCTCCAAGATGGGCACCCGTTGTCTTAATAAATAAAAGTAGAGGAAGGTTGTCAAGATGAGGCAGTCACTTTTACCGTTTCTTTTTTTTCCCCTGGATGTTGTTCAGCGCAGTCGGAGCCAATAGGTTGGCTACCATTTTTCGAAGGAGAGACCTTTTTGGTTCACAGGATAGACAATGCATAATACTGCTGGTGGAGGATGTTGGAGTGATTGTATTTGTGCAGGCAGCAAGAATACAAGTTGTCAAGTCTTTCTGAATGTTTCATTTCTGGTGTAAAATTATTTTCTACGTTAATTATTTCAAATCAAATCAAATTGACTTTATTTCGGATATATTGCAATCCATAAAAGTACACAACGTTAAACAATTCATATTAAAAACATCACAATAATTACAAAGTCAATCTAGGTTACATACAACACATATGTTTCTTAAAAGAGTGCGTAGACAAAATCAGTACAAGAAAAAGTGCAAGTAGTGCCCACATACAGAAAAAGTGCATTAGTGCATTGGGCTGCAGATGATTCACAATTACTCATCTAAACATTTTCTTAGTCTCATGGTTAATTTTAAAAATTCTAGCACCTGGAGGACACTATCAGAGTGCAGCAGCTGTAAGTACATAAGGGCGGGTCTGATTTGATTAAAATTTAATTTCTTTAAAAGAGTAACAAGATACCGCCTACGGGGATATTCATAAAATGTACATAAAAATATAAAATGCAGCATATCCTGTGGAGACTTCCCGTCGCAGCCACAGGGAGCTGCAGGTTTCTTAAAAATGTCCGACTTGGGTCTAATTAAAAGATGATGAAAGATGTTAAACCTGAACCGGGTCAGCAAAAATGTCTCATGGGAGGTAAAGGAGCATGTTAGGTACATTTCCATAGAATCACAAGTTCTCAACATGATATACTTTCTAACATTGGGTTTCGAGAGCTCAACTTCATCTCTTAGGGCATTACAATCCAAGAAAAAAGCTCTGTTAATTGCTGCAACATCACCCTTAACTATATCCCTCGGGTTATCAAACAAGTTCAGGCGGCCAAGCTTAAAAAATTGGGACTTCAAATATTTAAGCCAAGGTACACACATTGCATGATCGAGTGATACAAGATCTTCCACTATCTGGTGGGTTAAAGGAATTTCATCACTTAACCATAATTTTACCCAGCATAACAGTGGTTTCAATCCAACAATGACGGATAAATGCAGGCAACCAAGTTCTCCATGTACAGCTAAATTCGGTGTGCTACCTGGGACACATAACAGACGCTTTAAGAAATTATTTTCAACTATTTGTAGTTGTTCGCCATTTGTGTAGCCCCATATCTCGCTTCCGTATACTGCGGTGGCTATGGATTTAGCGTTGTATAATTTCATCATAGCCACATTTAGCTTTTTCCCCAATTTAGAGGCAAAGTTGAAGATGGAGGCATTTACTCTAGTCATTTCCCCCTTCTTCTTGGCCAAATGTGGGGCCCAACAAAGCTTCGTATCAAATAAAACACCCAAATATGAGAACGTCTGAGTGATGGGGATCAGAACATCATTCAGTTTAAAATTGAACTTCTTTTTAGGTTGACGGCCAACATGCATTATATAAGATTTAGAATTGTTGACCATAAGGTCCCTGTCAGACATAAAAATTATTAAAAGCATTCAAGAGTGCCTGGAGACCTAATTCTGTTCGTGAAATTAAAACCGCATCGTCGGCATATAAAAGTAAAGGAATACCCCTCGCACCAGCTCTAGGACAATCTGATTTTACCTCTTGTAGTTCAGCCTCTAAATCATTTATATAAAAATTAAAAAGAAAAGGGGCCAGGATACACCCCTGACGTACTCCTTTATTAATGCTAAAACTTCCTGTGGTTTCCCCAGTCGATGAGAACCTCACGTTGGCTCTTGTGTCATTATGCAGATCCGCTAGGAACTCCACGATCCCCCCATCAATACCTTTATCCTTCATGGTCTGCCACAGCCTCCCTCTGTTAACACAGTCGAAGGCTGAGGACAGATCCATGAAGGCAAGGTGAATTACTCCTTTCTGTACCACAGTATATTTATTCAGAATAAGAAACAGGTTGAGACACTGAGTTATGGTAGAGCGCCCTTCACAAAAGCTATATTGAGAAATCGACATGGTGTTATTTTCATTCGACCAGCTTGTTAGGCGTTGAAGTATAACTCTCCCCATAATCTTAACCATTGAATCAATTAGGGATATTGGTCGTAACAAAGAGCACTTCCCCTATCTCCCTTCTTGAAGACAGGAACTATAGTTTGCCGTCCCCACGTTCCCGGACAACCCACTATGGCCGCAGCATTAAATACAGCAACCAGAATGGGAGCCCAGAAAACTGGATCAGATTTGTAAAGATCCGGTGGTATTCCGTCAGGACCTGGCGCTTTATTTGCAGTGAGACCCATTATGGCAGCCAAGACCTCACTTTTGTCAAAAATAATGGTGCTGTCCCTATCATAGGGGGCAGCAGCCATGGTTCCAGAACCCTCAGAATAGTACAGACTTTTAAAATGACTTTCCCATTCCTCTTTGGTTATGCAACAGACAAGTCCATCTCCAGGGTCCTCGGTCAAAAAAGGTTTTTTAACCAGGGCCCAGAATTTGGTGCTGCTATTCAGGGTAGATGGGTCAAGCAGTTCCTCCCAGGCCTCTTTCCTCAGAAACTCCTTGCGGGCGACAGTAATAGCCTTATATTCCTTTCTACAGAGTTTTACAACCTCCCGATTCCTCGGGGAAGCTGACAGTGCAAGCCTCAGTTTGCGAGAAGCTATAGTGCAGTCGTGGCTAAACCATCTCGGGCCTATATTAACCTGAATTTTATTAGGGACCGATAGAAACGCTGACACCTTCTCCGAAATATTTTGATAAGCCTCTAGAACCAGCCTAGGTTCACCCCCCCCCCCATTGGTACAGACTTTAATATCCTCTGCACACCCTTCAGAGATGTTCTTATAAAGGATATCCGCAGAGACCATAGACCATTTTAACCGCCTCCTCCCATCTGTTGTGCCCAATCTACCTTGATTGATGATCTTATTACCTTTTTTTACCCAGGGACATTTTAAACAGATTGTTAGAGGGTTATGGTGGCTGAATTCGCTAGGAACAATGCAAAAAGAATCTAAAAAAGTTTGCATCGTCCGCGAGACAAGTATATGGTCTATAAAGGTACCCCTTCCATGCCCCTCAAAGGTAGGGGTATCAAAGCAATATAGCGGGTCCTTTAATGACATAGCCAGAGAGAGGTCAAAGTCATTCAGTAGGTCATTGCACATTTCCCCCTCCTTAGTGTGCTCCATATGGAGACAGTCCGCACGTTCACAAGTCATTTCTGGTAAGCACTTGTGCAATGGATCTATACAAGGATGCAGATTAAAGTCCCCCATAATCATGAGGTTATGGCCCACATTTTTCATAAAATTAGAGACAAAAGAATTTAATATATGAATGTGATTCCTGCCTGCACTGTCATAAGCAGCATTGTAAAAATTCACCAGGCCCACAAGGACATTATCTCCAGTTAGAGTTAAGCCCATTACACCTGTATGTTGTGCTTCAATTCTTCGTACTTCACAGGGTATTAGTATGGAAACAAAAATTACAAGACCCCCTTGGGCCTACCCCGCAATGATGGCAAGGCTGGCACAAAGAAGGCCTTATACCCTTCTAAGAAGAGGTTACAGCCCAGCTCCCAGGTCTCTTGTAAACAGATAATCGAAAATTGCTTAATGTAAGTCACCCAATTTGCATCAGAGATTTTGGCCGCAAGACCAGCAATATTCCAAGAGACAGCAAAACATCCTGGCATTTTGCCCACCGGGTTATCTGAGTTTATAGATTCACCTGAAGCCCTAGTATCCTGAGCCGCAGGTGCCCCCGTCAATCACACAGCTCAAGACCGGATAACACTTCATACCTGTTCTGTGTGTTTAAGTTCGACCCATATTGATAGTGTCCAGCACTGGGGCTCCTGTTATAAGTTCCAATGGGTCCGCCTGACCCACAGGGATTAGTGATGTTATAAAGGAATTGAGTCTCTTGCACAGGAGTATAAGGTTCAAGCCCCCGCCTGGTTAAACTCTGTTGTGGTAGAGGTTTGCACAAATGCGCATAAAAGTAACCCAGGGGCGTACACAGATACTGTTCATATTATATACCAGTGCAGAAGCTCTCAAAAGAACAGTTGCCACATGCTGGGGGTGTTTGAAATTTACAACTATACAATACGTCTAAAAAGACCCAGTCTTTTTAGACGGCCCCACCCAGTTTACACGCCTTACTGTCATTATCTGGTCAGAATATGAGATGGGAAAACCACAGTTTTTGTTGAGCCATGACACTGTCTTATTTTTCAAAGAGGTTTGATATTCATCAAAAGGAGATGTGGGATGGGTGCCACAGGGGGGCACATTAGTCAGTACTGCCACAAACGGAGCACAGTCTGGTTGTAAATTAAGATAGCGGTTGTACCTCGGGGGTCTGGGAGCTCTACTGCTTTGGGGGTTTGTAGATGGTTGTTGCTGCGAGGCAGTTGCCACAGGGATATCCGGTCGAATAGGTGTTTCAGACCCTGAAGCCACTGCGACAACAATATTCCCCCTCCCCTTATTTCGTATATCATTAACTTCAGCAATTTCTCTCCCTTTCCCCCCAGAGTGTACATTTCCACTAGATGTTACAATCTTCTGTGACGATAACAGACCACCCAGCCTTGTCACTTCCTTGACTAGGTTATCTATCTTATTGGTTAATGGTTTAATAAGCTCCTCCATTTTTGCTGTTAAAGAAACTTCTAAGTTTTTTATAAGTGAAGCAAGGAAATCAGGAGTTAAATTTACACCATTACCATTACCATTACCATTAGTGCCCGTGAATACAAAAGGGGTTGTTATAGCAGGGCTGATAATTGCCTTACCATCCTTTTGTTTTAGACTTAGAGTTGTTAAGTTTCCCATTCTCCCTTTGAGACAGTGTTCTACAAGTTCTCAGGGGCCTGGTTTCAGGTTGGGTCTCATTCAGCACACCAATATCTGAACTTGACAGCGCCCGTGGGTCAGGATGAACCTCCACATTCACTAAAATGGGCGCTGGAGGTCAGTAGAGATGACATCACTCGTGTTAATTTCACAGTCTTGGGTCAGACTAATAGGGGAATTTTCAGATAGTGTTTCCCCTATCACAGTGCCTTTCCCCAGAGATACACGTCTATCATTATTAATCTGATTTACTTTCCTAACCAGGAAATTGTCTAGAGTAGCAGGGCCCACCATCACTTTGTCAGTTTTGGATTTAGACATTATGAGCAGTGATGATGTTAAACTTCCACGCAAGTACCCTTAAGTCTAAACACTCACAAAAAAAACAAAACGAAAATAACATAATAATAATGAGTAAAATGTCTTACATGCTCATAGCACGTTAGAGGTCCAGAAGAGGCAATATAAAGTTCCTGGCCCAGACCAGTCTCCTCAGGCCTCTGAGGGCCACAGAGGGCCCGCCCTTTGCCCGGGCTTAGCCCCGGTCGCTCCCGCGCGTGTCTCGCGTTGCGAGAGGTGTTCCCTGCTTTTCAGGCGCCTCCAGGCGTGAAGGTAGCGTCAGGGACGCGACTCGGCCGCCGGGGCACCTGGGGGTTGTAGTTCTGTGACCCCGATGGAAGAGATCAGCTACGCCGGTCAGCCGTTCCCCTCACGGCGCTGGACGATGCTGGATAAGCTGTTGCCCTCACGGCAGGTAAGTTCTGCACACAACGCCCCCCCTGAGCGCCCGGCGCTCCCTGCTTTTCAGGCGCCTCCAGGCGCGAAGGTAGCGTCAGGGACGCGACGGGGCCGCCGGGGCACCTGGGGGTTGTAGTTCTGTGATCCCGGTGGAAGAGATCAGCTATGCCGGTCAGCCGTTCCCCTCACGGCGCTGGACGATGCTGGATAAGCCGTTGCCCTCACGGCAGGTAAGTTCTGCACACAACGCCCCCCTGAGCGCTCGGCGCTCCCTGCTTTTCAGGCGCCTCCAGGCACGAAGGTAGCGTCAGGGAGGCGACTCGGCCGCCGGGGCACCTGGGGGTTGTAGTTCTGTGACCCCGGTGGAAGAGATCAGCTATGCCGGTCAGCCGTTCCCCTCACGGCGCTGGACGATGCTGGATAAGCCGTTGCCCTCACGGCAGGTAAGTTCTGCACACAACGCCCCCCTGAGCGCTCGGCGCTCCCTGCTTTTCAGGCGCCTCCAGGCGCGAAGGTAGCGTCAGGGACGCGACTCGGCCGCCGGGGCACCTGGGAGTTGTAGTTCTGTGACCCCGGTGGAAGAGATCAGCTATGCCGGTCAGCCGTTCCCCTCACGGCGCTGGACGATGCTGGATAAGCCGTTGCCCTCATGGCAGGTAAGTTCTGCACACAACGCCCCCCTGAGCGCTCGGCGCTCCCTGCTTTTCAGGCGCCTCCAGGCGCGAAGGTAGCGTCAGGGATGCGACTCGGCCGCTGGGGCACCTGGGGGTTGTAGTTCTGTGACCCCGGTGGAAGAGATCAGCTATGCCGGTCAGCCGTTCCCCTCACGGCGCTGGACGATGCTGGATAAGCCGTTGCCCTCACGGCAGGTAAGTTCTGCACACAACGCCCCTCTACGTTAATTATTTATGCTGTAATATATGGAGTTTATTGAACGCTTCCGTTCCAAATGCTTTTTCCACTTTTCTGTTGCGTCCTTTGCCACAGTACTTGTTGGTGCTAGTCTCCCATTTTGAATATATGACAATACAATGCGTTGCATTACAACGCGGTATGTTGCATCGCAGTTTTTACTTCGCAAGTCGTTGTAATGTTGTGCAGTCTAGTAGTTGGGATGGGAGGAGTATCGGGGCTGGGGGAAGAGGCGGAGCAAGAACAGGAAAGGGGCAGATAGAGTAGGGACAGGCACGCAGAAGGAGGCACATAATAAAGCTCCTCAAAAGATAATCATTTGTCTGTCATTATTCATGTCACGACATGACAACTGGCGACGAGGGTGGGATAGGAAAGTAATTATCCCCAGAACCCAAAGAGAAGCGTCCTGTCCCTGGGCACACCGAAGAAAGAAAAGTTCCTGTGCAGGACTCTTGTGCCCCGAGGAAGCCGCCGCCTGCAGTCCTAGGCCAGCGGTACGTGAGCTGCTGCCCTCAGTGAACCAGCGCAAGTGCAGAGCTGCCTTGCTGGCGACCAACGCGTTAATTCGCGCCAAAAGAAGTCGCGAGTGCGCCCTGTGGACTGGGCCCCGGAGAAGGTACTGAGAGCCCACCTCAGCCCTCCTGAAGTGTCCTGAGGGAGTGGGAAGCGCCAGACGAAGCCAGCGACCCCCGCAGAGGTGCCGGAAGAAAATACCGACATCGGGTCTCACCCCCGATGCGTGAGGAACGGCAAGCGGCAGACAAACGTGAACGGAGCTCGCTCCTGGCCTACCTGGACGGTGAAAGTGGCCTGAAAGTCGAAGCTGAGCTGCAAATACCTGCTGTGTGAGTGAGAGACTCTCGGTGAGTGCCCCATGAGACCGAGTGAGCTGCAGGATGCATGAGAAGTGAAGCCTCGTGGGTGATATGTGGCGGCCATCTTAGAGTCAGGCAGCTGTGTAGGACATCCCTGTGAAGTGCTTGAGCGGCCATTTTGAAGTCAGGCGGCTAACGTTTGAAGCTAGAACAAGCATCTCAAAATCCAAACAAGCATTGATAAATACAAAACAAGCACTGGTGAGTGCAAGGACAAGCAATAATTGCCAGATAAGCATTGGCGAGTGCAAGTGAAGAAAAAAAAGGGTGAACACCTTTAAAGAACACGTGTGTGTTGCTACCACGTCAGTCCAGCCATGTCAACGTCACCCGCTAGAAACGGAGGTGGTGCAGCCGCGGCCGTGGCTGCCCCTGTCGCGCCCATCATCTCACACTTACGCCCCCCTGAACCGTTGATTCTGGTGGCGGGCCGAAGCATGGGCCCTCGGTGGCAGGAGTGGCTGGAAGACTTTGAAGACTACCTAGAAGGGTCGAAAGTCGCAGGAGACAGAGACAAACTAATTGCACTCCGCAATCTTGTTGGCAAAGAAATTGGGAAAGTGATCAAAGAACTACCGACAGATGATAAAGGGACCTATGATAAAGTACGTGATGCACTCAACAGAAAGTTTGTACACAAAAGAAATGTGGACTAAGAGAGGTATGTGTTTCATCAGGCTCGCCAAGACAAAGAGGAAATGATGAGCACCTTCATCTCACGACTGCGTCGACTATCACAGTATTGCAATTTTGACTCCTTTTCCACTGACGATGCCATCCGATTGAAAGTCATCGATGGCTGTCATTCAGAGACCCTTCGCAGCCGGCTGCTGAGAAAGAGTCATAACCTCGACGAGATTGAGGAGATGACGAGAGTGCATGACCAGGCAGAGGAGCATGCGAAAGTCATGGAGACAGGACGGAGTGAGAAAAAGGAGCAGGCGTACTGGACTCAAAGCTCTGGCCCTCAGAGAAGGTCCGGTGATCATCAGAGAAAGTCTCGTCCAGCGTCTAGACACTAGACACACACATCGGAGTCATCAACGCCACGACTCGAGAAGGAGAGGAAAGAGATCGAGCTACACCAGGAAACCAGAACGCCCAAGGAAATGTTATCGATGTGGGTACGATTTTCCACATACAGACACGTGTCCAGCGATGGGACAACAGTGCCGGAAATGCGGGCGCATGAACCATTTCGAAGTCATGTGTGGAGTGTACAACACAGAGAGGAAGAATGAGAAAACTAGATCTCGGACGGATGAAAGGCGACACCACGCAAAGGCCGTGCAAGACAGGGCAGTGTCGTCCTCTGGCTCGTCACATTCCAGCAGAGGGTCTCACAGCTCTCATTGGACCAGAAGGTCTGTGTCCAGGGAATCGAGGTCGAGTTCTCGAGAGACGAAATACACCGACGAATACGTCTGCATGGTGGCTGACCCGGATCAACTAAAAAAGTATCCTCCGTTGGACATTGAAGTGGGGACTCATGCCACTAAATTTGTACTTGATAGTGGGGCATCGCTAAATTACATGCCAGTGACTGAATACAACAAGATGAGACCGCAGCCTACGTTAAGCCCTGCGCACGTCAGAGTGTTCACCTGGATGTCGAAAAAACCACTTCACTGTCTGGGCAAGTTCGCAACGACACTTAAACATGAGTCCACGGCAATTCAAGCCTACATTCACGTCATTCATGGACCGGAGGCTGATTGTCTCCTTAGTTTGCCCACGGCTGAGAGACTTAGACTGGTCAAAATTTTATACCGAGTACATGACAATCCAGATATTGTCCGGAAGTTCCCCAAGCTCTTCCATGGACTTGGCAAAATGAACAAGTGCCTGATTCGCCTACACATAAACAACCAGGTGCGACCTATTGCTCAACATCCACGGCGAGTACCTTTTCACCTACAGCAAGCAGTGGAGGACGAGATTCAGGAACTGCTTCAAGCGGACATTATTGAGAAAACAGACAGTCCCACACCATGGGTGTCCCCAGTTGTGATCGTCCCCAAAAAGGGTACCCCTGAGAAAGTGAGACTATGTGTGGACATGAGGCTTCCCAACACAGCGATAGAACGGGAACGACATCCAGGGCCTCACCTGAGCGACATGATAGCGGCGTTAAATGGAGCCAGGGTATTCTCCAAATTAGATCTCAATAAGGGATATCATCAATTGGAGTTACATGAAAAATCGAGATACATCACAACTTTCGCAACTCATCTGCGCCTATTTCGCTACAAAAGACTAAGTTTCGGAATCTCTTCCGCAGCGGAAATCTTTCAAGAGGTGATACGTCAAACCATCAGGCATATCCCGAATTCCCTAAATTACAGTGACGATATACTGGTGTATGGATCAAATACCCAAGAACATGATCAAGCCCTGGATCGCGTGTGTCATGCTCTCCTGGAAGCGAACTTAACGTTGAACAAAGACAAGTGCGAGTTCCACCAGTCAACACTCAAGTTCTTTGGTCACGTCTTTTCAGGAGCTGGGATGAAGCCTGACCCCGAGAAGGTGACTGCGCTCAACACCACCAAGAGCCCTCAAGATGTCAGCGATGTCAGATCATTCCTGGGCATGGCCAGCTACTGCTCCAGATACATTAAGGACTATGCAACGATTAGTCACCCCCTTCGTGCTCTCACGAAACAGGGGCAACCGTTTGTGTGGAGCCCCTCGTGTTAGAGGGCCTTCCAAGAAATCAAGCAAGCAGTGGAGTCTGCGGATAATCTGGCCTATTTCAACACCAAAAGGAAGGCGGAAATAACCGTGGATGCCAGTCCGGTCGGTCTGGGCGCCATTTTGGCTCAATATGACAACGACACGGAGCGACGCCACATCGTGGCACACGCCAGCCGCAGCCTCTCAGATACAGAGAAAGCCTACTTGCAGCCCGAGAAGGAGAGCCTAGCGGTTGTGTGGGCATGTGAACATTTCCACGTGTTCATCTTTGGCAAACATTTTACCATGATCACGGATCACCAGACCCTTGTCACCATTTTTGGTAACCCCAAGGCCAAGATGCCACCCCGCATTGAAAGATGGGGTCTGAGATTGCAGGAGTACACCTTCACAATCATTCACAAACCCGGGAAGGGTGAGAATCCTGCGGAATACATGTCCAGACACCCACAGGCATCCCATGAATCACGCTCATCGATGGCTGAAGAGTACATACATTTCGTGGTAGGTGTAGCCCGACCGCCCGCAGTTCCCCTAGAAGCAATCAAGGATGCTACGGCCCAAGACAACATCCTCCAGAAAGTAATGCGCCGATTGCGCACACATCGATGGAGACATGAGAGCGTGGACGAAATGAAAGACTCACAGATACGTCACGAGATGCAGGCCTTCCATCATGTCAGGGACAAGCTGTCAACCACCTCAGAAGGGCTCTTGCTGAGGGACCATCGGATCGTCATCCCGAGACAGCTACGTCAAGGAGTGGTTAACCTGGCACATGAAGGTCATAGAGGAGTGGTTGCCACTAAAAGAACATTAAGAGAGAGAGTCTGGTTCCCACAACTAGATCGAATAGTTGAGTCCACTTTAAAAGACTGTCCACAGTGCCAGCTGGTAAAATCAGGCGAGCCTCTAGCTCCTCTTCAGATGACTCCATTGCCGGGAGGAGTATGGCAGGAACTTCTATGGCCCACTCCAATCTGGCCGATATGTGGTGGCAATCATGGATGAATATTCGCGATTCCCAATAGCTCAATTTGTGTCGTCCACCAATGCTTCCAGCACAATAGTGGTACTGGATGAAGTGTTCACTGCATGGGGCGTTCCCAAAGAATGCAACAGACAGACAATGGCCCCCCTTTCAATAGCCATGAATTCAGTGACTTTGCGAAGCATCTAAACGTTTGACATAGAAAGGTTACCCCGTTGTGGCCCCAAGCCAATGGCACCATTGAAAGATTCATGGCCACCCTGAAGAAGACTTTTCAACAGGCCACGCTAAAAAAGAAAGACCTACAGGTGGCTCTGAATGAAGTATTGAGGGCGTATCGAACCACTCCACACGCCACCACCGGGAAATGCCCTGCTACACTCATGCTAGGTCGACCCATCAGGACAAGGATCCCTACATGGGAAGGAGCTCTGGCACCGGTGTCCCCGACACGCACTCATCAAGAAACGGCCATGGCTGACTGTGCGGAGAAGAACAGAAGGAAAATATATGCCGACGCCCGACGGCATGCCAAATCTCCCTCCTTGCAAACAGGAGATTGTGTGGTAGTCAAACAAGAGCAGACCAAGAAAATGGATTGTAGGTTCAAAGATGAACCCCTCACTGTTACCCAGCACAAAGGCACCATGATCACTGCTGAGTCTGAGCAGAGAAGAATTACCCGCAATGCATCTCATTTTCAGAAATGCACACCAGGTATGAAAGAAATACTTGAGAGAGACACAGTGCAACCAGAAGTTGGCGAATCAAGTCAACCAAGCCCATTCCTGAGGTTTGACCGGTCACAGGAAAATGCGCTGACCGACACCGAAGCACGTCTAAGGCCACGAAGAGACATAATCAAGCCAAAGAGACTGATTGAGGAAATGGACTAGAAGCTGTTCAAGTTATTTGTTAACAAAGGGGGAGATGTAATGTTGTGCAGTCTAGTAGTTGGGATGGGAGGAGTATCGGGCTGGGGGAAGAGGCGGAGCAAGAACAGGAAAGGGGCAGATAGAGTAGGGACAGGCACGCAGAAGGAGGCACATAATAAAGCTCCTCAAAAGATAATCATTTGTCTGTCATTATTCATGTCACGACATGACAGTCGTTACAATGACTTGCGCTGGGGGCGCTGGTCTTTGTAATAGTATGATTTACTATTTCAACTCCAGTCTGTGCAGACAGTAGGGAAGGTGTTGGAATAGTTTATCATACTATTCCCTAGTGTACAGCGCCATCCAGGTAAGTCGTAACGACTTGCGTTGTGAAAACCGCAATGTAAAAGTATCGAGTTGTTAAGGTTGCGTAGTAAAGGATGTCTCCCATTTTGAATGCATTATTGCAAACTGTTTTTTCAGAATTCAAGTGATTGCTATACTATGTGTAATCTTTAGACAAAATCCATTCTGAAGGAAACCTACAAGACCTTCTACTCCATCACTGGGGAAGGAGCAGACAAGCCGCCTAAGGGTCTTTTCACTTGCGAGAGGAACACCGGGCTGTTGTTTGTAAACAACCCTCTGGACCGCGAAAAGAAGGATCGATATGTGGTGAGATATAATTTGCTCTGCTTCTCTCTTGCATATGACATGGTGCTCATTGATGACGTCTCAGGTTGCTGGGTACTTGAAATCTTGTCTTGTTGATCTGCGTCCACTTTGTCACTTTATGGATTGTATGGCCTGTTTGAATCCTGTAGATGAGATACAATATAAAAGCTCAATCTGTGGGTGGATTCTTCGCTTAGGTGGCAGAATTCGGCAGTATTGTGTTCGGCTCTGTTAAGCCAATTCCTTCATTTCCAAATGGTTTTACCTTTTGAGCTACTTATTTCCCCAACTGGGTTTGTATTTTTTGGTGGTGCCCCAATGAAGTGTAAAGGACAGGGTTACGAATATAGTAACTACGTTCTTTGCAAATCAATGATCCTGCTTGTTTTAGCTTGGCCAACAAGATGTATATTGGGTTTGTTGCACCATCTGTTACATTGATCACCATGTGTGCGATGAAAGGACTCGACAGGAGAGCAGCACTGGTTCCTCCTTGGTGTGCTGGAAAAATGTCCTGGTGTCATGAGCATCGTCATTAGTCTAATGCTGTTGAACCACATTCAGGGAAAGTAACTAGCATAAGAATCTAAGCTACCTTAGTCTGTTTGGATTCTATAGAGCAGCAGGAGAACTATAGATAGTAACTTCGTTTGAGGTGCAATAAATATCATCTTGCCCCTCCCTTTGTGATATGTGAGTGATGAAAACAAAGTTTTTAGCGTGTTAATACCAAGCTCTACATTTTTGTCTGCAACTTAAATGCATGTGTGCAATTTCTCTTTTTAGGTCCAGCTGTCTTGACAATTATGTAGTCCCAAAAAATCAGGATAAAAAAAATATACATATGGATGGAGATAGAGGAGTTATCAGTTAACCATCTTAAATAAGTTGTTTGTTCACATGTCATTCACATTTTTCTGCTGCCCAACGCAGCCAATAGCATGAGGCAGTTGGTCAACCTGCTTTAGCAGTTGGCTCTCTTCACGGTGAGTAATGCCATTTTGCCAGCTAGAAATTAGTCCACTTCAGGGCCAGGACTGGTAGACCAATATTATTTATTTAGGCTTTCCTTTATTCTTTCTTACTTTTTTTTTGCGAATAGTCATTTTGACTTAGCTTTTTTTGCCAACATATGCACTTCACCTTTAGAATCAATCATTTTTATTATTCGGGAAGGAACACAGCCCAGCTGCCTACATCAACTTGCCGGCAGGGCGGATTCGTACAGGAAATACACAGCGTCTGGGTCTACACCCCGGAGGTCGACCCCGCGCAACTGAAGGAACTCCGCCGCCCCACCTGCGTTAGAGCCTCCGCTTTTTTTTTTTTTAAAAAGGGAAAGATTCAAAAGAAAACAGGAAAAACAAGACCTCCCCCTCCCTAGCCCAAAGCCCATCCAAAACCTCCCTCCCCCCAACCTCCCAAACCCACTCCGCTCCGCATCAGCTTCCTTAGACACCAATTGCCCCTAGGGTTCTATCCGCTCCCTCTGCCTGCATGCAACGGTTCTTCAAGTGACTGGTGTGGCACCTACAGCTTCCAAAGGTATAAGTTGTCGGACTTGCAAATACTTTGGGCACGTCACTTCCCGAAAGTCTTTGGACAATAGCTGTAAAAATGGACCCCAGAGTCTAGCATACTCCGAGCCCTTCCCATCTATACTCAAAGAGAGGCGCTTCATAGCAAGGGTGTGCCACAACCGTTGGATCCAATCTCTAGAATCAGGTATTACCGGAGAACCCCACTGAGCCAAAAGAACAAAGCCAATGCAATTTGTCTGCCCCCAAGTGAGCGCAAAGGGAAAAATTTAGGATGGGGTAGCCCTAGCAGCGTGTGCTCAGGCAGCCGAGGAAGTGTAATCTGAAAAGCAGCATCTAGCTCGTCAAGGACTGTGGCCCAACAGCGTTCCAGCTTCATACAGCGCCATAGCAAATGTATCAGGTTCCCAGTCATCCCACAACCGCTCCAGCAGAGGCCAGACTTCGCCTTGTCCCACATCTTGATGCGTGCAGGGGTATAGTACCAATAGGTCGCTGTCTTGTCGGCCGATTCAGTCCCTGCAGTGTTAGAGGTCGTGTGGTGCGCCCTATATAACACTGGCTCCCATTCTTTGGCCGAGAGAGGATGCCCTAACTCCACTTCCCAGCGGACCTGCGCTTTTGTACGTTGCTTCCGCGAGCAGCGCAGAATCATCGCGTAAAGCTCCAAGATGAGGCTCCGATCATCTTTTTTGCAGACTAGCCAACATTCAAAGATCGTTAGCGGCCGAGACATGAGGGCCACATTGGCTGGGTGGGTCCTCCAATGTGCTACTTGTGCGTGGTAGAACACATCCTCCTTGCGCAGTTGAAAGTATTCCGAACGCAATGTGGGAAACGGGATCAGCCCGTCAAGATCAAAGAGTGAGCCCACTCGTTTGCAGCCTTCCTCTCACCAGCGATGGAAGACCGGTGATGCACAGCCCTGTGGGAAGTCAGGGTTATCTACTATGGGTGTCATTGGGGAGGGGAAGAAAGTCCAGCCTTTACGCAGCTCCATCTGATCCCAAGCTTTTAGCGTCGGAGATGTCACAGGGGAGGAATACAATCCCCATGCCTTACGCTTACGCGGCAGCCATAGCTCTCGTCAAATATTACATCCAGCAACTTTCTGGTCCATAAAGTTCCAGTGTTTACTGGACATAGGCCTATTCCATTCTACTATGTACCTAAGGCAGGATGCCTGTAAGTATGCAGCGAGCAGAGGGAAACCCAGTCCCCCAGCCGCTTTCGGGGTAGTAGTCACTGCAAACGCGAAGCGCGGTCTCTTGGAGTTCCATAAGAACTTGTTGAGGAGACCCTGAAGTCTCCGGAGCATGCCTGGCGGTGGACTCAGGGGCAACATCTGA
The DNA here is from genome assembly GCF_964261635.1 of Lissotriton helveticus. NCBI lineage: Eukaryota > Metazoa > Chordata > Amphibia > Caudata > Salamandridae > Lissotriton > Lissotriton helveticus. The sequence goes on from NC_136073.1 coordinate 252,218,600, forward strand.
AAAAGATAGAGTATGCGGGGAAGCACCGTCATCTTGATTGCGGCCAGTCTCTGGAACCAAGCCAATTTAAGGCGGGACCAGTGGGAGAGGGTCTTAGTAACTTGTTCAGCTAATAGGGTATAATTTAAAGTAAGGGTTCTGGCTAGGGTCGGAGCTAGTCGTATACCCAAGTACGTGATGTCCGATTGTACCCATTCTAAGGGAAAGTCCCTCTGCAGGTCTACTACACCAGCGTCCGACATCGCAGAGAAGAGTGGGGGTTAGTCAGAGTAAAGATGACGTTGTCCGCATATAGAGCGATTTTATGGACATCGGCCGCGAAACGGATCCCTGAAATAGCAGCGTGAGAGCGCACGCGCTGGGCAAAAGGCTCCATGTAGAGCGCAAAAAGTAACGGGGAGAGGGGGCACCCCTGCCGCGTCCCCCTAGTGATGGGAAAGGAGGCATATCGACACCCATTCACCCGCACCACCGCTGTAGGAACTGCATAGAGGCACTGAATCCACCTCAGGAAGTTATCGCCTATACCAAAAGCCCGCAGTACCTCGAACATATAGCCCCAGTCGACACGATCGAACGCTTTCTCCGCATCAATGGAAAGTAGGAAGGCCTGCGTCCTAGAGCGGTTCACCAGGTCCAGAAGATGGAGCAGTCTCTTAGTGTTATCACCCCCTTGCCTAGTTGGTATAAACCCCGCTTGATCGGGATCGATCACTCCATCCATCAGAGGGCTAAGCCTCACAGCCAACACCCCAGCAAACAATTTAGCATCAATGTTGAGAAGTGAAATTGGCCAATAGGAGCCACATTCCGTAGGGTCTTTATCTGGCTTGAGAATGACCGTTATGGCTGCTTCAGTCATGGAGGGAGTTACCACCCCGGTGTCGAGGAAGGAATTGAAGAGGCGAGTCAGAAGAGGAGCCAGCTCCCTACAGTACGTTTTATAAAACCCTTCTGGCCCAGGTGATTTAGCTAACTTCAGCCGCGCGATGGCTGAGATAACCTCCTCCACACGTATCTCCGCGTCTAGCGTGTCGGCCAAGTCCCGATATAGAGGCGTGATACCAGACGATGCAAGATACTCCTGTATGCTCCCAGGTGCTGTGTCCTCTTTCTGATAGAGCGATTGATAAAAGCGGCGGAAGGCGCTAACAATGGCAGCATCAGCAGTGTGGGTCTGCGCTTGATGATCTTTGATTGCTTGGATAGAGTGTGACTGCGCATGAGCGCGTAAACGATGCGCAAGCATCCTACTCCCTTTATCCCCGCATAAGTAGAATTTATGTTGCAAGCGCAATAAGGCATGAGCCGCTCTATCGAGATCCAGGTGTTTGAGCATACGTCTTTTCGTCTCCAGTTCTCTCCACTCCCTTGGAGCCCCCGTTCTCTTGTGTATCGCCTGCAGGCCACGCACGTCTCCCTCCAGCTCCGCACGTTTCTCCCTGCGCAGCCTAGCATACGTAGCCGAAAGAGCTATAAAGTCTCCCCTAACCACTAGCTTCAGAGCTTCCCAAATCGAGGCTAGCGGAGTGTCCTCCACCATATTTTCCGCCAGGTAAAGAGTGATAGTGTCACAAATCTTCGACACCACAGAGTCAGAGTGCAACATGGAGTCCCGAAGGCGCCAACCGGCCGAAGGTGGTCGGACGCCACTGAACGAAACCTCTACAGATATGAGTGCGTGATCAGAAAGGGAGCGTGGCGTGATATCCGCAGCAGATAAATGGGGCAGCAAGGAGGATGAAGCCAAAAAGTGATCGAGGCGCGCAAATATCTTATGAGCAGCTGAATAGTAGGCGTAATCGCGCTCTTGGGAATGTTGGACGCGCCACACGTCATGCAAGCCCCCCTCTGAAAGCCACTGTTTCCCTTCTTGTGACCAAGCGCCAGTTTGGTGTGATCGCTGCTCCGACCTATCTATCCCCCCTCCATCACAAGATTTAGGTCTCGACCCACCAAGATCTGTGTATTTTGGGGATGCCAATACCTGCGCAAGGGCTGCACGCAGACAGGATTCTTGCTGAACAGTGGGAGCGTAAATAGACCCTATCGTGAACATCGACACGCCACACTGAACTCTCACAGCTAGAAACCTTCCTCTAATGTCAACTTCCTGGGAGAGCACCTTACAATGCATGCGGGCACTAAATAGCAGCGCAACCCCATTCTTCTTATTCGGGCCAGAGGACCAAAGCTGTAGTGGAAAACGCTTATCCTTCATGCGCCGGACATCTTTAGAAAGGAGATGCGTTTCTTGTAGGAGGCACACATCACTGTCAGCATTTTCCAAGAAGGACAGAATCGCAGCACGTTTCACTGGGCTGTTGAGTCCTCGGGCATTGAGGCTCACCACTTTCAAATCCCTGGTCATTCTACGTTAAACAGAGGAACAGAGCTATCACCCATTACTGCGCCTAGGCCCACAACGCATAGTAGGGACAACACAAGCCTCCGGGGAACCTCCCCTAATACCCCTGAGCGTGGATGCTGAGCCCTCCAGACCCTACTCATAACCCCCCTTAGCTGATGCGGAGCACCCAAACCCACCCCTACCTCCCCCGCCCACCTCTCCCTCCCTCCCCCAAACAAGGAAAACCCCAAAGCCCCAGGACCCAACAATACGAGAAAAAGGAACAAACAATAGTCCGTTAAACAGGCCCCATAAGCAGGGGAACATGGCTCCAACTAACCCTGTACCCAGTTCCTGATACAGGACATCTCCCCAGACAAGGACACATGCATGTCACTCATCTGTTCTTCGTGGACAGTCTCCTCCGGCGCCAGCTACAGGCCCTGGAAGGCCCCAGCAAAAGATCTGAGTCTCATGTGCCCCCTGGAGCGCCCGCCACCAATGCCACGGAAGCCACCGCGGCTCCCCTCTCTCTCAAGCTCACCGACAGGTCAGGTTTCGTCGCTGGCGCCGGCTTGCCGACCCTCTGCCACTCCGTGGAGCGCCGCCGTCGTCTGTTGGGAAAGCCGCCGCTTTCAGTCGGGGTAGTGGGCCTTTCCAAGCCCAGAATATCAAGGGCCGCTTCCAGCGACCGGACCTGGATCAGCTTGGATTTCCATTTGAAGATAAGCCTGAACGGATGCCCCCACGAGTAGGGAACACCCTGCTCCCTCAGATAGTTAGTGACAGGCTTAAAGTCTCTCCGTTTAATCAAGGTAGAGGCCGCTAGGTCTTGAAACAGGGCGGTGGTCTCAAAATTGAAGGGGAGTAAGGTCGCGTGCCTTTCTCAGAATCCTTTCCTTAAGCTGAAAGTAATCCGAATGTTATTTCGCCGAGATCTGTTCTCCAAATCCTCGGTGTGGGCTTGTAGGTTCAGGTTCTGCTCCGTGAGGCGGATTACATCTGCTGAAGCCGATGAACATCCTCCGCCGTCCCCAGATTGTGCTCCTCCAATGTCGCGACTCGCTCCCCCACACCATCCACGTCCCGCCGCAACTCTCTCAGGTCAGACGCAAGCTGGGAGCGTAGTTCCGTGATGTCCTCTTTAATGGCAGTAAACAACTCCAGCATGAAGGCCTTGGTTGCTGGCGCATCGTTGTCATCTCGTCTCGGGGACTTGTCAGCAGCCGGCGAGACAGGCTGCAGAGAGGCCTTCTGGTTGCTGTCCTTCGTCGGCTTGTCTTTCTTGAGCCTGGCTGCCGCCATTTTATCTCCTTCGGGGCCCACAGCCAGGGCAGCAATGGAGGGAGTGCTAGTCAAAGATCAGTCTCCCCCTACAAACTCGCCGTCACTGCAGGCCCGCACTCTCAGGCTCTAGTGCAGGCCGGGATGTCACGCCCTGAGGGCCCAGGTGGCAGCGGCCCGCAAACGTTCTCGCGCCACACAAGGCCAACTGGGGATTCCTGTACTCTTGTGGCCCCGGATTCACAAAGTCCAGCTGGGGGGGAAGAGGCTCACTCCCGCAGGTGTCCCACTGTCTGCCAGATGGTTGATTAAGGCCACTAGGGCCGGCCCAGAGCTACTTCCACAGCCACGACCTCAAGCCCCAGCGAGCAAGGGCCACCACGATCTCCACTGGGCTCCACTCGGGATAGGCCTCCACTTCAGGCGGGAAGCGTCTCTCTCCAGGCGTTTCGCGCCGCCGCGGACCGTGCCAGGGACAGGTGAAGGGACCCGCCTCCACCCCTAGGCCCACTGGGATTCTCGGCGCCAAAATCACCGCCTCACAACTCCTCTCGGGGTCAGAAGGAGCACTTCGCCATATACTGCTGCCTGTAGCCGTCCGCCGGTCGCGGACCGTATAGCAGGTGACTCATGAGGTCTCTCCCCCATTCCTCACCTCTGGGGGCCGTGCTGGCGTAAGAAAGAGGGACTCCGCACCTCCGGCGGGTGGCGGGCAGCTCCGGAACCCGCGTCTGCCACTGAGCTGTCCCGCTCACCGCTGCTCCCTCCGCTTCGGCGTCCCAGCGGGGCTCCTCCGCCACACCGGTCACCGCTGCCACTCTCCCCACTCTGGGCTAAGGACTCCCAGATGGCAGCTTCAATGCCCAGCGACCGCCGCTCCAATCACACCAGCGGTGCAGAGCAGGCCGTTCCGATCCTGGGCTTACCGGCCGCCCCCTTCCGCTGGCCACGCGACTCTCCTGGCTCGCCGCTCGCCTGGGCCGCACCGTGGCTTGACTCCGCTCCCCAACTTCGATTCGGGAAATAAAGTAACACAGCTCTGCCAGACAGCCTCAGGGTACGGAGTACCGCTATTCCTCGCGTGGATGGGCACCTTTCAGGGCGATACACAAGGCTGTAAAACGTGCGGCGCCGGAGGGACTGGAAGACACGTCCTACTCCGCCGCCATCTTGGCCACGCCCCCTGCATTTCACCTTTAGACAGCAGCATTTTTATTTTTTATTAATTTTACACTTTTAATGTTTATTGTATGTGTGCAGAAACAAACGCAAGCTTGCCAATGCCAGAACTATTGGTTTGCCAACGTTTGTTTTAAAATGCAGCAATTTGTTGGTGTAATTAAAAAAAATCCCCATAGGTGGTGCTCTGCTTTTGCTTAAGCAAAGGCAACCGTTGTGTGTTTATTTCAAAGTATGTTACAAATATGTTATATTTTAAGCTCTTGTCTTCTGGCTTGGTACCATAAATGACAGCAGTCCTTGGTGCTTTCATCGAAATTCCAATCTTAAATTTATGGTTCACCCTTGGATTAAGAAACCTTGCGCATGGGTGCATGTTCAGTTCCATTTGAGCACTTTGGGTGTGTTTAACACTTTTTTCTTCACTTAGACCAGCCTCTTGCTTCAGTCGGTTAAAAAAGCATAGATTACTTCACAATCCAAGCTCTTCCCTTAGCGTGGTATTTGCATGCAATGGTTTACTCTCGGTGTGTTCTCTACAGCTGACCGTTCACGTTGACTCTGAGAATGGGATGCCTGCAAAGGAGCCTGTGGAAATCATGATCGATGTTTTGGATCAGAACGACAACCCCCCAGTGTTCACAGAATCAGTCTTGAGGGGTTCTGTAGCCGAGATGGCAATGCCAGGTAATGATGTGTTTATAAACTACAGTTTATATAATTGTCTTTTCTATTGCACATCCGGCAATAGCGGTTTTGTCAGTTTTTTAGGTCGAAGCCTACCCTGCAGCGCAGCTGTCTGGTTGCGAAAGTCATCTTGTGCACAATCTGAAAGCTTCCCTGGGAATGCATTCCTCTGATTGCTTACCATTGGCATTGTAACTTACATTTTCTTTCTTTTTATTTGCTGGCTTTATTTATTTTAGGTTGTCCAGCATGTGTTTTCCATTCTCATGGAGCATAGCCTGTTTTCCACCTCTCCTTCTAATCTTCCACAAGTGCTCATTTTCTGTAAACAAGCCTTCACATTTATTTTCTTGACACATTTGCTGTGCTTTCAAAGACAGAGGTCAAATGTTAGGCTCTGTCTTCAGAGGGAGCTTGGTGTTAACTTTTATTTCTCTGACTTCAAAGTTAGAGGATTTATGTAACAGTCCTGTTTGGTACTGGGGGTGGGAAAGAAAACGCTTTTTCTAGCACACAACAAAATATAAATGTCTATAAATGAACTGCAAATATTTCAGAATACATCAGAATTCGAAAAGCACAAATGAAGCATATTATTGGGGTAATTCTGAAGTGTGGTGGAAACAAATATTTGAATGCGATCAAAACAAATAAATTCAATCGGTGATGCTATTTCAACATATTATAGTTTGTGCGCTGAATAGTTAATCAGTAAAACTATATGTCTGTGCAATTGTAATGTTCATTTCAATTGTAAATGTGTTGTTTGTAATGGCAGTTTGCTAACGCACTATTCATGTTTCACTCTTCGCTAGTCCACTCTACACCACTCTACTCCAATCTGTGCCCCTCATCTCCACAGTACTCTACTTGATCCTGCGCCACTCCACGCCAGTCTACACCAATTCACTCCACTTCATTCCACTCTACGCCACTCCATTCGACCCTACGCCACTCCATTCTATCCCACTCTACGGCGCTCACTTCTCTCTATGACACTACCCTCTGACACTCAACTCTGACACTACTCCACAACACTCTACACCACTCCACTCCATGCCCCTTCACTCTAGGCCATTCTCTGAAACTTCACTCTAGGTCACTCTATGCCACCTCACTCTAGGCCACTGTACTCCACTCTTCGTCACTCCACTCTGACCCTTCAGGCTACAAAACTCTGTGCCACTCTACCTCACTCTACTTTACTCCACCTTATGCCACTCCAGGCTACCCCACTCCACTCTATGCATCACCTCTCTGATACTCCCCTCCAAGCCACTCTACTCCTGTCTGTGACAGACCGCTTCACTCTACGCCACTCCACAACACTGCACAAAACTCCACTCTGACATTCTACCCACCTCCACTATGACAATCTACCCTGTTCTGCTCAAATATATGCACTCCACTCAGTGCCATTCCACACCCCTCCAGTTTACAACACTCTACTATAGCCTACACCACTTAAGTCAAGTCTGTGCCATTCCACGCTACACCACTCCACTCTACCCCACTTCACTCTAGGCCTCACCATTCTACGCCACTCCACTCTAAGCCACTTTGCTTCTCTCTATGCCACCACACTTCACTCAACGACACACTACTCCACACTATGACACTCTACACCCCTCCATTTTGACACTACTCTGCTCTACGCCATCCTACTCCATGCCACTCTACTCTACTACACTCAACTGTGTGCCACGCCATGCCACTCCACTCTGCGCCTCTCCACTCTGCTCGCCACTCTACTCAGTGCCAATCTTCTCTAGGCCACTAACGTTTAGAACATGCTGAGCAGCAGTCATGCTGCTTTAGAACATGGCGAAAACACTTTGGCAAAGCCAATAGCTCATGCATAAGCGGGACCTATTGGCTTTGCCAATGCTTGTTTTCTCTAGATAACTACTAGTGTCCGTCTTCTGTATTAAGCCTCAGGTGTGCTAAATAATGGTTGCAATCTGGAATACCGAAAATGTTTTCATTGGCCCAACAAGAGGTTTTTGAACGTAAATCCTTTGCCTACCATTTACAAGTTTGTTTGAAAATACTTTCTTAATGTATACAAAAAAAGCACTGCAACAGAACGAGACATTAGTTTCAGATCTTCCATAATACATAATTAGATTGTTAATAAATTTTTTCTGTGGGATATTTGTGATATTTTTTTTGGTCTCCCAAAACTGATTGTGGTATACCGTTCTTGGATTGCGGGAAGAATCGCCTTCTGGTGATATTTGTCAGCATTTCATGCAACTAATAAGCCACTCTGAACTGGGAGGTGTTCATTTCTGTCGCTCATCTAGGATATTGGAACTCTTTCCCTCAATGTGTTTAACATCTATATAGAACATGCGAGTGAGCCAACCCTACCCATTTAGATTTTTATTACTTTCGTAGTCTGAGCTCTTACTTTTTAGGTCTCGCCTAAGCCATCGCGTTAACGATGCTTTGGCGAGATATTAAGTAGGGACTTTCAAAAGTACTCCCAAAGGCTTTTCCAGGCGGATTGCCAACAGTGCATGTGTGCGGGCTTGTGCACATCGCACACCATTTTGCAGCCCATGAGCCTCTCTCCGCACTCATGCTGGTTTGCTTGCAGCCGGCATCAGACTTCAAACACTTCAAAGGAATCCGCTCCCCCGCCCTGCCAATTCTGCCTTTGCTCGCTGAAGGCCGTCATGCCCAAGATCACATCCGATTAAACAGCCGAGGTAATGCGCCCATAAATTATATTGTTGCTTCCTGCTACTTTGGTGTCACCTCCGATTTCATCATTGGATCCCAGTCTTTTGCTAGCTAGATGTTGTAAAATAGACATGAAAGGTTTTGTTATGTCCTGATTTGGGTCACGTTCGGAAAGGCTTACAGAAACTACACTGTACGCATTCCTACCTGTTCTGGTCTCATTTCTTAGAGGTTTATGGTGCTGTTCATTCACACTTGCCAGAGATGCGGAAAAAGCTCTTTTGAGCTTCTAATTTAATTATGTGCTAAAAAATGTTTTATTGTGTACTATACTATTTTATTGATTCCTTTGGCCGTCCTGAGAGTTTGAACGTGATGCCAAATTCTGTGTGAAGTCCTTGCATTGCAACAAACGCCTAGAGGCGCTGCTGAATTTTGCACAGCCCACTGGCAGTCTCCTGCAGGATTGTCATCATACTGTCTGTCTACCCCATACCCTTCTAAAGACTTCTTAGAGCTTCTTGTAGGTGCAAACAAATCCAGCCCCCAAATAATGCTCGTTCATTCAACTGAGGAGATGAGGCTGAGAATGAAAGATGTGCATGTAAGAGACCACGAGACACCGAACTACAGATTGTAAATGTGCAAAGAACGAGAACAGCACAACTCTAATGTACATTGCATATATCTGAAGGGCTTGAAACCTGTGTAGAATGTAAAAAGAAAGCACTGCCTAGGAACAATGGGAACGAGGGGTGTTCATTCAATTTATTTTGAGTAAAGGAAGCGAAATTGGCAGGATGTGGATGGACCTGGCTTTCTTCATCTACCATCAAGACAGTGTGCTTTTTATGGGTTTGCAAAATCTACCAGTGTTGATTGCTACGCTTCCACAGACAGACGTCTTTTCATAAATGTAAATTTTAGCAATGTCTCTCTAAATAAACAATTCAGTAGAAAGAAAAATTTGCACTGAAAAATAAGGGTCTTAAAAGTACTTTTGGTGTTTTAAGGCCCACGATTTATGGCAGCACAATGTTCAAATTACCCTCGCTCCGCCTCCACGTTTGGTATTTGCTTATAGCTGAATTTTGCGACTGATTGAGAAGGCGCTGCCTGTCCCTACCCCACCGCCTTACCTCTTGGCTCGGCCATTTCTGACCCACCAACCTCCCGCCTGCTTCTCCCCTTCACTTCTTTTGCTCTCATCTCTTGGTCCCTTTGCACGTTTCTTTATTTTTTGCCTCCTTTCACTTTCTACCTTTCTCTGCCCATTTTTAGGTCTCGCTGAGCCAATGCGCTTGCGCACTGCTCCGGCGAGAATTATGTAGGGGCTCCAGGAAAGCCTGCCAGAAGTCTTTGGAATGCGGATTATGGCCAGTGCATGTGCGCCTGGCGCGCGCTCACCATTTGCTCCCCCGCCTCCCCATCAGACTTGAAAGGAAGCCGCTCGCACACCACCATTTGTCTGAGCCTCGGCATCAGACTTCAAAGGAAGCCGCTCCCCCGCTCCCCCCCATTAGACTTCAAAGGAATGCGTTCCCAAACTTGCTGTCCTCGCTCTGAGCCTTTATTTACTTGTTATACAGCGCTTGTTATCACATTGATTCTGCTTCTTAACGCTTGGTATGAGTCGTAATAGAATGCCTCCCGTTAGCCGTGGGCCTTGCATTGAGGCTCGGAGGGTATGTGGTCTATAGGACATGTTGGGTTTGAATCTGTCACCTAAAGGCTGCGCGCAGTGTAGATGCATTAACTCACCATGCTACCACCCTGACCCGCTTCCTTGAAAGTCTAGTATATTTCTCTAATTTCACACGTTGCATTCCTTATTTTTCTCGCTGGATGTCATCACTTTTTGTTTAACCTTTGTAACACCCCCCCCCCCACCCACCCAATACATTTCTTGTCATTAGTGCTCTCAGTGCTTTACCCTTTTTGGGCACCACCTTATCCTGTCACATAAGCTTTTATGCACACCCCCCATGCACTCTTTCTGTCCCCGTCATTGGTGTTTTAATGTCACAGTTTTTGTAGCTGTAAGACGCATTGTTTACAGCGCTTGATAACATAAGAGAAAGTCCAGCGCAACAAAAAGATCAAGTTAACGCCTGTGTACCCATTGCGATGTTTCATTACCAGCTCCCTTTGTTTCCTCTACTCCGGTTTTAGCTCCTTCAATTGTTCTATTTTACGCATTTTTCAACTGTATCTAGTCCGTCCCGTTATCTGATTGGACCATCAGCATGTAACACTGTGTCTTCTTCCTCATTTATTCACATCACCTACACCCCTTCAACCTCAGATGATACTGCACGTTTCTAGTATATGGCCAGAGTGTTGTTATGGGCCCTAGTGAAAGGAAGGAAATGCACACCCCCAAGCTGCTGCTTCAGTAATAAAATACAACAAAAGGATACAGCATATTCCAGCCAACGTCGCCCTAAGCACACAGATCATAATATCGCAGCATATGTTGGACCCTGCTTGACAACGGAGAAACCGCCGCCCTCATCCTCCTCGACCTTTCAGCTGCATTCGACACGGTCTGCCACCGCACCCTGACAACCCGCCTCCACCACGCCGGGATCCAAGGAAAGGCCCTGGAATGGATCACCTCCTTCCTCTCCGACAGAACCCAAAGAGACGGTCTCCCACCCTTCCTCGCAGAAGCCACCAAGATCATCTGCGGCGTGCCTCAGGGCAACCCCACCCTCTTCAATGTCTACATGAGCCCCCTCGCAGCCATCACACGCAGGCACAACCTCAACATCATCTCCTATGCCGACGATACCCAGCTGATCCTCTCCCTCACCAATGACCCCGCCACCGCCAAAGCCAGCTTCCAGGACGGAATGAAAGACGTCGCGGACTGGATGAGGCTCAGACAAGACGGAAGTCCTCATCTTCGGCCCATCCATCTCCGCCTGGGACGACTCCTGGTGGCCCCCTGCACTGGGCACTCCCCCCCCCAAGCCCACGGACCACCCACGCAACCTGGGCTTCATCCTTGACTCCTCCCTCACGATGACCAGGCAAGTCAACGCCGTACTTCCTCCTGCTTCAACACCCTCCGCATGCTCCGTAAGATCTTCCGCTGGATCCCCACTGAAACCAGGAAGACGGTCACCCAGGCCCTCATCACCAGCCGTCTGGACTACAGGAACGCCCTCTATGCTGGGACCACTGCCAAACTACAGAAAAGACCCAAGCGCATCCAGAACGCATCAGCACGACACGTCCTGGACATCCCCAGACATAGCCACATCTCCGCCCACCTGAGGGACCAGCACTGGCTCCCAATCAGAAAAAGGATCACGTTCAGACTCCTCATCCACTCACACAAGGCTCTCCACGACTTAGGCCCCGAATACCTCAACAACCGCCTCATGTTCTACACGCCGACCCGCCAGCTCCGCTCCGCCAGCCTCGCCCTCGCCACCGTCCCATGGATCCGCAGAACCACCACCGGAGGAAGATCCTTCACCTACTTGGCGGCCAAGACATGGAACACCCTCCCCGCCCACCTTCGACTTACCCAGGACCATCTATCCTTCAGGAAGCACCTCAAGACCTGGCTTTTCGAGCAGTGGCGCCCCCCCCCCTTTCTCCCAGCGCCTTGAGACCCTCGCGGATGAGTAGCGCGCTCTATAAATGTTTTGATTGATTGATTGATTGGTATCAAGCAGGCATCTGGCACAGTGCGGACCTCTTAAACTCACGTTGGACATCCTGCGCTATGGAGACAACACTTCTAATAGCACCATTTAGGTGTTTCTAGTCATACCCTACATCATTCAACCATCCATTCAAACCATGGCTCCCCCTTGCTCAACACTACAAACAATCCCCCCCACCCCAAACACTCCTCCAAATCCTTCAGAGCGCGGCCCCCACCCTGCACTCGCCCCAACTCAATGGCACCACCTCCCATTCAATCCATCCCCACTTTCCAACCCAGGCCACCAGGCCTTCACCTCCCTCGTAAAACCAAAGCCTCATGACACTATCTGCAAATCTCTACACACCCTGCCTCCCCCCATCGCCTACTAAAGTTCAGGCTTCAGAAACTGGTGTGTATGTTGCTACGGCTAAAAAGAAACACAGGATTTACATAAAAGTGCAAATTTTGCATTTTTTTAAAACTTATTTTTCTACATATCACAACATCATTGGGGGGTCTCGCTGCTGATGCATTAGGAGCCCTTGTTTAACATGACACACATACACAACTTTTTCATATTTTCATTAAAAAGCACGGAAGCCCATCCTTGGGTGTGTGGTCGTTAACCAATGCACCTGAAGTAACAGTAGATGGTGTAGCACCCAGGATAATGTGCTGCATGGCTAAATACTTCAGAAGGTCCAAATGGCATCATCACCAGTCAGTGCATGCTTCCATCATGCACACACACTACTAGCTGTCTGTGCACGCTTCCATCAGACACACACCACCAGCCGTCAGTGCACGCTTTCCCCAGGCAGACACACACCGCCAGCTGCCAGTGCACGTTTTAGCAGGCACACTCCTCCAGCTGTCAGTGCACACTTTCACCAGGCATACACAACACCAGCTATATTTGCATGCTTCCACCAGGCACACACACCACTGTTTGTCAGTGCACGCTTCCACCAGGCACACACACCACCAGCCATCAGTGCACACTTCTAGCAGGCAGACAGACCACCATCCGACCCACCTAATTGTCTTTTACACATTTTTGTTAGGCTGATATATTTTAGTACACATTATGATGCAATCCGGCGTTTATGAGTTTTTTTCTGGCACACCTCTACCCCAAAGCCTGTCACTGAAAGGTGTGAACTCTAGAACTGCCACGCTCGTGAATGCCTTCCAGTGCAACCACACACACAACCACACATACAACACCACACAGCCACAACACCACACACACCACACACACAACACCACACACACAACTCCACACACACAACCACACACACAATACACAAACACAACCACACACACACCCACAACCACATTCAACCACACACACAACCACACATACAAACACACACAAAACAAACACACACACAATTACACTGAAAACTAAACCGCCAGTGCACACTTTCACCACGCACGGACACCATCACTCATCAGTACACGCTTTCACCACACACAAACACCACCAGCCATCAGTGCACACTTTCACCGGACACAGACACCACCAGCCGTCAGTGCACACTTCCACCAGGCACACACCAACAGACATAGTACACACTTTCACCAGGCACACACACACCATCAGCCATCAGTGCACACTTTCACCAGGCACGCACAAACCACCAGCCATCACTGCACGCTTTCACCAGGCATACACACCACCAGACGTCAGTGCACGCTTCCAACTATCGCCCTCACTCTATCTATCTATTGCCCTAACTCTATCTATCGCCCTCACTCTATCTATCGTCCTCACTCTATCTAACGCCCTCCCTCTAACTATCTATCGCCCTGCCTCTATCTATCTATCACCCTCACTCTATCTATCGCATCACCACAGCATCACTCAGCACCACCACAGCATCACTCAGGGGAACCACAACATCACTATGCTCTACCACAGCATCACTGAACACCACAGCATCACTCGTCGCCACCACAACATCACTCAGCGCCACCACAGCATCAATCTGTACAACCATTCAACAACAACTGGTTCAAATATGTTCTCTCAATGTTTCAAGCTTTATTACAAATGTCACAAAAAGATGTTAATATTTCACTTCTGTTCTTGTATTTTCGTCACAATAAAATACACTGAACATAATCTTCACAAAAGTTATTTACAAAAGTTTAAGCTATTGCCATTATAAATTACATAAATTACGTAAATACAACACATATTGCATTACAAATGCTATAGGTGTCACATTTGCGAAAGTTAAAACTATTGGCATTGTAAATGACAAAGCTATTAATTTTGCTATTTTAAAAACCAACACATAAATAAAAAACTTGTCATTTACAATACCAATAGCTCAAACTTTACTAATGCGAGACCTACTGCATTGCAAATGCTTGTTGTATTTGTCTTTCTTTTGCCCTTTTACCTCCTTTTTTTGCACCTTTTGTCTCTTTTTTTCTCTCACTCTGCACACAAACTACTTTCATTCACACTCACTGCCTCTTATTGTTTTGCACCCTGCCTCCTTTTTTTGTCTTTTTTTACAGCTTCTTTTGCACCATTCTTTCTCTGTTTTTGCCTCTTCTAATCTATGGCTGCCTTTTGCTGCTTTTTTTTGCCCACAAGACTATGCCGCAGTTAAACTGCTCCCTCCCACCACACAAACACACACACACACAACCACACACACACACTCAAACACACATACAACCACACACACAACCACACACAACCACAACCACACACACAACCACACATACAACCACACACACAACCACAATGACACCAACACACACAACAACCACACACACAACCACACACAACCACAAACACACACACAACCACACATACAACCACACACACACAACCACACACATCCACACACACAACCACACACACACACACAACCACAAACACAACACACACAACACACACCCAGCCACACACACACAACTACACACAACCACACACACAACTACACACACAATCACACACACACAACCACACACACACACATCCACACACACTTAACCACACACACAACCACACCCAACCACACACACACTTAACCACACACACAATCACACACCACCACACACACACACACACACAACCACACACAAACACACACAACCACACACACACACACTTGCACACACCCACACACACAATCACAAACACAACACACACAACCACACACACAACCGCACACCTCCAACCACACACACAACCACACACAACCACACCCAACCACACATACGACCACACACACACACACAACCACACACACACAACTACACACACACATGCGTAAGCACACACACCCACACACAAAACCACAAACACAACCACACCCAACCACACACCCAACCATGCACACCCAACCACACAACCACACACACACAACTACACACACACAACCACACACACAACCACACACACACAATCACACACAACCAAATACACACAACCACACACACAACCACAGACCCAACCACACACATACAACCACAAGCACACACACAACCAACCACACACAACCACACATGCAACCACAAACACAACACACACAACCCCACACATACAACCCCACACACACACACACACACACAGCCACAACCACACACACAACCACACACACACACATCCACACACATCCACACACAACCACAACCACGCACACAAACACACACAACCACACATACAACCACACACACAACCACCCAACCACAGACACACACAACCACCCAACCACAGACACACACAACCACCCAACTAAACACACACAACTACACACACAGCCACACACACAACCACACCCACAAACACACACAAACAACCACACACACACAACCACAAGCACACACACAACCATACGCACTCACACAACCACACACAACCACACACACACAACCACACACACAACCACAAACAAAACCACACACACAACCAAACACACAAAACCACACACACACAACCACACACACAACCATACACACAACCACACACACACAAGCACACACACACAACTACACACACACGCACAACCATACACACACATAACCACAACCACACACACACAACCATACACACACACAAACACACACACAACCACACACACAACCACACACACAGCCACACACACAACCACACACACACAACCACACACACACACAACCACAACCACACACACACAACCACACATACAACCACACACACACACAACCACACACACACACAACCACACACACAACCACACACAACCATACATACAATCACACACACAACCACACACACAACCTCAACCTCAACCACACACACAACCACAACCACACACACAATCACACACAACCGCACATACAACCACACATAGAACCACACACACAACCACAATGTCAGTGCACACTTTCACCAGGCACAGACACCATCAGTCGTCAGTGCACGCTTTCACCGGGCACACACACCACCAGACGTCAGTGCGCGCTTCCACCGGGCACAACCACCACTAGCCGTCAGTGCACGCTTCCACCAGGCACACACCACCAGCCATCAGTGCACGCTTTCACCAGGCACACACCACCAGCTCTCAGTGCACACTTTCACCAGGCACACACACCAACAGCCATCAGTGCACGCTTCCAACAGGCACACACACCACCAGACGGCAGTGCACACTTCCACCAGGCACACACACCATCAGCCATCAGTACACATCAATTGTTAATGCATCCACAATTAACTATTGTAGCAATCGCAGTATGGCGCACTATACTTTGAAACACATTCATCTAAAGTGCAGCATGCCACCATTGCTACAAAAATAAATACACATTTTTTTGGCCTACAATTTATAGACTTTTGTTGCAATTGGTGTTGCAATATTTAGCAATGCCAATAGCTCAAACTTAATTAATGCGAGACCTATTGCATTGCAAATGCTTGTTTTTATGTACTGTTAAGAAATTTGTTTTTGTATTTTGTTTTCGCCCACTGCCCTTCTGCTTCTTTGCCTGGACTTCCACCTGAGGTTAACTGTTTCATGAATACTGTGCTTATTAATAGCAGTGTTGGCACAAGTCGCAGAATCGGTTGTAGCCTTCAAACAATTCCTTTAGCATGCCCTGTCTGTTGTGTTTGAGGTTGTTTAAAGCAGAGTCCCTTTAATCTTGTCATGCTGTAAATGATGTATTTGATTCTTTGCATTCACCTCTCTTATCCATAGGTACCTCTGTAATGGTGATATCTGCCACCGATCTGGATGACTCCATAAATACAAACAATGGAATACTAGGTTATTCCATCCTCAACCAGGAACCCAAGGAGCCGACTGACCATATGTTCACCGTCAACAAAGAAACTGGTGTCATCAGTGTGATTGCGAGTGGCCTAGACAGAGAGGTCAGTAAAGACCTTTATTGAGCGGGTCTCTTTGGTTCAGTGGGCCAGTCTTCTTTGTCCTTTTTTTGTTGCTATGAGCAGTCCATGTTTACCCAAGTTTCGTGCTCACCCCTTGTCTTTACAGAGGGTCAGGATGTATACACTGACTGTTCAGGCTGCTGACATGGAAGGAGAAGGCTTAACGACTACTGCAACTGCAGAAATTGAAATAAAGGACATCAATGACCATGCGCCCATGTTTGACCCAAAAACGGTAACTTTATTACTTTTTTCTTGTGTAACCAAAATCTTAAATTCTTTCCAGTTCTCTTTCCAGTCCTTCCTAACGATACAAATCAAGAACACAATTCACTCCTGTTCTCACTATGGTCTAGGATAATCCTGCTTGGTAAGTTGTGATGAACTTACACAGGAAACCATGGGGTTATATGTGCACTGAAGGCTTAAAGCAGTGCCTTTATATCCAACATATTTACATATCTAGATCCCCATGCTTACTTATTTATCTCCAGAGTGTAGGTCTCAAAATGCAGTTCACGTTCTAAATGCACGTTTTTGCTGTACAGAAATACCTAAAGGGTTTCCATAATGCCATCTGGGGGGTGGGGAGAAGAATTTCCAGTAATGGGTCAGAGCTATTTGTCCGGCATTTATACTACAATTTTCGACAATAGATTGTTGAGCATTATGCATTGTAATTTCACTCTCAGCTCCCCAATTCTGTAATAAGGTATTAGTAACAAACATTTCTAAGAAATGTTTTTGTAAAAAGAGATTGTTAAAATGTGCAGGACTTCTTAGGATTCCCAGTCTCATTTTCTGAGATCATCTACCCCTCCTAATTTCCCTTATCCTGAGTAATACCGAAGATTGCATCATGAACTAGGCAAAGCCAATTGGAACTCTGTAATTTGCATCAGTGATTGGCATAACAGAACCTAGCTATTTGTTACAAGTGTGCTGTTACACCAGCATCCCCTCTAACCTTCCTACCTGAAACTGATTTGTGTTTCTACAGTACTTCATATATGCTCATTATCATAGAAGACTTACAGGCTGTAACCTCCATCCCACTTACCTTTGGCTAAATTCTCTAGAAGTTACTTGAGTAGCTTTTATCATGTTTCCCCTTTAGTCCTGGGAATCTGGCACTCTTGCTTCTTCTGAGGATGGAGTCACTAAGCATTCACTCCATCTTATTTGTGTCCTTGTTTTTGTTGATTATTGCAGAGTAGACACAAAAATCCTTACCAACACTCTACAGGCCTGACAAGTTCTCAAGTCTAGTGTTTATGCCATTCCTCTAAGGCTTCTGTAGTGTGTAAAATTCTTGAACACAGGTGATACCCCAGCAGGCTTTATAGTATTTTAATGTGTTGAGACGTGTAACATGAGATTAATAGGTGACTGTTTCTGGGGGCTTTAGACCACAAGGAGCCGAGAGATTAATGTATTTTGGTAAATGGAAGGTGATGCACTTAACATTGGTATAGTCATGTGTGAGACTATTTTATATATAGACTAGGTGTAGTTAAGAGGTGTATTTTGAGTTTGTCCAAATCAATAGGTGTCAGGGGTTGTCTGTAGGTACGGAGCATCTCTTGAAAGTAACTGGCTTCAAGTCTTGCGTTTGTGAAGGCCATCAGCTTTTTGATACTTTTAGCTTTGCTGTCTGGTTTAGGGGATACTGGAAAAAAAGAGCTAGTGGATGGGTAACTGTTATGCAGGTAGGGAAACATCCTTTACCACGCAGTGCCTTTACAACGCAGGTTTTACAACGAAAACCATTACAACGAATTGCACTGGGGGGCGCTCTATGCTAGGGAATAGTTTTAATTTACTATCCAACACCTTCCCTACTATCCATGGGGACTGGAGTTGGAATAGTAAATTAAACTATTCACTATCCAGCACCCCCCAAAGCAATGCGTTGTAATGGCTTGCATTGTAAAACTTGCGTTGTAACAGCTTGCGTGGTAAAAGCATGCGTTGTAACAATGTACATCCTGCAGGTAGGATGTCAGTGAGTTGGTGTACTGCTGCATTTAAGTTGGTCCTGAGCAACTGTTGTCTAATTTCCATAGTCTTAACTGGGGGGCTCTTTTCAAGCCTAGTGTGTTCAAGAAATAGTAGACATCTGTTCTTCAGCGAGAGAATGATCTGTGCTTTTTTTTGCTTTGTATTTATCACGGTGGACGTTTTCAGGCAGCTGCTATTGGCTCAACCCAATTCAGGCCTATCAGAAAAGGGAAGCAGATATTCACGGTCTATCAGTTTCAGAGAAGTGCAGACTTCAGCTGCCTTGACATCAGCTGTTCCTCTGTACCCTCTTACGGGTTATCTCCAGTCAAACTGTATAGTTCATGTCTGTCAGAGGCTTTAAACAATTGCGTGCAAGCACTGCATTTGTCAATGTTTCTTTGTAGCAGTTTCTCTTTGGTGGTGTCTCATTATTCATCCAACTTATGCCAAATGGGCTTCATCTTGGGCCATTTCCAATGTTCTTCTTATCTGCTAGTAGCAGCCACTTTCCCATGTCTTGGCTTCAGCATGCGGGTGCACATAGGAGTGGTTTGCTTTTCTTTTTTAGCCTAAGAAGGATGATGCCACCTCTACTGTGTGTTAGCTCTGTTTTATGCAAGCAAATGAAGACAGTCCTTCCTTTTAGTTAGTCCCTATTGGACGTAAAGCATTGTATCAAATTGTAATATCAAATTTTCTAGATGTGATAGTTTCATCAAAAAAGGGTAGTAGCCGCTCCCTATGCTGTCTTAGGTACTCGTAGTCTTCGGTTCATGGGGGTACTAACAAGAATCAAAAGTAAGCTCCACTGGTCACTCCCGAGCAAATAGGAGGTTGTTGATAGGGATCAACTCTGTGAAGATATCTTGCTGGGCAGGGGAAGTCATAACGCTAATCCTAATGCAACAACGTCCATGTATAGCAGCCTTTATATATCCTTCATATTTTGAATATTTGTATTTACAGCAGGCCACTTATTGAGGGAGAATACTGTGGTCCAGTTAACACATTTATCATGTATTTGTTTTCTAGAAACACAACCTATTTTAACGCTCCGCCAGACCTATCTCTGCAATGGGGCCTTTGCCTATATGTAGCTTGTGATGCTCAGGTTCTACTCTTTAATGACCATTCTCTAACACTGTGTAATATCAGCGTGGTTTGAGAATTTGTTCTGAAAACATTTCGTATTTCTCATCAGTGATAAATACTGCAGAACTGCATAGGGGTCTGCTATTGAAATCTGTCTATGCAGCAAAGGTCTTAGGCCTTGCCTGAGTTCCATGTACAATGGTAGGTTCATTCCTGAACGTTTAATGATCTGTTAAACCATGTTTATTGCAGTACATAGTGATTGTTCCAGAGAATGAAAAGGAGCATGAGGTTCAGAGGTTCACAGTGAGTGACAGCGATGAAAACAACACTGGAACATCAAACGCAGTCTATAAAATAGTAAAAGGAAATGAGGATGGAATCTTTGAAGTCACAACTGACCCAGAAACCAGCGATGGAATCTTGACAAGGGCAAAGGTATTGCTTGTAGAAAAGCAGAAACATCCGTGATTGTTAGAGAGAATGTGACTTAATTTGTGGACCTTCCAGTTGCTAATAGCTTGAGGTTCTTTTAAGCAAATCAACAACTGTGCATAGTTGTGGACTGGATGTTGTGTAAAGAATAGTCTATCTGCCCACAATTATAGGATAGTTTAAGGGATATTAGCTTTGTGCGTACTGTAATTGAAGTCTGTTAAGATTAAATAGGCAAAGCATAACCTGCCTGCAGTTGATGTATTTTATGTTCACACATGTGCTTAGCTCCTTTTGTTTTTTGACGTTTTCGTGAGTGCAACCAAGCTGTAGGTGAGCACTCAGATCTGCGATGAGACATACAAACTTGGCCTCCTACCCAACAGATGTGGTTTGAAGTCAATTAAGTTTTAACCATAGCTTTATATTGGATGATATGCAATTGGGGTTATTATGGGGCACGTTTTTAGCATAACTAAGACCTGCAAATTATTTACTTCTCCAGTATCGGATCTGTCATAGATTCACATACTTGAATCATTCCCCGCCGTCGAAATGAGAGCCCCACAGTAAAATTATAAAGCAGTACAATGTTAAACATGGACTTGAAAGGCTAGAGAACCTTCACTTTAGTAACCTATCCCTATCTATTAAAGAATCAAACCCCGAACAGACTGCAGCACCTTCTAGAACACTCCCCTCAGAGGCTTCCTTCCCTAAGGTTTTCCACTGCACTTTGTGTGAAGGGAGTCTCCCCTGAGCTCTGCTCAGTTGAACTCTATTTTTGCTAAAATACAGAAGGATTACCAGTAGAATAGTCTGTGCTATTAACCATTTCCGTGCTCATGATGGAACAGTATCATCATGAGCACCAGTGTTCTTGTGCTCTTGACGGAACCAGTCCCTCATGAGTACAGGGGCACTAAATCCCTCTGCTGCAGACAGCAGAGGGATTTCCTTTCTTTGTTAGCCTCGGGAGGTGGGGAAGAGTCCCCAACCTCCCGAGGTCCTTTTTTATTTTCAATGCAATGAGGATAGCACGCATGGCTCAATGACATCATTGCATTGAAAATGAAACTGAAACCTATTTCAGTTTCATTGTTTCCGTACTCATGGGGTGTCTTAGCCCCCCGAGTACCGAAACACTTGGGAGAGGTATTGTTGGAAAGGGGAGAATCTCTCCTTTCCAATGGTACACTTCGCTAGTGGATCCCTGCTTGGGGATCGCCCCAGGAGGGCGATTCCCAAGGAGGGATCCACCCACTAGCCTTCAGGGAGGGGGGAGCGGTCTCTTTGGGCAAGGACCTTTGCTCCCTCCATTAAATTTTGCTACAGCCAAACTTTCTGCTCCCCTGCTGGGGGGCAGATTGGGCAGAAAGCACCCTAGATGCCAGAGTTGATTTTTTTATAGGCCCCACCCCCCCTTAAAAATGCCAGAAAGACTGTGGACATGATAGATAGGGGGCATCTGCTTTTTTGGTCCCAGGGTCGGCAGCTTGCGATGTCAGACTGGACTAAAAATAGGACTTTTCAGGCCATGTGGAGCCTGTGGTAAAAAGCAACTGCCTTCTGAAGACCAGCTTAAGGACTTCATATACTGTCTGTACCCATTTCACAAGGTAAAGGATTGTAAAATATGCCGTACATTTTCATCCAAGACCTTAAAAGACAGAGGAGGGAGATTGTTATTATGGCTTCAAAAGTTAAAAGGCAAAGACAATTCGGTTTCTGTGGAAGGTAGTGATCATTCTTCTACATCTACTAAAAAGGTTCAGACGGGAGAGAGGTCAGAAGGCCTCAAGAGCCTCCAAAAAAGGCTTTAAAAAAGACCCTCCATGGGTCTTCAGACGAGTGAAATCCATCTGAGAAATGGTCTCATAATCATAAGAAACATGAATTTTCCTTGGAAAACTTAAAAATGTCAAACTCTAAACCCACTACACCATCTACTGTGGTAGTGTTGAAATTCAAAAAATCTTCTTCAGTGCCGACAACGGAGAAATCGTAGACGAGCACATCGTCAATAGAAAAAATCATCCTCAACAATCTCGTCTCGTTGCCAGTGAGAGCCATAATTACCATCAGTTTGCCGACAACAAAAGCCACATCATCAACAGTGACAATGCCATCAATGGTTGAAATGGAGACTATGATGATAAGTGTAATGTTGTCGATGAAGAAACCAACAGTATCATCGACAACAAAACCTATGAGGATGACATTGTTGAAGACACTGTCAATAAGAGAAAAAAAGAGGGGTAGAAATGGGAAAACCCTCTATTTTGTTAATTCCAAAACATACATCTCCAAGTAAAGTATCATCACTACTCCCTAGTCATCTTCTTGATGAGGATGAGTGACGATGAATGGCCGTTTGGTGTAGCACATAGTTTATCAGAACTGCACATCAAATACCAACAAGATGATGAGGAAGGAGATGATCACTATTGAGAGGAATATAACTTATCTCAACCAGAGGTACAAGGAGTACAATATGCAGGTGAGTAGTTGACGACACGCTAAAAATGCTAGATCAGAATTAATCTTGCCTCCTAATCCTCCTTAACCTCTCCTCAGCTTTTGATTTGATCAGCCTCCGTGACTTACTTGAACGCAGTATGGGGTTATCAGCAGTGTTCCCTGGAGGGTGCGCGCCTGCGCGCACACAACAGTGCTAACACAAGCACTCAGTGTCTCCCGTGAAGATCACACACTTTACTGTACATCGCATCACACAGAGACCGTTTTGCGCCGCAGTTTTAAAAACGCGAGCAGCGCGAAAAAAAAACCTGTTGTTTACTTTTTGTGGCATATGATAAAGTAGTAGTGGCAGCGATCCTGGGCAAAGGGTCACAACACTGAACGCTGCAAGTGGCTCCGGCACATGCCACTTGCTGCATTCTATTCAGTAATTGCGTGGCTGCGGGACTTGTGAAAAAAATGATTGCATAGCCGTGTAAATATGTTAGTGATCATGAAAGTGCACGTCATGCTTTGAGACAGCGCTGCTTTCTCACTTTCATGAACCCTGATATATTTAAAAAGTCACTCAATGGCAGTGCTATCTCGAAACATTACGCGCTTTCACAATATCTAAGTATATTTAAAAGGCCACACAATCTGCATTGCTCCGCATTTGACTTGCAGAGCACGTCTTTTTTAAAAAAAAATTATAAGCTTTCTTTTTTTTAAAGATTTATTGATTGATTTTAGTCAGTTATAGCATACATTACAGTCTTTGAAGCTTGTAAGTACAGGCGTAAAAAGGTTACAGATTCTACATTCTTGTCTCACATAGGCAAAGGGGAGAAATGTAGGGAGATAATCTTTGATACTGCAATATCATGGTATAACACATCAACTCCTCCTTAGCACAGTCACATGAAGTACGGCACATTATACTTGATTGATGAGTAAATAAGCTACGCTTCAGTACACATGACAGCTATCTCGAAATTAATGGAGAATAACATAATAATATGTTAGAGGCATGTGGGCTGCTGAATTTATATCTATGCATAGATCGCCGCCTAGTGTTGGGTCCGGATGATTGCACATTGTTGTCCTGGAAGAGTCTTCGAAGTATCACGAGATAGGTGGCTCCTCCCCTGGACTACAGTGCGCATGGGCATCCCCTCCATGCCCAGATTGGTTTTTTCCGCCATTGGGTTCGGATGTACTTTAGTAACTCCAGTTCGGAATTGATATAAAACACTTTTTCCAGGCCAAAAGGCCTTAGGGGCGTCGGTATTGTCTTCGTTCGGTGCCTTTACTGTTCCAGTTCTTTGATACGGACGTCGAAAGCCGCTTGCTTTCGACACCGAAGGCCCCGTCGACGGTCGACGATAGAACGAAGCCCGTTCAAACTGTGCCCCGTTTGTAACTCCAAATACCCGCACATAGATGTGCATCCGGTGTGCAATAAATGTCTCTCACCGGACCACGACGAGGCCAGCTGCATGGCCTGTTCCCGCTTCCGATCGAAGAAAACTCATCGCCTTCGACGCGCTGCACGACAGTCGGCGCGGGAGTCAGCGCCCGATCCAGAAAACATCTTCGGAGCTGACGACGAGGAAGGTGTCGAAGAGGAGGATCCTGATCGACAATCGGATCCCGCGTCGGGGCGAGACTCCAACTACGATGAGGACGAAGAAGAATTCTACGTCCTTGATGAAGACATCGTCGAGGTAGGAGACGACGCGCAACCCATCGGAGCCGTCGATGATGACTCAGGCGATGAACAAGGTCCAACCGCAGTAGCGGGTCCCAATAAAACCACTTCCACGGCTCAGGTCGAGGCATCGCCGGAAGGCCTTGGCCAAGATCTTCCTACAAGTTCTATAGCCCCGCTTCCGAGCCAGGCTACGAACATTTCCAAAGAGCAATCGGTCGATAGGCCGCACACAGTGGAGAAATCGAAACCAAAACCTAAGGACAATAAATCGAAACCGAAACTGGTGAAGACAGTTACCGGCTCGATGACTTCGGAACATACCAAGTCAAAACATGGGATCGGCCCCTCGGGGTCGAAAAGGGGTGTCGACCCGAAAATCGGGGCGCCGAAGCCCGTGTCTACTGTTACGCACGTCACGCACACGACGACGTCGACGTCGGGGTCCAAGGATGGCGATTCTTCCAAGGGACGCGAAGCCCAAAAAAGCATCGATCCGAAGCCTTGAAAGCCACTGATGCTAAAGGCCTTCGAGTCGAAAACAAAACTCGGCACACAAGAACAGAGCAAGTCGAAGCAAACGGCCGTGCCTACTGCGCCACAACAACTCGAGTCGACGCATACCATAAGAAACAGGCTGAACAGTCGAAGTCGGTCAGATTGAAAACGACGTCTACCTCGAAACAGGTCAGTCCGTCGCCGATGCCGGCAGCGCCAATAAAATACGGACTGCCACCGACAGCGCGGCCTAAAACGGTCCAGCTCCCAAAGGGCGCCGACGCATCCAAGTCTTCCTCGGCGACCGCAATGGCTCCGCACATGCAAGACGACGTTCTGTTCCAGCCACCATACTATGATAACCAGTCGAAACTATTCATCGACTCCGAATCAGGGAGACTCAACGTTTATAAACGGAAAATCGTTCCTGAAACTCCTATGGAATCCTACAAAATACCACTCAAGAGGAAAAGGGACTCTGCCACCTCACCTACTCTTTTTGAACTCATACAATCCTATGGACAAAACTATTCTTACTCTCCCACACCTGCCACCGAGGATGTGGAGGAGGAGTACAATGAGGACCAGTTTAATTATCCAGTTGATACAAGCCAAGAGGAATCCCAACCATGGGCTGACCCTATTGACCCTGACGAACCGCACACCAACCCTGATACTGTTATCTTATGTTATGTTACTTGGGGTTTTGTAAAGCGCTCAGCTGCTCAAAGAGCGTCCCGGCGCTATAGATCCTAACACAAACACCAGCAACTAACAACAAACAGCCATGTGGCACCAAACACCACAGACAGCCTACAGAGCAAAAAGATAGGTTTTAAGTCCCTTTCTAAAAGAAAACAAGTTAGAGCACGTTCGCAGCGTCAGGGGCAGAGTGTTCCAGAGACGGGGGGCAAGGTAGCTAAAAGAGCGGCCTCCACAGCGCACACGTCTCACTGACGGCACGATGGCATTGGCCTGGGCAGCCGACCTCAAGGGTCTAGATGGTAGGTAGAAGTTGAGCCTTTTCTGCAAATAGCCAGCGCTGAAATTGTGAAGCGCCTTAAAGGCTATGGTTAAAGCCTTAAAAGCGATGCGCTTTCGAATCAGCAGCCAGTGCAGAGTCACAAGGAGGTTGCTCGCCCTGGCTCTTCTGGTAAGGCCAAAGATTGCCCTGGCCGCCGAATTTTGGACTATCTGCAGACGGGTCAACAGATATTCAGGAAGACCCAGGTAAAGGATGTTAGCATAGTCCAGGCGTGATCCTATCAGGGCCTGCACCGTGATCTTCTTGTGCTCCAAAGATAGATACGGCAAAAACTTTCTTAACATCCTTAATATGGCAAAACACTTCCCCGTCAGGCCAGCAACCTGGGCCGTGAAGGAAAGAGTGTTATCAACCAACATGCCCAGGTTCTCAGCTGTGGCAGAATCGCTGGCCGGGGGGAACATGTTTGCAGGCCACCAGTGCCTCCATCTTAAGTCTGCAGGACAGCCAAAAAACAATATCTCGGATTTGTCCGAGTTGCATTTGAGGCCGCTTTTCCCAAACCAATCAAACCCAAACTCCAGACATTTCCGGATGGCTGCTCCGTCGAAATCACAGCCCCTGTCACAAGCTGCGTATCGTCCTCATAGGACACGATCTGAGCCCCTAACTCTTCCACCCGAGCCGCCAAAGGTGACATAAAGATGTTAAAAAGGGGGGGGCTGAGTATGGAGCCCTGCTGGACTCCAACCTCAAGCTGCGGCATAGGGGCGGCAAATGGGGGGCCAAGATCGTTTGTCTGCGGTCGGCCAGAAAGGATTGGAACCATTCGAACACCGTTCCCCTCAGGCCAATCTCCCAGAGTCTTGTCAGGAGAAGGTTGTGGGGAACGGTGTCGAAAGCTGCCGACAGATCAAGCATGATGAACAAGGCCTTTCCACCCCTGTCAAGGGTTTCCTTTACAGCCTCCGTCACCTCGAGTAACGCTGTTTCAGTACTCAGGTTAGATCTAAACCCCGACTGAGACTGATGTAATAAGGAATTAACCTCTAGAAAGCTGGTTAAGGTGGAATGTGCGTGCTTTTTTCCGCAATTTTGGCCAGGGCGGGCAACAAGGAGATTGGCCTGTAGTTGGAGTGCAATTTGGCATCTGCATTCGGCTTTTTAATAAGGGGGAGAACAAGGGCCTGCTTCCAAGCTGAGGGGACTTTACCCGAGCTCAAAGACATATTAATCATAGGATTGATAATAGAGTTCAGGGCAGGCGCCAAGGTCGCAAGACACTTGGCAGGGCAAGGGTCAAGTGGAGAGCCAGATTTCAGGTTGGACAATAGGTCAAGCGAGGCCTGAAGCTCTAAAACAGGGAAGCAGTCAAGAATAGGAATATTTGTGTCTGATATAGATGAATATAACCATGGATTAAAAGAGCCGTCAGCCCCAGAGCCACGATCTGAGAGATGTTATGGGCTCCTTGCAAGGCCGACTGGATGGTACGAATTGTATTAGAAAAAAATGCCGCAAGCTCCGAAATCCATGGTTCAGAAAAGACAGACGTCGAAGCACAACAGGAGGGAGAGATAAATTCTTTTACAATCTTAAAGATCTCTTTGCAGGAATTGTCAGCTTCCTCAATCCTTTTAGCTAAAAAGGATTTTTTCACTGCCGTAATCTCCCTATGATATTCCTTCACTGCTTCTCTATAGGACTGCTTAGCAGATGTGTCATACTGCCTCCGCCAGACTCTCTCCAACTTCTTGCAGTGCCTTCTCTTGCCAGCCAGTGTGATTGAAAACCACGGAGCAGATGCTCTTGCCCGTTCTGACCTGACCTGGCGAGGTGGTGCCAGAGCTTCTAGACGTGCGGTGAGACAGTTCTGAAAACACACTACATCGTCCTCCAACCTGCCTGTGAGAATACAAGGATAAATTTCTAAGTCCCGGGTAATCATAGCTGGAGTCACTTTGTGAAAGGCTCTAGACATACATGCTGTTTGCCGCTGCATGTTACGATCGGCCACTCGGTGATGTACTATCACAAAGTTCGCTAGGAAATGGTCCGACCAGAGGACTGGGGCAAGGGAGGAGAGGGACACTGGCACGGTCGAAAAAATTTGATCTAAAGTGTGCCCTTTCTCATGTGTTGGAGCTTGCAAGTGCATATGAAAACCCATCGAAGATGTCATATCCAGGAATTTTTGCACTTCAGGATCCTCTCCCTTATCCATGTGGATGTTAAAGTCTCCTAGGATTAGGCAGTGTTTTGTCCTGAGACTGAGTGTGGAAATGATTGAAAACAAATCCTCAGTAAAAGAGCCAAGAGGGCCCGGGGGTCTATACAGCAAGATCCCCAAGCAAGATTGATGAGGGGAAAGGGCCAAGGAAAAGGCAAGGGTCTCGCAGCTCAATAGGTTTTCCACGGGCAAGATAGTGCAAGGAATGTGCCTCTTAATAACGAGCGCCACTCCACCTCCCCTTCCCTTACTTCTGTCACATCGGAAAATAGCGTACGAGGTAGGGATGGCAATGGCCAGATCAGGTTCCGATCCCTCACCAAGCCATGTCTCCGTGAGAAAGAGACAGTCCGTATCATCATATGTTAAAAGATTATGAATATCAAGAGCGTGTTGGGGGAGGGACCTAGTGTTTAACAGTGCGCATTTGCTGCCTGAGGAGGGGAGCTTGCACTGAGGAGTTTCAGTGAGATCAGGAGTCCACCCGCACGTGAAACACTTAGTAATAGCCCCTGCATAGTAGGGGATGACTCGCTGACAAAGGGCCGTGTGTACATTATAGGACAAAAGTTCATCTCTATTGTACATCATACCAGGAGCTCTAAGAAGAAACCGCCAGGCTCGCGTCCTGAGCGCCTCCGGGACGCTGACGGGCGCAGACGGGCTGACTCAGGCGAGACTCCGGCGCAGGGACGGCGCTCCCGCAAACGCGGCCGCTAGCGCGGGAGGTCGCCTTTTCCTTTAATAGGTAACACTAGAGTGCTCTCACCACTCTAGCCCACCCTAAAATGGCCGCCGTAGGCAGAAAATCCTGGCCCCGGTTTAAAGCCCAAACGGCAGTAAGAGCCGTGACAGAGTGGCGAAAATGCGTCTAGATGGGCTAGAAGTATGCTGTATGCATTACAGTGTGGAAATATACAACCTTACACAATTTTAAAAAATTCTATAAAAACGAACCGTTTTAATCATACAATTCGTAAATTAAGGAAAGCGTGCTCAGCGCTACAGAAATGACAGTGCTAGCTGGTCTGCGTTAAAGGTCTCGCGAGCGCAGTCCTATGCAGTCGCGATACTCAGTCCTATGCAGTCAAAACATCGCCTACTGAGGACACAGCTGCGTTTAACGCATTGATTGAGAGGGCAGCCCTTACCCATGATGTGGACATGCACGCTGACCCAGTGGAGGAAGACTTTCTGTTTGATACCTTTTCCACCTCAGAAAGATCTGTGAAAACTCTGCCTATGCTTAAAGGTGTGCTCAAACATGCTAGTGACATTTTTAAGGAGCCAACAAAATCAAGGGTAATAAACCCCAGGATTGAGAGGAAGTACCGCCCTGCACCTGTGGACCCTACGTATATCAAGGGCCAGCTCCCGTTGGACTCCTTGGTGGTGGCTAATGCTCGCAAGAGAGCAAACTCACAAGCAAGTGGTGATGCTCCTCCTCCAGACAAAGAATCCAAGATCTTGGAGGCTTCTGGCAAACGTGTAGCAGCTCAAGCAGCTAATATTTGGAGGATCTCAAATACACAGGCCCTATTAGAAAGATACGATAGGGCTCACTATGACACGTTAGAGCAGCTCATGCAACACCTGCCTGATACTTATAAAGAGGGGGCGGAAATGCTCATACAAGAAGGGAAGCTAATCTCAAACGCATCTATTAAATGTGCGTTAGATGCAGCTGACACAGCGGCTAGGGTCATCAACACTAGCGTAATGCTCAAGAGGCATGCCTGGCTCCGCATCTCTGGGTTCAAGTCAGAGATCCAAACAACTCTGCTTAATCAGCCAGTTAACCCGGACTTTCTATTTGGTCCAGAAGTAGACACCACCCTTGAAAAAATTAAAAAAGACACAGAGACTGCCAAGTCCATGGGAGCTCTACAGTCACAACAGTTCAGGGGCGGTTCCTTTCGTCGCTCCAGTAACAGGGGAGCGTCTAGAGGACAAGCGTCACAGCAAACCCAATACAACAAAGGAGGCACACAAACCACCTATAACAAGAACAATAGAGGTGGATACCGTGGAAACAGTACCAAAGGCAGAGGACGAGGGAATAACAATGCCAGATCCTCTGCCACTAATAAACAGCGACGTCTTGTCACTGCCCGCAGACCATATAACACCGGTCGGGGAAAGACTTCAGCAGTTCCTGCCAGTCTGGGAAAGCATTACCACGGACAGGTGGGTGAGGCAACTTATACAACACGGTTATTGTCTAGAACTAACCTCCACTCCACCCAACATACCCCCAAGGCACCGTCGTATGTCCGCAGAGCACATGCTCTTATTGCAGCAAGAAGTCATATCCATGCTGCAAAAAGGGGCCATAGAACTCGTGCCTTTAGAACAACAGGGTACAGGGGTGTACTCACTGTACTTCTTAATCCCAAAAAAAGACGGGTCTCTCAGGCCCATTCTAGACCTCAGACCCTTAAACGAGTACATCCTGTCAGAACACTTTCACATGCTCAGTTTGCAGCAAGTTCTACCATTGCTCAGTCAGGGACATTTCCTAGCGACACTAGATCTGAAGGATGCATATTTCCACATTCCCGCTCACCCCAGTTACAGGAAATATCTCAGGTTCACCGTCAACAACCAGCACTACCAGTTCAAAGTCTTGCCTTTCGGGGTCACGACTGCCCCCAGAGTGTTCACCAAGTGCTTGGAGACAGTAGCTGCACACCTTCGGAGACAACACATCCATGTCTATCCATATCTGGACGACTGGCTTGTCCAAGCAAAGTCGGCCCAGCAATGTGCCAGCCACATGTCCCGCACAATTCACCTTCTACACAGTCTATGGTTCTCACTGAATTGCCCAAAATCTCATCTTCAACC
Source organism: Lissotriton helveticus (assembly GCF_964261635.1). Lineage (NCBI taxonomy): Eukaryota > Metazoa > Chordata > Amphibia > Caudata > Salamandridae > Lissotriton > Lissotriton helveticus. The sequence goes on from NC_136073.1 coordinate 252,250,115, forward strand.
CGCACATGTACAACAGTACCTAGGCGCGGAAATCAACACCCTGGCAGCAACAGCACAGCCAAACTCAGCAAGAGTCACCAGCATGCAGGTGCTCATTCAGACGTTCAGGCCCCAACACTCGCTCCCAGCGCAAGTGTTCATGCAATTAATAGGCATGATGGCCTCCTGTATCTTTATAGTCCCACATGCAAGGCTGCACATGCGTCCGCTTCAGGAGTGCTTGGCACAACAGTGGAACCAGGCTCGGGGACAGTTGAAAGACCTAGTGTTGGTGACCGGTTGTGCATACAACTCTCTGCATTGGTGGAACCCACAAAACCTTTGCAGGGGACGACCGTTCCAAGAGCCTGTACCACAAATAGTGCTGACAGCGGACGCATCTCTCCAGGGCTGGGGGGCGCATGTCCTCAATTACACAGTGCAGGGACTGTGGACGACACAGCAGCAAAAGATGCACATCAACCTACTAGAACTGATGGCATTCTTCATGGCAATGAAGGCATTCAAGTTGCATTTGTGCAACAAAGTCGTGTTGATCCGGACGGACAACATGACTGCAATGTATTACATCCAGAAACAGGGGGGCACACACTCTCCACAATTGTCACACCTAGCACAGTGCATGTGGAAGTGGGCCATTCAAAGGAACATGTTCCTCATGGCGGAACACCTCCCAGGCAAGGACAACCAGATGGCGGACTTGCTCAGCAGACACAGCCATCAAATGCACGAGTGGGAGATACATCCCTCAGTGCTATAACCGTACTTCTGCAAGTGGGGTCATCCAGAGATAGACCTATTCGCAACACAAGAAAACACAAAATGCCGCACCTTCGCCGCCAGGTTCCCACACCCGCAGTCTCAGGGCAATGCGATATGGATGAACTGGTCGAACAGATTTGCGTACGCCTTTCCACCAGCACCGCTCATACCGCTAGTGGTGCGCAAACTGAGGCAGCACTCCATGACCTTCATCCTGGTTGCTCCAACGTGGGCGAGACAAGCATGGTACACCACATTCCTCGAACTTTCAGTGGTGCCCCACCAGCGACTAAGACTCACACCCAGTCTCCTCACGCAGAGCCATGGAGACATTCAGCACCCAGATCCGCAACAGTTGAGCCTTGCAATATGACTCCTGAGGTCATAGAGTTTGGCTACCTAGACCTGCCTCCTGACTGTATGGCCATCATCAAGGAGGCTAGGCGGCCTACAACCAGGGCGTGCTATGCGGCAAAATGGAAGCGTTTTGTCATCTATTGTTCCCATAATGACATAAATCCGCTAGATGCATCAACGCAAAACATCATATGTTATTTGTTGCACCTATACAAATGCACTCTGGTGTATAGTTCTATCAGGATACATTTAGCTGCAATGGCAGCTTATCTTCAGAACAGACAGACGGCTTTTATGGAGGGACTCAAAAGGGTGATTCCTCCGAGACACCCGCCTTCGCCTGTCTGGAATCTCAACATAGTTCTCACCAGGCTCATGGGTCCACCATTTGAACCTCTTCACTCTTGTGAGATACAATTTCTCACATGGAAAGTCGGGTTAGTGAGCTGCAAGCCCTCACTATTCAGGAACCTTTCATTCAAATTCATGCTAATAGGGTGGTGCTGCGATATGTTAGTGTATCGGCGGTGTAGTTTGGGGATCTGCTCGGTATAACCCAACAGAGTAATGAGAGATCTACACTCCAGTGAGACAGATGTCATTCTCTCCAAGGCGTCAAAGACCTGCACCCAGTATTCTTGGACCCATGAAAATTCCCAGGCTAAATGTAGGAAACCAGCCCCCGGTCTGTTACATCTCTCGCGGCGATCTGTGTCTTTCAGTTTATACCAAAACATTTTTACAGGGGTGTAGTATAAACGCTGCAGGAACTTATAATGCGTAAGGCGTAGTCTACAACTGTCGGAAATTTGTGCAGTTTGTGCACAACAATATTTCCATTGTTGTCCACTATTTCAGTCCCTAGGTCTGTGTTCCAATGTGCACAAGAGGTGTTAGGGGACTGTGGCTGTTGTGTGCGTATAGTGTGATATAGCATGGAGACCAAATGTCCCAGCTTTTCAGCTCCCAGCATCTGGTGTAGGGGTGCAAGGCTTGTGGGTTCCTGGGGGAATTCCGGAACAATAGAGCGTATTCCCTGTCGGAGACTGACATATAGAAAGATATCGAGGGAGGAGGGTTGCATCTTGTGAAACAAATTATCTGAGGAGCGAAATGTACCATTGTGAAAGGGATCTCACCATTTGGTGATGTTGGTGCGCTCACATATTCTGATAAAACCCTTTTCTTGGAGTAGGGGCATTCGGGAATGATAGGATAGGGGGAGTAGTGGCGAGTACAACATGGGAGATCCGAGGAGACAGGAGATGCGATGCCATGCATCATCCGTGCCCATGATTGTGGTGGGTGCTATGTCACGTGTGCGAGTGGGTGCGTGCAGCATGTCGTCCAGGGGGATAGGATCAGATAGCCAATGCTCCGCCGCCACGTGTGGCATATACTTGGGAGGTTTAGCCCAATGATGGGCATAATGAGCTTGTGCACATGTAAAGTATATTTCGAAATCCGGAATATCAAATCCTCCCTGAGTGTAGGGTCTCGTGAGTATCGACCACTGTATTTGCAGCTGTTTAACACCCCAGAACAACCTTATCATTCCTGTGCAAATTGTCTTGAAAAAATAGCGGCCAGGATGATAAGGTATATTCATGAATAAATACAAAAGCTGTGGGAGCACCACCATTTTTATTACGGAAGCACGACCTGCGAGAGAGAGAGGCAGGGAAATCCAGCAGGGGACACTACTTGTGAGGCGATCCATAGTTGTACCATAATTGAGGCGTATCAGTTCTTCCCTGTTTCCAGAGATTTGGATCCCTAGATAACGCAGGTCCGTTTCGCACCATTCCAATGGGAAGTCCAGGGGAATCTAGTGACCGCTGGTGTTAAGGGGAATATTTGTGATTTCCCCCAATTGATATGGATTCCGGAGAGTTTCCCAACAGAATGAATTCCAGCAGCAGAGGATTAATATTTTGCTGAGGGTCTCTTACATAAAGGGTAATATCATCTGCATAGAGGGAGATCAGGATTTGGTGTAGATTACATTGGAGTTCTTTATCCTGGTGGTGCTGTCTCAAGTTAGACGCCAGGGGTTCGATCACAAGGGCGAATAATAGGGGGGATAACGGTCACCCTTGTCGGGTGCCTCTAGAGATGGGGAATGCGGATGATAAATGATCATTTATTAGCACCTTGGCCTTGGGTCCTGATACAGTAATAGTACCCAGGACACAAAGAGGGGGGAAAGCCCATGCGTTGTAAAACGCCGAAGAGGTAGTCCCATTCCACAGAATCAAATGCCTTGGTGGCATCTACGAATACTGCAGCCAGTGGTAAATCGGAGCAACATTCTGTAGAATGGAGAATAGGGTGCAGTGATTGTGGGTAGTGGCACGACCTGGAACGAAACCCGATTGATCAAGGAGGGCATGTTTGTCCATTAGGAGGGCCAGACAATTAGCAATGACTTTAGCCAAGATTTTAGTGTCACAGTTTATGAGCGATAGCAATCTATATGAATCACGCAAATCAGGGGTTTTGCCAGGCTTCAAAAGGGAAGTGATAAGCGCCTCTCTCATAGACGGGGGGAGCATGCAAACTTCCAGGGATTCTTCATAAAGCTCCTTCAAAATAGGGGCCATTAAGTCTATATAGTTTTTATAAAATTCGGCAGGGAGGCCGTCCAGACCTGGTGCTTTGACGGATTTCATCTTCATTATCGCCTCACGGATTTCATCATTCTCAAACGGGGCGCATTAGAACTCCTGCTGGGAATCACCCAACCACCCGAACGCTACATCACCTAGAAAGCTGTCGAGCTCAAAAACGTCTCTCCGTTGCAAAGTTTATAGTGTGGAGTAGTGTGTGGTAAAAGTCGCAAGTATGTCAACCATATCCCGGTACCTCACTTCTCCAGGTTCCTCAACTTCCAATATGTAGTTAGAGAATCGTGGCCGCTTTATCATCTCAGCCAGTGCTTTCCCAGGTCGGTCGCCTTCTCCATACCTACGGGCTATCCAATATTTGCCCCTGAATTTAGTCTCACACGCTGCGGTATCAGCATAATCTGATCGTTTCTCTCGGAATTCCTGTTGTGTCTGTCCCTCTCCCCCTACAGCAAGTTGGGTCTCTAACTCTCTGAGTTCTCTTTCCAGCTTCCGCAATGTGCCCTGTATATTTCTAAGCACTCCAAAGCATTTGGAGATGCAAAACCCTGTAATCGTGACCTTAAAGGCCTCCTATATAGTTTCCACGCTGTCCACAGACCCCCTATTTCTCTGAAAGAAGTCTTTGATATCCTCACCCAGCTCGCTATGGAAAGCCGCATCCAATAATGCTGTAGGCTGTAGTCTCCAGTTACATCTGGGCACATCATAGCCCGGCGATGTGAGCACAAGACTCACGGGAGAATGGTCATAGAAGGTCCTAGCTAGATGTGTGACGTTCCTTATAGGTGATCCTAGGCCACGTGAAAGCAGGCAATAATCTATCCGAGCCCAGGTAGCAGGCTGTGCGGTAAAGTGTGTACCTTCCCTTAGACTAGGGTGAAAGTGGCGCCAGGCATCAATTAAGCCTCCCTCCTCTAGTATCCCCTGTAAGACTGCCTGAGATTTATTGTAATGATGTGATGCAGTGTTGAATCTATCTGCTGCCGGGTTAAGGGCCACAATAATGTCTCCCCCCCAGATTATATGGGTAGACCTTATGCCCACAATCTTTCCCCAGAGATTGGTGAAAAAATCAGGAGTATCGACATTAGGGCCATAACAACATACCAAAGTGACTGAGTCCGTACCTAGTCACCTCCATGCAATTGTGGCTCCCAGCATCTGGTGTAGGGGTGCAAGGCTTGTGGGTTCCTGGGGGAATTCCGGAACAATAGAGCGTATTCCCTGTCGGAGACTGACATATAGAAAGATATCGAGGGAGGAGGGTTGCATCTTGTGAAACAAATTATCTGAGGAGCGAAATGTACCATTGTGAAAGGGATCTCACCATTTGGTGATGTTGGTGCGCTCACATATTCTGATAAAACCCTTTTCTTGGAGTAGGGGCATTCGGGAATGATAGGATAGGGGGAGTAGTGGCGAGTACAACATGGGAGATCCGAGGAGACAGGAGATGCGATGCCATGCATCATCCGTGCCCATGATTGTGGTGGGTGCTATGTCACGTGTGCGAGTGGGTGCGTGCAGCATGTCGTCCAGGGGGATAGGATCAGATAGCCAGTGCTCCGCCGCCACGTGTGGCATATACTTGGGAGGTTTAGCCCAATGATGGGCATAATGAGCTTGTGCACATGTAAAGTATATTTCGAAATCCGGAATATCAAATCCTCCCTGAGTGTAGGGTCTCGTGAGTATCGACCACTGTATTTGCAGCTGTTTAACACCCCAGAACAACCTTATCATTCCTGTGCAAATTGTCTTGAAAAAATAGCGGCCAGGATGATAAGGTATATTCATGAATAAATGCAAAAGCTGTGGGAGCACCACCATTTTTATTACGGAAGCACGACCTGCGAGAGAGAGAGGCAGGGAAATCCAGCAGGTGACACTACTTGTGAGGCGATCCATATTTGTACCATAATTGAGGCGTATCAGTTCTTCCCTATTTCCAGAGATTTGGATCCCTAGATAACGCAGGTCCGTTTCGCACCATTCCAATGGGAAGTCCAGGGGAATCTAGTGACCGCTGGTGTTAAGGGGAATATTTGTGATTTCCCCCAATTGATATGGATTCCGGAGAGTTTCCCAACAGAATGAATTCCAGCAGCAGAGGATTAATATTTTGCTGAGGGTCTCTTACATAAAGGGTAATATCATCTGCATAGAAGGAGATCAGGATTTGGTGTAGATTACATTGGAGTTCTTTATCCTGGTGGTGCTGTCTCAAGTTAGACGCCAGGGGTTCGATCACAAGGGCGAATAATAGGGGGGATAACGGTCACCCTTGTCGGGTGCCTCTAGAGATGGGGAATGCGGATGATAAATGATCAGTTATTAGCACCTTGGCCTTGGGTCTCTGATACAGTAATCGTATCCAGGACACAAAGAGGGGGGAAAGCCCATGCGTTGTAAAACGCCGAAGAGGTAGTACCATTCCACAGAATCAAATGCCTTGGTGGCATCTACGAATACTGCAGCCAGTGGTAAATCGGAGCAACATTCTGTAGAATGGAGAATAGGGTGCAGTGATTGTGGGTAGTGGCACGACCTGGAACGAAACCCGATTGATCAGGGAGGGCATGTTTGTCCATTAGGAGGGCCAGACAATTAGCAATGACTTTAGCCAAGATTTTAGTGTCACAGTTTATGAGCGATAGCAATCTATATGAATCACGCAAATCAGGGGGTTTGCCAGGCTTCAAAAGGGAAGTGATAAGCGCCTCTCTCATAGACGGGGGGAGCATGCAAACTTCCAGGGATTCTTCATAAAGCTCCTTCAAAATAGGGGCCATTAAGTCTATATAGTTTTTATAAAATTCGGCAGGGAGGCCGTCCAGACCTGGTGCTTTGACGGATTTCATCTTCATTATCGCCTCACGGATTTCATCATTCTCAAAAGGGGCGCATTAGAACTCCTGCTGGGAATCACCCAACCACCCGAACGCTACATCACCTAGAAAGCTGTCGAGCTCAAAAACGTCTCTCCGTTGCAAAGTTTATAGTGTGGAGTAGTGTGTGGTAAAAGTCGCAAGTATGTCAACCATATCCCGGTACCTCACTTCTCCAGGTTCCTCAACTTCCAATATGTAGTTAGAGAATCATGGCCGCTTTATCATCTCAGCCAGTGCTTTCCCAGGTCGGTCGCCTTCTCCATACGTACGGGCTATCCAATATTTGCCCCTGAATTTAGTCTCACACGCGGCGGTATCAGCATAATCTGATCGTTTCTCTCGGAATTCCTGTTGTGTCTGTCCCTCTCCCCCTACAGCAAGTTGGGTCTCTAACTCTCTGAGTTCTCTTTCCAGCTTCCGCAATGTGCCCTGTATATTTCTAAGCACTCCAAAGCATTTGGAGATGCAAAACCCTGTAATCGTGACCTTAAAGGCCTCCTATATAGTTTCCACGCTGTCCACAGACCCCCTATTTCTCTGAAAGAAGTCTTTGATATCCTCACCCAGCTCGCTATGGAAAGCCGCATCCAATAATGCTGTAGGCTGTAGTCTCCAGTTACATCTGGGCACATCATAGCCCGGCGATGTGAGCACAAGACTCACGGGAGAATGGTCATAGAAGGTCCTAGCTAGATGTGTGACGTTCCTTATAGGTGATCCTAGGCCACGTGAAAGCAGGCAATAATCTATCCGAGCCCAGGTAGCAGGCTGTGCGGTAAAGTGTGTACCTTCCCTTAGACTAGGGTGAAAGTGGCGCCAGGCATCAATTAAGCCTCCCTCCTCTAGTATCCCCTGTAAGACTGCCTGAGATTTATTGTAATGATGTGATGCAGTGTTGAATCTATCTGCTGCCGGGTTAAGGGCCACAATAATGTCTCCCCCCCAGATTATATGGGTAGACCTTATGCCCACAATCTTTCCCCAGAGATTGGTGAAAAAATCAGGAGTATCGACATTAGGGCTATAACAACATACCAAAGTGACTGAGTCCGTACCTAGTCACCTCCATGCAATTGTGTACCTCCCAGATTGATCTGTGATCGTGCCCATTGATGTAAAAAGTGTCCGTTTTTTTGCGAGAATTGCGGTGCCCCAAGCATAAGAGGAACATGAAGAGAATATTCTAAAATCTGCCCATTTGCTGGCGAATGTGGTGGTCTGCTGTGGGTTAATGTGGGTTTCCTGAAGCATGGCAATATTTATCTGATGATGATCTAAGTACGCTAGTATCTGTCGACACTTCCGCGGGTCACCTAACCCTCGTACATTCCAAGATAGTAGCCGTAGCTGTTGGTTGGCTAATGAATCAGCCGCACTCCCCAATGGTGGAATAATGAAGACAGTGCCTATCTATATGGTCGAGGCATATGAGCTGCAGATTGTACACTTGGCATTAGATCGCCACCTGGTGTTGGGCTCAGATGATTGCAGGTTGTTGTCTTCTTGGAAGAAGTCTTTGTAGTCACGAGATAGGTGACTCCTCCCTTGGACAATACTGCGCATGGGCATCGACTCCATCCTTAGATTGTTTTTTTCCGCCACTGGGTTCGGATGAAAGTTTCTCTGCTCCGGCTAGAAAAACACTTTTCAGCAACTTCGAAGCGCAGAACTTCCTCAAACTTCTAAAAACTACCTTCGACATCGACTACAATACTTTCGACCCCATCAGTTTCATTTCGGTCATCGACGCGGGCCGTTGGGCCTATCGACGCCGTGCGGCCTACACCACATGGAAAGAACTCAGTTCAAACAATACCCAGTATGTCAAGCAAAGTTCATACATAGCGATCACCACGAGGTCTGCAACCTCTGTCTATCGCCGGAACACGACGAGTCGACCTGCACAGCTTGTGCATCCTTCCGATCGAAGAAAAACATCCGGGATCAGAGGGCCCATCAGTATGAAATGAGGAGATCAGCTCCAGCACCTGAAGATATCTTTGACGAAGAGGTTCCCCTCGTTCCCGAAGAATACTCACCTGATCTCCAGATCGTATCAGAGACAGACAACTCGGATGACTCCATTCCACTGGTCAGCGCGTGAGTACTACTGCCCCTGCACCACATATTCTGCCCAAACTGAAGGCAAAGGTCAGCACTCCGCCCAAAGGGCCCAGTCGAGACCGAATACCTGCTTCAAAAGCCCCGCCTTCCAGCCCGGCTCCGAAGAAACCAACTAAGCCTTCTAGTGCCTCGACACCGAGCAAGCCTCTTCCATCAGCACCGAAAAATAAAGATGCCTCGCGCCGAAGCCAAAAGACCCTTCGGCACCAAGCCTACAATAGTACCAGCACCGAAACATAAAAACGTACCGGTACCGAAACCGAAAGAAGCACCGGCTCCGAAGCCGTCCCCTTCTACATTTTCGGTGCCGAAGAACACAAAGCCTGATTCCGAGGTGCCCAAATCCTCGAACATGCCTACAAAGCCGTAAACAACACCTTCGGCACCGAAAACTATGCTACAGGACTTTATAACACCTCCCAAGGCTAAGGAGACACAACAACTTCCCCTGGAACCAAAGAAATCGACGCCAAGAAGGTTGTAGAGGAGGAGGAACTTTTTCGACCAGATCCTCGACAAAAGAAGATCTACATAGACCCACAGACAGGTCATGTAGGTGCTACACCTCACAAAAAGAGACCAGCAGATGCACCACCCACACCTGTGGTTCCTGCCAAGAAAAAGGACTTTGCAACATCTCCAATGCACCCTTCCTCTCCTATACCTCCTCTTCCTGCTTCTCCTGTTCCCCCTCACATATCACCTCAAATCTCTCCTGTACATTTTCCATTATCATCACATTCCCCACAGCAGAATGATGATGAATACAATTTGGGTGGAGGGGAGGACACTGAAGAACCTGGTTCATACCATGTAGATGAGGGTATATGGGACTTTCCAAACCCAAAAAATGTGCCTATATGGGACTTTACAAACCCACAAAACGTGCCTGACATTCCTGAACCGCAGTCATACCCATCAAAACCTTCCCCTACAAAAGATACCATTGGTTTTGGTCATCTGTTAAACAGAGCTGCTCTTTACCATGGAGTCCGGATGTATGACGTTACAACGCATACTTTTACAACGCATACCGTTACAACGAAATTTTTACAACGCAAATACTATTACAACGCATGTATTTACAACGCATGTTTTTACAACGCAGGTACCTTTACAACGCATACCATTACAACGTAAGTATTGGTAAGTATATATTAATTTTTTAATTGTAAATTAATTGAAATTAATATAATTTAATGTAATGTAATGTAATTTAATTTAATTTCATTTAATTAATTTAATTTAAATTTAATTTTACTTTATTTTTACCTTGTACCCCTGTACCCCAAAAACCCAAAACTGACCCTGAACCCTAAAAATACCCCTTTACCCAAAAACCCAAAACTGACCCTGAACCCTAAAAATACCCCTTTACCCCAAAACTCAAAACTGACCCTGAACCCTAAAAATACCCCTTTACCCCAAAACCCAAAACTGACCCTGAAACCCTAAAAATACCCCTTTACCCAAAAACCCAAAACTGACCCTGAACCCTAAAAATACCCCTTTACCCAAAAACCCAAAACTGACCCTGAACCCTAAAAATACCCCTTTACCCAAAAACCCAAAACTGACCCTGAACCCTAAAAATACCCCTTTACCCCAAAACTCAAAACTGACCCTGAACCCTAAAAATACCCCTTTACCCAAAAACCCAAAACTGACCCTGAACCCTAAAAATACCCCTTTACCCAAAGACCCAAAACTGACCCTGAACCCTAAAAATACCCCTTTACCCAAAAACCCAAAACTGACCCTGAACCCTAAAAATACCCCTTTACCCAAAAACCCAAAACTGACCCTGAACCCTAAAAATACCCCTTTACCCAAAAACCTAAAACTGACCCTGAACCCTAAAAATACCCCTTTACCCAAAAACCCAAAACTGACCATGAACCCTAAAAATACCCCTTTACCCAAAAACCTAAAACTGACCCTGAACCCTAAAAATACCCCTTTAAAAAAAACATATAACATTTTAAATATAATTATATACTTACCAATACTTACGTTGTAATGGTATGCGTTGTAAAGGTACCTGCGTTGTAAAAACATGCATTGTAAATATATGCGTTGTAATAGTATTTGCGTTGTAAATGTTTCGTTGTAATGGTAGTGCGTTGTAAAAGTTGCGTTCTAAAGGTTGTATACCTGGAGTCCCTATGCATTCCGATGACATTGAGGAGGATTTTCTCGTAGATACCTTTGAGCAGTCTCAGCGGTCTGCTCAAATTCTTCCCATGATTAAAGGTCATCAAACACGCTCCAGGGGTATTTAAAGACCCTGTACGCACTAGAATATTAAACCCTAGAATTGAGAAAAAATATAGACCGGCACCCACAGATCCAGTCTACATTAAAGGACACCTACCACTGGACTCATTAGTTGTGTCCAATGCTAGAAAAAGGGCAAATTCTCAAACTTCTGGTGAAGCACCCCCACCTGACAAAGAATCAAAAGTAATTGATGCGTCAGGTAAAAGAAAAGCTGCACAAGCTACAAACATTTGGCGTATAGCAAATACACAAGCCCTCCTCTCTCGTTACGATAGGGCTCATTATGATTGGCCTGGATTAGACCCTTTCTTACGGGACGTACCCAGAAGGTCCTTCTTCGACCTTTTGAATCAGAAGAAAAACCTCTGCTCTGTGGTGTTCCGCAGGGCTCCGCACTGAGCCCACTGTTTTTTAATGTATATCTTGCACCACTGGCAAAAGTGGTGGAATCCTGGGGGGGTCAGAGTGATCTCTTATGCTGACGATACTCAGCTTGTATTTTCTTTTAGAGATCACTCTGACAACAACTTGGCTAATTTTCGCCACTGCCTCAGCAACATCTCCTCCTGGATGACCTCCAATCATCTTAGACTTAACACTGACAAGACAGAGGTCTTATTTTTCAATCAGAAAACTCCACTGCCATCCATCCAGTGGTGGCCGACAGAGCTAAATCCCCCCCCCTGTCCCAGTCCAAGCAGTCCGAAATTTGGGTTTTCAATTCGATAACTCTTTATCTTGCAAAACCCAAATTAATAAGGTAACGGCAGCTTGCTTCGGCAAGCTGCGTATGATCAGGAAAAAATTTCCTTACCTCCCGCTGGACTCTCGCAGGACCATTGTACATGCCCTGATCACCTCACTTCTAGATTACTCTAACAGCTTATATGTTGGCGCCCCTGCTTACCAAATCGAACGCCTGCAGATCGTACAAAATGCGGCAGGCAGACTGATTGGCAATATCCCTTATCGCCACTCGGTGTCATCTTACCTGAGGAAGCTGCATTGGTTGCCAGTTTCCCGGCGTATCCAGTTTAAGGCATTGACTTTTGCTTTCAGGGCCCTTAATGGACTTGGCCCGGGCTACCTGAGAAAAAGGCTCAAACTTGTCTATTCCATCAGATCCCTTAGATCCAACAGTCTCCGCCTCCTGGTCACCCCGCGCTTTCGCCGGTCCAGAATGGGGGGGTCGAGCGTTTGGGGTTGTGACCGCTAAACTTTGGAACAGCCTTCCATTAGACCTTAGGTTCACTTCTTCGGAATCACTGTTCCGGATTAGATTGAAAACCTGGCTGTTCGTTAGCCCCTAGTGGCCACCACCCTATATCTTAGCCTGCTGTCTGCAGCGCCGGGACACCCCCGTTGGGGGTAGCTGTGCGCTTTACAAGCTTCAAAATAAAATAAATGATCAATTAGAAAAACTACTTGAGCACCTACCAGATCAGCACAAAGATTAAGCAAATGACCTTATAAAAGAAGGCAAACTAATATCCAATGCCTCAATAAAATGCGCACTAGATGTCGCAGACACAGCATCTAGAGCTGTAAATACCAGTGTCATACTTAGGAGACATGCGTGGTTACGCATTTCAGGGTTTAAACAAGAAGTGCAAACCACCATTTTAAACCAACCATTTAATCAGAACCAATTATTTGGCCCAGAAGTAGACACTACACTGGAAAAAATGAAGAAAGATACTGGCACCGCAAAGTCTATGGGAGCTTTACAGTCCACACCAGCTAGAAGCTCCTTTCGTCGCTCCTTCTACAGGGGCGGCTCCAAACAAACTGGAGCAGACACTACAACATCTTTCAAATCACAAACATCCTCTAACAAGGGATACTTTAGAGGAGGATACAGAGGCAATAATAAAAAGGGAAGAGGTCGCGGTAACAACAGCAATCGATCCTCTTCCGCACAAAACAGTGACTTCCCTCGCTCCACCCACAGCATTCCACTCCTGTAGGGGGAAGATTAACACAGTTCCTGCCTGTCTGGAACTCCATTACAACAGACAAGTGGGTAAGGCAGATTATCCAACATGGCTACTGCCTGGAACTTACAGCAACCTCTCCAACCATACCTCCCAGGCAGCGTCCAATGTCTACAGACCATCTGACTCTACTTCAACAGGAAGTTCTATCACTTCTACAAAAAGATGCTATTCAAATAGTTCCTTTAGAAGAACAAGGAACGGGGGTTTACTCGCTGTACTTTCTAATTCCCAAGAAGGACGGAACACTAAGGCCAATTCTCGACCTCAGGCCCCTCAACCATTACATACAATCAGATCATTTTCATATGATCACTCTACAACAAGTGCTTCCAATGCTGCAACAAGGCGACTTCCTTACAACACTAGATTTAAAGGACGCCTACTTCCATATCCCCATACATCCTGCTCACAGAAAGTATCTAAGGTTTGTACTGGAAGGACAACACTATCAGTTCAAATTCCTTCCATTCAGAGTGACAACGGCACCACGAGTATTCACAAAGTGCCTAGCAGTGGTAGCAGCACATCTCAGAAGACAACAGATACATGTCTTCCCTTATCTAGATGACTGGCTCATAAAAGCCAAGTCATTCAATCAGTGTGTCCAACACACACATCAGACAATTCAAACGTTGCACGACTTAGGGTTTACAATAAACTACACCAAGCCGCACCTGCAGCCTTCGCATGTACATCAGTATCTAGGAGTTACGTTAGACATGTCTACAGCCCTCGCGTATCCCAGTCCAGCCAGGATACAAAGCATTCAAGCCTTAGTCGCCACTTTTCAACACCAACAGTCTCTGCAAGCCAGGGTGTTCATGAGACTAATAGGCATGATGGCATCTTGCATCTTCATAGTACCACATGCAAGATTGCAAATGCGTCCATTACAAGAGTGCCTAGCACAACAGTGGAACCAAGCTCAAGGTCAACTAAAAGACCTTGTGTTGGTCGACAGCCGCACGCATCGCTCTCTGCAGTGGTGGAACACCAAAAACTTGACAAAGGGGCGGACGTTCCTCGAGCCTGTTCCACAAGTAGTGCTCACAACAGACGCATCCCTCACAGGATGGGGAGCCCATCTCTTACATCACACAACTCAGGGTCAATGGAACAATCAAAAAACTGTTCCATATCAACCATCTAGAGCTGCTGGCAATATTCTTAGCACTCAAGACCTTTCAACTTCAAGTACAAAACAAAGCTGTACTAATCCGGACGGACAATATGACAGCCATGTACTTTATACAAAGACAGGGGGGACACACTCTCTGCAACTGTCCCAGCTTGCACAGAACATTTGGAGATGGGCCATTCCTCAAAATATACATCTGTTAGCGGAACACCTTCCAGGAGTTCACAATCAGATAGCAGATCTGTTAAGTCAGCAGTCACAACAGATTCACGAATGGGAACTACATCCACAAGTTCTTCAACCATTCTTCCAAAGGTGGGGGCACCCACACTTAGATCTGTTTGCCACCCACGAAAATGCAAAATGCCCAGCCTTCGCCGCCAGGCGATGCGATATGGATGAACTGGTCAGGCAGATTTGCGTACGCTTTTCCGCCTCTCCCACTAATTCCATTAGTAGTGCGCAAGCTCAGACAACAGTCTCTCACATTGATCCTAGTAGCTCCCACATGGGCACGCCAACCGTGGTTCACCACACTACTAGATCTCTCTCTAGTTCCACATCAAAAGCTACAGCTCACACCCACTCTGTTAACACAGAACCATGGAGAAATCAGACACCTAGACCCAAACCAACTGAATTTGGCGATCTGGCTACTGAAGTTTGGTTATCTAAACCTACCACCAGACTGTATGAACATCATTAAAGAGGCTAGGAAACCCACTACTAGAGCGTGTTATGCCGCTAAATGGAAAATATTCGCAATATATTGCAAAAATAATCACATCGATCCCCTGGATGCTTCCATCCAAAATATCATTTGTTACCTTTTACATCTACAAAGGTCTAATCTGGCATATTTTTCCATACGCCTGCACCTTGCAGCAATTGCAGCCTATTTACAAAACAGGCAACATCTGTGTCTCTTCAGAGTACCTGCAATCAAAGCATTCATGGAAGGATTAAAAAGAATAATCCCACCCAGGTCGCCCCCTTCTCCTGTGTAGAACCTGAATATTGTCCTTACAAGACTCATGGGGCCCCCTTTCGAGCCTCTACATAAATGTGAACTGCAATTCCTAACATGGAAAACAGCTTTCCTTGTTGCCATTACCTCTCTCAGAAGAGTAAGTTAGATACAAGCTTTCACTATACAAGAACCATTTTTTCAAATACACCCTAACAAAGTGGTTCTTAGATCTAATCCAAAATTTCTTCCAAAGGTCATCACTCCTTTTCACCTAAATCAATCCGTAGAGTTACCTATGTTTTTCCAAAACCCAGACTCTGTAGCGGAAAGGGCTTTACACACATTAGATGTTAAAAGGGCTCTTCTATACTATATAGATAGAACTAAATCCTTTAGAAAGACAAAACAACTGTTTGTATCTTTCTCTCCTCCACACAAAGGCAACCCCATCTCTAAAGGCGGTATTGCAAGGTGGATTGTAAAGTGTACACAAATATGCTATATTAAAGCTAAACGTACATTAACAGTGACTCCTAGAGCGCACTCCACTCGCAAACTAGGAGCCACCGCTAGGTGAGACACTGCTGCACAATCAATGCTAAGTGTACAATCTGCAGCTCATATGCCTCGAACGGAAAATGCTACTTACCAGTATGCATCTGTTCTTAGCTTGTAGAGCGCCAGACTTGTACACGCCCTCCCGCCTCCCCGGGACTTGTATTCGTTCCAGTTTTTCATCTTACTTAGATGCACACGCATGGAAATCCTTTTTTTCTTTACTTCCACTAACTCCATCATTTCTCATCATGGCGAAAAACAATCTAAGGATGGAGCCGATGCCCATGCGCAGTATTGTGCAAGGGAGGAGTCACCTATCTCGTGACTACAAAGACTTTTTCCAAGAAGACAACAACCTGCAATCATCCGAGCCCAACACCAGGTGGCGATCTAATGCTAAGTGTACAACTCTGCAGCTCTACATGCCAAGAACAGATGCATACTGGTAAGTAGCATTTTCCTTATTGCAGTGAGAACAAGAAGATAAGCATCATTCTGTGGTATATGCGCAGTGAAGTACGTACCAACTAACCCTCCAACCACCCCCTCCCACTGAAGCATCCCAATCATGCCAGACCTGTCTATCCCTCCCCCCACCCTATTCCCAAACAACAAATATCCAACATCAAACAGTGCAAACTATTCGAGTCATTCAAAGTTACGAAAAAGAAAGGGGGTTCTCCCATAGGGGGGAACCTCCTGGGTGGCACACGAATACCTCTCTCCCTCCAGGGCTATCGAGATAGAACCTCTTCTCCCACTAGGGTATGAGGGTGCCTGGTGGCAGTAATTTCGCTTTACACATCATGTGACACAACTAGCCAAAGTACGCAAGTATTCCACTGTAATGGGATCATGTTACAGTAGGGTCCGTGGCTTCACATCGGTTGAGTGTCTCTGGTCTTTAGTAATGAGTGTACATCTTCTTCTTGTTCAAATGGTCATTCCATATTTGGTGAGGACGATCTTGGCGAGGCATCCGGGGTGGCTTTAGCAGCGTTTTGGTGCTTGAGTTTTTTCAAGAATTCTTCAACTTGTTGTGGTTTTGTGTAGAACATTTGTTTACCTTGATGAGTAACTCGAAGACGGGCTGGATACATTAAGGCATAGTCTATTTGGGCTTGTCGTAGCTTCTGTTTCACGAGAAGAAACTTGCGCCTCTCCTCCTGCAAGGCTGCCGTGAAGTCAGGATATATGGTGCTTTTATTGTCTATGACCGCAATAAAGTTATCTTGTCCCATATGGTGAATGGTACTCCCTCGAAATGTAGTTGTTTCTTTGCCTGCGCCACTTTGAGGGCGACATCGCTGTCCCTATAATTCAGGAGGTGTGCGATGATGGGCCGAGGTGTGCTTCCGGGTGGAGGTCTCGGTCCCAAGAACGATGGGCCCTTTCGACTATGAAGTGAGGGGAATGAGACTCCACCCCCACTGCTGTCAGTAGCAACTTCTTTATGTATTCTTCCATTTTGCCCATATTTGTACTTTCTGGAATTCCTAGGCTACGAATGTTGTTCTGTCTGCTTCTCGCTTCAATGTCCTCATTCTTTGCGGCAATTATTTTCAGTAGTTTGTCCATTTGCAACACAGAGTTTTGAATGTGAGAAGTGGCATCCTCAGCATCAGAAATGCGGCACTCTATTTCCTTGATGCGCTCTTCGTGACCATCTATTTTATGTACAATAGCATCCATTCGCGTAGTCATGGCATCCATTTTGTCAGCGATAGCTGCAAGGCCTTGCCTGACCTCCAGTAGGTTTACTTTCATGTCCTCACTCTGAGAAGGAGGTAGGTGTTGCACTAGCAGTTTGGCGCCACCTTCTACCTCTGTCTGCTGCAGACGAGCACTTTTCTTAGCATCAAAAGTAAGTCTTGGCTGTCTCGCGTCCGTTTTCCCCATGATTAGTGCACGACTAAGTGTCCCTGGGTGGGATATATTCGAGCGCCAAACACCAGTGGATTCACTATTTATTATCTGCCCCACTGAAAAGGATGCTGCAGGCAACAGTTGGATAGTAAGAGCAACTGAGGAATAACCAGTGAACACCACGATTGCTCTGCAAGTCTCTCCAATTTTCGGGAGTGTCCAGTGGGAACCACATGCGTCTACATGCCTTTCAAACAATGAATATGCTCTTGCGCTGAAAATTGAATTTGCCCTGTGTCTCTGTGCCCCCAGATTATTTCAAACACCCTGATTTGTAGTGTCTATCACAGGGCACCAGCCATTATGGTATATTTTTGGTGAAATGTGCAGCTTGCTCTTATGACGCACAACCAGGTTCAGGATGGCTAAGGACGTAACAGTCTTTGATAGGGGCTATCCGCGTATGTTAAATGCGTCCACTTTATGTTCTTCACCCCCATGCAGGATGTGTGTATCGAGCATCGCTGCTTATGGCCGATCCGCCACCCGCGCGCCCTAATTTGAGATGGCGCCGTACCCTGTGAGTTTATCTGGACACCCGCCTCACGGGGATGAAGCAGCCGCCTCCACCCGCTCCAATCACTCTCCCCGTGCGGCAATTACCAGCGCGGCAGGGCAGCACTCACCGCACCTCAGCTTCGGAGACAGGCAGGACGCGGGCCCACCCGCCACGTGGGGAACACAGTCCTTGCGTAGCAGTCTATGACCGGAGGAGGGTTCCGGCAGTGCGGGATCTCGTAGCGGCGAATGCAGCAACTGCAGAGTGCAGCATCAAACGGCGTCGGAAATGCACTAAACTCGTGTCGCTTGTTCCCAACACTTCGGGCACCACCAATCACTGGTTAATTGGCAGTTATTATCATCTGGGCAGGATCATTGATAGGATTACGGCACCAGGCTACGGGAGCCTCACTTCAGGGTGGCCATTCCGTTTGTGCGTCACCTAGCGCCCCCAAAAATTTTAAACTTTCGACTCGTGGCGTGATGTAAGAGTGGCCTTCCTTAGTTCCACTTACTACTTCTGGCAAGATAAAGATCACTCTGCAAATGTTCATGAAAATGTTGTATTGGCATTTTGGAATGTTGAACGTACCAATAGGCTGCAATCCCCTTGGAAGTTTAGATATGCTGATATCGGACATTCTAGCCCAATTCGCCCATTTCATGTGCTGAAAGCATTGGGAGTTCAGCAACCTGTGGAGGGGTAGTTGTTATACCTGACCTACTTGTAATGTGGTCAGCAGTCTAGTAGTTGGGGGGGGCGGAGCTAGCGAGGGTGAAAGGAAGAGGAGGAGCAGATACAGGATGGGGTTAGATAGAGTAGGGACAGGGACATGATAAGAAGTGTGTAATAAAGGCTCGTGAATAGATACCCTAGTGTCCTTCATTATTGGTCCTAAGACACTACAACTGGCGACGAGGGTGGGATGGGCATGACCACAGCCCACCGAACCTTACGAGAGTGCCCTGTCCCGTGCAGCGCAGAAAAGATGAAAACGCTGCCGTGTGGAGCTGCCGCCTGAAGAGAGAGGCTAGCAGCAGGTGACCCTGCACCTCCAGCGAAGGCCGAGGAGTAGAGAGGGAGCCACAGTGACGAGCGCTGAAACGCTCGAGGCGAGAAAGCCGTTCGCGCCAAAACGCGACTCACGCTGGAAGCGTGCAAGTCTGGTGCGCGCCGAAAGAACAGAAGTCGGGAGCCCACTCTGACTCTGCCTAGCACCCCAGACCGAAGAAAAAGTACCCTGGTGTGGAGGACGCTGTCCCCGAAGGTCCGCTGGCAAAGCGCCATTGAGCGCGGGGAAATCGGAGCTCGAGTGGCCTCCGACGTCGGAAACCTCACGCCCGATGCGTGAGCTTCAGCACGCTGTCGCCGAAGAAACGCGGGACCTGGCAAAGTGAGGCGGGAGCCCACCCCAACCTCACCTGACTGCGGCTGATGCTGGAGAGAGCCAAACCCGAAGTGTGCTGCCCCCGTGGTCGACTGCCGGTGAGTCCTGAGTGAAGGAGCTGGGGTCGAGTGAACAGAGAAAAGTAGTGCATGCTGATAGCTACGGCGGCCATCTTATAGTCAGGCAGCTGGGACGGACATCCCTGTATAATTTTGAAGCGGCCATTTTGAAGTCAGGCACACTGCAATATCAACAAGCATTGACAAGGACAAATAAACAAGCATTGGCGAGAACGCGTAAACAAGCATTGATAAAATCAAATAAACAAGCAGCAATAAATGTAAGTGAACTACAAGAACAAGCATTGACAAACGCAAGCGGTGGAATAAGAAAAACAAGCACATGCAAAGGAAAAGGTGAGAAGCAAGTAAGGACACAATGGTGACCCCCGACAACTCACCACAACGTAATGAAGCCAAGCCCACCATCGCGGGAGGATCACACCTGCGAGCTCCAGAACCTCTGACCCTGACCACTGGAGGGAGCATGGGCCCCAAGTGGCAAGAATGGCTAGAAGAATTCGAAGATTACATCGAGGGATCCAAAGTAACAGTAGACAAAGAAAAGTTGATTGCCCTCCGCAACCTAGCGGGTCGAGAAATAAGCAAAATAATCAAAGACCTCCCACCTGCAGATGCTGGAACTTATGACAAAGTACGTGAGGCACTAAACAAGAAATTCCTCCATAAAAGGAATGTGGACTATGAACGTCATGCATTTCATCAAGC
Organism: Lissotriton helveticus; assembly: GCF_964261635.1. NCBI lineage: Eukaryota > Metazoa > Chordata > Amphibia > Caudata > Salamandridae > Lissotriton > Lissotriton helveticus. The sequence continues at coordinate 252,270,425 of NC_136073.1, forward strand.
GCGTCTAGGAAAAGCGAAGGCAATGAGCGCGTTCATCACCCGACTACGGCGGCTGTTGAGACACTGTGAATTTGAAACTTTCTCGCCTGACGCTGTCATCAAATCACAAATCATAACCGGTTGTCACTCAGAAACACTCAGGAGGCGGCTGCTGAGAAAACCCCATGGATTAGACGAGATTGAAGAAATGACTCGTGTCTATGATCAGGCTGAAGAGCACGCCACCACCATTGAAACAGGACACAGCGTAAGTCATGAGCAGGCACACCGCGTCCAGGAAAAAAGCAGCAGACGAAAGTACTCGCAGGAGAAGCAATGGCGACCGAGGCCGTCATCTCGCCAACGACGCCCGGACTACAGGAAGAGAGAACCTGGGCGAAGGGACCGAAAGCCGGAAAGGACAAAGCGATGTTACCGGTGTGGATATGACTATCCTCATGTAGACACATGTCCTGCCATGGGTCAGCGATGCAGGAAATGTGGGCGGTCGAACCACTTTGAAGCAATGTGTGGAGACTATCACAAAGAGAGACGAAGCGAGACAGCGTCCTTGCCCGTTATTGCCAGGAAGAGTCAGGGCAGGACCACCCCTCTTTCATTTGATTCCTGGATCGTGTTGCTGACTGTCAGCAGCTCACTGAGGTACTATGTGAACTATTTGTGATATATGCGGAGGCCCTGTGTAGAGCAAAGATGTTAAAAACTCTATGGACTGCAATCTCCTGTCTGGGTGTACGTTGTTTTAACCTATTATCGTAACTAGGAACGTAGATTTAATATTTGATTGTGCCCTGGATATTAGATATTTTTGGGCTACTGCTAGTGATTAGCTACAAACACCCTCCCCAGGATAAAACATGGGTAAAAGGAAAACTATGGAGGGAATAGGGGGAAGAAATGGTGCTAATGGCGGGGTAGGCAAGGGGAAAAAGGCAAGGAAATCAAACAAACACCCAGGTAGCAACTGCGTGTTGGATAGAATAGATACTCTTATTAGCGAATGTGAAGGCATCTTAGAAGCGTAACCAATAGTGCCCCACACCAATGGCCAATCCCCTCCCAAAGTTACCAGCCCTTCCCGTCCAACCACCATCCCAGCAATGTTCCACAAGCCCTCCCGAAAGGGGGTCCCTACACTTAGCAAAGATACACCATAGGAGTCAATCGCAGCATAGGTAAGGGACTCCACTCTTAAACCCCTCCACTTGCACTGATGAGTGTCAACCTGGCCCTTCTATCCCCTGTATAAATAGGTTTTTACCATTGGCGGACATGCCTGATATCTATAGGGACGGTACGTCCCAATTATCTTGCACGCCATCCACAGAGCTTAACGAAGAGCAAGTTCCATTATCACAGGATACATTCCAGCTTGTCAATACGCTCAGGTCCAAGATAGGCACCATGAGGCACATAATTTATTTATTTATGTCATTTGTAAAGCGCCTGAATCACCCCAAATGGGGTATCTCCGCGCTATGGGCGAGAAGAAGTAAAGAGACAGTGATTAGAAGAGCAATAAGACTGTGATTAGAAGAGCAGGGATTTAAATTTTTTCCTGAAGCCCAGGTAGTTAGTAGAGATGCGAATATCCAGGAGAAGTTGGTTCCATAATTTAGGAGCCAGGTAAGAGAATATTCTGCCTCCCATTCTGGTTTGTTTGATGCGAGGTATGACAAGAAGGCCTTTTCCCTCTGAACGGAGAGTGCGAGACGGTGTGTATTTAGACAGTTTATTGGCCAGTGAGACCGGCCCCATATGGTTTAGGCTTTTGAATACTATACAACAGATTTTGAAGTGTATTCTTTTACGGATGGGTAGCCAGTGGAGTTTGATTGAAGAACTTACTGCTCTGGTTAAATCTTTACTCCCCAAGGTCCTATCTTGTCAGCAGCATGCAAACCCCTTGTCTGAACGCTGCCCACAACCGTATTTGGCACGTATGCCGATTACTAAGGAAAGGGGCACATCAGGCTGTGGGTCCTCTTCACCCCTCTTATCAACCCTCAAGCATACACCATCAATCTCTAAGCTCAATTACCCAGACAATTCCAAAACCAACATATCATTATCATTTAGCTGCGGCCCAGGTCCCTACAAACCATGCCAGATCTTTCAGCCTACCATTGGCAACGCGCCCCCCTGTGAAAGCCCAACAACAGCGGAACCATCTAGTTACCCCCCCACCCCTGCCTCATGCATTACCATTCTTTATGGTTAATGTCCCCAGGCTTGTCCCTAAGAGTAGCCCTGAAAACGAAGACTCTTTAACCAACAAAGCCATCCACTGGATCCGTCATATCAGGGGCTGCCACACAGTAATACGAGACAACATCACCAGGGCCCGGAGATGTACGTCCCTCGTCCAACCCCTTGACTGTATTGAGCTTACCATGACTAGGGCTGAATTGGCTGAAAACTTTCTTGCACTGGAGTATTGTACCTGCTCCCCGGATACTTCATCCATACAGTTCAGGCGGTTTCCAACAGTCACTGGGGGCAGGTCACCTGCCATGCAATCATCTGCCATTTCAATGGGAGGGGCCTCCTTGGAAGCCATTGATTGACTACAGTGCGAACTCCAACCGCACTAGGAACAACACCCTGTCCCTCTAAATACTAAATATGGCTCCCATAACATCATAGCCCCTCGCACTGATCTTGAGCCACTGGCAGACATCCTGGGGGAAAGGGTCCAAGTAGCCCCCCCTTATCAATACTCAGAGGGCCCAGGAGGTGGAACCCCCTACACCCATATACCCCCTGGTACCGCCTTATGCCCCAGCTCCGCTTAGCCAACACACCCCAAGCAGAAATAACGCCTCTGCCTCAGTCTCACACCATCAGCTGAAGATAATATCTTGGAATGTGCAAGGGTTAAGTAGCAAATTGCCAATCCCTCATTGGAACGAACTGATAGAGGGCTTTGATATCTGTATGTTCCAGGAAACCTGGAGTTTGGTTCTATTATATAAATCAGGCTCTACTTGTTTTTGTTCGCCAGCTATTACCACGGGGAGAGCGTGCCCTTCAGGGGGTCTGATCATCTGAGTGAACATCGCCTTGGGCTGTCCTACTTTGCAACCAAGTTCGAGCCCTGACATCTTGAGGCTCACCATCAAGGGACCTGGGGGGGAGGACGGGGGGCACTCTTGATTTGTTTAATGTCTTTATTAGTGGGACCAAGGGAGGCAGATCATCGCCTATTGTCACATCTCTGAAAGAAACCCTAGCTAGCTGCTCGCCCTATTCTAGAGTCGTGGTTGCAGGAGACTTTAACTGCACTTTTGAGCCCCTGAGTACAGAGGATATGCTGGGGGTCGAGGAAGACAACAGGAAATGGGCTGTCCCCCCACTCAAGGTACCACCCGTCAAATGATGGACTTCACAAGCAATCCAACTCAATGCACTTACCATGGAGTTCGGTTTGAGGGCAGCCAACGGCAGAACTCTATCAGATACCCAGGGGGCAAATACCTATAACAGAGTTAGTTGCCAGTCACACCTTGATTACATTTTATTAGACGTAAGGCTCTGGGGAAATATGATAGATATGTTTGTGGCACTACCACTGATAGTGATCACAACCACCTTATGCTAATATGAAGACCCCATGGGTTGTCACCTGCCATTTTGAGAGCACTCAAACGTTAACCTTTACTAAAGAGTTTTCCTTCAAACTGCAAAGGGTTCTTAAAATGGTGCAAGGTCTCTTTACAAGAATCAAAAATAGCTGGTATCTGGCAAGTCTTGACCACAAATCCATTAGAGCTCCAGGCCACAGCCATAGATTTCGGGGGGCTGGCAGATGTCCCTACTACTCATTCACACACAATGGAACAACTGAGTTCATACTTCCAAGCACCCAGTAAGAGTAGCAAACCAGGTGTGCCTTCTAAAAGTTTGCATTCGTGGTATACGAAAGATTGCAGGCACAAAAGGCAGGTCCAAGCTTCAGCAATTAGAAATAAAAACTGTCATCTGATTACGACAGCTAGAAACGACTACAGAGCAGCTTTGCATCAAGCAAAGATGAAGTGGTACGAATCGCACTGGCAGATCTGAAGGTTGCTAGTATAGCTAGGGATACCAATTTATTTTGGACCCTAGTTAGCCGGGGCGATAAGAAGGATTCAGGCCTACTTCTTAACCACATCCCAAGCCAAGACTGGCATGAACACTTTGGGAAGCTCAACGGTGCGACCCCTTAGATTCCTTTTGTGCTGGCAATGTTAGTGAGCCCTATTCTTTGGCCGAAATAGAAGCTGCGTTACGGAAGATAGTTTCCGCCAAAGCTCCTGGACCAGACGGTTTGCCTGGAGATTTATTTCTCGCAGGCATTACAAATTGGGTATGTTATATTTGACTACTCATCAATGCCTTTGCCAGTGGTTGCCCAGTACCAGAATCTTGGATGGGCGCAGAGGTGGTACCGATCTATAAAAAGGGCGCCAGAAACGACAACTCAAATTACAGACCAATTAGTTTGATTGATGCAATGCAGAAGGTATTTGTCAGAGTGCTGCTACAGAGCATCCAATCCTGGGCAGAGGATGAAGATGTACTTTCCCAATACCAGGAGGGCTTTAGGGCCAGAACTGGTACGGTCGACCAAGTATTCAGGCTGCTCCTCCTCCTATATTGGAAAGTTGTGTTGATTGGCAAGGGTAGCCTTTATCTCACATTTATCGATTCAAAGACTGGCTTTGACCTAGTACCCAGGAATAAGCTGTGGTAGGTACTTGGAGACATGGGCATCCGTCCTCTAATCTTTAATTTACTTGTCCGGCTTCATGAGGGCAATTATGCACAGGTGAGAACAGGTGAGATGGGGATTACAAGGCCAGCTGACGGAACAGATCCCTGTCAATAGGGGAGTCCACCAGGGCTGTGTTATGGCACCCACCTTGTTCTCTTTACACATGAACAGGGTTGCCAGCTTCTTGCAAGAAGGCCCAGTTGACGCTCCAGCCCTGGTGGGTGACAAGGTACCGACTCTCCTGTTTGCTGACGATACCCTGCTGGTGTCTAAGACCCCAGCAGGGCTACAAAAACTATTGAACATATTCCAAGCTTTCTGTGACTCTCGGGGGTTGGTCATCAATACCTCAAAAACTAAGTTCATGACATTCAATGCCCATAAATCATTTAGAAACAACCTCATGCTGGAAGGGACCCATTTGGAGAGAGTCAGTACATTTGACCACCTTGGTATTCAAAATGTTATGGAGGCCTCCTTTAGCTAAGATGCTTATCAGCCATAAACGTGTGGTCTGGGTACTAGGTAAAGAACATCGTTCTTCTCAAAGCAGGCCAGTTGCCTCATGGTTTATGATGCCAAAGCAGTCAGCTCAGCCCTTTATGGAGCTGAGCTATGGGGATTTAATAATCTAGATGATATCTGCAGATCTGAGCACAAGTTTTTGAGGGACCTGGTGATGCTTTCTCATAACGTCCCATTAACATCTTTAATGTACGACATGGGCAGGCGGTTATTCAGAGACATAGCTAAGTTGCGCCCATTGCTCTTCTGGACCCGCATAAGGCGGACTCCTGAACTTTCTAAATATGCCATAGCACTAATTGAGATGAGGAGCTTAGACATTGACCATAGAGTCAGCTGGATATCAAGTGTCAGGAAAACACTGACAGCCCTGGGCCTCGAAGAATCCTGGGACATTCAAAATCTCCCTAGCAAAGCGGACCTAAAACGAGTATACTGGGACTAGATAGATAGCCAGGAACTCAGCAAGCCAAATTTGGGAAGACTAACGGAAGAATTCTATCACCATAAGCAGGGCAGAAGCCTTGAGCCATATCTGGATATAATCCAGGTACCACGAGATAGGGCGCTGTATATTCAATTTAGGCTTGGTACGCTTCCTGTTCATGCTTTAACCACAAAATGGCATCCTCCCAAACAGACAACAGAAGACTGTCCTTGCTGCAAAGCCCCATTGGAGTGCGTTGCCCATGTTATGTGTGCTTGCCCAGCGTATACAGTAGCGAGGTCTAAATGGCTAAAACCAATCTGCAGACATCTGGGCACGCTTGACCACTGGGTTGCTCTGTGCCTTCTGAAGTCTGATGCAAGATCCCTCTTTGTTTGTGGGGTGGCAAAAAGTTGTGCGTACGGTGGTCTCACATCATATTTTAGGTGTCAAAGAGAAATTACTTCAGCCCAATATGATTGCCCATCCATTGTAAAAACCCCACTTTATGCACTGGCACTTTATACAAGCTTATCTGCCCCCCCCCCCGAATGAGGGCCCAAATAAGTCTATCTACCGGGTGTGCACGGCAGGCTCTACGCTTTTCTTTTCTTGTGAGATCCCCATTGGGTTGAACAGTTATGATTGTAATTTGTAACTGTTTTTATTGAAATTATTCATGATCTTACCAATGAACTTTTAGAAATTCTAATCATACAGTTTTTTGATAACTGTTTTATCTTCTGGGGTGCAACAATGTACTCATATGTTCCGGCCGAGCACATTCTTCGGACTATCTCTATATTGCTTGTTAATTTGCATTCTTTTAACTTCTTTGTAAAATGTTGCTTGATGCTTTTATGATACCAGTTATAGAAATTAAGCGAATGATGATATATATATATACATATTTCCTCCCAAATGCCCTGAGCTTTACAGAGGTCACACGATGCAGCTCCTACCATCCGGTCTAAAAGCGAGGCTGCTTGCAGTTTTTTGCATCCATTTCATTTTAAGGATTCCCCGACGCGTTTCGAGGCCAACGCCTCTTCTTCATGGGCTGCTACACAGTGAAAATGACTCACCAGTGTTGTCTCTTATTAGTTGCTTTATTGAGAACACCACCCACTTTGGGCGTTACACACAAGAGTTGCACAATAGCATGCTGGTTCACGTAGTCTCTGAGGTGAGTCGAAAAATTCATTGTCTCTGTGAAGTTTGTTAAAAAGCTTGTTTTAGTCCTTGAGTAGGTTTGGTTGCCAAACTGCAGGCTTCGTTTTGCTATGGGGCTGCATGCTTACACGGAGAGAAAAAGTTCCTTTCCAAGCCTTCCCTTTCAATTGTAGGAATTGGTGCTCCTCTGCCACGGCCAAGGCTGCCGTGTTTTTAACATTTCCTCCCAAATGCCCTGAGCTTTACAGAGGTCACACGATGCAGCTCCTACCATCCGGTCTAAAAGCGAGGCTGCTTGCAGTTTTTTGCATCCATTTCATTTTAAGGATTCCCCGACGCGTTTCGAGGCCAACGCCTCTTCTTCATGGGCTGCTACACAGTGAAAATGACTGACTCACCAGTGTTGTCTCTTATTAGTTGCTTTATTGAGAACACCACCCACTTTGGGCGTTACACACAAGAGTTGCACAATAGCATGCTGGTTCACGTAGTCTCTGAGGTGAGTCGAAAAATTCATTGTCTCTGTGAAGGAAATGTTAAAAACACGGCAGCCTTGGCCGTGGCAGAGGAGCACCAATTCCAATTAATCGCGAAGCAATCCTTAGAGCCCTTGAAACCAGGTATATAATTGACCTAGATTGTAAGTCACCTTTAGGTCTCAACACTAGTGTAGATTTCCACACATATGTATAGCCTCCTAATTTAGAACATCAGAATTAGTTAAATAAGGGATAACACACCTCATCACCACTTATAAATCATAAGAGTTGAAAAGGGTTTAAAACTAACTCATTGATGAGATAATGAAATTTGGTGTGTTGCTCTCTCAATATTCCGTATGCACAGTCCAATAATCCCGGTTAGAATGGTCTTGTAGGTTGCTAAACATCAATTTTAAATCATGAAACTGTTCTTTTTTGTTTATAAACTAGTAATTCACATTGTAATGGTTTCTTTTGCACCTTTCTCTCTTTTTTTCATAAAATGTTGCATGTTTAGGTAATTGTGTAGCTATATAGCTTAGAAATATGAGCATTAAGCACTTTACTGGTAGTTTCGTAATGACATAAAGGAGGACTTTCCAACATTGTATTGGCACTGATTTTACCCACTAGGGTTATATTGTCGTATGCGAGCTCCATGGTGGGCATACAGAGATCAAGGAAAATAATGCATACTTTTACAGAGTTATGTAGTGAAAGGTGTTGCATTGCATTTGCCCCATGCTTTTTTCCTTATGTCTTGTTTAAATGCTATCTTACATAGATTGTATTTTAAATAGTGTCATTTTAGTGTAAAGGTTGTTATGAAACACTTTTGTGCATTTATGTTATGCAGAGACAATGTTTATTTCATCTAGTATGTCTTCTATGTCTACACGTACTCCCTTGTAAATCTACCAATCATGTTACAATTGCACTCGCACTTGCACTTTAAAAATGAAATGCCCCTCCTATGGTGTCATGTGATCAAGGCCTCTGGGCAGGCTGAACCGTTATGCTGGTGGCGATATAAAAAATTAAATGAATATTTATTCACCACAAGCCTGGGTCGGCTCTAGTTTCCTGTGCTGGCAGTATCCTGGTGGAGCAAGGATTGCTAGTGCTGTTGGTGCAAGTGGTTGCTGCATATATATATATATATATATATATTTGATCAAGACCGTGGTAATACGGTCGAAACGCGTCATGCTGGGCACTTGCCGTCACACTACTCTGATGCTGAAATCTCTGCAGTAAAGCACTTTAACTGAAAACATCACACAGTGGTCCGTACCTGCTTTCTGCCGCAATCATGGTGAACAAGAATTGTTTCTGTTTATATATATTCGCTGCTGCGGCGGCTGTTCGTGTTTCTAAGGTATTAGAAGGTCAGGGCCCGCCATGGACTGTGGGGAAATTGGAAGGCGGTTGTGAGGTTGCTTAACCGCATGCTGGGCAGCAGGCACCCTCTTCGCTGCCCCCGCCGGATACTGCACCCTGGGTCTGAGGCTGAAGCGGTTTGGGGACCCGAGGAGGCACTTTGCTCCATCACAAGCAGGATAATTGGCTTTTAACGAAGAACCGTCTGAATCCATAATTCCCTATGCAGCACCTACCTGGACTCATCACGATGTATTCTGGGTGTTGCAGTTCTTATCTACTATGCGAATTGACAACAGGTGAGCAGCATTCTTCAGGGGGCGGAGTGTGCTCTCATTGATTAAGAGGGCGGCAGAACTTTAGTTTGTTGGTTGGAAGCCTCCTGGATACTTGGGCGCTGAAGAAGGCTGATTTTATTGCCGAAATGCATTCGCCACACAAGGAATAAAGCGTGCTTCCAAAGTGTTCCCCTGTGTGGTCTCTACTCATTCGCAAGAAGGAGATTTTTTATATATATATATTTACACACACAATTACAATATACAGGGGCTGAGCAAACTAAAAAGCATTTCTCCCTTAAGTACCTGGGAAGTGATAAGATCTGAGCCTTTGTTTCCCCTCCATTGCATCTAGGTATGAGGCTCCCAACCAGGATACTCCAACAAAAAGAGGGCTTATTGCCCCTTGACTTAAGCTTTTGTTATGGGCAACACTGGATTCTGATAAACCCCTTCCCCGCCTACACGTTGCTGCTCGGAATAAAACCAGGCAACATCCTACTCACAATTTCGTCCAGAGAGGGCTCTCTCTGTTGACATGTGTAAAGTTGGGAGCTTTACATTCAAGTTTAGACTTAACGACCACCTCAGGACCACTGTGGTCCGGCACATGGGTGAGCTCATCCCTTTGAGCATCCCATCACTACCATCACCAGGATAACAGTTTCCCCGACTCCCTCAAAGGCACGCCTTACTTCACAATTTTATTTGCACAATCACATCCCAATTGACTGTTGTCACATGCCTGGCTAGACAAACAACAGTCAGTATAGGGTTCACGTTTTTATAGCTCACGGTGCCGGAAGACGTATTTTGGCACCTTGTCACCCTGTAATTCTTCTTTTTATAATTTTGCTACCTCTCCTGAGGGGCTTTTTCTATGCAAGAATACCCCTTCACTCCCCCTGTGAAGGACCCCCCGCCATGGGACACGTATTTCTGATTAGACTACTCTATAGCGAATGTAGTTTAACAGACAGATTGATTGGCCACATGGCCGAGAGTCAATATTAACCTCGTACTTTACCACCTGATTACTTTATCTGTGATTTATAATCATGAGTAGGATGAACGTGGTGTGGTGCTAATATATGGACTCCAACGACATTCTGGGAATCGCAGGCCACTTGGCCTTAATTAAATTGGTTTAATTTAATTTAATTGAATTTAATTTGGTTTCTTTAGATCAGATGCTTAAATCTAATCTGATCAATATAAATTGCAACATGATATTACGTAATGTACATGAATAATGTTTATTTATTTTAACCATTCCCGTTACTTCTTTGGTTTGATTCCTGTAATTTTGAAAATGTGTAAAATGTTTAAAATGTTTAAACTGTGAAACTGTGCACCATCAAGTCTTTCTTCCACTACGTTTGTAGTTTTATGATTTGTAGTCCTTGATGCATCTGTGGTCCTTTCTCAGTTTCCACCTTTATCCCTGTGCACTTTTTATAAATATGGTGATTGTGCGTTTGTGTGGCTGGCTAACGAAGAAGACCGCCTGGTCGAAACGTGTCGCCAATAAACGCAATTTCTTACACGGACCCTAGAGTGCGAGTCTTTTTGTGGTTCCTGGGAACGTATCTGCTATGGGAGCCCTTTCACACACACATATATACATATATATATATATATATATATATATATATCAATCAAACAGGTTGCCACGAAGTGAGGAGGCCGCTTCGGAGTTCACATCATCATAACGAGGGCCCCAGTAGAGTCAGCTTTCATAATTTCATTAAAAACGCGGCTCGACGCGTTTCGGGCCACCGCCCTTGTTCACGAGCCTCTTGCAATAAGGAAACAGCCTGTTTATTAAAGAACAAAAATAGATTTTTAAACTGAAGTGCGACACAGCAGGGCTGAATGACGAAATTCCATGGATTCAGATTTAATAGTCACTATTACTCTCTGAGATCCATGATAAAAGCGCCATATGGTCATTCAAAGTTCCTTTCTTATAGCTTATAGGTTTTTGTCATTGACGATCAATTTGAGTATAGCTCCAGCTTTAACACCACTATATTCATAATGTAGTACTGTCGATGATGATATTGTACAATCCTACTGTATGGGCACCTGAGTCTGCAACTTACGCCCTCTACGGCATGAACAAGCCAGAAAATTCTTCTGCACAAATTCTTTTTTTCTGTAATTGTGTGGCACTGTTTACATGGATTTGCTGCCTCGCCTTTCTTCATAATGCATCTAGGCCTCCTGGTTGGCCTGGCTGCTACATGCCTCAGTCGCAAATAGGGCGCCCCATCTTTCAATCACAAATGTACAGTTAGTGCAGGTTTTACAGAGTCAGACACATACTACAATTGACCCGATGTAATTCTATGCAGTATATTCGTGATCGTAGTGTTTTTTACAGTGGTTATACTCTTCGACATTGCATGGCTCTTTTGACACATTGTTAAGAACTAATATAGTCCCCTTATTGGCTCTTCGCCTTTTGTTTTCATCTTAATCAGCCAATCGCAAGGCAGATTTGGCGTGATGATTAACTGATTATTAGACAGCCCACAGTTCTCATCGCTGTCCCCTTCCTAGTCTGCGCCGATTTTATTTCATTTTAACAGGTCGAAGAACATTCGACACAGGATTGGGCGCTTTCTAGCCTGGCGTGAACAGACAGCCAATCAATGGAGGGAGTCCGTGAAACGCTAATGCTAGTTCATACAGCTTTTAGAACTTAATATTTCCGCTTTCCGGTCCTTCCAATTAATCTTTGACAAGAGCTTTGTTTACACCTTAAAACAGCCAATCGCACTACAATTACGGCGCTATGAGTATGAGACAGCCCAAAGTTCCCTTCGCTGTCTCCTTTTCGGTCCGCGCCGACTTTAAACTCAGCAGGCGGAGGTACAAGAGACACGGGATTGGGCGTTCTCTAGCAAGGAGTGCTAAGACGGCCTATCCATGGAGAGAGCCCAGGAAGGCTAACGCTAGTCATACAGCTTTCAGGACTAAACATTTCCGGTTCCGGTTCTCACAACTAACCGGCTCCGGTTCTAACAACTAACCAATCATCTGACGAGAGGAATTGTTTCCTTTTTGATCCGCATACACTGCATTTAGCTGGCCGAGCCGTACTGCCCGTTACCTTCCCCTCGGCTCAGATGGTAGCCTGAGGCACCGACTGATGGGGAAATACTGGCACCCTCCCAGGAGCATACCAATGAATGAAACTCACCAGACACAGCAGGTTGCTCAGAAACAGAGTAAAGTTTATTTATTGGTACCAAAAGCATGCATCATTGCTAATTAGCAAGGAAGAAGTCAGATCTGCCACCTTAGGGGCTCTCAGACCGCTTCTTCCCAGAGTGACAAGTTTCTAGGTCTTATATACTGTATGAAGTGCCATTTCAGCTGAACTACAATAAGGCACCAAGCCAAATATGGCTGACATGGATGTGCAATGTCTGCACCATGCAAAACAGCCAGATATGGGCAGACCAGAAAGGCAGGCTCTGCACTGTGTAACATTTGCATATCATGTAGTCAAGACAAGCAAGGTGACCTGTAAGGGTGTACAGAATAGCTTGCTGAAGCTTGTCCAGTCAAGGTCAGATAGGAAGCCATTTTGAGCTCCAGGCCTCATGTTTATGTGATCTTATATAATCATGAACTCTTTGGAAGTACATGCAAATGAATGTATATGGATATTCATATATATTTTGTAACAATCCCCCCTTTTGGATATACCTATCCAACATTAGTGTAAAACCAAAATATATATATATGTCTATATATGTAGGAAACATTGGTTACATATCTTTGGATGGCATTACACAGTATTTGCATAAAATGCATATATTGTCACATTGATACATCTTGATGATATCAATATTATATCAGCAGGCTGTTGTGATACCAGCAGTAAGTGTCCAACAAATATTGCCTCTGTGCAATGCATAGTGCTACAGTGACACTTCTAACTCAGTTCCTGGGCACCTTTTGCAAGTGTCAGTAGTTTAAAGGCACGCAGTAAGCGGTCATCTGCTTCTCCTCCTGGTCCGCAGTCGTCTTGTTCAGGGGCAGTGTCTCAGACCTGCCCTGCGTTGTCCTCTTCAGTCTATATTTCTGCAGGTGCAGGTGCAGGTGCAGACGATCATGTGTACTTCCCTCAACAGCATCAGTAGATGTAGATGTCGTGTCCCTCTGACACTTTATGATGGGCCCTCATGGATCGTGGAAATAGTCTGGTCTGTCCTCTTTTTGACTGCTGTGTTGCTCAGGTCCTCTGGTGACAGATGGTCATCTATTTCTGGTACCGTCCTCTCAGGCGTTGGGGCGCTGCCTTGCATCTTCTCCCCTCAATCCATTCAGGCGTTTGTTCACCGTCTGTGGTCCAGTCCACCTAGAACAAAAGAAACAGCTTTTATTTTTCTCGCAATGACCATGGATCCATAATCACTTTAGAAGTTCTTGCCACATTGCAGGCAGTCCTAAATTCAGAGCACCAGGCCCTTTCAGGAATGTTCCATCAGTTGCTTTTACTAATAATTTATTTCTTTATTTTTATTTTTATTTTGGAGTTAATTTACTCCTCCTGGCCTCAAGTTGGAGGGTGGTATGGGGTATGCATGTTATACTTTATTCCCAGATATAACCTCTTCAGCATAAATGTAGTCACTAAGTGATCCCCTTTTATCGCTATTTATGTCTAGTGGGTCCTAACCTTGGAGAGATGGCTTTACTGAAGTTCTGCGCCCCAGTTGCTGCATTATTCTTCCCTGTTGGATACACCTCCATTCATTTTGAAAACATATCCACCCACACCAGCAAATATTTAAATCCCTTCACTGGGAAGCAACATGCATCTGCGCATTCATCCTCCCTTGTGCAATATCAGAGGTTCCCTTTCACTGGGAAGCAACTTGCATCTGCACATTCATCCTCCCTTGTGCAATATCAGAGGGTCCCTGCTCCAGTCTTGTAAGGGAAAGTAACATACTGCGTGGGGACACAGGCATCTATCTCATCCTGGTAGGGCCATACTCTCTTCATTATTCAGCTCACATCCATCATCAATCCTCCCTCTATGTTCATCTGTTGTTGCAGACCATTGTGCTTCCTTTACATTAGCTTACAACAATTGTCCCTGAATGAGCTGTATTTTTGGAATGTTTGTTCATTAGTCCCATCTGCACTGGCTGTAACATGCTTTCATTTAATGCTGGTTCAGCAGTGGCATCATCTTTGGCTAACTTAGTATTAGCTCCTGTGCATGCTTCACATTTTATTACCGCTATCCTAGTGTACAATAGTATTTCCTTTAACAAGATCCTTAATAAAGGACCATTTTTAATAAGGCGCCCTGTTTCTGTTATGAATCTGTGATACTTCCACAGCTGGCCACAAATAAGAACTGCAAAGCATAATGTGAGTCAGTTTAAATGTTAACAGTTTTACCCTTGACTAGTATTCATGCTTTTGTCACAGTAAACAGCTCATCTTATTGGGTAGATGTTCCAAGTGGCAGAGCTGCACCTCAGCTATTGCTATGGCATACCCTGCTCTGAAATCAGTGTCTACCAGGAAATCAGTGTCTATCAGTCTGCTGGAGGAACCATCAGTGTACCGCTCCTATAGTCTACCTTTTTTAATGGTGTCTAATCTTGGCGTGGTGCCCTTTTCTACAATCTCAACACCGACTTACTTGGGGGTCTTATCTGTTTCTAAGAGAATGGATCTAATCAGAATAACCTATTACAGGTAATACTTTTGACAAATTAACAGGTGGGCATTTTACATGGTGCCATTATAACCTGTGTGCCTGCTAGCAGAAAAATGTTGTGTCGATCCAGACAGCAACCACTGCACCAAATATGGCACCTAGACAATACAGGTATAGTCCAACACAATGAGAGCCATCTTCTCCACCATCACAGCTGCTGACCGCTAGTCACTGCAGAAAGCAAAGTCACATAGTTGTGTCCCACAGGACTTTCTTTTCCGGCTGTGTCAGCACATCATTGGCAGCATCACTTCATTTGCAATGTTATTTTGCTCTGAAACAGAGATGGAAAGGCAGTTTGTAGTCAGGCAGTCCAGCAGTCCCCATGAAGTTGCAGTACACAATGTCTCTTTCAATTTCTTGAAACAGTTTGCAAGTTCATTTTGTAACAGTCATAGTATCTGCATTCATTATCCATTGGTGGCAGTAGTTCATTATCCCCAGGAAGGACATCATTCCTTTCTTGGTGGGCAGGAGCTGAATGCCCTGAATTTAATTCTGTCAGGTGATATGCTGTGGGTACCTTGGAATATCACAAAACCCAGGTAAGTCATCTCATTTGGGCAGCACTGGCATTTTGACAATGAGGCTTCTCTTCTCTCCTGGAGGTAGTTCAGCAGAGCTACAGTGTCTTTTGTCACAGTCTTTCACAGGCCTCAAGTGATGGAGATGTCACAAGGAGCTTATCAACTTACTGCAAGACAATCTACCGCCTTCCAGGCATAGGTGGACCAAGTCTCTCTTTACTGCCTGTGCATTGACATTGGGACTCACAGTGAACATAGTGGATTTGGTATCTCAGTATGATGGCAAAGATTTTTCCACCCAGTGGATGGACATTCATGCTAAAACCCACTGAGGAGAGAAAAATACTCTGCCTCTACAGGTCTAAATAATAATATTGTACTGGTGTCAGGCACAACAGGCTCTAAGGGGACCACAAGTTCAAGGTAATCACTTTATGGGGACTTTAAATATCACTTTGTTGTGAGGGCATTATATCCTTCGGTATCTAGTTTGCGCTATAAAAAACTTTATATTAAATACATTTATCCAAAACCTCGCCGTTCCCTATATCTATAAACTTCTTGTTAGTTATGTGTACATCCATCCATTTCATTTCATTTCATAAAGCTTTATTCGGAGCAAGAAACAAGTCCATAAAAGCACAACATACAAAAATACAGTTAAGAAAAGCGGTGGCCATACTAACGCAGATTTTACAGATCAGTTAATGGTGATTAAAAATGCATACTTTTCCTGGCATTGATTGATTTTAAAAGGAAGGTAGCTGTATAAAAACACACATCAGGGTGACGAAGATTAAAAAGCAGTCTCATGGAGTCTTTTACAGTCCTAACTCCAAACTTTACAAACACTGGTTTAAGATAAGCAATCCGCAAGTATTTATACAGTTGACAAAACAAAAGAAAGTGCTTAGTGCTTTGTAAACAAATGTTGTCACAAGGGCAGGGTCCAATAGGGGGTGAACGCTGTTGTGGGAAGGCCACTAGATTGTGGACTATCCCAGTTCTCAATCTAGTCAACACAAACTGGTGGGCCTTCCAAGTCACCTGCGATAAATACGGTTGGAAGCCCAAAAAATCATTTAGATCATGATATAAAATACAAGAGGAAAGTTCAACATTGTCCTGGTGCCGTCTGTTAGCTTGGTGGTTTAAAAAGGAGTTCTTGATTTCATGTTTGGCTAAATCAGAGGCACCACAATGATTAGTAAAAACATCCAGGCCAAAGTGCTCCTGAAAACTGTCCACATTATACTTTAGCCAAGGAATCCTTCGATAGTTATCCAGGGACAAACAGTCAGATATAATCGATCTACACAAAGACGTCTCTTCTTTCATCCATATTGAGCGCCAGAGCATAAGTGGTCTCAGGAGAACCAAATCGGAAAGATGGAAAATACACAATTCTTTGTGCACTAGAACGTTGGAAACTGAGCTGGGCAGACACAAGAGTCTCTTTAAAAAAGTGTTCTCCTCTACCTGGAGCGGTCCCGCCGGGGCATAGCCCCAGACACATGCTCCATACAGGGCCGTAGAGAGGCATCGAGACTGGAATACTTTAAGCATATCATAGACACGCCTATCCCCCAGCTTCATAGCCAACGTAAATATGCCATTAGAACTCCTGGCCATCTTGGACCTTACATTATTGTGTTCGCTAGACCATTTGTTATGTTTATTGTTTGAGAAAGTAACCCCTAGATAAGAAAATTTGTCAACAAGTTGAACCTTGTGCCCATCAATGAAATATGAAAAGGGCTTCTTTCCATTCCTCCTCCCACATTCCATTACAAAGGTTTTGGATTTGTTGATTACTAGCTTTCTTCCTTTGATGAATAGGGAAAAACCATCCATCAACCGTTGGAGGCCTATGGGGGTGCGTGAGATTAGAACCGCGTCGTCCGCATATAATAAAACTGGGACGTGGTCACCGTGTATTGTGGGGGCGTCCACTGCCATGGATTTTAAGATGGGAACAATCTCATTAATAGAAAGGGTAAAAAGCAGTGGAGCCAACACACATCCCTGTCTAATTCCACGCCCAATTTTAAACTTGGTGGTACATTCCCCTAGGATACCGTAACGTACACAAGCACGTAATTTGGTGTACAATCGTGCCAGAAAAAATACGATACCCTCGGGGGCCCCCATTTCAATAAGCTTGGCCCACAGGATGGCGTGATCCACTAGATCAAAGGCACTGCTTAAATCTGCAAAGCAGAGATAAATAGTGCCTGATTTTGCTAGAGTATATTTATCGATAAGCAAGTCTAAGTTAAGACATTGCTCTATCGTGCCTCGACCTTTCCTGAAACCAAATTGACTGTCAGCCAGTATACCATTCTCCTCCACCCATTCTTCTAATCTTACCATGAGGACTCGGCTCATGACTTTTACGGAGGAATCCAGCAAGGAAATCGGGCGATAGTTCTTAGCATCCCCACGATTACCTTTCTTGAATATTGGAACAATTATGGATTGTTCCCATGTCGGAGGTACCTCATTGCAGACTGCAGCATTAAAAATGTTAGTTAAAAGAGGGCCCCATACCTCGGGTACTAATTTATAAACGTCGATTGGGACCCCGTCTGGACCCTGTGCTTTCCCTCCTTTACTAGCCCTGATACTGTCTAAGACCTCTGCAACAGAGATGTTAAGTGGCAGATGGGGCCATCTAACCGCCGTATCCTCCTTGACACTATCGGAGTCAAAGATTTTAGAGAAATGAGAAATCCACTCTTCCCTAAGAACGGCGGTTGTTAGTTCAGGGTTTTTTTCATCTTTAAGAAAAGGGGAATTAATTGTTTTCCAAAACAGGGTACAATCGTTCAGTTCAGCAGCCCGAGCCAGGTTGTCCCACGCGTCCTGCTGGAGCTCCGCTTTCCTGCGTTTTAAGGTTTCCTTGTAACTGCCTCTGAGACTTAAAACCAAGCTCTTGTCTCTGGGTTTAGTTGCTAATGCCTTTTTTAATTCTTTGAGGGCTAATGTACAGGCTTGGTTAAACCATCCCCGCAAGCGACCTTCCTTACGCTTAGCGGTAATGGTAAGTTTAGAGTCAATAATAGAATTAATATAGATAAAACGTTTAATAGAGTTAGCAGTGGCATCACCGTCATCTAAAATCCCTACTATATCTGTCAGACAACTTTTAATAATAGAACCAGACGCAATCTCAGCCTTGTCCCCGTTCCATCTGATTCTCACACCATTGGGGCGGTGGGGTTCGATGTTATGAATACTCCCCGTGTTAGGAGTCCCTTTGTTTTCCCATAACAGGGCCTCAACGGTCAAACAGTTATGGTCACTAATCTGCATATCTACAACTTTGGGTGCCATAATCCAGGGTTCTAGGCTCGAGGAGATACAGATGTAGTCAATCACAGAGGAGGCTCCACGGCCTGTGAAGGTCGGGGTATGTCCTTCACAGCCATTTTTGTCGTTAACCATAATATTCATATTATGTCCATGGAGAAAGAAATTTAATGATTTCCCCATAGTGATTATGTTGAAAGTGTAATGCACCCTCTCCTTGACAGTTTTCCACCCCGCATAAGTTTAGGTCAGAGAGTGGGCAGGTAGCAGCATTGAAATCCCCTGCCATAAACAAATCAAAGACGACATTAGAGGTAGTGATAATATCGTCAAGGGCACTAGATAATGCTTTTACCGCCTGATCCCTGGTGTTGTCGAAAGTATTGTTATAGAAATTAATTAAAAGAATGTTCCTACCATCTGCATAATACAACCACAAGATCTGAGAATGCACCCCCACTTTTACATATTTTTTAACCAACAAAGGAGTTTCAACAGATATCAGAACCAGGAGACCCCCCTTAGCTCTCCCTGACAAAGATCCAATTGCGGGCAGCTGATATGAAACGAATCCGTCATAGCCCTTGAAATCCAGGCACCAAGTTTCCTGGAAACATATAATTTCAAATAAGGCTAAAAATTCTGTACATCCATCCATTTCCTTTTCAAATGTAACAAACAGCAGTCTAACAGCATCATTCATCATCTCTCAACACATCCATACGTGCACTACAGAGGTTGTATACAACAGAGAATCCTTACTGAAGCTCTAAGCAGTACTTGCCCTGTTCTAACCTATCATTAGGTATTTGTGAATAAATTCAATTTATTAAAAAACAAATATATATATATATACTGTTGCAAAATTATATTTATTTATGTTAAAGTTGTGAAATGTATCCCTTTATCTCCCACATTAGTGGAAACACCTTCCACTTTAGTGGAACCATGATATTCTCCTTGGGCATGTCTGATATCTTCATTCTGATACACTGTGCAACAATAAAACTGATACCATACTCTTATCTACTCTCTGGTATTTATGCTGCACCCCTTGATAATGTCATTCAGTGGAATAAACCCACCCTGTATATCTCCTGCAAAGTTATTATTTCACAAAAAACTGTTATATCCCCGTCTGCTACTAAAACAATGCAATTTACCCTTTAGCTAATGGTACCTGAACAGATCTTTGGTGTCCAATGTGGTTCCAGGAAGGCTAATGTGATATGCCTAATATCATTACCATGAATTGAGACTTAATTTGGACCCTAATGTCCCTAGGCACATTATACATTTAAACATCATTAGAGCAAAATGTACATTTATCTGTAGTGTTGTAACCTACAATGGTAGAATCAGGATATTTAATTAATATAAAGTAATTTAAGTTGTTTAAACTACTCTTCAACATTACAAGCTTTCATAGTGTAATGTAGAAATCACATACTGTCACAGTGGCTTAACCTCAGATACAAAATGCTCAAAACTCCCTGCATGGACAGACTTTACACTACTTGTACAGGACTGCAGACACTTATAAAATTATTTCTCTTAATAAAAGCACCTGCTTAGGACCATGCACTTATGTTTTGCTAAGGAACACATGGGCTTTTTCCTCCGTTCTACTTTTCATGATCCAAACTATGCAACATCAGCTCTAATAAGCACGGTCAGCTTATTGACACAGACTAGCTAATAAAGCAATGTAGACTACTCATCCTCTCATTAAAACATCAGACAGGATGGGCAGTAACATAGCATATACATATATATATTCATTTTATTAATGCTAATACTTCTTAAAACAGTATTACTGAATAGCCAATTAAATGTCTCATAGCTATTTCATAGACAGTTTAGACAGGCTCAAAAGAAATTCAGAAAAGGAGAGAGAAACCACTTTTTTTTTTCTTACCCTTAACTTGTACAGGAGCTAACCCTCCTTCGCCCATTTTGAAAGTTGGAAACCTGAAATAGTTTTCACTTCTGTAAACACTAACCCCCTATATGTAGAAACTGGGCATAAACAAACTCTGAGGAAGTAAATAGCATATTTAAGCAGCATTTCCCTTAGCATGAGTGCAAATAGTTCTTCTTTAGAGCAAACTTCTCGTTTTCTCTCCCTGTGCTGCCATCTCCTCTTTAAAAAATTTCAGAGGTCAAAATGTCAAAGACAAACCTTGTTCTTGAGCCCTGTTAGTCTTCTAAATGTGGAACTCGACCTTTTAACCTATTAGCAGCTGCCAGTCCCAAGGCTTTCCGCATGTGGCCATCACTGTTCAAGTAACTGTCGAGAAGCATGGCTGAAAAATATTTCTGCTCCGCGCCAGCACGCTTTTAAGGTAGGATCTTTATTATTGTTTTATTCTTGAGCACCTCGCCCCTCTAGCACCCCAAAAAGTGGCTCAAAACATCTCAGTTTTCAGAATGCCATAATTTTCTCCCAGTATTCTTGTGCATGAAAGCAAAAGATTGCAAAAAGGCTTGCAATGTAATTCAGGTCTCCAGAGCTACTCTTTGCATTTCTTTTGAAAGCCTTTGTATTTGACACTGCAGCCATTAGGCCATATTACATTTTAAGTTTGTCACTAAGAGACTGTAATATTGGTGTTGTTAGATAACTTAATATCCACACTTTTCATGTGGTGCAACAACATAGTTTAACCATTTGGAGATACATTTTAATGTGCACATTAAAAATCTGGATATATACTTTGATATACTTTGCACAGAATAATTTTCAACAGTGCTAAATATTCCAAACCAGTCTAAATCTATTAGCATTTTTTATTTTACAGCAGTTCATCCTCTGCGCAGCCACCCTGAGCAGCCACCAATTAATGTGAATGCCTTTTAATATGTAATATCATGTATCTAAGGATAGTCAAATCTATTCCACATCATTGTCTATTTTTTATATTTGTTATGTCCTAGTTTTGTAGAAACACACAAATTTGTTTCTCCGTGAGGCCTACTTTTTTTTCTATTTATTGCCTTTTTCCATGGCACAGCAATGGTGCAGCAAAAGCACCCACTCAATCTCCGTACTTAGAATTCTACCTCCTACAGAGCGGTAGCTAGCCTACAAATATCTCCAAACACAATAGGATGTAGAGAAAGCACGCAAAGAAACACTTCAATTAACTGCCATAGATATACAATACAACAATGGTATTGATATTGCTATCAAAAAGGAGGGATATTGTGGGGAAAAATATATCTATATGTTTGCATCAGCTAATATTCTCCTCCACACTATCTTGCTCCGTGCTCCTAAACACCCCTTTCTTCACAAATCTATTAAAGCTTGACCCCAGGCCCTGCACTGCCCTTTCTGTCACGTCCTGGGCCAACAGCTGCTGCCAAAATCTTCTTATTCTACTTAAGGTTATTCCAGTGAGGCTATGTATAATGCTCATAGTAACATGAGGATGTATGCTAGTATTTCCCAAAATACTTATATTGGAAAATCAGTTTAACTAGTCTAAATACATTTATAAAAAACTATATTAATAAGCATTGCCAAAGCCAGTTTGTCTGAAATTGGAGGTCTTTTTATTTATTTATTTATTTTCAATGCATGACTTTTTCTAAGCATGGTTTTTCTAAACCCATATCAGTGTTGGAGCTATTGGCATCTCACCATTTTAACAAGCATTGGCAAAAGCAAAAATCGTTTTTGGTCTCAAAAAGTACTCATTGCAACAGGAATTCTGTGCACTGTACAAAACTACTTTGTGGGTCTATATGCTCCTTGTGCAAGAGCAGAATACAGTCACTCACAGTGATGCCAGCTGAGAGAGAGAGTGACAGGCATACTTTTAATATACACAAAAAGTCATGGCTAACGCCAGGCCTAATTAAAAGCCCACTTATTAAACGAAGTCTCAAAAAGTGCATGCATGGTGTTTCTCCTTGCATATATAGGCCAAGAAACAGTACTCGTAGAAATGTGTAGATTTGCTCATGTGAAAATCTAAACGTTTCCAAGTTCACTTTTCCTCCAACCACTTTTTCCTAACACTGGAAGAACTTTTATGTCTGCCACTGTCAAGAGTACATTTCCAACCCCTCTCATTATGAGAATATTTTAGAAGAATTGGTGCAAACTCTTAAACACGCAAGTCACTAGGTTTGCACAGACTCAAAAGGGCATTCCAACCCAACTTTGTACTTGCTTCACTGTCCATATTACTTTACTTCATATTCTTACCTTCATTTAAATTTTTCTCTCCTGACGGTTTTTTAAACAGCTTTCTAGTGCGCTTACCATTATTTTCATCTGAGATCCTGTCTTGTGGTGTCTGCTTTGTACTTACAATGTGTGCTTACCCTGAAAGATAAATTCAAAATATCTCCTGCAAAGGAAAAAGTGTTAGGGCAATTTCTCTCTCTCAAGCACTAATGCACCTAATTTTTTTTTATATAAATCATGAAACATAGATATTCAGTACTGAAGATCAATAACCTATTCAAAGGCAGTGATTCATCCATGACATAACTATGCATATTTCAAAATTATTCACTGTGTTCCGGTGCAACCAGCAAATCATAAGCTCCACTCACTATATTCTGGGAGTGTTTCTTTTTGTGGGTAAAATTAATACCCCCTCCTAGCAGAGCTCTCCTGAAATGGATTTTATAAAACTCCCAAAGAGTCTAGCCATTTGTCAATATTTATTGACATAAAGTAACTTAGTTACTTATCAGTCACCTGCTTCACTACTTCTTATATGTGTAGGTGCACATACATTATTCTCTAACCCAGGCTCTCCTGCAGTGTATCATACCAATTAGTTTATTGATACAGAGAATATTTTAAAAAACATTCTCTACAGTCCCCTGTCTATTTTAAATGCCAGTCAATGTCCCTTTTTATTAATACTATGAGTTAAATACATATTTGAAAGACTGAAAGGTCACTTGCAGCAAGGCAAGTTAGTTATTTAACTTACATCTCACTTATCAACTGGTGACATCACAGTCCTCTAATATGTCCCACTTCTGACACCATTCTGATGGGGAAATACTGGCACCCTCCCAGGAGCATACCAATGAATGAAACTCACCAGACACAGCAGGTTGCTCAGAAACAGAGTAAAGTTTATTTATTGGTACCAAAAGCATGCATCATTGCTAATTAGCAAGGAAGAAGTCAGATCTGCCACCTTAGGGGCTCTCAGACCGCTTCTTCCCAGAGTGACAAGTTTCTAGGTCTCATATGCTGTATGAAGTGCCATTTCAGCTGAACTACAATAAGGCACCAAGCCAAATATGGCTGACATGGATGTGCAATGTCTGCAGCATGCAAAACAGCCAGATATGGGCAGACCAGAAAGGCAGGCTCTGCACTGTGTAACATTTGCATATCATGTAGTCAAGACAAGCAAGGTGACCTGTAAGGGTGTACAGAATAGCTTGCTGAAGCTTGTCCAGCCAAGGTCAGATAGGAAGCCATTTTGAGCTCCAGGCCTCATGTTTATGTGATCTTATATAATCATGAACTCTTTGGAAGTACATGCAAATGAATGTATATGGATATTCATATATATTTTGTAACACCGACGGACAGGTGGGCGGCAGCTTTCTTCGAACAAGGCTTTTCCCTTTCTTACGATCGAGGCGGTTTCCACATCCACATACAAGGGTTATGGATCATTAGCGGCCGTACTTTGGGTTTAAGTTGGTCTCTGTCAGTGAGATTTACTTTACTTTACCCTTTCTAATCTAGCCCACCTATATTTGTAATCGCCCGGGGAGCTATCTTAATACTTTGCAATTTGGGAGTATTTGTCTTGCTTTGAAGTGAACAGCACCCTGTGACTGTTGATATATAGTTACAACGGCGAATGTAATGGAGGCATAAAATCGTTGCTTCTGATATATTTTTGAAAATAAGGATGTTGTGTTTTTAAACGTCATACTAACATAACCTTCAGGGTCTCATTTTTCTATAGGAGACCACTGAATATTTGACTGTTAGAAGTTTCCATCTTCCCTACCTACACCAGAGTGATCTCCAAGAATTGGTAGAAGTTAAGGAATTACGACATACGCACACTGTTTGTCATTATACTATAAAAAAAAATTCCTCCCTATTTTCTTAGAGCGGGGCCTCTTAAAACCTGAGCGAGTGCCAGGCGAGGTGAGGCTTCCTCCCTACAACTTTTTGGGTGAGTTGATTTTTGCAAAATGCTATGTTATTACACGTCTACACATACATTTTTGTATTGTTGTCTTTGTCATCTACTATATTTGCTTCGATGTATTTTCCTTGTGTTACAGGAGAGAAATTTTAACCATGACTTTATACTACCATTCAGTATTCTACTCTCGGTAGGTTCTGATTTATGCATGGTTCCAATTTATTTACTTTTCCACTGTTGCAGTAGTGTTATAATTACGGGTCCTGAAGAAAGCCTTTTCAGGCTGAAACATGTTGACCATATAGTTCCATCTACCGATAGTTGTATTTGTTGTCACACTATCGTCACTCTGATTTTAATCTTGCCGTTATGATGACCCCTCTAATAAAGTCTCACTTTTGGCACCATAACAGGCAATCTTAAGCATCACTTTTTCACAATTTTTTTCACACACTTTTAGAGCACTGCAACCCTTTTCCCTCCAGCATTACCAACATATCCTGTTGGCTTTCTCTCACTGGTGGATCTTATACTAGAACTCCTCACTACACATTCAGTGAGGTATCTAGTTGATACCAGTTCATACAAAAAAAAAACAGATGACGAGATTCCGCCAATGGGTGGGCTGATGGGTATATATATATATATATATTCTTTTTTCTAAACACTTTCTCAACATTCTTATTCTCTCTCATAACACTTTGATTACCTCTCCACACACTACTTTTTGAGTGTTCAGATATGTATAGCTCCATTTAGACCCTTGGCATCCTTTGTGTGTTTTTGCTAGTTAGATTGGGGGATAGGATGCAAGTAGGTCTTTAAAAGTCTTCCCCTTAGACCCTTCTTTACGGTTAGTTTTTTGTGCTGCTTAAAGTGTCCCGGGATGAGTTCATCATATTTCTGTTAATTTTGGGATTAGTAGGAAAGGAATGTGGCACTCTGCTGAAAGCGGACAGTTTTGAAGCAGAGTAGATGTCGCGATCCTCTGAATATAGTGGGTAGACGTCTACCTGCCCATTTTAAGCGCTTGAAAACATGTAAGGTTAGTTGTTAATTTTGTTACCACCATTATCTTTGAATGCTTCAGGAATATATTTTCACACATCACTCATTGTAGCACTTCATTTAGACACCTACCCTAACTGTTTTTCATGCACTATGCAAGAAATGATGCAGTATGTTCATTACCACTCTCCAACCTGGCAGCCTTTACAAAAAGTTGCATTAACTTGAGTTAAGTGTCACTGTTGGCAGCGGAAAGAGCACGGGGACCCCGGTGTGGGAAGTGTGAGAGGGGGCGGTTGAGACGGTGAGGCCTACATACCTGCCAAAAGGCCCTGAGCTGCTGTAAAGACTGCTGCCAGAGGAGCGATTGCTGGGACTGGGCTGCCTGGGGGCAATTTTCCCCCTCCTACACCCTGGTTGTAGTCCACGTGGATTGCTGGCGCTCCTGCTGTAGGGAAGACCGGCGGAGCCACGAGGTGGACCTGCGGTGCGGGCTGGGCCCCCCCCTTCCCTGGCTGAGGGGGTGTGAAGGTTTGCGGTTGTGGCCAGTCGGCGCGCGGTGACCTGCAGGCTGGACAATTGTCGCGGGGCCTCGCCCTTCCCCCCCGCCTTGCTCTTTGGCGGTGCGAGGGCTCGGGTGACCCTGCGGTGGTACCAGAGTGCCCGGTGACCAACGGGAACGGGACCGACTTGGAGCCTGACCTTCGGTGTTAGGGTCTGGGGCTAGTCCTCTCTCAGTGACCATGTACTGACATCACATGACCTGGGAAAGTGGGATAAATGTTGGTCCTACCTTTGTCTCATTGCTTGATATTGCCTTTGTATGGATTCTGGTATCCTGCTCTCCTGGTTGCTGATTGCTGTTGCTGAAAGATTCCTGTTGTCCTGGATTCTTTTTTGCTTTTCTCTCACGGGCTCGTGAGAGACATTCTTGTCCCCTGTTTGGCTGTCCTTCCCTCTCCGTAGTTAGTTAGCTCCTTGTCCCTGGGTTTGCTATTCCCTCCCCACTTCATCGTGTTATTTTTGTCCCAGCGTTTGTATTTGTTACTAGTGTGCGGGGGCTCCCGTTCACTGTGTTCGCTTTTTCTGTTGTGCCCTTGTTTGTAGGTAACCCGAGAAAACGCAACGAGTAAACGAAGCGTTTAGCCTCGTTCCAGCGCGTCTTTTTTAGACGCCTCTTTTCATCGTTGTGAGGCGGAAGTGACGTTTCGTGTCATTCCGCGAAGGGCCGAGTAAACAAACGCTGGGATTCTCGGTGTTCCCGAGTGTCTCATACCAGTCCCTTTATCCTTGCCCTTTATTAATGAAACGAAGGGGGTTTTTTCTGGCATAGGCTACACCCTGTTGTAAGACATTTTTTCCCCTCGTGGCACACATGGTCACAAAACGAAGAACACTGTCAATAAGTACTCCTGATTGGCTATCCGATACAAAAGCCTTTTTTATTCTGGATTGCCCAGTGCCTTCACGAAGCAGAGCCTGCGCTGACCACGGGTAAGAGGGGTTGTGCATGTTGAAGTAGGACATGGCCACTGGAGTTGGGATACAGCAGTGTGGAGCATATATATGAAGGGTATGTCTTTTTTCTGTTTGCCATAGGTGCAGAAGCGTGAAGGAGGGAGCTGTGTCCTATCGTTCTTTAAGGGTGGAAGACTTGGTGTCTCTTCAACATACCACCCTCTTTTCAGGTTCATTGGCGCACTCATAGTTTTTCTCTTGTGAGTGGCCAGTGGGCAGGGGAAGGGGACTGGTGCATGCTACGTTCCTGCAGTGCTCGGGCTGGGCGGAATCCAACAGAATATCAAGCCCACTTACATTAGCACTGCCCGGACTAGCATGGATGAGGATGGGAATACATTAGGTTGGAGTACGGGAGGTCCCTCAATGCAAGACATTATGGGGGCTGTGCATACTTTACAGGCACAGGTCCAGGAGCTACAACAAGAGAATATAGGTCTTAAACAAGAATTGGTGGCTGTTAGGGCCAGAGAGCAGTTGCAACACAGGGGGACGTCTCCTGTTATACAGCCTGCTACCTTTCAGTATGGTGGAGGGGTGGGACAAGGTGCGGTTGGTGGCAGCAATCCCATTGCTGTGACTGTGACATCTCCTGTTGCGGTTCCTTTAGCCCCCCCGGAGAGATTTACTGGGGATAGTGCCAAGTTTGGGATGTTCATGAACCAGTGTCAGCTGCATTTTATGTGTAGACCGAGTGCCTTCCCTGACGACTCTGCTAAAGTCGCCTTCACGATATTCTATTTGGCTGGAAACGCTGCCCAGTGGGCTATTCCTTTGGTGGACAGTGACGATCGTGTGCTGTATAATTATACAGCGTTTAAGGAATTGATGCGGGGTTTGTTTGCCAAGCATGCGTTCATGCAGGCGAGCGATGCAGAACTTATGAAACTACGGCAGGGTAGGCAGGATTTGTTGTCATATATAGCCTCCTTTAATCGGTTGATATCTGAGACTCATTGGCCAACTGAAAAGAGGACGTCCATTTTCTATCAGGGTCTTTGTGAAGAGCTCAAGGACATAGTGTCACAGGTGGTGGATCCACCAGAGGACTGTGCGGCATTCATAGACCTTGTGGTCAAATTGAATCATCGGGTATTAGAACGGCGTGGAGAACGCAGTCGGTTCCAGGCATCCAGGAGTAGTTATGTGAAAGTTGAGACGAAGGTAGTAGGGGGAGAGTAAGACGTCGCCCGAACCCATGGAAATAGGAGGGGTGAGGGGACCTCTGACCCCGGAGGAGAAAAAGAGAAGGAGAGAGAATAATCTGTGTTTGTACTGTGGCCAGGGAGGTCATTTTGCACGGGAATGTTCTGTAAAGCCATCCGGTGCAGGTTTTGGTAAAAAGGTAGCCTGTATACAGGTAGACCGTGGGACGGATGTGGAACGAAACAAACAGTATGAGGTTGTTGGCTCTGTAGACCAAGCCCCAAGACATTTCGTTATCAATGCCCATTTACTGCTTTCAGTACAGAACCATGTCCCTGTATCAGTGTTGCTAGATTCTGGTGCTACCGGAAACTTTATAGATATCTCAATGGCGAGAGAAATTGATGATTCCTTGTCAGCTGAAAGAACAACCTGAGCCTGTGAGGGCTATTGATGGGACTGAGCTGACATCTGGTTGTATTACCCGCCAGACTGCTCCTTTGCGCTTGGTATGTGAGAATGGGCATTCTGAAATGGTGAATTTTGATCTGATCGACGCCCCTTCTTTTGGTTTGGTGTTGGGGGTTCCGTGGCTGCAGAAGCATAACCCCAAGATCGATTGGGTACAGAGATTGGTGACGTTAGATTCAGGGCATTTTCTGAGGAATTGTTACACCGTGGCACGTGAGCAGGTTAACCCTTTGTTCTGTGCCGTGGCTGATGTAGGATCCGTCCCGCCACAGTATTCAGCCTTTAAGGATGTGTTCGATAAAGGATGTGCTCAAGATCTACCACCAAATAGATCTTACGATTGCAGGATCGATTTGGTGCCAGGGGTTTCGCTGCCTTGCAGCCGAGTATATGCACTGTCGGAACCCGAAGAGATTCATTTGAAAGGATACATCGATGAGATGTTACGGTTGGGATTTATTCGTCCCTCCTCCTCCCCTGTGTCATCGGCGATATTTTTCATTCCTAAGAAGGAAGGGACGTTGAGGGCTTGTGTGGATTACAGAATCTTGAACACGGCTACGGTAAAGAACAGGTACCCTCTTCCACTCATCTCCGTGTTATTGGACCAGATCCGCAAAGCAACGGTATTCACCAAACTAGATTTGCGGGGCGCTTACCATCTTATACGGGTCCGACCCGGAGATGAGTGGAAGACGGCATTTAAAACCAAGTATGGCCTGTTTGAGTACACTGTTATGCCGTTTGGCTTATGTAATGCGCCAGCGGCATTTCAGTTTTTTATCAACGAGGTCCTCAGCAAATACCTAGACCGAACAGTTATCGTCTATTTGGACGATATCCTTGTCTTTTCTGAAATCAGGGCAGAGCATACAGAACACGTGTTGCAAGTGTTACAGACATTACAGGAACATCAACTGTACGCCAAGTTGGAGAAGTGTCAGTTTAGTACCCCTGAGGTGGAGTTCTTGGGATTCATCATTTCGGCGGAAGGGATCCGGATGGATCCAAAGAAAATACAGGCCATTGTGACCTGGCCTGTGCCGACCTCAGTGAAGCAGATTCAGGTGCTCCTAGGCTTCGCCAATTTTTATCGGCGGTTTATCTCACATTTCTCCGATATTGTGGCGCCCATGACCCGCCTTTTGAGGAAGGGTATCCCCTTTGATTGGACCAGTGAGACTCAGGAGGCTTTCCGATTATTACTGGAGCAGTTTACCTCGGCACCTGTGTTGGTGCATCCTGATCCTGCCCTGCCGTTTTTTGTTGAAACTGACGCTTCAATGTGTGCCGTGGGTGGGGTATTATCCCAACGTGACGAAGCTACTGGTCATATGCATCCCATCGCCTTTTTCTCTAAGACATTGTTGCCGGCGGAACGTAACTATACTGTGGCTGAACGGGAATTGTTGGCTGTAAAATTGGCTTTTGAGGAGTGGCGCCACTATTTATGGGGCGCTAGGCATGTTATTACCATCTACACTGACCACAAAAATCTAGAATTCTTTCGTTCTGCTAGGGCGTTAACACCTCGACAGATGCGATGGGTTTTATTTTTTAATGAGTATGACTTCATCATTACCTATAGACCTGCGGCTCAGCAGATTAAATCGGATGCTCTTTCTCGGATCCATGGAGATCCCAAGGAAGAAGGTTCCTTGAGTGAAGACAGGGCTATGATTGAAGGAGAAAGGATTATAGGGGCCATGGTTATGGATGACTTCCCTGCATTAGTGAAAGAGCGACTGAACCAGTTGGATCTGGCTCCTTGGTTATCGTTGCCCCAGATTACAGTAAAAGAGGGGTTGTTATATCATGAGAGCAAACTGTTTATTCCCCCTGTGTTGAGGAATGTGGTTTTGGAGGGGTGTCATTCCTCCGCCTTGGTGGTGCATCCGGGGATAAGGAAAACGAAGGACTTGTGCATGAGGTGGTTTTGGTGGGACTCCATGACTAGTGACATTCAGGGATATGTGCGTGCCTGTCCTATATGTGCCATCAGCAAGTCTTCGCACTGTAAGCCCTCTGGGCTCCTACACCCCTTGGAGGTACCTCCTGCCCTTGGCACACCATTAGTATGGATTTTGTGACCGAATTGCCTTTAGTCTCTGGTTATACCGCCATAATGGTGGTGGTGGATTTATTCACCAAAATGGCGCATTTTATTCCGCTTTCCAAAATCCCTACGGCAAGAGAGATGGCTGTGGTTTTTATGTCCTCAGTCGTACGATTACATGGGTTGCCGGCGGTGATCATATCTGACCGGGGAGCACAGTTTGTGTCTCATTTCTGGACTGAACTTTGTTTGGTACTCAAGACGGAGATACGTTTGTCTTCCGCATATCATCCTCAGTCTGATGGTCAGACTGAGCGAACCAATCAGACAATGGAGCAGTATTCGAGATGTCTGGTTTCGTCTTTGTCATGCGATTGGGTGACTGCTCTACCCATTGCGGAGTTTGCTTATAATAACAGTCTGCATTCCGCTCTGGGTATGACCCCCTTCTATTGTTCCCTTGGATACCATCCTAGAGCCGTAGCTATTCAACCTACGGGACGCGTACCAGCCATTGATGATGTGTGTGGGCGATTGAGAGACATCTGGGGTTTGGCCAGGGAAAGCTTAGTTGATGCCAAGGCTGCTATGAAGGTACAGGCGGACAAACATCGGGCCCCGGCTCCCTCATATAAGGTGGGGGATCTAGTGTGGCTGGCGTCTCGTAATCTGAGATTGCAGGGATCACGCAAATTGCAGCCTCGGTTTGTGGGTCCTTTTCCAGCCACTCAGGTTATCAATTCGGTAGCTATGAAGGTTAGGTTACCACAAGACTATGGGGTGCATCCCGTGTTTCACACATCATTACTGAAGCCTTATGTACCCTCGGTTCAGGTGTTGTCCCCTCCTCCGCCGGTGGTGATAGATGGCCAGGAGGAATTCGAGGTGCAGGCTATCCTAAATTCCAAGGGTCGTCTTTTCTATCTGGTGGATTGGAAGGGATACAAACAGGAGGACAGGACTTGGGAGCCAGCTGGGGGGGTGCATGCACCACAGTTGGTTTGAATGTTTCATAGACAACATCCCTTGAAACCCCGTCTGGTGGGGAGGATCATCGGGGGGGGGGTACTGTTAGGGTCTGGGGCTAGTCCTCTCTCAGTGACCATGTACTGACATCACATGACCTGGGACAGTGGGATAAATGTTGGTCCTACCTTTGTCTCATTGCTTGATATTGCCATTGTATGGATTCTGGTATCCTGCTCTCCTGGTTGCTGATTGCTGTTGCTGAAAGATTCCTGTTGTCCTGGATTCTTTTTTTCTTTTCTCTCACGGGCTCGTGAGAGACATTCTTGTCCCCTGTTTGGCTGTCCTTCCCTCTCCGTAGTTAGTTAGCTCCTTGTCCCTGGGTTTGCTATTCCCTCCCCACTTCATCGTGTTATTTTTGTCCCAGCGTTTGTATTTGTTACTAGTGTGCGGGGGCTCCCGTTCACTGTGTTCGCTTTTTCTGTTGTGCCCTTGTTTGTAGGTAACCCGAGAAAACGCAACGAGTAAACGAAGCGTTTAGCCTCGTTCCAGCGCGTCTTTTTTAGACGCCTCTTTTCATCGTTGTGAGGCGGAAGTGACGTTTCGGGTCATTCCGCGAAGGGCCGAGTAAACAAACGCTGGGATTCTCGGTGTTCCCGAGTGTCTCATACCAGTCCCTTTTTCCTTGCCCTTTATTAATGAAACGAAGGGGTTTTTTTCTGGCATAGGCTACACCCTGTTGTAAGACCTTTTTTCCCCTCGTGGCACACATGGTCAAAAACGAAGAACACTGTCAATAAGTACTCCTGATTGGCTATCCGATACAAAAGCCTTTTTTATTCTGGATTGCCCAGTGCCTCACGAAGCAGAGCCTGCACTGACCACGGGTAAGAGGGGTTGTGCATGTTGAAGTAGGACATGGTCACTGGAGTTGGGATACAGCAGTGTGGAGCATATATATGAAGGGTATGTCTTTTTTCTGTTTGCCATAGGTGCAGAAGCGTGAAGGAGGGACCTGTGTCCTATCGTTCTTTAAGGGTGGAAGACTTGGTGTCTCTTCAACATACCACCCTCTTTTCAGGTTCATTGGCGCACTCATAGTTTTTCTCTTGTGAGTGGCCAGTGGGCAGGGGAAGGGGACTGGTGCATGCTACGTTCCTGCAGTGCTCGGGCTGGGCGGAATCCAACATTCGGGTGCCCTGAGGCTAGACCGGCCGGACCCTGGGTTGCTGCGGTCGGGACCACACTACAGCTTGTAGGGCGACAACATCTGGTGCGACCGACCAACAACGAGGGGTGCTCAGGCAAACAAGATAGTACAGTATACAGTCCCGGGCCCTACAGCGGCGGAGCGCCCTGGAATGGATCGGAGGATGGAAGCCCATACAGAAGTGGCGGCCCGAGATAAAGCAGATATCCTGGCGGCGATCCGTGACTCCAGGTTAGCGCTGGAAAATAAGATGGATGGAATGGTCATGGACATCAACCACTTGCGCCTTGACCTTAGAAAGGTGGCGGACAGGGTCACCACCACGGAGGGCGGATATGACTCTGTTACAAACCGAGGTCCGGCAGATGAAGGAAACGATTGCTGCCCTCCAGGATCATACGCCCCGACTGGAGGAGCGGGCCGAGGATGCAGAAGGGCGGTCCCAGAGGAACAATTTCCGCTTTTTAGGTTTCCCGGAGCGCACAGAAGGGCTGGCGGCGGACCTGTTTCTTGAGGATTGGATCGGCAAAGTCTTCCAGAACCTGCGTCTTTCTAAACTATTCGCAATCGAGAGGGCCCATAGGACCCTGGGACTGCCTCCGAAACCGGGGTCTCCACCTAGGGCCATAATAGCCCGGTTCTTCAATTTCAGGGACCGGGACCTGATCCTACAACATATCCGCAGGACCGGCCTACCCAGGTTTGATAACCACGACATACACATCTTCCCGGACTACACTAGGAAGGTGCAGGACCTCTGGAACGACTTTCTACAGGTCAAACGACGAATGCGGACAACTACAGCCTGCTGTTCCCAGCCAGGCTCCGAGTGCAACACGGTGATAGGACACACTTCTTCGACCGCCCGTCAAAAGCGGAGGACTGGATGGACGCGCTGGGCCTGGCGTGCCACGATCACACACAGGGATGGCAAGAACAGTGACGGCGAAGTGCACGGCGGCGGAGCCAACGACGCGATGAGGAGAGTCAACCCCAGGGATAACACACCGTCGCAAAAAGTGGACGCATCACAGTGGGCCCGGATGGCACCCTACAGCCGGAACTGGCGGCGATCCCAACCCAAAACCAATTTTCCCCACTATGCTTGGTGCAGGAAACCCAATCGGACTCAGGGGGAGCAGCCAGTCCAGTAGCTGATCCTGCGCAGGACAATTGACTGGTAATTCGGGTGGTCCAAATGTAACGCAGGGGGTCTTGGACACTGTGAGTATCTTACTACCTTAAGCTTGGGGGATTGCTGCAGCCTGTCGAATTAGAGATCGGGCTGTTCTCCGGAGTAATAGGAGTATCATGATGGGGGGGATGGGGGGGGCTGTAAACCTGTTTATCACAGTGACTGTACTATTGTGTCAATTTCAATTTAAGTGGCCGATTGTAGTGTGCTGCTGTAGCCGGCTAGGCCTCGGCCGGACAGGGCTGCACGGTACCTGTCAGT
Organism: Lissotriton helveticus; assembly: GCF_964261635.1. NCBI lineage: Eukaryota > Metazoa > Chordata > Amphibia > Caudata > Salamandridae > Lissotriton > Lissotriton helveticus. The sequence goes on from NC_136073.1 coordinate 252,305,023, forward strand.
CGGCTGAAGATCCAACTACGAGGGGAAGGGAGTCTTCTGGACTATTAAGTACTCTATTGTTGTGTTTAGCTTGTTAATTCACTAATTCCGAGTTGAAGGGGGGTATTAGGGGGGGTGTCACATTGGGGCGGGGTTCGAGGTCTCCCGACCGGTTTCGGATTGGGAGATGCGGTGCTACCGGCTGTGGGTGGGTGATGTTGAGGTTCCTTGTTTTGGTTTTGGGGGGGGTCCTGCCGGGTCCTTTTATAATTTTGTTTTGAAATGTCTGGGTTGTTTACCTTGTGGGGGGTCATGTGCTCTGGAATGTCCAAATGGTTTACCTATTGAGGGGTCATGTCGCACTGTGGAGGGGTTCCAAAGGCCTTCAGCTGGGGGCTGCAAAGTCGGAAACAGCTATATCATGACAGGGGATGCATGTAAATATAAATTGATAACATGGAATGTTAGAGGGCTCAGTAATAGGATCAAGCGGATCAGGGTGGCCACCTATCTCCGCCGGTATGGTGTCAGCTTTGCTTTCCTCCAGGAAACGCACCTCTGGGGGGACTGCCTTAAATATGTCCAGCGTAGATGGCGTGGACAGTTTTTTGCCACATCTTACTCTGGGTTTGCCAGGGGGGCCCTAATTTGGGTAGCTCCAGGGGTTCCTTTTAAAGCTGTTCGCTCAAAGTTGGACCCAGAGGGCAGGTTCGTTATAGTGGTGGGCACTTTGGATGGCCGTAATGTATGCTTGGTGAATGTGTACGCCCCAAATGTGGACGATGGAGAGTTCTTGGGTCAAGTGTTGGGACAACTAGATATAGACCCTGACATGGAGCTCCTTATAGCAGGGGATTTCAACTGGGATGTATGACGGTACAACGCATACCGTTTCAACGCGTGCCTTTACAACGCATCTTTAACAACGCAAGTCGTTACAACGACTTGCATTGGGGGGCGCGGATAGTGAATAGTATAATTTACTATTCTACTACCAGTCCCCGTGGATAGTAGGGAAGGTGTTGGAATAGTAAATATACTATTCTTTATCCTTTAGCGCCCTCCAGAGCAAGTCGTGGTTACGACTTGCGTTGTAAAGGACGCATCGTAAAAGCACTGCGGGGTAACATCCGCGTTGAAAAGGATGTTCCCCTTTCAACTGTGCACTTGATGGAGATCTAGACCGGAGTCCCCCAAAGTTAGATGCGAAGCCCAAAATGAGAGAAGCGCTGACCCAGATGCTCCTTAGCTATGACCTGGTAGATGTTTGGAGGCATCGTAACTCTGTTAGCCGGGTATACTCGTGCTGCACGCCTGCTGCCAACACTCACAGTAGACTGGATTATTTCTTTCGCCAGAGCATGGTCACCGACCGGGTGGAAGAGATCCACTATTTGGCGCGCTACCTGTCTGATCACTCTCCGCTCCTGCTTACATACTTGGTGGGTGGACCTCGGCCCAAGATTCCGCTCTGGAGACTCAATATAGAGGCTTTTGGTGATCCCACATATAAGGAGGCTATTTTGCAAGGGCTCGAGGCATATCTCGAAGTAAATTGGGGGTCGGCTAGTACAAGGGCGACTGAATGGGACGCCATGAAGGTGGTTATTCGGGGAACTTGCCTGTCCGCGGAAGTAGGGGTCAAACGGGTACTGGAAAGGGAGCTTCGACAACACGAGGACCGTTTGGCAGAACTGGAGAGAGACTTTCCCACAGACAAAGAGCAACGGCCGGAATGGACGGCCACACGACAACACCTAGGGGACACCTGGGCCACCCCTGACAAATTTAATAGGACAGCCAGTAGGAGGAGATGGTACGCAGAGGGCGACAAGGCTGGAAGATTACTGGCGCGTTTGATTCGAGCCGAAACCCAACCCCACCCGATTTTGGTGCTGCAAAACGAAACAGGCCAGGTGGTGTATACCCAGCGGGCGATTAACGAAGTGTTCTGATCCCATCTATGTAAAACGTACTCGGAAGCGCAGCCCTTAGCGGGCGCCGAGGACATGGAACGGTACCTGGAAGGGATACGACTGCCCAGCATCGATGCGGAGAGTCAAGAGGAATTGGGTGGACCACTTCGAGAGGAAGAACTGAGTGCTGCAATAGCCCATCTGCAGACGACTAAGTCCCCGGGGATGGACAGACTCGCGGCCGAACTCTATAAAGCGTTCAAAGGCGTTCTGGTCCCGAAACTCCTTGAAGTGGCAATGGAGGCCTATGATCAGGGCTTGCTCCCGGACTCCATGCGGGCAGCGACAATAGTTATGATCCCCAAGCCGGGGAAGGATCCCCTCCTCCAAGGATCCTATAGACCCATTTCCATGTTGAATGTGGATTTGAGGGGGGCGGAGCTTGCCAGCAGCTAAGATGGCCGCTTAAACCCGAAGCTCCGCCGTGCACCGCTAATTATCCTGAATTATCCTCACTCAGAGCAACTATTTGGGTCTCACACTCCCTTCCCTAACGGCAGACGTTGCTGGGGCTCCGGCGATCCTAAATGTGCGGGGGTCAGACTCCCTGGGGTGCGAACGCGAAGCAGCGTAGATCTACACGCTGAAAGACCTCTAGCCGCGGTCCCCAGCAAAACACTGTCCAGAGCGAGTTGACCAGATGTGCGGCTGAGTGGAGTGCGGTCGCCTCGGAGACCCGAGGGGAATCACACCGGAGCACGGATCCGAACCTTCCCAGCAGGGTCGGAGGGTGAGACGCTGGTGCAGTTCCTCCGTGTGGAAGAATACCCCTCCAACGGCATCCGTGAGGCTCAGTAAGGCAGAAGAGGCGCAGCGTGGCTGGAGGACGCCATTGGAGGCGGCGGTGGCTCCGGTACCGGAGTGGCTGGGGGCCGGAGTGAGGACACGAGTAGAGACCGACAGGAGGGGAGACACGGGGGCGCTGGGAGTGCTACCCCCCCCCGGAGTAGTTAGCGACTGCGTGGCCTGGAAGACATCGGTGAAGGCTGCGTCAGACGAGCGGCACCTCCCGGCGGCGGATCCCACGTGGCGATCAGATCCGCGATAACAGAAGCGGGACCGCGGCGACCAGTGCTTGGCACATGTACACTTGCTGAGTCCCCACTGCCGCGTGCGCGCAACGGTTGTCCATATAGACAGGCGGAGGTGGGGAGTGCTGGACGTAGCCGCTGCTGGGCGGCCGGCTGTTCCCATGGCAGCGAGGCCCTTGTGAAATTCGGAGTTCGACCGCCACGGGGGGACACATAGAGCCGGGCCGGTCTGGACCTTTACTGCTACGTTGGGAACGGCAGGTCTCGAAGAAGCCGCCCAACGCCGGGTTGACGGTGCTATTTGAGGCCCTGCGACTGGGAGTGGTGTAGCAGCCGGATAAGCGGTGGGTCACCCTGACACGGAACGGACTCCCCTGGAGGGGCAGCTACACTCCCCTGGAGGGGCAAGCTACGAGAGCACCTGCAGTCGAGTGACGGACCGGTCACAGCGATGGGCAAAGGAGACAAGACGCAAAGTAAACTACCCTTCACGCAGAGAAGATTGCAGCTACAAAGCCCTCCCGTGGAGCACAGAGAAGTTATGCAGCCGGAGGTGGACCAGGTGGCTGGTTCTGATATCAAGAGCTTGCTGCGCTCCATGGAACAGAGTCTTCAATCCAGCATCTCAGCACTAGGTACCCAAATGGACGCCATGACGTACAGGATGGACCGCATGGCTGAACGCCTAGATAAACATGCTGAGAAACACGACATGGCTGAGAGGAGAATAACGGAAGTCGAAGAGGCGCAGACAGAGTTAGACACGGCGCACAAGAAGGTGGAGTATCTGATGCGGTCCCTCCAAGACAAGGCAGAGGATTTAGAAGCACGCTCACAACGAAGTAACATTCGTATAACAGGCCTGCCGGAGAATACGCAAACTGGCACAATGGAACTATTCGTAGAGAAGCTTCTCACCACCCTCCTGGGGGAGGGGGTGTTCTCGGCAATGTTTGTTGTAGAACGAGCGCATCGTGCTCCGGCCCGCGGCCGCGTCCGGGAGTGCCCCCCCACCCAATCATTGCTAAATTGCTCAACTACCGGGACAGGGACACTGCCCTCAGGCTGGCTAGAGCCAAATCTGCACTCCAATACGAAGGGTCGGCGATATCAATTTACCCGGACTTCACTGCTAAAGTGCAAGAAGCGCGCAAACACTTCATCCCGCATAAGAAGCGACTCAGAGAACTGGGACTGGACTACGCGATGCTGTACCCCGCCAAATTGCGTGTCAATAGACAGGGACACTCGCATATATTCACAGACCCAAAAGAGCTGCAGCAGGCCATGAAGAGATGGTCAAGAGAGCAGAGAAATGGCACTGCGGACACGCCGAAGGATTGTGAAAATAGTCATTTAGACGACCAGGAATGATCAGGAACCCTGAACTATACAATAGACCGGTCTGGGTGCGAAAATCCACGGCTCCCTGAATATTCTGCCAGGCGGAGAGGACATGATTGGCTGCTTGGTCCGCTTTTCCGATGGAAGACTTCTGGCAGATAAGTAGAGACACGAATACAGGGAGGTAACAATAGTCCTACTATATGTCTGGCACCCGCGAAAAAACTGAGGCGGTCTTGTCTGCACAATGTTAATCTAAGTGGTCTACAGGAGGTGAACAGAGACAGTGGAGGAGGGAGGGGGAAAGGGAGACCTTATTGGGTTGAATGCAAAAATGCGAAGTTGCTCTGGACATACCGAAGTCGGTGCATGGCGGGGAGGTGGGGGCCTGACAAAGTACTTTGAGTACATTGAGGGTTATAGGCTGTCAGGCGACCGTGGTCCCCGAGCGCAATGCACTGTTGGAGTTCTAGACACCGAGTTGGATGATTTGTTTTTGGGACAGGGCGGGTTGGATGGAATCTGCAAGGCCAAGTTGGGGGGGGTCTGCTGTGGGAGGGGGGTAGAGGGACTGGGAAGGGTTTGGGTAAGATGTTATACGTTCTGCCTGCTCATGCTGCCTATGCTAGCCTTGCATTGTCTACTGACATTGACCGATTTACCTCACTGCTAAGATGTCTAGTACAAACGGAGTAGCCCCGGTCGGGGAGGCGGAGACACTCAGAGCTCTGACATGGAATGTGAGGGGTCTTAATGATCATCGCAAACTCAGAAAGGCCATGAACTATTTACAGCGACACAATGTGGATTTGGCACTCATACAGGAAACGCACCTCCCGCTCACAAGTAAAATGCTTAATAGTAGAGGTCTGGCGGGCAACATCACGGTAGCAGGGTTCACGACTCATTCCAGGGGAGTATTGACATGGGTGAATCCTAAATCAAAATTAATTTTGTCTTCACTGAGGGCGGACCCGGAGGGCCGATATTTAATATCAAGATGCACGGGGAAGGGATACGATCTCATTGTGGTTAATATGTATGGCCCTAACTACGACTCCCCGGACTTTTATGACACCTTGGCTCAGTGTTGCCGAGCATATTCCACCGCACAAATGATTTGGGGAGGAGACTTGAACCTGGTGCTAGACCCAGAGTTAGATAGGTCTTCAGGCCCACTGCGTAAACCCTCAGCAGCTGCACTGAAAATACAAACGGAGCTCATTAAACTAGACCTAGTGGATGTGTGGAGAAGCAGGCATACAATGCGGGGGGGGGTACACTCATTATTCTGCATAGCACAATATACACACCAGAATTGACTACTGGTTGGCGTCATCCTCAGTTACGAGATGCGTCAAGTCCTGCGCGGTACTAGCGCGCACCCTCTCTGATCACTCACCGCTTCTTATGGTTCTGGAGACGCCAACGAAAAGAATTCCACCCTTCACGTGGCGCTTTCCCCCGTACTCCTTGCTAGATGATCAATTTAGAGGTGAATTAGCTGAAGAGATAGAGAGGTACTTCGACACTAACATAGGGTCGGTTGAGAGCTTCCAAACTGTATGGGAGGCGTTCAAGGTGTACATCCGAGGCATAGCCATGTCAAAACACTCGAGTGTACTCAAGTCTATACGCCAGAGGTTACAACACTTAGAGAAACAACTAGCTGAGTTGGAAAAGCGACAGATGGGCGGCTTCGACGCCAAAGTAATAGAGGACATTAAGTCGCTCGTAGTTGAATACAATGAGGAAGCAGATAGAGAAGTCAGGCACATGGGGAAGTATGCGACCGCCAGGACCTATGGGGAGGGAGAGCGTCCAGGCTCCCTTCTGGCCCGGATGCTGAAAAACACTAGACGCACTCAGGTGATATCGGAGCTGGAGACGGCATCCGGTATGCTCCTTACGGAGGAATCTGAGATAGTTGACGAATTCAGGAAGTATTATTCAGGGCTTTATGCCTCTAGAACTGAGAATGTTGAGGATGAGATAGACGACTATTTGGGTCATATACAGTTGCCCTTTTTAAAGGACTCCGACCGGGAATTCTTGATGCAACCTATACACAGGGATGAGATTGCGGAGGCGCTGGCGGGTATGCGCTCGGACAGTGCCCCGTGGGCAGATGGGCTCACTGTGGGCTTTTATAAAGCATTCAAAGACCAGCTGATTCCTCACTTATCCACACTGTTCGATGACGTCTGTGTTGAGGGCAGAATGCCGCGATCCATGAGGGAAGCACTTATCGTGACTATTCTTAAACCAGGCAAAACCCTGAACGCGTGTGGCTCGTACAGGCCCCTGTCCTTACTGAATGTGGATGCCAAGCTGTACACTAAGGTATTGGCGACACGTCTGGCGTTGCTGGCCCCTGAGTTGGTAGCTCCGGAACGAGCGGGTTTTATTCCCAGCAGGAATCTCACTTACAATATCAGAACCGTATTGGGAACTATGCAACATGTCAGGCAGGACACGAAGGCCATTGCTATCTTCCTTGACATGGAAAAGGCCTTCGACTCAATGGAGTGGCCCTTTATGCTGCGAGTTCTGCGAAGGCTAGGACTGGGCGAGCCGTTCTTGCAAATGATAGGGGCGCTATATTATCACCCTACGGCCAGACTTCGCATAAGCGATTGAGTCTCGGACCCCTTTGTGATTAGCAGGGGCACTAGGCAGGGCTGCCCGCTCTTGCCACTGCTCTACGCGCTGGTGGCTGAACCGCTGGCATGCGCCCTTAGGGAGTATCACAGCCACGAAGGGATACATTTCCCCATGTACAAAATCGTCATCTCGACATACGCGGATGACACATTACTGTATGTCCGAGACCCAGAGACAAACCTACCTTCAGTACTGCGGGAGGTGGTGCGCTATGGTGCGCTTTCCGGTCTCAGGATAAACTGGTCTAAATCTGTGGCATTCCCATTGACCCCAAAGACAACACAATTTGAAATGGATTATCTGCTACAATGGTCGACGGAACCAGTCGGGTATCTCGGTGTTATGATCCATACTGACCCCGAAATTCTGGTACGCGAAAACTATGGGGTCGTGTACAGCAAGCTAGAGGATGAAGTGGAGGCGTGGTGCAAGCTCCCATTGTCCTTGATGGGATGTATTGCAATTATGAAAATGGTGGTTCTACCCAGATTCTTATTTCTATTTAATAACATTCCAATTGTGCTCTCGAAGGCCTTCTTCAAAAACCTGACACAATTACTGACTAAACTAGCTTGGGGGGAAAACAGCCCAGAGTGAAATGGACGACTCTCACTCTCCCATACGAGTTGGGGGGCCTGGGCGCTCCAGACATGGAACGGTACTACAGAGTAGCACAGGCGGCCCACTTGCATACGTGGATTTACGGACATGCGATGATACCACATGTCCATTTGGAACGACTATTTGCGGACCCGACTCCGCTTCCTGCTACGGTCTTTCAGCCGGTAGACCGCAGAATTGGCATTTTGGACTCGATCACCACTACCAACCACGCATGGTATACGCTGCTACAGGCGCAGAACAGAGTGTTACTGTATTCCCCTCTAATGCCTATCGAGTGGGCTTTGTGGCTATCCCCAATGGCTGAGAAGGGAGTGACCCAGGCATTGCGTACGGTGGGCATCCACATGGCAGGAGATTTATTCTCCGAGGGCATAGTGAAAACCTGGGAGTAGGCTGTGCCAGACCCGGATAAGGCCTCACTACTGCTTCGATTTCAATATCATAGAGTTCGCAGCACTTTCCTGGACCTCTTGGGCCCGGAACTGGCGGAACCGCCGGAGGTGCCGGAACTCACATATGTTATCAAAACTCCCTCCACCCATAAATTGGTCTCAAACCTATACAGAATGAACAGAGCGCATGGGGAGCAGCTGCATTCGAAAACAAGGATGGCCTGGCAGAGTGATCTACAGATCACAATAGATGATGGCATGTGGGCATACTGTTGTGCCAGCACCAGAAAACTGTCCCTAAATGGCAGGCACAGACTGATTCATTTCAAATATCTCCAACGTGTGTATTATACCCCGGAGAGGCTGCATAGATACCGCCTTAGACAGACGGCTGAATGCGAGCGATGCCGTGAACCGATTGCAGATTTCATGCACCTATCGTGGTGGTGCCCCGGAATCCGCAAATTTTGGGACGGGATATTCACTGAAATGAGCTCGATTCTAGACATAGAGCTTACTCCCGATCCCGCCCTAGCACTTCTAGGCCACTCCAGGGGCCTGCCGGTCGCGGTGAGGCGACTAACAGATTTGGGCATGCTTATGGCCAGAAGGGTTGTTGCATTGTGTTGGATGAGAGGGCCACTCCCAACCACGAAGAGATGGGCGCATGACATGCTGTACTGCTGTACGCAGTCGGAGTGCTATAGCGAATTACTTCCTCCGATGAGTCGCCCCAAGAACTTCTGGAGCCTATATCAGGAGCACCTGTGAATACAAGACACAGAGCAGGACGTTCAGGTAGAGGAATATGAGGAACAGACACTCTTAGACGAAGCTGAGCTGGGAAGAGGGAATCACGCGACTAATACTGAGTAGGGGGCCTCCATGGGGAGTCAATGGCAAAGGGATGAGCGTAGAATAGAGCAGGCGTTTAATCAGAATGAGAGTTGGGGTGGAAACGGGGTGGGGAGAGGGACTGTTTGGGGTTTGTTTAGATAAGAGACTTCATAGAGTACACATGATTGCACACACTAGCGAGTAGCCCTAGGAGCCAGCGCAGCGCGAAGAAGGTTTTCTTCCTCAATCCGGAATCAAGCGTACAGGCGGTAATAGTGAAGACAGACATTCCTGATTGTGTGTGCATTGCTCCTGTTAATGTGCCGCCAGACCTCCAGGTTGTCGGCTATTTGGCTGTGTATAACAGAACAATAGGGCAATATTGCTGCTATGTTTGCTGCCGCCCCCCGGGTTGTGGCTACAAGCTGTGTGAGACAATATACAGATTAATAAAGCTAAAACAAAAAAAAATTTAAAAAAAGAATGTGGATTTGAAAATTATCAGCCAGGTGTTGGCCTCTAGACTCCTTCCCTATCTTCATCGCCTGGTCAATGACAACCAATCGGGGTTTATTCCGGGCCGAAACACCCTGCGGAATATCCGCCGCTTGGCCCACGTCATGCAAACCTTGGAGGGTCAGGCTGGGCAAAACAGGCTGGTATTTCTGGATATCGAACAAGCGTTCGACTCGATCCGCTGGCCCTACCTCTGGAAGGTGCTTTTAAAACTAGGACTGGGGGAAGGATTTGTACGGTGGGTTCGGCTGCTATATGCTAGACCGGTGGCCAGAGTCCGCACGGGTAGATGCTTCTCGGATGAGATATCTATATCGAGGGGAACTCGTCAGGGGTGCCCTCTTTACCCCCTGCTCTTTGCCCTGGCGATGGAGCCATTGGCCTGCCATCACCGTACGGTGCTTAAGTACCGGGTTATTCGAGTGGGGGCGGTGGAGCATGTGGTGTCCCTGTATGCGGACGATGCTCTGATCTATCTAAGACAGCCGACGCAGTCATTGCCGATCTTGATGGCCGCACTAACACAGTTTACAGCCGCCTCTGGCCTGGCGGTAAACAAAGCAAAATCCCAGTTGTATACGCTTGGAGAGCAGGTAGAATGGGAGGGGGCCCAGCGCCCAGAGATGGGACTCCCGTGGGTGGATGACACACTTCGCTACCTAGGGATCTGGATTGGTGGAAACTCGGCCACTTTCTTCCAACACAACATGGGACGGATAATCCGGGGTCTGAAGGGAATTATCGCCTTCTGGAACACCCTTAAGCTTTCCCTGATGGGGAAGATTGCCCTAATTAAGATGGTGATCCTCCCACCCTGTCTATACACTATGCAGGGGTCCTTCTATGAGATACCGCACCGGGTTTTTCGAGAACTGGATTCTCTCCTAGTCCTTTTATTATGGAATGGGAAGAGATGCAGGGTGAGTCTGGAGGTCCTAAAACGCAGGTGGGGCGCTGTATGTTTGAGGTCTGGAGCTGTATTATTTTGCTTCACAACTGCAATACGCGATCGCGTGGCTGGATACGGACCCCTCTTGGGAACGGTCCTTAATGGAAGGGACTTATGGGAACGGGCAAATGGGAGCACTGCTTTGGCAGGTAGGGGGGCGACGAGATCACACACCCCCACTGGCATGGTTGGCGGCCGCAGTCTGGGATCGGGTGGTGGGACGCCTTATCCATAACAAGCCCTTCGCTCCTGACTTGGATTTATGGCTGTTGCCATCCTTTGCCAGGATTGCACGGGTCATGTCTATAGACAAATGGACAGAGGGAGGGTGCCTAATGCTGGCTGATTTGTACCCAAACGATAAATGTATCGCCTATCAGGAGGCGGTTACCGCTTTTGAGCTTGGTCCAGGGCAATTTCTTCAATACGCTAAAATAGCGGCGACTGCTCGGCAACTTTGGCCCACATTCCCGGTTGCCCCGGCGCACACTCGCACTCTGGTCACAATGCTGCCAATGGCGGGGGGTCGGAAGTTCGTGACTCATCTATATAGGGCCCTGAGAGAGGATAAAAAGTTGCGGCCCTTAGCGATAGAGGGTATATGGCAGCAGGCGTGTCCACAAGAGATCACTCCCCGTGAATGGGAAAAAATACATGAAAGTGTGAGGAAGGTGTCAGTGAGCAACCGATTCAAACAAATCCAATATAATATTATACGTATGACCTACCTCTCCCCCAAGCGTCTCCAGACCATGGACAATACCAGGGATGCCCATTGTCCGAGATGCCGCAGCCCCCTGGCGGACTTTGTGCATATGGTATGGACGTGCCCAGTCCTCCAATCATATTGGGCGTCGATACTGGAGGTCTTGGTGAGAGTGTCGGGATGGGTAATAGATTTGGACCCGCGTCCCTGCCTCCTAGGCTTAATCCCACGGGACCCCAAACAAAGGGTGGTCAGACATTTTTTGATACTAGGCCTGGTTACGGCTCGACGCCGTATTGCAATTCATTGGTTGTCCCCACAGGGTCCGACGCTGCAGAAATGGAAGGCAGATCTGAAGGAATGGGCGCTGGCAGAAGAAGAGCACATAAGGCGCACAAGGAGGGATGGGAAGCTACCTGAGGTCCTACAGGCCTGGGGGGAGCTGGTGGGACTGGATACCCCTTTGACGCAAAATAACTCAGAACTGGTAGACTCGGGACAGGGAGAGGCGCAGCCTCAAGGCGGTGCGACGCATGATGACCCATTATGAGGAACAAATGGCAGAGACCCTATGTTAATGTTTCTAATTTTCCTTTTGAACATAAAATAGGAAAACAGACCACACAGGGGGGGGGGTTTCAGACTCGGCAGCGGAAGGGGGGTATGGACGGGGAGAATTGAGGGAAGGGTGTGGGGTGGGGGCAGGGGGGTGGAGGGAGTTTTCATTGAGTTCAACAAAATTTAAGCGACATGTAACTACACAGTGACTACACAAGGGGCAGATGGGGACTACAATATCCTCGTTACTGTTATGCAACTGACCGATTGCTGGAATTGTTAAGAGGATTTTTCCATGACTAGAGTGATTACAATGTAACTTTGTACCTTGCTGGATTTACTGTATTGGAGATGAAAACTGAAAAACATAATAAATAAAGTTTGAAAAAAAAGAAAAAAGTGTCACTGTTGGCATTAATGCTTCCTTTATAAACCTAGCAGTAATAGTAGACTTGAGGAGAGGGCACGTTTACTGAAATTAGGTCAAGGATCTTTTGCATTTTAAAAGAGACCTTAACATTATCAGTCTTCAAGCTGCAGTGGATGGGTTAGCTGTTGAGCTAATGCACTAAGGGCCCGATGTAGGTAGGATTGATTTACTGATTCTTAATTACCGAATTTTACCGATTCGGTAATTAAGAATCGGTAAATCTGAGGGGTGGGTATGTAGGTATTCCAGATGTGCTGGAATACCAAATCGGAGAAATTCGGTATTTACCGATTCGGTAAATACCGATCGGTAATGCCCATTCATTCCTATGGGCTTTGAAGCCCATAGGAATGAATGGGCATTACCGATTCGGTATTTACCGAATCGGTAAATACCGAATTTCACATGGGTGCAGGGGGTGTCACTTTGATACCCTCTGGCCCCCCCAAAACAGGCTCGGGTGCCATGTGGCAGGCAGACATGCCCCAAGGGCAGGTCTGCCTGTCATATGGCAGAGGTGTGCATGCACACATGTGCATGCACACCGGAATCGGTATTCTACCATCAAATTGGATTTGATGGTAAAATACCAATTTTGTAAGGCTTGTGGGACTCAGAAGAGTCCCACCTACATCTCAAATTTACCGAATCGGTAAAAATACCGATTCGGTATTTTACTGAATCGGTAAATATACCGATCGGTAAATTTACCGATTCTGTAAAATTAAGAGCCCTACATACCATTTCTGAAATACCGGTCGGTAACGGCCGAAAATACCGATTTTCGGCCTTTACCGACCGACCTACATCGGGCCCTAAGCTACTAAGGCACAAGGTATGTGTATAATTTTTAACTGAGAATCACCATTTGTTTTTTGTTTTGGTTTAATAGCTCCAAGCGTTTGTTTTCTTGAGCACTGTGCATTTTTTGCTCATTATGTTGCGGTTCGCCATAGAAAATAACTGGTTTGTGCGCTTCTTCATGGCTTCTGTCACCCCATTACCAGTCCATTTAAGACAAAATACATTGAGGTATATGGATGCTTCACATTTTATTTCATCATGAGTTTCCTAAGAGGATTTGCTTTTCCAGATTTGCATTCATGTGTCTTGAAAAGAAGATGTGGGACTTGATTGAGAGCTCTGGAGTGCTAGTTTCGCACAGTGCCTGTCAATGGGTCCTAGAGGTGTCAAGAATACATGCACCTCCAAACTTTGGCCTCTCCACATACCACAGAGAGTGATGGTGTGAGGCCAATAACACAAGCTCTATCCAGGTGAATAAGCACTATTAGGCAGTTTCTGTGATCTACCAGAAGTAAAACAGAGAGAGGGTTTTGGGTCGGCTCACTTCAACCAGTGCTTTTTGTGGAACTTTCATGGCTTGCCATTTCTTCGATGGACTCTCCATCAAGACCATGGCATGCATATCTAAATTGCAAATCCGACTTAAGAGCCCTCACATGGTGCTGTAAGTGTGAAAATGCACCTTCTTTTCACGTTAAGTAAAAGTTTGGAGTACTATTTGCACTGATATTTATCGCTGCACTCGCAAGCATGGTCGGGTACTTAGCGCACATAGCCTTGGCTGCAGCACGCAGAGACAATACACTGCCACACACAGAGGAAAGAAAATAGAGGGAACATTGGTTATCAGGGTAAGTTCTAAACTGGTTCACCTAGTTTCTACAAAACACAGAACTCAAAGAATCAAGGTTAACCAGTTCCTGTCCAATACCACTCCGATCACATTAGGGGTCCCACAGGGGACCACCCTGTCACCTACTCTTTTTAGCCTGTACACAAAGCCTATTACTGAGATTTCCCAGCCATCCAATACCACATGTATGCAGATGACACCCAACTGTCCATAAAATCTCTTCCCCCGCAGATATACGATCTCTCAACACAACTTTGCAAAAAAATCAAAACTGGCTGACCCGAAATCACCTCAAACTTAAATTACTCAAAACCAAATTCCTCTTAATTGCCACGCCAAAACAATCCCTAGATATCAAAGAATGGATGAAGCATCTGACAGCTTTCAATTGCCATCAACACGTTATAGATTCCACAAGATCACTGGGAATAACCCTAGACCAGAATCTTAACATGCAGGAACACATCGACTCAGGCACCAAAAGAGCAAACCTTCAAATGAACGTTTTAAGAAAAATAAAACCCTTCCTTCCCCTCAACGACTTTAAATCAGCAGTGCAAGCTCTAGTGATCCCCAGGTTAGACTATGGTAGTGCAACCCTATGTAGTCTGTCTAGATCCAGCCTGGCTCTGCTAAGGGCATCCCTTAACTTTGCTGCAAGGCTCATCACTGGATCCCAAAAAAATAACTACATCACTCCCGATCTGAAGGCACTAAACTGGCTCCCATATGTGGCAAGGATACAGCTGAAAATTGCTTGCATGGCCCATAAAGCCCTACACTTCAACACACCGAACTACCTAGCTAATAAACTGGAGCTGTCTTGCGGCTACAGATCCTCTAGAAGCACCAGCACCTTATTGTTGAAGCCTCAGAAATATTGGGGAAAAAACCCTACAACTGAGCTTTCTCCGGAATGGCCCAGAGAATCAGGAACTCCCTGCACCCTGAAATCAGATTGAACCCTTCAACTACATCATTCGAAAAAGAAGTCAAATTGCTTTTGATGAACAAAACTCTACGCTAGAATCCACCGACTCATCTATCTGGGCATTGATGAAGCAGTGTCTTCAACCACGGTTATCACTCTCCAGCTATGTCCTTGTTTATCAACTCACTGACCTTTTCATGATTTACATGAGATATGGTCAGTGTTTATCTTTGTTGGTTGTTCTACCTGTTTCTTCTTGCCTAACCATTTGTAAAGCTCTCTGATACCCTTCTAGGGTCAAGTTCATGCTATGTCAAACTTTATATATAAATAAATAAACATAAGGCTAATACTTACTGATTATTACAAAAGATTCCCAACCCCTTTGGCAACAACATCAGTTAGACAAGCTTGAGTACCTGCTCAATCTCAGCAAGCACAACCACCCACTCTGCAAACACCCATCATTTACCGTCAGCTACTTTCTGAAGGCACATGCCACAATCTAAAGTTATTCCACAAGATGATAGCATGTCTACAGATGGAGAGAGAGGAAGAGGAAGTAATGGAAAGACATGATGTTGCCACTGAATGGGATGGTTTTTTAATTGCTTTTCCATCATCACCAGTGTCACAACCTGTTGATTCCCCACCAGGAAGAAGAGGGTAATAAAAACGAGATATGAACATCCTAATCAAGTATAATACATAGAAATATCCAATATTAAACATTGTAGAGTGTTAAATAACAAGGTAATAGCAATCAAATATGAACATAATGAACAAATGTTTAACATTATACTCATGGCGGTTGAAAAACAAAGGTACTGTCATTATTGCTTAATGCAGTAGAAGATAAATACTTGGTATGTGGAGACCAGAAGGCTTCTTTTCGGAGAAGTTGCTGAGAGGTGGTAACAGAAGCTCTATCAAGCCTATAATGCGAACAAAGAAAATTCCTTCAAGCAGAAAATGTAAATTTAGAAGCATCTTTCCAATTAGAAGTGATAACCTGAAAAGCGATGGCAAATAGCAGATCTACAAAAGAGCACATCCTACGAGCACAAGACCAGTGTGTGGAAATCCTACTCAGAAATATGGAATATATATCAAAAGGAAATATAATAGAGCAAATAGAGGTAATTAAATTAGATATCGTTATCCAGAAAAGAAAAATGTTACGGCAAAGGAAAAAGGAGTGCAAGTATGTGCCAGGGGTATTTATACAAGTCCAGCAGTTAGGGGAGAGGTCAGAACTGAACTTGGAGATAGACAATGGGGTTAAAAACAATTTTTGATAAAAATAATAAAGTGTTTGAGAGGTACCATCATTACAGGAAGTGTGATGTATTCATGTCCAAATCAAGTGGGTATAGGGAGAGTGTGTTGCAAATCAGATTCACATAAAATTTAAATTTTACTCTTGGGGCGGGAGGGAAGAGAGAAATGGAGAAATGTATATATGTGAAATGCCCGAACGGAGAGAGAAGTAGGTAATGGTTCAAATATATGATCAGAGGGGGAGGAGGGTGTTCCAAAGAGAAGGGAGAGTTGCTGACTTAATAGCAATCTTAAAGCATCATATTGAAGAAGATAGGTGACAGGTAAATGGTATTTAGTTTGAACTTCCTGAGAGAATAGAAAAATCATATCCTGTAGTAAGTTTTTAACTTGGATAATACCTTTATTCACCCAAATCCTCCAAAACAAGGTACGATTAGAAAGTTTAATGGACTTGTGGTGCCATAAGGAGGAATCTAGGAATGCTTGCAAAGGAGAAATAGATTTTTTAAGGACCGGATTAAAGGTTGATATAAATTGTGAAATGGTAGGGGACTTAAAAGGACGAGGAGAATGGGTAAAATTAGCTAGCGAGGAAAAGGAAAACGGGTGAACCACAGATTCATCAAGTATATACCATACTGGTACGGAGGGTTCAACAGAGGGAGATAGGTAGGGTAAAACCTGACAGATTAAGAAGGAAGATTGGTATTGATAAAAATTGGGAAAATTAACACCTCCCCTGTCCTTAGGAGCAGATAAGGATATACAAGCTTTCCGGCCATTCCAGAGAAATTTGCTTAACACACCATTAAGAGATTTTTTGGGGGGATAACCAACTGTATTGATTTTTGTAAGAAGCATACGTAAAAGGACAAAAGACCAACAGAAAGTGCAGACCTCAGCGCACATCAGAAACATGGTCTCATTAAGGAGTTGTACATGATCATGATGGACAAAAGAGAAGCAGAGTAACACCCACCACCTCCCACGATTGCCCTAAGAGAGCGTCAATCTTCTATCACTCCCACCCAT
Source organism: Lissotriton helveticus (assembly GCF_964261635.1). Classification (NCBI taxonomy): domain Eukaryota; kingdom Metazoa; phylum Chordata; class Amphibia; order Caudata; family Salamandridae; genus Lissotriton; species Lissotriton helveticus. Next base: position 252,321,936 of record NC_136073.1, read on the forward strand.
TTACCCCCTATTTTGCGATATTTCTTTGGGCATCTCCTGGCCTCGTACAAGGGCTGCTCCTGTGCTGCGCACCAGTTCACCCCCCTGCGCCACTGTGTCATGGTGGGGGCTGTCGAGTTCAGCCAGTTTGCCGCAATGTCCCTCTTAGCCATCATCATGGCTGTATTCAGAAAAAGTTTGTCGGCTCTAGAGCCATCCAGCCCTTCGGTGATTCCCAAGAGCACATTCAATGGGTTAAGAGGCACTTCCCAGCCTAGGACCCCAGTAAGTTCCCCTATCACTGACTCCCAAAAGCGTGTGACTACAGAGCAAAGCCATACCATATGGTAAAAAGCAGCCGGTGGGTGGTTGCAGCGGGGACATGATGCCTCAGGTCTGAGCCCGGCGCGGTGGAGGCACAGCGGTGTAAGATAAGCGGCACCAAGGCTGTGATTGTTTTGGGGGCCATTAACGCATCTCTCCAGTCGTCATCATCTAGGGACCCAAGCCATCCCTCCCATCTGTCTCTGAGCCGGGGTAGTGTGTTGGGGGTGATATTCGTGAGGGAGCGGTAGATACGAGAAATCCCTCTTTCCCCAGGTTGCCAGTCATAATTTGGGCTTTGGGCATACGGACTATATTCAAGCAAAGATGTGCCTTCTGAAATGTGAGAGCGGAGAGCGTGGCGCAACTGCAGCTAGCGGTAAAACTGTGAGGGGTGATGGGAATACAGGTTTTGAAGGTCCTGAAAGGTACGTATATGGTCCCCTTTCCAGACGTCCCTCAACTGCGAAATCCCAATTAGATCTGACCCTCTAAAGCCAGGTAGGCTGGCGATCTCCCGGAGCCATGCGCCCTGCCATAGTGGGGTATATTGAGTCAATTTGCCACTATTAAGAGTGTTAAAGAATTTTAAGGGGAGCTTCACTCGTAACATGGACAAATACAAATGAATAACAGGGAGCATCATAATTTTGGAGGTGTCCAAACTGCTCCACCATGACAAAAATAGGGGAGACCATTTCTCTGCCATACCAGATATTCTTAGTATGACATTCTCCAAATTAAGCTGAACCGTTCGAGCAATAGAAGAGTCGTATTTTACTCCCAAACATGTAATGTAATTAGAGTTCCATTTAAAATCCGTCCCTTCGAACATACTTCTTAAACAATATTTATTTGGTGGAAGCACTTCTGATTTAGAGCAGTTTAATTTATAACCGGACAAAGCAGCATAAGAGGATAAAAGATCAGTGGAAGCAGGCAAAGAGACATAAGGATCGGAGAGATATAGTAGAATATCATCTGCGTAGGCAGTGAATTTAATTTCAATCAGTGGTGGCTGGTGACATTTGAAAGTGGTGAGGCGTAACATTATTATCGTACTGCACTGACTCAAAAGAAATGGGGCTTAAGCTTACCAAAGTGATACCCCTGGCAACATGGCAGTTGAAATATGTGAAGGTAAAGTGATAACGGCCTGTAAGAACTTCTACCAAGCCAAAAGCCCTTTACCCATCGATTATACAGCAATTATACATTTACAGCCCCTTTAGACATCTCAACTGACACATTCTAAGAATTAAAATCAATATTCTTCCACTGCCGCCTACGAGTCACCTAGAAGGCCAAAGGACGCCCGCAGTGCTTCTGTGCAGGCGGTGGGAAAGAAGCCGCCATTGTAGGACAAACCTGTAAATGTGGGGCGGTTGGCACCATACTACCCCCTGTGGACCCTGCTCACTTCGCTCAGAGCCCACCCTGCCTGCTCCCCAACTCTCTGCTCATGCACTGCCTTACCATCTCCAAGCCCATTATGCTCTCACGTTGTGCCCTCTGCATCCTGCCCTGAAGTTTACACTCTACCCCGCCTTTTACCCTCAGTACTGCCTTCAAACTTTGCACTCACGCTGGTCCTTCTGCACGAACACTGCCCCTTTGAACACGGGTCACTCGGCTGCTACACTGCTCTCCACTTCTCTGCTCCCTGCCCCATTAGCTCACACACTCTCCCTACAAATGTAGGGCCCCTTCGCCGAAATACTCCTGCCGCCCAAGGCCCATTGAATTTGGTGCCTATGGAAACAGATCTCAGTAGCAGGAACATTTACCTACTGGGTTGTCTTACAGCATGGTTGCAACATCACACCAGGCTCGGCACAGAGTACAAAGGTGATTTCCGATTGTTTGCTATAGAGGTAGAACATTCTTTTCTTTAATTGGCAGGTTTATGGTCACAATGCTCCTTTCGGTTTATAATCATTTTACCTTCATTTTAGCAGTCGCGGCCGGCATTACGGGCGGGGAGGTTGGAAATGGGGTCGTGACGACCGGAGTGGATAAGGGGGGAGGCGGGAGGGGTTTAATGGAAACAAATATAAAATAAAGTAAACTTACCGTCCCGTCCCGAGACTCCCGACTCCTGCCGTCCTGGTTTTCGATTCCTGCAGCACTGTGCACGTCATCAGGAAGGCGGCAGGCAGCTCCCCTCCCCTCCACTGCAGCGTTGATTGGTTAGGCCGCTGCCCCACCCGCATCATTTTCTCTCTGTATGCTGCAGCATACAGAGAGAACAGGGAGAGTGGGCGGTGTTGCTCGAGCGCAGGGGGGAGTGACTTGCCCACTGTACTTCATACTGACTGTTTGGGCGGCCTCAGGCTGCCCAAACAGACAGTATTAACAACAGTGGGCAAACCACTCTCCCCTGCCCTCGAGCAACTCCGCCCACCCCCAACCAGGAACTTCTGCTTTCTCACCGTGCGAGAAGGCAGAAACAAATGGTAGTTATTATGGCAATAACTACCATTTGTTTCTGCCTTCTTGCACGGCGAGAAAGCAGGGGGGCGGCGCCCAAACGCCCCCATAGAGGAGCCGCCACTGATTTCAATAGACTTGTGTGTAAAACCGCGAAATACAGAAGAGTGTCTTAGAGAATGAAGGAAAGGTGCAAGAGATAAAATAAAGAGCAAAAGTGAAAGGGGGCAGCCTTGACGGGTGCCTCGTTGAAGGGTTAAGTAAGAAGATTGGAACCCATTAACAAAAAGTGAGGTAGTAGGAGAGGAATACAGCAGGTTGATAAAAGATAGAATGACGGACCAAAATCATGCCACTTCTGTGCGCGCATCATAAAAAGCCAATGAATGCGCTCAAAAGCTTTCTCCACATCCAAGGTGATGGTAGCAACAGGGGAGGAACTCTTTTTTTTAAGTTCAGAAAAATCTTATTAAAAGAATTGTAAACAAAGGAAGCACAATAGGTCAGTGAAGATGATACAGAAGCTTAGATACTGATACAAGTGAAATATGCAATAATGGCAAAAACAACAATAGTCATAATGTCGGTTAAAAGTTATAAAGAAAAGGGGAAAGGGGAGGGCAGGGGGGAACATAGGTATCACAACTGAAATTGGGCAGTAGTTATAAGCATGGCTAATGAATTATAAAATGGAGAACAATATGCCATCAAGAATTAAAACAGTACTATGAGATATATAATTTGAAACATGCGCGAGAATATTAGAAGTAAAAAGCATATGGAACAAACAAGAGGAAATCATGGTGGTTTAGGAACTTCCTGCTGCAGAGGAGAGAGAGGCATAGAACGTCTGGCACTATCATCAAAGAAAAACGTAACTGGCTCCCACAATGCCTTTCTTTTTGCAGCCAAAGTCAATGGATAAACAAAAGTCGTGTCTAGTCTGTGATTATAACAAACAGCATACCACCAAGCCTGATATGATAATTTGGTGAAGTCTTTCCAATTTTTGGTGATTTGTTGGAAAGCTACTGCTAGCAGTAAATCGATTATCTTCGTGCGAGATGTGCAATGACTCCAAATCGGAGAAGCACTTCCCAAGAAAATGTGTGAGGCAGAGAAAGGATGAGTGGAAAAGAAAGTCCTGTTTATCTGGGACCATACCTGCATTCAAACAGCATATGGACAAGGCCTGCATGAGGTGACGAACATGACCAACATAAATCTGTGGAGTCTGGAAACTGTTTGCTGAGAGTGAGTGGTGTAAGTAATAGACGGTTGTAAATAAAAAATAATGTCTGAGTCGTATTTGCAGCTCTAGATGATTTGCGCACCTTCTGCCAAACATTATTCCAAGTTTCAATGGACCAGGAAGTATGTAGATCCTCTTCCCACTGCTCCTCCGTTTTAGTTTTAATACGGGAAGGGGATGGGGTTAAAAGAGAAGCATAGATTTTTGAAGCTGTGACTCCTTTAAGGAGTAGGGAATATAGAAGAGGTTTGTTAGAAGGCTCCAGATAAACTGGAGAGGGAGAAGTAAAGAATGCATTGTAAGCGTCTTGAAGCGCATTGGTTAACAAAGCATATTTAGTACGGAAAGATGAAGGAAGATGGAATAGAGAGACCGCTGACTGGAAAGAAAGGAGTTGACCGTGATGATATAATTGATGAACCCATATAAGACCTCGAGATCTCCATGTCTTCCAAAAGAAGGGTTTGTTATTAATGAGGATAGACGAATTATGCCAGATAGGTTGCTCAAAAAAGGATGGGATAGGTAAACTTGGGAGAATTTTGGACGTATATTTTAGAATGGGGGTAGAGAGAAATTGTGGTTTACGGGAAAACATAAGATATTCTTTAAATGAGAAGGGGAAAATGAAGGAGCTCTCCAGATCTAACCAAAGAGGGGACGAGGAGGGAGAGTCCAATAGCCATTTGGACACTTGATGTAATAGGAAAGATTTGTGGTAAAAAGAAAAATTAGGGAACTTCACCCCACCTTCCGACTTGGGGCGCATCAGTTTGAGCAGAGACATACGGGGCTTTTTATGTCCCCACAAAAAGGTAGAAAGAATAGAGTTCATTTTCTTAAAATATTTTAAAGGGATAGAAAATGGGATATTGGAAATGGTAAAGAGGATAATAGGAGAGAGCATCATCTTAATGGTATCTAATCTTCCCCACCAGGACAGATAGAGAGGATGCCATTTGGATGTAAGGGTATTTAATTTGTGAATACAGTCGTCCAAACAACGAGCAACTGTACCTGCGAGAGAAGCTGTAAAATGAAGGACTAAGTACTTAATAGACTCAGTATTCCACGTAAATCCCGAAGCCGTGAAATCGTTTTTAAGAGTATATTTTGTAAGGGGTAAAATCTCGCATTTGTCCCTATTTAATTTGTATCCGGAGACACGAGCAAAGGAATCCACCTCATTTAAAAATGCAGGAATTGAAGTACTGGGTTGAGTTAAGAACAGCAGGACATCATCAGCATATGCGGCCATTTTAATGTTAGATTGCACAGAGGTAAAACCATGAATGTCATTATTCTGGCAAATTCGTAGTAAGAAAGGTTCTAGGGCAAGATTAAACAAGAAGGGAGAAAGAGGACAGCCTTGTCTGACTCCTCTAGTAAGGGAGAAGTAAGAGGATAAGCCACCATTTGCCGATATGGCCGCCCTTGGATGAGAGTATAAAAGTGAAATTAATGTAGATATTTTTGGGGAGGAACTCTTAGAAGCAAGATGTATGATATATAAAAAAGTTCTAGAATTGTCTGCTAGCATTCTGCCTTTGACAAACCCAGTTTGTTCATATCCAATCAAATCAGGGATAACCTGATTAATACGGAGGGCCAGCAACTTAGCAAAATTCTTGCAATCCAAGTTGATTAAAGAGATAGGACGGTAATTAGCACAGGAAGAGGGATCTTTATCACGGTTGGATTACGGTAACGCACTGTACCTGGGCGCACCTCGGAAAGTTACCACTAAATTACAAGTAGTTCAAAACGCCGCCGCCAGAATTTTGACCAACACCAAGAGTCGCTGTTCGGCCAAACCAGCCGTTCGAGCGCTGCATTGGCTACCTGTCATGGAAAGAGTGCAGTTTAAGGCGCTCTGCCTTACGCACAAAATTCTTAACGGAAAAGCCCCCCCATACTTAAAGATCTGGTTACTCCCCATACCACCTCCAGACCCCTTCGATCATCCAATGCCCACCTTACTAGACCACCCAAGATCAATAGAGCACAATCAGGGGGTCGACGCTTTTCGTACAACGCGTCCAAGCTGTGCAATTCCCTCCCCTCTGATCTCCGTGCACAACCCAACCTTCTGACATTTCGAAAATCCCTAAAGACATGGCTGTTCCCGTGAGATTCCCTCCCTCTTCTTTCTATCTGTACTTGTTCAGCGCTGGGACGCTCACGGGCAGCTATGCGCTTTAGAAATCCGGTAACATTAACATTAACATCTTTCTTTGGAATTAAACAGATCATGGCTTCAAGAAATGAGTCACGAGCTTCCTTATACGAGATAAAATGTTGAAAAAGAGAGAGAAGGTAAGGGACTAGAATTCAGTGGTAACCCCATCAGGGCCAGGGGCCTTATCTTTAGGTAACTGAGCTAGGGCTGACTTAAGTTCAGAAACGGACAAATCTTTCTCTAGTAAAGAGCAATCCAGAGAAGAAGAGGGCGAGGTGGTAATGATTAAAAGAATGACTCAAATTCAGTGTCAGAAGGAGAAGATTCGGGGGTATACAGGGTCTTATAAAAATCCGTAAAACAATTTAATATCTCCTTGTCTTTAAAATGATTAACGCCTTTATCATCAATAATAGAAATTATTTTGGATCTTTAGACTTGACCTTCAAATAGTTAGCAAGCAGTTTGCCAGCTCTATTACGGCCACCATAAAATGTAGAATTAATTTTAAGTAACACCCCAGAGGCTACTTCCGTCGATTTCCTGTTAAAATTCTATTTAGCTTGGACTAATTTCCTGAAAGTATCATCATTCTTAGAAGAAAATAGGAATGCTCAAGCTGCTTAATGAAGGATAGTAAGGAAGCTGATTCCTTTAAAAGGTTTTTTTTTTACGGCAATGTAGTCAGTGATGAAACCTCTGGCAGTAACCTTGAAAGCTTTCCCAGATGCTGTGGAAGGGGATATCAGGATTGGCATTAATAAGGACAAATTCTGACAAGAAATCTTTAAAGTGCCCAATAAAAGTGGAGTCTTTGAGTAAGTAGTTATTGAATCGCTATCTGCGGGCTCATAAGGGAGAGCCTAATGAATAAAAACTGGGGTATGATCAGAAATAAATATGGACCCAATTTCATCGTGAATTAAATAAGATGAGGACTTAAGAAAATGTAATCAATTCTAGACGTAGAATTGTGAGTGGGAGAATAGAAAATAAATTCTAAACTTTGCGGATTATATATTCTCCAGACATCTACCAAACCTCTGGAATGAATAGTGTTGGTAAACGTTTTTTGCTTTTTATTGGGAATGTATTTTGCAGTAGATTTCCTGTCAATGAAGGCATCATGACCTGATTGCAATCACCACCCGCCAGGAGGTTAGAACCATGACAGGATTGAAGAGTGTGGGACATGGACAGCCAAACCTGTGAGTCAACCCCGCTGGAACAATAAATGTTAAGAAGAGAAATAGGGGAACCCTTAAAAGTGAGATGTAAAAGAAGCCATCTGCCATTAGCATCCTTCTCTTCCTTCTCTATAATCAGAGAGAGAGATTTATGAAATAGTGTCACCACACCATTCTTTCTGTCTTTAGCTGGGGAGCAATAAACGTGACCGAACCATTGTTTTTTAAGAGAGTTAATATCCTTTTCAGTAAGGTGAGTCTCTTAAAGCATCGCAATTTTGCAGTGCAATCTGGATAGATGGGTAAGTACCCTTTGTTTCTTGACAGGGTTAAGCAGACCCTTCACATTCCGGGATATTATGCGAACATTATCAGTCATAATCGTGGAGGGAAAACATTAAGTAACACCATGAGTATTGTAAAATTGATAAAACAGAATATTGAACAATTGGAAATTTTGGAACCAAGAAGTAGGATATTCTGCAATAAATCAAATGAAAAAAGGGAACAGTAAAACAGCAAAGAACAGGAGAAAAGAAAAAAGATATGGAAATTATCAGAGATTAAATATTTGAGGAATTCAGAAAATAAAGAGAAAAACAGAAAAAAGAAAGGAAAGAAGAGGAGAGTAGAAGAAAAAAACAAAAAAAAGAGAGAAGTGATAGAGAAATAAAGGTTGACAAGAAGTCGGAAGACTCCAGTCAAAATAACCAGAATATGTTGCCAGATTGAAAAGATTAGTGTTGTTGTAATACTTTATTCGAAAAAAAATCATAAAAGTACAGACATTCGAACATACACAAATACATAAACAGTATTACAAGTATTATAAATCCCATTACATTGGGATAACATTTACTTAAAACAGATAATAAATGAAATGGAACATATATGAACGGAATTTTCCTTAATAAAACTAATCAAGCATTGGGTAGCAATTTAGACCTAGTATACCAAGCACTTGCCAAGTATTTAGCGACCCCACAAACAATATACATAGAAATTGTATTTGTTGAAATAATGCGCAAAGCTGTTCTGTAGTCCCTAACTCCTAGCTCTCTACAAACTGGCTTCAGCCATTTTGCTCTAGCCTGCTTGTAAGCAATACATGCAAACAAAAAATGGCTAAGGGATTCTTTGGGACATGAACAACCTGGGGATTTTAGGTCAGATTCCCTCCTGTCCTTCCACCCACCCTTCCAAGAACGTGTTAAGAGGAAGGGTGCCATATCTTAATTTCAGGAACAAAGTTCTATCACGGGGAGTCTGAATAAAGTCCAAAAATGACTCTAACTTCCTGGAGGGCTTGTGTTCAAGGAAGTTATTCGTTAGTGTACCCCAATTTGAGTTAGTTAGTTCCTTTGCCTCAACCCAATCCCAATATAGTTTTTTAACAACTTGTTTCGGGGGGGGGGGGGGGGGTGTTGAGAGCTCCAAGAGTCGCCCAGGCCTATAGATACCACCAGGGTCTTTAATTTGTTCAGCCATTTTATTTTATTGGCTATATTCAATCTAATTAGTTCATCCAGCACTAGAGCATAATTAACTAGTTCGGTGATCCTTCTGAGGCGCACCCAAAATAACAAGGGGCGAATTTGGACTAAATCAGAAATCGATCTTTGGCCCATGTCAAAGAATAATGGTTTCAAAGGGGTCGATTGGGGCAGCGAGACTATGTCTCTCATAAACTTGTTCTCAGCCACAGCCAGTGCTTTGGTGTTCTCCAGGCCCCAAAGTTCAGAACCGTAAACTGCCGATGCTCGAGCTTTCCCCTCATAGACTGCCAAAGCCGGGGCTATAGGTCTACTAATAGAGAGGCGCTGATACTTTAATATCGCCCCAGAAGCCCTTTTAAGATTTAAAACCATTTTAGATATATGGGAATTCCATCTCATTTTATTACAAAGCCTCACTCCGAGGTAATCGAATTCATCCACTACCTAGAGAGGGGTGCCACTCAGGGAGAGATTAGCCTTCCTATGCTTTTTATTAGCGGATAATACCATCAGCTTGGTTTTTAAGGTGTTAATTGTTAACCCTCGATCTTTACAGAAATTACTGAAACGATCGAGTAATTTCTGCAAGCCCATAGGGGTTTTGAACATCAAGAGGGTATCGTCAGCAAAGAGGAGTGTAGGTGTTTTCTCCCCGGCAAGGACGGGGGCATCCGTAGGGTCCTCCCTCAGATGGTCCACCACCCCGTTTATAAAGAAGGAGAACAGAGTCGGAGCCATCACACATCCCTGCCTCACTCCTCTGTTGACCGGTACCCTCCCTGTCAGTTGGCCCTGACTTCCCCAGCGAATCCTTGCATAATTTCCTTCGTGGAGTTTAATAATAAACTGCAGCAGGTAGCCGGGGAAACCCATATCAGATAAGACTGTCCAGAGCTTAGTACGTGGTATAACATCGAATGCTGTTTTCAAGACTATGAAAGCCAGGTATAAGCTACCCTTGGCAATTGTTACTGACTTCCAATAGACTGCACAGAATCGAAAAACCTGGTCCATTGCACCGATATTACGCCTAAACCCTGCCTGGAAATGGGACAGAATGTCTTTATCCAAGAGCCAGGCTTCAGTTCGATTTATGATGACCCTGCCAACTACCTTTTGGATGGTATCTATTAGACTTATTGGTCTGTAGTTGGCAGGGTCCTCTCTATCGCCTTTTTTATATATGGTAATGACCTCTGCACCCTTCCAGGATTCTGGGACCGGGTGACCAAGCTGTATTAAATTCGTTAGACATGCTATGAAATCTGCCCATAATTTAGGATCATGCAGTAACAAATCCCCCGGGAGGCCATCTGGGCCAGCCGCCTTCCCAGGTAATATTTTTGAGATGGCATCCTGTACCTCACGCTGAGAAAATGAATGGTCCTTGGGGTCTGACTTCGTACAGGTCTTACTTTGAAATTCAACGATTAAAAGATTAAGAAAATTGACATGGGAAGGTGGGGAACCATGAATGAAAGACCGACGAGAATCAACAAAATCAGTGATAAACGACAAAGACCAATAAGTAAGTAGAGGAAAAAGAATATAGTAGAATATAGAGCGGCAGCCGTGGATATAAGATAAGTAGAGTAACTCAACGAGAGAAGTGTAATGAGAACAAATATAATAAACATATAAGCACTTAGGAAGGAGGCACACTTACCAATACATGAACTACTATAAACAATAGGAGTAGGAGGGGAGGCACAATGAGGAGAGAACAGCAAGGAGGGGAGTCCGTACTAGATAAGATGTATCTGCAGGGGAAAACCAAACAAATGTTAGGGGATGACATTATATGGGAATTAACATAGAAGAAACAGGCGAATAAAAACTTAAGAGAACATCTGAACCTGTAAATTGAAAATAGTTAAGCAAAATGAGAAACAAAACCATGTTAGAAGAGTCAATAGTCAGGTTTTCCCAAAGTCTATTTCTTCTCCCTTGTGATGAGAAATGAACTGTCTTAAATCTTCAGGGCGGTCAAAAAAACGGGTCCGTTCCTTATAGGTGACTTTATAAAAATAGGGATGAACAAGGCCATATCTGGCATTCATGGAACGGAGAGCAGGGCGAAAGGCAATAAATTCCTTATTACGAGTGGCGGTGGCACGAGCCACACCTTGTAAGAGAAAAACTCTGTGACCGGCCCATAACATCTGCTGCCTCTGTTTTGCTGCAGATAGGACCATAAACAATTCTGTGTATGCCAGTAAAAGAACAATAATCCCTCTGGGACGGCTGACTGACGAGGAGGAGGGGGAGCCCCCGAGTCTAGGATCAATACGATGTGCTCGTTGTAAGTTGGGAAAAGTACCCTCATTAAGGCCAGCTAGCTTAGGAATGTGTAGTTTAGGAAAGGCGATCATCTCCGAGCCCTCCTCTCCTTCAGGAATGCCATAAAGCCTAAGGTTGGTCCGCCTATTGCAATTTTCCAAGTCCTCAGTTTGGTGTTGAAGAAGAACTATTTCTTTAGATATAGCATCCACCTTAGGGATCACATCCTGAGTATCACTAATCCTCTGCTCCACCACCGCAACCCATGACTCTATATTCAACCATTTCTCCTCTAGTTTCGGAAGGGTGGCATTGGTGTCCACTACAAAGGGCTTTAAATGCTTGTGCTCCTCCATGAAATCCTCTAGTGTTATAGCCAGTGGGGATTTTGAGGGAGAACTATGCTTTTCTTTTGGCGCTTAGACGCAGCAGTGGTGGAGTCTTTATGAATTAAAGACATACTGGCAGAGGCGACTCTTTGGTTGGAGGAAGATGGAGGCTCCATAAACGTAGTTAAAAAGAAAAGACTCCAATGTTGGCAGGTTAGAAGAGTCAATGAAAAGCAACAAAAGAGATCCCAGAGGGAGGCACATATAATGCTTTAATTATTCTCTGTATCACCCTCCTGTGCTGATACTTAAGATACAGGAAATAAGGGTATAGAAAGTCAGCAAATATATCCACAGTACTCCTAATGTCATTTTCAGCATTAATGTTGGCACTGAGAGGAGTAAGGTGCCCAGTATATCATTCCCAGGGAGTGTATAGTTACCACTCCTTTAACAGTGCATCAGAAAAATGGCCAGGTACGTCAAGGCACCCCAAAACACTTTGACACATTTCAAAACGACAACCAATTACTACTGCGGCTTGCAGCAGCCAAAATGGCGGCCACAACGGAATCTTCTGAAGTAATCAAGACGCGGGAGTAGCAGGGCGAAAAACGACAGAAAAATGTAAAAAAAAGTCAGCTACCTGCTCTCCCGCGTCCGTACAGCAAGGTGCGCCTATCCATATCCCCCACATAAAAGCCGTTGCCGCTCCGCAGCGAAACGGGTCTCGGACGGGGTGCGGAGCTTCAGGGACTTGTGGCCATCTTCTTCAACGTCCAAGCATGTCCCCGCTTAGATAATATTGGAACATATTTTTCCACTATATAAGCGATCATAATGAGAGCTGCAGATTCGTTAGCAATTCTTGGTTGCTATTACCGGCAGATGCAGTCAGATATAGGACCATTATTAACCGTCTGCCAAATTAGATTAGAGGCAAAGAAATCCTGCAAGGAGGAGAACGAACTTCATTGGAAGTAATCGATTGTGCTATGGACATTGCATCCACGGGTTTCAGGCAACTAGAAGAAGCAGCCGTTTTATGGAGGCAAGGGTGCCTAAAAACCTCCTCTTTCAGACTTGAGGTATAAAGTAAGTTCCTAGGTCTACCCTTTGATGGTGAAGCTCTTTTCAAAAAGCATGTTAAAGACACTTTACAATCAATAAAAACTGATACTGATACCCTGAAATCTTTAGGTACTCTGCAATGCAGAAGATTGCTCTTTCATGGATCAAGAGGAAGATGGCAATTCTCTTCTAGGGGAAGTTTCTGCCTCAATACTTGCAGAGACAACCTCACCAACAGCTTACACAAGGCAAACTCAGAGAAGTAAACAAGGCCGACAGGGTAAAGACTCAGGAAGATGACAGTGACCAAGTAAAGGCACCAGCTACAAAACAGTCTTCTCTGTCACTGCTCAGATGACAGAATTCACATTACCTACAGAATGGAGATCATCAATAACAACAGATTGTTGGGTTTTAGACCTAATTACCTACGGTCATACATTGGAATTCATTCAAAAACTGCCCAAATTCACCTCAAAAGGCATCTGAAAGGCCTTGCCACCCTTTGAAATTAGAATTCCTAGCCATGTGCAGCAAAGAAGCTATAGAACAAGTCCCTTGCAACCAGAAAGGAAGGGTTTCTACTCCGGTTTGTTCTGATAAGAGAAAAGACAGGGGAATGGAGACCCCCCATTCTAGACTTATAAAACCCAAACAAATAGTTAAGGAAACAGATATTTAGCATGGTTATGATTCAAGACATTCTATGAATTCTAAATCATGGAGATTATATGGCGAAATTAGATCTCCAGAATGCCTATTTCCATATTCCAATTCACCCAAACCATCACAAATTCCTAGGCTCCTTAGTAGCCGGCAGCCATTATCAGTTCAAAGTTCTTCCATTAGGACAAAAATGAGCTCCCCGTATATTCACGGAATGCCTCACTTTAGTAACTGCATTTCTAAGACCGAGAGAACACCCAAGTCTTTCCATACCTTGACGATTGGGTAGTAAAGGCGCCTTCTCACCAGACTGCAAAAAGTCAAACTAGGCATGTCTAAGTCTTGTGAGCAAATTAGTACTTAGTCTGAACCCACAAAAATCAGTCCTTTGGGCATCCTGAAAAATAACATTCTTGGATGCTACCGTAGAAGACCTGATACAAACAACAGTGGTCCTGGACCAATCATTCAAAGAAATCTTGTGTTGAAACATTAATCATTTCATCATTTTTGGAGCTTGCAATAATCAGCTCATTCAAAGAAATCTTGTGTTGAAACATTAATCATTTCATCATTTTTGGAGCTTGCAATAATCAGCTCACGATTGTATTTAAAACAATAGAAATTTTAACAAATATATATGAATTATGATGTGCAACAAACAATATTTATAGTACAAAATATATTTATTCAATATGTAAAAAGGTTCAGAGACCTTAGAGGGTCAGAAAAGGAAAGGACAGTTGTTCCAAAGAACGTGTAAGAAGGTGCTCAATAGTGTAAGTGTTAGATCTGGGGGTCTCTAGTTGGCAGGGGTAGGTACCACTGTCCAAATAGGGACCCTTGCTTCTAGTCAGGACAAGGAGATAACTCTCTGAGATAACCCCTGCTCGCCCTCTAGGTAGCTTGGCCTGAGCAGTCTAGGCTAATCAGAGGCAATGCGTAAAGTATTTGTACCAACACTCACAGTAACACAGTGAAAACACCACAAACTGATTCCACAACAGTTTAGAAAAATAAAGGTATTTATTCTAAAACTACACAAGACCAAAACGATAAAAATCCAACATACACGGTTCAAGAATATGGTTTCAAAGAGTTCTTCAAGTTGCGGTAAAAATAAACCACGGTTGCGTGAAAAGTTCACAGTTGCGTCACGTTTACTCACAGTACCTTTAGTTGCAACAAAGTTCCAAAAGCAGAAGCTGGTGCGGTGGAAAACAAGCGATGCGTTGCTCCTGAGACCCTGGGGAGGCGATGCGACAGCCCCGCTGCAGCAGCGGGCGTGTTGCGACGAATCCGGTCTGTATGGGGAGGAAGGCCACTTGTATGGATTCCGGTGCGTAGGTTCCGTAGGAAGTCTGTTCTCGCAAAGGCACGATGCGACGATCTCGTAGGTGCTGCGACGATCTCCGGGGCGACGATGCGCGGTCCAGCGGTGATCCTTTCTCTCGCAGCTCCTCGATGCGATGATTCTGCGACGACACTCGCAGCGACGTGATGCTGTCCGCAAGCAAGCGGTGCGGCGTTCTCACCCAGCGACGACAGGCTCTGCGACGATACTCGCAGCGATGTTCGATTCTCCCGCACCGGTCTGGTGCGTCCCGCAAACGGAGGATGCGACGTCTCTGGCAGCGGCGTCAGGCGCTGCGACGATCTCGACCTCCGTAGCGGCGGGAAACTTCTCGCACTGTCGGGGATGCGCTCCGCAAGCGAGCGATGCGACACTTTTCAATTTCAAAAGTCTCTCAAGCTTTAGTCTCAAGCTTCCCAGCACAGGTCCAACCTCCAGAGGCCCCACAACTGGATCAAGCACTCTAGGAGGGACAGAACTCACTCAGCAGAGTTCAGGGAAGCTGGGGGTGAAGTCCTTTTGTTCCTGGGACTTCAAAACAGGGAGCCAGCTCTTCTCAGGCCCTTGGAGATTCCTTTCAAGACAGGGGACACAGCTCACAGCAAAGTCCTTCCCCTCTCCTTGGCAGCAAAGCAACAGCAGGTCAGTCCAGCAGAGCAACAGCAAGACAATCTTCCTTCTTCAGAGTCAGCTTTCTCCTTGGCAGAGGTTCCTTCTTGATTTCCAGGATGATCTAATTTTCTGTTGTCAGGGGTCCTGTACTTATACCCCTAAAGTCTTTGTTCTCTTGGTGCATGTGGGCCCTGTGCCCGGTCTGAACCAGTTCTGGGTGGATCCTGAGCACTTTGTTTTGGTGGCTGCATCTTTCCTTTCAGAGTGAGGGGCAGGGTCCTCAGCCGCCCAGCAGGGGGGTGGAGCCAGCATTGTGGAAGGCAGGCACAGCCCTATTCAGCCCAGGTGCTAACTCCTCCCACCACTCAAGTCATTCAGCCTAGTGCTGACTCATCCATCCTGCCGGGGAGTTCCCCAGCCCCTGTCACTCACAAACCAGACAGTCAATACACAAACAGGCCCAGGCACACAGAAGGTTCAGACAAGAGAACAGCAACTTTCTAAAAGTGCTGTTCTCAAACACAGGATTTAAAAACAACCTTTCCTAAAAGATGTGTTATTAAATTCTGAGTTCAGGGATACTAGATACTTATGTCCTATCTTGTTCCTATGGGAAGAAATGCTGTTAACCACTGTAGCCAGCATCCCCCATGTTAATCTATGGAGCAAGATAGCCTTACAATAGTGAAAAACGAAAATGGCTGTAATTCACTACCAGAACATGTTACCTGCACCAGTACATGCTCTACCTTTTACATACACTGCACCCTGCCCAGGGGGGTACCTTGGGCCTTCCATAGGGGTGACTGATGTGCACAAAAAGGGAAGGGTTAGGCCTGGTCAGTGGGGACACTGACCAGGAGGACATGGCAGTTCTAAACTGCCCATAGGCACTGCAGTGGCAGGCCTGAGACACCATTTTAGAGCTACTCATGTAGGTGGCACAATCAGTGCTGCAGGCCCACTAGTAGCATTTGTCATCACCAGCCCTGGCACACCCAGTGCACTTTACTAGGGACTTCATGGTGATACAAATATGCCAAACATGTATATTCAATCAGAATAACAATTTACACAGGGAGCACTTACACTCTGGCACTGGTCAGCAGTGGCAGAGTGTCCAAAGCATCTAAACCAGCAAAAACGAAATCCAGCACAGCATCAAAAATACAGGAGGTAGAGGCAAAAAGATAGGGGAAACCACGCCAAAGATGCCAGGTCTAACACGTGTCCCCTCCAGCTGAAAATGGGGAGAACTACCCACCCTCTTGGGAGTTCTCTTCACTAAGGCGGAAAAACCTGGACAGACCATCAGCGTTGGCGTGTTCCGTACCAGGGCGGTGTTCCACCGTAAAGTCCATTCCCTGTAGGGAGATGGACCACCTCAACAGCTTTGGGTTCTCACCCCTCATATGCATTAACCATCTGAGGGGCCTGTGGTCGGTCTGAACACGGAAGTGAGTCCCAAACAGGTAGGGCCTCAACTTTTTCAGAGCCCAGACCACAGCAAATGCTTCTCTCTCAATCGCACTCCACCTCTGTTCCCTGGGGAGTAGTCTCCTGCTAATGAAGGCTACCGGCTGGTCTCCTCCCTCCTCAGTGATCTGTGAGAGTACTGCTCCCACACCATGCTCTGAAGCGTCTGTCTGAACTACGAACTCACGAGAAAAGTCAGGTGCCTTGAGCACCGGCGCTGTGCACATAGCAGTTTTCAGGGTTTCAAAAGCAGTTTGGCAGGCGTCAGTCCAGTCAACTCTTTTGGGCAACTTCTTGGAAGTGAGTTCTGTCAAAGGGGCGACAATGGTGCCGTAGCCCTTGACAAAACGCCTGTAATACCCGGTGAGTCCTAAAAAGGCTCTCACCTCTGTCTGGGTCTTGGGGGGCTCCCAAGCCAGAATGGTATCAATCTTGGCCTGTAGGGGCGCCACCTGGCCGCTCCCCACCTGGTGTCCCAAATACACCACAGATCCTTGCCCTATCTGGCACTTGCTGGCCTTGATAGTGAGGCCTGCCCTTTGCAGAGCCTTCAACACTTCGCAGAGGTGTTGCAGATGTTCCTCCCACGTGGAGCTGAACACAGCAATGTCATCCAGGTATGCGGCGCTGAATTCCTCCAGCCCGGTCAGTACCTGGTTAACCAGCCTCTGGAATGTGGCAGGGGCATTCTTCAACCCAAAGGGCATGACACGGAACTGGAAGTGCCCCTCTGGCGTTGAAAATGCAGACCTCTCTTTGGCCCCATCAGTTAAGGCAATCTGCCAGTACCCCGAAGTCAAATCAAATGTACTGAGGTAGCGGGCAGCTCCTAACCGATCCACGAGCTCATCAGCTCTGGGGATGGGGTGTGCGTCAGTCTTCGTGACCGCATTGAGCCCACGGTAGTCCACGCAAAACCGGAGTTCTGTGGGGCCACCGGGGGTAGCAGCTTTCTTGGGGACCAAGACCACTGGGCTAGCCCAGGGGCTGCTGGAGGGCTCAATCACCCCTAGCGCCAACATCTTGGAAACCTCTTCCTTGATGCTGGCCCTGACCTTGTCAGCTACCCTGTAAAATTTCTGTTTCACAGGCAGACTATCTCCAGTGTCCACATCATGGACGCACCAGTTGGTGACTCCTGGGGTCAGGGAGAACAGGGAGGAGAACTGACCCAACACTTGGCAACAGTCACTCTGCTGTTCTGGGGTCAGGGTGGGCGAGAGGACCACACCATCCACTGACCCATCTTGCTCCTTAACTGCCAGGAGGTCAGGGAGAGGATCACTGTCCTCTTCCATTCCTGCATCTGTAGCCAGGAGCATGGTTACTTCAGACCTCTTAAAGTGGGGTTTGAGGCGGTTCACGTGCAAGACTCTCAGGGGCTGCCTGGGAGTCTTCATGTCAACCAGGTAGGTTACCTCGCTCTTCCTTTCCACCACCTCATATGGCCCAGTCCACTTGTCTTGGAGCGCACAAGGCTCCACTGGTGCCATCACCCACACTTCCTGCCCAGGTTGAAATTCGACCAGAGTGGTATTCTGGTCATACCATCTCTTCATTTCTTCCTGGCTTGCTTCCAGGTTCGCCTGAGCGAGCTTCCTGAAGCGTTGTGTCTGGTTGCGGATGGCCAGCACATAGCTGAACACATCCTGGGGGGTTTTCCCACGGGACTTTTCCCAACCCTCCTTCACCAGTGAGAGAGGTCCTCTAACAGGGTGGCCATACAGGAGTTCGAAGGGACTGAACCCTAAGGACTTCTGAGGCACCTCCCTGTAGGCAAACAACAGGCATGGTAACAAGACGTCCCACTTACGTCTCATGGGCTCCGCTAGGCCCATAATCATACCTTTCAGGGTCCGGTTGAACCTTTCAACCAACCCATTTCCTTGCGGGTGGTAAGGAGTGGTGAACTTATAAGTTACCCCACACTCCTCCCACAGAGACTTCATATACCTAGAGATGAAGGTGGTACCCCGGTCGGAGACCACCTCTCTGGGGAACCCCACACGGGAAAAGATCCCCATCAATGCACGGCCCACCACGGGTGCTGTGATTGTCCGGAGAGGGACTGCTTCCGGGTACCGAGTGGCATGGTCCACCAAGACCAGGATGAACCTGTTGCCTAAGGCTGTCTTGGGATCCAGGGGCCCTACGATGTCTATGCCCACCCGCTCGAAAGGGGTGCTCACCACTGGGAAGGGCTGAAGGGGGGCCTTCAGCTTCATTCCAGTCTTGCCACTGGCTTGACAGGTTTGGCAAGATCTGCAAAAGGAACCAACGTGCTTTCTCATCTGGGGCCAGTGAAAGTGGGTGACAAGCCGGTTTAGGGTCTTGTCTTGCCCCAGATGTCCTGCAAGAGGCACGTCATGAGCCAGACCCATTAGGAAGTTTCTGAAGCGCTCGGGTACCACCAGCACACGGGCTGCACCGGGCTCAGCAAACTTAGGCTCACTATACAACAAGTCATCTTCCCAGTAGATAAAGTGATCTCTGGCTGCTCCACCTGCTGCCTGGTCTACCGCCTGTTGCCGCAGACCCTCGAGGGAAGGGCATTCTTTCTGCGCCTGGCAGAATTCCTCCCTGGAGGGACCACCTTCTTGCTGCCAATGGGTCAGCTCAGGCAATTCTCCCAGTTCGGCTACCTGTTCCCCTGTAGGTTCCAGGGCATCCCCCTCAGGTTCTGCTCCTTCCTGGACCGTGGGAACGGCTGGGGCTGGTTTCCCGCGCCCTCGGCCTCTTCCTCTCCTGGCAGGTCTCTGGGCCACTGTTTCAGGCTCCAGTTCTGCTGAATCACCCTTACTGGCTGCCATAGCACGCGTGGTCACACAGATCCACGCAGGCAGACCCAACATCTCCAAGTGAGTTCTGTGTTCTACATCCTTCCATGGAGAACTCTCCAGGTCGTTACCTAACAGACAGTCTACAGGCAAGGCATCACTGACAACTACCTCCAAAAGACCAGAGACTCCTCCCCATGCAAAGGGAACTTTCGCCAGCTTGCAGAGGCGCACTGAACTGTCAGCTGCCACTACAGGGCGGAGTACACCAGGGATGATTTGCTCTTCAGACACCCACTGACACCTCACGGATGTCACGCTGGCTCCTGTGTCTCTCAAAGCCTCAACCTCCCTCCCATTGATGGTCACCTTCTGCCCATATTTCTTAGTGTTAGAGGGCAGTAAGGTTTCCTGGGCCATCTCTTGGTCTCCTAGAGAGACAAGGGTCATAACCGCTAACTCCCCCCAATCACTAGAAACCAAATCCCCTCCCAAAGCTACACTAGCTAACGCTGGGGTGGGGGCCCCAGTGGGTGCTTGCTTCTTCTTGGGACATTTTGGAGCTATGTGGCCCACCTCATTGCAGTGATAGCAGGTAGGTGGGCCCCTGTTGTCTTTATTGTCCCGCCTGCCCTTAGAGGGCCATGGCTGCTTAGGTTTGGGGGTTTGGGATTCCTTTCCCTGGGAACTATTTTGGGGCCCTTCTGAGAACTCCTTTTGGTTACCCTTGTCCCCCCCACTCTTCTGCTGGGGACCCTGCCCACCTTTGGCTGTGGTACCCACAATTCCTCTGTGGACCCTGGTACTGGTCCAGCGGTCCGCCTCCTTAGCAAGCTCAATGGGGTCTGTCAGCTTGCTGTCTAAAAGATGCTGGCGCAGCTCTGGAACACAAAGACTACTCAAGTGCTCCCAACTGATTAAATGCAACAACCCCTTAAAATCAGTTACTTTACTGCCCTTCATCCAACCTTCCAGTGCACGCGAGTACAAATTCACACACTCCATCCAAGTCTCAGACTCTTTCTTCTTGGAGTTCCTAAACTGCAGTCTGTACTGCTCTGGGGTAAGGCCATACCTGAGACATAAGGCCTCCTTCATATTGGGGTAGGTCATGGCACCTGCTAATTCTAAGGGCTCTAGAGCACTCCTCCCAGATGCCTCAAAATGTTTCCACAGGCCCGCCCCCCAATGCTGATCAGGCACACCATTCATCTTCAATGCAATTTCATACGAAGTGAACCAGGCATAAATATCCTCACCCCTATGGTAATTCTGTACCAGGTCCTTGGGAATATATACTTTACCCCCATGCACTGGCTGCGCGCTGCCACCATTAGAACTGGCATCCACCTCCTTGGCTTTAAGATCCAGTTCTCTCATGCTCAACTCATGAGCCAAAAGCAATTTCTTCTCTTCTAAGGCGCGGGCACTTTTGCTCTCCTCCGCCGCCTTTTCTCTCTCTTTATCCATTTCAAATTGCTTCATTTGCATTCTCATTTTCATGACTTCCAATTCATATTCTCTTACTCTCTGATTTTCTTGTAACTCTTCTGGGGTGAGGCCCCTACCGGAGTGGTTGCTGCCAGCTCCTGAGCCTACTCTGCCCACTGGCAGATCTTTGATTTGAAAACCATTTTCTACATCCACATCATCTTCTCCCTCTTGTGCCTCCCAATGGGCCATCAAGATTTTCTGCAGCTCCTCCTTTCTGTAGGCGCTTTTTATGGGGCACTCAAACTCAAGGCAGAATTTCCTAAGTTGCTCAACTTTGTATGAATACAAATCTCCAATGGCAAACTCCATCTCTACTTCTGCCTCTTTACTGGGTGCCTTCCCATGCACAGACATGATGTGTTGAAGAGTTACTCAAAAATAGAAAAATCAAAACCAAAAACCAGTAGTATGCGGTGGCGTAGTGGTCTGCACTCACTAGTGATGTACACCAATTACTGTGGGTCAAGTACAAATACAAGTTCAAATCCCACCGCCTGACCACCAATGTTAGATCTGGGGGTCTCTAGTTGGCAGGGGTAGGTACCACTGTCCAAATAGGGACCCTTGCTTCTAGTCAGGACAAGGAGATAACTCTCTGAGATAACCCCTGCTCGCCCTCTAGGTAGCTTGGCCTGAGCAGTCTAGGCTAATCAGAGGCAATGCGTAAAGTATTTGTACCAACACTCACAGTAACACAGTGAAAACACCACAAACTGATTCCACAACAGTTTAGAAAAATAAAGGTATTTATTCTAAAACTACACAAGACCAAAACGATAAAAATCCAACATACACGGTTCAAGAATATGGTTTCAAAGAGTTCTTCAAGTTGCGGTAAAAATAAACCACGGTTGCGTGAAAAGTTCACAGTTGCGTCACGTTTACTCACAGTACCTTTAGTTGCAACAAAGTTCCAAAAGCAGAAGCTGGTGCGGTGGAAAACAAGCGATGCGTTGCTCCTGAGACCCTGGGGAGGCGATGCGACAGCCCCGCTGCAGCAGCGGGCGTGTTGCGACGAATCCGGTCTGTATGGGGAGGAAGGCCACTTGTATGGATTCCGGTGCGTAGGTTCCGTAGGAAGTCTGTTCTCGCAAAGGCACGATGCGACGATCTCGTAGGTGCTGCGACGATCTCCTGGGCGACGATGCGCGGTCCAGCGGTGATCCTTTCTCTCGCAGCTCCTCGATGCGATGATTCTGCGACGACACTCGCAGCGACGTGATGCTGTCCGCAAGCAAGCGGTGCGGCGTTCTCACCCAGCGACGACAGGCTCTGCGACGATACTCGCAGCGATGTTCGATTCTCCCGCACCGGTCTGGTGCGTCCCGCAAACGGAGGATGCGACGTCTCTGGCAGCGGCGTCAGGCGCTGCGACGATCTCGACCTCCGTAGCGGCGGGAAACTTCTCGCACTGTCGGGGATGCGCTCCGCAAGCGAGCGATGCGACACTTTTCAATTTCAAAAGTCTCTCAAGCTTTAGTCTCAAGCTTCCCAGCACAGGTCCAACCTCCAGAGGCCCCACAACTGGATCAAGCACTCTAGGAGGGACAGAACTCACTCAGCAGAGTTCAGGGAAGCTGGGGGTGAAGTCCTTTTGTTCCTGGGACTTCAAAACAGGGAGCCAGCTCTTCTCAGGCCCTTGGAGATTCCTTTCAAGACAGGGGACACAGCTCACAGCAAAGTCCTTCCCCTCTCCTTGGCAGCAAAGCAACAGCAGGTCAGTCCAGCAGAGCAACAGCAAGACAATCTTCCTTCTTCAGAGTCAGCTTTCTCCTTGGCAGAGGTTCCTTCTTGATTTCCAGGATGATCTAATTTTCTGTTGTCAGGGGTCCTGTACTTATACCCCTAAAGTCTTTGTTCTCTTGGTGCATGTGGGCCCTGTGCCCGGTCTGAACCAGTTCTGGGTGGATCCTGAGCACTTTGTTTTGGTGGCTGCATCTTTCCTTTCAGAGTGAGGGGCAGGGTCCTCAGCCGCCCAGCAGGGGGGTGGAGCCAGCATTGTGGAAGGCAGGCACAGCCCTATTCAGCCCAGGTGCTAACTCCTCCCACCACTCAAGTCATTCAGCCTAGTGCTGACTCATCCATCCTGCCGGGGAGTTCCCCAGCCCCTGTCACTCACAAACCAGACAGTCAATACACAAACAGGCCCAGGCACACAGAAGGTTCAGACAAGAGAACAGCAACTTTCTAAAAGTGCTGTTCTCAAACACAGGATTTAAAAACAACCTTTCCTAAAAGATGTGTTATTAAATTCTGAGTTCAGGGATACTAGATACTTATGTCCTATCTTGTTCCTATGGGAAGAAATGCTGTTAACCACTGTAGCCAGCATCCCCCATGTTAATCTATGGAGCAAGATAGCCTTACAATAGTGAAAAACGAAAATGGCTGTAATTCACTACCAGAACATGTTACCTGCACCAGTACATGCTCTACCTTTTACATACACTGCACCCTGCCCAGGGGGGTACCTTGGGCCTTCCATAGGGGTGACTGATGTGCACAAAAAGGGAAGGGTTAGGCCTGGTCAGTGGGGACACTGACCAGGAGGACATGGCAGTTCTAAACTGCCCATAGGCACTGCAGTGGCAGGCCTGAGACACCATTTTAGAGCTACTCATGTAGGTGGCACAATCAGTGCTGCAGGCCCACTAGTAGCATTTGTCATCACCAGCCCTGGCACACCCAGTGCACTTTACTAGGGACTTCATGGTGATACAAATATGCCAAACATGTATATTCAATCAGAATAACAATTTACACAGGGAGCACTTACACTCTGGCACTGGTCAGCAGTGGCAGAGTGTCCAAAGCATCTAAACCAGCAAAAACGAAATCCAGCACAGCATCAAAAATACAGGAGGTAGAGGCAAAAAGATAGGGGAAACCACGCCAAAGATGCCAGGTCTAACAGTAAGGAACTGAAGAAATTCAAAAAGTTTTCAAAAGAGATTCAAGGGCATATTTTTTACAAGGCTATACAGAGAACTGATATCAAATAAACAGTTTATCGTGACCTAGCCAAACACAAAAGTAATCATTTGAATCTATAATTTTCATAAGAGAACAGGGAATGTTCCCTTAGCTGGAACAGGGATGGCAGGGAAAAATAATTGCTCCAGGTGCAAAGGGGGGTATAGCGCCGACATTTCAATCCGACTTAACGGCAAGCGAGGGATACTTAAAACCTCAGCCACGTGGATCTTCCTCAGGCCAAGGGATGGGGTGGGGCGACCCTCATCAATCATTTGGCGCCCAAGGGGTCCAGTAGATATAACATCAATACCCGAAAAAGAAGCGTGAAAAATCCTAATCAAAGTTAAAATCTAGTAATATTTTCAGAGCCTGAATCATCAGCATCGACCACAGTTAGATTGTGTTGTGCTCAAGAATTCCAATGGATGTGGCCTCAATACCCACAAAAGTTGCGCGAGTCTCGTAACTTATAGAAAAATCCTGGCCGCAGCGTAATCAATAAAGTTTGTGGCGCTTCAATCGACTTCTTGACTCCAACGCGGTAGCAGCATGAAAACAATACTAGATTGAACTCTGATTAGAATTTTTCATGCTACTTTTTCTGGTATTGATGTTATATCCACTGGCTCCCTTGTGAGCCACATGATTGATGAGGGTCGCCACACCCCATCCCTTGTCCTGAGGAAGATCCGCGTGGCTGAGGTTTAAGTATCCCTCGCTTGCCGTCAAGTCGGATCGAAACGTCAACACTATCCCCCCTTTTGCACCTGGACCAATTTTTTCCCTACCATCCCCATTCCAGCTAAGGGAAAATTCCCTCTACTATTATGAAGATTATAGATTCAAATGATTCTTTTGTGTTTGGCCAGGTCACGATAAAGTGTTTATTTGATATCAGTGCTATATATAGCCTTGTAAAAAATATGCCTTAGAATCTCTTTTGAAAACCTTTTGGATTTCTTCAACTCCTTACACTATTGAGCACCTTCTTACACCTTGTTTGGAACAACTTTCCCTTCCTTTTCTTTTTTTTTTTAAATTCTTTTTATTGCAGATGCCCAGAGAAAAGAGGGGTCAACTTTGACACAGTTATTCACGGAGCCACACTTGTCCATTCGATATTCATCTCAAGTATCAATCTGCCAATAAAGATGGTGCGAAATCCAGACATGGTCAACCTAACATAGTGGGCATCCGTTTGAGCCATCTGGGCATCCGCTTTTCTCTTATATACCCCCCCCCAGAACAAACAATGCTTTAATGGAAAAATCAGCGTGTTAACATTTTGTTCATAACTCAACAGTACAGTCATGTCAGTGGCCTTATACAGTCCCCTAGGTCCCATCCCTCCCCCCACACCTGGCATCCAGTTGATGCATATAATGTTCGTCTACCCGCAAGTCCTAATACAGGAGGATCCACTCAGTACATGTGTCTCCACCCCATCTCATCTCTCCCCGCCAGCGTGTAATGCATTCATGTGCCACCCTCACCCAGCCCTCCAGCTAGCCCGTGATAGTGTCTCCATTTAGACCAGACCTTTCTGAACTTTCTCGGGCATCCTCTTGATTTATATGTCACCCGCTCTGCTGCCATATAAAGGTCCAACCCTCGTCTCCACTCCTCCACAGTAGGGGCGGTCGCTGCCCCCCAATATTTTGCAATATCCCTTTTTGCCACCACTAAAGCCAAGGCCAGGAACACCAACAGGGGACGGGGGAGATCGACATCATTAGTCATTCCCAGAATAGCTAATATGGGCTCTTGCTCCAGCGGTACAGACAGAACTTCCCTCAGTTCAGTAAAGATGAGGGTCCAATAGGATTGTATCGTGGGACAGGTCCATATTATGTGAAAGAAATCCCCTCCCTCACTGTGGCAACGGAGACACTTATCATCCGCCGTTTTCCCCATTGTGTGTAGTCTCACCTTATCAAAATACGTCCTATGCAACACGTTGTACTGAATAAGGCGGAGCCGGGATTTGATCGCCACCTCCCTTGGATGCATTAGAACCATGTCCCAGTCTATGTCTTCCAGTGTTCCCACCTCCTTCTCCCAGGCGTCCCTGAGTTTCGCCAAATCTCCCAGCATATTGTTGGTAAGTGTTTTATATGTGAGTGAAACTGCCTTGTTAGGCATCTGTTCCTGTAGCAGCCTGCCTTCTAACGGAGCATACTCAGGGAGACCCCCCAAGGATAAATTCTGTGCCCTCCATGCATGGCGCAGCTGAATGTATTTAAAAAGTTGCGAATGATGGAGCCCAAACTCTGTCTTCAAGGTCGCAAAAGGTTTCAGCTCTCCCTTGGCGATTACATCCCCTATCATAGAAATTCCAATATCGTCCCACCGCCGATGAGCTTATGTAGTTCGGGGAGCCACTTGCAATGCCAGAGTGGTGTCTGCCGGGTGGGCTTCCTATCCCAACCTGTGCGTTTTGTGGCCAGTCTCCAAGCCCGGAGTGTGATGCTCGTGGCCGGAAGTAATGACTTCTGTGCCGGTCTACCATATAGATAGGACAACAGATTATGTGGAGACAGTTTGCTACGCTCAAGTGCGTAAGTAGGGTGGTCCACCGGGGCATGAAACCAGTCGTTAATGGGGGTCAAGTGCTCCGCCCAATAGTAGGCTTCGAGGTTTGGGAGCGAGAGGCCTCCACAATATTGGTGTCGTTGGAGGGTGGTCAGTGCAATTCTCGGCTGCTTACCTAGCCATATGAACGCCCGCAGATCAGAATGAATCTTACCGAGCAGGCTATCTGGGATTAAATAGTATTCATTTTGTAGGGCGTATAGATATTTGGGAAGTACTATCATCTTATACATAGCCGCCCTACCCAGGAGTGTCAAAGGGAGTTGTCGCCACCGGTCCATGTCCGATGAGGAGTTCTCGAGTATTCTCTCTACATTTTTGCGTCGCGATAGGTGCCTGTCCCGTGTGATATATACTCCCAGGTATTGGAAACCCTCTGCGGTGACCACCAGCCGGTCTGGAAGAGCCTCCCCACGTGCACCTCCACCGGGGTCAAAAAGGACGGACTTGTGCCAGTTTATGGCATAGCCAGAGTAACTGCCATAGTGTTCCAATTCCCGGAACAGTTCCGGAACCATGACATTTGGGTTTGTGATGTAAAGGAGGACATAGTCCGCATACAGAGATAATTTCTCCTGCGATCCGTCTGAGTCCGCTACCCGGGAGCCAGATATCCTCTGGTTCTGTCTAATCCTGGCCGCCAGTACTTCGATCGTTAAGGTGAAGAGAAGCGGGGATAGAGGACAGCCCTGGCGAGTGCCTCTTTGAATCGGAATTTCGCGAGAAAGCCTCCCGTTCACTCTTACTCTAGGACGTGGGTTAGTATAGAGGAGGCGAACCCAGGTCCGGAAGTTGGGGCCAAAACCGAACTTTTGTAAGGCAGCTTCTAGGAACGGCCAATGCACTGAATCAAAGGCCTTTTCGGCATCTAAGGAGAGGAACCAATGTGGTGATTCCCTGTCCCCAACCTCCTGCAACCAATTATGGGTGCGCCTGAGGTTAAGTTTGGTGGCCCTGTCAGGCAGAAAGCCGGTTTGATCCATATGGATTGAGTCTGGTATTACCGTTCTCAGCCGTCTCACCAGAATCGTGGCAAGGAGGTTCACTTCCGTATTTAGCAGGGAAATGGGTCGATGGGAGGCACAGTCCTCCTGTGGCTTGCCCTCCTTGTGGATAGGGATGATGATCGCCAGGGAGAGGTCAGCGGGTAAACCCCCCTCTTGATACGCTTCAAGAAAAAGATTTCTCAGATGGGGATCCAGGATGTCCGCCGTGCCCTTAAAGAATTCCGGTGGGAAACCATTAGGCCCAGGCGTTTTCCCCGGCTTTAGCCCGGCGATGGCGGTTTTGACCTCCTCCAGGGAGATGTCAGCCTCTAATGTATTTAGCATCTCCGCGTCCAACACGGGCAAATCCACGCGGGCCATATACCGGAGAGAATCCTTCCACGTGCCCAATTGTCTGGCCTTGTAGAAGCGTTCGTAATAGGCCGCAAACGCATTGGCGATGTGAGGGTCTGAGCACACGGTTTTCCCCTCCTCATCTCTGACTTTATCTATCCATCTCGCCGCCCTTTCCCTACGGCTGAGCCAGGCCAGTAGTTTACCCGATTTATCCCCTACGTCATAGAGACGGTGGAGTGTGGCCAAGTTTTGCGTTTTAGCTTCCCGGACACCAGCTCTCTATAATGTCTCTGATTGTCCAGCAGTTTTCGCAAGGTGTCAGTGCTATTTGTGGATAAGTGCTCCTTCTCCAGTGTCAGTATGTCTCACTCCACAGTCCCTACCTCGCCTTGTAACCTTCTCTTCTCCTCCCTCAATCTGCCATTAATTCTGTCTCCCATCACTGGCTTCATAGCTTCCCACAGGGTCACCGTCGAGTCCACCGTCCCTTCATTGTCGGCTAGGTATACCCGGGTGTCCGCTCTAATACCTTTAAGTATCGTCTTATTGGTCAGGTCCCAAGCGGTAAGACGCCACGAGGCCTCTCCTCTGTTCCCAGTCCGGCCCAGCGACAACAGTAGCGGCGAGTGGTCGGAGAGACCTCTTGCCAGATATTCCACCGTGGCGCCCCTAGCTAGTTCCTGTCTGGGCATGAATATGTAGTCTAATCTGGAGAACACCTTGTGCGCAGCCGAGTAAAATGAGTACGTAGCAGCATCCGGGTGCAGCAGCCTCCAGACATCAGTTAGACCTATCGTAGAGACCATCTGGGCAAGGGGGGTATGGTTCTCTCGGGCAATTGGCACTCCTGTTCTATCTAAGCCCTTATCCATTACATCATTAAAATCGCCTCCCACTATTTGTAGGGTGTCATCCACCCGCCACAGCAGCTGTCTGTGTGATGCCTGCAGCTCCAGCATGTCTTTTTTGAGGGAAGTAAGTGAGTCCTCTGCTTCCGAGATCCTGGTCTCCGCCGTGCCCACTCGGTCAGATAAATTCCTGAAGTCCTGGCGCAGTAGGAGGACCTCTGACCCCACCTCCCCTATTTTGGTCTCCAGCGCCGCTCTCGAGTTCTGGATGTCCGTTCTCGATGCCTGTATGGCCTCAAGGAGCATGGCAGTGTCGTTGTGGGTCTCCCGGGCCCCAGTGGCTGTTTCCTTCTGAGCCTTTGTGATTGCATAATTGTCTATAGTTTCTTGCCTGGCCGGCCTCGGGCCGGATTTCTTTTGCCCATGATGTCCCCCAAAGACTCGTCCTCGGGCGTGCCCCTCCGCAGCCGATGTGATGGCGGGGGGAGGGGGGAAGAGAGCAGCAGCACCGGTGCCCCGCAGAGCGACTGAAACGGCAGCACCCAGGGGCCCAGGGAGGGCCTCTCCGATGTAGCGGAGTGCGTAGGGTGAAGGCCCTCACCTCACCCCCGGCCCTCTCCACCTCAGTGCCAGTTCTCGGATTTTAGGACCCACCGTCACCCGCGACCCCCCACAGCGGGATGACCGGGACCAGCTTGGTGTCTCAGGGACCCCTCCGGGGCTCAGCCAGGTCCGCCTCCCAATCCGCTCACCAGAGTCTCCCCCCGCGTGTATCCGCCGGGGGCCGGGGGCCGGGGGCCACCGAACAATCGCCGGTATTTGCAGAGGGGGGGGGCGAGAGGGAAAAGCCCGTCAAGCCCTCCCTTGGTCCTTGGTCCTTGGTCGAGCACGGGCCCGCAGCAGTCGGGCTCAATCCACCCGCCTCAGGAAGCTTGTACTTCGGGTCCCACCGGCCCCGGCAGACCCCGCGGGCGAGGGGGGGCAAGGATGGGCACCCACCGCTCACAGGTCGGACGGCCCGTCACTGGATCCCCAGCGTCTCCGCACCGTCACCGGAGCACCGACAGTTACCGGGGCCACACCTCAGGGGCCGCACTCTCCGGACAGCCCATCCGGGAAACAGGAAGCCAAGGGTCGCGGTCCCAGAATCTCCGGATCTCGTCCGATCCCGCGTCAGCGTCCCTCAATGTCGTCCGGGGGGGGCCAATCTCAGCCGGGGGCAGGAGCGAGTCGCGGAGTCCTGCGCATGCACACGGGGGGAGCCAGCACCACCCGCCACTCTCACCGCCACGCCGATGTCTTAGATTTAGGCCTCGGGAGCCCCGGGCGCCGCCATCTTGTATACGGAGAATACCATCTCTCGGGAGGTATTAGAAAAGCAAAATCCTTCCTCTGCGAGCATGCAGGACGGGTCCGATGCTCTCCTCGGGTGCCCCAGACCTTCCGCCGTCTCCCCCGCCGCAGATTTCAGGCTTGTCAGAGTTACTGGATGCATAAACGACGGATTAGGAGCAGTCTTACAGGGAGCTGCGCCGAGGCACGTCTTACCCGGCCATGCAGTTGGCCACGCCCCCTTTCCCTTCCTTTTCTGACCCTCTAAGGTCTCTGAACCTTTTTTATTATTGAATAAATATATTTTGTACTATGCATATTGTTGTTGCACATCATAATTTATATATATTTGTTACAATTTCTATTGTTTTAAATACAATTGTGAGCTGATTATTGCAAGCTCCAAAAATGATGAAATGATTAAGGTTTAAACACAATATTTCTTTAAATGAGTGGTCCAGGATCACTGTTTTTTGTATTAATCGACACCTAGGTCCAAGGACTAGTTTGGGTTACCCCATTGTTTATAATGGTTACCCTAGAAGACATGGCTTATCCAATGAGGGAAAGGCAAGTCAACTGAATACAATTGGCAAGCACATTATAAAGGAAAAAGTCAGTTTCAGTTCGCCTAGTCAGATACCTATTAGTGGGAATGATGTCTTCATGGATTCCTTTAGTACTATTTCCCTGCCTTCAAATGCAACAATTTCAAGGGGAACCCCAGACAGGCAATGGATCAAAACTCAAGGGTCTTTCAATGATACAATTCACATCACTTCAAAGATGAGAAAAGGACTTTCATAGTGGACACAAGAGACAAACCTATCGACAGGCTTTACTTTCATGCCTCAGGTCCAGCATTTTGTAATTACAGTAGATGCCTCCCTAGAAGGTTGGGGATGAAAAGCTCATGAGGACCCATTTCTTATACAGAAATTAAATTAATCTGCAAGATTTGGAAATTAGCAGTAAATGGGAGTCAACTAAGTTTGCATATCAATCTCCTGGAACTCAAAGCTATAACGCTATGTTTTCAAGCGTTCCTCCGGAGAATAAAAGGGTCTGCAGCCCTCTTATGCACAGACAACACCACAACTATGCATTACATCAACAAACAGGATGGCACCAAGTCTCTAGCACTGTCACAAGAGGTCCAAAAATATGGGAATGGCCTATACAACAGCAGATAACACTCGAAGCAGAACATATACCTGGAGGACACAATGGTATGGCAGACAAATTAAGTAGACTGAGGAACAGTTGCCAAGTCAGCACTGGCTCACATAGCTACTTCTCCTATCAGAAAAACATCACATCCAATTACAACCAATTCCTCATCTACTAATTATGAACCAAGGCCAAATACGTCATTTGGATCAAAAATCCTTATACTTGTCAGCTTATTTCCTGAATACATAAATTTGCACATTTAAAGATCCCGAAGGGATGTAAAGAAATGTTAGCCAGAGTTGATAGTACAAACAGAACTTATAGTTTCAAAAGAAAGCATTTTTGTCTCTGTTGTCATAGGTCAATAATACATCTCATAACGTCTACCCCAAAAGAGTACTACCATACATGTTAAATCGGGCGCAGACATGTCTCGCTCATGCTTCTATTAAAATACATTTGGCGGCCATATCCCGTTTCAGATGATCTTCTATGACATACTGACTTATGGTCTAACAGACTCATCATTGGACTTTTTAGAGTTTATCCTCCAATAAATCATTCTCCTCCTCTCTGGCATTGAATACAGTACTCTCACTGTTATGAAAAGCCCGTTTGAACACACTTATTTTTTTTTTTAAATCTGTTTATTGAGTAACATTTTCCTGTTTTTCAACATATTTTTTTTCTTTAAGTTTACATTTTCTTTCGTTGTTGGTTGTTTGTTCGCCATACAGTACAAACAGTTTGCAATCATACAATACAGTGAATATCATTGTGTCGGGCTATATGACACAACATTACATAAAGTTTAAAGTAGCCCAACTGCAGTACAAAAGAGAGAAATCAGTGTACAGTATGTTTCCAACATGTACCAACTTACACAGAGGTGTGTCCTTTAGCTAGAAAATAGGGTAATACACATTGAGGAATCAAAACATTTATGCTTTGGGCACGTATAATTATTACTGTTGGTCCTTCCACAGGCAGCTCCTAATGCGAGTATTGCTCATTTAAAACAGTACACAGAAATCAGCTTTTCTTTAAACATTGAACCCTAAACCTATTAAATCCTAAATTTTATATAGACATCGACGTCTAGTTACTCCAGTGCAATTGGGGGTGCCTCACACACTTCTACGGGCTGTACGTAGTGGTGGTGTGTCAGCAAGAGAGGAAGGGTCTAGCGGGGGACAGGGGGCAGCATGCTAATGAGTAGCGAACTAAAGAGGGCGGTCCCAGTCCCTCTCAGTGATTATCACACCTGGTCTGTAGACCAGGCGTCAGCCGTCCCTGTTGCTTCTTCTGTGTGGGCACCATGTAAGGCAAGGAGGGTAGTGTCCCAATATGTGGCGATGGGATATTTCTACAGCTCATGAGTGCCCTCCCCACGTAAATCCACACTTTCCGCTTGCGCCCAGTTGTTTATTGAGCGCTGCTATGTCACAAGTGTTGGGGGCTTGGGGGATTTCCATCTTCTAGTTACAAGATGCTTCACAACAATGAACCCCAAGTCTAGAAAATGGGAGGTGACTCTATGTTTTTTGCTTCTGCGACATAAGCCAAGCAGGCATGTTTCCCAATGATGTAGGTCTGGGCACTCAGTGCAATCAGATAAAGCTGTTGTGACGCCGCTCCAGTATGTGTGTAGCAACGGGCAAGCCCATACCATGTGTAATAAAGTTTGCATCAGCACATAGGCAACATGGGCATGTAGCATCTGTTCTGTGATAGTACCTATTGATATTATTAGGAGTAAGATAAGCCCTATGTATTATGTAAAAATTTATATGTTTGAAGCAAGCATTGCGTGGGACATACCGTGGGCCCCCAGAAGTGAAGTCAATTCCCTGTGAGTGCAGGGGAAGGATAGATCTGCTTCCCATTGCTGTTGCAACTGGTGGAGATCAGGGGCGGTGTGTAAGCACAGAGAGTCAGTGAACCAGTGTGTGAGGTGTCTGCCACTCCCCATCACCTGTAAATATTGTTCTATGAGGTGTATTGGTTGTTCCAGGCTCGTTTTCCCCCAGTGATGTCGTAGCATGACTATCAATGACTGGTGAAGTAGGAAATGACTCAGATGTAATCCATCGTCAGTCATCGGTGTCTCATTTGTTGCCAATGTACCATCCCTATAGAGTTCGCCTAGGGTATCTATGCCTGCTGTGTGCCATACCGCTGATTCTGTTGATATTGTTTGACACGCATCCCTGGGAGTGCCCAGTAGTCCCAGTCCTGGAGCCTAAGGGATGACATGTCTAGTGACGCGTAAGCACCTGCAGTATAGAATCTACGTCCCACCTGTAATAATAGGGGCTCCGTCGGCTGTGCTTTCTAGCAAGGGTGGAATCGTTGCGTTATTTCAAACAAGGACCATCCAGGTCTGGTCCTGGCTGAGTTAAATGATTATCGCCCCTATAGCCAACGCACAATCCTCTGCATTTGAGCTGCTAAATAATAGAGACATCACTGTCTCGTGCCTCTATGTATGGGGATATCTGCAGAAGTAAGGGATCCGATTTTGACTCTAATCAGCGGGTTAGCGTATAACAGCCTTAGCAGTCCAAAGAATTGAGTGCCAAAACCGTTTTGGGTTAATGCAGCGAATAGATAATCCCACTCTAAGGAGTAAAAGGCCTTGTCGAGGTCCAACACCAGGCATCCAGCTCGAGGCCAGGCAGTGGAGGTGTATTTCAGGATTCTAAAAAAAAGGCGCAAATTCAACAAAGTGTTGCGGGTGGGCACAAATCCATTCTGATTGGGATGGAACAAGTGAGCCAATCGTTCGGCAAGAATTTTTGCTAATACCTTATAGTCCGTATTGAGCAACGCTAGCAGGTGATCAGAACCAGCAAGTTCAGGGTTCTTGTTGGGTTTGGGTATTACAGTAGCTGCTCTCTGGGAATCCGAGAGCGTGCCCAAGGAAAAGGCATCGTCATATATACTTAACAGGTGTGGGTAAAGTTGTGCACTATATGTCTTGTCAAATTCAGATGGCAGTCTGTCAGGTCCTGGAGTTTTACCATGGACTAATGCTTTGATGGCGTTACGGACTTCAGTCAAAGTGATAGGCTCATCTGGTTCCAGTTGCACAGCTTCAGGGGAACTGGGTAAGTTAATGTCAGCGAAAAATGATCTGTATTTGTCAGGGTGTCAGTCAGTGTTCGATTGATAAACTTTAGTGTAGTGGTTGGTCAGTTCACCATGTATGTCGATTTGGATATAAAGTAGGTAACCCCTACTTGAGCGTAGTGCTGGGATGGGTCGGTGTGGCTGGTCTTGACGGATCAGCCATACCAGCAAACTCCCTGCTTTATCTGACGTAGCAAGTGTGCGTGCTGAGTGTACAACATAATTGAGGGAGGATCACTGCAACAATTGCTGATCGATTGTGCTTGCTTAGCGTACCAAGCCAGTGGCGAGCTCACCGGTCCATGAGCGACCCGCGGAGTAAGCGCCTCGCGGCAGCCCATGTTGAGCGCCGTTTATTGGCTAATTCACTTCTCGCCTACCTCGCCTCAAACAGCCCAATTCGGAGCAAAACAGCCCCAGTGCTGCTTCACGTGCTGTAGTATTGCAGCATCACCTCTCTGTGAGCGTCCCCCTTAGTCTAACCCCCTAGAAACCACAGTTGTGCGCGGTGAATGTCTTCAGATCCCCAATTCACCCAAGGAGGAGAGGCATATTTCTCAGTGCTTTATGGTATTTGGAATATGGGCTCAGGTCCAGTACATTCGTAGCACTTCATACAAATGTAAATGCCTCCCAGTCTTCTGGGGGCCGATGTGCCTGTTTCCCGCTGCGTCGCAGTACACTTCCCTGTTGTGTGGCATGTCGTCTCCGTTGTTCTTGTCACGGAGGCACTCAGTCCCGAGTCCCTCCCAGTCCTTCTCCAGCCTGACCCCGATGGCTCATCATCCACAACCGTTTCTTCGTGCCTCGGGTTCACAAACTCTGGACGACCATGATGGCGTCCAGGCGCTTGTTTCTGCTCACCTAAAAGGGGCCTTCATGATCATCAGCTGCCCCTCTATGATCTTAGGTCAACCTTCTCCCTACCAAGAAGTCCACCGCTATTCTGAAGTTGGGATTGTTGGTCTGGTCTGAAGTTGGGGTTGTACCAAAGCCTGACTTGGCCCAGCCTGACCCTAAAATGGCATCCATGCATGAGGTGTCTCGATCAGTGCTCTTGACTGTCCCTGCCTGACCCTATAATAGTGTCCATGAAAGAGGTGACTCGATCAGTGCACTTGACTGTCTCGGCCTGCCCCACCGTTACCATCCAAAGCCATCCATTTTCTGGGTCCCTGCTCACATCATAGGAGCTTTAATTTTCTCCCCTGAACAACGGCCGACCCAATCACTGCCGATCGAGTACTGCGGCCCTGCTCTCCTACTCGGAGCTTCTGCTGTCTGTTCTCCGGAGTCTTGGAGTCCCCGGGATATGTGCCCTCTCCTTCTAGTACTTCTACTTGCTACCCTAGTGGCGCCATCCCCCTAACCCCCTCTCACTCTCCAACTATGGCTACCATTCGAGCTAAGTCTGGTGTCAATTGTTTCACGATCATCTATCCTCCTAATTTGTCCATTGCTTCAGTTAAACGCTTCAAACATAGCACCCTTGTACAATTTCCTGATTCCCTCTTTGTTGACCAATTCCATAGTGGTTGTCATGGGAGGCTCAAAACTGACCTCATTTTCTTCACTCACGACATCCCGTCCTGGTCCACCAGCTTCTTTAACTCCCTCAGCGCCACTGCCTCCTCCTCTATCCCGCATGGACAACAGCTAAAAATCTCCCCTCCTCTGTTTTAATGGCTCACTCACTATCTCACTCTAGAACAATGGTACTGTCCTGATTCAAGGAAAAGACACCTATCTCTCTCTCTTTGACCTTCTCTTCTCCCCACCCCTGCGTCCGTGATCTCCCTAGATTCTTCCCCTAACTACTCCTTTCACTCCCTATCTCCTCCCCAGCCCCACTTTTCTCCAAAAGGCGCTCTATCGGGAGGCCTCCCCACTAGCCGTCCCTCTGCCCTGCATCTCCCCTGCCCCCTCTTCTCACAATATTCCCCCTTCTAATTGGGACTCTACCCTCAATACATCAGCCCAACCTATGACTAACACTCTCCATTTCCACTCTGCACCATCTTTGAATGCCGTAATAACCTTTATCCCCGCCACCTGTCCACCACCCCCTTTTTAAATCCTTTTTTTCAAAAGCTTGATTTCCCAGTCTACTCGTTGTACCTTCCCCCTTTGGCCCTCCCTATTCCTCTTCCCATTCCGCTCTCCCCCTCTCCTTGTATCCTGAATCCTGCCCAAACCCCATTCTTCTCACCACACCCTCCCTTCTCTCCATCTTTGCTGTTCAACCCTGTACCCTCCTCTGTCAATCTCTTCCTTGTCCCTCCCGCAGGCCTTGTAGAACCTTCCGCTCCCTGCAATTACCCACTAAGTCATTCCCCCGCCAGCCCCATACATTCACCCCACTTAGTCCACTGGACCTCTCCAGCTCCTTCTCCTTTCTTTTTCCCAAACCTCTTTCCATTCCAGGTCTCCCCTCCTTCACCTTTCCGCGTACCACCCTCCCTCCATCGTTCACACCTGTCTCCTTCGAAAAGTTAACTCTACTCCTCTCCTCAGTTCAACAACTACAATGATAACTCTCCTTCTACATTAGTTACACCGACTACTTCCTGCAACCTCCATCTAGCTCAGCCTTTCTCTCAGGACTCCCCTCTTTCCCCTCCCCGCAGTCCACCCTCCCTCCACTTTCCACACCCATCTCCTCCTAAATTTGAACTCAGTTCTTCCCCTCTTCTCAACAGCTTCAAAGATAACTCTCTTTCCACCTCTGTGGCACCGAGTACTTCTTTCAACCACCATCTACCTCTACCTTTCAGTCCCTCACCCCATTTCTCCTTCCTTACACCCACCTCTCTCTACCCACCCTTGCCAACTGCACTTCCTCCGGAACCCATCGATCCTCCCAACTTTCCGTGCTCAGCCCTATTCTCTTTAGAAAATAAACTAGGATTCCTCATCTCCTCTATCTCCCAGCTTGAATCCTCCATCTCTCTACTTAGTACTAAAATGTCCACCCTTCCCAACTACCTCTTTCCCCTAGCTTCCCCAAACTCCAGAGGAATACCTTGCTCCCTCGCCCCAAAAAAGCTACCCTTAATCTATCATCTGCAGACATTACTAATTTAATAGCTAGTTACAAGACGTCTAACGCCAGCCCTCGTCCCCTCACCGCTCCTACTTCGTCTACTCTGCACAACATCCCAACTATATCCTCTGCCAGAACTAAACATCTGCCTTATTCTATCCGGGCACCCTCATTCAGTAACATTATCCCTATTACCCCTATTAGCCCAGTTGCCCCCTCCACCACACAGTCCTGTCAGAGTTGCGCTGCCTGCTACACAACTGCAGATCTGCAGTCAAACACAAGCTCGAAATTTCTGACACCATCACTCATCACAATCTTGAAATTCTTTTCCTCACTGAAACCTGGTTTAACGACATCTCTCATACTATCTTTGATCTTCTACTACCCACTGACTACTCCATCTTCAGAAATGATAGAACAGATAAAGTAGGGGGAGAAATTGCAGTCATCTTCAGAAACTCCCTTCAATTCAAGGTTCTTCCCAACAGTTCATCACATACATTTGAATCCCTCACTCTGGAGCTTCAAGTGCAACATTGCCCCCTTTTCAGATTTCATGCCATCTACCACCCGCCCGGTGACTGCTCCTCTTTCTTGGAGGAACTCACTAACTTCGCTAGCGACCAATACGCCCAAAGTGACAAACAGATTTTTCTGGGAGACTTTAATCTCCACTGGGACTCACTGGAAGACTCAGCTACCAATAGGCTTGCCACTTTTCTCTCAGCTAATGATCTTATCCAACAATGCATGGATTCAACACATTTGAAGGGATCAATTCTTGACCTTATTATCTCCAAAGCTGATATGCTAACTATTGATGTCCCTATTCCAGTAGACTGGTCCAACCACTTCCTCATCCCCTTATCTCTTCACTTTTCTCCTTCTGTAACTCTTGGCCAACCTAAAAGGACTACTTCCTGGTTCCGTAACACCAAAAATATTGACCTTGACATTCTGTGCGATTCTGCCATGATATCACCTCCAACACTAGACTCTAATCTGGATGTCAACGTTCTTTACCTCCCAATTCCTTTCCAGCCTCTCAGCCGAAATTGATATGGTTGCTTCCCTTCAAAGCAAAAAGAAAAGGCCTATTCCCTCTGCTCCATAGTTCAGTAAATCTCTTTATGCAGAAAGGAAGAACCTGAGACTCCTGGAGAAACACTGGAGACAAGCACCATTCCACCACTAATCTCTCTATTCTGCGCTCAGCAAGATCAAAATACCACAAGCACCTCTTCCAGGAAAAAGCCTCTCACTTCAGAAACCTCCTCGACTCAGCTAAAAAGAGACCGAAAACACTACTTGCCCTCCTCAAAAATTCAAATGAGTCTCCCTCAACCTTCAAGCCTGACGATCCTCCAAAGAAAGCACAGAGTCCCCTTTATTCTTTGATGCCAAAGTGAAATCACTGGTGGATCAGGTTACTCATCCTACCCCCCTAGGAGAGCTCAAATCCTTAGTCACTTGGCAGCACTTTGACGTAATCTCTGAAGATGCCCTCCTTAAATGCATTCTTGAAACAAAACCCTCTAATCATTCTTCCGACCCCGTCCCGAGTAACATCGCCATTGACTTCTGCACCCATACTCTTTCCTATTGGCCAATCTGATTAACCTCTTCCTCAGCCAAGGCTCCCTTCCAGTGGCCTTTAAAACAGGACATGTTACCCCTCTTTTAAAAAAACACTCTGCTGATGCGAATGACCTCAACAACTTCTGCCCCCTCACCAACCTCCCCTTTCTTGCGAAAATCACGGAAAGATGTGTAGCGAAACAACTATCCTTACATATTAAGAACAACCTTCTCGATGAATTCCAATCTGGTTTCATGCAAGACTGCAGCACCGAAACAGCCGTGCTGCAAGTGATCGATGATGCCCTGCGTGTACTGAACTCAGGGGAGTCTTGTCTTCTGATTCTTCTTGACCTTTTTGCAGCCTTTGATACTGTTAATCACAAAACTCTTCTAAACACTTCAAAACAGAGAATGGGCTTGGAAGGCACAGTGCTTAAATGGTTTGCTTTATTCCTCTCAGACAGATCCCAAGTGATTTAAAATTGCGACCAGCCTCTCGTCTTCAATGGCGGTAGGTCAAGGCATCCCTCAAGGATCTATCCTCGCACCCACTCTTTTCAATCTTTACTTGGAACCATTAAGCAATCTCCTAAAAAAATCTGGGATACTCTATCACCTCTATACCGAAGACACCCAAATCTACCTTAAGGTGTCTTACTCACACGACATCTCAATCCTCACCTCTACTCTCTACTCTTTTCAAAACTGGATGTTAGCTCATCAACTCATTCTGAATCCTTCCAAAACGGAATTCCTCCTCCTCTCTACCTCTTTCTCCCCGCCTCCTGTTCAATCTTGGATGAATAACCTGAACTTACTGAATAACAAACCTATCGTTTTTGACAGCGC
Source organism: Lissotriton helveticus (assembly GCF_964261635.1). Lineage (NCBI taxonomy): Eukaryota > Metazoa > Chordata > Amphibia > Caudata > Salamandridae > Lissotriton > Lissotriton helveticus. Next base: position 252,361,714 of record NC_136073.1, read on the forward strand.
TAAATCCCTTGGTGGCATTCTCGACAAAAAGCTCAATCTGCACTCTCACATCAATTCCATTGCAAAGAATGCACGCTACCAACTGCGCCTTCTCTGGGGGACGTTTCCTTCCTGAACAAGACCTAAAAACCTTGGTCCAGTCTCTGGTCCTCTCTAGATTGGACTATTACAACTCTCTGCTTACTGGCCTCCCCAAATCTCACCTTTCCCCTCTCAAATCGATACTCCACTCAGCGGCTCGTTTTGTATTGAGGCCAAAAGAAGGGACCACATCACACCGATCCTTTTCTCTCTTTGATGGCTTCCCTTTGAAGCAAGATCAATATACAAACTTGCCTGCATCACCCACAAAGCCCCGCACACTTCCTCCCCTCGATACCTGGCAAATAAACTTAAAATCTCTGGAGGCTCTAGACCTTTTCGTAATGCCGAAAAATGTCTGTTTGTGCCCCCCATATTCAAAAAGGAAAGATCAATGGCTCAATCCTTCTCAGACAGTGCGGTCAGAATCTGGAACTCGCTTCCTCCACTACTCCATACCACCACCTCTATCTGGACTTTCAAAACCAACCTCAAATCCCTTCTCTTCCAAAGACACTTCCAAAATTAATGATTCCCTGTTCATGCCCCTCAAGGAAGTTCTTACAATGTTGTAAATTTGTAATCTATGCCTGTACGTTCCGAATCCTAGTGTGCCTTTTGACCTTTGTGTGACTGCCATCTACTGTCTACTGTTATTTTACTTTTTCTTCTTCCTTGTTGTATTTTGTAACTTCTAAGTATGTAAATTTCCTCATGTAATGGTCTTGGTTCTAATGTAAAGCGCTCTGACACCTTTGGGTAAAGTCTGCGCCATATAAAAATGCATTAAATAAATGTAGTCGTCCAGAGGTTGCAGCCCCAGGCTGGCGCTAATGCCTGCATTCTCCGCCCTCCACTGGTGAAAGGGCTTCCTCCGCGGCGTCTCTTTCACAAGGGCGACTAGTCTGGGCCCACACCTCCGGTCTCTGGTTTACGTCTCTGCAGGTTTCTCCAAAGCCTGCAGAGAAGGTCCGGAGTATGTGAAAGGCAGCAATGGGCTACGAAGGCTCATTTATGAGCGCTTACATCGGGTTCCCGACAGAAGAAATGTTAATTAAGCCAGGCGATCTGCAGAGCTCGCTTAGATTGCGTCCACCATACTGGCTGCCTTAGCCATGCCCCCATTGAACCTATTCATAAGGCAGAAACATTTCTTTCTTGGAAAATAGCGCTTTTATTAGGACTAACAGCGGCAAGGAGAGTAAGGGAAATACAAGCGTTCACCATTCAAGAACCTTTTATGCGGATGTATGACGTTACGACGCATACTTTTACAACAACTTCCTTTACAATGCAATTTTTACAACGCAGGATCTTTTACAACAAATACTTTTACAACGCATGATATTACATCGCAGATGCCTTTACAACTCACACCATTACAACGTAAGTATAGGTAAGTATATAATTTAAAAAAAAAATGTAAATAATTAAAATAAATAAAATTTTATTTAATATAATTTTTACTTTACTTTACGTTTCTTTTTTTTATAAATATATATATTTTTGTATTTAATAATTTTGGTGTTTTATAATAATGGGTGTAATAGTAGGGTAAGTGTTGGATAGTGTAGGGGTAAAAATTGCTATTCTAACTCCAGGGGGGTGAAATAGTAGGGTAAGTGCTGGATAGTGTAGGGGTAAAAATTACTATTCTAACTCCAGGGGGTGAAATAGTAGGGTAAGTGTTGGATAGTGTAGGGGTAAACATTACTATTCTAACTCCAGGGGGGTGAAATAGTAGGGTAAGTGTTGGATAGTGTAGGGGTAAAAATTACTATTCTAACTCCAGGGGTGTGAAATAGTAGAGTAAGTGCTGGATAGTGTAGGGGTAAAAATTACTATTCTAACTCCAGGGGGGTGAAATAGTAGGGTAAGTGTTGGATAGTGTAGGGGTAAAAATTACTATTCTAACTCCAGGGGGGGTGAAATAGTAGGGTAAGTGTTGGATAGTGTAGGGGTAAAAATTACTATTCTAACTCCAGGGGGGTGAAATAGTAGGGTAAGTGCTGGATAGTGTAGGGGTAAAAATGACTATTCTAACTCCAGGGGGGTGAAATAGTAGGGTAAGTGTTGGATAGTGTAGGGGTAAAAATTACTATTCTAACTCCAGGGGGTTGAAATAGTAGGGTAAGTGCTGGATAGTGTAGGGGTAAAAATAATAATTAATAATAGAATTATTTAAATATTTTTTTAAATAAATAATATTTTATTTCTAAATATATTAATTAATTAATATATATATTTTTTTAAATAAAATGTTTAATATAATTATATACTTACCAATACTTACGTTGTAATGGCATGCGTTGTAAAGGCATCTGCGATGTAAAAACATGCGTTGTAAAGGTAGTTCGTTGTAATGGATCCTGCGTTGTAAAAATTGCGTTGTAAAGGAAGTCGTTGTAAAAGTTGCGTTGAAACGGTTGTATACCCTTTTATGCATTTCAGGAGTGATTGAGTAAAAGAACAAATCCAAAATTCCTTCCAAAGGTGCCATCAGAATTAAATTTAAATGAACCGATCGTTTTGAATCCATTCTTCCCAAACGATGTAGTGGAAAGGACAGTGCTCTGCGGTTACTTGTCCTGTAAGTATGACGGACCCAGATTTCATCAGTAATTCTGTCTTGAAGCTTCGATTGCACTTATTAGCACTTAATGCGGACACCATGCACTACGGTCACCTGTCCCGTAAGCGTGGCGAACCCAGATTGCATCCGAAATGTTGTCTTTCTGCCACCAGTGCGCTTTTAGATCTCGCGCTGGGAGCTTGTGTAACAGTCTCGTCAACCCATTTCATGGCTTGGCCCATAACGCCCCACGTAGCTCTAGCCTACACAATAGCCTTATGGGAGGTACCCTGCTTAAACACACAGCAGGCACCCCTAATGACAGTCTTGCTCCAGCATCTGATTCTACCCCATAAGGTCAGCTGCATATCTGTAGACCTTTTGGGCCGTGTGTTAGTTTCACTGCAGGTCTCTGAACTGCACATGGTTCAACTTTTCAGAACCACGTGAGACACACTGGTTTGTAAGGTGTCCTTGTGTTCAGATGTGGACCTGGTTGGGTGGCCACGCAACTGGCATGCGGTTTGACGTTGGACCAGAGATGTGTAGGACTCATAAGTCCCCGATGGTGGGGACAGATATACACACAGACAAAATCCCACATAAAAAGGATTGCACAGTAAAAGGTGTTTAACACAATCCCACCGGTCTCATGTAGACCAAACCCTAAATCATGTTTTTTCTAAAAAGGAGAGGCCAGAATTCTTTTTTTCCTCCAAATATTTATTGGTTTTGATGATATAAAAATTCATTATATTGTATGCACGTTAGTAGACACTGTGCTCTAAGTTCTCTACAGTTGGGCACATTGAGACGGTTCAAAAGCATGGAGAGTTTGTTTGGTATATCGCATTTTAGGTAAGCGTAACTTATACCAAGTAAATTGAGCACAGCCTGTGTAATGTCTTTGCATTTTTTTGAATGATGTTTAATTTTTACACAGTAGATGAAACCCTTTGAAGTGAATTGGGTCGTTGAACACCTGACTGCCCAGTTCCTGTGGTGGCCAGTATATTTACATTATTTTCACGTATGCAGAGTGACTAGCAATCAATCAATCAAGGAATTTGTAGAGCGCGCTACTCACCCGTTAGGGTCTCAAGGCGCTGGGGGTGGGGGTGGTTGCTACTGCTCGAACGGCCAGGTCTTGAGTTGTTTCCTGAGGCGAGGTGGTCCTGTGTCAGCCGGAGGTGGGTGGGGAGGGAGTTCCAGGTCTTGGCTGCCAGGTAGGAGAAGGATCTTCCACCGGCGGTGGCTTTGCGGATGCGTGGGACGGTGGCTGGGACGGTGGTAGGGCGAGGCTGGCGGAGCTGGCGGGTTGGTGTGTGAAAGGCGAGGCGGTTGTTGAGGTTCATGGGGCCCGCGTCGTGGAGAGACTTGTGTGCGTGGGTGAGGAGTCGGAATGTGATTCTCTTGCTGACAGGGAGCCAGTGCAGATTCTTCAGATGGGAAGAAAGGTGTGGCTGTGGCGGGGGATGTCCAGGATGAGTCTTGCCGAGGCGTTCTGTATGCGCTGTAGTCGTTTCTGGAGCTTGTCTGTGGTTCCGGCGTAGAGGGTGTTTCCGTAGTCTAGACGGCTGGTGACGAGGGCCTGGGTGACCGTCTTCCTGGTTGCGGTGGGGATCCATCGGAAGATTTTTCGGAGCATGCGCAGGGTGTTGAAGCAGGACAAAGAGACGGCGTTGACTTGCTTGGTCATCGTGAGGGAGGAGTCCAGGATGAATCCCAGGTTGCGAGCGTGGTCTGTGGGTTTGGGGGCGGTGCCCAGGGCAGGAGGCCACCAGGAGTCATTTCAGGCCGAGGGGGACGGTCCCAGGATGAGGACTTCCGTCTTGTCTGAGTTCAGTTTAGGGTCCTGATGAATGCCCTGACCTTTCTCTAGGGATGTATTGGCCTAATCCCTAATCCTCTTGCTTTTTAACTGTATCCCTGTGACCTCCCAATAAAGATTTAGTGGATGCAGAAAGACACTTTTTAATCACTCGCAAACTTTATGCACTCAGCTCCTCCCCTCGGGGAATTGTAGCTCACACCTTGGTGTGAGGAGGGAAACCCATATGATGAAGCATGTCACCCAACGGTGAGTGAGGGTTCTTGTCCTAAAGGGATTTTCTCCCCTTCTTCTGACATTACACGATTCCTACCGTCTTTCCTCCTGTCTCTCACATACAGCCGGATGTACTCTGTGTGATAACTAGAGTTCTATTGAGGGATTAGTACTCCCTGGCTTTTTCTATGATCCCATCTGATCCTAAGTGTGCTTACGGAAATTTTAAAAAGCACATTGACTGACTTACAAACATTTAACATTTTGTCAGCACCACTGAAGCAGACTAATAAAAATAAACCGCAAAGTACAGTATAAAAGATAGCAACAACTTTATTAAGCTACCAAAACTGGAGAACCAAGGTTACAGGCAAGTAACTTATTTCCTTCTTGGTTTTACAAAGCTGATATAGTGCACATTGTTTTATAGTGCATTTGGTTGTCTCCATTGAATCAGACTAGATAAAGCAGGTGAAAGAAACTATTCCTGTAAGATAAACCTGCTTCCAGGGACTGATCAAAACAAAAATAAATAAAATATAGAATCTGACTTCTACAAATGGAATGTACCTTTCCTTAAATCTAAGGATTTACATACTTAGTTCATGCTTATATAAATATGTGTATTGAAGGTAGAGTATTGACCTATCCCTTGCCAAGTTATGTTATTACTCACCAATCCTACTTGGTTGATAATCTTTGATAAATTGTGTAACATTCATTTGATTAAATATCTGAACCTCTCACAACTTCTTACACCACAAGCCACCATATTGTGTTCTTCCCCCATTTCCAAGCTGTCCTGCAGAAGCAGGCCAAATAATCTCATGCAAACTTGACCCCTTTACGTTTGCAGGGTCTGGATTTCGAGGGGAAGAAACAGCATGTGCTTTACATCATAGCCCAGAACGAGGTCCCCTTTGTTCCTGGTTTGCAGACCTCCACTGCCACGGTCACTGTGAATGTACATGACTCTAACGAGGCACCAGTCTTTGACCTATCTATCTTAAATGTGGAAGTCTATGAAGATTTGAAATTTGGCCAGAAGATAGCCACTATTAAAGCACAGGACCCGGACACAAAGCAAAACCAGAAAATACGGTAAGACACCCATAAAGTAACTTTGTCTCCTGGTGCAATGAATTGCACAATAGAAACATTCTAAAATGTGTTTATTGTCCCTTGTGAACAATCATTTGTTTTCTGGGAGTTGATCAGTTCTAAGGATAATGAGATTTCTTCTTCCTGTGGTAGTACAGCACTTCATGAAGGTAAGCAAAGTGTCTGTCTGGTTTATGGATATCACTTGTCAACAGATATATTATTTGGTTAAAATGTTTACATTCTTATTCAATAAGGATGATGTTATACCACTATATCAAGGTCAAAATATCAAGCTGCAAAAAAATCACATCCACTATATCATCAAGATAGGTTGATGTTGAGTTAAGAATAGTAAATCCATACATTTCTGTTTATACTTAACAAGATAGTTGAGGAGTAGTTTCCTCTGGCTACCATACTCCACTCAGTGAGTGACATTGGTATTGCAGGAGGCTCTGGTCCTGCACCCTTGCTCTACTCCTTCCCACACACACCCTTTAGGAGCTAGAATATGCCCAGAAATGTAACAAAACGCGCAAGCGTGGTAACATCCTTGGCTGAAATTATGGGCAACCTAGCCTCTGTTGATATATGATGAGTAATGGAGCTCACTGACCGAGTACCCCTGACACTCAATTATACATAACACATATTGTAGACTGGACCACTACAAGAAAGGGGCAGAGGGTCACCTCCCGATTAATTGACCAAGGGCTACTGACAGCTAAACGTCTAATCACCAGGCGATGGAAGTCGACTGAGCTCCCCCTTCATTAGCATGAAGGGCTAGTGCCACGGAGGTGAAGGTTGAGTGCCAAGGGGGCGAGTAGTGAATGCCAGGTGGGACATGGGTGAGTGTCAGGGAGGTGAAGGATATGTGCCAGGGAGAGGAAGTATGAGTACCAAGAGGGTCGAGGGTGAGTGTCACAGAGAGTCAATGCTGAGTTCCAGAGAGGGAGAAGGGTGAGTGCCGGGTGCGTGGGGTGACTGCCAGGCCTAAGGTGTGAAGGATGAGTGCCAGGGAGATGAGGGGTGAGTGACAGACTGCAAACAGTAGTGAGCTGGGGTCTAGAAGCAGGTGCAGAGATCATCACCCGGTGTGTGCCAGGCTGGGAAGCACCAGTGCCAGGCCAGACTTGGGTGGATGCAAGAACCTCAAGTTCAAGTTCAAGAATTTGTATAGCGCACTACTCACCCAGAGGGTCTCAAGGCGCTTGAGGGAGGGTGGGTGCATTACTTATCGAATAGCCAGGTTTTAAGCTGCTTTCTGAAGGAGAAGTGGTTCTGTGTAAGGCGGAGGTGATTGGGGAGGGAATTCCAGGTTTTGGCCGCTAAGTAAGAGAAGGATCTTCCTCCCATGGTGGATCTGTGGATGCGCGGAATTGCGGCGAGGGCTTGATTGGATGATCGTAGTTGGCGGGTGGGTGTGTAGAAGGACAGTCTTGTGTTGAGGCATTTGGGTCCTAGGTCGTAGAGGGCCTTGTGTGCGTGGGTGAGGAGACGGAACGTTATTCTCTTGTTGACGGGGAGCCAGTGGAGGTCTTTCAGATGATCGGAAATGTGAGCTTGACGGGGGATGTCCAGTATGAGTCTGGCTGAGGCATTTTGGATGCGTTGCAGTTTTTTCTGTAGTTTGGCTGTGGTTCCGTCGTAAAGGGTATTTCCATAATCCAATCGGCTAGTGACCAGTGCGTGGGTGACTGTCTTTCTTGTTTCAGTGGGGATACAACGGAATTTTTTTTTGAGCAAGCGTAGGATGTTGAAGCATGAAGATGAGACGGCGTTGACTTGTCTGGTCATCGAGAGGGAGGAGTCTAGGATGAAACCTAGTTACGTGCGTGGTCTGTAGGTATGGGTGCTGTACCCAGGGCCGGTGGCCACCATGAGTCGTCCCAGGAAGAGGGGGATGGTCCTAAAATGAGGACTTCCGTTTTGTCCGAGTTTAGTTTTAAACAGCTGTTCTTCATCCATTCAGCTACTTCTTTCATTCCTTCGTGTAGATTGGTTTTGGCGGTGTTTGGGTCTTTTGTGAGGGAGAGGATCAGCTGGGTGTCGTCTGCGTAGGAGATGATGTTGAGGTTGTGTTGTCGCGCGATGGATGCGAGGGGACTCATGTAAACGTTGAAGAGGGTGGGACTGAGAGATGATCCTTGTGGTACGCCGCAGATGACTTCGGTGGCCTCTGCTCTGAAAGGGGGGAGGCGGACTCTCTGGGTTCTTCCGGCGAGGAACGAGATGATCCAGTCCAGAGCTTTACCTTGTATTCCAGTGTCGTTGAGGCGTTGTATGAGGGTGCTATGACAGACTGTGTCGAAGGCGGCGAGAGGTCAAGTAGGATGAGGGCAACTGTTTCTCCGTTGTCCAGTAGCATTCGGATGTCATCTGTAGCTGCGATGAGGGCGGTTTCGGTGCTGTGTTTGGCTCGGAATCCGGACTGTGATGGGTCGAGGGAGTTGTTGGATTCAAGGAAGGCGGCGAGTTGACTATTGACGGCTTTCTCGATTACTTTGGCCGGGAAGGGGAGGAGTGAGATGGGGCGGTAGTTCTCAGAGGGGTCTGCTGTGGGTTTCTTCAGAAGGGCGCTGAGTTCGGCATGTTTCCAGCTTTCCGGGAAGGTAGCGGAGTTGAAGGAACAGTTGATGACGTCGCGGAGATGGGGTGCGATGATGGAGTCAGCTTTGTTGAAGATGTGATGGGGACATGGGTCGGTTGGTGAGCCTGAGTGGATGGAGTTCATCAGGCGGATGGTGTCTTCAGTGGTGATTGCGTTCCAGGCGCAAAGGTTGTTAGAATGCTGTTTTGGTTCGGAGGTGAGTGGAGTGGATTGATCTTCGGACTGGTTTTCAAAGCTGTTATGTATTTCGGCGATTTTGTTGTGGAAGAAAGAGGATAAAGAGTCGCAGAGGAATTGGGAGGGAGTGATGTCGTTGGTGCCGGCGGTGGGGTTGGTAAATTCTTTGACGATGTTGAATAGTTCTTTGCTGTTGTGGGCGTTGTTGTCGAGTCGATCCTTGAATGCTGATTTCTTGGTGGATCGGATCAATTGGTGAAAGGCGGGTGCCAGGTCACTCGTAACCTTAGTACAGGAGTGGGGTGCGCAGGAGAGAGTAACATCTTCAAACAAGAAACTATTCAAAATCCTGAAAATTCCACCTTATGGTCTTGCAACCTTATGTGGAAAGTAATTTGCAAATGAATGGGCTTCCATAGCGGACTTGCAGCTTGTTACAGCAACTTATTGAGTGGCATTGCAAATAAGCCAAAGCTAACATAATTTGAATTAGTAATGGTAAGATTCGCAATGATTTAGAGACAAGTTAAAAAAGCCCGCCAGTATTGAACCGAGGATACAGAATAATAAAAATGGGAGCAATATTGGTCTCTTTTTCACAGCTAACAGCCAAAAAAACAGGGTGTTGTGGAGGACTCGGATTCTGGTGGAATAAGAATTTTCAATACAGTAAATTTTTCATCAAACTTTTTTTTTAAACAACTCTTTTGGACACACTAGCGTATAGTGCCATTCGAGTGCCACTGCCCTTCTCCTAAAACACAACCTCTGTGAAACAAACCGATTAGAATAACTGTTTGCTGTTTAAAGCTAAGTGGGGCACGAATGCAGTTTAGCATTCTGGTTATTGCTTGAAGGAAGGATAAGAAACCTGGTTACCTTTGTCTGTACCACTGATATCTATGTGGATCGGAGAAAATGCATGGAGTGGTATGGCTGACAGGAGACGTGCAGGCTGCTTAAATATTGTAGAGATTGGATTGTCAAGCACTAGGAAACAAGAGTGAATGCTGAATAAAACTAGAAACGCGAACACTTTCATGGCGAACACAGCAGTTTTGAAAGTGAAACTGATCGGTTGAAAGTAAAACTGATCGCAATCGCGCTACCTGGCTGAGAGGAGGCTGATAGGCAGTAAGTGGGCGGGGGTGGGTGTGTGTGGTTGTGTGTGTGTGGTTGTGTGTGAGTGGTTGGTTGTGTGTGTGTGGTTGGGTGGGGTTGTGTGTGTGGTTGTAGTTGTGTGTGTGGTTGTGGGAGTGGTTGTGTGTGTGGTTGTGGTTGTGTGTGTGGTTGTGTGTGTGTGGTTGTGTGTGGTTGTAGTTGGGTGTGGTTGTGGTTGTGTGTGTGTTTGTGTGTGGTTGTGTGTGTGGTTGTGTGTGGTTGTGTGTGGTTGTGTGCATGTGTGGTTGTGGGTGTGCTTGGGTGTGGTTGTGTATGTGTGTGTGGTTGTGGGTGTGTGTGTGTGTGGTGTGGATGTGGTTGTGTGTGTGGGTGTGTGTGGTTGTGTGTAGTTGTGGTTGTGTGTGTGTGTGGTTGTGTGTGGTTGTGTGTAGTTGTGGGTGTGGTGTGTATGTGTGGTTGTGTGCGTGGTTGTGTGTTTGTGGTTGTGTGTGCAGTTGTGGTTGTGTGTGGTTGTGTGTGTGGTTGTGTGTGTATGGTTGTCATTGTGTGTGATTATGTATGGAGTTGTGGCTGTGTGTGTTTGTGTGTGTGTGTGGTTGTGTGTGTGTGGCTGTGTGTGATTTGTGGTTGTGTGTGTGGTTGTGTGTGGATGTGTGTAGTTGTGGTTGTGTGTGGTTGTGTGTGGTGTGTGTGTTTGTGGTTGGGTGTGGTTGTGTGTGTGGTTGTGGTTGTGTGTGTGGTTGTGTGTGGCTGTGTGTGGTTGTGTGTGTAGTTTGTGTGGTGGTTGTGGGTGTGGGTGTGGGCGTGGTGTGTGTATGGTTGTGTGCGTGGTTGTGTGTGTGGTTGTGTGTGTGGTTGTGTGTGGTTGTATGTGTGGTTGTGTGTGTGGTTGTGGTTGTGGGTGGTTGTGGGTGTGGTTGTGTGTGTGTGGTGTGTGTGTGGTTGTGTGGTTGTGTGTGTGCCTGTGTGTGTGGTTGTGTGTGTGGTTGTGTGGTTGTGTGGTTGTGATTGTGTGTGTGGTTGTGCGGTTGTGGGTGTGGGTGTGGTTGTATGTATGTGGTGTGTGTGGTGTGGTTGTGTGCATGGCTGTGTGTGTGTAGTTGTATGTGGTTGTGTGTGTTGTGTGTGTTGCATGTGGTTGTGTGTGGTTGTGTGGTGTGTGTGGTTGTGTGTGTGTGTGTGATTTTGTGTGTGTGTGGTTGTAGTTGGGTGTGCAGTTGTGTGTGGTTGTGTGTGGTGTGTATGTGTGGTTGTGTGTGTGGTTGTGTTTGTGTGTGTGTGTGGTTGTGTGTGTCGTGGTTTTGTGTGTGGTTGTGTGTGTAGTTGTGGTTGTCTGTGGTTGTGTGTGTGGTTGTATCTGTGTGTGGTTGTGTGTGTGGGGTTGTGTGCGTGTGTGGTTGGTTGTGTGGTTGTGGTTATGTGTGTGGTTGTGTGTGTGGTGTGTGGTTGTGTGTGTGGTGTGTGGTTGTGTGATTCTGTGTGGCTGTGGTTGTGTGTGTGAGGTTGCGTGCGGTTGTGTGAGGTTGTGGGTGTGTGGTTGTGTGTGTGGTTGTGGTTGTGTGTGTGTGTGTGTGGTTGTGTGTGGGGGTGTGGATTTGTGTGTGTGGTTGTTTGTGTGGTGCGTGGTTGTGTGTGTGGTAGTGTGGTTGTGTGTGGTTGTGGTTGTGTGTGGTTGTTTGTGGGTGTGCTTGTGTGTGAGGTTGTGTGTGGTTGTGGGTGTGTGGTTGTGGGTGTGGTTGTGTGTGTTTGGTTGTGTGTGTGTGTGGTGTGTGTGTGTGTGGTTGTGGGTGTGTGTGTGGTTGTGTGTGGTGTGTGATTGTGTGTGTGGTTGGGAGTGGTTGTGGTTGAGTGTGGTTGTGTGTGGGTGTGGTTGTGTGTGGTTGTGGTTGTGTGTGTGGTTGTGGGTGTTTGTGGGTGTGTGGTGTGTGTGTGTGTGTGGTTGTGTGTGGTGCGTGGTTGTGTGTGTGGTTGTGTGTGTGTGGTTAGGTGTGGTTGTGTGTGGTGTGTGTGTGTGGTTGTGTGTGGTTGTGTTTGTGTGTGGTTGTGTGTGTGTGGTTGTGTGTGTGGTTGTGTGTGTGGTGTGTGTGGTTGTGGGTGTGTGTGTGGTTGTGTGTGGTTGTGTGGTGCGTAGTTGTGTGTGTGGTTGAGTGTGGTTGTGGTTGTGTGTGGTTGTGTGTGTGTGTGGTTTTGTGTGTGTGTGGTTGTGGTTGTGTGTGTAGTTGTGTGTGGTTGTGTGTGGTGTGTATGTGTGGTTGTGTGTGTGGCTGTGTTTGTGTGTGTCATGGTTGTGTGTGGTTGTGTGTGTAGTTGTGGTGGTGTGTGGTTGTGTATGTGGTTGTGTGTGGTTGTATATGTGTGTGGTTGTGTGTGGGGTTGTGTGCGTGTGTGGTTGGTTGTGTGGTTGTGGTTATGTGTGTGGTTGTGTGTGTGGTTGTGTGATTCTGTGTGGGTGTGGTTGTGTGGGTGTGGTTGTGTGTGGTTGTGGGTGTGTGGTTGTGTGTGTGGTTGTGTGTGTGTGGTTGTGTGTGTGTGGGTGTTGATGTGTGTGTGGTTGTGTGTGTGTGTGGGTTGTATGTGTGTGTGTGGTTGTTTGTGTGGTGCGTGGTTGTGTGTGTGGTAGTGTGGTTGTGGTTGTGTGTGGTTGTTAGTGAGTGTGGTTGTGTGTTAGGTTGTGTGTGGTTGTGGGTGTGTGGTTGTGGTTGTGGGTGTGGTTGTGTGTTTGGTTGTGTGTGGTTGTGTGTGTGGTGTGTGTGTGGTTGTGGGTGTGGTTGTGTGTGGTGTGTGAGTGTGTGTGTGGTTGTGTGTGGTTGTGGTTGAGTGTGTGGTTGTGTGTTTGGTTGTGTGTGGTTGTGTGTGTGGTGTGTGTGTGGTTGTGGGTGTGTGTGTGGTTGTGTGTGGTGTGTGATTGTGTGTGTGGTTGGGTGTGGTTGTGGTTGAGTGTGGTTGTGAGTGGGTGTGGTTGTGTGTGTGTGTGGTTGTGGGTGTGTTTGTGGGTGTGGTTGTGGGTGTGGTTGTAGGTGTGTATATGTGGTGTGTGTGTGTGTGTGTGGTTGTGTGTGGTGTGTGATTGTGTGTGTGGTTGTGTGTGTGTGGTTAGGTGTGTGTTGGACACGGCCTCGTGGCGTGGTCCGACCCCTTCCGCATGGAGGGCCCAGGACGACATCGGCCCTCCATTTACCTACTATCGACCCCCCTGACACGCACATTCACGAACCATCGGCGAGAGCAGCCTCCCCGGCCACCTACAACTCGCCCCCTCCCTGGTACCCCGGCGGAACCTGCTCGCCAACGCTGCCAGCCTGGCAACCTGACCAGGCCACCCTTTCCGGCCCGACTCCATCTTGGGGCCATCACGACCCGAACACGTGGCCGCAGCCGTCCCGGGCCCCGGCCCCAGCGAAGCCCCGACATTGAGGCACCAAGATCCTCCTAGGTGGTAAAGTGGCCACTCGACAAGATCCCGAAGGAGGAGAGTTTCGATGGGCCTCCAGCCGCCCCCGGACGCCTGGTATCGATCGCTCTCCAGACTCCCTGGGCGCTGGCTCCGCCCCCCTGCTGGGTGTCTGGACACCTTCATCCCGGCACCTCTGACCCCCAGGCGCGAGGGTCCGGACATCAAAGCCCTCCAGTCCTATATCTGGGCCAGCCCTGGATTAGGACGGCAGTTGTATCTGGAGTCGAAGCCCTGCTGACCTCGTCGCGGCTGATCCTGATCCGAACTCTTGAACCACCTTCGAGGCCCTGCTGACGCTGTCGCGGCCTGACCAAGCTGAACTATCTTCGAGGCCCTGCTGACGCTGTCGCGGCCTGACCAAGCTGAACTATCTTCGAGGCCCTGCTGACGCTGTCGCGGCCTGACCAAGCTGAACTATCTTCGAGGCCCTGCTGACGCTGTCGCGGCCTGACCAAGCTCAACCACCTTCGAGGCCCTGCTGACGCTGTCGCGGCCTGACCAAGCTGAACTACCTTCGAGGCCCTGCTGACGCTGTCGCGGCCTGACCAAGCTGAACGATCTTCGAGGCCCTGCTGACGCTGTCGCGGCCTGACCCTTGAACTATCCACGCACCAGTGGGTGCCAAGACTGTCCTGCTACCCCCTCTCCCCGAGACCACGACTTTACGGATCCCTCGATCCTTGCCCGCTATCCTGCCGAGAACTTGCTTTGATTACTTATATAAAGATTCTTGTGAATATCCTTCCTGTGTGGTGTCTATCTGTAGGTAGTGTGATTGCTCTGCTGTTACGATTGTAGGAGAGAAGCCTCGCCAAGGAGGCCTCCCTACGGCGCTCGGCCTATTCCCAAAAGAGAGGTGGGTCTCGGGGCGGACAGTCAGACACCTTCTGTCTCCCCTGGGGTCGCCTTTCCAACATTGGTGGCAAGCGACGGGATCCGAGCCCGCGCAAATCGTACAGCGAGTAACACGTCACTACTGACAGAGACCCACAGCCACGATGACTACTAAGGAAGCCGGAACTACCGCAGAATTCCAGAAAGATCTGTTAGAGGAGTATACCCATAAAGAACTTAAACAATTTTGCAAAGACTTGGGTATCGCTACCACCGGACTAAGCACAAAGGACGATTTCAAAGAAGCGCTGCAAACCTGGGTGGAGACCAGAGAGACCCCACCCCAAACGAACGATGACATTGTCCGAGAAGTACCCGTGAGTACCGTCATAGCCCCCATAGAGGAAAGAACCGCCAACAGGGACCCGGGCCTCTCCCACGAAGACGCCCGGGAGCGAGAGAGGAGTCGGCTCCATGAACTAGAGCTCGCCCGACTCCGGCTGGACGGAGAACTCCAATTAGCAGAAAAGAAAATGGCCCTTGAACAACTGCGATTAGAGGGAGATCTGGAAGAAAGGCGGAGGCAAAGAGAATTGGAAGAGAAAAAACTCGCATACGAACACGAGCGTGGCCTCAAAGAACTAGAGATCAAAGCCAAAATCGAAGAGGCTGGCGCCGCGGTAGCCCGGAACCCTCCACCTCCTGCCGACCCAAAGGTCCACATCCCGAAGGATATCGTCAAGGAGTACTACAAGAATGACGATATCCAGCAATGGTTCAAGGCGTACGAAGTTGCCATGACCGCGCACCGCATTCCGCGAAAAGACTGGGGTGCCGGCTTATGGGGGAGATTTGTCAGCGAAGGAAGAGACACCCTGCTGGAGCTGGCCGACGAAGTAATGTCCGCCTATGACCACATGAAGGACGCCCTGCTCGTCCGGTATGGCCTCACCCCCGAGATGTACCGGCAGAGATTCAGAGACTGCAAGAAAATCCCCGGTACCACGTGGGTCGAGTACGTGAACTTTTATAGCAGGGCCCTGGAAGGATGGATAAAGGGCAGCAAAGTGTCCACCTACGAGCAGCTGTTCGACCTCATCGTTTGGGAGCACCTCTCCAACAACTGCTTTGTCGAGCTCAGACAGCATCTACTCGACAGCAAGCTAACCGAGCCCCGGAAACTCGCCGTCGAAGCGGATCGATGGGTAAGCACCCGGGTCCCCCAGACACCGATAGGAGAAACAGGGCAGAGCGGCCGGGGGCACCCCCGCCAGCGTGGAGGCGGAGGAGGACAGACCCAGAGCCGAAGCTTCCCGCCGGCCCCGGGCCGGGGCCCCCCTCAGGGGTCCCCCCCGAATAACCCTTCGCCATCCCTGATCAGAGGAGGGACCCCCCCAGCACGGCCGGGGCCCCACCCGAACATTACTTGCCACAGATGCCAGCGGACCGGTCACTATGCCAGTGACCCCCTCTGCCCCATGAACCAGCGTCCCGGCACCACTGGGCCGCCGACCCGCCAGTTCGCTGCTGCAGCCCTGGGAGAGGAGGGAGAAGAAGACGTAGAGGTCTACGAGGACGATCAAACCGAGTATGAACCGGCCGCCATGGCCCTAGCCTGCCTGGGCAATAGAGACCAGGTCCCCCAGGCCCCGCTACCGAGCAACACTCGAAAATACCGTCAGTGGGTACACATCAATGGACGACGGACCGAAGCCCTCCGAGACACAGGAGCCAGTGTGACGGCCGTCCGCTGCCACTTGGTGACCCCCGAACAGATCATCCCGAACGTACGATGCCCCGTGAGGGCCGCCGACAACTCCGAAACTCTATGCCAGCTGGCCCGAATTCCCTTCGAATGGGGGGGAGTATCGGGCACCCTCAAGGTGACCGTCCAGGACGACGCCCCCGTGGACTGCCTCCTTGGGAACGACCTCGAGAGCTCTCCCTGGGCCCAAGTCGAGCGGAGAGAGCACCTAGGAATGATGGGACTACCAGAGTGGGTCTGTGCGACGACCCGATCTATGGCGGCCCGAGCCCCGGCAGCGACCGAGGCCGCCCCGACGGAAGAGCCGGAGTGGCCCGAACCACCACCCCCTGCCATCCATGAAGAATGCGACTCCGAGACCAGGCCATCGGAGCCCGGAACCCCCACGAGCTCAGCGACATCCCCGAACTCGCCCAATGGCGCCAAGAGGGTGGTCCCACCCGAGAACAGTTTCGGCAGGAACAGAAGACCTGCCCTTCCCTCGAGGGGACCCGCCAACAAGCCGCTGCCCAAGCTACCGGGGACACCTCAGGGTCCCACTGGGTCTACTGGGACCACGACCTCCTATACAGTGAACAGAAAATTGCCGAGCTGGGGGCCAGCCGAGTGCTAGTGGTTCCCATGCGATTCAGAGACTTCCTTTTGAACCTGGCGCACGATGTGCCCCTCGCCGGGCACCTGGGGCAGGACAAAACTTACAGGCGCCTGGTGATCCATTTTTACTGGCCCAAAATGCGCAACGATGTACATAACCACTGTCGCACCTGCCCGACATGCCAAGCCAGCGGAAAGAGCAGGGGGAAGGTGAAGGCCCCGCTCCAACCTTTTCCAGTAGTGACCACCCCCTTCGAGCGGGTGGGAATAGACATTGCGGTGCCCCTGGACCCTCAAACCTCGCAAGGGCATCACTTCATACTTGTCCTGGTGGACCACGCCACCCGCTATCCTGAGGCCGTCCCCCTCAGAACCATCACCGCTCCCGTGGTGGGGCGAGCTCTGATGGGGATCTTCTCCCGAGTAGGATTCCCCCGAGAGGTCGTGAGCGATCGGGGCACAAACTTTATATCAAAGTATATGCGGTCCCTGTGGCAACAGTGCGGGGTCACATATAAGTTCACCACCCCGTATCACCCCCAAGGGAATGGACTTGTGGAGCGGTTCAACCGGACACTCAAGGGGATGATCCAGGGCCTAGAAGAGCCACTACGACGCAAATGGGATGTCCTGCTGCCCTGCCTCCTGTTTGCCTATCGGGAGGTACCACAGAAATCCCTGGGGTTCAGCCCCTTTGAACTCTTGTACGGAGACCCTGTCCGAGGTCCGCTCAGCCTGGTCAAAGAAGGCTGGGAACTACAGTCCAAGACGCACCACCGGATGTCTACCGGTACCTCCTGACCCTCCGAAACCAGACTCGGAAGTTCCGGGCCCTTGCGGAGGCCAACCTGGAGGCCAGTCAGGAGGACATGAAACGCTGGTATGACCAGAACTCCTCCTCCATCGAGTTCGAGCCGGGCCAGCGGGTCTGGGTCATGTCCCCGGTCGAACCATGTGCCCTCCAGGACAAATGGTCGGGGCCCTTCAAGGTGATCGAGCGCAAGAGCCCCGTCACGTACCTCGTGGACCTGGAGTCTCCTCGGAACCCCCTCCGGGTTATGCACTCCAACCGGCTCAAACCTCATTTCGCCCGCACAGAACTGAGCCTGCTGCTAGCTACCGACGATGGGACCGAAGACGACTCCGAGCCCTTGCCCGACCTCCTAAAGTGCACTGAGAAGGACGGCTCCGTCGAAGGGATCTCTCTCTCCCCCGACCTGACCCCCGCACAGCGCCGAGACTGCCAAGAACTGTTGGGACAATTCACAGATCTGTTCTCCCTCACCCCCGGGGTTACCCAATGGTGTGTCCACGATGTCGACACCGGGGACAGTCAGCCAGTACGACACCGGGCCTACCGGGTCCCCGACCGAGTTCGGGCCTGCATCCAGACGGAAGTTACCAAGATGCTGGCCCTGGGGGTGGTCGAACCCTCCGACAGTCCCTAGGCCAGCCCAGTTGTCCTGGTCCCCAAGGCCGCCGCACCTGGCACCCCGCCAGAACTCCGGTTCTGCGTCGACTACCGGGGACTGAATGCTGTTACCAGAACCGACGCACATCCCATCCCCCGGGCCGACGAACTAATCGACCGCCTGGGAGCCGCCAAGTACCTCAGTACCTTCGACCTCACCGCCGGGTATTGGCAGATCGGCCTCACCCCTGGCACCCAGGAGCGATCAGCCTTCTCCACACCCGACGGCCACTTCCAGTTCAAAGTGATGCCCTTCGGCATGAAAAACGCCCCGGCCACCTTCCAGAGACTAGTAAACAAAGTACTGGCGGGGCTAGAAGAATTCAGTGCCGCCTACCTAGACGACATTGCGATCTACAGCCTCCACTGGGCCGAGCACCTGAAACACCTCTGGGAAGTCCTGACAGCCCTCCGCCGGGCCGGGCTAACTGTGAAGGCCAGCAAATGCCAGGTCGGCCAAGGGTCCGTGACCTATCTGGGACACCAAGTGGGGAGCGGCCAAGTGGCTCCCCTCCAACCCAAGATCGACGCCATCGTAGCCTGGGAGCCCCCGGTCAACCAGACCGCCGTCCGAGCCTTCCTGGGGCTCACTGGGTACTATCGGCGTTTTATCAAGAACTATGGGAGCATTGTGGGGCCCCTCACGGAACTGACCTCGAAGAACCGGCCACAGAAAGTGCAGTGGACACCCGCGTGTCAGGTGGCCTTCGAGACCTTGAAAGCAGCCATGTGTACCGCCCCCGTGCTCCAGGCCCCCGACTACAGCCGAGAGTTTGTAGTCCAGACCGACGCCTCGGAACACGGCATCGGGGCGGTCTTGTCGCAACTTGACTCCGAGGGAACTGACCATCCTGTGGCCTTCATCAGCCGGCGGCTGCTGGCCCGAGAACAGCGATGGAGCACCATCGAGAGAGAGGCCTTCGCTGTCGTGTGGGCCCTCAAGAAACTCAGGCCCTACCTCTTCGGCACCCACTTCCGGGTGCAGACTGACCACCGGCCCCTAAGGTGGCTGATGCACATGCGTGGCGAAAATCCGAAACTGTTGCGATGGTCCATCTCCCTCCAAGGCATGGATTTCACCGTGGAGCATCGCCCTGGCAGCGACCACGCCAACGCTGATGGCCTGTCCCGGTTTTTCCGCCTCGACGAAGAGAGCCCCCAGGAAGATGGGTGACTCTCCCCACCTTCAGCTGGAGGGGACGTGTGTTGGACACGGCCTCGTGGCGTGGTCCGACCCCTTCCGCATGGAGGGCCCAGGACGACATCGGCCCTCCATTTACCTACTATCGACCCCCCTGACACGCACATTCACGAACCATCGGCGAAAGCAGCCTCCCCGGCCACCTACAACTCGCCCCCTCCCTGGTACCCCGGCGGAACCTGCTCGCCAACGCTGCCAGCCTGGCAACCTGACCAGGCCACCCTTTCCGGCCCGACTCCATCTTGGGGCCATCACGACCCGAACACGTGGCCGCAGCCGTCCCGGGCCCCGGCCCCAGCGAAGCCCCGACATTGAGGCACCAAGATCCTCCTAGGTGGTAAAGTGGCCACTCGACAAGATCCCGGAGGAGGAGAGTTTCGATGGGCCTCCAGCCGCCCCCGGACGCCTGGTATCGATCGCTCTCCAGACTCCCTGGGCGCTGGCTCCGCCCCCCTGCTGGGTGTCTGGACACCTTCATCCCGGCACCTCTGACCCCCAGGCGCGAGGGTCCGGACATCAAAGCCCTCCAGTCCTATATCTGGGCCAGCCCTGGATTAGGACGGCAGTTGTATCTGGAGTCGAAGCCCTGCTGACCTCGTCGCGGCTGATCCTGATCCGAACGCTTGAACCACCTTCGAGGCCCTGCTGACGCTGTCGCGGCCTGACCAAGCTGAACTATCTTCGAGGCCCTGCTGACGCTGTCGCGGCCTGACCAAGCTGAACTATCTTCGAGGCCCTGCTGACGCTGTCGCGGCCTGACCAAGCTGAACCACCTTCGAGGCCCTGCTGACGCTGTCACGGCCTGACCAAGGTGAACTACCTTCGAGGCCCTGCTGACGCTGTCGCGGCCTGACCAAGCTGAACGATCTTCGAGGCCCTGCTGACGCTGTCGCGGCCTGACCCTTGAACTATCCACGCACCAGTGGGTGCCAAGACTGTCCCGCTAAACCCTCTCCCCGAGACCACGACTTTACGGATCCCTCGATCCTTGCCCGCTATCCTGCCGAGAACTTGCTTTGATTACTTATATAAAGATTCTTGTGAATATCCTTCCTGTGTGGTGTCTATCTGTAAGTAGTGTGATTGCTCTGCTGTTACGATTGTAGGAGAGAAGCCTCGCCAAGGAGGCCTCCCTACGGCGCTCGGCCTATTCCCAAAAGAGAGGTGGGTCTCGGGCGGACAGTCAGACACCTTCTGTCTCCCCTGGGGTCGCCTTTCCAACAGTGTGGTTGTGTGGGTGTGGTGTGTGTGTGTGGTTGTGTGGGTGTGGTTGTGTGTGTGGTTGGGTGTGGGTGTGGTTGTGTTTCTATGTGGTTGTGTATGTGTGGTTATGTGCGTGGTTGTGTGTGGTGTGTGTGTGGTTGTGGGTGTGTGTGTGGTTGTGTGTGTGGTTGTGTGTGGTGCATAGTTGTGTGTGTGGTTGAGTGGTTGTGTGTGGTTGTGTGTGGGTGTGGTTGTGCGTGTGTGTGTGGTGTGTGGTTGTGGTTGTGTGTGTGGTTGTGTGTGATGCGTGATTGTGTGTGTGGTTGTGGTTGTGTGTGGTGTGGGTGTGGTTGGGTGTGTGTGTGTGCTTGTGGGTGTGGTTGTGTGTGTGGTTGGATGTGGTTGTGGGTGTGATTGTGTGTGGTTGTGTGTGTGGTTGTGTGGGTGTGGTTGTGTGTGTGAGTTTGGTTGTGTGTGTGGTTGTAGGTGTGGTTGTGTGTATGGGTGTGGTTGTGGGTGTGGTTGGGTGTGGTTGTGGTTGAGTGTGGTTGTGGTTGTGGTTGAGTGTGACTGTGGTTGTGTGTGGGTGTGGTTGTGTGTGTGGGGGTTTGTGTGTGGCTGTGTGTGGGGTTGTAAGTGGCTGTGTGTGAGGTTGTGGTTGTCTGTGAGGGTGTGGGTGTGTTTGTGGGTGTGTGTGTGGTGTGTGGGTGTGGTTGTGTGTGGTGCATGGTTGTGTGTCTGTGGTTGTGTGTGGTTGTGTGTGTGGTTGTGTGGGTGTGGTTGGGTGTGGTTGTGTGTGTGGTTGTGTGGGTGTGGTTGTGGGTGTGGTTGTGTGTGTTGGTGTGTGGTTGTGGTTGTGGGTGTGGTTGTGTGTGTTTGGTTGTGTGTGTGTGAGGTGTGTGTGTGGTTGTGGGTGTGTGTGTGGTTGTGTGTGGTGTGTGATTGTGTGTGTGGTTGGGAGTGGTTGTGGTTGAGTGTGGTTGTGTGTGGGTGTGGTTGTGTGTGGTTGTGGTTGTGTGTGTGGTTGTGGGTGTGGGTGTTTGTGGGTGTGTGGTGTGTGTGTGTGGTTGTGTGTGGTGTGTGGTTGTGTGTGTGGTTGTGTGTGTGTGGTTAGGTGTGGTTGTGTGTGGTGTGTGTGTATGGTTGTGTGGGTGTGGTTGTGTGTGTGGTTGTGTGTGGTTGTGTTTGTGTGTGTGGGTGTGTGTGTGTGGTTGTGTGTGTGTGGTTGTGTGTGTGGTGTGTGTGGTTGTGGGTGTGTGTGTGGTTGTGTGTGGTTGTGTGGTGCGTAGTTGTGTGTGTGGTTGAGTGTGGTTGTGGTTGTGTGTGTGGTTTTGTGTGGTTGTGGTTGTGTGTGTAGTTGTGTGTGGTTGTGTGTGGTGTGTATGTGTGGTTGTGTGTGTGGTTGTGTTTGTGTGTGTCATGGTTGTGTGTGGTTGTGTGTGTGGTTGTGTGTATTTGTGGTGGTGTGTGGTTGTGTATGTGGTTGTATATGTGTGTGATTGTGTGTGGGGTTGTGTGCGTGTGTGGTTGGTTGTGTGGTTGTGGTTATGTGTATGGTTGTGTGTGTGGTGTGTGTGGTTGTGTGATTCTGTGTGGGTGTGGTGTGTGTGTGGTTGTGTGTGGTTGTGTGTGGTTGTGGGTATGTGGTTGTGTGTGTGGTTGTGTGTGTCTTGGTGTGTGTGTGTGGGTGTTGATGTGTGTGTGTGGGTTGTATGTGTGTGTGTGATTGTTTGTGTGGTGCGTGGTTGTGTGTGTGGTAGTGTGGTTGTGGTTGTGTGTGGTTGTTAGTGGGTGTGGTTGTGTGTTAGGTTGTGTGTGGTTGTGGGTGTGTGGTTGTGGTTGTGGGTGTGGTTGTGTGTTTGGTTGTGTGTGGTTGTGTATGTGGTGTATGTGTGGTTGTAGGTGTGTGTGTGGTTGTGTGTGGTGTGTGATTGTGTGTGTGGGTGGGTGTGGTTGTGGTTGAGTGTGGTTGTGTGTGGTTGTGTGTGGGTGTGGTTGTGTGTGTGTGTGGTTGTGGGTGTGTTTGTGGGTGTGGTTGTGGGTGTGGTTGTGGGTATGTGTATGTGGTGTGTGTGTGTGGTTGTGTGTGGTGTGTGATTGTGTGTGTGGTTGTGTGTGTGTGGTTAGGTGTGGTTGTGTGGGTGTGGTGTGTGTGTGTGGTTGTGTGGGTGTGGTTGTGTGTGTGGTTGGGTGTGGGTGTGGTTGTGTTTCTATGTGGTTGTGTGTGTGTGCTTATGTGCCTGGTTGTGTGTGTGGTGTGTGTGTGTGTGTGTGGTTGAGTGTGGTTGTGTGTGTGGTTGTGTGTGGTGCATGGTTGTGTGTGTGGTTGAGTGTGGTTGTGTGTGGTTGTGTGTGGGTGTGGTTGTGGGTGGGTGGGTGTGTGTGTGTGGTGTGGTTGTGGTTGTGTGTGTGATGCGTGATTGTGTGTGTGGTTGTGGTTGTGTGTGGTGTGGGTGTGGTTGGGTGTGTGTGTGTGGTTGTGGGTGTGGTTGTGTGTGTGGTTGGATGTGGTTGTGGGTGTGATTGTGTGTGGTTGTGGGTGTGGTTGTGTGTGGGTGGGTGTGGTTGTGTGTGTGAGTTTGGTTGTGTGTGTGGTTGTAGGTGTGGTTGTGTGTATGGGTGTGGTTGTGGGTGTGGTTGGGTGTGGTTGTGGTTGAGTGTGGTTGTGGTTGAGTGTGATTGTGGTTGTGTGTGGGTGTGGTTGTGTGTGTGGGGGTTTGTGTGTGGCTGTGTGTGGGGTTGTTAGTGGCTGTGTGTGAGGTTGTGGTTGTCTGTGAGGGTGTGGGTGTGTTTGTGTGTGTGGTGTGTGGGTGTGGTTGTGTGTGGTGCATGGTTGTGTGTCTGTGGTTGGGTGTGGTTGTGGTTGTGTGTGGTTGTGGGTGGGTGTGATTGTGTGTGGTTGTGTGTGTGGTTTTGTGGGTGTGGTTGGGTGTGGTTGTGGGTGTGGTTGTGTGTGTTGGTGTGTGTGTGGTTGTGGGTGTGGTTGTGGGTGTGGTGTGGTTGTGGTTATGTGTGGTGTGGTTGTGTGTGTGGGTTTGGTTGTCTGTGTGTGTGTGTGGTTATGTGTGTGTGTGGTTGGGTGTGGGTGTGGTTGTGTTTCTATGTGGTTGTGTGTGTGTGGTTATGTGTGTGGTTGTGTGTGTGTGGTGTGTGTGTGTGTGTTTGTGGGTGTTTGTGTGGTTGTGTGTGTGGTTGTGTGTGGTGCATGGTTGTGTGTGGTTGAGTGTGGTTGTGTGTGGTTGTGTGTGGGTGTGGTTGTGGGTGTGGGTGTGGTGTGTGGTTGTGGTTGTGTGTGTGGTTGTGTGTGATGCATGAATGTGTGTGTGGTTGTGGTTGTGTGTGGTGTGGGTGTGGTTGTGTGTGTGTGTGTGTGTGTGTGTGTGGTTGTGGGTGTGGTTGTGTGTGTGGTTGGGTGTGGTTATGGGTGTGATTGTGTGTGGTTGTGGGTGTGGTTGTGTGTATGTGGGTGTGGTTGTGTGTGTGGTTGTGGGTGTGGTTGTGTGTATGGGTGTGGTTGTGGTTGAGTGTGGTTGTGGTTGAGTGTGACTGTGGTTGTGTGTGGGTGTGGTTGTGTGTGGGGGGTTGTGTGTGGCTGTGTGTGGGGTTGTAAGTGGCTGTGTGTGAGGTTGTGGTTATCTGTGAGGGTGTGGGTGTGTTTGTGGGTGTGTGTGTGGTGTGTGGGTGTGGTTGTGTGTGGTGCATGGTTGTGTGTCTGTGGTTGGGTGTGGTTGTGGTTGTGTGTGGTTGGATGTGGTTGTGGTTGAGTGTGGTTGTGTGTGGTTGTGTGTGGGTGTGGTTGTGTGTGTGTGGTTGTGAGTGATGCATGATTGTGTGTGTGGTTGTGGTTGTGGTTGTGTGTGGTGTGGGTGTGGTTGTGTGGGTGTGTGGGTGTGGTTGTGGGTGTGGTTTTGTGTGTGGTTGGGTGTGGTTGTGGGTGTGATTGTGTGTGGTTGTGGGTGTGGTTGTGTGTGTGTGGGTGTGGTTGTGTGTGTGAGTTTGGTTGTGTGTGTGGTTGTGGGTGTGGTTGGGTGTGGTTGTGGTTGAGTGTGGTTGTGGTTGAGTGTGATTGTGGTTGTGTGTGGGTGTGGTTGTGTATGTGGGGGGTTGTGTGTGGCTGTGTGTGGGGTTGTAAGTGGCTGTGTGTGAGGTTGTGATTGTCTGTGAGGGTGTGGGTGTGTTTGTGGGTGTGTGTGTGGTGTGTGGGTGTGGTTGTGTGTGGTGCATGGTTGTGTGTCTGTGGTTGTGGTTGTGTGTGGTTGTGGGTGGGTGTGGTTGTGTGTGGTTGTGTGTGTGGTTGTGTGGGTGTGGTTGGGTGTGGTTGTGGGTATGGCTGTGTGTGTTGGTGTGTGTGTGGTTGTGGGTGTGGTTGTGGGTGTGGTGTGGTTGTGGTTATGTGTGGTTGTGTGTGTGTGGTTGTGTGTGTGGGTTTGGTTGTGTGTGTGTGTGTGGTTATGTGTGTGTGTGTGTTTGTGTGTGGTTGTGGGTGTGGTTGTTTGTATGGGTGTGGTTGTGGTGTGTGTGTGGTTGTGTGTGTGGGTCTGGTTGTGGGTGTGGTTGTGTGTGGTTGTGGTTGGGGGTGTGGTTGTTTTTGTGTGTGGTTGTGTGTGTTTGGTTGTGTGTGAGTAGTTGTGTGTGGTTGTGTGTGTGTTGTGTGTTTATGTGTTGGTCGTGAGGAAAGGCTAGGCAGGGAAGGGGGCTGCTACAGATGAGGAGGGCTGCGTGGGAGGGGGTAGGGAGGACTGCGTGGGAGGGGTAGTGAGGGCAGAGAGCAAGGGGGTGGAAGAGCATGCTGTAAGTCTTAATGAGCCATGAAAGAAAGGAACAAGCAACTTAATGACCCGTGACTGAGGAGACAGATGGCGGCTGCTCGTGCACGCTCGCATGAACGCAAGCGCTAGGCCAGCCTGTAGCACTTTAAAAATTCACCTACTAAATGTCTCTCCGGGCAGCGCATGCGCTATACCAGCGAGACCTAAAAATTGGGATATTTTGCTCTTTCTGCCACACCTCTGACTCCCCCCAATGACCCAATCCTGGGTTATTCCCGCCCTCTGATTCTTTGCCCACGGTTCCCCTATTTTTTTCCACCCACTTCGACCACTGCCAGTTGCTCACTGCTAGTGCCTCGAACTCATTTCAGGGTTGATGTGTAATTGACTAAATCAGAACGTTTAACTTCCCCGAGTGCACGTTTCGGTTCTGAAATCCTGCTCATGTAGAGCTTAGCTGCCAGTTAACACAGAACTGGGAGAAACGTCACAGCCTGCTACCTTAGTCCTTGGCTTGGCGGGAAAATTTGCATGTGTCAGCCTCTATGGAAGTCAGGAGACCGTAGAATGGCACTCATGCGTATTAAGGTCGCTTCCATTAGCAAGACTTTGCATGCCAGGACTCAGCACACATGCCTTGGCCAGCTAGTTTCAGTCAGGATGGAAGCGCTATGGCCGGACAGTTGATGCAGGCACTATGCCTATAATGTGTGATTTCCCATTTCAGTGCAGTGATGCGGATCACCACACTGAAATGCGTTAGCCTAACGCCTGATACGTGGCACCTGGCAGGGCTGGAGATCCGGCTTCATAGTCACCAAAAGTGATGCAGCTGGGGCTCATGCAGGTGAGAAAACCCCCAGGATGTTGCAGGATTTCAATCTCCATGCCGGGAGCTACAGAAAGCACTTCTACCTAGCCATCTTGCCAGACCACACCCTCCCTTTCATAGTTTGCAGAACATGACTGGTTGAAGGTCTGCCATTGGTACATTTGAAGTCCTCCTGTTATGATTCACAAATAAGCTTTGGGTCTACGTCTTGGTTCACATGATACTTGAGTCCTTTAGGTGATACTTTGTCAAAACACGCAAATTTGTGAGAGTACTTCTGGCAAATAAGATCCTGGTTACTGCACCAGCTGTAAAAATAAATAAGGTTAAATGTGCCTTTCACTATTTGTTGGAAGGAAACTTTTAAATATGTTTCTGTAGGAGGCCAATTCACACAAAGACTTGAGTTTTCTAAAGCCCAGAAGTCTGGAATCTTCCTACAGAAACACTCAACCGCTTAAAAAAACATTAAACAGTTTAAGGTCACCCTAGTGATATGATACTTAAATATGTGGCATCCAATATTGCCAATTATTGCCAAATGCACAAAACTAGAGACTTTTACAACTATATTCACCTCATACTTTACAATGGGATAGCAATGTTAAATTGATTTTAGGTAAATCTTTTCTTTTGTTACCTGGACTACTGTCAAACGGTTCAATCAGTCTATTTTCTGTTTAGGTACATCATGGGTAAGGACCCTGCCAAATGGTTGACCATTGATTCGGAAACTGGCATCCTGACAGGAAAAGGTAACCTGGATCGCGAGGACACAAGATTTGTTATGAATGACACTTACACAATTGGAATTCTGGCAGTGGATAACGGTATGGTTTTGCTGGAGCGGGTGAGGGGGCTTTGCATGAAAACTTTTTAAAGACCACAGTCTTAAGTTAGCGTATAGGCCGTGAAATAAAATCATGCGGGAAGGTTATTTATTTTCAAACCTAGTTTTCCATCACAAGCAAATTAGTTAATTTCATTACCATTGACTATCTTTTGCCTTGTGCCCGACCCCAGAAGTTGTAAAAGGAGATATGCTGTTAAATCTGTCATAATTTATTAATCTCTTTAGGCCTGGCGACTAAGGTTTGACATACTGTTATTCCTTCAGGGTGAAAAGTGATTTTGCTGGATTATTATGGATTGGAAAACAAACCATTAAAATGAATTTGTCATATAGACAAAAGAGTCTGAAATAAAGCTATCCAGTAAAGAATGCAACATTCAGAAGGATACGGCTTTCCTTGTGAATGCCGTATGAGTGGTAAGAGAATGTGGGAAGACTGCATATAATCACAGCCAAGAATGTATTCTTTAACAAAAGTTATTTTACCAGTAAAATAGTTACAAAATATATTCAAGTAGAGGCTGAAATTAAAGCATTCTCTTTATAAAGACCATGCATGGAAGAACAAGCCGCTTCATTGGGGCTAGGTGGGTAAAACACTACAGCTGGATGGAAGTTGTTAATATTTTGTATTGGCTTGCTACGTGGAATATTTGTAGCTCCCGCACCCCGTCAGATACGTGTTAAAGCATGGCATCTCTACTTATCATTTTTTTGGGAAACCAATTGATAATTATATAGCTCTATGTTTATAAATATTTTCTAAATATTGATGATAATATAAATGTTCCCCCTCCCTTATTATATATTAATGCTCATGCTAAAGATAATTCTATGAGTACTTCACTTGGTGCTATTTTTTGTATTGTCTTTGCCTTGTTATAAAATTCAATAACATATTTTGAACACAGATGGTCACTGTGGCTGGAGTGCACATGGCTTTAGGATGTCTCCTCACAACAAGTCAACATGGGCTGTCACTAAATGTGTGTCATGGTCACTGTGGCTAAGGTGCACATGGCTTTGTGAGGTTTCCCTCACAACAAGTCACTGTTTGCTGCCACTGAATGTTTGTCATGGTCACTGTGGCTAGGGTGTACATGGCTTTATGAGGTCTCCCTCACAAGTCACTGTGGGCTGTCACTGCATGTGTGTCATGGTCAATATAGCTAGAGTGCACGAACATCTTTAAAAAACATTGACAACACCAAGAAGTGTTGCATAGGCGAAACCTATTGGCTTTGCGAATGCTTGTTACCAATACGTGTTATTTTTTTTATATTGTACTCTTTTTTTGGCGTACCATGAAGCAAATTTATTGATTCATCTTGGATCAGTAAATACAAAAAGGGCACCCTGTCATTTCATAGGCACGTGGATCCCTTTGTTTCCCATATCTGGCCATTGCTACACAGGGTCAGAAAACAGCATTGGCAGAGCCAATAGGTCCTAAATATGAGCCCTGTTAGCTTTGCCATTGCTTGTCTCCCTTCTTGACAAAACCCACTCAACCACTTCTAGGAGTTTATAATGTGTTTCCTCCATACATGTCTAGAGGTAGATGGGGAGCTGTCGAACAGACCTTACTATGTAAAACTTTTTTCTCATTCATCATTCTGACATGCAACAGTGTGAAGGTATTTGGGGTGGGGTGTCAGGGAAATGGAGGTGGGATTTAAAATGTGGGATTTTACATGGACAGGAGTTGACATTATTAATTGGCATCTCATTGTATGGGCAACGTATTGGACCAACAAATACTTGTATTGACAAGGAGGTGACCCTGTATTATATTACTTTGACAGCTGTGCAGTGCCTGTACATGTAAACCTGAAGCATTGTGGGCGGTTGATGACTTTGCCTTTTGTGTCAGTGGTATGCTTTGTTTCCTGCAGGGTCTCCACCTGAAACAGGCACGGTCACTGTTGTCCTGCGCCTTCTGGACGTGAACGACAATGAACCAGTGCCCGATCCTCGCATGATCACAGTCTGTACTGATAATTCAGAGGCTCAGATTTTGACTATCATTGACCTGGACCAACCCCCAAACACCTATCCATTTCGAGCTGAATTAACTAACGAGTCTGCAGCAACCTGGGACGTGCACATGAATGAGAAAGGTATTTGTGGACTGTCTAGGAAGTGGGTTGGCAAGGTATGACAAAGGCAGGAAAGTCAATGAAACAAGATAACTAGTATTGTTCATTATCTTTTATTGAAGGGGAACGGTTTTATGACCTCCCTTTCTCTCCTTGGACCTTTATACTTTGCAAAGTATATTATTAAACTTCAGGTTATTGGAGTAGCGCACAGTCTCAGCGCTGTCCTTGGTTACATTCTAACCCTCATGCAGTGTTTTGGTGCATCCATGTGATGAGTGTAACCTAGTGGACCATGCTAATGAATATACTGATGCTTCCCTCTTAAAGCAGACTGTAGACCCATTGCTGTTATATTGCCAAACTGATCAGTACTCCACGATGTTTGCTCAAGTCCCTTCTACAATAGGCTATTCTACCACAAAATTAACATTGCAGTTTTTTACGCACTCTCATCTGCCTCATTTGTTTGTCATCATCATCAAATTTCTTTATTCGGCTTATAAAGCCATTATAGTATACATTAACAAATATACACAATAAAACACACAAAACATAATAAAACATCGAATCGATTCAAAAGTGCATCATATATCAAGTAAATTATCATATAAGATTACAAAAACTCTCCCATACCATGACTTTTCATAGCAGTTATTGGGCTTCTCAACACTATTAGTCACTAGATAATGAAATGTGTCCCATATATGAACTTGTAAGGGCCCTA
Organism: Lissotriton helveticus; assembly: GCF_964261635.1. Lineage (NCBI taxonomy): Eukaryota > Metazoa > Chordata > Amphibia > Caudata > Salamandridae > Lissotriton > Lissotriton helveticus. Next base: position 252,391,233 of record NC_136073.1, read on the forward strand.
AAAAGTAACGTAAATCATGCCTACATATACTATAGGTCCGTGGTTCTTAGCCTGTGGTCCGAGGACCCCATAAGGCCCACAAGTCCTGCTCACAGGGTCTGCGACTGTTTCACAAAAATAAATAGTAAAATTAATCAATTAAAATAATAAAGTATAAACAAATAAGCAAGCAACATTGATATTCTTAAACCTTTTCTATATTTGATTGTTAATTACACAAACTATTCAAATATTTGAGCAGGTGTTTGGTGTATACTACTTTTTGTACTTTTGTGTAGTGTTTTGAATTTCAAGTCATAGAAATTGCTTCCGCCGGGGGTCCCCAGCTTCCAATAATGATTCCAGTACTGATTCAGTGGGGATCCAAAGAAGTCAAAAGGTTAAGAACCGATGCTATAAGTTAAAATGACTCCCACAACATCAATACCAGAAAGCACCTGCCACCGGTTAGCTAAAAGTGACTAGTGTAATAGGAAGCAAAGTTATTGCAAATCATTATAAAATATACAATTTTAAAATTCATTAACCAAATTTTAGCCCTCGTACATAGTAAAGCAAGATAAAATCAGCATTTAATCAAAATAAAATATAAATTCCGGTTTTGAATGCAATTACTTAAAAATAGATACTCCATATGTTTTCCTAATTAATAGAGCAATTCTAATGTAATTAATAACTACATACCAACTTTGAGGAGACCGTAATTGCTGTAGACATATTATACCAGTTTAGTGTTAGCTGCCCAGAAGATGGGGGACAAAAATTGTTTTCGCAGTGGACTGTACAAAGAACAAAACAGCATGAAGTGTGTGGTGCTTTGATATGACTAATTATCTCATGGGCAGTTCGGGAGAGCTCGAAAACCACGTGCCCTGCAGGGGAAACACTACCAAAAAATTCAATGCACTAAGATGCAATCAAATAAGGTAAAATCTATATTGCGGATTACTCCCTAAAATAAAATAAGGTTCCAAAGTCAAAGAAAGGGACAATTTGGAGTACTTAGCGACCGATTGCATGGTTGTGCCGTCTTATTAAGGGCAATGGTGCAAAAATTAAAGAACAGAGTTTTTACAAGCTCTTTAAGAGTAACATCTACAAGGTCTGGGTTAGAAATAAGCTCTGCTACACTCAGCCTTGTTAATGTATGTTTCAAGTAATTGAGCCACGGAATCTAGGACATATTATCTAGTTATAGGCACTCCTTAAAAATTAACTTTGAGAAACCGGGGGCGTGGCCAAGCTGCCGACCGTAATGGCCATGTAGGCTTGGAGCTCCGCCGTCATTCCCTATATTCCTGCTGTCAGGGTGGCGTTCACTGCAGCATCGCGGTCAACAACGATGTGGGAGTGGTTACGGAGGTGATTGGAGCTGCATCGGATCCCCCTGAGGCCCGCTATCGATGCCTTCCCCGACCTCGTAAGCCCAAGAGTGGTGGGGCCTACACTCGCATGCTAAGCCGCGGGCTGTAGTGGTGCGGTGCCGGCAGGCGCCACGACAAACACGCATGGACACTGGGGGAGAGATCGGTGAGCCGCAGCTGTGAGGGGCGCAGTGACCACCAACAAGTGCTAGAGACGTTGCGAGTGACCAGTTGATTTCCTCTTCGGGCCGTCACCATCGTTCCCTTAACCCTCTCAACAGTCCAGACCTCAGGTTCGTAGGGCGTTCTAAATTTCCGCCCGAGGTGTCGGTCTTTGATCACCACCGAGTCCCCTAAGGCAAGCGTTCGTTCTTGGGCACGACACGCCTCACTCGCTTTCCGATTGGTTGTTTCTCTTCTTGCCTGAATCGCTTCATCATTTCTCGGTTCCGGAGCCCATTCTGGGCCCACCGGTATGCTGTCCCTTGGTGCTCTTTTGAACAATAGATGGGCTGGAGCACACTTCGTAGTGCTATGAGGTGTTTGGCGATATGCCCCCAGAAACTGGTCAAGTGCGGTTTCCGGACTTTCCCCATTGTCTACGGCGATGCGCAATGCGCGATTAAGAGTCCTCATTAGTCTTTCAACCTCCCCGTTGGCTTGGGGCCACAGTGGGGTGATCTTTCGGTGTCGAATGGCGAGGTTCTCTAGATATCCCTGGAAGTCTTGTCCCTGGAAGGGGGGTCCGATGCCAGATTTGATCTCAGCTGGGATGCCCATCAGTGCGAAGATCCGGTCCAGGGCTGTTTTCACTTGTGGAAAAGCTGTTGACGATAGGACTTCCACAATCGGGAACTTTGGAAACGAGTCAACGACTACCATCATGTGGCGGCCATCGGGAAAACTACCGAAGTCCACACTCAGGTGCGTCCACGGAGTTGTGCATGGCTCCTCCGTGATCACGGGTGCGGTGCAGGATCTCCACCGGTGATAGTGCAGGCATGGCATGACCTCACCATCTCGTCCACCATTGTGTCCATGGCTGGAAACCAGACCTTGTTTCTCAGCCTCGATTTTGTCTTGGCCGTGCCTTGATGTCCCACGTGGGCCAAAGCGAGAATCCTCTTCTGCAGACTCTCTGGTACCACGATTAGGTGACCCCTCAGGACGACGCCGTCTTCCCCCACGCTCAGCTCATGCCTCACTTGCCATAGTTGCTGTCAAGCGTGGTGGACCTCCAGCTGGAGGGTTCGGGCTCCATCCATGAAGTGCGCCCAACTGTTGCCTTCCAGCGCTTCCTTGACCCTGGACAGAGTGTCGTCTTCTGATGTGGCTCGACCTATTTCGGCCAATGTCATTGCTCTGGGACAGGCAGACTGCGAGACCATATGGATGAAAGCCTCAATACCTTGAGCAGCGTCTGGTGTGTGTCCAGCGCCACCTGCTTCAGGGTGTCGGGAGAGGTAGTCCGCAGGATTGTGAGCCCAAGGGCGGAACACGACTTTGAAGTTATATCCTTGGAATTGCACAGCCCATCGCTTAATACGCGGGGGAGCCAGCCGGGTCGAACCTGCAAACAGTGGTATCAGTGGCTTGTGGTCGGTGACCACTGTGAACACTTGACCGCATAGATACAGGTGGAAATGCTGGCACGCCCACTTAATGGCCAGCGCTTCACGTTCGATCTGCGCATAGCGCGTCTCAGTGTCGGTTAGTGCCTTGCTGGCGTAGGCAACAGGCTTCCATACCTCAGCACCATGTTCTTCCATGAGCACCGCCCCAAGTCCGACCGGACTCGCGTCGACGACCAGTTCTGTCTTGCGTTGGGGCTGGAAGTACGCCATCACTGTTTTGTCGAGCAAACTGGTATGATCTCATTGAACGCTTTGTTTGCTGCCTCGGACCATTCCCATTTCCAGTCTTGGCACGTGAGTGTCCGCAGGGGCTCCGACATTGCTGCCAAATTTGGGATGAATCGGCCGCAGTAAGTGGCCATGCCCAGAAAGCTCCTCACCTCAGTGGGGTTCCGTGGGGTGCTCGCCGCTCTGATCGCTTCAGCTTTCTTTGGATCTACCTGGAGTCCTTCTCGTGTGAAGGTGTACCCGGAGAAGTCTATGCTTTCCTGGTAGAAGGAGCACTTAGACTTGTGCAGGGTCAGTCCGCTGTCTGCCAGCCGCTGCAGCGTCGCCCTCAAGTGTGCGTGATGTTCTTCGAGCGTGTCCGAATATACCAGAATATCGTCACTGAGGTTTATGATACCACGTAGTCCCGACAGCACCTCACGAATTGCGTTCTGGAAAACCTCGGCGGCAGAGGATACCCCAAAGCTGAGTCTTCGGTAGCGGCGTAGCCCCACATGAGTCGAGAAAGTGGTTATGTATCGACTTTCCGGCTCCAGCTCTAGTTGATGGTAGCCCGCATTCAGGTCGAGTTTGGAGAACCACTTTGCGCCATTCAGGTCAGCCACTATGTCGTCCATTGTTGGGGTGATGTGCCGCTCCCTCTTCACCGCCGTATTGGGCAGCCTCATGTCGACACTCAGTCCAATCGCTCCGGGTTGGTTAGGTTTGGGGGCCACGACCAGGGGAGACACCCATGGGGTGGGCCCGGATACTTTTTCTATTACTCCCAATTCCTCCAATTTTCTGAGCTCTTCCTCTACCTGCGGCCTGAGATTGAAAGGCACGCGCCGGTGCCGGAGGGCTATCGGTCGTACGGATGTATCGATGTGCAGTCGGAATTTCTTTCCTTTGAGCTTCCCCAATCCCTGGAAGAGCTCCGGAAACTCTCCGAGTAGAGCCTCCGCGTGGGACTCGTGTACTTGATTTGCAAAGAAGACGAGCACTAGATCCTCTGCCGTGTGACAGCTGAGCAGGGTCCCTTTCTTGCCTTCTGTCACGTGGAATTTCGCCTTTGTGGAGAGCTTCCCGCTCACAATGGTGGTTTGGATGACCCCTCGCAGCGGCAGGGGGTCAGTGCCTCCGTAGGTATAGATTCTTGCGCTCAAGGGTGCAAGTGCCGGTTTTGGCGAAAGCTTCTCGTACTGGTCCGAGTCCATCACATTTACAGAGGCTCCTGTGTCTATTAGAGCCTGTATGTCGGTGCCGTCTATGGTGATCGAGCACATTGGTGGGGGCCGTCTCTTGGTACCCGCCCGGTTGACATACGAGATGACAAACACCTCCTCGTCATCGTCGTCTTCATACATGGGACGTCTCCCTTGAGCTTGATCGTCAGGTGGTGGCGCCTGTTCGTCCAGTGACACTTGACGGACCAGCTGTGACATGCTTCTGGCCCTGGGCGCTGTTGCTCAAAAACGTCCTCCTCGGCACACTTTGGCGTAATGGTTTGGCCGCCCACAGCAGGAGCATGTCTTCCCCCTGGCCCTGCACGTGGCCTCCGTGGGGTGGTCTTCTCCACAGTATCCGCACTGGTTCTTATGCGCGGGCTTTGGTGCTTGGCTCGCTTGGGTGGGCCTTCTCTGGATGGCGTCCACCTTTTCTTCCTTGATCGGCAGGAGCCTGGTTGTTGACGGAGTGGCCACCGGGTTATGCAGGGCTGCTTCCATCACTTCCGCCCGAGCGTCGGACAGTTCGTGGGACCGAGCCAGGACTAGGATTTTGTCGAGGGAGATGCCCGGTTGACGTAGTATCAGTTTTCTCAGTAGCTTGGAGCGGCATCCTACGATGATCTGGTCTCTGATCTCTTCTCTTGGCTCTGTGAAGGGGCACGTGCTGGCCAGCCGGCGGAGTCTTGCATAGAACATGTCGACGGATTCTGATTCGGTTTGCCAAGCCCTCTTGAATTTGAACTTTGCAAAGTCATTGTTGAGCTGTGGATTAAAGTGTGCGTTCAGCGCATTGACTGCCGCGTCATAGTCGTCCTCTTCTCCAGGGTTTGGGAGGGTTTCAAACAAGTCGTAGATCTCCTCTCCCCCGTAGTAGATGAGGAGCGACCTCTTGACTGTTCCGTCGGTTTCACGAGTCCCTTTAAAGTAGTGGTTGAGCCTCCCTACCCATGCCTTCCATCAGGGGGCTGCAGTCGCCGGGTCAGCAGATTCGCTAAATGGGGGCAGTGGTGCTACCGCGGTGTGGGTGTTCGTCGGTGGTGGGGGTCTCATCGCTGGCCCAGGATTGTCTCCCGCTCCCTGCTGTGCGGCTGCTGCCGCCACCGCTGCTGGCGCTGTTGCTGTTGGCGCCTGAACGCTCATGGCGGCGCTGTGACCTGCTTGAACGTCGCTCTGTGATAGCCTGCGTCAACGGTTCCTTCTGGCCGCAAATGTGGGTGTGCGTGGTCTCACGCTGCGCCACTGGCCGCCTGCTGGGGTGTGAGGCCCTCTTTCCCTCCTGCGTGTTTCTACAGGGTCTCAAGGCTGTGCGGGGCAACGTGTTTGCCGGTGAGTGACTGTGCCAGTGTTCTCACTTCTTGTCCCTTTTTCAGTTCGGCGTGGCCAATGTTTGCTTTAGTGTCTGTATTTTCTTCCTGTTGGTGTGGCCAATGCTTGTTTGGATTGGCTTGTCCTTGCATTGTGTGCTTCCGCCCTGCCCTAGCTGCTCGCCAGTCTGTCCCACGCTTGCGGGGTGGTTCTGACACTTCGAGTGTCTCCAGCGCTGTTGGCGTGCACGTGTGTGCTGTGCTTGGCGTTGACGTGAAGGGCGCAGGCACTGTGGTAGTCAGCCTCGGCTGGGGCCTTCGACGTGTGGCTCGTCTTCCCCTTCAGCAGCTCGTGGCCTGACAGGCTGCTACGGGCCGTCGAAATTGGCAGGAGGCGCCAGGAATGCAGGTGGGCCGCAGCGGGGAAGCACTCGGCGTTCCCGGGGCGGGGAGGGACGCTCGTCGCACTCACCCTTGTGCTGTGTCTTCGCCGGGAGCCCGCCAGCTGAAAGCGCTCCCTCGGGCGGGATACGCATGGGCAGGCTCGGACCGGCCGGCGGATAGTAGCGGGCCGTGTAGGGGTGCACAGCAGGCCCACGCTCCTTCTCCACACAAAGTTCGCACCGGAGCGTGACCGCCGCGGGTGGGCACCGTGCGCTTCGGAGCAGGCGGGCACACGTGGTCCGGTACCGGCCTCGTCGCCAGTGTAGGGACTGCCGTATTGCAGGTAGGCCTTAACTTCGCTAAGTAAATGACACACTAGACTAGTGGTACAGTGCACAGGCGGGAAGACCACGAGCGGTCTCCCGCAGGTTTATTTATCCCCTCGGCGCGGACCCGCCCTGAGGGGTGTGGGGATGCGTGGTCAGTGAATACAATGTATGGGAGCGCCCGAGTGGCACTCTACACACGGGTGAGCCTGGGGGCTGGCCATCAGGCCGAGAGTCACAACCTCTAATGGGAGTCCCCCTGCCGCACCACCACAAACAAGCCGAGGTGGGGAATCCCCGTTGCAGTGAGCCAGGTACAGTGATAGAAAGCGACGCAAATATACAGGAGACAAGGCGAACCTTTGCAAATTAGGCCTGCGTTTTGGGATGCTATACCCCGCCGTCTTTAAGGTTGATGTGGATGGCCGCTCACGTGTCTTTGACTACCCACGATGATCAGGAGTCTTTATTTTACAGGCCGGTGTGGCGGGGACTGCCGCACATGGCGACCACATTTACCCTCACAGGTATTGATCCAACAATACCGGGGAACCGGCGTGGCGTTGCCACCTCCCTTGTGAAGATGCACTTCCTAGGTTTACTACCGTATTGTAGAATGCTTATTTTCTTTTTATGTTTGAATTTCTCAGTAGCGGGTTGGGTTTTTCGCCCGAAGGTTGATGCAGGCGATGGGTGGGAGGTGGGCAGGAGATGGGTTGATTCAAAATGTTTTGGAAGAAATGCTCATTCAAGTGTCTCAATCGCAGTACAGTAAGAGTTATTCAGGTCCTTACAGTTCATATACTTTTGGTATAGTTAATGGTTAAAAGAGTGCAACCAGAAGCTTATATTACGATGATGTCATGGAACGTAAGGGGCCTTAATAACATGTGTAAATGTAAACAAGTATCTATTTACAAAAGCATCAGGTGGATGTTGCTTTCTTACAAGAGACTCATTTGGCACCCTCAGTCCAGACTACGTTGGCCGCCATACAGTTCCAATGCCAGAGGAGTTGCCATACTGATTCAAAAACGTGTTCCTTTTTGGGAGGTGGAGGTTTACAGAGATGCTGAGGGGCAATTCCAGTTGGTTAAGGGATGTTTGTTGGAGCACTCCATGCTTTTAGACAATGTCTATGCTCAAAATGTTTACGATCCCGACTTTTTTGGTGCGATTCATACACAAATCGAAAACATGGGGGCAGATCAGATTTGTTTGGGTAGGAATTTAAACATGCTGCTCGACCCGATAGGGTCAGCACAGTCACCACCACAGACACTAAGCCTAGAGCCAGGCGCTCCTTGTCCGACATTAGAGAAGCATATGGTCTGATTGATGCATGGAGGCATCTCAGCTCTGACCAGAATGAATACACCCACTAATCTGCTCCACACAATACATGGACACTGAGTGGCACTGTGGGTTGGTGCTGTCCGACATGTCCGACATGTACCATGCACACTTTCAGACCACTTCCCGGTTCTGCTGCAGCTGCAGGTCCCGCGTGCTGGAGGCACTGAAAGGCCATGGAGATTCCCTGATATGGCCCTACAGGATTCAGTGTTCGAATCAGAGCTTCGGAACGCAATAGTGGAATATTTTGTACTCAACACCGGCCCCGTGACCACTAAAGCTACCCTATGGGAGGCTTTTAAAGCTTACACCAGGGGAGTTTGCATCTCAAAGAGCGCCGGGGTGCTCAGGGACCTACGTCGCACATTGTCACAGCTGGAGTCGCAGTTGGCGGAGATTGACTGCAGCGATGCTGCCCTATCCCCACCACCCCCTCCCCATTACAGCGTTCTGCATCTCTTATGGCCGAGTTTACTGAGGCTGCAGAATGTGAGGCACATTATCTGGACAAATATGCCGTAGCTGGGCGGTACAGGGAGGGGGAGAGTCCAGGCAGGACCCTAGCCAGGTCAATGAGACAATCCCGCAAACAAACATACATAGCCGAATTAAGTGGACAGGGTGGCACGCGAATCACAGGCAACATAGGCATACTTGAGGAGATGCTCGCTTACTACGCAGATTTATATAAATCCAGAGCCACAGTGGACACAACAACATATATTGACTATTTAGATGAGATCTCCTTGGTTTGGCTTGAAAAAGCACATTGTGAATTCTTGGCTGAACCATTTACGGAAGATGAGGTGACGCAATGGACTTCTCCAGGGCACAGGGTCTAGATGGGTTCTCTGGCAGCTTTTATTAAATAAATTAAGAGATCCTGGCCCCACACCTCATAGATGTGTATCAGGAGGCGGTGGAGTTGGGAGAGCTCCCGCCCACGCTGCGGGAGGCGGTTATAATACTCCTCCCTAAGCCTGGAAAAGACCCACGAGTCATAAAGGCCGCTCTCCCTCTTAAATTTTTAAAACAAACTATTAGACAAGATACTGGCAACACGGCTTGCTCTAATCGTCGACCATTCTGATCTCGCCCGCCCAGTCGGGATTCATCCCGCACAAGTCGACTGCCCTGAACCGCTGCACATTGTTTGGCACTTTGCACAGAATTTCTCCTTCAGTCCCCACAGTGGCCATGCTGTTCGATGCGGAGAAGGATTTCGACTCGCTCGAGTGGCCATTTTTATATGCCACGCTGGGCCGACTCAGGATACCGGAACGATCCCTGACAGTCATTAAGTTATTGTATACACAACCCATAGCTCGCACCCGCCTGAATGGCACACTAACATCCCCATTCCCACTCACAAGGGGGAACACAGCAGGGGTGTCCGCTTTCCCCATTATTGTTCGTCGTGGAACTGGATCCTTTGGTACGGCACTTACAGGAGGAGCATCTTCATCGCGGCTTGCAGTTTAACACCGGTCCCCTACTCATCACTCTATATGCCTATGACATTAAACTGTATGTGCGGCATCCTGATGACAATTTTGCCCCACTCCTTCAAGAAGTCACCAGGTATGACGCCCTGTCAGGCCTCTGCATTAATTGGGGAAAGTCGGAGGTCTTTCCATTGACACTGGCGCCCTGTAATAGGACAGCGGAATATCCCCTTGCATGGTGTGAGGACTCTGTCAAATACCTTGGCATGCATAACCACAGGAATGCCCACCACATACTACAGCTCAACTACGGCCCGGTGGTTGAGAGACTGGAGCATAACGTTGAACGGTGGTTAAAATTGCCACTACCTCAAAGAGACAATTAGTTATGGATTCCTCACCATAGAATTACTCCTAGGCGTCAGACTGGATCTGGAGAATTTTTCTTCAGCAGCATCCATACATGTCGGTAGGTGGCATTGTGGTCGCCGGAATGACGGTGCGGTATCTACTTAGACGCCAACCCTGCGCGGTGACATCAGTTCTTTCTTTTCCGCACCAGCCAGCGATGATCTGGAAAGAGCGGTACCTTGAGTCACTTTTTTACTCTATTTTTGCAACTTTTTGTTGACGTCTTTGAGTTGTTTTGACTCCTGGTGCACAGGGATGTCATCTCGGTGGACCGGCTTCAAGCCTTGTGACTCCTGTCACAAGCTGATGTCAGTTACGGACCCCCATCTTGTTTGCCTCTATTGCCTGGAGCACGACCACGTCCCAAAGTTGTGCTCCGGCAGCCGGGCCATGGCCCAAAGCCTTTGTTGGAGTGGTCCCGAAAGCTTCTGGAGGCCCGGCAGTTGGCTCCCCACTGCTTGAGTGCCCGGCCGACAGGGAGGTCGCAGGACCGGTCGCGGAGCCATCACCACCACTCCTCGATGAAGTCTTCGTCTTCGGGTAAGTCGAAGCACAAAAAGAAGGTGAAGAAGCACCATCGCTCTTCGCGTTCTCCCTGTCCGTCAGCTGAAGTGACGCGGGATGCGGTGGTAGTCGCCCAGCTCTGCTCGCAGAGCCTATTGGGTCGTCCCCGAGCCTCCCTCCCTTTCGGGGAGCTGGGGCGACTCCTGCCCAATGTTGTCATTTTTACGAAGCCCTCCATTCTATTTTTGGGCAGCTCGACTCCGCCGGTGTGCGGCAGGGCCCATGGACTCGGCTGGGGGCTCTAGGCCTTCGATGCTGGTGGCTTCGGCTCCAGCACCGCAGGGTCTCTAGGGATCCAGGCCTGGATCCGGACCGGCACCAGTCGACCTCGTGACACCTCCTCTGGCGCTGAATCCATCGGTGACACCTCCACCCCCTCCGACACCGTTTGTGTCCCCAGCCGACGTCGACCGCAGCCTCCCCCTCAGTGTGTACACGGAGCCGGACCGACATCACTCGACATCGGGACAGGCGCCGACTAGTACTTTTGTACCCCTGTTCCTCCTTGGTTTTCCCTACCGCCCTCAGTGGCTACCAGAGGAGGGCGAGGAGGACTGTCAGGGGTCTGACTGGAGAGAGGAGTTTGGTGAGGCCAGTGGTCTGGAAACTTCCCCAGATCTTGGCCTGCTTTCTTTCCCTACAGTGGCTACGGAGGAGGGTGCGTCATATGCAGTGATGTTGCGTAGTGCGGCCGAGGCATTAAACCTCGAGCTTTTAGGGCCACCAATCACCAGTGGGCAGCAGCATTCGACATCACCTCCTCCACTGCCTCAACATCACATCGGACAGGTGGGTTTTGCAGATAGTCCAAAGGAGCTACTTCCTCCCCTTCGAGACTATCCCTCCATCCATGCCACCTCAATTCCATCGCATGTCGGAGGATCACCTGGGCCTTCTCCAACAGGAAGTTATGCCTCTCTTGGCCACAGGAGCCATCAAAGCTAGTTCCTGCCCTATAAGTAGGTCGTGGTTCTTATTCCCACTACTTTCTGGTGCCCAAGAAGGAAAAAGGCCTGCGTCCTATCTTGGATCTCAGGAACGTCAACCGCTCCGGAAGGAGAAGTTCAAAATGTTGATACTGACTCAGGTCCTGTCTGCCCTCGACCCTGGAGACTGGATGGTAGTGTTGGACTTGCAGGACGCTTATTTTCCCATCTCCGTCCTGCCGGCACATCGGCGTTACCTACGGTTGACGGTTGGCCATGAGCACTTTCAGTTTACCATGCTCCCCATTGGCCTTACCAGTGCCCCTCTGGTGTTCACGAAGATGATGGCGGTGGTCGCAGCTCATCTGCGCAGATCATGGGTTCCAGTCTTCTCCTATCTCGACGACTGGCTGTTGAAGTAGAGCTCACCCCAGGCTGTCGTTTCCCACCTCCAGACTACGGCCGACCTCCTGTATTTACTGGGGTTCACCATCAATGTGCCAAAGTCACACCTGATTCCCTCTTAGAAGCTCCTTTTCATCGGAGCGGTTCTGGACACAGAGCAGTTTCGGGATTATGCTCCCGAGCAGTGAGTCCGGGATATTCGGGCTATGATTCCGATCTTTCAGCCTCTATCCCGGGTTTTGGTCAGAATGACCCTGAGGCTACTGGGCCTCATGGCCTCCTGCAAGCTGCTGCTGGACTATGCCAAGTGCATATGCGGGCTCTGTAGTGAGACCTGAAGTTCCAGTGGGCACCGCATCAGGGGAATCTTTCAGATTGCATCCAGGTCTCGGAGGGCACTGCACATCAACTGTAGTGGTGGCTAACAAACCAGGATTGGGTCAACGGCAGGTCCCTTTCCCTTCCCCAGCCAGAGTTTACAGTGGTGACAGATGCATCCCTTCTAGGGTGGGGCGGCCACATGGGAGAGGCGGAGATCAGAGGCCTCTGGTTTCTGGCGTAGTCCGGGCTCCACATCAGCCATCTGGAGCTTGCGGGCGATCAGTCTTGCACTGAAGGCATTCCTTCCTTCTGTCAAAGGGAGAGTAGTGCAGGTGTTCACTGACAACACCACCGCCTTGTGGTACTGCAACAAACAGGGCGGGGGGTTAGTGGACCCTATATCAGGAGGCACATTGTTTCTGGAAGTGGCTGTAACATCAGGGCATGTCCCTGGTGGTTCAACACCTAGCAGGTTCTCTGAACGCCAGGACGGACAAACTCAGCTGCCGGTGCATGATGGATCACGAATGGTGTCGTCACTCGGATGTGGGGTAAGGTCTCTTTCAGTGGTGGGGAGAGCCTTGGTTTGATCTATTCGCCACCGAAGAGAACGCGCAATGTCAGCAATTCTGCGCCTCGGAATTTCCAAGGCGGCACTCGCTCAGCGACGCTTTTCATTGCAAGAGGAGTTGCAGTCTTCTGTATGCCTTTCACTTATACCACTTTTACCCAGAGTGCTGTAGAAGATCAAGCGCGACAGAGTCCAAATAATTCTTTTGGCTTCGGACTGGGCTCGAAGAGTATGATATCCTAAGCTCTTACACATGGCCATTGATCCTCCGATCAGATTGCCCCCTCGGGAGGATCTTCTTTCGCAGCAGCAGGGGACGGTCCTCCGCCTGAACCTGTCCAGCCTCCACCTCCTTGCTTGGAGATTGAGCGGTGACAGCTTTCGACCTTCCTCCCCGAAGGCTGTGATGTAATCTTGGCAGCCAGTCGTCCCTCCACTAAAACGGTATAGACCAGTAGATGGAACAAATTTGTAGCATGGTGTGCAGGAAAGGCTATGGATCCTCTTTCTGCACCCCTTTCAGATGTTCTCCTCTTCATTGGCCCAGCAGGGCTCTGCTCTGGGCACTCTAAAAGGCTATCTTTCGGCCATTTCAGCCTTCCTTCGGCTCCCTGACCAGCCTTCTCTTTTCAAGTCCCCTATTGTAAATCGCTTCCTTAAGGACATTACTCGCTTCTTTCCTCCAATTCTTTTTGTAATGCCCCAGTGGGACTTGAGCCTGGTCCTGACCTATCTTAAGTGCCCTCCTTTCAAGCTGCTACATAACTGTCCTCTTAGACTTCTGACACTTAAAACTGCCTTTCTGGTTGCCATCACCTCTGCACGCAGGGTGAGTGATCTTCAGGCTCTTTCTTCCAAACCTCCTCTTCTGGCTGTTCATCCGGACAAAGTTGTCCGTCGCACTAAGCCTTCTTTCCTTCCAAAAGTGGTTATCTCTTTCCACATAGGACAGACTATCACTTTGCCCACCTTCTTCCCGCATCCTTCTAAAGAGGAGAGGCTTGACCGTCTGGATCCAAAACGTGCGCTTTCATTCTATCTGGATCGCACAAAACAATTCTGGGTGGATGACCAGCTCTTTGTTGGCGCCAAGAAAGGTTGGGCCGTGCAAAAACGAACCATCTCTCGATGGGTCATTCTTTGCATCAAAATCTTCTATTCTTTAGCGAAAAAGGAATCTCTTTGGGGTTGTGTTCCCATTCCACCAGGGCGACGGCAGCTACTTCTGCTTTGGGACGTGGAGTTCCTCTTCATGACATCTGCCAGACAACTACGTGAGCTTCATTGCACTTGTTTACCAAACACTACTGCCTGGACAGCCAAGTCCGGAGAAACGGCTTCTTTGGCCGTTCAGTTCTCCAGGACTTTCTGGTGTGAACTTGGTTTGCAGACACACCAACGGGTTTGGTATTGCTGGGGTATCTATTCTAAGGTGAGGAATCCATAACTAATTGTCTCTTTCAGATGAACAAGTTACTTACCTTTGGTAACGATATATCTGTAAGAGACATAGAATAGTTATGAATTCCTCACTGACCCACCCTTCCTCCCCGTTCTGTGAACTGACTTCTAGGGTAAGGGACTTCCCTTTAGGGAACTAGTTTTGTGCACCAGTGGTCTGTGCCTTGCATGGCTCTGCGCTTCTGGCGTGGAATTTCGTATAAAGAACTGACGTCAGCACGCAGGTGCGGCATCTAAGTAGATACTTCAACATCATTCCGGCAACCACGACGCTACCTACCGACACGCAGGGGTACTGCTGAAGAAAAATTCTCCAGATCCAGTCTGACGCCTGGGGGTAGTTCTAAGGTGAGAAATCCATAACTAATCTATGTCTCTTACAGATATATCGTTACCGAAGCTAAGTAACTTGTTGGTCAATGGCGAGACTGATCGCCATTGTTAAAATGGTTGTTCTCCCCCAATTCTTGTACTTATTTCAAAATTATCCCATCCCACTATATAATAGTTTTTTCCTTACTCTTCATTCGCACCTGATCAGGCTAGTATGGGGCGGCAAACAACCCCGGATAAGTTGGGACACTTTGATGTTGCCATATGAGCGGGGTGGATTTGGGTTCCAAATTTCCATGTATACTATCTGGTTGCACAGGCAAGTTTTGCGCGACACTGGTACCACGCGGACCGGGTGTCAACTTTTATACTCCTCCTTATTACCAGTGACGGCAAACGGCTGAATTCCCATCCTGCAGGAGACCCTAGTGAAATGCACGTTAGCCAAATTTCACCTGGTTACGTTTAGAGACTTGTTACCCAATGGTGACGTTTTGTCACGTACCACGGACCCCCGTTTTAGAGAGGCAACAGTGATGGACCACTTTATATTGCAAAGACTTCAGAGGGCCCTTAGGGCCAGCATCCCCAGTTACCCACTCAAACCTTCTGACTTTCCTCTTCTATCAGAAATCATTAAAGACATGAGTGGGCACCACCTTATGTCCCGGCTGTACAGAGCAGCCATGTCCCTACTCCCTAGTCGGGATGCTGGGGTGCGTGCGGCCTGGGAGCGGGACCTGGTCCACCCCATCTCTGATTTGCAGTGGACCGCTGCTGCACACAAATACGCCGCGTCTCCCCTAATCATAGGCATAAACTGCTACACTTCAAATTCCTTTGGCGGGCATATATGACACCAATTACATCGCATTGACCCAATCCGTCCACACACGTCCTCCAGATGTCACTCCCCAGAGGCAGATTTCCCCAGAGGCAGATTTCGCACACATGGCTTGGACATGCGAGAAACTAGCTAGGTATTGGAGGGTGGTTTTTGTAGATGGAGCTTGCACCCTCCTGCTGTTGGCGCTTATGGGGTATGCGCATGATCTCCCCTAATCCAAAAGACGATTTGTTGCAATTGCACTCATCGCCAAAAGGGTGGTAGCCTTAAATTGGGGTAGCAAATTCGCACCCACATTGAAAATGTGGTTACGCAGCATGACATACTGCAACACCAACAGTGACACATATGCACTGCTACAGCTACTGGCCTCCAGGCCCCTTGATATATGGCAGCCACTCCACTCATATTTATTAACTGTGCAGGACACAGGAGACATACCACCTTCACAGCGGCACACCTCTTCAAATACTGGGACAGAGAAGGGAGAGCATGCACCCATTGGGGAATTCACGATGCGACAGTGATGTGTATGTACGCTGTTGTTCCTTTGTTACTCAGGATTGTCGTGAATAAAGCTTGTTTTGATGACTTCTTTGTGTAAAGGGACCTGATATCAAATCAACCACAGTCAATATTAAGCTGTACCGTATATTTGTTACATTGATATGCTGAAAATCGATAAATAAAAGTTTTTTTAAAAAACACACAAAAAACTTTGAGAAATCAGGCTCATACTTTAGTCAAATGTTAAGCCATTACATCAGAAGAGCCACTTTAATCATATCTTCCAAATAATTAATTCCCGTCTCCACAAAACAGATGAAGGCCGCTGTGTCCCGGGGAACAGATAATAACCTATGAACAAAACAGTTTTCTACCTTTTGAAGGGTTTCATCATTAGTATATTCCCCGACTCCTACCCCATAAAGCCCCACTAGGATGTATGTAGCCTTGTATATCCACGTTAGTTCTTTCAGTGGTTTATGGCCTAAAATGTAGATAAATCTGAAGACTGCTTCAATTGCTCTATGAAGCTGTAAAGATCTTTTAGTCGGTGGCCCCTATTTAAGGTGGGAGCGAAAGGTATACCTAGGTAGTTAAAAAGTTTAACCTTTGCATCAGATACTCCCTCAATTACAACAGGCTTAGATTTTGTGATTTTGTTTTGAGTCACTGGTCTTAATTAATGACTTAAAAAAAAATGCTTTCAAATCTTCGTCACTAATATAGGAAGTAAAGTACTCGCCCAACATTTGCAGGCCATTGGCAATTCTCACAATAAGGACTGCATCGTCCACATATAGCCAAATGTGGCTAGGAGGTTTCCCAGTTAGTGGCATGTCCCATTATTAGAAAGGTCACTAACCAACCCATTGATATAAATCAACAACAAGAAAGGGGCTAAAATACAACCCTACCTCACTCCTTGATTTGAATTTATTAGTGAGGTGCATTCCCCATTTGGGCAATAACGCACTTTAGGACGTTCTTTAATGTAACCGTCTCATATGATAGACACTTTTAAATGCAGATTCCCCACCAGAGAATATTCCCCAGGCATCACACTTGATCCAGAAACTTTTCAAGGAGTATATGTGTGCACGAGAAGGTGGCAATGTTCAGCTCTGCATCAGCGTCTTCTGTGCCAGTTGTGACGTGTAGTGGAGCATGTTCCTTTTCAATTCCTTTTTAATGGTAGGGGGTGCCTTAGATAGAGACCGTTCTAGCATTAAAAACAATAATAGGATTCTGTAATTGGATCATAGAACCCTCTTAAAGTTTAACTGTTGCTTCGAATATTGAGGCACCCACCACCTCCTCCATTGGGCCTATCCCCTCACAAGTATCAATCTGTGACACAGTTAACAATTGTCCAGATTGCAGCTGCACTGCATTAATCCTTTGCCCTACCATACCGATTTCAGTACTTATGACATCCATAACTGAGGTTAGATAGTTTTTATTGAAGTAGTGGCACTAACACTGGTTTGTCCACCTTTTAGAATAATGGCTCTCCTCTTGCCCATAATCAAAAGGAGGTAAGAGTCTGCCCTCAGCAAATGTCCCAAAGGCCTTTAACACAGAACCAAAGACAACTGAGAAGTGGGATCCTTCTCCTTTACAGTAGAGGTCCTGGATGATTCCATGTTTAATGACTAACAGTATACTTTTTCCTTTAAAGGTCTCGCCTAGGCAGCACATGCGCGCTGTCTCTTCGAGATAAGCTGTATCTACAATATGGGCTACAAGCACTGCCCATCTTTTTCATTGGGTCTTCTTACTGTCATTTGTAAGTGCAGGCTTTTGTTTAGTGAATATTCTTAGTAGTCCCACCTTTTGGACTTAGGTATCCTCCCATGAGGACTGCCCCGTTACATGTGCTCTTACTCTTCAGGTTATTTAGTATTCCTTGAGAGCACTCTATTTTTTTTTGTTGGTCTGCCTCTGCTCGTGTTAAGTGTTCAGTTTTGTTTACTTCGTGCACTGGTTTGAGGAAACGTTCGCAGCTTCTTGCCACTTCATTGGCCCGTCTTTGGGGTTTCAGCTTCGCCCGTCACTCACTCTCGCCGTCCCCACCTCTCCCACAACACTGCTTGCCCGCCCCCACCACCACCCATCCGAGGTCACTGCTTGTTTTTAAATTCAGAACAGCTCGATCTATTGTGTTTTGAGCGGCTACTTTTGTGCCTTTATCTTGTCTTTGAATAGTCCGGAGACACCCAATCCTATAAGCATTCAACAAGGTTATTCAACCACTGCCGTAGCACTCATTGGCATCTGTAATTTTGTTTTCCTTCCATATTTTTCTTGGGTTTGCCATTGTTACATTTTATTTGAACGATAGGCATATTTTTGTAGGCATGGGAGAGCCATCGCCGAGACTTGAACCTAGTTTCCCCAGTCCCAAAGTTGGTAGCCTTGTATGTTACGCCGCACCCTCTCAGACCGCTATACACGGTGACGCATGAAGTTACCCTCCAAACATATTAAATAGGATCACGCCATTATTAACTCACCGATATTGAAAACCAATATTGTTATAACAATAGCAAATATGTGTATACATGTCTATTTTTATATTTGCGAAAGCTGAAAATAGAACACATTAATGGTGGCATTATTACCAGTCACTCTTAGTTTATTCAAACCTTGCTGGTACTTTCACTTTAACATCAGGAACGCTAGGTATTTTAGCCTCTTTCTATGTCCATGCCTCTTCTGGTCAGTGTTCTGTTCATTCTACTAGGGATAGCAGAGAAAGGGAGGGCTTAACGCGTGCGCAGTGGACGTCACCCGTGGAATGCCCTGAATCGGTGCGCTTTGCAGGTCAGGGGAGCAGCTGTAGCTGGATGTTTTGTCTGACTTAGTCTTACCCCCAGCGACTGCAGCCCTCCTTTCCTATTGTCTAATTCTTTTGTGGCCTATGTCTGACCTAACTCTCCTGGAACATGAATCACTTTAGGTAGCACTTTTTCTAATCCCATCCTGCTTCTTGATCTCTTTGCGGATCCTTAGCATATCACTGACAATTTAGAAAAAAGGTTGCCAAGTGAGACAAAATTGCATATGATCACATTTGGTAAAGTGGGGAAGCAGTGATTGATACCAGGTTTTCTCCTTTCACGTTCCATTTTCCAATTCAATAGAAAGTTGTGTCATATGCAGTGCAAAACCCACACATATGCTAAAGGTGCAAAAGTCAGTACATCTCTAATGTAGGCACCATGCAGAGGCTGGTGGAGCAACTCAAAATGGAGGCAGGCGTGGAGCATATCAAGGTGAGCGGGCCTGGGCTTACCCACCGCACTTCACCAGTGGCAATGAAGGAAATCAAAAATCCCATCTCAGGGGTTTGCACTAACACCTGATCCTTTAAAGCAGCATGAAAAAATTGGCACAGAATCTGTAATCAAGAGAAACATATTTATTAAATTACAACAAGTGAGGCCATGTCACACAGAAGCCGCAGCACTCTGTATGAGATGGTCTGAGGACTGAAGGCCACAGTATCTCTTATATACCCTCACAGGGGCTAAAAAAGGGCAGTACAAGTGCACATAAGAAGAGTTACACACATAGATGGTCATACAGAAAATGCACAGTCGACAAGTAGGAGGAGCTAACAGTTTTGCCAATGCTAGCAAGCACAACCTGACAGTTACAGAATATTAGCAGCTGCAAGCACAACTGAGCATGTGCAAAGTAGGAGGAAGAGGCTAAATATACCGAGCAGAGAACAGCAAGATAGGACTGAGTACATGGTGAGCACATGGCCATCTAAAATGGCTGCCAAATACAAAATGGATTCCATAGAAAGACAAGATAGTCTCTAAATACAGGATGTCTTCTGCTAATGCTTAATCTAATCGCTGCTAAATTACGACAGACGACCCTTTCAGCATTAGGTGAAGACATTCCCATGATCCAGTAAGAACATAGAAAATATTTGTACATTCAATTTCACAATTTATCAATATCCTAATTTATTGCTAGGGGAGCATTTTCCAGTCTAAACATTTCACTAAGGGTATCAGCAGGAATCCAAGAAAAACGGGCATTGGATCATAATAAACATAGACAGTAGGGGAAAGCAATGGCCACTATTATAAACAGAATTATCATTTTTCTTGGCCTAAGCTAAAGCAAATCCTAAAATCATCTAGTAGACATTTTCAGGGCTCCTATGCATTTCAGTGACTATTCATTTTAAATTTCAGAATAGCTAACAGCTCATATCTAATAAAAACATTTTCCAATTGACTGTTACATTTTCCTTTTATGATGGCTAGAACATCAAGCATATCTGGGACCAGGAGGACCACACAGGGCCATAGGAATTAGGACCAAGAACTGCAAAGGGCTGCTCTTCAAAAATGGGACAACTAAAAGGGATACATTATTAACAAAAAGAGGAAGTCCTTGGGGAAATTGAAGCCGTTGTACAACCAACCAGAGGGGGAGTCTTCTCCCTGTGTCCGTTTGAGCCTCACAGGCAGGCTCTTGTTGTTTCCACGGTGGAGCTGCACAACTCGCAACTCAAGAATCACAGTCCAGTTTCAAGGAAAAAAGTCTCTTCTTTCAGGATAGGGCAGTCACCCAACAGGCAAATGCTCTTAGCGATCCTGTCCAGTGTCTCAAACAGTGCACCACTTTTCTTCACTTCAATCTAACAGGCACCAGAGACACAGCACTTGAACCCTAATCTCAAGTCCTTCCCTATCTCCTATATTGCTCTGCTGGCGCACTGCTCATTCGTTGGGGCTACACATTTCCATCCAGTGTACCCAGGTATCTCTTGACCAACAAACAAAGGTGCAAACTTGTATTCACTTTAGGACCAGAAATCAGAGGCCTTATTCTAGGATCTCTGAAGCAACCCTTGTTTCAGAAGGGGTCACCTCAAGCAAAACCTCCTTGCCATTCTGGTCGGTCTGTGACTCTCAGCTGGGCATGATCCACGATTTCTCCTTTCTGATTTGTGACCCCGTCTTTCGCTCAAAACAGTGGCAGGGGTACACACTTAATCACAGGGCTTCCGCCTTCACTGAGGTCCTAGTTGCCAGCAATACCTGTGCTGGTTACCTTCACTTTGGTTTCAAGCTGCACTGGTGCTGACGCTGACTCCCCAGGCTGAATCTGATGTCCGGGCCCCTCTGGTAGTGGTTTGTACAGCAGCAAATATCTATTGGTGGACAGAACAAATTGTCTTTAGACAAGGCACAGAAACAGTCTATCAACAGAGTGTTAGAAAATACTTCCTAGTCTTGGGATGCCCCATATATTAGCAAGGCACCCAGGAAACACTTCCATCTATCTATGTGAGAGTAAAGAAAAACACAGGCTGGACCTATTGGCAAGTATACAAAAAACAATTCATTGCAGGGGATTTGCAAGCAGGTGGCCTGCAATCTTCAAAGGAGTGGCCATACACCATGGGACTATAGTGATCTAAAACAAAATACTGTCATTGTCATAGAGTACAAAGACAAAAGGTAGTAGGTAAAACAGCACCTCTAGCCTCTTCAATTGGGTTTCCATGTGAGAGCATACCCTCATCCATCTAAAGGTAGACAACTACATAATGGATGTCTTCACACATAGTGGCATTGTCTAAGGGGGTAAGCAAACTTTCCTCAATTATTAAGTGCAGGTGTTCCTAAATTCCTTATCTAGAACACCTCAAAAAGAGAAATCACATAATACAGATTATCAGGGACATGTAGACTAATTGTGCGTCAGGTGGACTATACAATACAAAAGCTAATAGCAATGTAGAAACAACAGACAAGAACTAGAGTCCTGGTATTTCTATGATTAGGACACATCTGATCCCACCAAAAATTAAAGCAGCAGGGAAAAAGAACTAAAAACCAAATTAGAATAGGCATTTGAATTTGTCATACTAAATACTCGTGAAAGTATCTCCTATTGAGGTGGACAACTGATCTTACTATAATCTATCACTACCCTAACAGTCCGACTAGAAAACATCAGAGTAGGCCTAAAGAAAAATTTTGAAAACCAGTTTGGTCATACAAAAGGGAATTACACATATTATAGAGGAACCTGATACATCACTGTAGTCTGGAAATGTAAACCTCTAAATGGTGAAAGAAAAACGAAAAAGAAAATAGGACTAGAACACAGCTAAAATCCCCAAAAACTAGGCACAATGTGACATCAATCAGGGGAGAAGCAGCAAAAGAAAAATCTATAGGAAGGACAAAAAGTACTTGGGTGATAGTCAAGTTTGTGACATAATGCCAAGAGCATGGGTGATACAAAAAAGTCAAAAATAGTACACATATTATAACTCTACCGCTGGCCACTACACCATCTACGGTAATCTCAGCTAGTGATCCCATTCCTTCCTTTCTCTGGGAAAATGAAACCTGGTTTCCTTTTAAGACAGAACGTTATTTAACTAATACTATATAGAAATTAGGTCACCTTGCATAAGAGTCACAGATCTATAATTGCTTCCTTAGTTCCAATCAAGGAAATATAAATGTGAGGCTGCCTTTTCCTTAAGGGAAAAGAGCAGTAACGTCTAAAGGTGACACACTTTGCTGTATATATTATAACCACACAGGCATGCACTTGGTGAAGTGCTGTCTGTTCTTGCTCACAATATAACAATATCATATATCATAATTTAGTATCAGCAAGTTTTACCACTTAACAAGTTTTAACCACTGTTGCTCAAAGGATATACATAGTCATGTCATCCCTTCACAACACAGCAAAACTTACAAAAGCACCAACATGGATCACAAACATACATAATATAGGACATGTCATGCCAAGCCATCAGATATACTTTGCTGTATACCTAAGCACAGAAAAACACAATAGCATGCAACACCATTTCATGCACTTTCTGCACAATAAACACTCCAATAACATTAAAAAAAAACATTTGGGCCCATTTTAATTTTGTCAGACTTATACCTAAATAACACCTTCTTTTAATCCATCCTCACCCTTTTGACAGCAGATCAAGCAGTCAGTGAAGATCAGCTTGTCAAATATAACTTACTGTGTCGCGTCAGACACACAGGAAAAGCAGGGAAAATTCATGGAAGAAATGCAAAAAACATGAAAATGCACAAATAATTCATTTCAAAGAAGTCATAAAAACACATCTTTGTTTCATCATACAGCCAATACTTCACATAACACGCAAAATCTCAAGTGGAACCACCCAGTTTTTGTAACTGTACAAAATATCTTAAGCAAAAACTCTTTCACAGCCTCTGCGTGTCCCTTACACCAACCCCCCAGTTTAGGCCCTGCTGTTTATAAAAAGCCGTGTCAGGAATGCACTCTTCAAATGTCGACGTGAATGGCTCCTTTGCGTGACGCTTTTCCAAGCAATCATTTCACCATTTGTTGTCACATACTCCTAAGCCCCCACCACACTGACGTAAAGGTCAAAATCTGGCTGGAGCACCAAGCTTTCTTGTAACCTCCCTGTGAAACTGACAAAGACAATAAGTCTCTGCAAGTCTGTGCAATAATCAACCCTATTTAAAAAAGACATTTTAAATATATTACTTCTTTTAGAGAACTACAATTTATTTATTCTCAGAGCCTGTGAATAATTTATGGAACATAACAACACACCATACCAGCTTCATAATAAATGTGTGTCACTATCCCATGCAATATTGTATCAACCTTAAATAAATAAATGGCTCAGTAGGCCCCGCTGAAGTCAAAAACTTTCAACCCTGATATTAAACATAAGCCTCTGCGCTGGGCACATTAACTCACTAAGCTATGAAAAAGCAAACGTGCACATTTGTATTATACTTGAATGTATGCATTCACTGAAGCCTAAGGCAATATAAAACTAGTTTAAATGGCAAGAAAGCCTTTTAAAATGGTCTATTTAACTCAATATCGTTTTTGCAATTTGAGGTACTTAAAAATAAATAACCTATAATTGTGTTACATATTAATCATCCTCAAAATGTTCTTTAGAGATTGCAGAAATCGGACTTAGACATATCTCATGTAAATCTTTAAAGAAAATGACTTCTTACGCCTGCGCCAAGTGAAGGTCCCATACATAAATGTCCTCATTATGCAGTACTGCACAACTTAAATTAAATTATAATGCTAGGAGGTCA
This sequence comes from Lissotriton helveticus, assembly GCF_964261635.1. Lineage (NCBI taxonomy): Eukaryota > Metazoa > Chordata > Amphibia > Caudata > Salamandridae > Lissotriton > Lissotriton helveticus. The sequence continues at coordinate 252,414,960 of NC_136073.1, forward strand.
CAGTATGAGTATTAAGCTTTATGAATATCAAAAAACGATTTTAAAAAGCACTTATTTTTTTTTCAAAATATTTTTTTTAAGTCATAATAAAAAAATTACTCTCCATATTTCGTTTTTGTAATAATCCTATATTTAAAACCAAGCTGCATCCCTATTCTAAATCTGCCCCTTGCTTATGTTTTTAGAGCACCTATTCACAAGCCTAAGTACATAAGCTCGTCAACTTCGTGCTACTTTTGTTTGAAAAGGACAATGATTTTAGCAACAGAGCCAGACATGTGCTGACGAGAAAAATGCTAAAAGAGAAGGAAAACCGAAATTGAAATGTCTGTCTGTGATACAAATAATTAACCTTATTTTTGTAAACCTTGCTTCCAAAATAACACTCTGAAATGCAAAGTTGCACGTTTAACTAAGGAAGAAGTCCTGGCTAAATAAACGAGGCCTGCGAAAATAACAGCTGTGCCCTTGACGGCAGGCCCTACCCAGTGTTAAATTTCCTGGAGGCAGCCTTACTAAAAACAGACATTCCAAGCTTTGAAATGCGTGTTTAAGAATACACATTTTAAGTTCAGAAAAACTCACTCCAGCTAAACTGTTTTGCCTGTAAGCATCTTAATGCAATGTATATTAAGTAAACACGCTATGAGTGTGTTGTCTACAAAAACACACAATTTCCTTTTTCTGCTGTAGGCCTTTAATATTCCTAGTGAATAAGAATTTTAAGTTTATCCCTTAAACATTTAACAATTGTACATGTGCGCTATTCCTTACCCTATAACTTTAAGGAGAAACATATAGTTATGTTTAGCACATCACATAGGTCATTCCTGAATTTCTATCGAATTTTTCCCTAATATTAATTAATCTAACATTATGTTTAACAGACTGAAAACATCAAAAATACCCACAAAAATACATTTGAGCTCAGTACAGACATAAACAGAAAAGGGGTAAAACACAAAAGACACACAATACAGCGCGCTTTAGCCATGTTTCGTAAATAGCGACGACGCAATGTACAAGCAAAAGTTACATGAATGGAAAAAAACCACAAACCAGCTAGACATTTAAACACACCTTTTAAACCATGGGTCAACACTAAAGCCAGAAACAAAAGACAGCCCGCAGACTGCATCCAAACCACCTATGTAAATTCCAGTTGTAAGTCATATTTACAAGGAAAAACCCTATTCTCAACAGTATTCTAAAAACTGAAGTAGAAATACTCTCAATTCACTAATTCAGGCTGGCAGAACACCAAAAACCGCTCTGCATATCTTCATACATAAAATTGCACAGAACAAAAGGATCCTCATGTGTATTATGGGCATATTTAAATTCTCTGGGGAAAAATTTCACCAAGGAAGAAATATGTTTTCATACCTAAAACCTATTTTAAGTTTTCCCTCTAGGGGAAGCCGGCTAATTCAATTCATATCTCACTATGGTACCTCTCATAAAACTACACATTTTACATGTGAGTTTGGAACAGGCATGCAAACAAACATAATGCAAAATATGCATTATCATAATCTAAAATGGCACTTAATCATTGCGCCGCTCATAACCATAAATGGAGAAACATCTATCTCCACATTACCTGCCTACATGTGTTGCAACGCATATATCACATAATCCATATCATAAATATGATCGATCATCCATACATATCCATATCCATATCCATAAGCCACAGCAAGCGTATCCTAAAACTGCCTTGCGAGTCACTGGCTACCATAAGCTCACAGTAATTACCATACAATGGTTCTTACCAAGCACGAGCGTCCAGGTTCTATCTGCCAAGTTTTGAATGACCTAACAGTCTTTTCTTTTAAAATATTCACGCCAGAAATGTTCTCAGTCAGGGGTGCCATCATGTGGAGGATCAAAAATCAGTAAAATCAGAAATAGACTGGGCTACAGAGACTAAGAACCCCCAGAATTGGTACCTCCTTTAGTAGAATCCTGCCTTGTCTTCCTCAGTAAATGTCTGACTCCTGATAAGTTCACTCCTTCAGATAGTCACCGCTCTGATGAGCCCCAAGTTGGCGCGCCAAATGAAGGAAATCAAAAATCCCATCTCAGGGGTTTGCACTAACACCTGATCCTTTAAAGCAGCATGAAAAAATTGGCACAGAATCTGTAATCAAGAGAAACATATTTATTAAATTACAACAAGTGAGGCCATGTCACACAGAAGCCGCAGCACTCTGTATGAGATGGTCTGAGGACTGAAGGCCACAGTATCTCTTATATACCCTCACAGGGGCTAAAAAAGGGCAGTACAAGTGCACATAAGAAGAGTTACACACATAGATGGTCATACAGAAAATGCACAGTCGACAAGTAGGAGGAGCTAACAGTTTTGCCAATGCTAGCAAGCACATCCTGACAGTTACAGAATATTAGCAGCTGCAAGCACAACTGAGCATGTGCAAAGTAGGAGGAAGAGGCTAAATATACCGAGCAGAGAACAGCAAGATAGGACTGAGTACATGGTGAGCACATGGCCATCTAAAATGGCTGCCAAATACAAAATGGATTCCATAGAAAGACAAGATAGTCTCTAAATACAGGATGTCTTCTGCTAATGCTTAATCTAATCGCTGCTAAATTACGACAGCACGTGAAGTAACAGTTGATGTTATAGCAATCAGGATATTGTGCTGCATGGCTAAAGACTTATAAGGTCCCAAAGGTGAGACTTATTGGCTATACCAATGCTTTTTCTTATAGGACACTTGCCTAGAGGATTGGTGGGGATGGGACTGAGGGCTGGATCCTTTGGACAACTACGAATGGGATTTTTATGCAAACCGAGCACATGCACCTTTTGTTGATTTCCTATGTTTCCTTTTGTTGGTTATGCAAATGTGTAATGTAGTTATATCACCATATACACCCATGGAGGTAAGTTGCATTAAATAGTTGACCAATAAAAAGATTTCTTTTTTTTAAAAACACACACACTAGCAAGAGGGGTGGCGCAGCCTCATCCGGGCTTTTACAGGCCCAGAAGGCACGCTCTTGGATTGGTCCTCACCTGGGCGTGTCCTGCGTTCCAGGACCACTGTAGGCACTTTGAAGCGCTCATTCTCCTCCTCCCAGCAGAGCAGCACCATGGGGATTGGAGTCCACCTCAAACGTAGGGTTCCAGGCAGTGCTTTAAAAGGGCCGGTACTCACTGGTACTAAGTACCGGAATATTTTTATTTTCTCCACTTGAGTATCTGAACGTTGCCACTGGCAAGGAGAGTACTGGTACTCATAACGGCTAGGCATTGAAGCAGGTGGTGCTCCGCTCATTATCTTCTACCTTGGCAGCACATCCAACACATCCCACACTGATTCACGGCAGAAATTTGGGGAGAGCTGGTACAAGAGCACCTGAAAAGCAGCGCTTGTCACCAGGACACAGCACTCTGCAAGTGCTACTCTCAGTCATCAGAGCAGGGGTGTGGCTGCAGAGTGTTTAGTTTATCCTTCGATTTTGCACAATGGGTTTAGAGAGGTGACTCTAAAGCCCAATGGATGGGGGTGTGAGATGCACTATTCAGGGCATTTTATAATGCTCCTTGTTTTAAATGACTGAAATCTTCGCCCATCAGCAATTTAAATTAAAGGTATTTACTTGATTTACTTGAAAATAAACCTCTGCCCTCTCCACCAATTTTCTTATTAACCTCAAAGACAAAAACACCTACAGGCAAAATAAATTTTTATTTGTTTATTTAAAACTTTTTTGCAGAATGGTTTGCTGCATTTAAAACCTGCAAATTCTTGTTTCTCATAGGAAACTTTTATGTACCCATGTTGCGAAGCTGCTAATTTTCTTATATTGTCCTCTTTTTGAACAATAATATTACTGCTGTGACCTTTTGCACATATTCATGTGCGGGACAATGTTGGATTTGTTTCTCTGAAACTACTTCTGTTTACACATCTGGCTTAGCATAACATTATCACACTGCCTCGAACACCAGATACAAGGACTATGCACGAAAGTACAAATGGCGTTCTCTCTTCATCCACGGGGCGGCAAGGCTATCTACATACCCATAATATTGTTAGTCTATACTTACATCGAAAGTATGCTTTTTATTATAAATAATCAGTATCTCATATGATTAGCAGAGGAGGCATTTCAGCCGGCACCAAGGGTCTCTGCATGCTGAGACTTCACTACGCAGCGGTCTGACATCTCCATGAGGGTTGTCCAGTTTATGACCAGGACGGGTCCTACGTTCTCTCCTGCCAGGTCATGGGGTTGGATCATCCCTTGTCACACACAGAATAGGGTTTACATGGTAGGAGTACTCCTGATTCATACCTTGTTTTATAAGCCTGCGTATGTGTATTGTTTTAGCACCATGGTAGAACTATTTACTCTTTTGGTGTCTGTAATCACTTTCATCTGATTCTGTCTACTGATTATCTCAGCACATGTATTTTATGCAAGAATAACATTGGTTTAATAAATATATTGAAAACATCCCAGTGTGTATTCTCTATATGTTTCTCTGAGCACAAGTAAGCACAAGTGACTAAGCGAAAGGTTTTAGGGCCAGATGTAGGACACCAAATACCGGTCGGCAATTTCGGCAGTTACCGACTGGTATTTGGTGTTTGACATGTAGGGGGCCTAAATTTTACAGAATCCGTAAATTTACCGAATCAGTAAAATACCGAATCGGTACATTTACTGATTCTGTAAATCAAGATGTAGGTGGCACTTAAAACAGTCCCACAGGCCCTTAAGAATTCGTTATTTACCACCAAATACTACTTGGTGGTAAATAACGAATTCCTGTGTACATGCACATCTGTGCCATGTGGCACACATACATGCCCTAAGGGCATGTATGTGTGTCACATGGCACACAAGCCAGAATCAGGGCTGCAACAGGGTGTCAAAGTGACACCCTGTCCCCCTTGACAATTCGGTAATTTTACCGAATCAGTATTTAGCGATTCAGTAATTGTCATTGTTCCCTATGGACCTCAAGGCCCATAGGAATCAATGGCAATTACCGATTTGGTAATTCCGATTCGGTAAAAATTACCGAATAATTACTAACATCTTATTTACCGAATCTAAAATACGGAATCGGTAAAATTCGGTATTTTAGAGTCGGTAAATAAGATTTACCTACATCTGGCCCTTGATCTGTTACCACAATCCCTGAGGGGTCAGGGTTGTCATGTTCAGTGGTTGTCAGACACACTTTGCTCCCTGGTAGGGGTTTGGGGGGCTTATTGTGGCACTGCGAGCTAGCTGGTCTCTACGCCAACATACCCTACGGGGGTGCTCAGAATAAGTTTAGGCACCTCACCCAAAGTTTTTGTTGTCCAACAAAATGCCCAGATCCTACGGATTAGTAGGAACTACACAACATTGTGCTGCCAACATTGGTTGGTTTCTTATTTTAGTGTCTACCTGAGTAGTTCGGTACAAAAGGGGGTGGTGATGGACGGAGCATCTGAACCAATCAAACACTCACACACAGTCAACAGATCTGGGTTTAATCCATCACCGTTCTTTAGCCCACTCTGCCACCCCAGTTCAGACATGGCCATATGCAAATCAGTCTGACCCTGTGCCTCATGGGAACAGTCCAGCCCAAACAAAAAGGGGGTGGTGATGAACGGAGCATCTGAACCAATCAAACACTCACACCCAGTCAACGGATCTGGGTTTGATCCATCACCGTTCTTTAGCCCACTCTGCCACCCCAGTTCAGACATGGCTATATGCAAATCAGTCTGACCCTGTGCCTCATGGGAACAGTCCAGCCCGAACTGCCAAGCCATGCCTTTACAAGCCATGCCTTCCCTGGACCAGAAACAAGCTTCCTAGGACCGGTTTCTGGCATTCCAGCCGTCTTCAGCCAGGCTTGCTTTAATCCAGGGGCAAAGTGAGCTAGGGACTCACATCTGAGCATACCCTGCCAACTAATGGCGAACAAAGTGGTACAAAAGGGGGTGTTGATGGTCGGAGCATCTGAACCAATCAAACACTCACACCCAGAAAAACAGATCTGGGTTTGATCCATCACCGTTGTTTAGCCCACTCTGCCACCCCAGTTCAGACATGACCATATGCAAATCAGTCTGACCCTGTGTCTCATGGGAACAGTCCAGCCCGAACTGCCAAGCCATGCCTTCCCTAGACGGGAAACAAGCTTCCTAGGACCGGTTTCTGGCATTCCAGCCGTCTTCAGCCAGGCTTGCTTGAATCCAGTGGCAAAGTGAGCAAGGGACTCACGTCTGAGCATACCCTGCCAACTTATGGCGAACAAAGCGGTACAAAAGGAGGTGGTGATGGACAGAGCATCTGAACCAATCAAACACTCACACCCAGTAAACAGATCTGGGTTTGATCCATCACCGTTCTTTAGCCCACTCTGCCACCCCAGTTCAGACATGACCATATGCAAATCAGTCTGACCCTGTGTCTCATGGGAACAGTCCAGCCCGAACTGCCAAGCCATGCCTTCCCTAGACGGGAAACAAGCTTCCTAGGACCGGTTTCTGGCATTCCAGCCGTCTTCAGCCAGGCTTGCTTGAATCCAGTGGCAAAGTGAGCAAGGGACTCACGTCTGAGCATACCCTGCCAACTTATGGCGAACAAAGCGGTACAAAAGGGGGTGGTGATGGACAGAGCATCTGAACCAATCAAACACTCACACCCAGTCAACAGATCTGGGTTTGATCCATCACTTTTCTTTAGCCCACTCTGCCACCCCAGTTCAGACATGGCCATATGCAAATCAGACTGACCCTGTGCCTCATGGGAACAGTCCAGCCTGAACTGCCAAGCCATGCCTTCCCTGGACCGGAAACAAGCTTCCTAGGAAATCCGTCTCAGCTGAGTAGGTATACCCTATGTATTAGCTGTAGGTTATTCAAGCTTGTAGGATACAAACATCCCACATTGTGTAAACCCTATCTCCATAAATTAATTTACTAATTTCCTTCCTCTCTAAAAACAATGTCAGAAAACGGATATAACGGAGAAAACATTGGAGAAGTAGCTCTAAATATTACAGAAAATTGCAGACATGCAGTTACTATGAAATTACTGCAATATCGTCTCCCTGCAATGGGTGGAGACATTATCTTTGTTGTTGAGGCACCCGAAACATTTAGAACAGAGGTATTCTATTCTTGGGTTAAATTCCCTGCTGCAGATACTTGCACATAATTGTTTCACACTTACATTGAAGATGAAACACCAGATGAATACATTCCATATGTGGACATAGAAATTCCATTATCTTACCAAGAACATATCACTTGGTTTAAAGGGTCCCTTCCCTACACTACAGAAAATGTGAGACACGGTCCACTCAGTAAAGAAGGAGTGACATGGCCAGTCGTAGCTGCTTATACACCTAACTTTGCTAATTTAGATGCAGCAGCATGAAGAACACTATATGAAGATCTGGTAAAGATTTGCAGAAATCTCACACAGTTCATAATGCGACTACTACAGATATCAGACCAGAAACTCTGAATGCCATTATGGGAAAGATTCCCACCAGTTAGGAGAAATTACATTCTGGATAGCACAAAAAACAAGACAGCTTGATGCGATATTTCTCTATACGGGCCTGCAGGAAAAACACAGAATATTGACTATTTGCTTCCAAATGGGGATGACTCCCCTAGTGGAAGATTGTGCCACTTGGGGTACAGTCTTTGCTGCTGTTTACACCGGAACTCATGGTACCCTTTCACTGGCTGTCTTGCCCGAAGAATTGAAACAGGTACAAAATGAGTACAAGGCAGCACCTGCCCTGTACTTTTGAATGAAAAGGATGGCCAATTTTGCCTCTGTATCAGCCATTATGTTAAGTAACATAAAGGGGGAAGCAGCAGCATTAGCTATACACCAACACCTGAGGGAGTTCACTCCTGCACAGCAGGAGCGGGAATTGCCTAAAATGATCAAAGAAACCTATGGTGGAAACACCTGATTCAAGGGAAAGTGTTCCCCATCGGCTATACAAAATTACACTTCAATTGTAGGGGGCATACCCAGGAACATCAAGGCTCTTTTTCGGGAGAATCTAACATATGGTTACGATATTGTTTTGGCTGAAAAGGATTGGACACCTGAGTTCCTAATGTGGTGCCCAAATGTAGAAACGGTTATTTTACCTACTTTTTCTGACCTTGTCCAGAATCTATTAAACATTCTTACACCAAGGAGTGGGCGTTAGCACTAGCTTCTGCACTATACCGCACTATACCGCAATCATGTTGGGTGGGATGATGAGTCAGCTCAACATGAGATCTCATTAAAATCGACTCCTCAACCCAGAGACAGTACCCAATATAACATGAAGCTAAAAAACAAGTTAGGGAAATCCTAGAGCAACTTAAATACCAGGGTGTGATAGAAAATTGCACCTCGTCCATGGATAATCCTTTGTTTCCTGTAATGAAACCAGACAATTCATACCGCCTAGGATTGGACTACAGTTACTTAAATATATCTACTCGCACATTCGCAGTACAAAATGCACACAGTGCCGCACTAATGAATAACATTATGCAGAAGAAATACAAAACCACACTAGATATCTCAATCTAATTTTTTTGCCAGAATATAGCACCTGAAAGCAGATATTTGATAGCATTTTCAGCGCTAGGTTCACAGAGGCAATTTTGCCGTTTACCTCAATGGTATAAGAAAAGCCCTGGGCTGTTTTAAGCCAGAGTGACTTCAAAATTTTGATCAGGAGGCATTGTCCAATATAGATGATATTTATCTGACGGACTATGAATTAATGGAACACTTGGACAGAGTAGAACGTATAATTCTAGGGTTTGCTCACCTGGGATACTAATTTAATTTTAAAAAATCTAAAATTGTCCACCTCACTGTCCTATTCTTAGGACATGAGTTGTCAAGTGCAGGCAAAAGCCTGGCGACCTATTTTTTTTTTAACCTGGCGGCACTTTTTTAAAAAAACGCGCATTCCTCCAACCTCCAATGACTGAAAAGAGTGCAATCCATTTTAGGATTTTTACATTTTGGCGGAACATAAATTTTGGATTACGGAGAACAAGTAAAACCATTCTACGATTTAAGTAGAACTGATTTTTCACTTAACTATTGGACACAGGAACATGCAAACGTTTTACGTTCCATACAAGTTGATATGATAGCTTCCAAACATTTACTCACACATGTAAACATAACCAACTTGGTGATCCGCGTAGTCGATGTAACAACCGGGTACAAATATATCATTCAACAAATGTGAGACAGTGCCTATTGCATACAAATTACATTTGCACACAAACACTGAAATGCGTTTTGCACCTACTAAAAGAATTCTCACAGCAGTACAGACTGCTGCAGTGAGAGAAATAGCTTTAGCACAGGGTACATGCATAACTGTGGTTACCCCGGTACTGACCTTAGAGGCCATTACCAAAGCAAGCCTTCCAAATGCCAAAGCATTACATCCACGATGGATAAAAGGGGCCAACTCTCTCACTGCAACGGAGGTAGATTACAGATTTGATTCTATATTGCAAACACAAGAATTCCTGTAATATGAACAAGAATATCCTCTGCTGAATGAAATAATTCCTTTAGATCAATATGATTACATTATCTACACTGATGGGTCTGCTCAGCCTTCCATAGGGACAAGACACCAATATTCCGCTGCATGCACAGTTGTAAGGGGGCGCATGCATGATGGAAAGTTCTGTTCTGAAAAAACACACACAGTCCCTAGGGGACTGTACAGTGCAGTTTGCAGAACTTAAAGCCCTGATACTGGCTCTACAAAATACAGATCATGGATTCCCCACACTTATAGTGTGCGTTTCATATTACTGTGTCCAGTCCTATAATAGATACCTTCATTATTGGGGCCAAAATGGATTTCGAGATTCTAAGGGTTGTACAATCAAGCACTAGCTGCTTTGGGACAGCTGGCAAAGCTGAAAGAATACTTTCCACAGGCTCATGTTTAAGATGGCGAACTCCGCTCCACCAGTGGAGTTTGCAGAGTTTTGCCAACTCCCCGCTCCGTTGGGAACGTGGAGTTCAGGCAAAAACTCAGACTCCGCGGCGTAGCCGAGTTAGCCCCTGCGCCCATGAGAACAGAAAAAAAATCACTTACCTGCTCTGACATCTCTGGGCTGCCCTCCTTTTCGTTGTGGTCTCTCCTCCTCGCTCTGACTCCTTGCCTGTCATAAACCCCTACTTTGTATGTCTTGGGAGGACTGCGCATACGCAGTCCTTGCAAGACGTACAACGTAGGGGTTTGCAACCGGCGAGGACGCAAAGAGTCCGGACGGCGAACAGGAGAGACTGCGGCGAGGAGGAGGGCAGCCCGGAGACGCCAGAGCAAGTAAGTGATTTTTCCCATTTTTTTAATTATGGTGGAGTGGAGCGGAATTCCACAGAGTTTCTTATCAACTGCGTGGAACTCCACGTAGTGGCACTCTGCCAACTCCGCCCACCCTTACTCATGTTAGCCACACATTGAGTCATCAACGTGTTGGCGTTCACTTTGCTGAAAAGTCCTTGGCTGATGAAGCCACCAAGCCAACAGTCCGCACTGCTGCCGTTGCTGCAATCACTTGTTCTAGCACAAGATTAGACAGAGACATCATGGTGGCTGTGAGTGCTGCTCGGAATGACACACACCTGCCGAAAGGTTTTCCACTCAAGTTCTCTTACAAGTTAGATGCACAAAACATTCTTTATGCTCAGATTCCAGGAGTGGGGAATAGAGTTATACCAAACACTAATCGCAGATTGGGTTTGATACTAGCTGCACATGAGGGTCTGGGTTCAGCACACACCGGAGTTACTGCTACAATTTCATTATTGAAGCAGCACTATTAGTGGCCTGGTCAAACTAAACCGACCAAGGACTTTGTCCTCAAATGTGACATCTGCCAGCAGAGGAAGGGTTCCACCATAGAACGTCTTCCACAGACACCTCTATTGATTTCAGACAAGCCTTTAGCAGTTGTTTATTTGGATCACTGATGCCCCTTAAACTCAGATGGGGCTTACAAGTACATCTTGGTGGCAGTGGATTCATGCTCCAGATTCCTGTGGGTCTGGCCACAGCGGTCGGCTGACGCACAAACTGTTAAGTATTTGTGAGTCTTCATCGGGACATACGCATACGCAATTGGCACACTACATTCTGACCAGGGTCCGGTGTTTAGCTCTAGGGCTTATAAAGAAGCCATGGGAAGTTTGGATGTGGCCTTGCGGTACTCTTCCCCTATCATCCAGAGGGAAATTCGATTATTGAGAGGAATAAACGTGACTTAAAGCCATCCTCAACAACAAGGGTATTAGGCTCACGTGGCATTTGAGTCAATCACCTATATGGGGTCCAGAGGGCACTCGTTAGCATGCCAAGAAAACCCCTGGGTGGTCGTACTCCATATGAAATCCTGTTTGGCTTGAGAATTTGGGTACCAGACCTCGATAATGTCAGCACAGTGGTGGCAGACACATCGTTTGACATCAATGAACGTTTGGCTGTTTTAAAGGAACTCAATGAATTCTGGGGTGCCCTAAGAAACATTCAAGTAAGCTGCACCGCCACTGAGGAAGTGAAGGTTGTTAGAGCAAGACCTGTCTGGGTCCCGAAGATTGGGGTTATGGCCTGGGAAACAATTGTGGACACGAAAGAATTTGGGCCGTCTTACCTGTACCTGTCCTGCCTGTCGAAGTTACCAGAACTGTACTTCTTCCGCCTCTTGCCAGCCAGCGAGACAAAAGGTTTGTTTCTATTGATCTGAATAAACCACACTATGTAGCTGATTTTCAACAATAGGCTGCATGGGCTCCTAGGTAACCGTTGCACTCTCGCTACCGTTCAGGAAATTTCGATGGACGCTTTAATAACTAAAGAAGATTCGCCTATCCGATGAGAAACTGGAAACAACAATGAAGTATTTCTTCTTCCTGTTGAAACAACTACAACTGTACAGTCAACGAGTACAGAAACACAAATTTCAATTAGGAAAATTGACAACGTCAATGTGAATATGCAACAGATTGAGTCATCTCCCAGTTTTACAAAACCTGCCAAGCTGCCAAAAATTGACCAGACGGCGTCTGGCTACTTCATGGACTATGACGACTTCTGATCGTATTCAATTGAACCTGAGATGCCATCGCTACCGCCTCTTCCCTTCAAGCTACAAATGCATGCTCTCTATCTCTTACACCTCTGGATTACTATAGGATTACTATTCCTGGTGCTTTGGATTGGTTTAGTGACTGTCTTTTTCTAGCTTTTGAACGGACACTTTCTCCCAGAACGCTCTGCAGTACAACTTGTCAACTTGCTATTGAAACCACATGCATCATCACACCGTCAACAATGGGACTTGTCCCTAGTGACCATTACAGCAGTTCCAGTTCCGGAAGGAATAGTGCAGGACAGGGTATCATATGATGTATATGATCCTACTGAACTTTTACAAATACCATATTTGTTTAAAATGTACTTAAATGATATCATCACCTCTAGTACTTTCTGTTGATTGGAACATTAAAACAGTCCACAATTTGCTTGCAGATTTAGGTTTAGGGTTTATTTTCTTTCAATGAATTGTATGATGGTACATCTAATTATGATGATATGTTCTGTTATCAACATTATGGACACCATTTTTTACACAAAGCTAGTATCCCACGTTCTGTTTATAATTGCACTCAATGGGAACACTGTCCAACACCACCGAAAGGTAGTTCAAAAACATTTGCACAAACGTTTTGACAAGTCAGAGACAGCCTCTTACTACAAAAGGCTTGCACCTACACCGCAAAGAAAATTATGCTTTCAAACACCAAGCTGTTCTTTCCCAACTGTCTGTACAAGGGTTCGACTTTTTGGAAAGATACCATAGACACAAAATCTGTCTGGGGACAAAAGACTGGCAGGTTCAGGGTACTAAGGCCATGTTTAGAGCCTGCCTAACACCACATACAATCATTTTCCTGAATAAAACAGTGCAACAGACTTCCTGTCTTGGAATAGGCAAGATGAAGAATTTAAACACACCTCGTATTCTCACGTTTTGAGAACTTGCATCATTTCATATAATAAAGTGAGGATACACTAGATGCCATGATACAAAATGGTTCTTTCAATACATCAGACCCCTATTTGAGGGGATGGTTGGTTTGATCTGTGGACATTGTGTGTCAGTCTAGATTCCTGGGAAGTGCCGAGGGGTTTCAAATAAATAGGCCTGACCAGTGATATGTACAATGAGAACACTCGGGTGGTGACATCATATAGTGTTGGGAAGTTGTGCCTAGATTGGCTTAAAACCTCAACACTTTCTCAGGTGAAACAACACTTGTCCCTTCTTTCTAGTGACAGGGATCTCAGGGATTCCGCATCAAAAACGCACTTGTATGCAATATACAATGAGCTGTGGAACATTTTTCAACAGGAAGCTGCTGAGAGACTGCGCAAGATTGATAGGGTTAATTTAGAAAAGGCTTTGACTGTGGTTGACAGCGGTATAACCACATTAACTAACATCCAGGATATATTCACTGGGCAACATAGTATCTTCTGCAATTAATATAATATAGCAGGATATCTTTATTTTACAGCACGGACAATCACAACTATGGTCCATTGTATTATTGAGCTGGACGCGTCAAACATTACATTCTGGCCACGTGCCTTGCTGTTATATCAATAGCATCAATCTGTTTTCTGCATATGATCTAACAGAAAAGCAATTACCTTTCACTGTGGCTCAAACAACATCCACAGACTGGATAAACCATGCTTACATCACTGTACCGGTCACGACTTTCCAATTCCAATATTGTCTGCAGTACCACCAAGTAGGCAGATATGAAGCTCTAGGTGAAGGTTATGTGCATGAATACAGGGAATTACCATAGAGGTTTAGATGCAGGATTGGGGACACAGACATTTTCCTTAGTGGGTCCGAATGTGAGAATGCTTTGAGCAGGTCCTTAGTATGCAAAGACATTTCACTTCATGGGGCATGCAATGTTTCAGTTGCAAACTTGTGCTATTCAAAATTCAAGATTTCTGTTTAATTTGATTTAGACCTCTACTGAGGTCAATAAATAAAAATGCATCTTACTTTTTCTTTATAAATCCAGTTATAGTGTATCTTCTTTAAAATATTTTTAAGAAACACTTTAAAAATGTAAACAAATTATGGCAGACATAGTCATTAGGTGGCAATTTAAAAAATATTAAACCTTGTACAGTGGATATATTGTATCTGAGACAGATGGGTTTTAAATAACGACGTCTGGTCTCTACCAAGGTTAAGTTTGGGCAAACAAACAATGCATGTGGTACATCTTGTACACCTCCATTACACAGATCGCAAAAACCTGTGGTGTTGTCAGAATTGTTTCAGTTCTTCGTAAAAGCTTTTAATGGTAAAATCTCCACCTGCGTTAAGATAATACTGCATCTCACCTTGTGAACTAATTAAATCGTAGATATCCTTGCTCAGTTTTATATTCTACTGGATCTGCGTACTGTGCATACTGTTTTAATTGGGAACAATGCTTGACATCGAGATCATAGCTTATTCTCAGGGTCAAGTTTTTTTTTAAATAACCTCAGGTATGCTGGAGTCCAAGATTTTAAAAGTGTTATTGTACAGTGTGAAAGATTTAATGCTATGCTAAGATTCCTATTAAAAGGATATTGCAACAACTCGTTTTGAAAGTCTCCAGCTTTTGATGCTCCTTAGGGATCCTGGTTCAGCATCTAATAAATTATACGCCCATCTTATTATATTTTCAGTGGCTCTAGCAAAGGACCTAACTAGAGACAGCTCGAGACTTAATGCTTGGACTGAAACCGTTTGATTAACTTTTATCATTATGCGTAGCAGGTTCCCTTCTCTTGTATTTGATGCTTGCCATTTATTAATTGGAATATATTCTAGAGCATAATATAAAATAGGAGGTATTTTCATATAGATAACCTCTAATAAAGAGTGAAAATGTCTGTACCCAGAGGAAGAATATAGTCTCTTAAGGGCGCCAAGATGGGCGTCCACTTTAAGGCATATATTGAATTGTATTGTATTGTAATTGCATTTATATAGCGCTTACTACTCCTGACGAAGCGTTGAAGCGCTTTTTCCGCGAGTAGCACGCTATTCCGGGACCCATAGAGGATTAGTGTTGAATTAGTTTAGTGAAACATGCAAGTAAATTTTAAATGGTGGGTAGGTTAGTCAGTTATTTGGATTCGGAAGGATAGCAGAAGGATAGAAGAGTGAAAAAAAAGGTTTGTATGTATATAACGCTTGTTACCCCTGATGGCGCGCTACTTTGGAAACCCATAAAGGATTAGTGATGAATTAGTATGGTGAACTATGAAAGTAATTTGAGTGTTGGATATTAGTCAGTTAATTGGAGTCAGAAGGGTAGCAGTGGGATAAAAGGAAAGAAAGGTTTGCATTCATGTAGCACATGTTACCCCTGATGGGTGTTGAAGTGCTTTTCTCGCAAGTAGGACGCTACTCCGGAACCCATAAAGGATTAGTGTTAAAAATTAGTATAGTGAAGCATGAAGTAGTTTGAGTGGTGGATATATTATTCAGTTATTTGGATAGAGAAGGGTAGGTTGCGGGATAGAAGTGGGAAAGAGGTTTGTATTTATATAGCGCTTGCTACCCCTTGATGGGGTTTTGAAGCTCTTCATTGGCGAGTAGCACGCTACTCTGGAACCCATAAGGATTACTGTTAAATTAGTATGTCAAAACATGAAAGTAATTTGAGTGGTGGATATGTTAGTCAGTTATTTGGATTGAGAAGGGTTGGGGAGGGGTAGAAAGGGAAAAAGATTTGCGTTTATATAGCGCTGATAACCTTGATGGGGTGTTGAAACGCTACTCTGGAACCCATAAAGGATTAGTGGTGAATTAGTATAGTGGAATATGGAAATTGAGAAGTGAACATGTTAGTCTGTTATTTTGAAAAGGGTAGTGGAGGGACAGAAGAGTGAGATTTTTTTTCTTTTCTTTTTTGAGGTCATTGGTGGAAATGGGAAGAATTTTGTGAAAATATTCTCCCCAGATAGGTATATTCGTTAACTACCTCTATTGGCTCCCCCCCCCCCCTGATTGTCCAATAAAAATAAGATTAAAAAAAATTTCCTCTACAAGGTAGTACTTTTGTTTAAAAAATATTTGCCTTTAAGGAGTTTTCTTCTGTATAGCTAAATAGAGCATTTATATTTAGTTGTAGGCCATATGGTGTAAGAACTTATATAACAACATCGTCGGCATACATCAAAATGTGCACATTGCTGGATGCTATTTTTGGAGGAAAGTCATATATTTTTGTAAACTTGTCCTGTTATCTGAAGGGTTCTCCATCTGCTGTGATTTATCCAGTTTTCAAGCTGCTCTCTACTGGAAGCTATTTGATGTTAAATGATCAAGGTTGTTGCGGAATAGAACCAGGCATCGCTTATTTGGTAATGGTTAATTCCATAGTTACTTGTTGCACACAACTACTGTTTCCACCTGCTCGCACAGTTAGGGAGCAAACACTATGGCCTTCGATAAATGTTTCCAACAGATGCTTTGATTCTCTAAGCAAACTGAAAGCTATGCTTTTTCAAAAAGATGCTGCTTGAACGTCAGCCAGAGAGACTTTTGATCTCCAGTTTGCAAGGTCCTCGTCTGAGATACAGACGCTCCTCTATACTAACTTCCAACTGCATTTTGGGTAGCTGGTCCACCTTATCCTAAATTTGTCTGATCCAAAGGGAATAGCACACTTTTTAAAATGTTTTGGCTCTGAACTAGTTAGCACCTTTCAGACAATTTTCAAAGTTATACCATCTTTCATACACTCCGTGTTGGGAAGTGTTTTTGGAGGTCTCCCGCTTGTCCTGCTATTTGTGGCGTGAATTCTGATTTAAAATTGTCGGCTCCACAATGTATGTCCTAGTTCAACCCGAAATGGAGACAGCACTGGCTGTGCTGCAATGTCATGAGCGCCTGATACACTACTTTGGCACACCTCAACTTCAAAGACAGAATGAGCACTTGTTCTTGTCATTCAGACCTGATGGACTTCACTGCATGCAACCTGTATTCCACTGCATACTTTGCAGCCATGAATGCATATTGGATTTATGTTTCTGATCACAATCGGTTGCGCCACTGGACATTGAATTACTGATGGACCCCTTAGAGGCCCATGGGTATTGTTGTCCCCAGCGTATTCTATTGCTGATGAATGCATTATTCGAGCCACCCTCGGATTCCTTGGTTTCTAGTGAAATGGATACTGGCTCTGCGTAACACTTACAGGCTGCAGTCCCTCCCTCAGCGGCTGCTGTGGGAACTGGATGGAATCACCTTTGCTCCATAAACCTGCTACGAGATGCGCCTCTGGGAA
Organism: Lissotriton helveticus; assembly: GCF_964261635.1. NCBI lineage: Eukaryota > Metazoa > Chordata > Amphibia > Caudata > Salamandridae > Lissotriton > Lissotriton helveticus. The sequence continues at coordinate 252,432,399 of NC_136073.1, forward strand.
CGTCGTCTGTGGTTGCCAGCGACAGCAATGTTGCGACAAACCACTAGGAACATATAAACAATTGGATTTTCCGTTTGGTGGGAACTATTTGGCCTGTTCTTTTAACAAAATGATCCAAACAATATTTTTCTGCTTTTTCTAGGCACCATGACTTTCTGTGAGCTTGGAGTTTTAAACAGTATAATGACCTTTTATGAATTTCTTACAGGGAAGCTTGCTTTTAGATGATTTTAAAAGTGGTTTTAGACATTTTTAGTTTAACTGTAATTGTAGCATGCTGCCTTTTTTAGATAGCTTTTATATGAACCCTTAGTATGAGGAGTGGGTGTTATGTGCCTGGATTTGGCCCATGTAGCGAAGCTTCTTGTTTTCTTACATTTTCCTGTTGTACATTGTTACTGCTGTGACCTTTTGTACATATTTGCATGTGTGACAATGTCGGATTAGTTTCTCTGAAACAACTTCTGATTACACATCTGGCTTTGCATAACATTATCACAATGCCTCGAACACCAAGTACAAGGACTTTATGCACGAATGTACAAATGTTGTTCTATCTTCATCCATGTGGCGACAGGGCTATCTACATATGCATAATATTGGTAATCTATACATACATCGCAAGGATGCTTTTTAATATAAATAATCTGCATCTATAAGATTAGCAGAGGAGGCACTTCATTCAGCTGGCACCGATGGTCCCTGCATGCTGAGACTTCACCACGCAGCAGTCTGACATCTCCATGAGTGGTGTCCAGTTTGTGACCAGGATGGTGTCCTGCCAGGTAATGGAGTCGGATCGTCCCTTGAGGGGATTCTTGGCGTTACATCTGCACACACTCCAGGCACACACAGAGTAGGGTTTGCATAGTAGGAGTAGACCTGATTACTACCTTGTTTTATATGCCTGCATATATGCATTTAGCACCATGGTAGAACTATATCTACTATTTACTCTTTTGGTGCTTGTAATCACTTTCATCTGCTTCTGTCTACTGATTATTGCAGCATATTCATTTAATACAAGAATAACGTTGGTTCAATAAATATATTGAATACGTCGCAGTGTGTATTCTCTGTATATTTCTCTGAGCCTAAGTAAGCACGAGTGACTGAATGAACGGTTCTGATGTGTTACCACGATCCCTGAGGCGTCAGGGTTGTCATGTTCAGTGGTTGCCAAAATCTATTTGCTCCCAGGTAAGAATTCGGGGTGCTTATGGTGTCGCTGTGAGTTAGCTGCTCTCTAGAACAACATATCTTGCGGGGCCTCAGAATCAGTCTAGGCACCTCACCCAAAGTTTATATAGTCCAACAAAAGTGCAGATCCTACGGATTAGCGAGAACTACACGACAAACCAGACGTTAACCTAATGTGGCTCGAGGCTACATGGAATGTGTGGCACTTTCAGACCGTTCTGGATTTTAGCTGGCAAAGCTTTTGCATTCTGGGGCTTGTAGTATCCAGCATGCAAAACTTTGATGGCAAAAATTAGAAACTGGTTAAATATACATGTCATGTAACATGGAGCCACTTTGGCGCTACCAAGACCCAGTCCATATTTTTGTAGGGTGTACAAACACATCATCCATATAAACAAATATTAGCAATGACCAAAGTTTGGGCTTTTTTTCATACAGAGTACAGAATCCTTTCAGGGCACTGCTTCATGCATTGGCTCGATCATTTAATCTAGGCTGTCGCTGAATCCTTTTATCTATTGGCATCTATTTAGAATAGGGATAAGATCCATCCTGGCAGAGTATACATCCTACACAATATAGGCACTTCTGATGCCTGAAGTGAGAATATTATTAGGCCTGTGCGTAAAACTTTTCTCACAGAGTTTGCGGAATTCAGGCACTCTGCGCCCTATGGAGGAGTGCGGAGTTCCTGAATTCTGCCTTTTGGACGGGAAGCACTTAAGATTAGTTTTGGCAATCACTAGTGAGCGCCACAATACTCTTGGGCTGCTTGCGAGTGCACGCAAGACTTCGCACTTGCTCGCACTGCTAGCAAGCTCTTGCGAGACTTCGCAGTCACTCGTACGGCTTCCGGCCGCGAAGGTGCCAATGTAGTACTGATAGCGATTCCAAATGGAGCTCTCAAGCAGCTTTTGTGCTCCAGAAGCAGCTGAGAGACTTTTTGAGTGGATTTTCTTCTCGAACTGGCAGTTAGAGATGGGGGTTTTTTGTGCGAAAAGCCTTTTTTTTTAAACTTCTTTCTCCAAGAGGAAGGAAATGCCCCTGAAACTCCAACTTCCTGTTCCTGTCCAGGAGGCTCCTCCCAGTACCTTTTCAATCCCCTGGTCACTTTTCATTGGAATTAGGAGCTGGAAGGATTACTCTCCTTGTCTGCTGCATACATACCATAGGATTTAAGGATTTTGTATTTTAGATTTGACAAGTAAGTTGATAAACTGGTGTATAAGGGTGTTTTTTGGGGGCATGCACCAGGATTTATTTGTACCTTTATTCAATTTTTAAAATGTATTGTGGTGGGTGGTGTGCAGTTTCAGTAGGGCCCTAGTTATTTTTTTGTATTTCAATTTCTTCTTTTAAAAAGGAAGCATTTTGCACAGGTCACTACATTCTCTTGATGTTTTTTAATACATTTGCAATATTCATTTAATTCACTATGTGGTCTAGTCTGCCAATGGGCCTTCTAGCCAGAAAGCCCAGTAGTCGTTATGGGTGCATGAAACAACTGTTTCTGTGGTGTCTGTTGAAATGAAACATCATTTAGGCCATGGATGCATTGGATTAAATTACAAAATGTGTTTTTTGGAGGTATTTAAAAAAAAATTCTGCAAACTGTGTATTGGTTGAGTAGTTGTAATTGTACCTTTGGAGGATGGGTGCTGTACAATTTCTTGGCTCAGTTAAGTTTTTATTTTGACATTGCTGAATTAATGCTTTTTCTATGTTACCCTGCCTCCTTTGTCTGGCCAGTGAGTGTGTTTGCCACAAGCCACCATTTGTCTTTCCTCCTCCATGACATGTGGCCGGGATCCATTTTTTGGTATAGTCAGTGTCCATAGGCCTGTATGTGTTTTTTGTTTTCCTTGCCTCTTGTTCGTTGTTGTGACCATGTGGCTGGCGGCCATTTTGTGTAGGCAGCCAATGTGTTTTTGCCATAGGCCTGCATGCATTCTTTGTTATGGCCATGCCTCCTTGATGGTTATTGTTGTTGTGACCATGCCGCTCGTGGCCAGTTTGTGTGGGCAGCCAGTGTGTTTTTGCCATAGGCCTGGATGTGTTCTTTGTTGTGGCCTTGCCTCCTAGCTAGTTGTTGTGACCATTTCTCTGGTGGCCATTTTGTGTGGCACCCAGTGTGCTTTTGTCAAAGGCCTGCATGTGTTCTTTGTTTCCCAGGCCGCCTGCTTGTTGTTGTAAGCATGTGGCTGGTGGCCATTTTGTGTAGGCAGCCAGTGTGCTTTTTCCATAGTCCTGCATGTGTTCTTTGTAGTGGCCATGCCTCCTTGCTGGTTATTGGTGTGACCATGTGGCTGGCAGCCATTTTGTGTATCCAGCCAGTGTGCTTTTGCCATAGACATGCATGTCTTATTTGTTCCCCATGCTTTGTTGCACAGTGTTGTTGTTGATCATGTGGCACTGGATGGGATTTTGTGCGTCCAGCCAGTGTGCCTTTGCCATAGGCTTGCATGGAAGGATGTGATATCAGTTTAATAATATGCTTGAGGATAATTTCATTAAAAGTATAATTTTTCCTATTTACATTTTTTTATTTCATTTTTAAATTTTTTACTTTCAAATTTTTTTATTTTATTTTTTTATTTAAATGTTTGTTATTTTTTTTATTTCAAATATTTATATTTTTTTCAAATATTTTTATTTTTTTGTAATCTTTTGCAATTTTCTTTTTTTAAAATTGTAAATAATTTTTTTCCTGTTTTGCCTTGGTCGATCCATCATCCATCGATCCATCCATCCACCATAGGCGTGCAGCCGCGCAACAGAATTCAGTTTTTTAGGTATATAATTCAATTTCATCCTGGTGGACACCCAGGCTACGGTGCACTTCCCACCCTCTCAACCCAGCCACAAGAAACAAGTCCCTCCCACTAAAACAAAAAATTTAAAAAGGGCTAGAAGAGGGCATTCTGGATGCCGGTCTGGAGTTGGTCCTGGTCTTCTCCATCATGGTGAGCCAGCTCTCGGTGTCCAGCTGCTGCTGGGTGTGGTGTTGTCAATGTCGGAGGGGGTGGCAGAAGTTGATGATGTCAGGTGGCAGCAGGAAGGCCGAGAGGCTGGAGGCTGAGGGGGACCGGCTGCACTGGGGCCCGGCTGAGAGGCATTTGTTTCCTCCTCTTCCAGGACCACCAGCCGCAGGTATTGTAGCTTGAACGCTTCAGCCTCTGCCAATGCAGACAGGCTGCTATCTCCTGCCTGTTGGGCCCTACGTCTGGACCAACAGAAGTATCTATATTGAGAAAAAGAAAAAGAAAAAAGATAAATCGTAAATAATGCTCTGTGCAAACAATTGTTTTAAATTACTGGGAGGCACAGTAGCAGTACGTTGCTGATTCCCTTGGCCTTTGAAATTTTTTTGTGAATATGATTAGGAGCGTCACAAGGCGAATTTTGTTTTACCCACATTTGCCCTGCATAAAAAGCACTGACTGGGTGGCAGAAGCGTACTAAGGCAGAATAACACCGGATTAAAAAACACAGTGATTTAATTTCTTTTTCTTTTAAAAGCTTTTCACCTAACTATAAACGGACACTTTGAGTGGAAAAATAAATTCCCTCCTATTATTGAGTATGGCATTATGCACTTTGCAGTACCAGGTTGTGTTGTGCTAAAATAATGGAGCCATGCTCATTGCTAACCAGCGTGTTGGGTATTTTGCCACTGTCTGCAGCTGGGGCAGCTGTAGTTGACAATTATCTGTTTTCAATTCAATGTCCCTGCTCTTCTCCAAATGCATGTATCTTTCTACCCTGACTCCAAAGTGGCAGGTGAATAATAAATAATACACTACTGCACACACCTCACGTATGCAATGCAAAAATTATTCTGTCTGCCATAAGTAGACGGTGGGAAAAATTTTGAACTGTGCTACAGGGAAAGGAAGGGGTTATCTAGATTGTATTTGGCATGTTCATCACAGTGTATCCCATATGCCAAACTTGACATCAAATCATGCACTTACTCCCACTTTAATCACTGGCCTCGCCCACCACCACATATTATTTCCAACAAATTAAATCGCTGGGCAGTAAGCAAGGAAATTAAACGACTTACTCTACTGAAGGGTAGCGTTGGAAAATAAGGCAGGCAGGATAAAGCTTTTTTTTATATAGAATAAAGGGGCCCCTACACTGATCGTCGATTTGTCATCTTTGGCTTATCTGTCAATGTACTAGTCAACAGAAGTCAACAGGGAAAAATCTGAACACATGTACAATAAACCTGTTATGGGAAACAATGAACTATATTTCAGAATCACTTCATTTCACATGGTTATAAAATCAAATGTAGCACATGCCAAGAATGGATTTTTCAATTTTTTGATAAGCTGGGATGGAAAAACGTTGGAAAAATTAAAGAAGTGAAGTACTCAGAGGTGACTGAGTGGGTGATGGGAAACAACACACCTTGTGTGTTTGGTTTGCAATGCATTGAAAACATTGTTAATGCTGCATTAACTGAAGCAGACGCACATTGCACACCCAACACTGCAATCATGAATTGAATTTAACCATTCTGCACTTCGGTCATAGGTGACAAAATGTCATGGGTGGGAAGGAGGAGTGATGAATGATGGGTGGGATACATCTGTCTCACTTAACAAATACAGCAAGTCAAGGGAATAGAACAAAAAATAAAAAAATACCCACTCACTTTGAACCATAGCTTTGCTAACCCTACATAAACAAAGTAAGTGAAGTAGGTGAGCAGTACGCTCCTCATAAGAAGAGCTGCCTTGCTTATTCATTCAAACAATCCAAATATTCTTTCATCCTTTCATTCTAATTCACCCATAGCCACCATGATTAAGCTTTGCTTTCTTTTATCCAGTCTTTCACCAAAATTTCCAATCCATTATCCATCCATTCAATATCCATCCTGTCGCCCATCCATCCCTTTACCCAGCCACTCACCCGTTCACCCACCCACACACCCGTTCACCCACCCACACGTTCACATATACCATTTTCCTTTCTTTTAACCTTCCGTTCTTTCACGTTTCCCTCAATTCATCAACACTCATAATGCGAGCTTTTGTGAGGTACAAATAAAAGCGGCCATAATAACTCAACCACCACTGGAACTGGTAAAGCTAGGGGGTTCCCAGTCATGTGGTGAAGACGCGCTGGTACTAGCTAGTGAGTATAATAGTAATGGCAAGACATTGTGACTTCAATGCAATGTGACAAATTCCTAGGCAGTTAGGCTACAATTAACATGCTGGCTGGTCAGACATTAAAGAAAACGGGTGATAACCCTGGCTCCGTGCAAAACATAACACAATTTAAAACATGGATATTTCTTTTATTCTATTTTTTATTTTTTTTTTAAGAGTGAAAAAGGTTGAATGTAATACATATTTAACACATATATCTCTGAAGTTAAAAAAAGTACATAACACATTTGATACAGTGATTAGACCCTATGTAACGATGGGTGTAAGCTGTATCACAAAGTAAATCAATACAATAAAAACATATTTTTTTACATTTATATAATACACCATTTATACAGAACGATTCATGTAATGTGGCTGAAAGCTGTAAGTAGTCTCAACGCGCGTTTCGGCACATCGGTGCCTTCATCAGGAGTGCCACAAGGGAACGAAGAGTTTCCTATTAAAAAGAATGTGTATATATATATGCAACCGTTATTTAAAATCTGATATATGTATACATGTAATAAATGTTAAAATACATTTTTTCTATTGTCTAAAAAGTCTAACTAGCAAATAACATTGCACAGAGCCAAACGTGTTACACTAGATCAGTAGTTCATTCCAGGTGTGCCATGACTAATTGAATTGGGGAAACAGAGAGATAGAATGGAAAGGAACATAAGAACAAGGATAGATTAGATTGTGAAAAGGTGACAGGAACCTTCATGGGAAAACTGTGGTGTGTCTAACTAAATTGCGTCATGCTCTAATAGTCCATATAACTACAAATGATGGAATAAACAACGTCGTACACTTATAATGATGTTTGTGAAAAGAGGGCACTACATTAATCTAGATGGATGCTTTCTCTAATAGGTGACTCTATATGTTAGTATTACTAAGAGTGCTGAGAGCAGGTCTTTAAAGTTGATGGTAGGAGCAAGCACTACTAGGTCAAAAGGTGCCTAATTTGATGGACCTGTTGCCAAATGGAAAAATACCTTTTGAAGGGTTGTTCAGGCTTTTTTGACGGTGGGTTCCAACAGTTAAGGAAGGATATGTAGAGCAGTCCCCACAGCAAACAAGGATAATCTATGTTTAAATGTATATATGAAAGCATATGATTTTTTGCAACAAAAATTAGAAACTAATGTGATTTGTGAAGAATATGAATATAGGGTAATATTACCTGTATAGAAGTTTTTTCTGGGGCCCTGTGACTTGGATTTAACTTCGCAGTGGTCTTTGAATATAGAGAATCTGTGTATCTAGATTACTCTGGAAAATACATATGGGGGCTACGTTAATATATGTAACCATCTCGTGATTGATGGTAGCTAGAATTCGTGAGAAATACTCATGTTGTTATAATCACAAAGCTCACCTATTTTATTTGGGGAAGCATGAAAGCGAGGTGGATAAAAAGAACCGTTGTTGATGCTTGGCCGATCGAATGTGGCGGACCAATGTCGGCGCTTCATGCTGAATAGACAAGAAAAATATACAAGACGTCGTATTTAATGTGTGGTCTTCGTAATGTATTGACGAAGGGTCTTTTAGCAGCGGAAATCAATTTACTCACCACTTTGGGAGCTCAGTGATGCTGTAAGTTAAATACGTCTGGGCCAAATACAGAGGTCGGATGAAAGGTGATGTCTTTTCTCCTGAAGCAGCTGCTCGGCTAGGGTAGACTGCAACGGGGAACAGAGCAGAGATACATATGGATAGCTGTCTCGGCGGGATAATAGTGAGGCAGATCGACTAGGGTAGTTTATAACGTGGGGTCTAACTCCTAAGAGTTTAAATAAAGCAGCGCTCCGATATTCTTACCTTCAGGGTGCGTAATGGTAGAATGATGGTAAAGCCCGCCAAGAACGAGCAACGGCTCGCCAAAGTGGCGTTTTTAGTCCTACCTCTCAAGTCACGTGGATTTTTACACGGTGGACATAGAAGACATACTATTGTGTGTCTCGATTGACGTGAAAAAGTGATAAATATATAATTGACAGTTTTCAAGCTATCGATATATGATCACAGGTACTAAGAATTATGTATGAATTAAAGATTTGCATGGTTTTCCTTATTAGAACGATATAATTGGCAAACTCATGTGAAACGATAATCAAGATAACTTGACAGTATATTGATTTTCAAACCCGGGTTTTTTTTTTGGTTGCAGAGATAGGTATGTCATTTGTTCGTAATTTTGGACAAATGTCAAGGGGACACAGATTACAGATTAGAGTATGTCCTTGTTCACTAGTACGACTGCAAGTTCATATATTGCCTATACTTCTTTGGCTGTTATATAAGATGGCATTTTCCCAGGGTAGGTCTAAATTTAGCCCATTTTTATAGGTGTCTAAATTAAAGATCCAGAATACTTCGCGTTTTTTCCTGATGTTTTCACCTGTGGTTTCATTACTGTTGCGAATTTTTTCTAGAATATACCATTTCATATCAGTGGGAGAATGTTTAAGATCAACATAATGTTTTACCATAGGTGCCTGAAGTTTAGCGGTGCGAATTGCTGATCGATGTTCAGTGAGTCTAGTTGATATTGCTCTGGACGTTTCTCCAACATATCCTTGATTACAGGGGCATATTATGAGATAAATCACATTGTTTGTTTTGCAATTGCACATAACATGAGACTGGATAATCGTCTTATTGTGAGTGAAGGATTCTCCTTCAATTGCCCCCATACACGCTTTACATTGAGCATGTAAGCATTTGTATGTGTCCACAATGGGCGCATGGCCATCTATGGTTTTCTGTATGTAGGGTGTTTTTTTAGTGAACCTGGAATGGACAATGAGATCTTTTATATTTTTATTTCGCCTATGGGCGAAAAGTGGTTTCTGTAATTTCTTTTCAACTTGTTGTCCACTATTCAGAATATGCCAATTGGCATTAATTATCTGTCTCACCTGATTATTAAGGGTTGAGTGCTTGGTAACACATATCAATTGGTTTGGATTATTAGGAGAGACTTTCGGACGGAGAAGAGCATCTCTATCATAAAATCTCGCTCTTTTAAAAGCTTCTCGTATTAATCTGTGTGGATATCCTCTGGTTAAGAATTTCTGCTTCATGGTGGCTGCTTGTATATCGTAAGCAATTAGATTTGTGCAGTTACGTCGGAGTCGGAGAAATTGTCCAAAGGGAATACTCTGTTTCTGCGCTCTAGGGTGGTAACTGTCAAAGTGTAGCAACGTATTCCGACTGGTAGGTTTAGTGTATAAATCTACCTCTAGATGGTTATCTGTGATTCTAATGATTATGTCTAAAAATTCAACTTTGTGTTTATTGATATGGCTGGTAAATTTTAGATTTATATCAATGGCATTTAGCCATAACAGGAATTCCTCCAGTTTTTCATTGGTATCTGACCAAATGAAAAAAATGTCGTCGATGTAACGCGACCAGTGTTTCACAGATTCAAAGAAGGGGGCTAGTTCATTGTGAATGTGTTTTTGTTCAAATGGCATTGTGACTTACCAGTGTCCACCCCTGCCACCGCTTCTCCCCCTCCAACTGCCTCTCCTCCTCCTGCAGCGACACTGGAGCCGGCATCACTGGTGGTCTGTTTGACTAGAATAAAACATTATAATTATTTTAGATGCTAGATACGCCACCACTTAAATACAACTGCAATACATTACTACAGTTCAGTCAGCACTGTAATATTTTCTAACAAAAATATCACTCTGGCATTTGATTGTTTCACAAAGTTAGACATGCCAGGGGTTGAATAACGTCAATAATGGTCAATGAAAGACATATGGTGTTGGTTGGCAAATGCAAATCAGAGTGGGTCCTCATACTTTTTTCCAGCCATGCTGCACTGTCATGGAAAACTGCTGGTATACTCTATAGATGAATGAGATGGCACACAATATTGGGGGGAAGGAGGGGGACCATGGGGGGGTCCATGATGACCATGGCCACTCTCTCGTGAACTCAAATGTTAGAACATGAGCTGGAAAAAGAAAAGCCTTCTGAACAAACATACATGGTGAATATTATTTAGAATACTAGCTGACTTGGGCCTGCAATCTTCACGTCAGACAGTAGTGTACCAAAATGTGTTATTCTTATTCTTACTCTTACAGTAACACAATATATTTAGAAGAGAGGGAAAGATAACCAACAAAGCAGAAAATAAGTGCACTAGCGACTAGAGTAGAGACCGGAAAAATCAGCTACCGAAAAAGAAAACCACGTAATAAAAAAAGATAATGCAGGGATAACAGGAATTAAACAAAAATTGAATCCATTGGGCTTTGCATGAGTGGGTTCGTATCCCGTCCTGTTCATCACGTGCAAGGAAGACGGCAGGTAAGGGTGTCAGAGAACAGGGGCAGCTCCTCTGCTAAGGCTGAGGAGTGTTGCCTTACTGCTCTTTGAGCGGGGACAAATTAAATGATAATAACATAGTTATTATCATTTTACTTTTTGCAGGTTTGGGGCTGAGCTAGAGGCACAGGGGGAGGAGGGGTTGGCACACTCCAAGTGGGCATGACTGCTTGGCCAGCCATCCTGTCGGGGAACATGCTCAAGCCCTCAGTCCCCATTTCCCATTGGAGCACCGATCCACGGAGCTTAGACCATTGCAGCATTGTGATTGGCTATGGGGAGCCTGAGTACTTCCTGAGAAGTGGAGCAGGGATGAGACTGGCGTACGAGGTAAGTGTTATTTTTTTTGTTTTATTACTATTTTGTCCCCCCCCCGTCACTCCCCTGCCCCCGCCAACCCCACCCGGCACAACACCCTCCTTCCCTGCCAGCCGCTACTGCAGAGAAACTTTATTTCTCACCAGCCTCCAGGCAGCAACTCTCATCCTGGAACCCAGCACCAACATTCCAATACCTCAAGATTCTACCCTAAGCCCACAAGAACCATAACACCCATCATTAGGGAAATTATAGTAATAAATAATTTGACTTACTGATGTTAGCAGAACCCTCTGCAGCGGCGCTGGTGGTCGGCGCCTCCTGCTGACCAGCTTCTCCTGAACCCTCAATGTGGAAGGCTTGCTTAGTATATGGTGCACACTTATTAAAGTGGTGCACATCGCACTAATCCAGGCAGCACTTATGGTGATTTTAGTGGTCAGTGATAACCATAGAAAGCTCTCAAAGTGATAGTTGTGGGGAGCAGCCTTTAGGCTTATCTTGAAGGAGTGTTAAACAGCTTGTTTTACTAATTTAATCTGTAGTGTAAGTTAAATGAAAAAGAACCACACAGTGTTTATATAAAAATACTTCTATATATTACACCACACTTACTAATAGATCCTGCCTGGAGATATCAACACAATACACAAGAATACTTCAAATGCAATGTTATGTTATGTTATGGGGCATTTGTATAACGCATTATCACCGAAGAGGTCTCTAAGCGCTGTCCGAGAGGGCCCAATAAAGAGAGGCAGAGGGTGAGGAGTGCTTTACATAGAGCTCCAAGCTTCCAGGAAGAGAACAGTTTTTAATCTCTTTCTGAAGGTGAGCAGGTTGGTCTCTTTGCGCAGGCTTTCCGGGAGTCTGGTCCATAGTGGAGGCATCATATTTGAAAAGGCTTTCCCCCCTAACGTCGAACGCTTGAACCGTGGACATAACAGGAGACAAGCTTCTGAAGATCGCAGCCTCATGCAGGGAGCGTAAAGGATCAATTTATCCTTGATAAAGTTCGGGCCGAGCCATAAATGGCTTTGTGAGTGATACAGAGACTTTTGAACTTCACTCGCTGGGATGTTGGTAGCCAGTGTAGGTCCTGCAACAGTGAGGTGACATGTGTCCTCCTGGGTTTTTTGAAGATCAGCCTGGCTGCATCGTTCATAACGCCTTGAAGCCTGGCCAGAGATTTTTTTGGTAGCCTAGCTTAGAGGGAGTTACCATAATCTAGGCGGGCCAGGATCAGAGCTGAAACCGCCGTCCGGATAGTAGAGAAGGATAACAGCAATGATAGTTTCCGGAGTTGTCGCAGCAGTCTTACACAAGTCCCTACCACTGCTGCGACTTGTTGGGACATTGATAGCATAACATCAATTTTTATCCCTGGGCTTTTTACTACGGAAGCTGGTTTTGGAGGCTGTCCTAGTTCATTAGGCCAGACCAGCTCATTCCAGGGGTTTGCTACTGTAGTGATCGCCAGCACCTCCGTTTTATCCGGGTTTAGTTTGAGAGAATTTGCCGACATCGGATCACTGAAACAATATCAATGTGAAGAATATCGAGTTACAAAAATATCGAGGTAAAAATATAGAATACCAAAATATCGACCTCCCATCTCCAAACAGGTAAGTACAAAAATATCATATCAAAAATATCGATGTAAAAAATATAGTTAGTCAAAATATCGAATTTTTTAAAATGCTTTAAATTAATTAATAATTAATGAAATAATAGATATAATTAACTTAAACATACTTAAACTACTTAAATAACCTGAAAATTAATAAATAATTAATGTAAGTTAAAAAAACATTTTTTACATATTATTTTGTTAATACATATATATATATATAAACGTAATATTAATAAAATAGGTACAATATCTTTACCGTAGTATAGCGGAAAGTGTAAAATTTACTATAATCACTCCATTAATTGCAACAGTAGAGAAAGCGTTGGATAGCGTAGGGGTAAAAATTACTATTCCAACTCCAGGGAGTGCAACAGTAGGGAAAGCGTTGGATAGCGTAGGGGTAAAAATTACTATTCCCACTCCACAGAGGGCAACAGTAGGGAAAAGCATTGGATAGCATAGGGCTAAAAATTACTATTCCGACTCCAAAGAGTGCAACAGTAAGGAAAGCGTTAGATAGCGTAGCGGTAAAAATTATTATTCCCACTCCAGAAAGTGCAACAGTAGGGAAAGCGTTGGATAGCGGGAGGGTTAAAATTACTATTCCCACTCCAGAGAGTGCAACAGTAGGGAAAGCGTTGGATAGTGTAGGGGTAAAAATTACTATTCCCACTCCAGAGAGTGCAACAGTATAGAAAGCGTTGGATAGCGTAGGGGTAAAAATTACTATTCCCACTCCAGAAAGTGCAAGAGTAGGGAAAGGGTTGGATAGCGGAAGGGTAAAAATTACTATTCCCACTCCAGTGAGTGCAACAGTAGAGAAAGCGTTGGATAGCGTAGGGGTAAAAATTACTATTCCCACTCCAGTCAGACCCCCCAGGATATAGCGGCATGGATTAGCAAATTTAGCGGCACAAAAATGGAAATTTTGCGGCACAAATATGGAAATTTAGCGGCAATTTTGCGGCATTTTATTTGGCCCTGGACCTTGATAAAACGGCCTCCAGTGACCCCATCCGTCACCCGCCCTCCCTTACACTCTTTCTGCCTCCCAATTTTCCCTCTCTTAGTTGTGTTTTGCCGCTTTTAGCTCCTCTATCTTCCTTCCTGTTTCACTCTTTCCACTGTCCCATTCAGCTTTCTGTTTCTCATGCCCCCTCCTTTCTGTGCCTCATTCACTCATCCTCTCTCTCACACACACACACACACACACACATCTTTCTCTCCTTATCGATATCTCTCTCATCAGCCCAGTCTCTTCTCCCTCGTCACTCTCTCTTTCCATCTTCGGATCTCTCTAGCACCCTGCCTCTCTAATTCTCTCTTGTCGCCCTCTCTCCCTTCCTCGCCCTCCCTCCTCTCTCTAACTCTCATACTTTCGTTCTTCCAGACACTGTCTTTCTTCCCCTTCCTCTCTCGCCCTCTTTCTCTCGCATTCATCCTCCCTCTTTCTCTCCTGCTCACTCCTCTCTAGTTTTCTCCACCTTTCACTTTCATTCGCCCAGTTTCTCTCACCCCCTACTACCCTTTCTTTCTTTCCCACCTCTATGACTTCCTTGCTCACTCCCCCTCTTTCACCCCTTCTTTCTCGTCTCACCTGCCCCATACCCTCAGTTTTCATTCTTGCTCCCCCTCTTTACCTTTGCGCTCCCCCTTTCACCTTTATCCTCCCATTTTCTTTCACCCTTACCCTTTCCTTCTAAACGCACCACTCTCCCTTTCTTTCACCCCTTTCTTCTCCTCACAAGTGCCTCCACCCCCTCTTTCTCTCTTCCTCCGGTCTGTGGTCCTCGTGCAGGAAGCCGATGGTAACTGCATCCTCCGGAGAGAAACCCCGGGGTCTCGCAGAACTAGAGCACGAAAAAAGAAAAGCCCGAAATAAACCAGCTCTAGAAATGAACCGAAGGAGGAGGGGGGGCGCTTCTCCCCAAATGAAGGGCTGAAACCATCAGCACGTGAGGGGGCCTGGCTGCCCCCTGCCTCCGTGCCCTGTTTGTACGTCTGACGTATGTTTGTGCCGAGGCTCACACAGCGTGAAATTGGATGAGCTGCGACATTCTTTATAGAAAACAAAGTGGGCTGGGCAATGCCAACAGGAAGTTATTGGCTGTTAGCCATGACCGGCCCACTGCTACTGGATCGGGCAAAAGTAGGCACAGGCTGCTATAGGCTGTCTTCCATTGGCTGGACCATATAATTAATTATGAGTTGTTAAGTAGCGCATACTCTACACAGAGGTGTCAGTCAGAGCGCTTTACAAAAAAGCGAAGTAACTTACATAAGAAACTCCAATTAACATGGGAGAGGTGATACAAAGTAATACTACAGTAATTCATACAAGTTACATGTTCAGCAAAAAAAAAACTAGTTTAGGCAACGGCGTGCTGCTGCAGTACCTGGCTACTCTTGGGAGTAATTCAGTGGTCCCTGAGGGTGTCCCAGCCAATAAGCAGACCCCCCAGCCCCCAGGATATAGCGGCTTTTGTAAAAATGACGCGCGATTTCTACAAAAGTGCCGATTTCGCGGGCACTTTCGTAAAAATCGCGGCATTTTTATAAAAGTGCCGATTTCGCAGCAAACCGCGAAATCGCGATATCCTGGAGGGTCTGTCCAGTGAGTGCAACAGTAGGGAAAGCGTTGGATAGCGTAGGGGTAAAAATTACTTTTCCCACTCCAAAGAGTGCAACAGTAGAGAAAGCAATGGATAGCGTAGGGGTAAAAATTACTATTCCCACTCCAGAAAGTGCAACAGTAGGGAAGGCGTTGGATAGCGGGAGGGTTAAAATTACTATTCCCACTCCAGAGAGTGAAACAGTATGGAAAGCATTGGATAGCGTAGGGGTAAAAATTACTATTCCCACTCCAGTGAGTGCAACAGTATGGAAAGCGTTGGATAGCGTAGGGGTAAAAATTACTATTCCCACTCCAGAAAGTGCAACAGTAGGGAAAGCGTTGGATAGCGGGAGGGTTAAAATTACTATTCCCACTCCAGAGAGTGCAACAGTAGGGAAAGCGTTGGATGGCATAGGGGTAAATATTACTATTCCCACTCCAGAGAGTGCAACAATATAGAAAGCGTTGGATAGCGTAGGGGTAAAAATGACTATTCCCACTCCAGAGAGTGCAACAGTAGGGAAAGCGTTGGATAGCGTAGGGGTAAAATGTACTATTCCCACTCCACAAAGTACAACAGTAGGGAAAGCGTTGGATAGCGTAGGGGTAAAAATTACTATTCCCACTCCAAAGAATGCGACAGTAGGGAAAGCGTTGGATAGCGGGAGGGTTAAAATTACTATTCCCACTCCAGGGAGTGCAACAGTAGGGAAAGCGTTGGATAGCGTAAGGGTAAACATTACTATTCCCACTCCAGAAAGTGCAACAGTAGGGAAAGCGTTGGATAGCGTAGGGGTAAAAATTACTATTCCCACTCCAAAGAGTGCAACAGTAGAGAAAGTAAATACTTCATATATGAATAAAAATAAAATAAATATTAATAGCAAATACAAATTAATTAAAAGTAATGAAAAATGTTATATAATATAATAATTAATCAAAATAAATACTAAAAACATATTTATTACAAATATTTACCTATTAATACAAATTATTTACCAATTAACAATTAATTAATTAACAATTAAATATGTATTAAAAATTACAACAAAACAAAACCAATAAATAAATAACAATATGTATTTATTCACAATTAAATTACTTCCCACCCTATTCCCCTATAAACCCACAACCCACTACAGAAAATACTTTAATCAAAATGTACATAATTATCAATTAATCAATTTATTAAAATGAATGACCAATTATACTTTAATTAATTACCAATTAAAAATGTAAATATCAATTAATTCAAAATAAATACCAATAAATACATTCAAACATTTAAATAATTATATTTAAATTACTTCCCACCCTATTCCCCTATAAACCCACAACCCGCTACAGAAAATACATTAATACAATTTACATAATTATCAATTAATCAATTAATTAAAATGATTTACCAATTATATTTTAATTAATTAACAATTACTATTTTAAATATCAATTAATTCAAAATAAATACCAATAAATACATTTAAACATTTAAATAATTATATTTAAATTACTTCCCACCCTATTCCCCTATAAACCCACAACCCGCTACAGAAAATACATTAATAAAATTAACAGAATTATTGTAATTAATTGATTAATTGATAATTAACAATTACATTTTAATTAATTACCAATTAATTATCAATTAACAATTAATTCTAAATAAATACCAATAAATAAATTAGCATATTTAATTATTTATAATTAAATTACTTCCCACCCTATTCCCCTATAAACCCACAACCCGCTACAGAAAATACATTAATAAAATTAACATAACTGTCAATTAATCAATTAATTAAAATAATTATCAATTATATTTTATTTAATTACCAATTAATTATCAATTAACAATTAATTCTAAATAAATACCAATAAATAAATAAACATATTTAATTAATTATAATTAAATTACTTCCCACCCTATTCCCCTATAAACCCACAACCTGCTACAGAATTATATTACGCAAAAATAAAATACCATAAAATTAATTAATTAAAATAAATTATAAAATAAATATACACTTTTCACACATATACTAACATAAAAAAACTTTAAAAAATTAATATTAACTTACCTCAAATTCGATATTTTTGTTGTCTATATTCTGTCATTCTATATTTTTGTTGTCTATATTCTGTCATTCTATATTTTTGTTGTCTATATTCTGTCCATTCGATATTTTGTCCATTCTATATTTTTTGATTCGATATTTATGCTATTCTGTTCGATATTTTTGTAGTCTATATTCTGTCCATTCGATATTGTGTCCATTCTATATTTTTTACTCGATATTAATTTAACTCGATATTAAAAACTCGATATTTTGACTGTATACCGCCGACATCTAGTTCACCGTGAATTTCAGAATGTCTTGCATATTCACCTGCGATGTGGGCGACTGATCTATTTGAAACAGAATTTGGGTGTCGTCTGCATAGTTATATACCATGCAGTCTAGCTGATTTAGCGCAGCAATTAAAGGCTGCAAGTAAACATTAAAGAGCAAAGGGGACAGGGCTGACCCTTGCGCTACTCCACATGTCAAGGTCCCGCGATGAGATGCCAGGTCTGTCAGTTGGACTCTTTGGGTGCGGTCTCCAAGGAAGGAAGCTAGCCAAGCGCTGGCAGTGCCCTGGATCCCCAGGTCAGCAATCCGCGACATACGTTGACTATGATTCACCGTATCAAAAGCTGCGGGTAGGTCCAACAGGACCAGAGCACATGGCGCCTTCCTATCCGCTTTTGGAAAAGGGGGGTGGTGATGGACAGAGTTTCTGAATGATGCAGAATACTCTTACCAAGTCAAGAGATCATGGTTTTAATCCATCACCGTTTTTTAGCTCAATGCACCATCCCAGCTCAGAACCTGGCTATATGCAAATTAGTCTGTTCCTGTCCCAGTGCATGATGGGAACAGGGCAAACCAAACTACCAAGCCAATTCTTATACTGGTAAGGAAACAAGCTTCCGGGGACCGGTTTCTGGCATCACAGCCTTCTTCGGCCCGGCTTGCTTGAATCCTGATGGTGCAATGAGCAAGGGACTCACGTCTGAGCATACCCTCCCACACATAGTGTGGATAAACCGATTTTGGAAAAGGGGGGTGGTGATGGACAGAGTTTCTGAATGATGCAGAATACTCTTACCAAGTCAAGAGATCATGGTTTTAATCCATCACCGTGTTTTAGCTCAATGCACCATCCCAGCTCAGAACCTGGCTATATGCAAATTAGTCTGTTCCTGTCCCAGTGCATGATGGGAACAGGGCAAACCAAACTACCAAGCCAATTCTTATACTGGTAAGGAAACAAGCTTCCGGGGACCGGTTTCTGGCATCACAGCCTTCTTTGGCCCGGCTTGCTTGAATCCTGATGGTGCAATGAGCAAGGGACTCACGTCTGAGCATACCCTCCCACACATAGTGTGGATAAACCGATTTTGGAAAAGGGGGGTGGTGATGGACAGAGTTTCTGAATGATGCAGAATACTCTTACCAAGTCAAGAGATCATGGTTTTAATCCAGCACCGTTTTTTAGCTCAATGCACCATCCCAGCTCAGAACCTGGTTATATGCAAATTAGTCTGTTCCTGTCCCAGTGCATGATGGGAACAGGGCAAACCAAACTACCAAGCCAATTCTTATACTGGTAAGGAAACAAGCTTCCGGGGACCGGTTTCTGGCATCACAGCCTTCTTCGGCCCGGCTTGCTTGAATCCTGATGGTGCAATGAGCAAGGGACTCACGTCTGAGCATACCCTCCCACACATAGTGTGGATAAACCGATTTTGGAAAAGGGGGGTGGTGATGGACAGAGTTTCTGAATGATGCAGAATACTCTTACCAAGTCAAGAGATCATGGTTTTAATCCAGCACCGTTTTTTAGCTCAATGCACCATCCCAGCTCAGAACCTGGCTATATGCAAATTAGTCTGTTCCTGTCCCAGTGCATGATGGGAACAGGGCAAACCAAACTACTAAGCCAATTCTTATACTGGTAAGGAAACAAGCTTCCGGGGACCGGTTTCTGGCATCACAGCCTTCCTATCCGCTCTCATTCTCATCTCGTCCAATACGGAAAGCATGACTAATTCCGTACTATAGTGTGGCCTGAAACCCGCCTGGTTGGGTTCAGGAAGATGGTTGGTCTCCAAGTAACAAGCAAGGGACTGCAGCACATGTTGTTCTAATATTTTTGCTAGAAATGGCAATTGCGAGATAGGTCTGAAATTCTTCAGATCCTTCTCGTCCGCGCCTGGTTTTTTTAACAGCGGGATCACCCGCGCCTCCTTGAAATTACTCGGGACCTGTCCGATAGCCAAAGAATGGTTAAGGAGCAGGAGCACCCAGTCCTTTATACTGGGTAAAGCCAGTCTAAAAATCCTAGGGGGCAGGGATCAGAGGGGGAGCCTGATTTCACCCTCCCCGCTAGCACAGTCAGTTGGTCATCTGTAAGAGCAGGGAAAGAGGACAGAGTAGCGTCCACCGCAGGAAGGAGGAATGTTGGCTCGATTGTGCAAGGGAAAGTTGGAGTGTTCTGGATAGTCACCAGCAAATCGCTGATCTTTCCCATAAAATACGTCTGGAATTTTTGACAGTCAATTTGCGTGAAAACCGTTTTTTTTTCTCTCTCTTTCCTCAGTTCATTTAGAATCTTTAAGACCTCCTTCTGTGGATTGGCCGCTTCAGTAATCCTACTCTCATAGAAAGCAGCTTTCCGAATTAAAATAGCTTTTTTATAGGCGGCAAATTTTGTTGTGTAAGCTGCGTGTGTAGTAGAGTCGTAGGTTTTTTGCCATGCTCTTTCATATTGGCGGAGTGATTGTTTATGCTGCCGCAGCGCCTCGTTAAACCAGGGGGCCGCCTTGTTCTTGTCAGCCACTCTAACCTTGTGCGCGGGCGCTACAGTCTCCACCGCCTCCTTAAGTTTTTGCATGACGGCGGCACTTTCCATATCGATAGTGCTACTCTTGGGTGGGGCCAGGTAGGAAAAGAAGGTCAACAGATCACTGGCATTGACTGTGTTCCAGCGACGCTGCATATTTCACTTCGAAGGGCCCTGTGTAGTTTGTGAAATGAAAGAGAAATGGCATTGCAACAGGAAATGATCCGACCATGAGCAAGGGGAGATGGTTAGGGGATGACAACGTAGGTGATGCCCATATTAGGTCCAGAGTGTGCCCTTTCTCATGAGTGGGGCCGACCGCCAGTTGGTTCAGACCTAATGCAATTAGGGTATCCTCTAATTGTTGCGCCTGGCCTTCCTTGGGGATAATTTCCCAATGGAAGTTGAAATCTCCGAGTACTAGCATTTCCTTGTACCGAGCACGCAGGTCCTGGACCAGCTCCAGCAATGGTTCCATGAAGCCAACTGGCGTGTGTGGGGGGCGGTACACTATCAATACAACTAGGCAGTCCCGCGAGGAGCAGAGCTTAACCCCTAAGACCTCAGCCCCCGCAATGTGTTCTAGGCATAGTGTTTCCGTTTTCAATGCTTGATTAGACAGAAAGGCGACCCCCCCCACCCCTAGTGTTACTTGTTCTGTTACAGTAGATAGCAGTGTAATCCGGCGGCAACGCAGCTACCAGGTCAGGTGTAGAGTACTCATCCAGCCATGTTTCTGTGACACACAGGAAATCCAGGCTGTCCTTTTGCAGGAGTGAAAAGACCTCGAAACTGTGTTTGTTCAATGAACGAGTATTTAACAGTGCAAACCTACAGTTCGTGTAGCCGGTAGGCTTCTCCTGCTTCCCACTAGGGGGCTTTACCGGTCACGCCGGCTGGTTACAACTGAGGTGTGGTCTCAACAGCCCATGTTGTTTGAGTTTCAAAAGGGTAGGAGGCTGCAATACATGGCTGTCTTTGTTCACGGAGTACAGCTCTTGCTTAGAATAGCGAAGGACGGGTCTAGGGGTCCTGGCCCCTGGTCCCGGCCTGGTGCGGACGGGCGCAGACTGGCTTTCCCCAGCGGCGCGCCCGCTGCGCATTTGCACCATCCGGGGATTAAGAACCCGTGACTCCTCCCCACCTACCACACGGCCCTTCTGTGCAGCGGCCGAAACAACTAGACCGCCGACTGCTGCTAATGCAGTAGGCGGAAGCCGGGACTCTCAGGTACTGTGGGGCAAAGGCGGCGAAAATGGCACCAACAACACAAGTAGAAAAATCTTTAAAACAATAGCAGCAAATTCAGGTATTTTTTTTAAGTTCATAAGTTTTTTATTAGGAGTTTAAGAGATGAACAGCTGTATACACAATCATAAAGACAAATGAAAGGGGGTGCAGAAGGGTAAAGGAACATATGAAAGTAAACATGTGAAAATATACACATAAAGGAATATACATAAGTAAATAAATATACATAGCAACAATTTACATATGAAATATACATAGGAGAGTTGCATCAGTCCACTGACATGAAGGCAGGTGTGCGAAAACATACCTCAACATAATTGACATATTAACATACTGACTAGCATTATCGTATCAAGATTAACCCTGAGACGGTGTTGGGAGGATGGTTATATAAGAGGCGCGCAGTTCCATCGGGCAATCATGGTGGTTTGTGTAAGTCGAAGTAGTCATCTAGTGAGGACCAGAGTTTTCTATGTGGGGGACGCCAAGGGGTAGAGGCAAGGGCTATATTATCGGCTCCTCTGAGGTTGGTGATCCAGTTAAGCCAATGAGGGAAAGATGCCTTACTCGTGTCTTTCCAATTATTCAGTATGATTTTAACCGCCGCCGTCAACAGTAGGTCAAGTAGGGCTTTGTCATTATCATTGAGAGTGACGGCTTTGGTAAATCCCAGTACGAGGGTTGAGAACTCTCTCGGGAGTGAGATATGTAAGGCTTTGGAAATGAGATCGAAGATTCTGTCCCAATAGGGAGTAACACATGGGCATTTAAATATTAAGTGTTCGAGGTCTCCGCCTTCTTCTTTGCAATTTCAGCAGGCGTCGTCGTCCCTAATATTGTGTAAGAATAGTCTCTTAGGTGTCCAAAAGGCTTTATGGAGTAGCTAGAACTTAGTTTGGGAGAGAGTGGGGCTTATTTTGTGGCGTGTGGTGGATTCCCAAGTCCTGGCCCACTCTGTTTCTGAAGTTGGTGTGGACGAGTAAGATTCCCAAAAGAGTTGCAGAGATTTGGTTAAGGTGGATGTTTGTGGTCGAAGTAGTTTGTAAATTCTCGAGACTTGATGGCCAAGTTTGTTTAGTGTAGTCAGGAGTAATTGGATAGAAACAAGTAACAGTCCCAATATAGTAAACAGTTGGGCATGGATAAGTCCCGCTGTAAGAACCTGACTAACATATGTATAGACATATGTGTATGTCGTTAAATAACAGTAGCATAATGGTAGCATAACAGTATCACAGCAATTGAGGCTAAGATACCATAAATTGAACATTAGTATGACTCTATAGCAAACCATGAGTCCTAGAGACTCAGGAGTGGCACAGTTTTTTAGATTATAAACTCACGATACAGGAGAGTGCTCAGGTAGAATGATGGGCTTCGAAGCTGAATGGTTGACATCAAAATAGAGTTTTTGACGATGGACATATTTCGAGCCCGCGTACAACAATCATAGTCTGGATAGTGTGGAGTTCAGTTAGTCCGATATGTTGTCGCATGAGGAGCTGGAGATCACGTTTTCCTTTTGTTGGAGAGACCGGTCGATTGATCCATTTCTTGTTCGTGACGATCTTCGAGTAGATCCGCAAGGGCTCTGGGGTCCGTGAAGAATCTTGGGCGGCCATTTACTATGATTTTGAATTTAGCAGGGCCTGCGAAGGAGAAGGGAATGTTCTTGGATCTGAGTTTGTCCCTGAGGTCTAGGAAACCCTTACGGACTTCTACCGTGTCCTTGGAAAAGTCCTGTGTGAAAATGATTCTTTGGCCTTCCCATATGATGGAGTGGTTTTTCCTTGCGTATTGGAGAATCATCTTGATGTGTTGAAATCTGAGCGGTTTGCATTTCAGCGGTCTGGGGCCTTTAGTGTTTTTAGTAACGAAGGCGGGGATCCAGTGCGCCCTATCCAGCTCGAGACCATGCGGAAATTCTATTTTGGTGATCATGGGGATCCATGATTCTAGGAAGGCCACGCATAAATCCGCGTCCTTTTCGGAGTTCTCTGGAACGCCAAAAATTCTAATGTTCCCCCTTCTGTTCCGATCTTCCAACTCAGCGTTGTGGCATTTGAGGGTGTCCGTGGTGTTCTCTAGGCGTTGGATCTTTGTCGCTGATTGCCGAGCTAGGTCTTCCACGTCGCTAATACGTTGCTCGGCCACCCCCAAAACCTGTATTCATTGCGTTCATGTCGGCTCTGATCGCTGTGAGCTCCAGTTGCATGGAGTCAGTGTTAGCTTTGGTCGATTTAGAGAGGTCATGGAGGTCTGCTAGTTTTTTAAGAATCATTTCCATCGTGGCCGCCATGTCCGATTTGTTCTTAATGGGGGAGTCCGAAATCAGTGAGTCTGGCTTCACTTTCTTGGTAGAGTTTCTATCTTCTCTGCCCGACATCGTGATGTATTGAAGTGGCGGTGTCGATTATACCCAGGTGGACTTGGAGATGGTTGTAGTTGATGTGCAAGAGTCCAATCTTGTAGTGGTTCACTGTTTGGCGTCTGAGTGAATTTGTTCGCCGTGGGATGCAGGACGGCCCTGTACAGGTCAGGCAGGAGGACACGGCAGGTGAGTGCTGCTTATCTGTCAGTATCTAGAGACTAGCGATTGATATCCAGCAGTGGACAGGGTTGAGTGGCTGGGGTTGATGGGATTGAAAATAACGCTCAGCTCTCACAGCCCTCAGGACAAGGGATTATCTTCTGCACATGGAAGCCTCGTGGAGGGCAGAGGCACAACTTGTATGGCGGCGATCACGAGGCGCAGGTAGATCAGCAGCTTCCTGGTGTGTGCAAACGCAGTGCCTGTGACCTCTCACGCCGCAATGTGGATCCAGCAGCGCGTTTTTGGCGGGCGGTGACTCTGACCATGTGTAGAAGGAAAGAGAGCTCAAAAAATGCGGGCGGATCTTGAGGCTCGTATGCCTTATAGCGCTGAGCGTAGGGTAGCTACCCTTGCGTTGGGCGGATCAAGGTGGGAGTGCTCTGGAGAAGGGAGTACTCTGTAATGTGGAGAAACTGGGCACTTTGTTGGGGGCAGGAGCTCATATCGTAGAGTTGCGGTGAAACCGCCGCCATTTTAGGGTCAGGCCCGTCGGGCCGAGATCGGGCTGAAGCGTCGGGTACATGGGCACACCTCACCTCTCAGTAGAGCCATATGCCGATTCAGGTGGTCCGCTCCTCCAGCCGGGCAAGTGGTGGGTTAATGCTTACTGTGGGGATCTTTCCCAGCGCTCGGTGTCAGGCGCAGGTTTCGCGACTGGGCGCCGCCATATTGACCGCTTCCGATGTCGGAGCGTGGTCCGCCAACAAACTTGGAAATTGAGCGCAGATAGGTAGCGTAGGTCGCTGCTCAAGTTACCGGAGGACGCCTCATGCCTTCAGGTGTCAGAAACCTTGGTTTACGGTCGAGTCCTCGCGGGGGATCACAGGGATCGAGGTAGTAGTCGCTCTCCTGGACTACGGAGCTCCCGGTTAGGCGGCCATTACCACTGCCGTCCAAGCCACGCCCCCCAAATTCAGGTATTTTTAAAATAGTTTCAGTGCAAAGATGTGCAGCGCATCCTTTCAAGCAGCCCTCGGTTAATGGGCTTACCTCTCAGGACGCGCGCCACACCATCTGGGGATTAAGAACCCGTGACTCCTACCCACCCACCACACGGCCCTGCTGTGCAGTGGCCGAAACAACTAGACCGCCGACTGCCGCTAATGCAGTAGGCGGAAGCCACGACTTTCATGTACTGTGGGGCAAAGGCGACGAAAATGACACCAGCAACACGGAGTAGAAAAATTAAAAAACAGTAGCAGCAAATTCAGGTATTTTTTAAATAGTTGCAGTGCAAAGATGTGCAGCGCATCCTTTCAAGTAGCCCTCGGTTAATGGGCTTACCTCAGGTAAGTAGCACAAAATACAGTGGTCTCCAGGGGGAGACCAAACCATATACTTAAAAAGTGGAACGTGAACTGCATGGTAGAACGGGACTTGGGCCAGACCACCCAGAGGAGCCGGGGACACAAGGAACCACCCAAGGTAAGTACCCAGAAACCCCACGGAGGCTGTGTGCACAATAGGAACACAACTGCATGCCCAATGGAAGTCAATGGAGAAGTCATGGTTGTAGTTTTGCAGAAGGACACTTCCCAGAGGACCCTGAAGAATTCCCTTGAAGCACGGAAGGTTGGAGAGCCAGGTTACCTTCACCAGGGAAGCCAGGTGCATAGGGGTGAAAAGACATCGAAAAACCTCCATAGACGATAATGGAAGACTGAGAAGAAAAGGGCTCTGGAGAGGATGATGAAGATGTCCGGCGGAATCCAAGAGTGGTTTCTGGAAGTGAAGAACCAGCAAGCAGAGGGGACAGAGTCTATGCCACTTGGAAGTAACCAGGAGGCACGAAGACACAATGCCCAGCGATGTCGGGAGGTTCAGAAGAGTCGATGGTAACCTTGTTTCTGCAGCTGTGAGACTAGGCGATGCTGAGGAAGACCAGGAGCTTTGCATGAGCTGTCCCACGTCTGATGTCGGTGACTAGGTGGTCGGTGTCCGGCAGGAGCATCAACAAGCCTTTGTAGCGCAACTGATGTGGAAGACGACGAAGGAGCAACGTTGAGACCAGCAAGGTCCAAGGGACTCGCCAACAGCAGGAGAGTTAGAGCATGCCCGAGCAAGCAAGCAGGGGAGCCCACTGAAGCAGCTGAAGACCCTCAGGAGGAACCGCAGGCCGAAGACATAGGAGTTGCAAGAGGACCTCGAGCAGCTCACTAAAGATTAAGGCCCAGAGTGTAAGAGGATGCTGATCTTGGAGGGAAGAGATGCTGGAGGCTGGAGCTTCTTGTAGACCGAAGATCGCTGGAGTGCAGAGCCACCAAACCTTGGCCATAGCAAGTTGACGCGGTACACAGAGGTTTGGTCCCAGCGGTTCTTACGAGGGATACTGTCCTCAAAATTGCAGAGCGGACAGGTCAGGCCTCAAAGTAGTTGCAGAACCAACACCTGTGTTGCTGAGCCTCTGGAAGTCCGTCGGATGGGATCGTACTTTCACAAGGTGTTGGGGTATGATCCCATCATGTTGGATCACAAACATGACCAGGTTTGGTGCAGCCACTATGTAGTTAGACATCTCATAATGACTGATGTCAACTACATGTAATAAAATGGCTGACCACAAAGCCTGGAGAATCAACTCCAGGGTTTGTAGGAGTGTCCTGCTCATGCAGAGGCACCCTCATACTTATAACCATGCACCCAGCCCTCAGTACTGAAGAGCCTGCCATAGGGGTGACCTATAGATTTTAAGTTCAGTGACCTCAGATATAAGGAAACTGATATCTGTTGTGAGAGGTGCAAGCACCAACTCACACTGGCTGCAATGGTAGGCCTGCAGTCAATTCAATTAAATTCAAAACTTTATTAGGTTTGTTAGAACAACCATAAAAGTGTTTACATGAGTTAAAAAAGAAATACGCATCTAAAATCAATTATATGATTATTCACTAATTACATAACCATAGAGGATAGTAATGGTAACATAACTTCGTAGATTAATACCACAGCATAAAACCAAGTTTCATAATCATACAGGACAATAGTTGATCTTATCAACATTATTAGATCTCACATGTTTCTTTTCTTGGTCAATTAATAGTGACAATACCTTTCCTCACATTAATTGCTTTTAAAATGTAATGAGCTACATAATAGCAAGTTCCCGGATCATTCAGTGCAAAAAACAAATTCATAGCAGCATGATGTGATCTTACCTTATTTTTTTATTAAAAGCGGTTTCAAATAAAAACATGTAACATGCAAGTAAAATTCACAAAAGAGCATAAAGTGCACAGTGCTTTGTTTAGAAGATTCATCGAAAGGGCAAGGGGTAGAATCCAAAGGACATGATTTCATAGTTGGAAATGCAACTAGGTGATGTACTATGCCAAGTCTCAATCTAGTCAGCACATAACGATGCGAGGATGTATTCACTATAATCAAATAACCTCTTTTGGATTCAATTGACTGATATAATTTAAAACTTGATTGTTTCTCTATAATGCTCTTACGTTTTATCTTTTGCTTGACAAAAATGAATGCTTACACGCTACACGGCCCGGGAAGAGGACACGCTGCATGCAGCTCTTAGAAACACTAAGGGGTCCATTATGATGTCGGGCGGATTTCCACCGCCAGGCTGGCGGTGGCTACCGCCAGCCTGGCGGAGTAAATCCACCCGACATCATCAGCACAATTCCCCTCCTCCATATTAGGATGGCGGAGGGGACCGTGGCGGTGCGAAACACCGCCCGCCTGTTTTCTGCCCCGGTCGCCTAGCGGCCGGGGCGGAAAACCTGTAACATGGTGGCGGTGTCTTGTAGACACCGCCCGCCATATTACAATGTGCTTTTCACTATGCATTTCCGTGGCGGCAATGCCGCCACGGAAAGGCATGCGGAGACTACCTGCGGGGCCCGTTGCGGGCCCCCTGGGAGTCCGTGGCTTGGGGGGTTGCACATGGGGGTACCTATGGTACCCCCCCCCGCATTTCAAAGTGCAACATGGCAGGCACCGCGCAGTGCCTGTCATGTTGCACTTTGAAAAGCAAAACGTGCACTTTTCACATAGCAGCGGGTGGAGATTTCTGCTCCGCCCGCCGCAATTGCAACCATACAGGATGCGCCCGCCTGTGTGGCGGGCGCATCCTAATGCCCTGATCGGGACCCCCGCCCTTATGGTGGGCGGGCCCGGGTCCCGATGTGATGGCGGGCGGACTAAGTCCGCCCGTCATCATAATGGACCCCTAAGACTCTGGCGTCCTCTCGACAAGAACTGAAGTCGTACCCGACTCCAGGCTGGGGTGTTGTGACAATAATACCCCTTGAGACCGCTACCTCCTGCAAATAGTTTACATCAACACTTAATCAGTAAACTACTCAGTCTATCGACGTGACACCCAAAACTGGACGATTTTGCCTACAGCCTCCTTACACTGTTTGGAGACCAGTTCCCTGTTTTCTCTCTTCATCTCTACACCGATGGTCACGGGCCCGGCTGGGTCGGAATTATCACCAGCTGCGCGACCTTCTGGTTTTGACACAGCCTCTATAGCCCTGAGGATTAGCAATAGCGATGAAACACGTGTCGGCTGGCTGTTTGACTTATTAAAGGACTCCAACGGACTACTCTCCCTCTGGAGTTTCTGAGAATCTTCTGTCGCTTTGTTTTATGTACCAAACGTTTGCATGTTACATAACATATGTTCTACTGTTGCTTGAGTGCATTGGGTAACCCCGTAATTGGTAATTGGGATATACTCTGGTCATATTGCCTGGACGAGCCTACTCTATCTAGAGTAATTCTTGTCCACCTAGGGTTTTTAAAATGAATGATGATACAATCCCCTTGGTAGGTCTTACGTAAGGGCCCTATCCAACTCACTATCTGGGTTAGCAATATTTGATTGGCTAAAAATCCACCGTTCTTATTTAACCAATGCTCTACTCTGTTCTTTAGGCTATCATGAGGCTCCTTTTGTCCTGGCTCCAGTGGGGAGATATTGATTAACGCTGCCACATAGGGGCAGCATTCAGGTGGAAGATGTGGAGATACATTTGCTCTATTATTATTGGTCCTGTTATACTCCATTTCAGGGTTCATAGTGATTGGTCTATCCGGGTCAGATCTGTAAACATGATCTTGCTCCGCTTGATTTACTTCTACCTGCTGTCTTTTGTTGATGTTATTTACTAATGTTGATCTCCCAGTTATTTCATTTGAGGTTGATGGATCATTTATACCCCTTGAAACATTCCTTTTTTTGTCATTACGCGATCCCTTTTTTAAAGGGTCAGTTATTTGCGATAATGAACCAGTTCCATCTTCCATTGTTATATCTATCTCTTATTTATTATAAAGACTTGTATGCTTAAGAATACCACTAACCTTAGAAACTTCTGAGGATAATTCATTAAGTTTAACATTAATCGGCATTAACATTTCTTCTATTTTGCCTAGAATGATATCAATAATTTTTGTCATTAGTGCATTTAAAAGCAAGTTTTGCTCAGTTGCACTTTTACAGGCTACGGTGTTTAGTCTTGTGCAAGGTCTCACAGTACGACCCTTTACATTCTCACTAGCGCCCATTGTTACTTTCCTACCCCCTTTCTTTCTCTGTGGAGTAGGTCTACCATTTAGCGTTTGGGCACAGCAGGTATCAGCTTGTACTCTAGGCTCATGATCTAGCACAATTACCGGGGTTTCGGGGGCTCCTTGTCCTTGAGTAAGGGTTACATTTTCCAAAATTGTTCCACTTTCCAAAACTAACCCAGTATCATCTACTGGGGACCCTCCCACTTTTCTACCTAGCTCAATAGAGAGACTGCGCTCAGTTCTATGTATTTCATCTGTTATTGCACTAACTGCATGTACCAGGAAAGAATCAATGGTTACACAGGGGTATTAGTTACAGGATTTTTTGTCAATGTCTTCTTCTTTACCATTCTGTGGCCTTGGAGTAATTATATTCTAATAATAACGTGTAAGTGCAATATTGTTCCTCGAGTTGATTTAGAAAAGTGCAAGTGCAATATGGGGCTTTAAAATGGTTATATTCCACTACTAAAATGCCAATACAGGTACAATATGGGCTTTATATTAGAGTATTAAAGTGCCTATGCAAGTGCAATATAAAGGTCTATTCTATTCTAATCACAATCAAAGAATAAAATGCAATAAGATCCAATTAAAACATCTATCAAGATCACCATAAAAGGAGAACAATAGTTTTAATACAGTATTAATATAAATCACATTAATGCAGGTAAATACAAGTTAAGAACACAATATACCTTGTATACTTTACTTCACATGAAGGATAGTGATTTCTGCTCTTCCAGAGTGCTTAAATAGTAACCAAAATCAACCCCTATCCAGCATTTAATCAATGTAGACAGCAAGGGGCTAATAAATCCTCCAAATAAATTCACTTTATTGTCGTGGTGCAAACATGCTTAATGGCAGATGGTAACGTAAAATCGTCAGGTAGTTTTCTAAATACTGCCTCCGTTGTCTTACCCACACAGCGTCAGACTGGATAAGGACCAAGAGTGGTGGCCTTGCCGTGCCTCTGTCTGACGCTAACGGGCGCAGACGGGTCTGCCCTTGGCCCGGGCTTTGCCCAGGCATGCCCCCCGCTACCTGCGCTGCGGGAGCTCAACAGCTCAAGGGACTCGCGTTGGCTCCTTCCTGGCGCTTGGGCTGCTGGGAAGTGTAGTGTCCGGTCTCCGTAGAACTGCATGCCAGCAAGAAGAGGCTTGTAGTCACAGTTTAAGTGGACTCCCATGGGTGGCACAATACATGCTGCAGCCCATGGTAGACCCCTGGTTTACTTAGGCCCCTGTGTACCATAGTAACATACACTAGGGACGGGACAGGGGTACACCAGTAGCCAATTGTAGAGGTACAAAAGTACTTACCATGGTCAATTTAGGGGAGAAAGCATAGTGACTGGGTCCTGATTAGCAGGATCCCAGTCAAACTAGGTAAAAAACACACTGACACCAAGCAAAAAGTGGGGGTAACCATGCTAGAAGGATCCTACCTTCCTACACTCAACTTCCCTTTTGCCCGGGGAAGAAGATAAAAAAACTGATTAGTCATTCAGTTAATCTCCACAAAATTATTATGACAGGCAAACGCAGTCAAATAATTGTACTTGTCTAAAACAAGTCACCTATAGTACTAGGTTCAACTCTGTCGACTATCGTGAGTTGGCCATACTAATCCTAAAATCCCTATTCCAAATTTCCTTAACAAAAACTACATTTGCAACTAATGCATTGCACTGAATGATCTTTGATTCTATTCCCATTTCTCTACCCCCTTGATGGACTAACTCAGTTTCCCTTTTTTGCAGTGCATCGATACATAGTACACATTGCTGTGAAACAGCTTGGAACTGTACGAACTACAAAAACAAAGTCACACAGAGAGCGCACTACTCACTGATAGCACTGATTCACTATGGTGGCAGGAGGACAGTCTGAAATGGCTTCTTAATTAACCAGCCAAAGCAAGCACCAATGATGAGTACGATTAGTTAGCACTGAGCACCTGCCTAGTAGAAACTAGAAACTGGATGACATAATATTCCAACTTAAACTAAATGTAACTTACCTCTGAGTGTGAGCAGTATACTATTCAGATTTTTTCTTTTTAGCATTGTAGAACACAAACAGAACAAATAATTAATACTCATCGAGCCTTGGAATCTTGACGCCTAGCAGTTCAAGTAGGTCCTGTTCTTGGTCCAAGATATCCGCCCAGCACCTGCGCACTCTCCCCCCAGTGCAGCCGACGCTTTCACAGGGGGTATCCGCTGCCGCCTGCTACGAGCATGAAGGGGCGGTGGTGCTGCACAAAAAATAAGAAGTGCTGCCACCTCCTCCTGGCTAAACATCGCCTGGGGCTGCACAGCTGGAGGCAGCACCACTTGCAAAGAAGCCGTCCCTCTTCCATGGGTGGGGTATAAAAGAAAGGGAAAGGAAAGAAAAGAGAAGGAATAAGGAAGTAAAGGGAAAAAAACAAAATAGAAAAGTCATGAAAAACACAAACAAATTTCCAAAAAACATAAAATACACAAACACACAGAGACACACTAATATAATAAATAAAAATATGGGGTAGATAAGTTTAAAGAAAGGATTAAAGAGATTAGGAGGGATTCTAAAAATAGGCCCAGCACCATAACAGAGAGTAGAAAAACAAGATGGTCGCGCCCATGCGAACTGTTTGGTGCTGATCGTGCGTGATTTCCAACTTGAGGACGCACTCCGCGATGTGCATGGCAACTCGTGCCCAACAAACTCCGCCCGCACGCGGAACTCTGCGTCCGAAGCAGAGTTTTTTAGCCACTTCTCGGAGTTCCACATAGCAGAACTCCACGAACCCTGCCCAGGCTTAAATATTATGCAGGAGGTGGTTAATCCACTTGCTGGAAAGATCTGAGCCATTCAAATCAAAGCTTCAACTTACCTTAAAATTGCATAGGGGGTCAGTGTGTCTAGAAAGCCCAGTATGCAAGAGATCTATGTTTTTTATGTACTTAGCTCACTTGGTTACTGTTTTTATTGCAGAGATCCTTGAATTACCTGCATCTCACAAGTTAAAATCCTTGTGATATTGCTTAGTGAGTTATGACCTTGCATCAAGGAGCTGACTAAAATGACACGGCATATATTTGTAATTTCCTCAATCTTTTGTTATCTTAAGCTTGCTAAAAAATAGTGTTACTTTGGGTAGAAACAAACATTTATTAGTAGATGCTACATAAACGGCTATTAGTGTACTAACTCATGGACAGATACTTCCGACATTCTTACAGTGCATTCAGATTTCTTGCATACAAAGCTTGGAAATGTTAAAAAAAAAAAAACTAACCCCGCCCCTTGTCCCGTCCTTATGCCTTCCCCACACTCCATCCCCAGCCAACCGCTCCTTTTGATGAATACCTGCACTTGTTTCCACTTCAAGCACTGGTTCCAGGCAAATAGTACTTCAAACAAAGTACATGCTTTGAATCGCTCGTGCTTCTCCTCCCAGCAGAGCAGCACTATGGGGTTCAGAGTACTCCCCCCGTCGAAATGGCCCAGACAAAGAGTCCCACAAACAAATCCACAATCTTCCCATTTGTTAATGTGTTTTGCTGCAGCTGTGAGAGATGCTAGGTGAACAACCATCCCGTTGGCTTGCTTCATCATTGCTTAGCGCGTGCAATTGCAAGTTACAGTTCTGCGCCCACTCTGTAGATTGCATTATAGCGTTTGCACAGCATTTCTCACCCCCACCCCACCCAAGAGGTCTCTGAGTGCTTTGTGGGTGATCGAATAGCTACTATTTGTTTTGTATACTGGATGAGTGTGTTCTGTAGACGTCTGTGTAGGGGGTATTTGTGTGGTTGGGAGGTGTGTTCCATTAAGGTTGCAAATTGCAATAATACATGTTGTAACTGGCATTCCTCCATAACGTACTACATTTGGAAGGTATACAGCCTTTACAACGAAACTTTTACAACGAACTACCATTACAACGCAACTTTTACAACGCAAACCATTACAACGCATATCGCTGGGGGGCGCTCTAGGATAGGGAATAGGTTTAATGTACTATCCAACACCTTCCCTACTATCCACAGGGACTGGAGTTGGAATAGTAAATTAAACTATTCACTATCCAGCGCCCAAAAGCATTATGCGTTGTAATGGTATGCATTGTAAAACTTGCAATGTAAAGGTAGGCGTTGTAAAAGTATGCGTTGTAACGTCATACATCCCATTTGGAAAGTAGTGAAGCAAAACATTTTATGGTTTTGGTTATTCAGAATTTAATGAAATTCCGTAAGGCATGTTTCAACCCACCTTCCCTTATTTGTGAAAGGATGGACAACAGTTGGGCTCTGTGTATAATTAACATAAATGAAAAATAAGAGTGTTCGCGGTTGAGATTTTTTTGTGAAATGGTAAGTCATGCATTCTGATGCATCAAGGTATGAAGCTTTATGTTCTTTCTTTTCCACCTTGAACTCTCGCCGTCTAATCATCACAGGAACTGCTGTAGTGCTGAAACCAACTATCGGTTTAAACGAAGGATACTACCCCATTTATCTCCGTCTGTTTGACAACCAGAACAAGGACCAGCTGACGGTGGTGAACGCAACGGCCTGTGTCTGTAGTGGGAGCACCAGGAAGTGTGCTGGGAAGAGAGAAGCTGCATTTGGCCTGCCCATCGTTCTCATCATCTTGGGGTCTGTTAAAGGAGCACTGAGTAAGTAATAATTAGTTTGAAAAAATCCTTTACTCCCCTCTTAAACTGCATACATATGTAATAGTCTGTCTGGAAGCCCAGTCAACAAAAGCCAAAGCAATACCTTGGTTTGATGTGCAACTTTCAGCAGCATTGTTGTTGCTAAGATGCTCAGCCATGTGACAATTATCTTGAGGTGTGAGGTATGGTGGGAAATGGGCTCGATGTGGAGAAGCCAAGGTAAAAAAAGGGGTCTCCATTGGGATGATCATTATCTTCAGACCAGACCGGAAACATCTCATGTCCAAAGGCACCAAGGCTGAAGGAGAGTTCTCAAGCTGTTCCGCGTTGCTGCCCTAACTAGTTAAGACACTTGCTAGAATTGTAAATTTACAGAAATGTCTCAAAAGCAGAGTTCATTTCCATGCTTTGCGCCTAGCCATGGGGCTCTGGTCATTATGGGTAGTGCCAAGAGACCATCTACAAGATTGTGTAGATAAAGTAAGGATACAATAAATTTGACACGTATTTAGGCAGAGAGAGATAATGTGGTTTGCCCAGAATCACATGATGTTGAATGTGTAGCTCAGAGTCGGGTATTCAAACCTGGGTCCTCTGATTCCAAAGGCAGCAAGCAGCTCAAACCGTTAGGCCACATCTCCTTCTGTAGTCCCGCTGATCCCTTTTTTAAATCAACACTGCATGTCCCGGGATGCAAAGGGAGATAACTAAAATAGCTGGTCTCGATGAGCCACTCGTGCATGGGCATTAGAAACCTGAGAACTCTGTGAGTCGGAATGTGGTCCTAGAGCCACTCTGCCTAGTAACATGCTCTGAAGGATGTACTTTGAATAATGGACCTGTTCTGGACCACATGACACCTGCTTGTCATTTGTAGTATAGCCTGAAGATTCTGACACACTAATAAAGAATCCGTGGCGTCTCTATGGCTTCGTATTAAAGAAGCTGGGACAAACTGCACTTGGATGTTCTTTGTTTGGCATTTTTCCCAATAAATTAAATGCAGAGGGGGCCTTGTAAAGCTAAGTACATTTTGATGTTGTTAATACCTGCGACCAAGTGAACAGCTCAAATAATGTTGAACTCTTATTTTGATAGAGATTATATCAGAGTACACGGTACGGTGCATGTAGATGAATCTGTTTCCTGCATTCAGCCCAGCTTACTATGACTTGCTTCTCTGAAGGGCAGATAGCATGCTCACTACACACTGGTCTCTCTCCCTGCAGTTCTTCTGCTCCTCTTCCTGTTCCAGAGTCTGGTGAAGAAGCCGCTTTTATTGCCAGTAGATGGTACAAAGGACAATAAGTTCAATAATAAGGGTCGTGGAGAGTATGACCAGGTGAGCCACAGCTTGGTGCATGAAGTTAGCACTCCTAAATGGTATTTTAATGTTTTTTGAGTGGATAGAGGAGATTAATAATGTCGTCCTTTTCATCTTCGACCAGGTAGTTTTTCAAAGCGTTAGAACCCTCAATATTTTATTTTATTGTTAATACCTTATGTGGCTTCCAGCTTGCTTTAAGCTTGCCGTGCCTTTTGCTGGTTCACCTATGCCAGATTGTCAGGATATTCACAACAAATACATTTGTGTATACACAATCTACAAGGGGATCTCTCTGGCAGTGGTTATCCTTAAAGTCACACATGGACCCAGCTGGTAGACTAAAATTGCTCTGTCATCTGTAAATCCCTGCAAACACTTTGAGTTGCTGCAATGTTTTAGTTTGTACTGCATCATTTAAAACTGCTTACTGGCTATGCCTCTGAAGCCCCTGAATGCACATTGAAACCAGTACTTAGTTCTTGCTTCAGTTCCATTGCTGTAATGTCAGAAAGATTGGAGCATAGAGTCTGGTTGCACCAGAGGATTGGAAGAGTGCAGTGTAGCTCAGTGGATGCCCTTGTGGAAAGGTGCGAAAGAGTGCTCCTTTTGCTAAACTTCCATACGGGTACTGAAGCCACTGTTAAATAGTTTTCTTGACTTGGAGGCAGGCAGTCCTGCTCCTAAGTGAGTGTTTGTGATGGGGTATGTGACTACTGTAAACTGTGCTGGTGACTGATATGTATTATGTATACATGGATATCTGGAGCCTGGCAAAAACTCAACTCACTTCCTCTATTCAATTCATTCCAATTGCAAACGTTATTTTGCATTACAAATGCATAAAAGTACAAAAAAATTCATTTCTTAAACATACTTTTAGCTGCAGTGCTGCCTATCCACATAAAGTTTATATAAAACAATTAATTAGTTTAAAATAACATGCAATAGTACGGTAGAACCTGCACTGCATCAAACGATTGATGATACATAGAGAATTTCATTTTACGACAATTATTTAAAATCAGACTATGCTAAAATTCTTTAAAATTGTTATACTGAGATACAAAGCCTATGTAATCTGAGATGTCTTGAAGAAAATAATTAACATTTGAACTTAAGATAGTGACCTAAATTCTCCTTTTTAACTTCAACTATCGATAGTCTCATAACATTTGGCAATAGTCAATATAAGTAAGCAAGTTCCCTCCATCAGATGATATATCCCAAAGTTCAATGGGGAGCTAGGCTATACATTTACCCTTAATGTGCTGTCTTGCTGTGTGTGCACATTTCCTGGGTTATGCTATTCATAAAGTGGAAGCGCCTCTGGTTTTTATTGCTGCCTTTAAAAAATGAGGCAGTCACAAAACATACATATGGGGTTTGTAATTGTTGAAGGACTAACAGTGCTGCAGTGGAGTTTCACAGGCTGAATTTCCTCAGTAATGGGACGATAAACTTCTTCCTCTCTGCCACATATAGCGAACAATATAATAGGATAGGTAAAGTCGATTGTTTTGATTTACGATCACAAGTACACAAAGAAAGATGGTTTAATGAATATGAGTTTGGCTGATAACCCAACATTAAAGGAATGTAATGTAGGCAAAATCTTGTCAGAATATAACAGTGCTGGGGGTTCTCTACAAAGGAAATGTAGGAAAGAGAACCATACAACACAGAGGGTAGGGCATGATATGTCATTATTGTGCCTTTTCCTTTATTCCTTTCCCATCTGTCTTTTGTGCTTTTAGCCATAAACAGTTCTTTCAATCTCGATTTAGGGAAGCTTTTGTAGAGGTTTAGAGTGTCATAAGGTCCACGAAACCGAGAGAAATAAAAGTCTGTCTAACATAGGATAGCCAAGGAATTTTGAGGGTGTGATCTAAGTTCATAATGTCTTATTGGGACCTCCATATTAAGTTGACTTTGTTGGGCAGTTTTCCTTTTCCAGATGATAGCCACAGTAAAAAAGGGGCAATTTGAATGGTGTCACTGGTTATAGGGCAAACCTATTTCTTTGTGAGTAAGAAAGTTGGAGCATGGCCTTTTGGCAAACTTATCTGCCGTAAATTGTAGTGTCTCAAGTTGTTCCGTACCCCAAAATGATGCCCCATGTGTAGCTACAGTTGTAGTTTTCGCTAGATAGACTTTAACCAGTTCCTGTATTGGTTTTCAACCAAAATGTTTTGAGAATCTAAAAACTGCAGCTTTACTTTTACACATATGGTTTGCTCTATCCGTCACCATCTCCTTCCACCTTAATTTAGAATCAAAGAGAACGCCTAGGTTTGTGAAACTTTCCCCACATTCAATTTTTCTTTCACCTAGATAGAATCTCATTGGTCTCCTCTTATCTCCGCCGACCGCCATGGCGAAAGACTTCTTTTTATTAACATAAAGACTCAAATCAGCCATAAAGGCTGAATAATTCAATAGAGAATTTTGCAAAGCCATAGGAGTTCTGACCAACAACACAGCATCTTCTGCATTTAGAAGAAAAGGAATAGGAGTTGAATCAGCATAAGGGATGTCTTTACTGTTTTCTATTAGAGCCTCATTTTGCTTATTGGTGTGAAGAGCAAATAAAAAAGGCACAAGGACACAATCCTGTCTTACACCTTTTTCGATTTAAAAAGGTTTAGTGCATTCTCCTTGCTTCCCGTAGCGAACCATAGCCGATACGTCGGTGTATAGTTGCCTTATGAACATGATTATTGGGACCTCCACACCCAGAGCCTCCATGAGGGGCCACCGTTTACTCTGGGCCACGCAGTCAAAAGCAGCAGATAAATCCATGAAGGCCATGTAAAGTTGGCCTTTCTCTGCTATGGAATATTTTGCTGCTACTGAGGGTCAGTAAAGACACTGATCCAGCATACCCCGGCCTTTCCTGAAGCCATACTGAACTTCTGCTAGGATCTTCTTTTCAACCACCCATTCCTCCAACCTGTTTAGTAATAGTCGGCCCATTCATTTGGCAGTACTGTGTTTTAGGACAATAACTAGCTGGATTTGAGCCATCTCCTTTTTTATAGACAGGAATTATAAATGATTGCTTCCAAGAGGGCAACTGACATGTTTTAGCTATTGTGTTGAAAGCAATTGTCAGCAGAGGTGCCCATAGTGGTTTGTTTGAGATACATATATCCACTGGGACCCCATCTGGGCTGGCAACCTTCAAAGTAGAGGACTGTGAGAGGGAAAGCTCTATTTCTTCAATTTCAAAAGACATAGGAAGGATATCCTTTGGAACTACATAGATAGCATCTTAAGTAATGTTTTCCGTCTTTTTGGAAAATGCTCTGAAAATGGGTTACCCATGGTTCACTTCCTCTAAATGGGGAGCAAGAGTGGTGATATAGAAGCACCCCGTCATTTGAATATAGTGCAGGTGGTGAGTGTGTGCCTTCAGTACATGATTGTAGAAGAAAGGGTCAAGCACGAAGAGTTGTCAGAAGTGCCCTGGATTTGCATTAAGGTCCACAGAGAGAAGCTGGTGAATATCTGGAGTTATCTAGTAGCTGGAGGAGGTGGTGTTTAAAACCCCATCACATTTAAATATAACTAAAAACACTTTATTTGGGCTTTTGCCTTTACACATCACGCAGATTTTGGAAGTCAATTTTAAACACGAAGACTGGTGCTGAGAAGCAAGGATAAAAGGGGTGGGCCAGGCAAGAGCTGATGATTCTAGTTAGAGTGTTAATTCATCTCTTTTGAATTTCTGAGATTTTGAAGGAACGATTCCTTGTACCATACTCCACTCTTGTTGCATGCCTCTGTAGTAGTACCGTTATTACATAGGCCTTGATTATTGTTTCACAAATGCCATTTAACCCACAGCCTTTTAAAGCCTCTTGCTTGTAATTGTGAAGGTGCTTCATGTACATGCAACCAGCTCCTAACTTGTATTAAGAATGAATTGTGTTATATTTCCTTGAATACTTTACTCTTTTGAAGGGCTGTGACCTCCGCCAACTCCACCGATGCCTTGACGCACGATCTGAAATCCTGTATATGAATGTCCCTATTCCTATGCCTGCTCCTCCTCCTGATGAGATTGGTGATTTCATTTATGAGGTGAGTAGACAACTCAAGAGTGTAGCCGCATTGACCAGTTTTGAGCCAGTGTAATCATGTAGGAAAACACTGGTCTTGCTTCAGGCATGTCTTGTCTGGAGAATCTTATTAGAAAATTGATGTGAATCCTATCCTTTTCAGAAAACTTTACCAGGTCACCGAGCTAGTAAGGTGTTATTACAGTAACGTGTGAGTGCATGCCTCCCAAACATGCACAATATTTTCCAGGCATCCTGGTGAGGGGCTGTCTGGATGTCCATGCACCAGAACAGGATTGATGCCCCTAGACCACCTATCTGGACTGAGGTCAGAAA
This sequence comes from Lissotriton helveticus, assembly GCF_964261635.1. Classification (NCBI taxonomy): domain Eukaryota; kingdom Metazoa; phylum Chordata; class Amphibia; order Caudata; family Salamandridae; genus Lissotriton; species Lissotriton helveticus. The sequence continues at coordinate 252,472,361 of NC_136073.1, forward strand.
GACCAAGAGTAATCACAAGATGGGGCATGCAAAACATAAAGGGGGGACAGAGTTCAGACAGTAGATTGCTAGCCATCTTTTGTGTGAGTGGCGTGGTGAACGTTGTCTGGCGAGTTAACCAGTTCTTAAGGATATTTAGTATTTCATCCCGTCAAAGCCGAGCTCTACTTTAACACTATTTTGTTTATTAAAGAGACTCAGGTTCTAAGGTGGCATGGCCTGCTTGAGCCTGCATGGCCTCCTTTGGGGGTGGCAAGACAAGGCATTGTCTAATAGTTATCATTTGAATTGAAACCAGTCTATCTCAGTTTAAAACTTGTTTGCTACATATACTTAATTTACATGATTTTGCAAGCCTCGCTAGTCCTATTTTTCTGCCACCTGACATATTTTATGGGGCTGAGGATGAGGGTAGTATAGAGATGCCTACTACTGGAGTATTTCCACCACTATTGCTTGCACCAGGTAAATAACATATGTGCTCTAACTAGCTAGTGCAGTGACCTAAATGCTTATGTGAGTTCAGTAATACGTTGAGGTTCAACGCTCTCATAGGGCTAGACTTCAGTTATGCAGACAAACTGTTTTTTTAATGGGGTTGGGCCTTTATCTTCCCTGCCATTATATAGGTTTCCCCTAGTGGCATTGCCCCCTTCCCAGAGGATGATCTTCTGTAAAGTTGACGCTACCCAGCACACACTTCTATCCTTGACAGATTGGGTGAAGTGCAACTTCACACATCAGATTCAGGATTCGGAACACCTCTGCTTTGTGACTGCGTCCATCGTTTTTTCTCTTCCCGACAAAGTGCCTCTAGCCTGGCTTTGAAGTAGAGAACAAAACATGCACAGTTGGTGGTTTTCTCTTGTCTCAGATTGTTATGGTAGTAGTATTTCTTTATTGGTTGAATCAATAACTCAAAATCATTACAGCCATGTACAAACTGAAATGGTAAGAAAGAGTAAGACTTTCTTAAAATGCTGGTTAAAAATTCTGAGCACAGTATTATTAATTGGCACCATGTATAGCATCACAGTGCCTTCAAGAATTCAGGGATATAACTTTCAAAAACATTCCATCACACATCACGGTCTCATAAGGGATTTTGCAGAGAAGTGTGTTCAGTAAGGTGAATATGTAAGTTTTCTTGAGATTTGCGGTTTCTTGCGGGAAGGCGGGCGGGAAAAGTACTGTACCAAATTGATCACTTATTTCTTCAGTTGGCAGGGATGTCTATTGCTTGGCAAATGTGTGTGTGTGTGGCAAGTAGGTGATGGTAGCCAGTGTGGTTGGATGCCTTCATATGTATGCTTGTGATTCTTTCTTACTGTGTGCTGTTGGTGGGTAGCTATGTAGAGATCTTATTTACTCCCAGCTGTATGCCTTGTCTGTGCCGTGATTGTACAGAGTCGTGTAAAGCCTTCTGTAAAGGATTGTGTTCTACTTTAGTGCATTAGAGGCTCTGAAAACCTTTTTTAGGCACATCTGGGATGCTTTGTTGGTTTGCTATTTCCTGACAAAAATTACTTTTATACTAATCTCTGGCACATGTGAAGGATAGATAGTTTCCATATTCAAATAAAAAAATAGGAACTACAACTGCAAGATTCCGCTGTGAAGGTTATAACACTGACTCCTGTTATTTTGTTTTTACCTGTCCAGAACGAGCAAGAAGGCTGCATACAATGACTTCAGAGCCCCACCATACAACTGCATGTCGGCAATTTGACTATGAGGACAGTGGCATGGAGGCTACTTCCCTCGGCTCTCTGACCTTTTCCAATTCCCTCAATGACCTGGACTGCACCTGTTGATTGGGGTTCACACTTCTGGAAACTGACTGCTATTTACAGAGAAGAGGACTAGTTGGAGGGTTCAAACCTGGGCACTTTGCTTTGTCCCCCAACTTTCAGCAGGTGCCTTTATGTCCACTGCAGACAATGCTGAATGATTGACAACTGAGCAATGATATCCTGATGAGACACCAAGATCTGTATCATGCATTACAACCGTGGCTTCTCTTTGGCTCCAGTTTTAGTTAATGTTAGTTCTGGCATGCAGGCCATCAGAGTCAGTTTTATGCATCTCCCTTAGAACAGCTTAGTCTTTAATTTCTTTTAGCCACATGTTTTTCATTCTCCTGGGCCTCAGATATAAAAGACAAGGATCCATCATCTAACCATCAATTAATACATTCTCATGGTCTCTGACCCAACTGACTTCTTGCGTTTCATGTATAAAAGCTTGACTACTCCTGGTTTGAGAAGTTGCTCTTAATGTTTGTAATATGACCACTGACTGACCTTCAGCAAAGGAGTTTTCCTAGCTCTTGCATGCAGGACATTTTAATCTGGTGACCGTCATATGTCTGCATAAAGCTGCTTTGATGACTTTTCTGTTATATTGTCCAGGCCATCTGATGGCTTTTCTGACTGTTCATGACATGAAATTCCCTTACATTAGATGCAATGACCAAAGCCATGAATTAGAGTTCTGCCGGCAAGACCCCTGGGCCAGATGGGAATGCCCTTGACTCAATAAAATGCAGTGGTGAATTGTGGGCACCTCTTTTGACCAATGTTTTCAATAACCTTGATAATACCCAGCTGCCTAATTCATGGTCCACATCAGTCATACTTTCTCTATTAAAAAAGGGAATCGGAACATATCCCAGATGTTACAGGCCAATCTCTCTCTTCAACTCTTGGGTTGAGTGAGTTATGCGAAAATGTAAGATTGGGCCAATATTAATAATATTCTCAGTCTGAGTCAGTATGACTTTAGAGAAAGGCTGGGCAAGGTGGATCAATCTCCATCTTCTTATATTATTATTGCTATACTGTAGCAAAGCACTGACCACTGTACCTTGCCTTCATGGATCTGTTGACAGCATTCAACAATGTCAACTGCTGTAAACTGGGATTGTTATTGCTGGAACTGTCTTTAGATGCAGTATTGGTGCACTTTATAGCTGATCTCCATGAGGGCTCATCTGCCTGGGTCATGTTCTGCCCAGACGGGGAATGACAAATTTCCGAGCTATCGTAAGAAAGTTTCAAATCTATTAAGGACACAGAGGCTAGGATTAGGCATCAACTTTCTTCACTTTAGTATATGAAAACAGTTCATTTAAACCGAATGCCACAGTTCCTCTCAACATTCCCTGCAGATGCTATATCATCCTCTTTCCTCCTGCGAACACAGCCGACTTCTCCAAGGATCACTCTTGCTTATTCTAATCTGTCCGTCCCTGAGAAAACAACAATCACATAAGACTTCTGTTCCCAAAATGCATTATCCCAAAGGTTCAGCAAATAATGCATCAAAGCACAATGACCTAGACATTTCTAGCAAGACAAGACATCTAAACAGGAAAGCCTAACCAGTGTTTCATGGTGACAACATTTTTTTAAATAACCTTACTACCTGGACCACGCTGACTATATTTCTGGGTCCAAGAACTGTGTAGATGCATTTAATATTTAGTTTTCCCTTTTGGTCCTGAAGAATTGCCATAGATCATTTATTGACAAGAAAAGGCAAGAAACATGTTGACCTCATGATATTAAAAAGCCGCCAGAGATCATTACCTCTGCTGGTGGCACCAACGCTTTCAACCAGTCAGGTAAACTCACAGAATAAAAAGTCTTCGAGTGGTGAAGCACGTCTGGGTGCATTTATGTACGGGGCCATTTTCCATTGGCAATAAAGTATTATAACAGAGCCACCCTCTGGAGCTGAACACCTGCACAGCGGGTAAGGACAGCCTTGAAAAACTCATTCTTTGGGACACGTTCCACACGGCTATCAAAATATTTTGCCCTATATATTCAAGGTAGTACTAGTCCCAGGGCCTAATAATGCATGATTCTTGGTTCCTTTTGGGATTTGCACATAATTTCCTGGCTTGCCCCAGAATTCTATATTTCCCCCTACCTTATATGATCTACTACCATCCTTCTTATTACTTATGGAAGACTCTGAGGAGTATATGGAGGAGGAAGACATCACTTATCTCCCTACTGATGACCATGTCTGCTATGTTATGGATGCCTTCATTATTAAGGCAGTATCCCAGGTTGTGGCGCCCCTTGGACAAGGAAATTCTTCAAATAAAGGGTCAGTGCCAAAAAACCCTTGAACCGAGGGAAGAACCTTCTGGGCCTCTGGCCCCCACACCTTCAGGAAATCCTTTGGCACTAATATCAGAAAATAAGCGCAAGCACGCAGATGACTCATGGGTGGAGCTTGACGCCTTTGCGCGCCTTACAAATGCCTTTATGGACTCACTACCTCGCCATATGAACTCTCAGTCCCTAGCACCTCGGGAGGTTGCTCTTTCTCCCCACCTCCCCAAATACTGGAAACAGAGATGACTCTCCCAATATCTATGATGGGGACGATGACCCCAGCAGACCATGGTGTCCTTCTGGAATACCTTTCCCTCAGAAAGCAACCCCACTGCAGATGCAGCTCCCCAAGTCCCAGATTCTGACAAGTTGGACACGGAGGACCTCTTACACCCGCATACTGGGGAACAGTCCCAAGCACCTAAGGTGCCCTCCTATATGGCCGGCCAGTTGTGAAAATCACTGGGCATGAAAGTATGGCGTTGTCTCCGTGCTGAGTGTCCTAGACCTTCCTTGGAGGGCTAAATGGCCCTCACACTCGAAATAGATGCCAAGGTGGCTACTCTTCTGGAGAAGTTTCTCCGGGATCCCAAGAAAGGAACAGATTGCTCCTGGCGTTCATGCCAGGATAAGTTACTGGATGTAGCAGTACCCCTATCCAAGATACTGGAAATGGTCGAAGATGCTAAGTCATCTGGCTCCCTGGTCTCCCCAGAGGCCCTATCAAGTTGGGCTCAGAGACCCATAATTATTCTGGGAAATGCCAACTGTGCAATTTCTACAGAAAGGCATGGATCCCTCTTGATTAAAATAGACCCAAAACTGGGGGAGTTATCAACATCAGAGGCAGGCCCCATAGCACAGGGGAGTCTATTAAGGGATCCATTTATCCATGAATTGAGCAAATTTGTAAATACCTTTAATTACCTAGACAAAGCTCAAACATCCATTAAAAGAATTTTTACGCCCCCATGTTTTTGACGGAGCTTGTCATGGTAGGGGGGGCTCGACCAGCCGCTCCTTCTACCAAGCCTCCACTAGGGGTTCCAACTCCCACCGAGGACAATGGCAAGACTCATCAAAGCTCAGTCATTTCTATCCAACCAGGAGCTAACCTAGTCGTCCGGGTGCGAGAGGCGGTTCCAGAGGCAATCGCACCTACAATAACTCTCAAGGTAAGTGTACAGACTTCAGAGAAAATCAAACTTGGGGGCCGGTTGGTGGAATTGTGAGGCTCTTAACTCAGATGCTTTGGTTTTTCAAACTGTAAGGGGCTTTGAAATAGAATTCTAATGTTCTCCCTCTCAACTGCAAGACCAACCCCCCTTTTTTTTTTTTGCGCACAAATAAAAGTTGGTAGACCTAGAGGTTGCTCAGCTCTTGGAGAAGGGCAAGATTGTCCCAAAATGTTTACATCTCCATGATTTTCTCAACAACCTTTTCCTGGTAGAAAAGATGGATAGAGGTCAACACCCTATCATCAATCTCACAGAATTCAGCAAGTGGTTGGTTTACCGCCACTTCGAGTTGGAGGGTATTCATCTTCTCAAAGATTTATTGCAGGCAAACGACTGGATGCTCCACTTGGACTTGAAAGACGTCTATCTCACAATTTCCATCTTTCCCCCTTACAGGAGTTTCCTGCAGTTTCAATGGCAGTCACAGATATTCAAATTCACTTCCCTTCCTTTCGGTCTATCATCCACTCCATCGTGCTTTGCCAACACGTTGAAACCTATGATTGAGTACTTAAGAGCTCAGGGTGTCAGACTGATCTTTTACCTAGACGATATTCTCATTATGAATCAATGCCTGGCACATCTGTCAACCCATTTACAGATGACTATCGATCTGTTGGAGTATCTTGGTTTTGTGGTCAACAAGAAGTCTTCTCTGACTCCAAACTAAACCTTGCAATATCTGGGGTTTGTGGTGGACTCTGTCAAAGCCACACTGAGTCTTTCATCTTACCAAAATAAAGCACGAGCTCAGGAAAACTCTGTCCAGACCTTTGATCTCTCTGCGCCAACTGGCCCGTTTATTAGGTCTTCTCTCATCGTCCATACGTAATTTTCAGGGTTTCCGCCACTACTGGGTGTTGCAACGACTAAAGACCTTCCATCTTCACCAGGGTCTCACCTCTTCCCAATCCATTCCCTTCTCAGAAGATGCAGAGGAGGAACTGAAATCCTGGAATGGCTGTGTAACGTTTGGTTCCTTACCCATTACAACAAGGAGGGGACAGAGAGCACATTAAGGTCCAGCATACATGCTCCAATCTGATACTAGTAATCTGATTGGTATGCAGTTCCTGTGGGAAAAGGGGAGATAGTGTGGAAAGGAGTTCTAACAGGTCCGGTTGTTTGTGAAACCATAGGGGTGGTTCCTTTTTGGAATTAGAGCCCTTACACACTCTTTATGAGTTTCATGCTTTATCATAGGGCTTTTGCTCCTCATCGAGGCAGCGATGCAATGCTCAACGGGCATCCTCTAGGGGGCTCTTTGGCAGAGATCTTTTTTCCAAAGCTGTGTATGTAGTACCTGTGTAGGGCTCTAAGTGTAGTTGTGTGTAAAAAGTATATGTTAGGAATGGTTATGGTAAGTGACTAAAAACAATCGGTCAAACTGGAGACTGAAGACTTTTTATTATTAAATAGAACAGGTGAAATTGACGTGCCATTCACCGGGAGATAGAGCGCGGACCTCGCGGACTAAAGACCTTCCATCTTCACCAGGGTCTCACCTCTTCCCAATCCATTCCCTTCTCAGAAGATGCAGAGGAGGAACTGAAATCCTGGAATGGCTGTGTAACGTTTGGTTCCTTACCGATTACAACAAGGAGGGGACAGAGAGCACATTAAGGTCCAGCATACATGCTCCAATCTGATACTAGTAATCTGATTGGTATGCAGTTCCTGTGGGAAAAGGGGAGATAGTGTGGAAAGGAGTTCTAACAGGTCCGGTTGTTTGTGAAACCATAGGGGTGGTTCCTTTTTGGAATTAGAGCCCTCACACACTCTTTATGAGTGTCATGCTTTATCATAGGGCTTTTGCTCTGTATGTATGTAGTACCTGTGTAGGGCTCTAAGTGTAGTTGTGTGTAAAAAGTATATGTTAGGAATGGTTATGGTAAGTGACTAAAAACAATCGGTCAAACTGGAGACTGAAGACTTTTTATTATTAAATAGAACAGGTGAAATTGACGTGCCATTCACCGGGAGATAGAGCGCGGCGCGTGATTATAGAGATGCATTGGCCCTCTTGCAGCTGGATGACCGCACTGCATACTCAAAGCCTGGTAATTAGTGAAGCAGCCAAATAGGAGCCAGAATGTGGCCATTCTGTGACAATAAAACATAATGAAATTAAAATAATCAACAACATTAATAGTTGCAAGCTTCCCAGCGGGAATATTGATAATCAACACTTATTTTAACTGCTAAATACCATACTAAATGACTTTATAGGCGCAGAAGTAAAAAAAACATAGCTTAGGCTGCTGGAGCAGTAAAGAAAGAGGGGTATAGAGCATCTGCATTGAATGTTGAGAGGAATTGCAGCATTTGGATTGGATGGACCGTGTTCTGTTTTCATATGTAATGTGTATACTTGTAAAGCGCACTGTTGCCAGCCAGCGTCCTGGCGCTGTATACCGCTGTGGAACCCGTCCTGGCTTTCCCTGTGGGATGGTCCCTGCTGGGAATCCCCAAGGTGGAGCCAGGCATCCCCGGCGTTGATGGGGCCGTTGTGGAGATTAGGCAAGCTAATGCCCAGAGGGACCCCTGGTTAGAGTAGGCACCGAGGTGGGAATTATCGAGTCCGCTGCCGCTGGTCCATGACCCTGCCGCGTCGGGAATCGAACCCTGGTCCCGGGCCGACTTCTGCTTTCGGGTCTGCCGCCTCTAACCAGTGAGCCACACCACTCCACGAATAAAGTGGATAAAGTTGATGCCTCCGGCCCTTACAAAGAATTATCGTAAAAGGTCTACCTACAGCATGGACTACATCACGATGCATTGTCGCTCCCCTTCTCTTTATTCTATGTATTATTAAGCTTTATCCAAATTTAGTTCATTCATGTTTAGACGCACCAGTACGATTAGTAGCACCCTGATTCCTGCACTCTGGTACACAGACAATGTGATCCAAGACTTTGCGCTGTTTAGTCAGCACCTTTTCACAGTTCAGACTAGTGAAAGATCTAGACTTAGATCTTTCCCTGCAAGCGCAATGGATTAAGTTACTCAGTTCGCCTGATGAAGATGCTACCTGCCATGACACTAAACTTGCGGTCATTTCTCAAGGATTGCCAGGAACTGCTGTCACTGCGGTTCCTGACAATGCTTTTCGCAGTTTGGTGCAGGGCTTCGTCAACATAACCGACCCTTGCACCAAACTGGTTTCTTTTTTTATTTTCAAAAAGAAAATCCAAAAACAAGATTTTCTTTCTGAAAATAAAAAATAAAATTTGCCCCTCTGCATAATTTTTTCTTTTTCATTGTCCCTTACCATCAGGGTTGCCTGGCAGTGACAGATAGTAAAGAAGCAGCTATTAGTTTCTAACTTTCCCTATTTAGGGGTACTCTTTATTCCTTCTGAGTCCTTGGCATGCAACATCACTAACCGCTGTTTCAAGTTAACTAAAGCTGTGGGTGCTATTTTTAATCTGCTGCTCCCTCTAGGCTGTAAACTGATTGTTCCCCTTCTGGAAATGTATAAAAGATAGTGTGTACCAACGGCCACATAGGGGGCAAGGGTGTGCAATATTTGAAACTGGTCAACTTTGCAAGTAGAGGAGGACCGTTTTTGTAGACAACTACTTTTTGTTCCTCTCTTTACATCCCATTATATCTACCACGAGGAGTTTGGGCTCTGCTGTTTAGAAGATTTTGTAAAGCTGAGCCCATTGTCTCTGTGGCTATCCATTTGGCTTAACCCGCTTTGGATCTTAAGTCAACAGATCATTAGAGACTGTTTGTCCTGCGACAAAGAGCTAGAAATACCATGGTTAGCTTATGTGAAACAAAATTTCATGGTGCTGGGGCAGCCATCACTTTTTGATGACCTGTTAAATATACGCCCCGCGACAAACTCTAGATTAAACTCTTCTTCCTAGAGAGAAGGTGCTTATTTAGGGAGGAGGAACAACTTAACTAACCAACAGTGAGGCTGTATGCCACTCTAATGTCTTACACATCTATGGAGCTCTACTTTGGCATTGTTAAAGGATGTTGGGAGAGAACTTTATTGCTTAGATGTAGAGCAGGCACTGTTTGATAACTTCTTTGTTTTCCCCTAGGTCAGTACAGTAGGAACAGTGTCTGTGTTCGTCTCTGTGATGGAGTCTCAGCCCAGTCTCTCTCTCATTTGTACTTTTTTTTGTAAATTTTATGTCACTTTTACCAAACAATTTTTATTACCTTTTTAAAGAAAATTTTAAATGTATTAAGTGGTGAGTGGCACTCTGCTTCTTACAACAGTTAACTAACAAGAAAGCATGCATTAGGGTTGGCACATTTCTTAAATGTGCAGCGCATTTTCTAAATTCTATGCTTTTTTAACTTTGTATTGATATTGCAATGATATATTTTGTGTACTGTATTAAATTCTGCACTTTTATGAGTATCTTCAGCACCCAAATAAAGTTTGTTTTGACGTCCAAGTATAGTTAACTATTAAGTAACACATTTTTAGTTCTAGAACATTTATTGTGTTAACAAAGAGGGGTGTAAAGTTGTTACTTTGTTTGGCCCAAAAAATGGATTTAACAAGGCATCAACAAAAGGCCTCTTCCCCGCCTCTTTCAGCTCACACTGTACATGGTGAATGGCATAGGTGTTGTCAGATCTCATAGGACTTTAAGTGTGCTTTGAAAACCTCTACATATGTTATCCCCCTGGAAACCTGAGCAGTGTGCTGGCCAGCATTATAATACTGTCATACTATTATATGGGAAGTCGGCCATTCTGTTTTCATGATTGGCACTGTCCTACAGAAAAGCGGTGTCAACCTGGCCACACTCAAGGACTTTCCAACCCTTCCCGTGTATGTGAAGTTGCCCAGTTCTTGTGACAGTGCATTGGCTTGCAGGATGCAAAGGCCGGGGTGTAAGAGGCCTAATATTTCATGTAAGAAGTAGAGCAAAGGGTATCAGTTTTCTGTGACCATGCCAGTATCACAATAGAGGTATGTGGAGGGCCTCAAGGAACAATGAGATAGCCATAATATTATCAGCTGTTCATGTCAATCTTGAAATTTGATCATCTTGCTAGACAGTCCAAAAATTAACATTTGAAGTATCCTGCTTTTCTCCATGATTTGGTTTAGGGAATATTGTGTTTTATTGCCTGTATTGAGATAATAAAAAAGTTAACTATGTACAGTGCCTAACAGAACTTTTTAAAGAACCAGAATGCAATTTGTAACAGAACTTGCACACATTTACACCTCAATTGAGCTTCAGTTTATGCCTTCACCACCATCCACAGTTCTAGAATGTAGCCCACACAGCTTGTCCCTGCACTGCTTTGTACTCTACCAGTCTACGAGAGATGGCAAACTTTAATAAAGTAGCCTCCCCATGCTCCAGGATTTTTGCATGGAAGAAAACCAAGTATAAAAACGTATAGGTGTAAATCTATTATTTTTACAATTCTCTTTTCCTAGTCCCCGCCTTTTGAGTATAAGATTTATTCCTGAACATATTGTTTTGAAAAATCTAGGAGTAATTACAGAGTCATGGCCGTTTTGGTAAATATCTTGAACACTGGTACCCATTCACGAGGCACCATCAATGACTAAATACAGAGGGCCCCCCTATTCAGTGTGTGTTTTTTCACAACTTAATTTTGAACTGTTCCTCCTGGGTTCTTTAAGCTCAACTCCTTCAAATGTAAATGTAAATGTAGTTGAGCTTATATAGCGCACAGCTACCCGCAGTGGGTTTCCCGGCGCTTGCTTAGGGAACCCTTCCTGGTATTCCCCTGTGAGATAGCAGGGTATCCACAAGGTGAAAGTCAGGCATCCCGCCGCGAGGGGCCGTTGTGGAGATTAAGCAAGCTATTGCCCAGAGTCGCAGAGTGTGAACCCGTGAGTCAAGGAGGCACCGGAGCAAGAATTATCGAGTCCGTGGAATTTTTAGCCCAAGACCCGCCGAGGCGGGGAATTGAACCCTGGTCCAGGACCGATCTCAGCTTCCGGGTCTGCTGCCTCTAACCCCTGAGCCACACTTCTCCACTTGCTGCCTCTAACCCCTGAGCCACACTTCTCCACTTCTTCAAGTGGTCCTATTGAATGGAAGTGTATAATTCTATGGATTTTATTGAGGTACTTACCAAGCTAGGTTTACCTAGTATTCACCAGCTCCATAAACCCCTACATCCATCATGGACCCCAGTAATCTCTACTGACCTGACAAGACTCACAGATATCCTGTTCAGGGTTGCTATTATATCTGTAATTTGTGAAACCCCACAGAAAGGTGGCACAGCTCTCTTATTCTCCAGTAGGATTTTGAGAAGAGTCAGGGTATCTATCTCTATACTGCCCATTTCTGCACGTTCTGGAGTTCAGGTGACCACAGACCAGGTTAAGGTTTGATGTTTTCAGCTGTCCTCTCCCTATAAACGAGTATTTCAACCTCTATTATGACTAAAACATAGCTTATTGGAAAGTTGCCTGTTTTTTGGGTGAGAGTAGTAGGGTTTAATTCATGAAATCCTTCCCCATATTATACAATTCTCAATATACTTTTTAAAGACCCTATTAGGCTGAAATAGCCATGGGCACCAGTCTATTACATCTGTTCAGGTCAACCTCCACTCCTTAACCCCTTTAGTGCTAAGGCAATTTCCCCTGAGTGCAGGTACTCATGATTTGCCATTGTTCATGACGAGCTCAGCTCGTCATGAGCACACGAGCAGTGTACTGCATGACGAGCTGAGCTCGTCATGAGCATCGAAGGGGTTAAGACTTTGATTTCTTTCCATGAAAAGTGACTCAACCAGATGTTCTCTGCCTCATTTCTTTCTGCAGCCTTTGGATGGCAAATTATTGGCTACACCTGAATTCTGTTACCACCTTGCTTATGGCCAGATTCCTTGCAGCTGTCATTTATTTATTTTATTTATTTATTTTGAAGGTTTTATAGAGGGCGAACAAGATCCTTGCGGTTATCAGAGCGCTTTACAAGGATAAAATTGGTTATACAAAATGAATAAAATGACACAATATAAATGCAGTAGATTGGGGGTAGGAACAAATATGGGCTACATATAAGAAGACACAGGCAAAGTCGTAAACTACAGAAGCATGGGAAACATAATACAAAAAAACACAGAAAGTCATCGAAGAACGAATCAGTCGCTTCTCGGTTGGCAAAGATTCAGGCCGGGTGGCGTTGTCAAGTAAATTTTCCCATGAGAATCGCTTTTACTTACTTTTTGAAAGATACTATGGAGGGATTCAGTCTGGTTTCAGGGGGGAAAGTATTCCAAATCCTAGGAGCCATCCCAGAGAAAGATCGTTTATATGTTTTTTTTAATGAATCTTTGAGGGTTCAGTAGAAGGTTATCTGCTCCCCTAGAGGACCTTGAGCCACCGGAGATTGTCAATTTCTGCGCAAGGTACTTTGGGGTCTTGTGGTGCAAGGCCTTATGTGTCATGCAAGCTATTTTTAGCTGAATTCTTGCTTCAAACGGGAGCCAATTCAAGGATTTTAGGTCAGGGGAGATGTGGGAGCTTCTTTTCGAGCAGGTGATGAGTCTTACTGCAGAGTTTAGAGAGGCTCTGAGGGGGGCTGTAGTCGCATTTGGAAGGCCGCATAAAGAGACACTACCATAATCCACACGAGGGATAACTAGCGCTTGTACAGCTTGTTTGAAGTCGTTGACTGGCAAGAATGGCTTCAACTTCCTTAGAATGTTTATCTGGCAGTTAGCTCCTTTTGTTGCGTTGCTAATGTGTTTCTGCATAGTGAGATTGCTGTCCAGAGTTATTCCCAAGGATTTTGCAGAGTCCACAATAGTTGGTCGAGCGTTAAGTGCAGTGAGATGTTGGATTAAGTTTTGCATCAAGGGGATTTTAGCTGGGGGGGGGGCTATAAGGAGGAATTCGGTCTTAAGCGCGTTCAGTTTGAGATGATTTTCTGCCAACCAAGTTTGGGAGGTCATAAGTGTGGAATTAAGCTGTTTAATGTCTTCTAAGGTATTAATCTTTAGATACAGTTGTGTATCATCCGCGTACATATGATATTGCACGTTAGCCGCTTGTAGAATTACAGTGAGTGGCTCCATGAACAGGTTAAATAGTGTCGGGGATAATGAGGATCCTTGCGGTATGGCCAGACTTACTGATACTTGGTTGGAAAAAGTGTTGTTGATCTTGAATTGCTGTGTGCGGTTATGTAGAAAGGAGGTGAACCAACTTAAAACTGAACCTGAAAGACCCATCCTAAGTCTTAGAAGGTCAAGCAGACTCTCGTGTTTGACCGTATCAAAAGCTGAAGATAGGTCCAGCAGGATGAGAAGGCATGATCCATTCTGGTCCAGGATTTGAAGCGCATCATCAATAATGTGGGTCATGGCAGATTCCGTGCTGTGCCCTGCTCTGAAGCCTGATTGATAGTTGTTAAGGAGGTCAAAGTGAACGATATGTTTAGATAGTTGGTGGTTGTTGGAACTGGGGTCACCAGTCCCCTAGGGTAGCATGGCACGAGCGGGTAGGCATCCGAAAGCACATGTGTTAAGCGATCATGCAGCACACACTCACACTGAGACAGAAACCTGGGCACGCAATAAACGACTCCACTCCAGAGCTTGTATAAAAACAAGTGATTTGTATTAAGATAAATAATCAGATAGATAGAGCAGGATCAGGGAAATCATAAATTCATTTAAAATACATGTGTCTCAAGACTTGCAATCAATATTGGATGAATAAATATCCGTTCTGCAATAAATATTAAATATTGGATCAATAAATAGTTAAATACATTTTTAGTGGGACACAGGCCCGACCTACGCCTTGCTTCTTGGTCAGTACCTGAAAGGAATACATCTCAAAGTCATAAGAACAACACTGCATTAAGCATCAATATCCATTTCCTCAGGTAAACAAAGGGACAGTTCCATAACAGAAACATCTCCCCGCTGTAGGAATAAACAATTCGTTAAGTGTAGTTCAAACATTTCCTTAAATATGAAACATTTCATTTGCCACAAAAGTATGTGGACGTAACTCTTCTCCTGTAATAGGAATTAAACATTTCATTAAGAATAATTATTCCATATAACAAGGTTGGGCATCCCTTTGGGAGAACTTCTCATTGGGCCCAGCTAACCATTGCATTAGCCAGCACTAACTAGGAGAAAACATTGCAATCTAGGTAACCATCCCCTTGTGCAGGTTTAACTGTATCAGGGCTACACCAACATTCCATCAGGGAAGTAGAAATCCCTACATTGAGCAGGTGTAAGTAGATCTCTGTTATAGCAGGGGTATGAGACCCTTCCCTGGGCAGGAGTAAACATTGCCTCAAATGAGGTCAACACCTTTCATTAGGCATAAAGTATTTCTTTAGGCATCACACACCATCCTATTACCTGATGCCTGAACAGGGAGGGCCTTCCCCCTATTAATCAGGAGCTTACAGGTAAAACATTTCCTGCAATAGAGATAATCAGTTTAGCAGAAGTAAAACACTTCACTGAGGGTAAAAGATTTCATTAACCATTTCCTTAGGCAGGAATGAAACTCCTATGGCAGGAATAAAAACACGCCACTGCGGATAAAACATCTCATTAGGCAGTGTAACTATATCCTTATAGCATTAACGTTCCCCTACTCAGCAATCAACAGTTAACAACTCTTCAAGGCAGAGATAACCATTTTTAACAGGCAAGCCTGAGCTTAGAAGACTTGGTTTATGCATGTAAAACCTTTTAGTAAATGTAAACATTTCTTTAAAGCAAGGAGCACCTCACTCCATAACTGTGGGCATGTGCTCCACCTTTCAACCAACATGAATAAATGTTTCATTAGTCAGCAGACACAGTTCATTATGCAGCTGTTGGCGTTTCCACCCCCAGGCCAGGATCAACATTCTAATTCCTACATTAAGCAGGCATAAACCTTTCAGCACCCAAGAGTAATCCTGTAAATAAGTAGAGGTTATAACACTGGGGCAGGGGTGTAATAAAACTTATATAGTTCAGAATAATCCTGGTTCCAAGCAGGAATAACCACTTCAAAACTCTTCCCCAATCATAGGTAACATCCCCCTAATCAGGAGTAAACATTACAGGGAAGGAATCAGGCATAGGCATTTCATTAAGTAACTTATAAATAGAACATTACTCATTGCTAGAGAGCAACATCTCATTAAGCAAGCACTGGCCTTGCTTTAGACTAGTAAAACATTTCTGTTAATTAAGGTGAACATTTCAATAAGCAATTCAGTAAAGCATTCTCAATGAGCATTTTACTATGCCTTGGACTCCCCTATGCAGGGCTAAGCCATCGCAGGTGAACTCAGTATGTCTTTAGGCCTACGCCGGAACCAGGGCCCAAACAGTTAATGAATGGCAAGCCTGTCCTCAGGCATAAACAGTAACTTAATGGCCTCCACGTCACTAGAGGCACATAGGGGCCAACAGGTGGGCACTTAAGGTCAAAAATACAGCGTTTCTCTGGGGCCTACATGAGAGCGCTTGGAGGCACAATTACAGCGCTTCTATGGGACATTCAAGAAAGCACTTGGAGTGAAATTACAGCGCTTCCCTGGGCACTACCTCAGTTCCTCACATGACAGCGCTTGGCCACAGGCAATGCTGGGGACAGCGCTTCAGCAGGCAATCAGGTTTAGATAATAGCACCCTGCAGGTACAGCACTTCACAAGGCAGCAACCCCCTTCAGTACCCTCAGCACTCTTCACATGGACAGCAAAGGAGCGTTGGGGGAGCAGGGAGTCAGCGCTTCAGAAGGCAGCAACTTCTAGAGCCACAGAAGTTCTTGGTGACACAGCACTTCAGGGGGATAGCGCTTTTCAGGATTCACAGCGCTACGATATAGCAGGCAATTCACAGCAGAGGTAGCGCTCGGCAGACAGTTCATTCCAGGTAGCGCTGCTGAAGGGCACCACAGAATATAGCGCTTCAGGCAGGAATCACGCCCAGGATTCTAGCGCTTCACAGACAGCAGGGTGCAGGGCTATAGCGCTTTGGCCCACACGAGGTGGGGGCAAGACCAGCAGGTCTAATAACATTCAGTTCAGGGTGCTGCAGTTCAGGCAAATATAGCGCTTCAGAAGGCAGCAACCCCCTCCATTACTTCAGCGCTCTTCACAGGGTCAGCAAGGGCAGCGCTAGATATACAGGACAGGTGACACCCCAGTAGCAGGTTAGCAAGGGAGACCCCAGGTGACATCAGGAAACGCAGGGTCAGTACCGCGCCAATACCTGTTTGCTTCTTCAAAAGTCCTGTGATGATTTAATTTCTTCTTAGCGCTTTAGGTTTCTTGCGCCCTTGTAAATAGAGGCTTAGTTTCTTCTTGGCGTGATGTTTCTTGCGCCCTTTAAATAGAAGCTTAGTTTCTTGTTGGCGTGATGTTTCTTGCGCCCTTTGGTTTCTTGTTTCCTTGAAGGGGGTTAAGTTGGTGGCTGGTGTTAGATCTCCTCAGCCAATCCCCTCAAGTGGTCCCTGGGGGTTCCCTGCCGCGGGGCTAGGTCAGAGGGGGGGGGGGTACAGGATACCTCAACACTTGAAAGGCAGCTCCTAGGCCCTGTCTCTTCCAGTATCATAAGTCCCTGTCCTGACCCTCACTGCCTATCCTCCTGCGTAGGTTCTTCCCCAGGTCTTCCCCTCAGTCACTCTGACAGGAAAGTTTTCCTTCCTTTCCTCATATAGTGCCAGTTGACAGTTGGCAGTGGCAGTTGGTGTCACCTCACCTGTTCCAGAAGGTTCCAGGGGGTTCTAGGAGGTTCCACCATTCTACCTGTGGGCAGGCTGGCAGGCTAAGTTGATACATTGTTTGGAGGGTTCCAGCCAGGCCCTAGCCACTAGAATGCGCCCACTAACCCCGCTGCAGCAGCAGTGGTCAGTGGCAGTCATGTTAGGGCTATAAGACACCTGCATCTTAACATCAGTTTCACAGTACACAGGGCTTTCCTCACTACACAAGGCCTATACATTGTTGTTACAATAGGGGCATTCTAAATTAAAAGGGGTAAAAAACGAACAATTTCTGGGGAAAGGGCCAAGTCCCACAGTGGTGCACACATTTTTCAAGTAGTTTGGCCAGAGTAGGGATATTGGATATAGGGCGATAGTTGTTGAGATCAGTGGGGTCAGCTGTTGGTTTCTTTAGGATGGGTGAGACCTGACCGACTTTGAGGGTGTCTGGAATACAACCTTGTTGGAGTGAGCTGTTGATGATTTTGGTCCATAGAGGAAGCAGCCTTGGGGTTAGGTCTTGAACAGCGTTAGCAGTGAGCGGATCGATGAGGTGGTTTGAAGGTTTCAAGGTATTTAGAATCTTGCCCAAAGCCTCTTCCGAATAGGTGTCAAAGGACGACCAGGCGGCTTCGTTCTTAAGGTTACACTTTGAAAGGATTTGGTGTGACGTATTTGGTAGTGACGGGGAAGTTTGTGAATGTGGCCTAGAATAAAGTAATCGGTCCTGTGAGAGATTCTTCTGTCTTATCTCCAGCTTTGCATGACGTTAAGAATCAAACTTTTGTTACTTTTCATCTGAATAAGGAAGCCAAGTTCTGACAGACTATCTACTCTCAAGGTGCAAACAGTACAGTGTCCAATGCATTGTATTCGTCTGGGAATGTGATCAAGTCTTTCAGAGCACATAAAAGACTGAAAAGAGGCCTGATGGCAACAGAGTGCACAATGTCTAACTCTTCTGAAGAGCAACTGTTGCAGATCTACACGCTGCCAGGACCTATTGTGTGAATTAAATCCACAAACTGTGGACATGGATTTGGGCTGAATCTTTAAAACTCATAAAAAGTTTTTAGATGTTCTTTACATTGATGAATTTAGTGCAAGCCTGGTCGTAAGACTGTGATATTCCATTTGGGACATTGATGTGTTTGGCTGAAATGCAATTTTTGAAGCATTAATGGTAATAGATGCACCTGCACTATGTAATTCAGTTATGTAATGGTTGTGCAAAACAGTGAATACTGTTGCATTTAAAAGGTTGTCACTATGGTTGTCGACGATGGGGGTCTGTAATGAAACCCCAATTATGACGTCAAACAGTGACCCTTGCGCCCACATGAACTTTGGATTTTTATGTGTTCTTCTGTGCAGAGGATGTGTACCGGACATCATTGGAGTGTTTCTGGAGGGAATTAGCGGACAAAGACAAGAAAGTTTAGTTTTGAAAATTCATGGATTCTAAAAGTTTAAATGCTTTTGGTAGAGAAACACTGCATATAGGTTTTGTCACAGCTGCCATACAGGTAAACTGCTAAGGCTTCTCTTCCTTTGTCTGCACCTACATGAGTGATGTCCGTATTGCAAATGGTGTGATACATGTAATGGATGGTGTGCCTATGTTTTATTGCTTGGCTGAGATAAAGGAGTACATTCCTCTCTCATGCTTTTAAATGCACAACCCACACGTTCTGTTCTAGCAAGGCTGTTTTGCTCTGTACTGTGAAGAAATTAAAACATCCCACTCTGAAGCTGCAAGAAGGCACGAAAAATACCATGCAATAGCACAAAACGATGTTGTTCATTCAAAATGGACTCAACGGTCAATACACGATCTCACACTGTATAATTGCATGTAGCAATACACCTGGGCGGCCCAGCATTTTTTATTCCTGCACCTCTCTCCCAGGCATCTGTAAGCAACACATTCTTCACTACTCACCCCCAATAGGGAGCCAAAATAGGTGGTGTTATATTCCCGGGTTGGGCCTGTGTAGCGAAGTAGCTTATTTCTTACATTGTCCTCACAATAACATTTAAGCTGTGAACTTTTGCACATATTTGCATGCACTACAATGTTGGATTAGTTACTCTGAAACTACTTTGTTTACACATCAACTTTATCAAGGTGCCTCAAACATCATGTACAAGGCCTCGTTACGTACTATGTACAAAAGTTGTTCTGGGCACCATCTTGAAAAGGGAGTAATTCTCCTGTTTTTAATCATTTTATGCTTTTCTTTCACACTGTTTATTTGTATTTTGCTTTTTGTTACCAGTAGTCAGCTCTTGCAGGGGAGCCTGTAATCAGCTGTGGCGGATGCTGGACCCCGGTTCTAAGCCCCGTTTGTTTTACCCACCTGTTCTTCTTGGTCTCTGCCCCCTATAAGGGCCACCTACTTAATGAAGCACTTGACGCTTCCGCACAGCGGATGCGCGCAGCAGTCGCGCTACGCCAAAGGCAAGCCCGTCTGCACCCGGATCGCACCAAGCGCCGGGGATGCAGCCCCTTTTTACTAGCCAGGTGGTGTCGCATCAGTCCTATACAGGTAAGAAACTGCGTGACTTGAAAATTATAACTCCCACTAGAATTAACAAGTGTGCATGTCTCGACCTTGGCAAACTCTTTTTAAAGAAACCTGCTAGTTGCGCTAACTGCCTCTTCATCCTTTCTAGCAGCGCAACACCCCGTGCGATTTACTCTTTTAACTCATCATCTTCGGGGATCACCACTAAACCCCCTCAAACGACGCACAGAGCACTTTTAAATGCCCTGTCTCTGCCTAAGCACAAATTGGACATTGCTGAGCTGATTGACGGTCAGGGTTTAGACATGCTTTTCATCACAGAAACATGGGCAGAGCAGGCATCAGGCCCAGATTTCTGTATTGCTATCCACTGGGCTTCACAGTATTTAGACATGATAGAACACATTAAAGGAGGGGGACTCGCTCTGATATCTACAAAGCCACCTTTGTGCCTTGTTCATCTCAAGATTGTGAAGCTTTTCTTTTCAAAATAGCGAAACGATTCTCTTTTAAAGGGTTGTCACTGTATCGCCCACCAGGGGCAAAAAGTGGGTTTCTCACCACTCTCGACCCACTTTTAGAATCCTGAGCCCTTGAAAACACCTTTCACATTCTGGGTGATTTTAACTTTCATCTTGAGGCCGTTACTGATAATAACACTACCTCCCTATAAGACATCATGAACACTGCAGGCCTAAGTCAAAAGGTTATGGGCCCTACGCACAGAACCAGCCATAACCTACACAGAATTTTCACTTATAGTGAGACAACTAATATTAAAGAGATCCTACCATTAACCTGGCCCGACCATTTTGTAGTTCTCTTTGAGCTCAACAGCCCACTCACTACTCAGGCAAGCACCTCCAATATGTGTAACAGATCTTACCGCAACTGGAAGCAGTTTGACAAAAACATGCTCAGTTTCCATCTTTCTCGTTCCCAGACTAAACTGCCTGAGAAAGTGGAACATGCAAGAATGTAGAAGGCAGGAAAGCGTTGGAGAGCAAAGTACAATGAAAATGAGGTCTCCCGGTATAAAACTTTATTATCCAAATATAAAGATCTTATTATTTATTGTGATCCTGTTTCTTATTATTTAAGTATAGCCCAGTTTCTTGTTATTTATTGTGATGTGGTTTCTTATTATTTAACTATTGCCCAGTTTCTTATTATTTAATATGATACGGTTTCTTATTATTTAACTGTAGTCCGGTTTCTTATTATTTAATGTGATCCTGTTTCTTAATATTTAACTATAGCCCAGTTTATTAGTTAATGTGATCCTGTTTCTTATTATTTAACTCTGGTCCAGTTTCATATTTAATGTGATCCTGTTTCATATTATTAAATGTGGTCCAGTTTATTTTTTTGTGATCCTGTTTCTTTTATTTAACTATAGTCCAGTTTCTTTTGTTTATTGTGATCCTGTTGCTTATTATTTAACTATGGCCCAGTTTCTTTTATTTATTGTGATCCGGTTTCTTATTATTTAATTACGGTCCAGTTTCTTATTATTTATTGTGATCCTGTTGGTTATTATTGAAATATGTTCCAGTTTCTTATTATTTAATGTGATCCTGTTTCGTACTTTTATTATTTAATGTGATCCTGTTTCGTACTATTTAACTATGATCCAGTTTCTTAATATTTCGGGCCTAATACAAAATTTTCTAGCTATCGCGACAAGAATTTTAGATTCTATTAATGACACGGAGGTGAGGATTATGCTTTCTCTATTTCTTTACTGCAAACACAGCAGCCAATTAGAGTAAAACTACAACAATAAAAAACATCAATACCCATGAGGCTTTGAACCACGCCTCCTTTGTAACAGGCAATCACTGCAATATCAAGTATACAAAGTAGAGAGATACTAATCTGTCTTCCTCTTTCTTTGCACGAACTCAGTCCAATAAGAGCAAATCAAAGTCTTAAACTCTCAACGGAGAGATGAACAGTTCCAAAGTATTTCTCAACGGAGAATAATCCACCGGAAATTAAGAGTTCCTCTTCTGTCATGAAGGCAAGACGGCTTGATCCAGAGTAGGCAATCAACTCTTGTTGGAATCATGTCCTAAAACAGAAAAACAAGGTTGAGAAAGGGAGCCCACTACTTCATTTCTCATCGGGTGGGCATCAAAGTTGTTAAAACATTTAAAACATCAAAAACAACTTTACAGTTGCATAAACTGTCCCAACGGGTGGGATAATCCTCGCCTCCGTGTCCTTAATAGAATCTAAAATTCTTGTTGCGATAGCTAGAAAATTTTGTATTCTATGGCAGGACCGGAGGCTTCTGATTATGCTGGTTCAAAGCTCATCAATCACAGCATCAGAAACATAAGGAATTGATTTAAAATAAAACACTTTAAACATTGAATCAGAAGACCAGTCAGCTGCTTTGAGGATATCTTCCAACCTGGAACCTAACAAGAAGGTTTCGGAGGCCATAGCCCCTCTGGCAGGGTGGGCACCATAAACAGGAATGTCAACACCTGCCTCCGACATCACCCATCTAACCCATCTGGCTAAGGTGGCAGCAGAGACTGGTGTGAACGGATTCCGGACAGAAATCAGTAATTGACCCAAAGGATCAGACCCGTGACCCAAAGAACATTTTTCATAACGCTTTAAACATTGTAAAACATATAACTTGTTGGTATGAGGAAAGGAAGGATACTCCACTGAACGAGACATAGTCGTAGTCCGTCGTGTGATCACAAAAGAGACACCTTGAGGAGAAAACATCTTACCAGCCAGGTCCAAGCCTGGACATCAGACACTCTTCTTCATGAAATGAGGCAAAGCAACATAGTAAGCTTAGCAGAAAGCTGTTTTAAAGATAAATCAATATCATCCGGCCAGGATTCCAACAGGGAGAAAACTTTAGAAACATACCATAACGTAGAATACCTAGGCCGAGGAGTTTCGGCCACTTGGACACACTTAACAAACTTACAAACGAAGGGATGCATCCCCACAGGCTTACCATCAAGTTGATCATGTCCAGCAGAGATGGCAGACCCAAAATTATTAACTGATCTGTACGCAAGGCCTGACTCTGCACATTCAGCCAGGAAATTCAAAATCTCAGATAAATGTGATCTACGGGATCCTCCTGTCTTTGAAGGCACCAACCCACCTATCTCTTTCATGAGGCAGAATATCGTTTTCTGGTGGAAGGAGCGCACGGTTGGTGCATAAAGCTGGCAGCCGCCTGTGAAAGTCCTACAATGCTCTCACGTCGCCTGAGAGCGTCCATACCATCAGTACTAACTGATTCTGGAGGACCAGAGGGTGGCATGACCCCGCTGGGTCCTGGATTAGAGTCGGGAAACCTGGAAGCTGGGACGGAAGATCCGCAGAAAACTCCAATAGTGTGGGAAACCACGACTGAGTCTTCCACAAAGGTGTCATCAACACTAATGAAGCTCTCTGTCGGCGGACAAAGGACGCCATTCTCGGGATTAGAGCAAATGGAGGAAAGGCATAACTCCTCTGATGCCCCCAATGGTAGAGGAACGCGTCTGTTCCCATAGCCATCGGATATGGTCTCCCACTGAAGAAAAGGTGAAGCTGGGCATTGAGGCGAGAGGCAAACAGATCTATCTGGCAAGGGGCTCGCATATCCATGGTCTGAGCAAACAGCGAGGGATGAAGACTCCAATCGCTGAAATCTCGGAGAAAACTGGAGTTCCAGTCCACCACCTGGTTGAGCTTCCCCGGAAGGTACTCTGCAACAACCGAAAACTTGCGGTCCATGCAAAATTGCCAGAATTCCTTCACTATGTTCAAGCAATGTCCCCCCTAACCGACTGATGTATCTACCACTGATACATGTCCATTCGAAGGAGGGGTGAGATAGACTTGATGGCAAAGAGCTGGCCAACAGTTCTAGGCAGTTTATGTGTAATTCCAATTCTTCGGCTGACCATCTTCCTCCTGTGGTAAAATTCCCACAGCGAGCATCCCAGCCCCATTGACTAGCATCTGATTCGACAACCACGTCAGGGGCTGCGCCAAAAATTTCCCGGCCGTTCCAGGCCGTCATGTGCTCCAACCACCATTGAAGCTCCTCCCGGACTTCTAGGGACAAGGGAATGAAGTGGTCGTAGTGAAACCTCTTTTAAATATAGTAAATCTTGAGTCTTGTAAGGCTCTGTAGTGAAGGGGATCTGGAAAAAGGGCTTGAACCGATGACGCAAGAAGACCCGCTATTCTTGCAAGAACTCTCAGAGAAATCAACTGTTTGGACAAGGTGACTCTGATCACACTCTTTATGGGTCTGAACTTGGTTACTGGAAGGAGGAGTTGGGCCGAGATGAAATCTATCAGGAAGCCCAGGAGCTCCATCTGTTGACTGGGAGTCAGCACAGATTTCTTGGAATTGATAACAAAAGGGAGAGTTTGATATCGGTACCAACGCCCTTACCATTAAAATTGTCAGAAATTTCTTAGGAGAGGGGAAAACTGGGACAGTGAGGTATGCATCCTTCAGGTCCAGCTGGACCATCCAATCTCTTCCCAATAGGAGATCTCTCAAAAGATGGCTGCCCTCCATCTTGAAGTGGCGGTAAACTACATAGGGGGAGAAATCTCTCAAGATTAACACCAGACGCCGGCCACCACCTTTCTTTTGTACCAAAAGGATGTTGTTGCCAAAAAACCTTCGGGGAAGAAGGGTCCTACGGCAATGGCTTGCTTGGCCAAAAGCTGTTTCAGTTCTGAGTCTATAAACTCTATTTGTGGAGGGAAAAGGAGAGGGCGGGGAGGAAAAACTTGACGGGGACAATCTAACAGTTCTATCTGGTAACCCTGTACAGTTTGAAGAACCCATACATCTGAGGAGAGACTCGTCCAATGGACTACAAAATGTAACCATCTGCCCTCGAGGGAGATCGACGGACACACAGGACTTACCAGAGCATTGGTTTGTCAAAAATTCTTATATCCTCGGTTAACACCTCCCTTGAAACGGCCTCTGTGGCCGCGCGACCGGGAGGGATAGAAGCTAGATTGCTCGGGCTCTTGGGTGTAACCTCTGCCACGTCTTGGGGCACATCCTCGTTGAGGACACGTGTTCGAGTAGCGGCCGGTCGAGCGTTCTCTACCACGTCCGGCCCTACCAGAGACCTGGTGTAGCACTCTTTTCAACGAAGCCTGAGATTTATCGAGAGAATCGAAAGTGCTAACTAACCTGGCGATATCTTTTACAAATTTGTCACCAAAGAGTTGGCCCTTTGCCAACAGGCCCGGTTCCGACGAAGCCAATTCCACTAACTGTGGATCAATCCTGAGAAGTACGGATTTGTTTCTCTCCGAAGCCAGAGCGCAGTTAGCGTTTCCAAACATGCAAACTGTCTTTTGCGCTCAGCCAGCCAGGCCCTCAAGGTGGATAGTGTCACCCGTCTCTTGCGCCTGGAGGGCTAATTCCAGAATCTTAGCTAATGGGCCCGAAAGGTCAAGGACCTTATCTTGGCATGCCCAGAGGGCGCGGTCAATCCCCTTCTTGGGATTCTTTTTATATGTCTTAAAAAGGTAGTCATTGCGTTATCTATCTCGGGATAAGGGCAACCTTGTGGGCAAGGTCTGAACCTGGACATTCTGACTTCAAACAAGCCCTAACCTCCGTGTCAAAAACCTTTGCGCAGAGGAGGAGCTACGCTGCTAAGCAAGATGGCCGCATAAGCTCCCGGCTCCGCCGACCTCCGCCGGCAGCTCGGATATCCTGTTCTCTATCCTTTCCTCACGCCGGACTCCCGTGCGCATGAAGCGCTCCTGACTCCTGCGGTGCAATCCCGGACTTTTCAACTTATCGGGTGACGAAGATATGTCGTGTTCTATTCTCGGCCTACTTCAGGGCTGAAGCCGGGGCCTCGATTTCTAGCCCATCCGGGTTAGAATTGATCAACATCGGCTGTGGGACCAGGGTTGCGTCCGGTCCTCCGAACTCGGACCATACTTTGCATTTACGATTGGCTAATCGGTAACCGGCTTCCACTAAGGACACGGTACAGTGACGCAAGTGCACATCGGTAGCCGCGGTCGGGGGTCTGATGCCCGGAGACCCTGCTGGGGGGGACGGGGTTGACGGGCTTGGCCCCCGCGGGCGGCGAAGGTGTCGATATTGCCAGTTTTGAGAGCGCCCACTGTTGTCATTAGCTCTGTGTGTGCCTGGTGCCTCGGAGTAGTCCCTCTCCGGGGTTCGAGACCTGCTTCGTCACTTCGCGAGAGGAGATGGAGGGGACGGACGGCACACCATTGTTGAGGTCCGTAATGGCCGCCATTGGGACGCTCCACTCACACATCACCGTCATGTACACTCAGTTGTCTGTAGCGCTGGACAACGTCTGTCTGAGACCGGATGACGACGCTCCGACATGCATTCAGCAAACTGTGGTTCCCGTGGAGTTTTCTGCCTACCATTTTGAGGTCCCCGTGCGGAAGCCTGATTTAGCCCGCTTTGATGACTTAGACTTAATAGATAGCGCACCCATGGTCATCGTCAGCTTTTCCTGCTCAAACCCTGCCCGCCGGAACATCGTTGCTAAAGGTTTTGATCGCCACAAACAGTTCTTCAGTGACTATCGGAGAGGTTCGCCATTCCTCTTCACTTTTCCTTGCCGGCTTTGTGGATGTCGCGAACTTGTATCCTGTCTTCGATCCGATTTCATTGACTTGAACTTTTATGAACGCTTCAATTTCCTCATGGCGACTGTGGCCTGGGCGACAAGGGCTCTCGTAAAGAACCGTACTGGCCAGGGTTGACTTTGACTTTTAGAGTTTGCTAAATTACGTGCTATGTGCCGGGATTGTACCTTATAGCGTAACGGGAGTCAGGTGGTTTTGTTGATGTCCTCCCCAGGTTGGGGTTTGATATTTTGCTTCAAACAGTGGATAATACAGCTTGGGGAGGTCGCTGCTGGCGGGGGGTATGGGAAACCGGGAGTGTGTTTTTTGTTCTCCTCCTCCGCTTTTCTTTTCCTTCTTTTAGGGCAAGTTCCGGGGCGACAGGCACGCTGTTAGTGGGGTAGGCCGTAGCCATTACAGGGGTGCAGGGTGGGGGAATACGGGGGGGTTTGTTATTTTAGTTTGTTTTGTTCTATGGTCCCTTTCTTTTCCTTTCTTCCTTCTCAGGGTTTTTGGCTGTTTATCCTTCTGCTACTGCTTACTCTATTGGGCGTCTATACTGGCTTTTACTTTACTGTCTCCTAAGAGTGGGTTTTCTGGATGGTACTCGCACTAGATCGCTTGCTAATAGATTATCCTTTACTCCTTGTCTGCCTCTGCTAGGCGATGCGTACCTATGGCGATATTATTCGTTACCTCTTATTGACTGCAGTGCGAGGTGCATCCCCCCCATCTCTTATTGCTCCTTATTGTATGGTGTGACGCCTCTTATAGTATTGCCACTACTACTTCTTCAAAAGAAAAAACAAAACCTCTGTTTTATCCTGTTGGTCGATGGCGCATTCTATCATACGCTGTAACTTGCATCGCAGCTGGTGCCCAGGGTTGTTGGCTGATAAGTGATGTCCAATTTGATCTGCTGAGTTTAAGGCCGGCCCCTGTGGTTGTAGGCCTGTGCTTGTACTACCTTTGAATGCTTCAATAAAGGTTTAAAAAAAAAAAAAAAAAAAAAGTTATATTTGCAGAATAAAAAACAAAACAAAAACAAAAACCTTTGCGCAGGTGGGGCTGCAATTACTCAGTCACCGCAGGAGGGGAAACCCAATCGGAAGATCCAGGATGGATAATTTCTGAGGGGTCGAACAGGAAGGGAGAAGGTTAACAGGGATGGAAGCGTGCATACGCTTTGTGCCCTTACGCGTCTTGGAATTTTGAGAGGAATCAGTGTTGGTAACTGTATCAGTGGTGGTGTCCTGCATCGGGATAGGATATAACAGAGGAAGGGCAGAGGACTCACCCTGGGACACTTCTCTAGATTTGTATAGTTGAGCATAGGAGGAACCTATGGGAACATTCACCAGAGGGGGGGAGGGGCCGGGTCAGGGACAGTGGAAAAACGTGGCTTGGGCTTATAAGGGACAAACAATTCTAACTTCTTAGCGAGGGATAGCAGGGCTGAAGAAAAAGGCCTTATCAAATATTGCGTCTAATTATTTGACAATGAGGTCCTCCATGGACTCCTCTTCATATTACTCTTCATCACCCTGGTCAACGCACGCAGCAACCTCCTCTTGATAGCAGTCTTAGTCTGCCATTCTCATCCACAGATTTGAAAAATCTACTCAAAATCCCCAGAGGGAAGCTTAATTGTCAGCCCAGGAATAAGGGCGTCGGTTGGGAGCAGTGCCAGGCGCAGGAGCCAGCCAGAGAAACAATACCAAAGTCACCAAAGTCACTCAAAGAGTAAAACAGTCCCTTTCTAGGACTAATGGAGGTATAAACCCCTATCTGGAGACCAGATGTGGGGTCCCAAAATTGTGTGGCTTGGAAAGCCCCGTTCAATCAGGGGTTAAAATCTGCCACATGCATAAATTAGGAGAAATCACAAAAACAACTTTAATGCTGCCTCAGTCATGTCGAGTAAAACGGCCCAAATCGGCTCCTGGCCTGCTGCGTGGCAAACCCCTCTTCAGCTCGGGGCAGAGCGTCTTTGCCGGCACTGAACTGGGCTGCGCGCGTATTGAAACGCGCGCGAGTCCCGGAGACGCACGCTGGAAGCCCGTGAAGGCCTTAGCGTGCGCCTCTCTCCCTGCGGGGGGGGGGGCCAAGTCCCTCCTGATCGCGTCCAGCGATCGGAAGCAGCCGGAGCTGCAGGCAGCACACAAACGGGCACGGGAGCTGCTAAAGCGCAGCACGCGCTTGAAAGGGGGCTAATTAAGGAACGGAGCGGGCGGGGAAGCCGCACGTCCGAGAGGGAAAGGAATGTGGGACAGGGCTACACAAACAGCGCGCACCAAATATGAAAGCCCCAAGTAAGCAAAGCGCAACAAAGCGATATCAAGTTAAAACATGCCCATAAATAAGTATAAATGTATACAAATATGGAACACAGAACAGTGCAAGTATACAGAGTAGAGAGGCACTTATCTGGGCTGCGGAGCAACAAAGAAAGAGGAAGACAGATTAGTGTCTCTCTACTTTGTATACTTGATATTGCAGTGATTGGCTGTTACAAAGGAGGCGTGGTTCAAAGCCTCATGGGTATTGATGTTTTTTATTGTTGTAGTTTTACTCTAATTGGCTGCTGTGCTTGCAGTAAAGAAATAGAGAAAGCATAATCAGAAGCCTCCGGTCCTGCCATAGAATTACGATGTCAGGCGAACTTGTGTCTGCCCGAAACCATTGCGGTCTGTAACCGACCGACCATAGGTCAGCGGTTCTGACAGCCGGATTTGGATGCGACCGCCCTACGGGTGGCCGAAAACATCCATTTACCCAATGGCAGCTTGTGGGGCGGGCGGAAAAGGCCTGCATCACAAGCTGTCATTGGCAAATGGATGTTTTCAAACATCCTTGCAGCATGTGTCAGGCGCCAAACACAGTGCAGGGGTGTTTAGGGGGACACCATTTGTGCCTCCTGGACACAATAGCGGAGGGTCAGGGGTGCCCTGTGAGGGCCCCTCCAAGTCACGTTCCGCCTGCCTTTTTATGGCAGGCGGATTGCCATGAAAGGGCAGGCAGAAAGTGCTATCATAATCTCGATGGCGGAGCCGAGTCTGTCTCCGGCGTCATTAGGGGATTATGGTGGCTTCCGATGCTCCAACAGACTCTTTGACCCCGTCGGAAGCATATCAGAATCCCCCTGCAGGTTTCACTCAACTGCCGTCATCCTAATACGGCGGTCGGACTGAAACCTACGATGTCTGGCAGGAAGCTTCAGACAGCTGGTTGGAGGCTTTCCTCTTGACAATCAGGCCCTTAATGTGATCCTGTTTCTTACTATTTAACTATAGTCCAGTTTCTAATTATTTAATGTGATCCTGTTTTGTATTATTTAACTATTGCTCAGTTTCATATTATTTAATGAGATCCTGTTTCTTCTTATTTAACTATAACCCGTTTTCTTATTATTTAATGTGACCCTGTTTCTTAATATTCAGCTATAGTCCAGTCTCTTAGCACTGCACCGATTTGTGATGCTCAATCTTGCAATGGAACTCATCTGGACATGGGTTCCTCAATACCCTCTGTCCACTGAAAGGTACAGAGTCTCACTCCCGAAATACACTAAACCAGCCTTTCTTTCCACTCATGAGTGCTTGTGGAGATGTATGGATTGATAACCAGTATTGTTTCTGGACAAAGGGATAGTTCTAGATAATCTACTTCAAAGTGTTCATAATCCATTGTCTCGGTCAAAGAGAACATTATATGTGTGAGTGTGCTAAAAATAGGCATATACACTGTACAGGATTAATTACACTGGAGAATGTGGTTAGATGGATGCAAGTTGTATGTGAACATTGTAAGAATAAGTCTAAGCAATTTGAAATGGATAACATTTTAGGTAGGGCTGTAAATAATCATGCACTGGCAACCATTTAAAAAGGTTGCAGCAGTGTTAAATAAAATGACTGTTTTCAGTATGCAGTGGCAATAGAGGTAAATAATTGAAGGTGTGATGATTATATTTATTTTTGAGAAGAAAAATTAACCCCTTGTGCAGGGCAATTGAAGCGCTCCTTAGGAGTGCGTGCATGTCCGTGACCCCCAAGGCTCCCCCTGCCCCCCCCGATTGCCTCGAGACCGTTATGAGTGAGTAGTTGCACTTTACAAGCCACTTGATTGATTGTAATGGTGCATCTAACTGCCAATATTATGAGGTGAGAGAGTATTACTGTGCTGGGTGGAACCAAAGCCCACTCTATGTGTATTTTAAACAATTGGTAAAAATAGATGTTGTGGATTGCAAACAGATCCACTCTAAACCCACACCTAAAAGGAATAATGCACTCTTTATTTGTAATAATGTTTCTGCTTAGATATTTTTTCATCATTTATTTTACCTCTGTCTTTTGCCAGTACTGACCTTACAATTTTTGGGATCACATAGACTCTCTACATTTACAAAGTGTCCAATGTTTGTGGCATTGGTGTCTCAGGTTTAAACCTTGCATCAGATAGGGGCTGATGCATCAATGTTCAGTCTCTTTATCAGGTACCCCGGTCACAAAAGGATGATACAGGACATCATTTCCCAGAAAATTCGAGACCTGGAGGATTTCTCGCGTGGTGCATTCCCAGCATAACTCAAACTGATGAGCATTATATAATTAAGTTCCTTAGTTCGATCAAGATCACCTTTAAGAACATCTCGCTGTATAGGCAAAGGTGCATTAGTCTTTGCCACTCATACTACAGAAAATAAAGCAGGTGACAGCATCTTTTGGGGGTATGCCAATTTCAAATGTACTTTTTGCTGGAGGTTGGAATTGTGCAAGGCTGTGAAAAAAACAAATTTCTTGACCAATTGAGGAGTTCATTCAAAAGATAGTCAGAGGGCCAGTAGCTTTAATTGCTTACCACTTAGCAAGGAACAGATATCTGAGAGTGAACAAGAACAGAGGGCAGAAGAAAAGGTGTCTTTAGCCCTTGCATTTTTTGACTTGGACATGCCAGGCAGAGCTTCTTCTATTTATTCCAAGAACTGTTCTGAACAACCCATGCCCTAAGGCAGGAGGGAAAACTAGCCCTGGTACCTATCACACCTCCAGAGCTGAGATAGGCATCTCTGACTTGGCAGGTTAACAGCTCTGGCTCAGAGAACAGTGGCTTTCTTCTAGGTCCAGGAAAGGCCAATAGTTTTTAACTGTGGATAACTTAGCTGGGATTAACTATCTGGGAGTGGACAGAAGTAGTTAGCAGAAGAAAATGCATCTTTAGAACTACTCCTTTTGACTTGGACATGCCAAGGAGGGTTTCTTCTTTTCACCCTCGGGAACCTCCTAGACAGTCAGTCTCCATCCTCAGTAGGAGAGAGAAAATATTTTGATCCTGTCAGGTAGGGGAGTTGCCAAGACCTGGTGGCAGCTGGTGTTGCCATATTGAAACTGTAGCTTCTGGGTAATTTAACAGTAAGGCAAAGAGGAAGTGCAGCAAAAAGAGGCGGGGGTACTGTGAGAAAATTGTTAGGCCTGGGCGGTAGAATTTCTACAATCATTGGCTAGTGCACAGGATCATTTTGGCACCTCCACCACCACATAAGAACAGTACTGGACCTGGGAATGCTTCATCTGAGGAAGAATGCGGTTCTGCTGGGGGAATAATCCTTACCTCTAGCTGAAAGAAGAGGACACACACAAAGACTCAAGGACTCCTGAATCCTGCAGGCTTCCTTGGACTGGATCTGCTCTCCAAGGTTCAAGTGGTTTCCTTCCTATTTACCAACTTCAGGGACACAAAAAGCAGAAGGCTTCATATCTCCCAAGAAAGCACAGCTGACGATCAAGAGCAGACCTGGCTGGAGAAAGTTCTGATGCCCAGACACTTACCCTGGGAAGCTATGGGTTGCAGGAATGACCGAAAGAAGCCTTTCCAGCATTTGAAGACTACATCTGAAGGTAAAACCTTTGACCGGGACAAAATTGCTCGGTGTATATGACCTCCTCTCCACTGTTGTTACTTGCCGTTCTCTAGGCACACTTTTGCCTAAAAACTTAAAAAAGAATATCTCCATTCCTCTTAACGTATTTTGATAATCTTGGTGTCTATTTGCTCATTAAAGTTTTCTCTCTTTCTAAGTTATTTTGAAAATGTTATTGAGTTGTTTTCTATAACATTTTTGCAACTGCTTGTACTTAGCGTACACTTTTCTCGGGAATACCTGCTGCATGTGCCATAGCAAGTCAGTTTCCTTATCTGTTAGGGTGGAAAAGTCCCTCGCATGGTGACAGACGTGGACCCCAGCCCTAAGTGCCGCAGGTGCAAAATCTCTGGCTCCCTAGTTTTTTTTGTTGTGGTGGATCATGGATTATGCATGTGCGCCATGATAGGACTGTCTCGCAGATTGTGGTCTTGCTTAGATCGGGAGGTGCACCCAAAACAAATCCCTCATAAGTGGTAGAGGGCTATTACCCTTCCCAATGGTTAAAAGCATGAGCGTAGTAGTGGCAGGATACTGTGCTTTAGTAAATGATGATCAGTAGTTTGTCTTTTTACTTGTGTCACGGCAGTGGGGCCTACCAGTCCACTCTTGTAACGTTCCACTGCTGTGTGCTTAACTCACCCTTGGCCTACATGGTGTTATCATGCTGCACTGTGCAGAGAATGTGCATGTGTGCATGAGTGATGTATTTATGTCTGTGAGAGGCACTGTAAATGGAGGCATGTGGGGTCTATATGGGAAGTCCAGAATATTGATGATAGCATGTGGAGAAGCCCCCAAACAGATTTATGGATTGCTACCTTCCTAAGAGCTGGGTGGGCCACACTGCAGAAGAAGTGAGTTCCAGGCTCTGTTGTGCACTTCAAAGGGGCTCTTTGATTATTTAATGGTCACTGGTCAGTGGAGCTTGGGCGCATCTCAGGAGAAGGGGCCTGATAAGGGAATCCTAAGGAGTAGGGCTTGTGGCCTTTGTAACCTTTTGTTATCCATATATCAGTGAGGCTAACATTCAGGTGTGAACCACAAGTAACTCCCATGGCCTGCATTGTGGGGCTATCTGGGTTGGAGTCACTACTGCTGTGACAGATGGCTTCCTGGGTATGTCTCTGCAACACAAACTTCAAAGCATGAGACACTAAATCATATTTGTGTCTGGAAATGGACTTCAAAGCATGAGACACTAAAACACATATGTGTCTGGAAATGCTCAACCCATAAGCAGCCAGCCTGAGCTGTATTTCGCGTTGAGAAGCTGTACTTTGGTGATCGAGTGGTCAGGGAACATGGGGCAGGCAAAGTCCCTGCTGCGGGCCACTACCCTCTTAGATTCATGACCAGTACTGCAACACAGTATTCCCTCAATTTTTCTGGACAATGCCATGGCCTTGTTGATGACACCAGGACCTGTTACTGTCTTGATGGAGATGTGCCTCCAATAGGGTGCAGTGGAGGGTGCCATGATGTCTGGATGTATGAATGACCTGCATGATCAAACGGAGACCACTGTGAGCTGAACATGCGTAGCAGAAGCTTTTGCTAGGGAATGAGCAGGCAGTATGGAAGCTTCTGTTCCAAGGTGATAGTGATCACGTCCACACTGGGCCTTACTCAGTGCAGGTGAGAGAAAGCAATGTTCCTTTGCCCCTTGAAGCAGCAGACTTTTATCTAGTTGGAGAAGCACCAGTCAGTTCAGGAATGTCAACAGAGAAGAGGAGTAAACCAGAAGAATCACATTTCTTGGATATCGCTCAGAGTTCCTCTGGCAACCTCAAAAAGAAAATTGCAGTTGTTGATCCTGCACAGTAAGTAAGTTGTATGTTACTCCCGGAAACAGAGAGTACAGTACAAAAAAAAGGACAACCCTACTAGTTGAGATCCAGTGTCCTGGCTACACAATCCCTTAGTAAAACACAGGAGCCAAATTTAGTAAATGGGAGTGCTAGGCACACCCATACAATTAAGGCATCTACTCGCAGAACAGGAAAAGTAAGTAGTGGGCCTAGGAAGATCCTGGATTCCAGAGGACAAAACAAGGCTGGGCTTTTGAGGTCCCAGAAGCCTACATTCTTTCTAAGGTCCATCTTAAGGAGAGCAAAGGATTCACAATGATTATTAGATAGAAATAGGGTACAAGGAACACAGAATATTAGTCCACCAATACGAAACTCAGAAGGCGGTCCAGACATAGTATGGCTGGCTGGCATAGCAGAGGCAGAAGAGGGCGGGTAAATCTCCAATAAGGAGAAAGTGCATTTGAGTACTGCTGCAGACAAAACGCAGGACAACAATAAACAAATAGTACCCACTGTATCTTATGGCAAACGGCCCGCCTCAAAATTCATTACAAGAATCCCATTACACAATAAATATGATATCATGGCAGAGTAACCCTCCCCTCCCCAAACCAATTTCCGATATCGACAGGTCTCCAAACTCTCATGAGACCAGTGGTTCAGAACAGAGGCACAACTAATGAAGACCTCAAGAAGACTGGGGACCCCAGTTAGGAAAGGGTAGAAAACCTATTGAGAAGAATTTCAGACTAGATTAGGGTTAGATTTGCAACTGAGGCCATGCCAAGCACTCAGGAAGAAACTACTATACTAGAACAAGCAATAGCAAAATATCCCTTGAGGTCAAAAAGAATGCTCAAGACTTTACAGCATTAAAGGCCTAGGATAGGGCCACACAGGAGACTCTAGAAAGATTCGAAAATCAGGCTAGAAGGAACAATATAAAGATAATGAACGTTTCTGAAAGGATGGAAGGGATCGAAATAAGGTCGTATTTAATAAGTCTTATACAGGGAGGACCGCTGAACTTCAAGGGGATCTGCTGCAGCAGA
This sequence comes from Lissotriton helveticus, assembly GCF_964261635.1. Taxonomy (NCBI): domain Eukaryota; kingdom Metazoa; phylum Chordata; class Amphibia; order Caudata; family Salamandridae; genus Lissotriton; species Lissotriton helveticus. The sequence goes on from NC_136073.1 coordinate 252,507,387, forward strand.
TTCAAAGGGTACATAGAAACCCCATCAGGCTTAACCCATTTTCTTAACTTTCTGGTAAAAAAACATAGTTTGCCTACGGCCCTAAAAGCGAAAATAATAGCTTTCAATTATTTCTTCTGTAGAATTAGATCCGACCACTGTCATACCACAGAGGAATGACAGTGGTAAATTGGAAGGAAAATGACCATATTGGAAGAACTATGCACCAAAGTCCAATTGAGATTCCCTGCATCGCAGAAGGTAATTTGGAAGAATAAGATGCATTTGCTCAAGGCTAAGGAGGAAGTGGACGAAGTAATTTGGGGTATTAAATGTGCAAAATCGCTATGAGGTCTTATTCAGCAAGTATTTTCATGATTTGTGAGGTTTTTCTTGTTCTTTTTCATTTTTATTTTCGAGGCTGTTATGACAAGAGGTGATAATAAGGAGCGGTAAGAACACTAAAATATAAACATAGGATTTAGCATAAGGACTTGAGTGTGATGGAGCCCCATATGGCTCAGATGAAGCCAGAAAGAATTATGGACGCCCCCCCAGATGGGAGTGCAATGGGTGGGGAGCAAGTTGGGGTTAAATAAAATACATTCCTCATCTCTTCAAGCTATAGGTAGGGACGGGCGATGAGGACTAGGACGTGGATCAGTGTACTCAGGGTAATGACAATTGCAAGTAAATAATGGGCTTAATATTCTGTACGATTAGCTAAAGCAGATGGTTAGTGTCATGCTGCATCTTTGAACTCTGGTGACCAAGTGCTGCCCTTTGTGACTATTGTCCTTGCATTTTATTTTTTTGTATCGAAAATCAAAGATAATTATTAATTTTACATTATTTAGAAATGTTTATGCATTCAGTGATGTGATTTCGTCTTGGTCAAAGGCTCTGACATCACTTCCAGTATAATCAAGTTCAAAGGTCATGTGAAGTCGCTTCTGGTTACATCAAGGACATGTGAAATTACTTCTGCCACCGATATGATATTGGTGATATGAAACCCACGTTTGTGAGGAGTTGTTGCGCTTGCACGAGCAGCTATTGTGGATGTTAAATTGGGAGGAAATCAGTTCTATTCAAGGTTTGTCATTCTTGAAGGCTCCTAGAACTTTCGTATGAGTAGTTCATCCATCCAAGCTGTAACTTGAGATGGATATAGTCACATTTGGTTGTAGGAGACAAATTTAGCCTTCTTCGATTTGATAAGATTGTGCTAAACCTGGGTCTGGCTACTTAGTGACACATTTTGGTCGGCAGCCTGCGCTTCGCTCACGAGGATAAGGTCAGCGCTGCTTGATATCCTCAATCCTCCTTCCATAGCCATGACAGTGTTTGAGCAGAAATGAATGACGTGGCGCCGCCGTTTTCAGGCCTCACACCCACCACACAGGAAGTGTGGGGTTGTGGTGGAGGCTGCTTTCAGCCTTTTGTTGCCTTAAAATGACTTTACTTCATTTTCGAGAGATAGGCAGAGATGTTTTTTATTTAAATATCAGAAATGAGGGTCCATGTGGCATCGTGTGGTCACCGTGTTGGAATTTCTGGATGTGTGGAATGTGTGGACATAAGGAGAGTCTATGAGATATGAGAATTCTAAGGGGGCAGTTGGTGGACGTTGAATGATCCATCGCGTGTTGCTGGTGCCGCCCTGTATCCTGTATCCATCTTCATAAATTAAAGAGTATATAAACTTACCATGCGGACCTTCCTTCTTCACAATGGTGACGAGGATGGGATGGATCTGAACCGGCGGGGTCTTGTTGGTCGTACCTATGCTATGAAGGTCAACGCTACGCTTGATGGTTTTGTTTTCCCTCTGTACCTCAAGATGGATGTGTAGTGAACTCCTGACTCGCTCAGAAGCGGTCGCTCCCCACGCTCCCTGGCTCTTGGTATCGTAGCGCTATTCCGCTCATTGTGCTCACTGCTGCTAATAATTAATTTGCGCATTGCTGGCATTATTATTTGTGGTATTGTAGCGCTATATTGTTTTGCATTGCTCTCATTGCCTGCATTATCATTTGGAGCTGACTGGTATCGTAGAGCTACATTGTATTGCACTGCTCGCATTGCTTGATAAATCATTTGTGCCCGATTGTGCCGGTGCCTCTGCCCATATCTTAGCGACATCACAGACTGTGCCCCACCCTCGCCCTGTTTCACTTTTGTTTTTGCTGCCATTTTGTTGTTGTTGTGCCTCATAGCCCGTCTCTCCACCCTGCTCCCGCCTCCCAGCTGCTCCTCCCTCCCACAGATAGCTATAGATCGTCACGTCAGTTTCTGCGCTGGGACCGTCCTGACTCGCTCAGAAGCGGTCGCTCCCCACGCTCCCTGGCTCTTGGTATCGTAGCGCTATTCCGCTCATTGTGCTCACTGCTGCTAATAATTAATTTGCGCATCGCTCGCATTGCTGGCATTATTATTTGTGGTATTGTAGCGCTATATTGTTTTGCATTGCTCTCATTGCCTGCATTACCATTTGGAGCTGACTGGTATCGTAGAGCTACATTGTATTGCACTGCTCGCATTGCTTGATAAATCATTTGTGCCCAATTGTGCCGGTGCCTCTGCCCATATCTTAGCGACATCACAGACTGTGCCCCAACCTCGCCCTGTTTCACTTTTGTTTTTTCTGCCATTTTGTTGTTGTTGTGCCTCATAGCCCGTCTCTCCACCCCGCACCCGCCTCCCAGCAGCTCCTCCCTCGCTCCGCCCCCCTTCACTATCTACATATGTCAGAGCAACAGACGCGCAGCGATCGCGCCCTATGCGCGCTGAACTAATCAAACAAAACAAATGCCAATCCTGGGGTTTTGGTTCCAAAGACACTAGAGTTTCTAAAACAAGCTGTTTTGATTCAAGCAAAAACAACCTTGTGAATATTTTAGATGCATTTATTCTTTTTTATGACAATCTCATTTTTCTTGTAAGCACCTTGTTTTACGTGCATGGAAAATGCAAAATACAAAAAAACATACAGTTATATATACATTATATACAAGCAATTAGGTCAGGAATTTCAAACACACTTGGCCACTCATTCATACACCATCCATTCTGAACAATAAAACAAACAATATTGAATAACAAAGCGTCCAAGCAACGGAAAGCAATTCAGTCCAAAATATTTCTTTTCATATTTTTGCAAACTAGTTTGAAGTAGGAGTTCTCACAAGATCCCTTGTGTACTCAAATAAATGCAAAAAAAGGATTGGCCAGATGCTGGACGACAAAATGGTCGACGCGTTTCAAACCCCTATGATTAGGGTGGGGTTCTCCTCAGGACCGTGTAGGTTCTGAAACAAAAAAAGTGCTCAGCTTTAGCGCAAATGTATAGAGCATAGACAAAAGAGAAACAGGGATCGACTCCCTGGGTTCAACTGGGGCTTCCTACCTTAATCCCATGCAAGATGCGGGGTCAGTGGTGAGTGGTAAAGACGTCAATCAAGTCGTATTATCCCAGACAGGTGTAATATCATAGACTGTACAGGGGACAAAACAACAGACACAACTGCATTTACTCGTGTGTACCCCTTCGCATTCAAACCATACAATAATGTGCAGATGAGAGCGAATGCGGGCAGCCTTTGTGCTTACCCGCTCGAGCTCAATTCCTCGTCTGCCGCTTAAACGTCAGTGTTGCAGTCGTCAACTCCTATTCTGTGAAAACGGAACGGAGTGTTTGTTAGCTAAAAGGCTCACCAAGGGAGTTCTAATCAGTGAGCTGCAGCGCGGTCAAGACATACCGATGCGCGGCGGAAAGCGCAGTCCTTCCCTTCAGGCGGTATCCATGCTCGGCAAGACAGTGCTCCTCGGGATGGGGCGTGTCCGCACTACATCCTGGTTATACACCACTCGCTGGTGTTTCTGGGACTTGTAGTTTCTTATGCAGATAGTGCCAAGTGGTGGCGGGTGAAGGGTGCCCCGGGTCTGGATAGAGGCGTGTCTTCATTGTTTTGCCAGTAAAGCCCGCAGTGGAGAAATGCAGTGTCAAAAGGGAGTTACAACACAATGGTGAAGTAAAACCCGTAGTGGACTCGGCAGTATGTTGTTCGGTCATGCTTTATGCAGAGGGCTTATAAATCTCCGAAATCTCGTTAAGTCCCCTCGTTGCGGTGTTGAATTTCATGATAAGCATCGCTTCTCGTCGGGACAGTTGGGCATCAATGTCCCCTCCTCTGGGATCTTTTTCAATTTTGGACAGTACTGTCCAACGCAAATCTGTGTTTTCGTGCTTGCATTTCGCCCAATGGTTGACTAGTGGGGCATTTTCCACTTTCCTGCGGATGCGCGATTTATGTTGCGAGATCCTATTCCTGATTTCCTGTGATGTTTTGCCGATATAGACTAAAGGGCAGGGGCACACAATTGCATACACCACATTCTTTGATTTACAATTAGTGAAGGTGTCGTGCTTCCAATGGATATTCTCAAATGAAAACACTGAGTCCTCGATAGTCTCCACACAGCAAGTGCAGGTGCCGCACTTGTGGTGTCCTTTGGCGGGAGGTAATCCAAACAGGCTTTGTAGCGTGGGGGCCTTTTTAGTTGGTAAAGCCGCCCTTACAACATAATTGGCCACACTCTTGTCTTTTTTGTATGCGAAGAGAGGAGGCACGGAAAAATCTTCATGCAGGTTTTTTAGCAAATGCCAGTTGGATGTGATGAGCTTCCTATGTAAGTTAGTTGCAGGACAGAACGTGGTGACACATACCATCCTTTTGACATCTGGCTTGATTCTTTTTTCAAGCAAAGTCTCACGGGGGGTCCACCAGGCTCGTTTGAGTGAGTTTTTTAATAGTTTTTTGGGGTAGCCTCTCTGCATAAGTCGATACTTCAATTGTTCTGCGTGTCTGAAATATTCTTCCTTGTTGGAACAATTTCTGTGAATTCTCAGAAATTGCCCAAATGGCAAATTTTGTTTCAGGCTGCGAGGGTGGTTACTGGAGAAGTGTAAGGCTTTGTTCCTATCGGAGGGTTTTCGGAACAGCGTAGTACTTAGGCCTCCCTCGAAGGGTTCTATCTTCACGTCCAGGAAGTGGATGGATTCATTTGATGACGAGACCGAGAACTGGATATCAATCGTCCTTGAATTCAACCAATTCACGAATAGTCCAAGGTCTTCTTGCATTCCTGTCCACACCATGAATACGTCATCAATGTATCTCATGTAATGGGAAATGTTGCTGCAGAATGGATTAGCATTGTAAATGAATTTATCTTCAAAGAGCCCCATAAACATGACTGCCAGCTCTGGGGCAAAGGGGCAACCCATCGCCACCCCCTTGGTTTGATAGAAGAATTCAGCGTCAAATGTGAAAAAGTTTTTTTGCAGGGCAAACCGTGCAAGGTCAAGTATAAAGTTAGTTGGGACTCTGACTGGTCTCTCCCTTTTCTCAAGAAAAATGGTTAATGTTTCGAGTGCTTGGTCTTGAGGGATCTGGGTGTAAAGGGACACCACATCTAGTGTGACTAGAAATTGTCTATTCTTATCGAATTTGATGTTGGAAATACGATTGAGGAAAGCGGTGGTATCTTGGAGATGAGCCGGAATGGTCTGTATAAAGGGTTTCAGAAAATGGTCAATATATTTAGCAATGGGTTCAAACAGAGACTCACACCCTGAAATTATGGGTCGTCCTGGGGGATTTAGATTAAAATTAGGATTTGGAGTGGCCAAGTGTGTTTGAAATTCCTGACCTAATTGCTTGTATATAATGTATATATAACTGTATGTTTTTTTGTATTTTGCATTTTCCATGCACGTAAAACAAGGTGCTTACAAGAAAAATGAGATTGTCATAAAAAAGAATAAATGCATCTAAAATATTCACAAGGTTGTTTTTGCTTGAATCAAAACAGCTTGTTTTAGAAACTCTAGTGTCTTTGGAACCAAAACCCCAGGATTGGCATTTGTTTTGTTTGATTAGTATAGCTGGACTCAGCCTTCCAGAGTAAGGAGTCAAGGCCCTCTTTGATTTTCGTACGTTTGAGCGGGCGATAGCTCGCGAGGTCCTGCCAGGTGGAACCTTCCACCACAGGGTATTAGTTTAGTGTTGATTTTGTGGTCTGCCCACCACGAGGGCAGTCGTGCTTGGGGACTCAGCTAGGTCATCACCTATTCTCACGGGGTGACTTTCACTCTTTTTCATTTACGTTATTCACAGTGTTTATGTTTTTGTTGTCTGACTGTTGTACTTATGTGACATGGCTGAAAGGGACACACTAGCTTTTAGTGAAGAGCACATTCAGAATTTAATCAGGGATCCTCCGGTGTTCGCCTCTGCGGCTCTCAGCCTTACAGCTAACACTCAGAACGAGTCCGATAAATTGATGCGGTTACGCAAAAAACAGATCCGGACTGACCTACACGGGCATTTTCTACTTCAGCATCTACGATCGGGCACTATTCCAGCAGGTCTTGTGATTCGTAACATACCAGTGGTTTTCACTGATGACCCAGTATACAAAAAAGGTTTCAGTGGCATCGAGACGAAGTGCAGCAGGGATCTCATGGTCCTCACCATTGAGACGGCGCACAGGATATCACTCAAGGAACTAGAGGAAATAGAGTCTTTAAAAAGGGAAATTGAGACGAACTAGTTGATAACAGATTCCAAAACTTTGTTGGAGAAGATTGATAAAGAGATCCTGGAATTCAAGGACTTCACAGTTACCCAAAAAAACAATAAATTTGAACTGGACAAAAAAACGTTTTCACTAGAATCAATCTATCCATATCTCAACAAGGACTTTTACACACACTCCGACTCCCGACGCTTCCTACAGGACAACCAAGGACGTTCACGACGAAAATTTCTAACCTTCTCGGATACGACTTCTTCATCAGGGAGCGAAACTGACAACAGCAGCCGACCAAATCAAAATAGGGCAGGAAATAGGCCCAATCAATATCAACAACAAGCGCAGACGCAACAGCCTTTTTTAGGCCGGGGCCAACAGAAATCCAGAGGCAGAGTACGCTTTACACAACCATGGCAAATGAGGACACGCCAGAAATCTTACAACAACTAGAAGTTTCCCCCATTTACAACCTATCCAATAGGACACTCTCAGAAGCGGAAACATCAATCCTGACAAAAGGACTTAACTTTGTTCCCACAAGACCAACGGACTTCACCAGAATGAAATTAGAAACATTGGAATTCTGTCGGAAAATCCGTTTAAAAGCATTTTTTCAAGACTCTTCAGAGAGTGTACAGGAAGAAACTACTGGCCTCAAGAGAAAGTCGACATTTTGCCCTAAAGGCCCAAAAATCCCAAAGGAAGTCTCAACGTTTGAAACAACTGTATTATCAGGGATCACATCGATAGAGAAAAAGAAATCGTTTGTGAAATTCAATCTCTCTAGAGCAGAAAAAGATGCCCTAGAGGCAGTTAAGAATGATAATACCATTGTAGTTAAACAGGCCGATAAAGGCGGAGCAGTTGTGATTTGGGATATTAATAAATACAAGTCTGAAGTGAACCGCCAGCTCAATGACCCGAACTGCTACAGACGAATCGGGAAGGATCCAACATTGGAACTAAAAAATCAACTTTTTGACATTATCCAAAGAGGCTTCGATGATGGAATTATAGGACCAAAGGAGTTAGCATTCTTACAGAACAAAAGTCCCAGGACACCGCTGTTCTATGTGCTTCCTAAATTGCACAAGGACGAGTTAAATCCCCCAGGACGACCCATAATTTCAGGGTGTGAGTCTCTGTTTGAACCCATTGCTAAATATATTGACCATTTTCTGAAACCCTTTATACAGACCATTCCGGCTCATCTCCAAGATACCACCGCTTTCCTCAATCGTATTTCCAACATCAAATTCGATAAGAATAGACAATTTCTAGTCACACTAGATGTGGTGTCCCTTTACACCCAGATCCCTCAAGACCAAGCACTCGAAACATTAACCATTTTTCTTGAGAAAAGGGAGAGACCAGTCAGAGTCCCAACTAACTTTATACTTGACCTTGCACGGTTTGCCCTGCAAAAAAACTTTTTCACATTTGACGCTGAATTCTTCTATCAAACCAAGGGGGTGGCGATGGGTTGCCCCTTTGCCCCAGAGCTGGCAGTCATGTTTATGGGGCTCTTTGAAGATAAATTCATTTACAATGCTAATCCATTCTGCAGCAACATTTCCCATTACATGAGATACATTGATGACGTATTCATGGTGTGGACAGGAATGCAAGAAGACCTTGGACTATTCGTGAATTGGTTGAATTCAAGGACGATTGATATCCAGTTCTCGGTCTCGTCATCAAATGAATCCATCCACTTCCTGGACGTGAAGATAGAACCCTTCGAGGGAGGCCTAAGTACTACGCTGTTCCGAAAACCCTCCGATAGGAACAAAGCCTTACACTTCTCCAGTAACCACCCTCGCAGCCTGAAACAAAATTTGCCATTTGGGCAATTTCTGAGAATTCACAGAAATTGTTCCAACAAGGAAGAATATTTCAGACACGCAGAACAATTGAAGTATCGACTTATGCAGAGAGGCTACCCCAAAAAACTATTAAAAAACTCACTCAAACGAGCCTGGTGGACCCCCCGTGAGACTTTGCTTGAAAAAAGAATCAAGCCAGATGTCAAAAGGATGGTATGTGTCACCACGTTCTGTCCTGCAACTAACTTACATAGGAAGCTCATCACATCCAACTGGCATTTGCTAAAAAACCTGCATGAAGATTTTTCCGTGCCTCCTCTCTTCGCATACAAAAAAGACAAGAGTGTGGCCAATTATGTTGTAAGGGCGGCTTTACCAACTAAAAAGGCCCCCACGCTACAAAGCCTGTTTGGATTACCTCCCGCCAAAGGACACCACAAGTGCGGCACCTGCACTTGCTGTGTGGAGACTATCGAGGACTCAGTGTTTTCATTTGAGAATATCCATTGGAAGCACGACACCTTCACTAATTGTAAATCAAAGAATGTGGTGTATGCAATTGTGTGCCCTTGCCCTTTAGTCTATATCGGCAAAACATCACAGGAAATCAGGAATAGGATCTCGCAACATAAATCGCGCATCCGCAGGAAAGTGGAAAATGCCCCACTAGTCAACCATTGGGCGAAATGCAAGCACGAAAACACAGATTTGCGTTGGACAGTACTGTCCAAAATTGAAAAAGATCCCAGAGGAGGGGACATTGATGCCCAACTGTCCCGACGAGAAGCGATGCTTATCATGAAATTCAACACCGCAACGAGGGGACTTAACGAGATTTCGGAGATTTATAAGCCCTCTGCATAAAGCATGACCGAACAACATACTGCCGAGTCCACTACGGGTTTTACTTCACCATTGTGTTGTAGCTCCCTTTTGACACTGCATTTCTCCACTGCGGGCTTTACTGGCAAAACAATGAAGACACGCCTCTATCCAGACCCGGGGCACCCTTCACCCGCCACCACTTGGCACTATCTGCATAAGAAACTACAAGTCCCAGAAACACCAGCGAGTGGTGTATAACCAGGATGTAGTGCGGACACGCCCCATCCCGAGGAGCACTGTCTTGCCGAGCATGGATACCGCCTGAAGGGAAGGACTGCGCTTTCCGCCGCGCATCGGTATGTCTTGTCCGCGCTGCAGCTCACTGATTAGAACTCCCTTGGTGAGCCTTTTAGCTAACAAACACTCCGTTCCGTTTTCACAGAATAGGAGTTGACGACTGCAACACTGACGTTTAAGCGGCAGACGAGGAATTGAGCTCGAGCGGGTAAGCACAAAGGCTGCCCGCATTCGCTCTCATCTGCACATTATTGTATGGTTTGAATGCGAAGGGGTACACACGAGTAAATGCAGTTGTGTCTGTTGTTTTGTCCCCTGTACAGTCTATGATATTACACCTGTCTGGGATAATACGACTTGATTGACGTCTTTACCACTCACCACTGACCCCGCATCTTGCATGGGATTAAGGTAGGAAGCCCCAGTTGAACCCAGGGAGTCGATCCCTGTTTCTCTTTTGTCTATGCTCTATACATTTGCGCTAAAGCTGAGCACTTTTTTTGTTTCAGAACCTACACGGTCCTGAGGAGAACCCCACCCTAATCATAGGGGTTTGAAACGCGTCGACCATTTTGTCGTCCAGCATCTGGCCAATCCTTTTTTTGCATTTATTTGAGTACACAAGGGATCTTGTGAGAACTCCTACTTCAAACTAGTTTGCAAAAATATGAAAAGAAATATTTTGGACTGAATTGCTTTCCATTGCTTGGACGCTTTGTTATTCAATATTGTTTGTTTTATTGTTCAGAATGGATGGTGTATGAATGAGTGGCCAAGTGTGTTTGAAATTCCTGACCTAATTGCTTGTATATAATGTATATATAACTGTATGTTTTTTTGTATTTTGCATTTTCCATGCACGTAAAACAAGGTGCTTACAAGAAAAATGAGATTGTCATAAAAAAGAATAAATGCATCTAAAATATTCACAAGGTTGTTTTTGCTTGAATCAAAACAGCTTGTTTTAGAAATTTTAGAAACTCTAGTGTCTTTGGAACCAAAACCCCAGGATTGGCATTTGTTTTGTTTGATTAGTATAGCTGGACTCAGCCTTCCAGAGTAAGGAGTCAAGGCCCTCTTTGATTTTCGTGCGCGCTGAAGGCACGCCAAAGGTGAGCCCGTCTACGCCCGTCCGCGCCTGGACCGCGCCCAGCGCTAGACCCCCTGGTCCTCGCAAAATCCACTCCTCCCGCATTACGTACGACACCGCTACCCTCTCAGCACTCAACTCCGGTCGTCTCCCAGACTGCTACCAAGCCGCCCCAGGACACACCCATGGACCCTTCACCTGCCACTCCTGCAAGTACGACTGCATCAGGACCCTCGCCAAACCCACAAACTCCAAACAGAGCTCCGACACTAACCACCTGAAGTGTATCCTGCTCCATACCCGCTCGATCCACAAACACACCACTGAACTATGGAACCTACTAGACACCACAACGCCGGACGTCGCCTTTCTTACAGAAACCTGGATGAACGCTTCATCAGCGCCCGACATCGCCATAGCCATCCCGGATGACTGCAAGATCATCCGAAAGGACCGCATCAACCAAACAGGAGGAGGCATCGCCATCGTTCATAAGAACACCATCCGCATCACGACCAGTTCCGACGACAACCTCGCAACCGCCGAACACCTTCACTTCCAGATCCACACCGACTCTAAGACCACACTCAGAGGTACCCTCATTTACAGACCCCCGGGACCCCGCACACCATTCAGCCAAGACATCGCCGACTTCATCAGCCCACACGCCCTCCCCTCCGAGGACTACATTCTACTAGGAAACCTCAAATTCCACCTGGAAAAGAACAACGACAACAACACCACCTCCCTTCTGGACAACCTCGCCAATCTAGGACTCAAACAACTTGTAGACACCCCCACCCACTACGCCGGGCACACGCTCGACCCAATCTTCTCCTCCAGCAAGCACATCTCCTTCAATCACGCTACAAAACTCCATTGGACGGACCACAGCTGCGTTCACTTCAACTACAAAAAGACCACAACCCACAACCACCCACAACCAATCCCCTGCAGAAACTGGAACAAAATTACCACCGACCAGCTCTTCACATCGCTTTACCAAAACCCTCCTGCCAAATCATTGGACCCAAATCAAGCAGCCATCAACCTCACACAATGGATCACCCATAGCGCTAACGAATTAGCACCCTTGAAAAACCATCAAATCAAGCAAGGTAGCAAAAAAGCCCCCTGGTTCAATGACGACCTTAAGAAATCCAAGAAGATCTGTCGCACCCTCGAGAAAACCTGGCGAAAAAACCCAACCACGGACAACTTGGCCACCTTCACGAACGCCACCCGCAAACACCACCAGCTGATCCAATCCACCAAGAAATCAGCTTTCAAGGACCGACTCGACAACAACGCCCACAACAGCAAGGAATTATTCAACATCGTCAAAGAATTTACCAACCCCACCGCCGGCACCAACGACATCACTCCCTCTCAAGACCTCTGCGACTCTCTAGCCTCGTTCTTCCACAACAAAATCGCTGACATACATAACAGCTTTGACGACCAGTCCACCCCACCCACCTCCGAACCAAAACCCCCCTCCAACAACCTTTGCGCCTGGAACCCAATCACCACTGAAGACACCATCCGCCTGATGAACTCCATCCACTCCGGATCACCAACCGACCCATGTCCCCACCACATTTTTAACAAAGCAGACTCCATTATCGCACCCCATCTCCGTGATGTTATCAACTGCTCCCTCAACTCTGCTACCTTCCCGGAAACCTGGAAACATGCCGAACTCAGTGCCCTCCTGAAGAAACCCACAGCAGACCCCACCGAACTAAAAAACTACCGCCCCATTTCACTCCTCCCATTCCCTGCCAAAGTCATCGAGAAAACCGTCAACAGTCAACTCGCCCCCTTCCTCGAATCCAATGGCTCCCTCAACCCATCACAGTCCGGCTTCCGAGCCAAACACAGCACCGAGACCGCCCTCATCGCAGCAACAGTCGACATTTGTACTCTACTAGACAACGGAGAAACAGCTGCCCTCATCCTACTGGACCTCTCCGCAGCCTTCGACACAGTCTGTCATAGCACCCTTATACAACGCCTCAGCAACGTCGGAATACAAGGAAAAGCATTAAACTGGATCATCTCGTTCCTCGCCGGAAGAACCCAGAGAGTCCGCCTCCCCCCTTTCAAATCGGAAGCCACTGAAGTCATTTGCGGCGCACCACAAGGATCATCACTCAGTCCCACCCTCTTCAACGTATACATGAGTCCCCTAGCATCCATCGCGCGCCAACACAACCTCAACATCATCTCCTACGCTGACGACACCCAGCTGATCCTCTCCCTCACCAAAGACCCAAACACCGCCAAAACCAACCTACACGAAGGGATGAAAGAAGTAGCCGAATGGATGAGGAACAGCCGTTTAAAACTGAACTCGGACAAAACGGAAGTCCTCATCTTAGGATCATCCCCCTCCGCTTGGGACGACTCTTGGTGGCCACCGGCCTTGGGCAACGCACCCAAACCAACGGACCACGCACGTAACCTGGGCTTCATCCTGGACTCCTCCCTCTCGATGACCAGACAAGTCAACGCCATCTCATCATCATGCTTCAACATCCTACGTATGCTCAAAAAAATCTTCCGTTGGATCCCCACCGAAACAAGAAAGTCGGTCACCCATGCACTGGTCACAAGCCGACTGGACTACGGAAACACCCTTTACGCCGGAACCACAGCCAAATTACAGAAAAAACTCCAACGCATCCAGAACGCCTCAGCCAGACTCATCCTTGACATTCCCCGCCAAGCTCACATTTCCGGTCACCTGAGAAACCTCCATTGGCTCCCCGTCAACAAGAGAATAACGTTCCGTCTCCTCACCCACGCACACAAAGCCCTCTACGACCTAGGACCCAAATACGTCAACACGCGCCTGACCTTCTACACCCCCACCCGCCAACTACGATCGTCCAATCAAGCCCTCGCCGCAATTCCACGCATCCAAAGATCCACCATGGGGGGAAGATCCTTCTCCTACTTAGCGGCCAAAACCTGGAACTCTCTCCCCACCCACCTCCGCCTTACACAGAACCACCTCTCCTTCAGAAAACAACTCAAAACTTGGATATTCGATAAGTAACGCACCCCCCTCCCTCAAGCGCCTTGAGACCCTCTGGGTGAGTAGTGCGCTATACAAATTTTAACTTAACTTAACTTAACTTAACTCCTGACAGTAATCCGGATGTCTGTGAATTGCCGAGGTTTATGCTGCTTCGCTTGATGACATCACCTCCGTCTGAGTACTTTGGGGTCCATGTTTGCCGGCCATCTTGGCAGTGTTCCAATCATTGTTAATGTGCGTGGAGTAGTGTGGTGTGAAGAGTGCTGCCGTCAGTTCCCAGCGTTTGCCAGCCATATTTGAAGCATCCAAGTTTCCGGGCTAGTCTTCAGCGACGTCAAGGCGCTTTGTGCATGGACATCTCAGCCATATAGCATGTGCTTGATTTCTATTCTGGTATATCTGATCTATACAGCGTTGCTTTTTGTGTTTGTGATCCTTCGGTGACGGGCACACCAGATTTGTGATTGTCGTCCTTCATGGTGATGGGCACACTTTGGGTTAATTATAGCTACTGTGTTCCTTTGTGCTTGTCTTCCTTCACTGTGACGGGCTCACCTTGGGATAAATATAGGTATAGTGTTCTGTTGTGTTTGGACTGTGCTCTACCGACGAAGTCTCTGCTTGTCATGTTTTGCGGTGGAGGCACTAATTTAGAATTCCAATTTTGTTTACTAGATACCAAAATCTAGGATACTAGCCCTGACACCTGAATACTATAATAATCCTGGTACTGTTCCTTTGCCTAGTATGTGTTCAAGACTGGCAAGAGTATTGTTATTATTAGGAATTTGTCACAGTGACAGGAATTTTTAGGTCAATTATTGGCACTGTTTTACCTTACCGTAGCACACAAGATTGGGAACTGTTTAAGGCATTTTAGTAAAGTTTGTTGTGTGTTTAGCTGGCAGTATGTCAAACATCCATCCACCACCATTTTCTTTTAGCTGATTTAGGTGAACCTCCGATTCCGTGGGATTTATGGATAGATTTGTCTGGACTTACATGGAAGTACTAGAAGAGGGTGAGTGTTCAGAGGAAAGGCGATTGTCCTTACTCAAGCATAGGTTGGGTGCAGCAGGATTTAAAGAGATCAAAAATGTACCTGCAATTGAGAATGCTGGGGAGTTAGGAGTCTATCAGTATGTGATTAAACAGATGCGAGAAAAGTTCTGTAGGAAAATAAATTTAGTTATGGAAAGATTTAAATTTTATTCTAGGACGCAGAAAGAAGATGAAGGTATTGATAACTTTGTGTCTGACCAAAGAGGTTTAGCGGTGACATGTGATTTTGATCACATGAGGTATGACCAAGTTCTTTAAGACCTAATCCTCATGAAGACCAAATCGGAAAAAATCCAAGAAATATTATGGTCTTGTGGGGAAATTTCTTTGAAAGCTGCTAGGAGCTAGGAGTATAGAGGTCTCTGATGAGTGCATTCACAAAGTAAGGAACGAAGGTGGTGTGAGTAACCAAGTGAGTGCGGTGGCTAAGGATGCAAGGGCTAGGAGTAAAAGTAGTAGGTGAAATTGGGCGAGAGGTTAACGAGGAATAGAACAGGTGATGGGCGGGGGTTATCTTGTTTTAGATGTTGTTCAGGTAACTATTTGGGCAATTCTAAATGGTTTCCTGCGTTAAACAAAGTGTGCACTACATGCAAGAAAAAAGGACATTTGAGTAGAGTATGCAAGAATATAGGGAGGGACGTGAATCACATTACAGATGACAGTTTAAAGGATGCTCTGAGTTTAAGTCGAGTAGTGTTGAGTGTGCAAGATGATCAGGTAGATGAAGTTGGCAGTCATGATTTTGCCCACTTGTAAGATATATATTGATGAGGTCGAAGTAAAAACCTGGGTGGATTCATGTGCATGGTATACTGTCATGGGTAAAAGCACATTTGAGAAGTTGTGGCCAGGAAGGACACTATTGAAACTGGATGTTATTCCTGGCAGTTATTCTGGACATAAAATTCCCATGGAGGGCTTTGTGAGGGCTGAGGTTGGGTTTGGTGGTAGGAAGTGCCATGGTAAAGTGTATGTGGCTATGAAAGGAGACACTATTTTGGGGTGGCCGCATATTACGGGGTTGGGAATGAGAATTGATGCCAGTATGGATCCCTCGTTATATGTGGTACAACAAGAATGCGAGGAAGGAGAAACGGAGAATGGTACAAAGATAGGGTATACTGATATTAAGAGGATGAAACCGGATGTCTTTTCTGACAAAGTGGGCAAAATGCTTGATTTTAGACACAAGATTATTTTGACAGACACTTAGGATTGTGCCAGTAAATTATCAGGAAAAATTGAAAATCATGCTTCAAGAATTGTGTATGGAAGGGATAATCGAACCAGTAAAAAGCTCAGATTGGGTTTCTCCGGTTGTAATTTCCCTTAAGTCCAGTGGAGATTTACAGTTGTGTGTGGATTTGAGGTGTTTAAATGATGCAATATGGGTGGATACTTTTCCTTTGCCATATTTGGCAAGAATTAACGTCATCTATAGGTGATGCTGCTGGGTTCTCAAAAATTGATTTAGCAAGTGCATATCACCGAATTGAATTGAGTTGAATGATGATTCAAAACATTGTACAGCGTTTATCACTCCTAAAGGCATGTTCCAGTATTGTAGAATGCCTTTTGGATTGGCAAGTGCTTTAGCGGTATTCCAAAGAGAAATGACGAGGATTCTTCAAGGGATACGTGATGCAAAAGTGTTTCAAGATGGCATTTTAATCTTTGATCAGGACAAAAATACTCATGATGAAAACCTTCATGCTGCGTTGTCGGATCTTAGAAGGCATGGTTTGACTGTCAGAAATGAGAAATCTGTATTTGGTAAATAGGAAGTAGAATATCTGGGCCACGTAATATCCAAGGAAGGAATTCAACCAAAAATCAGCCATGTTGAAGCAATTATGGCTGCACCAGAACCTCGTAATAAGGAGCAGTTGATGTAATTCTAAGGCGTCACAGAATTTTATTCACAGTTCGTGGAGAACTACACATCTAAAGTGGAACCTTTAAGAGTGTTACTTAAAATACATTTATCATTTGTGTGGTCAGAAGAACAGGATACATGTTTTAGGGCTGTGAAAAAAGAGATTTCTGTAGCCCCATGTTTGAGATCATTTATGACTCACCCCGAATGTGTGTTGTCTGTAGATGCAATGGCATCGGGGCTGTGTTTTTGCAGAGAATGAAGAAGGAGATGTGGATTGTGGCCTACGCTTCTCGAACTTTGACTACATCAGAGCGCAATTACTCCGTAATTGAGAAGGAGTTACGTGCAGGAACTTGGGCAGCTAAATGATTCTAGATGTATGTGTGGGGAAGGAAGGGGGGCGTGCTTTGGACACATGGCGGGCTAGACCTGAACTAGAGCAGCTCCTGCCCGAGAAATGAAATCCTCCCTGTATCCTGGCGGCATAGCGCCCATCCCCACACAAAAGGGGTCGGAACCCCCCCTGGTCCCATGCCTCTGCACCGGGTGCAAGTCGGCTGGCTGGCAGACTGAAAACCGGTCTTTTTTCCATGGTGTGGCAGCGACCGCACCTTTAGCAAAATGGCGGCGCAGACGGAGTCGGCCTGATCGTCTGCCTCTGGAACCAGGTGGCGGGTCAGCTCGGCCACGCAGACCTCTGTCGGGAGGCCTCTGGCAGCCCGGAGATCCTGCCGCATCGAGGAGAGCCCATGAGGGTCGCGGACCAGGAAGGTGAGGTCCCGCTGACGCCTGCTTGTTGCTGCCTGGGGAGGTGCCCGGGGGCAGCTCCTATGCGACCCCGGGGCTCCGGAGGGCTGAAGTAGGCCCATTTTGGCGAAGCGGCGCGACCCACAGAGCGGGCCACCATGCACGCTGAAAACCCACGGGGGACCCCTAAGGGAGCTACCGGGGCCTTGCGCCTCAAGATTGGCGGAGACAGGCCCTTGTTGGGGCTACTGGCACAGCGGGCTGGCGAAGGCCCGAGACCCAGAGTGAAGGGCCTGACGGGGTCGGCTAGTAAGGGGAGTGAACCGGGACAACTTGCTGGCCTGGTGCTGTGGACGGTGCCCGAGGGCACGCTGCTGCGGAGGTGGGACCGGGAAGGGCCGGTTCTAGACTGCTCCGACAGTGTGCAGAGGACGGCCCATAAGTGACACATGGACAGGCCGATGGCTGCAGGGGATCGGACCTCTGAGTGTGGATGAGATACCGAGGGGGGCAGAATCCTATGCTCCTGAGATGGCCTGTGCTGGGGGAAGCCGCCCTAGTGACTGGTGAGAGGCTCGCCCTAGGTGCAAGATAAGAAGACGTACGGGGCCGCAGCTGGACCCTTCCTGGGCAGTGGCTCTTGAGATGGCCCTGGGTGGCCTTGGGGCCTGACATGGAGGGCTTGGCGGACTACTTCTCCGGGTGACGCCCGACTGACCGGCGGCTGGGAGTAATAGGTGGCCCACACACAAGCCTCTCGGGCCCAAACAGATCGGAAACAGATTTCTGTGCCTGGGATAGCAGAGTGGAAAGCCCTAGAGACAACCTTTGGTGGACCCACACTGGAGATGGGGAAGGACAGGCCCCTTCAAGGAGCACAAGCAAACAAAATTATGCAGTATACGGTACCGGGGCCGACATCGTTGGAGCGCTCCAGACCGAATCCTGAGCAGGGACCGCCGTAGGGATCAGCGGCCAAAGATAAGGCGGACATCCTAGAGACTATTAGGGACTCACGAGCGGCACTGGAATCAAAGATGGATGGCCTGCGTCTGGACTTACGGAAGGTGGCAGATCATGTCACTACCACGGAGGGGGACCTGACCTCCTTGCGGATGGAGGTCCAACATTTGCAAGCGACGGTGTCCGCACAAAAAGGAGCACACCTCGCCTCGAGGACAGGGCAGAAGACGCTGAGGGATGCTCCAGGAGGAACAACCACACTTTTTGGGCTTTCCGGAGAAGGCGGAGGGACCGGCGGCGGACTTATTTCTGGAAGAATGGATCGGTTCCGCCCTCCCCGGTCTTCGACTATCCAAGATGTCTGCGGGCCCACCGCTCCCTTGGCCCCCCCCACGAAACCAGGGGCGCCGCCTAGGACTCTGATCGCTCGCTTGTTTAATTTTAGGGACCGTGACATGATCCTGCAGTTCATCCGTAAGAATGGTCCCCCCAGGTTCGAAAACCATGAGATCCACATTTACCCGGACTACACCAAAAAAGTGCAAGACCTTCGGAACGACTTTCTGAGGGTCAAGCGGAGGTTGCGAGATCTGGATATAAAATACAGGCTAATGTTTCCTGCCCGGCTCAGAGTACAATACACAGACAGGGTCCACTTCTTCAATACTCCACAAGAAGCTGCGGAATGGATGGATTCCTTGGGCCTAGCAGGGCAGGATATTCAGCATGGATGGCAAGAGCAGAGGAGACGAGGCGGTCAACAGCAGGATCAGTGCCGCTGCACTGGAGGACGGCGCTCCGAGTCGCAGGGGAAGCCAGATGGAGGTCGCATCCTGGTGGGGCCAGATGGCACCCTGAGGGAGGAGTTAGGGGGCATAATGACCCAAAATCAGTTCTCCCCACTGTGCCTCGTCCACCGGAACCGGAAGGCACGGTCGACCCGATTGCGGGCAGTTCCTGAGCCGCCTAACTGTGAGTAAGAGGTCTCCTAAGTGTGGGATTGGTGGCTGACGGGACTACATGAGACACCGTCAAGGCGGTGGCCTGACGTTGCTGTGAAATGCCGGAGAGGGATCCTCCTTTAAAGAGACCATGGGGGTGGTGGGAACGTAGCTGATGGGGTGGGATGCTGTTCCGCCACTCTGCAGTCTAGACATTCCGACTGTAGTGTGCTGTGTTGGCCTGGCTAGGCCGTTGGTTGGACGGGGCCGCACGGCGCCAGGCAGTTTGGTTGTACAACGAGGACTAGATAGAGTACTTGATTGATTGATATTGTTGCTTATACTGTTGCGGGGGGGTTGCAGGGGAGGGTGGCAGCTATGGGGCGGAGTCCTGCATTCTCAGACCACGGATGGGCTGTGAGAAGGAGGTTCTACTGCCTAGGGGAGGGGGGAATGTTCACACTGTTTTGTATTATTGTTCTTTGTTGGGGATGTTTTTATACCGGGTCACCAGAAGTCGTGAGAGCTCTCGGGGGAAATGGAGGGCCCCCGACACTACGCCTTACAGTTTATCCCCCGTCTATGCCAGGGGTCGGGGCACCCAATAATCACTACTCATGGCAGTTGATCAGCAGACCTATAAGCATATAACATGGACTGTTAGGGTGCTTAACAATAGAATAAAACGGATTAGGATAGTTACATATCTTAAGCGGTACAAGATAAGCCTGGCCTTTTTACAGGTGACACATCTCTGGGGGGATTGCTTGAAATATGTCCAAAGGTGGAGGAGGGGCCAGTTTTTTGCGACCTCCTACTCGGGGTTTGCCAGGGGGACACTTCTGTGGATGGCACCTGGGGTCCCCTTTAAGGTTTTGAAAAGCAGTCCGGACCTTGAGGGGCGCTATGTGGTAGTAGAGGGGACATTAGATGGGAGGCACATGTGTTTAGGGAATGTTTATGCCCCAAACACTGATGATGGGAAATTTTTGGGTACGGTCCTGGGGAACCTGGATTTGGCACCTGATGTGGAACTGATCATTGCTGGGGACTTCAATTGTGCCTTTGATGGGGAACGCGATAGGCACCCTCCAAAAGTAGACGCTAAGCCCAAGACTCGCGAGGCCCTGAGGCAAATTCTCAGTAACTACCACTTTCTGGATATCTGGTGGCACCGCAACCCGGATAGCTGGGTGTACTCCTGTTATACTCCGATGGCTAATACGTACAGCAGGCTGGATTAGTGTTTTGTGCAGGAATCGGTGGCCGGTCGGGTTCTAGAGACCCAGTACCTAGCCCACTATCTGTCCGATCATTCTCCCCTGCTGGTGACCTACACTATGGGCCGCCCGCGCTCCAAAATACCATTGTGGAGACTTAACACCGAGGCGTTGACGGACCCGGTTTATAAGGAAACGATCACGGCAGGGTTGGAGGGTTATTTTGAGGAGAACTGGAACACGGCTAGTCCGAGGGCGTTTGAATGGGACGCAATGAAAGTGGCGATGAGGGGAATATGTATGTCCACAGAGGTTGGGGTGAGGAGAGTGCTGGAACGGGACCTAACACATCAGGAGGACCGCTTGAAAGTTATGGAGGCCGCCCTTCCCACAGACCCAGAGGGACCGACCAAATGGACAGAACAACGACAAAAGATAGGGGATCTCTGGGAGTCACTGGGCAAATACAATAGATCCATGAGCAGACGCCGCTGGTACACTGAGGGTAACAAAGCCGGGCGCTTACTGGCACACCTGATTAGGGAAGAGACTCAGCCTACCCCGATACTAGCCCTTCAATCCGTTCAGGGTTGGTTGGTATATATCCAGCATGAGATAAACACAATATTTGCCACACATCTCCAATGCATATATTCCGAGCCCAGGCCCAATGCTGACCCACAGACTCTGGAGACCCACCTTGCTGAGGTGGACCTGCCTTGCCTGGACCCGGAAAATCCAGGAGTCCCTGGGAGCGCCCTTTAGGGAAGAGGAGGTGAGAGCGGCAATCACCCATTTGAAAACAGCTAAATCCCCTGGCGCGGATGGTCTGGCGGCGCAGCTCTACAAAGAATTTGGGGGAATCCTGGTTCCTCGGCTCCTGGATATTGTTGTGGAAGCTGGGGAGACGGGCATATTACCTGCTTCCATGCGGGAGGGGCTGATTTAATGATTCCCAAACTTGGGAAGGATCCCCTGCTCCCGGCCTCCTATAGGCCGATCTCAATGCTCAATGTTGACCTTAAGATCATTAGTCAGGTACTGGCTAACAGACTGCTTCCATATCTTAGACGGCTGGTGCACGATGACCAGTCTGTTTTTATTCCAGGAAGAAACACGCTTCGGAATATACGTCATCTGGCCCATGTCATGCAATCGCTAGAGGGTGGAGCCGAGCAGAATACCCTGGTATTCCTGGACATCCAACAGGCGTTCGATTCGCTCAGGTGGGAATATCTATGGCAGGTGCAGTTGAAAATGGGGATTGGTGAGGGGTTTGTGAATTGGGTAAATCTCCTTTATACTCGGCCGGTGGCCAGGGGGATGCGACAGGGGTGTCAGTGGGGTCAGAGGCTGACCGGGGGGGAGCACGACTTCCGGAGCACGGGATCCCATGGGTGCCCGATGTGTTACGTTATCTTGAGATCTGGATAAGTAGGTACATAGAGGTTTTTTTATCAGCATAATATGGGGAGGGTCCTTAGAGGTCTCCAAGGCAGTGTTGATTTTTGGAACGGATGTATGACGTTACAACGCATACTTTTACAACGCCTACTTTTACATCGTAAGTTTTACAACGCATACCATTACAATGCATAATGCTTTTGGGCGCTGGATAGTGAATAGTTTAATTTACTATTCCAACTCCAGTCCCCGTGGATAGTAGGGAAGGTGTTGGATAGTACATTAAACCTATTCCCTATCCTAGAGCGCCCCCCAGCGCTATGCGTTGTAATGGTTTACGTTGTAAAAGTTGCGTTGTAATGGTAGTTCGTTGTAAAAGTTTCGTTGGAAAGGCTGTTTACCTTTTGGAACACGCTTAAGCTCTCACTCATGGGGAAGATCGCCCTGATTAAAATGGTGGTGCTACCCTGATGTCTGTACACAATGCAGGGCTCCTTCTTTGAGCTCCCACACCAGGTCTTCAAGGACCTCGATTCACTGCTCCTGCAATTACTTTGTAATGGCAAACGTTGTCGGGTGAGTCTGGAAGTCATGAAACGTACCTGGGGTAGGGGTGGTTTGGAAACCCTGATCTAGAACTTTATTATTTTGCGTCCCAATTACCGCATGCAGTGGCTTGGCTCGACTCGGACCCTTCATGGGAACGTTCGCTCCTGGCTGACACATATAGGGACCGTCAGTTGGGCGCGCTCCTATGGCACATAAAGGGACTCCAGAAGCATTGTCCCCCATTGGGCGACTTGTTGGCTGCCATCTGGGCCAGGGTGGTTAAGCGAATTCTCCAGGTGCGACCATTCTCCCCGGAGGCAGGCTTTTGGCTGATGCCGCCTTTCGCGGTCATCGAGTGCGACATGTTTACTGACAAGTGGAAGGCGGGAGGCTGTCTTATGCTATCGGACCTATACCCAGAACAGCGGTTTATAACATACCAGGAAGCAGTGGACTCTTTTGAGTTGGGATCAGGGCAATTTTTGCACTATGCCAAAATAGCGGCAACAGCACGACAGCTATGGCCTACATTCTCCGAAGCCCCGGAACCTACACGTACCCTGGTCACGATGATTTCCATGGCTGGAGGGCGGAATCTGGTCACACAGTTGTATAGGGCTTTAAGGGAAGATAGAAAAGGTACACTTCTCAGAGTGGAGGGTAAATGGCAGGAGGTGAGCCCGCAGGAGATTACATCACGGGAGTGGGAGAAAATTCATGAGGGAGTACTCAAGGTGGTGGTCTCCAATAGATTTAAACAGATACAATATGGTTCATATGACATACCTGTCCCCCAAGCGCCTACACACTATTGATAGTTCAAGAGACCCGAGGTGCCCCAGATGCCACTATGAACGGGCAGATTTCCCACACATTGTTTGGTCATGTCCGACAATCCAGGTATTTTGGACAGCAATCCTAGAGAACCTGCATAGAATCACAGGATGGAGGGTTGCCATGGAGGTACGTACTTGTATCCTGGGATTGATTCCCCGAGACACTAAACACAAAACCAGTAGGAAGTTCCTGGTATTAGTGCTGGTGACTGCTGGGTGGCGAATAGCAATCCACTGGCTGGCACCACATGGGCCGCAAATAGCGAGATGGAAGAAGGACTTGAAGGAATGGGCATTGGCAGAGGAGGGGCACATACATTGTACTAGAAGGGATGCCAAACTCCTGGAGGTATTGCAGGCATGGGGGTTAATGGTTCAGGAGATAGGAGGAAGCTCCCCTAGTTCTACACAGACGGAGGCGATGGGGAATGGACATGAGGGAATAGAATCCCCCAGACGAGAGGAGAGACGGAAGGATACCCCTGATGGAGCCGTTGTTAGCTAGACCTCTAGGTGGGTGGGCCCGGTGGGGGGGCGAGGGGGTTGGAGGGGAGGTGATGGAGGGGGGGGTTTGGTTACAAGTTAAAATGATTAATAACAACAATGTTCTTGCTGATTGTTGGTTTGGTAACTACTTCAGTGGAAACCCACACTGGTTTAATAGCCTCTGATCGGGGATTGTATTGCTTATTGTTCAGGGTGGTCCATGAGCTGTAACTGTTGTCCTTTGTGAAGTATACCAGAAAAACTGCAATAAAAGAAAGTTTTTAAAAAAAAGTGTGGGGAAGGGAATGCCAAATTTGAACAAACCATAAGTCAGAGGTCTTCAAACTTGTTGATGCTGAGACTCCTTTGTCAAACTTTTTTAGGCATAAGGGCCCCTTCTGATCAAAATTTCTAGAACCTAGTATTCCTCATCATCGCCATCTATCGACAACCATAAAAGCCCAACATTCTGACAGCAAATACTTTTTACGGTGGGGAAATAATATTAAACAGTGTTTAGCAAACCAATGGTCAGTGAGCATGGGGGTATAGTCTAAGGTGTAGCTACAAACAAGCATTGGCATAGCCAATAGGTCTCGCCTTTGGGACCTTATAAGTGTTTATCTATGCAACAGTTGTTGTTGCACTAAGGATATTGTGCTGCATAACTAAATACTTTGAAGGTCCCAAAAGTGAGACCTATTGAATGGTAGAAGATCTTGCTCCAAACTAAGTCCATCTTGATTAAGTCTAGGGAAAGTGAGAGTGGAGGTAAAAAATTCTAAGGAAGAAAATTCTGCTCGATAGAAGAATCATCAGCAGAATTATAAGTCTAGATATGACAAAAGAAATGCTATGCAGGTTGGGCAATAGAAAGTAGGTAGATGCTGTACTGGTGAAAAAATGGTTTTCTCAGGAAGGGGTTATTTTTGTTTATTGGGCCTCTTTGCAACCAGTAAAGTGAGGAGAAATGCTGTCATTTTAGATTCAGGAGAAGTATGGAATATTTCCAGGCTTGTGAAATTCCAGCTCAACTCATATGAGACTTATCTGGAGACTTCAGGTGTTAATATTTCTGATTCTGGGTTGCATATGATGTTCAAAATATGGAAATGTGGTATGTTCTTCATCAGTTCAATGTGATGATGGGCGTGAGAGGGCGGGGGGAGGGGGTTGTTATGATTTGTATTCTGCCTGCCCTCAGATGTTGCTGACAGGGTCTCGAATGATGAATGTTTAATGGACTTCAGACTCCTTTGGCATGGGGAAAGGCAGTTAGGAAATAAAGACTTGCTCCTTAATTCCTATCTGGTGTGCATGACTGTTACTTCATTGCTTAACATGTAATCTGTTTTTAGACAACGTGAATGCGCCTTTTTCCCGGCAGCTTTCATAATGCCAATATTTAATTTTTAAAAATCTTTTTACAACGTTGCAGGCCTAAACGTTCATCTACTTTACCTCAGTTAAATTCACTAGTGAAAATAGCAACGTTCCTTGACAGGTTAAAGTTTGCCAGTAAGCACTTAAACCAAATCAGGCTCATTCATTTAGCCTTAAACTAAGTCTGTAAGAAATTCAGCTCAAGTCTACTCACGTACATTAAACCACAAGATGGCGCCAGAGGCAGATTTATACGGGTAGACTGTCCTACTAAAATAAGAATGTCAGTAGTGGTTGGATACCTTTGTGGAATCAGGCGCTTTCTGCTCAGAACTGTGTTTAAACTCGGCTCAAGAGTAGAGACTTCTTCCGAGGTCTGTAAATGAAACACGGATACTTAACCTTTAGGTACCAAAACACTCTTCCACGCAGTCATTAGCGAGATAAGGGAGCACGACCTCGACCTTCCCTGTGCGGGGGAGGGTTTGACAGCCTGTGCACAAGAGCAGATAAAAGCACTTGAACTGTTCTGCTGTGTCAAACGGAACAAGCATTGGCCGCGTGGCTGGGCCGCGAAATAAAATAATTTTTTTAAAAAGCAAGTTGTGCGCACACAACGAAGAAAGTGCTGTGCACGTTGTGTGCAGGTAAGATGGTCGCCGCTTTGGAAGCACTTCCAAAAGCGGCTTACTAAATGTCTCGCTGACAGCGCATGCGCGCTGGATCAGCGAGACCTACCAAAGGGCCTCATTTATGAGGAATTTGCGTAGGGCAGCGCTGCAAGTCTTCTTGCTGCGCTGCCCTATGCCAACGTGAAAGAGCTGGAATGCACTGCATTTATGAAATATGGTGCATTCCTGTCCTTTTCCCTTGCATAGGAAGGTGAAGGGTGGTGCTGTGGAGTTGGAGGTTGAAGGATCTATCACCTGTTCCATCTGTAGCCTGTATCCATCTTCATAAATTAAAGAGTATATCTACTTGCCGTGCGGACCTTCCTTCTTCACAGTCCATTTGAGGAAGTTCACCTCCATCTGTGATGCATTGCAAGCACTTACGTATAGGCTGCACATTATTGCACTAAAATAATTAGAATTGTTACATAACAGGATGAAAAAGTCCCTGCTAGAGAAATGCCCTGTGGATGTTAAATTAGGACAAAATCACTTATATCCAAGGTTTCTCATTCATGAAGGCTCCTAGAACTTTCATAGGAGATGTTCATTCACTTAAGTTGTGACTTGAGATGGATTTAGTCACATTTGGTTATAGGAGACAAATTCAGCCTTCTTCTATTTGATAATATTGTGCTAAACCTGGGCCTGGCTATTCAGGGACAGATTTTGGTCAGCAGCCTGCTCTTCTCTCACGAGGATACGGTCAGCGCTGCATGATATCTTCAATCCTCAATCCATAGCCATGGCAGTGTTTGAGCAGAAATTAATGAAGTGGTGCCGCCATCATTTTCAGGCCTCACACCCTCTGCACAGGAACTGTGCTGTTGTGGCGGAGGCTGCTTTCAGCCTTTTCTTGCCTTAAAATGACTTTAGTTCAAGTGATCTGATAGAGACATCTAGCCGCAGATTCCTTAACTTAGAATATCCCCTGGCGTGAGACTGGATCCCGAATTTTTTTACAGCAGCACCTCTGCGTGCCGGGGGATGGCGCCACACGACCCCGCCTTGACGTCGTCCTCGTACGTGACATCAGCGAGGTCATATAAGTCCCTCCTGGCGCGCTGATGTCAGTTTCCTTCTTTTCTGCGTGCAACGCGGATCCGGAGTGAGCTCCTCTGGCCTGCTTCCAGGAAGTGTGTGATGCCTTTGGGCTTTAAATCTTATCATTCTTGTTTGCAGCAGACCCTTGCTCTTCCTCTCCTCTTCATGGGGCGACCTCAGAACTTCCGCTTCTTGTGGAGTCTCCGATGGACTCGCCGGTGGGTTCGCCCCCAGCGCCAATTGAGCCCTTGCCTCCCAGGAACGTCGGAGATGTGGTGTCATTAGGGCGCGGCCCGGCTGGGTCCCCCTCTACGCTCCACGTGGGGTTGTTAGGGTACGGCCCTCCTGTGTCCTCCTCTTTGACCCACGGCGCCTCTGCCGTGCTGCATAGCCCCGCGGGGCTCCCTGTAGCGCCGCAGGTGGTTGCCTGTGCTCATAGCCCTGACTTGAGCACACCCGAGCCTTCCGGGCGGGCGGCCGCCTGTCCGGAGCTGGGGTCAGCGCCGGAGGCTCAGCTCCGCCTCTGCTCCTTTCTCTGGAATCGGAGCCTGCTTTGGATGAGGCAAATCTGGTGCCGGAAGATTGCCTCGCCGGCCCCGGCGACCTCTTCTTATTCAGATGGGGAGCTTGCCATAGTTTCGGTGCCGACTCGACGCCGGGGGCTGCCAAGTCGGCATCTGACAAGGCACAATTGGCACCGACACGTGTCGTTTCAACGCCGTGTCAATGCCGTGTTCTGGATTCTTCTATAGAAGCCTCTGGAGAGGGTTCCGCATCTCCAGCATGTTCAGGATTTCTCTAGTGGGCAGGCAGACAACAGTGGCAATGAACTAGTCAGCAGAAATAAATAAGCCACAAATGTAGGTCTGCTTGCATAGGTCTCCAGTCTAGGTTCTTGCCCATAACAAGGTGCCAACAGGTGGTACACCACTCTGACTTTGCTCTACTACCCTCACAGGTGGCAGTGTCCGTCCCCCACACGTCTTTCTGAACCAGAGGCCAACTTTCCTCCTCTGAATTTGAACTCAGCTGCTCTTGGGGGTGGGTAGGACAGGTGTCTGCGATCACGTGAGGATTTGTAAAGGTCCTTCTTCAGGTAGCTGGTAATGGAAGCCATGGTACTGCCTTGATAACTTCGCTGTCCACTTATGAGATTGACATCAGTCTAGCGTGGCATTGAGACTGGCTCTTATGGTCTCCACTGCTCAAAACTAGTTTACCACAGCATACGTCTATGGTGGTTCTGATCTAACAGAGGATTGGCAATAACGTTCACCTTCCTCTTCATCCGCTGTTGCAGCATCAAAGGGTACAAGTTCACAGTTATGCTGATGGTATCCATGTAACCTAGGTTAATAAAGTTTTTTGAGCAACGTTAGTCAAGTAGAGCAATGCAAGAGAGTCCACGAGGGACTGGTTACGCAATATATGCTGGGACACAAGGTTTGTAATGACATCACATTTATTAACAGCATAAATGGAGTATCATAGTATATTTCTAGGGTATACACTCAAAATATCGAGTTTTTAATATCGAGTTACATAAATATCGAGTTAAAAATATAGAATGGACACAATATCGAATGGACAGAATATAAACTACAAAAATATCAAATAGAATAGCATTAATATCGAATCAAAAATATAGAATGGACAAAATATCGAATGGACAAAATATAGACAACACAAATATAGAATGACAGAATATAAACAACAAAAATATAGAATAGACAGAATATAGACAACAAAAATATCGAATTTGAGGTAAGTAAGTTAATATTAATTTTTTAAAGTATTTTTTATGTTAGTATATGTGTGAAAAGTGTATATTTAGTTTATAATTTATTTTAATTATTTAATTTTATGGTATTTAATTTTTGCGTAATATAATTCTGTAGCGGGTTGTGGGTTTATAGGGGAATAGGGTGGGAAGTAATTTAATTAAAATTAATTAAATATGTTAATTTATTTATTGGTATTTATTTTGAATTAATCGTTAATTAATAATTAATTGATAATTAATTAAAATATAATTGGTAATTGTTTTAATTAATTGATTAATTGATAATTATGTTAATTTTATTAATGTATTTTCTGTAGCAGGTTTTATAGGGGAATAGGGTGGGAAGTAATTTATATATAATTATTTTAATTTTTTAATGTATTTATTGGTATTTATTTTGAATTATTTGATATTTAAATTTTTTATTTGTAATTAAACAAAATATAATTGGTAATTAATTTTAATTAATTGATTAATTGATAATTATGTACATTTTATTAATGTATTCTCTGTAGCAGGTTGTGGGTTTATATGGGAATAGGGTGGGAAGTAATTTAATTATAATTAATTACATTTTTAAATGTATTTATTGGTATTTATTTGGAATTAATTGATATTTAAATGTTTAATTGGTAATTAATTAAAATAAAATGTGTAATTAATTTTAATTAATTGATTAATTGATAATTATGTAAATGTTATTAATGTATTTTCTGTAGCGGGGTTTGGGTTTATAGGGGAATAGGGTGGGAACTAATTTAATTGTAAATAATTAAATATTGTTATTTATTTATTGGTTTTGTAATTTAAAAAAAAATGTTAATTAATTAATTGTTAAATGGTAAATACTTTGTATTAATTAGTAATTATTTGTAATAATTATTTTTTTGTATTTTTAATTGATTCATTATTATATTACATAAAATTGTTAATTACTTTTAATTATTTGTATTTGGGATTAATATTTAATTGATTTTTATTCATATATGAAGTATTTACTTTCCCTACTGTTGCACTTTCTGGAGTGTGAATATTAATTTTTACCCCTACGCTATCCAACGCTTTCCCTACTGTTGCACTCACAGGAGTCGGAATAGTAATTTTTACCTCTACGCTATCCAATGCTTTCCCTACTGTTGCACTCTTTGGAGTGGGAATAGTAATTTTTACCTCTACGCTATCCAACACTTTCCCTACTGTTGCACTCTTTGGAGTGGGAATAGTAATTTTTACCCCTACGCTATCCAACGCTTTCCCTACTGTTGCACTCACTGGAGTGGGAATAGTAATTTTTACCCCTACGTTTTCCAACGCTTTCCCTACTGTTGCACTCTTTAGAGTGGGAATAGTAATTTTAACTCTCCCGCTATCCAACGCTTCCCCTACTGTTGCACTCTTTGGAGTGGGAATAGTCATTTTTACCCTTACGCTATCCAACGCTTTCCCTACTATTGCACTCACTGGAGTGGGAATAGTAATTTTTACCCCTACGCTATCCAACGATTTCCCTACTGTTGCACACTTTGGAGTGGGAATAGTAATTTTAACTCTCCCGCTATCCAACGCTTTCCCTACTGTTGCACTCTCTGGAGTGGGAATAGTAATTTTTACCCCTAAGCTATCCAACGCTTTCTCTACTGTTGCACTCACTGGAGTGGGAATAGTAATTTTTACCCTCCCGCTATCCAACGCTTTCTCTACTGTTGCACTCACTGGAGTGGGAATAGTAATTTTTACTCCTATGCTATCCAACACTTTCCCTACTGTTGCACTCTTTGGAGTGGGAATAGTAATTTTTACCCCTAACCTATCCAACGCTTTCCCTACTGTTGCACTCACTGGAGTGGGAATAGTAATTTTTACCCCTACGCTATCCAACGCTTTCCCTACTGTGACCACCTGGACCAGCTTCAGTACGGTCGCTCCACCACGCTCCTCCTGTGCTTCAGCTGCAAAACTCCCTGGTATCGTTTTCAGCGCGCTGATCACTGAACTGCTGCTACCTTAGTATTTTAGCGCCTCACTCGCATAGCGCCTATGTTAATTTCCTGCCTCTCTCAGCGCGACCTCGCTCAGGCTATTGGGTTCACTATTGGCTTGTCTGCGCATGTGATATCCAGACTACTGCTCACTTGATAGTCTGTAATTGTGTTTATTTCATCAGCGCTTGTGTTCAGATTGTGCTTATTGTTAACTCGCTGTATTTTTTGTATGTGATACCCCTGCCTGCCTTTCCCTCGGACCCTCCATTTTGTTGTTGTTGATCTCCCCTGACCCGCCCCTCAGCCACACTACCGCCTCCCTGCTGCCCCTCCCACCCACGTTCATCGAGCCTTCCTCTCTCCCAGCCTAACTGTGACCACCTGGACCAGCTTCAGTACGGTCGCTCCACCACGCTCCTCCTGTGCTTCAGCTGCAAAACTCCCTGGTATCGTTTTCAGCGCGCTGATCACTGAACTGCTGCTACCTTAGTATTTTAGCGCCTCACTCGCATAGCGCCTCTGTTAATTTCCTGCCTCTCTCAGCGCGACCTCGCTCAGGCTATTGGGTTCACTATTGGCTTGTCTGCGCATGTGATATCCAGACTACTGCTCACTTGATAGTCTGTAATTGTGTTTATTTCATCAGCGCTTGTGTTCAGATTGTGCTTATTGTTAACTCGCTGTATTTTTTGTATGTGATACCCCTGCCTGCCTTTCCCTCGGACCCTCCATTTTGTTGTTGTTGATCTCCCCTGACCCGCCCCTCAGCCACACTACCGCCTCCCTGCTGCCCCTCCCACGCTCCGCCCCCTCCACTGTCCATTAATGTCAGATGGTCCCACGCGCAGCGTCCACGCGCTACGGCCGCGCCGAAGGTGCACCAAAGGTAAGCCCGTCTACGCCCGTCCGCGCCTGGACCGCGCCCAGCGCCACACCCCCTGGCCCTCGCATTACCCAACCCTCCCGCATCACTTACGACGCCTCCACCCTCCTAGCCCTTAACCCCGGCCGCTCCCCCATCTGCGTCCAAGCCGCTCCTGGACTCACCCATGGACCCTTCTCTTGCAACTCCTGCAAGTTCGACGGCACCAAATCCAGCTCATCATCCACCAACACCACTCAGAGACCTGACACCAACCACCTAAAATGCATCCTGCTCAACACCCGCTCGGTCCACAGACACGCCATCGACCTCTGGAATCTACTTGACACCATCTCACCAGACGTCGCCTTCCTAACAGAAACATGGATGAACGCCTCCTCAGCCCCAGACATCACCATTGCCATCCCGGACTACTACAAGATCATCCGTAAGGACCGCACCGACCAAACAGGAGGAGGCATCGCTATCGTCCATAAGAACTCCATCCGCATCTCAACCAGCTCTGACGCCAACCTCGTCAACGCCGAACACCTCCACTTCCAGATCCACATTGACCCCAAAACCACACTCAGAGGCACCCTCCTCTACCGACCTCCAGGACCCCGCGCACAATTCAGTGACGACATCACTGACTTTATCACCCCACACGCCCTCCCCTCCGAGGAATACATTCTATTGGGAGACCTCAATTTCCACCTGGAAAAGAGCAACGACAGCAGCACTACCACCCTTCTGGACAATTTTGCCAACCTCGGACTCAAACAACTGGTCACTACCCCCACCCACATTGCTGGCCACACACTAGAACCTATCTTCACTTCCAGCAAACATGTCTCCTTCAGTCACACCACAGCTCTTCACTGGACGGACCACAGCTGCGTTCACTTCACATACAATAAGTCCACAATCTACAACCACCCTCAACCCACCATGCGAAGAAACTGGAACAAAATCACCATCAACCAAATCTCCTCATCGCTTCTTCAAAACCCTCCGGCCCACTCCTCAAACCCCGACCAAGCAGCCACTAACCTCACCCAATGGATATCCAACAGCGCCGACATCCTAGCCCCACTGAAAAAACGTCAAAGCAAACAAGGCAGCAAAAACGCCTCCTGGTTCAACGATGATCTTAAGAAATCAAAGAAACTCTGTCGCTCCCTCGAGAAGGCCTGGAAAAAAGACCCAAACTCCAGCACCAGGGACGCCTTCAAAAACGCTATCCGCATACACCACCAACTAATCCGATCTGCCAAGAAAGCCGCATTCAAAGACCGACTAAACAACAACGCCCACAACAGCAAGGAACTATTTAACATCGTCAAAGAATTCACCAACCCATCAGCCAACTCCAACGACATCACCCCTTCCCAAGCCCTTTGCGACTCCCTAGCTGCTTTCTTCCACAACAAAATCGCGGACATCCACAACAGCTTCGACAACCGACCCGGAGACCAACCCACCCAACCTTCTGCAGGACCTTCACCCCCCCTGAACATTCTCAACGACTGGAACCCAATCTCCACTGAGGACACCATCCGCCTGATGAACTCCATCCACTCAGGATCCCCAACTGACCCATGCCCTCATCACATCTTCAACAAAGCAGACTCCACCATAGCACCACACCTCCGAGATGTCATCAACTGCTCCCTCAACTCCGCCACCTTCCCAGAAAGCTGGAAACACGCAGAACTCAGCGCCCTTCTGAAAAAACCCACAGCTGACCCCACCGAACTCAAAAACTACCGCCCCATCTCGCTTCTTCCATTCCCGGCCAAAGTCATAGAGAAAGCTGTCAACAACCAACTCGCCGCCTTCCTCGAAAGCAACAAATCCCTTGACTCCTCACAGTCCGGCTTCCGAGCCAAACACAGCACTGAAACCGCACTCATCGCTGCAACTGACGACATTCGAACTCTACTGGACAACGGAGACACAGTCGCCCTCATCCTCCTCGATCTCTCCGCTGCCTTCGACACAGTCTGCCACAGCACCCTTCTACATCGCCTCAGTAACGTCGGAATCCAAGGAAAAGCACTGGAATGGATCACCTCGTTCCTCACCGGAAGAACCCAGAGAGTCCGCCTCCCACCATTCAAGTCAGAGGCCACTGAAGTCATTTGTGGCGTGCCACAAGGATCTTCTCTCAGCCCCACCCTCTTCAACGTTTACATGAGCCCCCTTGCGACCATCGTTCGCCAACACAACCTCAACATCATCTCCTACGCTGACGACACTCAACTGATCCTCTCACTCACCAAAGACCCTAACACCGCCAAAACCAACTTACACGAACGAATGAAAGAAGTAGCCGAGTGGATGAAGCACAGCCGTCTGAAACTGAACTCCGACAAAACAGAAGTCCTCATCTTAGGCACCTCCCCCTCCGCCTGGGACGACTCTTGGTGGCCAGAGGCCCTTGGAAAAGCACCCATCCCGACAGACCACGCACGGAACCTGGGTGTCATCCTGGACTCCTCACTCTCGATGACCAGACAAGTCAACGCCGTTTCATCATCTTGTTTCAACATTCTTCGCATGCTCAAAAAAACATTCCGCTGGATCCCCACCGAAACTAGAAAAACGGTCACCCACGCACTGGTCACTAGCCGCCTGGACTACGGAAACACCCTCTACGCCGGTACCACCGCAAAACTCCAGAAAAAACTCCAACGCATCCAGAACGCTTCAGCCAGGCTCATACTAGACATCCCGCGTAAAGAACACATCTCTGATCACCTGAAAAACCTCCACTGGCTCCCCGTAAATAAGAGGATTACTTTCCGCCTCCTAACACACGCACACAAAGCACTTTACGAACTTGGACCTGAATGCCTCAACACACGACTATCCTTCTACACCCCCTCCCGTCAGCTACGATCCTCCAACCAAGCTTTTGCCACTGTACCTCGCATCAACAGAACCACCATGGGAGGCAGATCCTTCTCCTACCTGGCAGCTAAAACCTGGAACTCTCTCCCTACTCACCTTCGCCTCACTCAGAACCACCTAGCATTCAGAAAGCAACTTAAAACTTGGATATTCGACAAGTAATTCCCCACCCCCCCTCAAGCGCCTTGAGACCCTATGGGTATGTAGCGCGCTATATAAATCTCTTGACTTGACTTGACTTGACTTGCACTCTCTGGAGTGGGAATAGTAACTTTAACCCTCCCGCTATCCAACGCTTTCCCTACTGTTGCACTTTCTGGAGTGGGAATAGTAATTTTTACCCCTAAGCTATCCAATGCTTTCCCTACTGTTGCACTCTTTGGAGTGGGAATAGTAATTTTTACCCCTACGCTATCCAACGCTTTCCCTATTGTTGCACTCACTGGAGTGGGAATAGTAATCTTTACCCCTACGTTATCCAACGCTTTCCCTACTGTTGCACTCTTTAGAGTGGGAATAGTAATTTTAACTCTCCCGCTATCCAACGCTTCCCCTACTGTTGCACTCTTTGGAGTGGGAATAGTAATTTTTACCCTTACGCTATCCAACGCTTTCCCTACTATTGCACTCACTGGAGTGGGAATAGTAATTTTTACCCCTACGCTATCCAACGCTTTCCCTCCTGTTGCACTCTTTGGAGTGGGAATAGTAATTTTAACTCTCCCGCTATCCAACGCTTTCCCTACTGTTGCAGTCTCTGGAGTGGGAATAGTAATTTTTACCCCTAATCTATCCAACGCTTTCTCTACTGTTGCACTCACTGGAGTGGGAATAGTAATTTTTACCCCTACGTTATCCAACGCTTTCCCTACTGTTGCACTCTTTAGAGTGGGAATAGTAATTTTAACTCTCCCGCTATCCAACGCTTCCCCTACTGTTGCACTCTTTGGAGTGGGAATAGTAATTTTTACCCTTACGCTATCCAACGCTTTCCCTACTTTTGCACTCACTGGAGTGGGAATAGTAATTTTTACCCCTACGCTATCCAACGCTTTCCCTACTGTTGCACTCTTTGGAGTGGGAATAGTAATTTTAACTCTCCCGCTATCCAACGCTTTCCCTACTGTTGCACTCTCTGGAGTGGGAATAGTAATTTTTACCCCTAAGCTATCCAACGCTTTCTCTACTGTTGCACTCACTGGAGTGGGAATAGTAATTTTTACTCCTACGCTATCCAACACTTTCTCTACTGTTGCACTCTCTGGAGTGGGAATGGTAATTTTAATTCTCCCGCTATCCAACGCTTTCCCTACTGTTGCACTCTCTGGAGTGGGAATAGTAATTTTTACCCTCCCGCTATCCAACGCTTTCTCTACTGTTGCACTCACTGGAGTGGGAATAGTAATTTTTAATCCTATGCTATCCAACACTTTCCCTACTGTTGCACTCTTTGGAGTGGGAATAGTAATTTTTACCCCTAAGCTATCCAACGCTTTCCCTACTGTTGCACTCTCTGGAGTGGGAATAGTAAATTTAACGCTCCCGCTATCCAACGCTTTCCCTACTGTTGCACTTTCTGGAGTGGGAATAGTAATTTTTACCCCTAAGCTATCCAATGCTTTCCCTACTGTTGCACTCTTTGGAGTGGGAATAGTAATTTTAACTCTCCTGCTATCCAACGCTTTCCCTAATGTTGCACTCTCTGGAGTGGGAATAGTAATTTTTACCCCTACGCTATCCAACGCTTTCTCTACTCTTGCACTCACTGGAGTGGGAATAGTAATTTTTACCCCTGCGCTATCCAACGCTTTCCCTACTGTTGCATTCTCTGGAGTCAGAATAGTAATTTTTACCCCTGCGCTATCCAATGCTTTCCCTACTGTTGCACTCTTTGGAGTGGGAATAGTAAATTTTACCCTGCCGCTATCCAACGTTTTCCCTACTCTTGCACTCTCTAGAGTTGGAATCGTAATTTTTACCCCTACACTATCCAACGCTTTCTCTACTGTTGCACTCTCTGGAGTGGGAATAGTAATTTTTACCCCTACGCTAACTAACGCTTTCCCTACTGTTGCACTCCCTGGAGTTGGAATAGTAATTTTTATCCCTACGCTATCCAACGCTTTCCCTACTGTTGCACTCACTGGAGTGGTAATAGTAAATTTTACTCTTTCCGCTATTCTACGGTAAAAATATTGTAAATGTTTTATTAATATTACGTTTATATATATATATGTATTAACAAATCAATTTGTATTATTTTATTTTTTTACTTACATTAATTATTTATTATTTTAAGGTTATTTAAGTATGTTTAAGTTAATTATATTTATTATTTCATTAATTTTTAATTAATTTAATGCATTTTAAAAAAATTCGATATTTTGATTTACTATATTTTTTACATCGATATTTTTGATTCGATATTTTTGTACTTACCTGTTTGTAGATAGGAGGTCGATATTTTGGAATTCTATATTTTTACCTCGATATTTTTGGAACTCGATATTCTTGACGTCGATAATGTTTCAGTGATCCTATTTCTAGTAATAGTTCTGGTGCTCACATAAAAAGTGAAAGTGCGTGAAGTGAGGGGTGCTAGTGACATTTCGAATTTACATTGCATGGACAACAACAGTGGACAATACTCCAAATAAATTAAATGTAGTAATGGAGTTTTGGTTGTAACGGTTGACGGCATTTCGATCTCAAGAAAGTGAGATCATCATCAGGACGAGACAAATGTGAGCAGGTAGAATTAGCTGGAATTAGCTAGGAAACAGCCACACAGCCTGGACACTAGTGATAGGTTGTTTTTCAGGGGGTATCTCTAAGTTGCCCTCTGTGTTCATTTTTCATTACATTACATTACATTAATGTGCTGAGAAGTTAGATACCAAGCGTCTCAGTTTTCAGTGCAGCCACAATGGTATTGTGGAGTTCGTAATGACAAACTCCCAGCACTATATACTCTTAATGGCAACACTGCACTTACAATGCCTAGAAATGGACTTAGACACTGTAGGGTACAGAGCTCATGCACCTGTACCCTCACCACTGATATAGTGCACCCAGCTAGAGGGGTGATTGCTCTATGCCAGGGCAGTGGGTTGTAGGCATGGCACACAGGAATGTGTTCCATGTCGACTCTTCACTTTGTTCTGCACCAAAACACGCAGCCTGCAAAGGCAGTGTGTGAGTGTAAAGGTACAGGACCTCTAAGGGTGGCACAATCAGTGCTGCAGCCCTTAGAGGCCTTCCCTGGTCACAGTGCCGTGTGTACCTGTGGTACCATTTACCAGGGACTGACCTGTGGCTAGAGAGTGCCAATTGGATTTGATCTTCAATGCAGTTTTAGGGAAAGGACATATGCCCTGGGCACCTCTTTAGCAGGAGCCCAGGGCACACTCAGTCAAAGCACATCAGCAGTTCAGCAAAAAATGGGGGCATACCATGCAAGAAAGAGGGCACTTTCTCACAGAAGTGGAGAAAATATTTCAACCCACGATTAAAGGTAGGTCCAAATAGTGTATTTTTTTATCTTTCTATGAGGATGGAGTAGTGCTTCGTCTGGGTCCTTCTTTTGTCCAAAAGTGCTTCAGCTTTTTACAGGAGGTTGTTCTGCCAGTGCTTTTAATAGTATCTGAGGCCTCTCAGGATTTGGGTTGCATCTGCTGGATGTTAAGAGAGCATTGTAGGTGTATGTCTCCTAGTTATTTCACAATATATGAAGATTATCCAATAACAGCAGCAGTTGAACATCACAAACAAGCAAAAAGTTCAAATTTGTGAAATAACTAGGAGACCTATTAGTCTGCTCGTGTATATATGTGTGTTAGGATTGTGCTCGATTTGACCCTTTTGTTTCAATTGTATTTTGCCAATCACAGATTGTCATTAATCTCTCTTGGTAGTGGGGGATAGTGGTCTATGTAGCACTCCGTTTTCGAAACTGAAGATCTATTACTATCCCAGTACTTGTTACACATCCAACTATCATTAGTGAACGTGCGGTCTTTTCCTTTTGGATACACCACTACCGATTTTCCTTTTCTAGCATTGTAGGTGTATTAAGCTAAGGCTGCATCCTTTCAGAGATCTGACTCCCTTTTCGTTTGCTTTGGTCCGTCTTGTAAGGGTGAGAACGTTTTCTTGGTTTCCATTGGTAGATGGATCAAGCAGGCCGTTCTCCTGGCTTACTCAGTGACCTGAGTTCCTTCCCTGGATGGTGTTCAGGGGTGTTAAATTAGACGTCTTTCCTTCCCTTGTGCTGAGGCAAGGGGTGTGTCCATTGCTGACATTTGTAGAGCAGCTCATAAGAATTTTGGGCTTGGGGTTTTAGACTCCACTTTTCTCTAATTTTTCTTCTGTTCGATTACATTTATTAATTTAAAACCTTTTGTGT
Source organism: Lissotriton helveticus (assembly GCF_964261635.1). Taxonomy (NCBI): domain Eukaryota; kingdom Metazoa; phylum Chordata; class Amphibia; order Caudata; family Salamandridae; genus Lissotriton; species Lissotriton helveticus. The sequence continues at coordinate 252,546,186 of NC_136073.1, forward strand.
TAGCAGCATTTTAGTTTAGTTGTGTCCAGTATATTTTGGGCTATAGAAGTCTGAAGGTGTTGTTAGGACCGCTTTGGAATTCCTCATGAGTAATGAAGGGGATGGAGACATAAGGATGTAGAGGTAATGGTCCAATGACTTACTTACCAGTAATCTTCATTACTCCTAGCCCTAGTTTAAAACCTTGAGACATTGGAGAAAGCTGGGTATACCAGGAGTAATGCTGGGTAAAGGGTACCCATGTTGGCTATTGCCTATGGGGAGTGTGGGGGGGACGACGACACTATTTTCAAGCATTTCCTGAATGATGAATGGGACGGGGACAAACAGGGCTTGGAGTAACCATGCTCTAGACATCTACACAGTTGTCAACCTAGCTCTTCGAAAGGTTTTTGGAATGCATGTGCACTAGGTGTCCGATAATCTCAGATTTTGGGCTCAGTGCTTAATTTGAGCAGGGGCTTTCATGTTCTAAGTACCGGCACTTCTTTCACAGGGCCGGAGCTACGATTTCTGGTCTTGCAGGTGGTGGTCTCAATATTATTTACCCAATTTAAAATAAAAAGAACCACATACCTTGCATGGTGACAGGCTGGTATGTTTTCATAGGCAGGCATACATCTGTTCAGGCAGGCATGATTGTGTATCATCATTTTAGTGATAATGTCGTCACGCCTGTCATGAATCCAAGAAGTCATCATTAACGAATAGCTTGCATTCTATTCCCGGAGTCTGCTGCACCCTGCCACTGCCTGAGCCTAAGCCTCCCATTGGATAAATGTAGTGGGGGCCTGCAGCCCTGCATTGCTACTATCCTCAACATGCTTGATGTGGCGGTGGCCCACCGCAACTTTTGTGCACTATGGAGTCACCTGTAGTTTCCGATTCAGAAAAGGGGGTGGTGATGAACAGAGTGTCTGAATTAAGCAGACCACTCTTACCCAGTCCAAAGATCAGGGCTTGATCCATCCCCGTTATTTAGCTCACTGCCCCATCCCAGCTCAGAACCTGGCTATATGCAAATTAGTCTGTCCCTGGCCCAGTGCATCATGGGAACAGGGCAGACCAAACTACCAAGCCAATTCTTCACCAGAAAGGAGACAAGCTTCCGGGGACCGGTTTCTGCCATTTCAGGCGTCGTCGGCCCGGCTTGCTTGAATCCTGATGGAGCAGTGAGCAAGGGACTCATGTCTGAGTATACCCTGCCACACCTATAGTGGCCAAAAACGATTCAGAAAAGGGGGTGGTGATGAACAGAGTGTCTGAATTAAGCAGACCACTCTTACCCAGTCCAAAGATCAGGGCTTGATCCATCACCGTTATTTAGCTCACTGCCCCATCCCAGCTCAGAACCTGGCTATATGCAAATTAGTCTGTCCCTGGCCCAGTGCATCATGGGAACAGAGCAGACCAAACTACCAAGCCAATTCTTCACCAGAAAGGAGACAAGCTTCCGGGAACCGGTTTCTGCCATTTCAGGCGTCGTCGGCCCGGCTTGCTTGAATCCTGATGGAGCAGTGAGCAAGGGACTCATGTCTGAGTATACCCTGCCACACCTATAGTGGTCAAAAACGATTCAGAAAAGGGGGTGGTGATGAACAGAGTGTCTGAATTAAGCAGACCACTCTTACCCAGTCCAAAGATCAGGGCTTGATCCATCACTGTTATTTAGCTCACTGCCCCATCCCAGCTCAGAACCTGGCTATATGCAAATTAGTCTGTCCCTGGCCCAGTGCATCATGGGAACAGGGCAGACCAAACTACCAAGCCAATTCTTCACCAGAAAGGAGACAAGCTTCCGGGGACCGGTTTCTGCCATTTCAGGCGTCGTCGGCCCGGCTTGCTTGAATCCTGATGGAGCAGTGAGCAAGGGACTCATGTCTGAGTATACCCTGCCACACCTATAGTGGCCAAAAACGATTCAGAAAGGGGGTGGTGATGAACAGAGTGTCTGAATTAAGCAGACCACTCTTACCCAGTCCAAAGATCAGGGCTTGATCCATCACCGTTATTTAGCTCACTGCCCCATCCCAGCTCAGAACCTGGCTATATGCAAATTAGTCTGTCCCTGGCCCAGTGCATCATGGGAACAGGGCAGACCAAACTACCAAGCCAATTCTTCACCAGAAAGGAGACAAGCTTCCGGGGACCGGTTTCTGCCATTTCAGGCGTCGTCGGCCCGGCTTGCTTGAATCCGGATGGAGCAGTGAGCAAGGGACTCATGTCTGAGTATACCCTGCCACACCTGTAGTGGCCAAAAACGATTCAGAAATCCCCGGAAGCTTGTTTCCTTCCCAGTGTAAGAATTGGCTTGGTAGTTTGGTTTGCCCTGTTCCCATCATGCACTGGGACAGGAACAGACTAATTTGCATATCGCCAGGTTCTGAACTGGGATGGTGCAGTGAGCTAAAAAACGGTGTTGGATCTAACCCTGATCGCTTGACTGGGTGAGAGTATTCTGCTTAATTCAGAAACTCTGTCCATCACCACCCCTTGTTGTTAAATATTTTGTCCACCCTAAGCGTGGAAGGGTATACTCAGATGTGAGTCCCTTGCTCATTGCACCATCAGGATTCAAGCAAGCCGGGCCGACGACGGCTGAAATGCCAGAAACCGGTCCCCGGAAGCTTGTTTCCTTCCCAGTGTAAGAATTGGCTTGGTAGTTTGGTTTGCCCTGTTCCCATCATGCACTGGGACAGGAACAGACTAATTTGCATATAGCCAGGTTCTGAACTGGGATGGTGCAGTGAGCTAAAAAACTGTGTTGGATCTAACCCTGATCGCTTGACTGGGTGAGAGTATTCTGCTTAATTCAGAAACTCTGTCCATCACCACCCCTTGTTGTTAAATACCTGTAGTTTCCGTGCGCTGCCTCCAAGCATTCTAATTCCTGAGTGTGCTTGAGCCCAGTAGGTGCAACAGCCATACTCACATCTCACAGGCATTGCAGCATGTCTCACAGGCATTGCAGTGGATGCCTATGCCATCGTCATAACTGGACCAAACTAATTCAGCCCTGCCAAGTATCACGCCTCAGGTGTGACACTAACGCATTTTAGTGCGGCGGTCCGCATCACCGCACAAAAATGCAAGGTCACGCATTTGTAACACATCCTTGAAATCATCACTTTTGCAGAGGAAGAGATAAGCGGGACCGAAATTGCCACCCCGGCCAACTCCGAATGAGCTGAGCACGCAGCGTAGACCATGTGCTGTTCTGGCAGTGTGTATGTAATAGTCTAAGTGTGAAATGTCGGTTTTCATTCATTATTAGCAAACATACTGCAGGGCACGGCATTCACGTGACCACAACAGTGTATCCCTAACTCTCTTTGCATAGGCGGCAAGGCGAGTGGCAGTTTGAATTATGCTTTTTTTGGCCTGCTAGCTCATGCGCGCAAACACCGGCTTTGACTAGGCGCCGGTTAGATGGGTCGCACAGTCGTGGCTGGCAGAGGCAGGATCTAAGATAATGAAAAGGTCAGGGGTTAGGTAGCTGAGCCGATGGGCACGCCACCGCCGCTCGCACCACCGCAGGCTTGCCTCGGTCTCTCCAAGGGTCACCCAGCCCTAAAAGCATTGGCGGCTGCTGTGCCTGCTGCCGCCCTGTAACAGAGATAGCTGCTGCTGCACGCCACTTTCAGCCCGCTATAATGTGCTCTGTGCGAGGTGGTATGATACCGTGTACTAAGGGTCAACCGACCCCACCGCGCCACCGGCGGGGCCGGACTGCTGCATGCAGTTGTGAGAGTGTGTACCAGCCCAGGGGGAAGGTGCCTGTCTCCACGGCGCCGTCTCCGCTCGTCGCCTGCCTTTATTCAAAGTAAGTGCAAGTTTAAACATGATCACTTAACCTCTGAACAAGGAAAACTATTAATTCTCTTATATACAATTATAATCCCTTGCTCATTTGATTGAGATTTTTAGCGGTTCAGCTGTCAAGAAAGTGCTTAGTTAAAGCTTTTTATTTTCGGTTTGTCAGAGCAGAAGTAATTAAAGCAGCTGCTCAAAATGTTGGTACTGGAAAGTCTGGACCTCGGATACATTCTATTCAGTAAATACCCCAACGAACAATGTTGATGTGCGTTTTTCAAGTGAGGAGACCCAATCTTGAAAATAGTCCTCATCCGCCTCCTTAAATCCCCCGCACTCCCACTATAGCAGTTATGTTATTCTCTATATTCCGTGGGCCTCATTAATGAAAAGTGACGCATCGCTGCGTGAAAACAGCGATGCGTCACTTTTCACTGCGCCCTCCTTGCGAGACCAATGATGCGTCATATTTACAGTATGACGCATCATGGCGCAAGGAGTTACAGATACGTTAGTATTTCTGACGTATCTGTAAGCGCAAAAGTCACGCATTGCTGGAATGTGTCACAAAAGTGACGCAACTCCAGCAATGCGTCCTTTCACATGGGGGAAGCCCCATGTGAAAGGGCTTGCGCCAGTCTTACGCCTGCTGTGAGGCAGGCGCAAGATTTTGACGCAACAGAGTCCTAAAAGTGACGCAGTGAAATCTCATAGATTTCTTTGCGTCACTATTACGAGGCTTTTTGCGGGGGAACGCCCCCTCTGCATACATTATACCTGATGCAGGTATAATGTAGCGCAGGGGTTTACAAAGTGACGCATCTGCGTCACTTTGTAAATAGTGCGCAACAGGAGGCATGTTTTACGCCGCTGATGCGTCACAAAAAGTGACGCATCAGAAGCGCAAAACTGACGCAAGGCCTCATAAATGAGGCCCCAGGTGAGCAAGTGGCAGGCACACTGCGCCGGTTTTCGCAACAGATAATCTGACCCTGCTACAATAACTGACTTTGCTGAAATATACAGAAACGTCCTTTTGTTTGTAGTGGCACGGCGCGCACTGTCAATGAGAGTGGTGCAGATCTGAGTCCTCGTTTTGGTTAATAGTACGATCAGCTTATAAGGGCACTAGATGCTTCAGTTTCTGGTGCTTTCCAGCAGTTTTAACATCTTCTTGTTGCTCAAATAGGTGTAATTGCTGATATTTATATGTTCTACTAGTCTTCATTGCTTGATTTTGCTTGCGAAAAAGTGTCACTCATAGTCATTGGAATGTCACTCATAATTACACTGAAATTATGAAAATGTCACACTTAGCAATCTCTAACCTTGGGAGCTTAGCTATGCTAATTACAGGCAGCACTAGCAGTGACATGACCTGCTGTGCTCAAGCAGCCACCTGACCTGCAACAAACCCAGTCAGACTGTGCTGATTAATGTGTTCAAAAAAAGCATTTTAATTTGGTATGCATATTGTTTTCGCACTCATCTGTCGTTGTAGGTAAAGAAGTAAAACGCATGTTTTAGGGGACCGAGCAGCAGAGCATGGTTACAGCCTGTACAGAATAGAAACTGAGGCAGTGCGGGTGTTGAAAGTTGGGCTCACCGGAGGCAGTAGAGGGCTGCAGCCTCCTTGGCAGCATTTTCAGCCCCGGCACTTCATTTTTTTTTTTACAAATTAAGCACTGTTTGGGCTGCGCCTGTTTACAATGTTAAGGGCCACCACTGACAACGCCTCCTTTCAGGGATTTTATCTTCTCCGGCTTTCTCATAAGGAGGATCGCTCGCAGCTGCAATTACACTGAAAGACTGTTTGCCCTGCCTCGGGTAGGTTTCGGTGAAGGCGGGGCGTCTGGAATTAATGTTCCTTCAAACAGCCAGTGTGTTAAAAGTAACATCAGCGCCTCACCCTGCTAGTCCGGTTTTAGTTTCTTGATAAGTAAAAAACGTCCGGTCCCAAACAGCTGAAAAGGGAAACGTACATGGGTGATGTCACATCCTGTGTGTGACTCAATCAAGTCTACTTCCATTTGTCTGCAGCCTGAGGCAATTACTACCAGCACCTGTCCACAAGGGGGCAGGAGAAGCCATGAGGCCACCCACTTTCATGAGTTACAGCTGCTGTAGTTTCACTTTCCTCCGTCCTCAATCTCGCGCCCTCTCTCACCTGGGTTATTCACGCTCCGAGAAGCAGCAGCCGGTAGCTGCACGTTTAATATATTTCATCTAAACTGTAACCTCCCGATGAGTCAGCGGCGCTGGGAGCGTCCGGCGGAGGAGGCCTCAGATAAAGGGCTCATTAAGTCCGCAACAGACCTTGAAACTGTAGCTTCTGTGCCGGCTGGCTCGTTAGTTCTATGGACAGGAAAGTGCAGAGATAACCTTCTTGAGCAGTGGTTCTTAACTTTTTGACTGAAGTTCTCTGGACCCCACTTAATCGTACCGCCATTACTGGAAGCCAGGGAACCTTAAAACAATACACAGGCATTCAATTGACAAATACACAAATTAAATGTTTTTAATTCACAAACTTTTTTAAATCTAGATTTTCTTTTCATGGGGAGGTTGGGGCTTTTCTAAATTCAGCTGAGGCCGCTCTTTGTTCATACTATATTTTGTTTGATGCAGTTGCGTTGCTCCCACAAATAGATCTAAGAACACCAAGCTGATATTCAGGCTCCAATGATAATTTCCTTCACATTCACTTGTTTGAAAATGTTTCATTTTCCATTTGCTCATTTATTTATCTACACTTTATTCATCTGTTGATATTATTCAATCTTCTAAGCAGTCGCCGTCACCATGACTAGGCGTGGTGGCCCCCAGCGGACCCCAGACCACAGATTAAGAATCATTGATCTAGAGCTCTCATTTCTCCCACATTCATGCAGGGTTATCGAATCTAGTCAACGTTTTCTTTATATTTCTGGGTTTATAGTCCTGCTTGTCCCATTATAAAACAAGCATTGGCAGACCAATAGATCTCACCTACGCACGGTATTGGCTTTGCTCATGTTTTAGTCATATTGTTTAGTCATGCCGTACAGCAGGTCGGCTTCTGTGCAGCATGGCTGAAATAAAAAAGAATGCTATGATGCAGCCAGTGGTGGCCTCAACATAACACTTTTCTTTAATTATTGCAGGGTGGCAGCAGGAGACCACACATAGGGAGGGGGTGAGGGACAGTAACAACACCGACAGTGGGTAGGGTTTCAACAACACAGACAGCGAGTGGGGGCAAGCAACAACATGGACAGTAGGAGAGAGCAAGCGACAACAGGGACAGCAGGAGAGAGCAAGCGACAGCACAGACAGTGGGAGCAAGCAAAAAGACAGAGCTGGTGGGGGCAAGCAACAAGCATGGGCAGCTGGAGGGGGCAAGCAAGAAACACGGACAGCGGGGTGGTGCAAGCAACAACTCAGACACCGGCAGGGGCAAGCAACTCGGAGGAGGGAGAATGCTTGGGGGCAAGCTACATTGTCGATAGAAGGAGGGAGAGCAGGAGCAACATGGAGGGGGATAAGTACACGAGAGAACTTTCTGAAAAAAAACACAACATGGTAGAATGCTTAAACACAAAGAAAAAGGTAGCCTCTAACAAAAAAGCAGAGGAAGGGCGCAAGTAATACATCCATGCTCCTGGTTAGGGATAAACACACAAAGAGGAAGGAGCCCTATGTAGCTCACCACAAAGGTGCAAGCAAATGAGAGTGACAATGTAGCCAACTAAAATCTCACAAGCAACAGCATGTACTGTCTCAGGGGAGAACTTAAAAAGACTACAAGTCCCAGAATGCAATATCTGGACTGGATGAGCTACTCATGCATGGACCTGAGATGTTCAAGGGAGGAGTTCATGCACACACAAAGCTTTAGTTACGAAATATGTCAACATTCTAGTGCCAGATGTTATCACATTGTGCACCCACAAAAGACAACTTTAGAAATAGGCGGCAGTAAGTCATACGTGTCTATAGATTGCAGTGTTTTAACATAATCCTTGTAGAAAACTCAGCTATGGTGGCCACCTCGTTCCACATCATCACAGACAGTGTCTGCCATTGTAGGTGTTTATTCGAGTGTCTGGTGCATTCTGGGTATTAAAGTCTCGGTCGGCATCCAATGAACCAATTTGGCAACAACTCCTAGCAGTTATTTGTAGGTTAAAGCTTAAGGCTGTAATGTGTCCTTATTGATGTGCTGTGGGATGACCACACAAGAATCCCGTCTGGAGACAGAAAGTGTTCCCTCCAAATGGCTCTCCTAGCCCCTCACTTGACTCCTTGTGCCCAGATTCTGAATAGCAGAAATCTTCTTCGCTGCACTGCCATCAATTTTTTAATTCAGATGTGTGTAACTTAGAATGTGTGTCTCTGAGGCATGTGATCGTCTCAGTTCCAGGCCCCAGGGCCTTTCAGAAAGACAGGACAGTCAAGAACGTTCTCAATCGACCATTTCCCCCTTCCATCCCCTTTTAGTTCTGGCATATAATATACTTGCTTATAGGAGTTTTCAACCAGCCCACTTCACCTATTGGTCGGTTGTTGTGTCATTTACATTTTTCTTCTGCCACTACAACATACAGCAGGAGGCAATGGGTAAGCCCACTTCAGCCATTGGCTGTTTTCACTATAAAGTCATTGTTCTCTTTCACAAAGACCACATCCACATAAAGATATTCCCTTCACTACAGGGGCTGCTGTGGCAAAATGTGCTTTGCAAGGCTAAAAAATATGTTTGCTTTAAGCCATTTTTTTGTATATGGGCAAGGGCCTTGGGGCTCCTTAAAAATAAATGTTTACAAAACCTATGACAAAACAAGCCTAGGCAAAGGCAAAAGGCTGACAACCGACGCCAGACCGTTGGCTTTGTCAATGGTTTATGGTTTGCTGTGTAGTGGCACTTGCACTATCCATTGTGCACATATTGTATTTTTACCTACTCTAATAGGCTGTATTTCTACATTCTTCAGCCAGTGGCTTCATTGGCACAGGACCCGTCAGCACTTTTCTTGAGATATTTTCATTCTGATCTTGGTTCAACCCTCAGGAGAATTTTAGTCTCACCTCTTTCCCATGGCTGCTTTTTTCTATCCTTCTGCGTCCACTGAAATGATTGGGAGATTATTTTTCATCTTAAAAGTACACCCTGTCAGCACACTTTCTTCATCTCATCCTTGCAACGTGTATATGCCTATTTTTAATTGTTTTGAATTGCATTTGGCATTTGTATTTCTTAGTTCAGTGCTCAAGCATAACGGTCAAACATATTGGCTTTTCCAGTGCTTGTTACTTTCGTGAACTATATTTGTAACGTGAATGCTAGCTGACAGTAGTGCTCTTCCGGTTTTATGATTTGTCTTTTTATACTGCCCTACTGCCCTCTGAATCACTACTCAGACACAGTTTAGCCAGAAACATATCAGTAAAAAGTCTTTAGAAACTTTTCTCTATAAATACATGTGATAGCATCCAGATCAAGTTACATCTTAAGCCAGAGGTCTTCAAACTTTTTTACTCTGAGCCCCCCCTAAGCAAAATATTTTGAGGTCGGGCCCCCCCTCCAAAACCTTATGGGAAGGATTGGGGAGCGGGAGGGACACGGCTGCGTGTAGGGAGCAGGGCTTATGAGATGATTTCAGGAATACTTTTTCTATAGCTTATGAACCGCACCAAATATGAGACTTATAAAACAGCAAATGCATCAAATAAAAACTGATATCCCAAACAAACTACTCCCCATAATTGGGGTGTTGTGAGCCCCTCACACTCTTTGACCCCAATGCAACAATACCTGCTGCACTAATGATAACTGCAGTCCTGAGTAGCAGGCTATCTCCCCTGCCACTTTTACCTCGTCCCCGCCATGATGGATCATCACCTCTGTCCTAATGCTTAAAAGGACAATAGGCTCTGATGCCCCTTTTTTTTAAAGGTAGACAGGCATACTTGTGATGCAGTGGGCCCCTCAAATTCTTGGCCCCCAGTCCTGCTGCATCTGCTCCTTTATGATAACCAGCAGTGGCCACTTACACACTTGGCAGCAGTACCAGCTTCACTAATGAATGACCCTTTTAATAAAACAAAAACACTTATATTGTCACCTTCTTTGGGGTATCTCTCTGAAAAAGCGGTCTCTGGCCATTTGTAAACATAAAAATGAGTCTGCATACAGTGCTCCTTATTCTGGACCTTCTCTTTGACAATATCTTTGAACCTCGCTCCTTTCCTAGACCATTTCTGTGAGGCTCCAAGGATCGAGAAGATTAGGGCTTTGCATCTGAATGCAACCCTGCTGGCCTTCTACCTGCCACCCCATGGACTCAGCTTTCACAAAAAAACTTCCCCGGAATGGTTAATACTGACTTTGAGATGCCTGTGCCTGAAATCGAAGTGTGTGGCGGTAGTGCAGAAAGTTAAAAAAGAAACCGGCCTTCTTACCAGCCATTAATTGATTGAGTCACTTAAAGCCAGGGCCACTGGAATTATGAGTTTCTGCAGCAGCAGCTTTTTCCACATAATTATCAGTTTAGTGCATTTGCAACATGTTCCGGAGCAGTGGAAGGCCCTTTGCAAAGATTGACTGGTAATCTTGTAGTTGTTTTCTGCTGTATTTGGGTGTTAAACTGGTACTAATGAGGTGAAATATTTCCCCTGACAGCATTACCGTGAGTTAAAATGAAAAAATAATGAAGTAATGCTAACCACACAATGTGGCGCATTGTGCCATATGCATTGTGCCACATAATTTACCTTTTCTTGCCGCATAATTTAGTCAAACCTGCCACATAATGTTGTCCTCTTCTGCGGAATAATTCCAGTGGATCTGCTTAAAGCTTTATGGTGGCAAATATCTATTCTTTTTAAGATGTAATGTAAAGGAGTTATCAGCTGAGATCTGAAAATAGTGGAGACACTTACAAAAATGTCTGCATTAGATACAGTTTGATTACTTATTACTAAAAGTATATTTTGTAAGAACTTGTTTTATCTCAATCACTGCATCATTTTGCACCAGCCTAGCTTAAAGTATGTAAATACTGTTTTAAAATAATGACTTACATATTCACAGTGCTTTCTGCTACCGTCTGGGACCTCATAGCACTATAAACAGGGCCATTGGAATTATGCGGCTGGAGAAGGCCAAATTATGCAGCATGTTTGACAATTCTACAGCAAGTAAAGGCGAATTATGCTGCATATTTTGTGATAGTATTACTGCACTCTTTTTACACTTGTTAACATTGTCCCGGCCTTTATTGCCCCTCATAAGTACCAAATTAACACCTACATATAGCAATAAGCAACAGAAAGGTGACCAGTCTACCTTTAGAAAGGGCCTTCCACTGCGAGGTAACATGTGTTGCTGCATTTTTTAATCTGCAAATTATGCTGCAGATGATGGATTATGTGGCTAATGCAGGAAAACCCTAACTATGTGCTGAGAGTGCAGGGTGGGTGTGAAAGTGAAGGGTGAGAATGAGTAGTGAGTTGTCTGAATGCAGGGTGAATTCCCAGACACTTGAAGTTAATCAGCATGTTATTGATGTGGTGTAGGGTTTCAGATATAAGTTAAACTATTGCAATTATGGAATTAGTCAGGGAATCGAGGGTGAAATAAATAATGTGCTGATCCCACAACAAACTTCCACTCTTATGATTAGGGTTGCCAGCTCATTATTTTGTTGTTGCAGACATTACAAAAATAAACATTCACCTAAAGCCCTATTTTCAGCACTTACCTGTGCGTACTTTTAAAAGCAAATATGAAGCACTTTTAAATGTGTTCTATGGCTGCCTGAATGATTCATGACTGAAAATAAAAGGAACAGACCGAAAGTCACTTTACAAATGAATACATACTTTTTTATTTAAGACCATATTTAGTGTCAAATCAAGGTCTTTGCAGGCTCTTTAAACATACAAGGCTAGCAACCCTTTTTTGTACTCCTTTTCATGAAATGCATTTTCTCCCTACAGCAATAAGTGTATAATACAATTGTAAGGAATAGGCAGAGTCGGGGCCCAGGAAAAAGAAAAAAAAACTAAGCTTCGTAACCAGTTCCTGAAGGTATTCAAATGGTCTTTAAAGACCTGTGAAATACTCGGTTGTGCTGGAGTCTTAATAAGACTCCAGACACTGCCCAGCCGAGCCCCCACTGACATCTGGCCCCACGACAACTCTGAGGGCTTCTGAGTAAATGAAGACAGCCTGGAAATACAGCAAATAAGCATTGCTGCACTTCCAGGCGTCTTCATTTACATGTGCTTGCCGAGGCGTTTGCGCCCCCCCGGGAACCCATCCACGCCCCCTCAGTGGGGGGCGGCCCACAGTTTGAAGAACTGTGTCTTAAGCCGATGCACTTCCTTGATATAAGTGCTAGGATGGCCTGAAAAATTAGAGAATAAACTACTTGAAATGGCAAGAAAACATCCCAATTGGACAAATAGCAGTCGCTAGTACAAGCGCAGGTACTTCTGTCAGTAAAGGACGCCATTTCACCAAGGGTAGAAGTGTCACTTGCCCTTGGCCCTTCCCCGCCCCCACCAGAGAAAGTGAAACCTCACTCTTCTATGTGAATTCATTCTATAAAAGTTATGCAAATCACATTTCGTTGACTTCATTTCAACGTTTGTGATTTCCTTTATAAGTCTGCTTATGATTACTTTTCTCTTTTTATCCGGATTTGATTGAGTGTTGTAGCAGTCAACAATCACCAAGTCAAACAACGTCTGTTCATACCTCTTGCTTTTAACCCATCCCTGTACATTCCTCATGGCAAGTCTTGTTCATTCCATTCCTGAGTATATGATATGTTAAATTCTGGAGCATATACAACATTGTTATACCTCTTCAACCTCTAGTTGTTACTCATCAATATATGACCTATATCCAGGCCACAAGTCCGAAAAAAGAAGTGTGGGGATCTATTTAAGTTGGACAGTATGCAAGTGACATCACGACGTGTGACATCACAGCGCGTAACATTGCATGTGGCATCACAAGAAGTGACATCACAGGAAGTGGCTTCTATAAAATAATTTGGCTATTCGTGTAAATACTCACACACTCCAATACAGCTGAAATTCTTACAGTGCACACTCTTTTATATAAGGATTGAACAAAGTCAAAAGCTTGCTTCCAAACCGTAGTTTCTCGTGAATGCTTGTGAAGTGATAAAAAGCGGTGTTCCTTTGTGTCCCCTTCACTGCTCTGGCACCTAGGAGCAGATAGTTCTGAAGTCAAAATTGTACACCCACAAAAGGTGAGCTGATGGCCTTTAAATCATCCCTTTTTCTTGGTCCCAGCTTGAGGGAAAAATAAACAAGCATTTGCAATGCAAAAGGTCTCGCATTGGGAAAGTTTGAGTTATTTGCCCTGTACATGCCAGATTTGTTATTTATGTGTTATTTTTGAAAATTGTGAAATTAATAGCTTTGTCATTTACAATGGTAATATTTTTTTTGACAATGTGACACCTATAGCATTTTTAATGCAACATGTTTTGTATTTACGTGACTTAGAAGTATTGATTTAAACATTTTTTTTATTTATTTTAAAATAATTAATACTTATATAAAAGTTATTGTAATTTATCATGGCAAAAGCTTAAACTTTGGTAAATAACTTTTGTGAAGATTATGTTCAGTGTATTTTATCGTGACTAAAATATAAGAACAGAAGTGAAATATCAACTTTTTTTGTGACATTTGTAATAAAGCTTGAAACATTGAGAGAACATATTTGAACCAGTTGTTGTTGAATGTTTGCACAGATTGATACTGTGGTGGCGCTGAGTGATGTTGTGGTGGTGACAAGTGTTGCTGTGGCGTTCAGTGATGCTGTGGTAGCGCATAGTGATGTTGTGGTGCCCCTGAGTGATGCTGAGCGCGATACATAGATAGAGTGAGGCGATAGATAGATGGAGTGAGGGCGATAGATAGATGGAGTGAGTGCGATAGATAGATGGAGTGTGGGTGATAGATAGATGGAGTGAGGGCGATAGATAGATGGAGTGAGGGCGATAGATAGATAGAGTGAGGGCGATAGGTAGAGTGAGGGCGATAGATAGATAGAGTGAGGGCGATAGATGGATAGAGTGAGGGCGATAGATAGATAGAGTGAGGGCGATTGGTAGACCCGGCTTCCTGGGCACCAGGGCACTCAGGGGTAACTGCGCTCCAATCGCATCAACTGGAGTGTTCCCTCACTGATGTCCTGGGGCCTCAGTACTAAGGGACCCAAAACTGGATAACCAAGTACTCCTCTCCAGCACTTGACTCTCTCAGAGTAGCGAGACAGAGCAGTCCAAGGCTTACTCAAGGAGGTGAGGTGGGGTTAGACCTTCAGAATACAGTGTAAACCGTACCACCAGCTGATAAACTCAATGTCCAGTCAGTGTTTTACTTTTTATAAAAGAAAAGTACTTTAATACACATAAGATAATTATTCTACACATAAAACTAGGATAAACAGTGAAAACCAGAAGTCTCTACAACCCTCTGGGGCCGAGTTCTGACCCCAAACAGTATTATAGCGCCTAGACGCCAAGCACTATAAAAACACAGTTAACATGAAAACACACAGTAAGCATTGCATATTACAGATCATGTTACACAGGGCTGTTCTCATTCACTAGAGCCTTAATACCAAACTTGTATTGAAAGGATATAGTTTCAGCATATGATGTGAAGTCAAATGTTCATGATCAGCCCCATTACCCCCCACCCAAAGCAACAGAAGTGCCCTCCCATTGTGAGTGAGGACACCGCTCTAGTGGTGTCAGGGATCTGATCACAGGCGCCGGATGTCTTGGCACAGTTTTTGCTGGAGTCCAACTAGTCCAGTAGCCACTGGCTAGCTGTAGGAGGGTAGTGGCTGGACAGAGTGCCAATTCACCCTGATGCCCTCAGAGATCACAAAAAGAAAGGTGGGGGTCTGCTTCACTGGTCTCTCTTCCCAGTTACTGCTTGAACAGGCTACCACAGCGCAAGGGAGGAGCCTAGAGGGGATTTGATCTCACCTTCAAAGACTAGAATCAAGCATCCTCCTCTCTGGCTCTCGTCATGTGCTGCAAGCTTCTTTCCACCAGCCTCTGTGATGTGCTGTAAGCTTCCTTTCCACACTGGGTGATGTGCCACAAGCTTCCTTTCCAACCTTGGGCAGCTGTCTGTAATTTCCTTGGTCCAAAGCGAACGCTCCTCCAAGCCTCACAAAAACAGCTGGTCCTTAAAGAGCGCAGTGAACAGAGTCTTATCTTCTGCCTTCACACCGTGGGGTCGCAGCTGGTTACCGTCAGAGGGCTCTGGTGTGGCCGCTCGTCAGTCATAGACCAGTCTTTGAACAACAGCTGACCACTCAGGCCAGACTTTTATCACCTCTGATTGATAAGCTCATCCAATCAGAGGGTCTGCTACTTTTTGCATCCTGAATACACCTCCAATCACAGACCATTCACCGCGTGTTCAATGCATGGGTAAAGCATGTAGCAGGTCCTGTTCTGGTATCAGGCCTCTAGAGAGGAATTTTAATTAACTCCAGCCCAGGAGGCCCTGACCAGTGGGGGAGGGTCCTCTCCACACAGTTAGTGCAGCTAAACCCAGATAAGAGCTGAGTGTCTCCCCCAGCCCACCAGGCCTTTCCAAGGAAATAGGGAGGGGGACGGGGGAGCTGGGATGTCCAGCAGAACAGCTCGCATTCCTCACACTGGCTCAAATCACCTTTCTTCCCCTGTACACCCACGGGCTCTCAAACACACATCAGTCAGACAAAGGCAGCAGGCCCACAGGCATGGCAAACTGCACAGACTTGGTCAGGAGGGTGCCTAGGGA
The DNA here is from genome assembly GCF_964261635.1 of Lissotriton helveticus. Taxonomy (NCBI): domain Eukaryota; kingdom Metazoa; phylum Chordata; class Amphibia; order Caudata; family Salamandridae; genus Lissotriton; species Lissotriton helveticus. The sequence continues at coordinate 252,561,831 of NC_136073.1, forward strand.
CTCACCCCTCCGGACTATAGATGTATTGCCACTCTCCGAAAAATAGGGGTGCACTAGGCATGCCCCCCTCGACCTCAGAGCCAAGCTCTAGGGTCTCAATCCATGTAAACAGGGAGACCCTCAGTGGACGTGTATCATTGTCATGCTCACTGAGGTAGGGATCTAGAAACTATACAGTAGCTTTGGAGCAACTTGCCTGGGGATTAGCATAAGGCAGGGGAAGCACTCTCTCCAGAGACATGCAGGAGACTTCCTGTCTCAACAGCGATAGAGTGAGTGCGATAGATAGAGTGAGGGCGATAGATAGAGTGAGGGCGATAGATAGAGTGAGGGCGATAGAGTGAATGCGATAGATAGAGTGAGGGCGATAGATAGAGTTTGTGAGATGGATAGAGTGAGGACGATAGATATATATGTGTGCGGTTACAGAAGGATGTATGTGGAAGAGAGCAACAGATCAGCATATTATAAGAGAACAGGGAGTTAAAGAAGCATGCGTGTTGAAGAGATCAGCAGTTCAGCACAGGAGAAGAGAACAGGGAGTTAGAGAAGTAGGCGGTGGAAGGGAACAGTAGATCAGCACGAGAGAAGAGAACAGGGTTTTGGAGAAGGGGGCGGGGTGGAAGAGAGCAGCAGATCAGGATGGGAGAACAGAACAGGGAGTTAAAGAAGGAGGCGGGTGGAAGAGAGCAGCAGATCAGCACAGGAGAAGAGAAGAGAACAGGGAGTTAGAGAAGTAGGCGGTGGAAGGGAACAGCAGATCAGCACGGGAGAAGAGAACAGTGTTTTGGAGAAGGGAGCGGGGTGGGAGAGAGCAGCAGATCAGGATGGGAGAACAGAACAGGGAGTTAAAGAAGGAGGCGGGTGGAAGAGAACTGCAGATTAGCACAGGAGAAAATAACAGAGTTAAAGAAGGAGGCAGGGTGTTTGAGAGCAGCAGATCAGCTTAGGTGAAGAGAACATAGAGTTAAATAAGGAAGCGGGTGGAAGAGAGCAGCAGATCAGCACAGGAGAAGAGAACATGGAGTTAAAGAAGGAGGCGGGTTTTAGAGAACAGCAGATCAGCACAGGAGAAGTGAACATGGAGTTAAAGAGGGAGGCGGTGTGGAAGAGAGCAGCAGATCAGCACAGGAGAAGAGAACATGGAGTTAAAGAAGGAGGCGGGTGGAAGAGAGCAGCAGATCAGCACAGGAGAAGAGAGCATGGAGTTACATAAGGAGGTGGGTGGAAAAGAGGAGCAGATCAGCACATGAGAAGAGAACAGGGAGTTAAGTAAGGAAGCGGGTGGAAGAGAACAACATATTAGCACAGGAGAAGAGAACAGTGAGTTAGAGAAGGGGGCGGGGTGAAAGAGAACAGCAGTTTAGCACAGGAGAAGAGAAAAGGGAGTTAGAGAAGGATGCGGGTGAAAGAGAACAGCAAGTCAGCACAGGAGAAGAGAAAAGGGAGTTAGAGAAGAAAGCGGGTGAAAGAGAACAGCAGATCAGCACAGGAGAAGAGAACAGGTAGTTAGAGAAGTAGGCGGATGGAAGATAGCTTAAAGATTATCACAGGAGAAGAGAACATAGAGTTAAAGAAGGATGCGGGTGGAAGAGAGTAGCAGAACAGCACAGGAGAAGAGAACAAGGAGTTAAAGAAGGAGGTGGGGTGGAAGAGAGCAGCAGATCAGCACAGGAGAAGAGAACAGGTAGTTAAAGAAGGAGGCGGGGGAAGAGAACAGCAGTTCGGCACAGGAGAATAGAAGAGAACAGGGAGTTAGAGAAGGAGGTGATGTGGAAGAGAGCAGCAGATCAGCACAGCAAAAGAGAACGGGGAGTTAGAGAATGAGGCAGTGTAATAGAGCAGTAGATTTAGTATGGGAGAATAGAAGAGAACAGGGAATTAGAGAAGGAGATGGGTGGAAGAGAGCATCAGATCAGCACAGCAAAAGAGAACAGGGAGTTAAAGAAGGATGTGGGGTGGAAGAGAGCAGCAGATTAGCACAGGAGAAGAGAACAGTGAGTTAGAGAAGGATGCAATGTGGAAGAGAGCAGCAGATCAGCATAAGAGAACAGGGAGTTAAAGAAGGAGGCGGGGTGAGAGAGAGCAGCAGGTCAGCAGAGGGCTAAAAGAAAAGAGCAGGGAGTTAGAGAATGAGGCGGTGTAATAGAGCAGTAGATCAGTACCGGAGAATAGAAGAGAACATGGAATTAGGGAAGGAGGTGGGTGGAAGAGAGCATCTGATCAGCACAGCTAAAGAGAACAGGGAGTTAAAGAAGGAGGTGGGTTGGAAGAGAGCAGCAGATTAGCACAGGAGAAGAGAACAGTGAGTTAGAGATGGATGCGATGTGTAAGAGAGCAGCAGATCAGCATAAGAGAACAGGGAGTTAAAGAAGGAGGTGGGGTGGAAGAGAGCAGCAGGTCAGCAGAGGGCTAAAAGAGCAGAACAGGGAGTTAGAGAAGGAGGTGGGTGGAAGAAAGCAGCCGATCAGCACAGCAGAAGAGAACAGGGATTTACAGAAGGAGGTGGGCGGAAGAGAGCATCAGATCAGCACAGCAATAGAGAACAGGGAGTTAGAGAAGGAGTTTGTTGGAAGAGAGGAACAGATCAGCACAGCAGAAGAGAACAGGGAGTTAAAGAAGGAGGTGGGATGGAAGAGAGCAGCAGATCAGCACAGGAGAAGATAATAGAATAGGGAGTTAGAGAAGGAGGTGTGTTGAAAGTGAGCATCAGATCAGCAGAAGTTAACAGGGATTTAAAATGCAATGCAATATTTTTTTCATTTGTAAAGTTTGAGCTATTGCTATTGTAAATGACCAATTTTATTTTAATGTTTTGTTGTGGAAAATAGTGATAATAATTGCTTTGTCATTTACAACGCTAATATTTATAACTTTTGCAAATGTGACACCTTTAGCATTTGTAATGCAATATGTGTTGTATTTATGTGACTTACATGTATTGATATTACAAACACTTGTTTGGATTTGGAGGGTGGAGTTGGATTTGGACGGTGGAGTTGGAGGGTGGATTTGGAGAGTGGATTTGGAGGATGGATTTGGAGGGTGGAGTTGGAGGGTGGAGTTGGAGGGTGGAGTTGGAGGGTGGAGTTGGAGGGTGGAGTTTGCTTTTGATTTGGAGGGTGTAGTTGGAGGGTGTAGTTGGAGGGTGGAGTTGGCTTTTGATTTGGAGGGTGGAGTTGACTTTTGATTTGGAGGGTGGAGTTGGAGGGTGGAGTTGGAGGGTAGAGTTGGATGGTGGATTTGGATTTGGATGTAGGATTTTGATTTGGAGGGTGGAGTTGGAGGGTGGAGTTGGTGGGTGGATTTGGAGGGTGGAGTTGCATTCTGAGTTTGAGGGTGGAGTTGGATTTGGAGGGTGGAGTTGGATGGTGGAGTTGGAGTTGGAGTGTGGATTTGGAGGGTGGAGTTGGAGGGTGGATTTGGAGGGTGAAGTTGGAGGGTGGAGTTGGAGGGTTGTTTTTGCCATTGGACTTGAAGGGTGGAGTTGGAGGGTGGACTTGGATGGTGGAGTTCGAGGGTGGACTTGGAGTTGAAGGGTGGATTTGGATTTGGAGGGTGGAGTTGGAGGGTGGAGTTGGAGGATGGATTTGGATTTGGAGGTTGGAGTTGGAGGTTGATGTTGGAGGGTGGAGTTGGAGGGTGGAGTTTGAGGATGAGTTGGAGGGTGGTGTTGGAGAGTGGAGTTGGAGGGTTGCTTTTGCAGGCGGAGTTGGAGTTGGAGGGTGGAGTTGGAGGGTGGAGGATGGAGTTGGAGGGTGGAGTTGGAGGGTGGAGGGTGGAGTTGGAGGGTGGAGTTGGAGGGTGGAGGTTGGAGTTGGAGGGTGGAGTTGGAGTTGGAGGGTGGAGTTGGAGCTGGAGGGTGGAGGTGGAGGGTGGAGTTGGATGGTGGAGTTGGAGGGTGGATTTGGAGGGGGGAGTTTGAGGGTGGATTTGGAGGTTGGAGTTGGAGTGTGGAGTTGGAGGGTGGAGTTAGAGGGTGGAGTTGGCGGGTTGTTTTGGAGTTGGAGGGTTGTTTTAGAGGGTGGAGTTGCAGGCTAGTTTTGGAGTTGGAGACTGGATTTGGAGTTGGGCGGTGGAGTTGGTGTTGGAGGTTGTCTTTGGATTTGGAGTGTGGAGTTGGAGGGTGGTTTTGGAGGGTGTGGTTGGAGTGTTGATTTGGAGGTTGGATTTTAAGGGTTGAGTTGGAGGGTGGGTTTGGAGGGTGGATTTGTAGTGTGGATTTGGAGGGTGGAGTTGGATTTGGAATTTGGAATTTGGAGTTGGAGTTGGAGTGTGTAGTTTGAGTGTGTAGTTGTAGTGTGGATTTGGAGTTGGTGTGTTGTTTTTGATTTGGAGGGTGGATTTGGAGAGTGGATTTGGAGTTGGAGGGTCGATTTGGAGGGTGGATTTGGAGTTTGAGGGTGGAGTTGGAGGGCAGAGTTGCTGGGTGTAGTTGCTGGTTGGAGTTGCTGTGCTGCTATTTTTGTTTTTTAGTGTGAGGCATGCAGCCGTGTTTGTTGTGCAGTTGCTTGAGGCATGATTTGAGGGTGTGTTTTTTTGAGAGTGTGTGTGATTGGGAGAGTGTGTGTGAGTGTGTGTGATGGTGAGATGCAGTGTGAGGGTGAGAGGGTGTTTGAGTGTTGGTGTGTGAGTTTGTGGGTGTTATGATGTGAATGTGAGAGAGTGTGAGTGTGATTGTGTTTGAAAAGGATGATTGATTGTGATATGATGTGTGATGCTGATAGCGTTTGTGAGTGTGTTCGTGCCTGTGTTTTTTGTGAATGTTATTGAGGGTGTGTTAGGGTCTTTGAGTGTAATTGTGTGTGAGGGTGAGCGAGTGTGAGGTGGTGTGAGTGTGCGGTTGTGTGTATTCTGATGGTGTGTGGTGCTGTGATGGGGGAGGTGTGTTTGTGTGCCTTTGTATGATGTCTAGGGTGTTATGGTGACGGTGTGTGCGTGTGAGGTGGTATGAGGCTGAGGGTGTGTGAAGGTGAGTGTGTGTGAGTGTCAGTGTTGGTGCACCTGTGTGATGGTATGTGTGAGTGTGAGATGGTGTATGAGATATAAAGTGTGTGTGATGTTAACATTCTTTGTGAGTGTGATGTGTTTGTGAGCTTTGGTGATTGTGTGATGTTGATGGAGTGTGTGAAGCTGAGGATTATTTGAGTGTGTTGTTGTTTGTGGGCTTGTAAGAGGCTGAGTGTGTGACGTTGTGTGATGTTAAGGATGTGAGGGGGTGTGAGTGTGATGGTGTTGTGAGTGTGTGTTGGTGTGTGTGGGTGAGTTTGTGTGTGTGTGTGTGTGTGTATGTTAATACATTTTTGTTGTGTGTTTTGACTTTCACATGCACATACCACTTTGCTGATACTGACCGAGACATGCGCTTTATAAGCAGGAAATAGAATTCTACAGGAAACAATACTACCGAAGACCATTCGAGGGTGTGAGCTCAATGCCACCGTACGTACAATTATTATACTTAAAGTTCAGTCAACTACCCTTGATGCACGGACAACCTTTGAAGAAAGTGAAAAGCATGTACCCTCACCCTCACTCACCCTCAACCCCTCACCCTCACTCACCCTCAACCCCTCACCCTCACTCACCCTCACCCTCACTCACCCTCAACCCCTCACCCTCAACCCCTCACCCTCACTCACCCTCACTCACCCTCAACCCCTCACCCTGAACCCCTCACCCTCACTCACCCTCACCCTCACTCACCCTCACCCTCACTCACCCTCAACCCCTCACCCTCACTCAGCCTCACTCACCCTCACCCTCACTCACCCTCACCCTCACTCACCCTCACTCACCCTCACCCTCACTCACCCTCACCCTCACCCTCACTCACCCTCACTCACCCTCACCCTCACTCACCCTCACCCTCACTCACCCCCAACCCCTCACCCTCACTCACCCTCACCCTCACTCACCCTCACCCTCACTCATCCTCAACCCCTCACCCTCACTCACCCTCAACCCCTCACCCTCACCCTCACTCACCCTCAACCCCTCACTCACCCTCACTCACCCTCAACCCCTCACCATCACCCTCACTCACCCTCACTCACCCTCACCCTCACTCACCCTCAACCCCTCACCCTCACCCTCACTCACCCTCAACCCCTCACCCTCACCCTCACTCACCCTCAACCCCTCACCCTGACTCATTCTCAACCCCTCACCCTCACTCACCCTCACTCACCCTCACTCACCCTCACCCTCACTCACCCTCACCCTCACTCACCCTCACCCTCACTCACCCTCACCCTCACTCACCCTCAATCCCTCACCCTCACTCACCCTCAACCCCTCACCCTCACCCTCACTCACCCTCAACCCCTCACCCTCACTCACCCTCAACCCCTCACCCTCACCCTCTACCCCTCACCCTCACTCACCCTCTACCCCTCACCCTCAACCCCTCACTCACCCTCACTCTCACTCACCCTCACTCACCCTCAACCCCTCACCCTCACCCTCACCCTCACTCACCCTCACCCTCACTCACCCTCACCCTCACTCACCCTCAACCCCTCACCCTCACTCACCCTCACCCTCACTCACCCTCAACCCCTCACCCTCACCCTCACTCACCCTCACCCTCACCCTCACCCTCACTCACCCTCACTCACCCTCAACCCCTCACCCTCACTCACCCTCAACCCCTCACCCTCACTCACCCTCAACCCCTCACCCTCACTCACCCTCACTCACCCTCACTCACCCTCACCCTCACCCTCACTCACCCTCACCCTCACTCACCCTCACCCTCACTCACCCTCACCCTCACTCACCCTCACTCACCCTCACCCTCACTCACCCTCACCCTCACTCACCCTCACCCTCACTCACCCTCACCCACCCTCACTCACCCTCACCCTCACTCACCCTCAACCCCTCACCCTCACTCACCCTCACTCACCCTCAACCCCTCACCCACCCTCACCCTCACTCACCCTCAACCCCTCACCCTCACTCACCCTCAACCCCTCACCCTCACTCACCCTCAACCCCTCACCCTCACTCACCCTCACTCACCCTCACTCACCCTCACCCTCACCCTCACTCACCCTCACCCTCACTCACCCTCACCCTCACTCACCCTCACCCTCACTCACCCTCACTCACCCTCACTCACCCTCACCCTCACTCACCCTCACCCTCACTCACCCTCACCCACCCTCACTCACCCTCACCCTCACTCACCCTCAACCCCTCACCCTCACTCACCCTCACTCACCCTCAACCCCTCACCCTCACTCACCCTCACCCACCCTCACCCTCACTCACCCTCAACCCCTCACCCTCACTCACCCTCACTCACCTTCAACCCCTCACCCTCAACCCCTCACTCACCCTCACTCTCACTCACCCTCACTCACCCTCAACCCCTCACCCTCACCCTCACTCACCCTCACTCACCCTCACCCTCACTCACCCTCACCCTCACTCACCCTCACCCTCACTCACCCTCAACCCCTCACCCTCACTCACCCTCACCCTCACTCACCCTCACCCTCACTCACCCTCAACCCCTCACCCTCACTCACCCTCACCCACCCTCACCCTCACTCACCCTCAACCCCTCACCCTCACTCACCCTCACTCACCTTCAACCCCTCACCCTCAACCCCTCACTCACCCTCACTCACCCTCAACCCCTCACCCTCACTCACCCTCACCCTCACTCACCCTCACCCTCACTCACCCTCACCCTCACTCACCCTCACCCTCACTCACCCTCAACCCCTCACCCTCACTCACCCTCACCCTCACTCACCCTCACCCTCACTCACCCTCAACCCCTCACCCTCACCCTCACCCTCACTCACCCTCACCCTCACCCTCACTCACCCTCAACCCCTCACCCTCACTCACCCTCACTCACCCTCACCCTCACTCACCCTCACTCACCCTCACCCTCACTCACCCTCACCCTCACTCACCCTCACCCTCACTCACCCTCACCCTCACTCACCCTCACCCTCACTCACCCTCACCCACCCTCAACCCCTCACCCTCACTCACCCTCACCCTCACTCACCCTCACCCTCACTCACCCTCAACCCCTCACCCTCACTCACCCTCAACCCCTCACCCTCACTCACCCTCAACCCCTCACCCTCACTCACCCTCACCCTCACTCACCCTCAACCCCTCACCCTCACTCACCCTCAACCCCTCACCCTCACCCTCACTCACCCTCAACCCCTCACCCTCAACCCCTCACCCTCACTCACCCTCACCCTCACTCACCCTCAACCCCTCACCCTCACTCACCCTCAACCCCTCACCCTCACTCACCCTCAACCCCTCACCCTCAACCCCTCACCCTCACTCACCCTCACAACACATATTGTGTTACAATAGGTGTCACATTTGCGAAAGATAAAACTATTGGCATTGTAAATAACAAAGCTATTAATTCGCTATTTTCAAAACAAGCACATAAATAAAAAATGTGTCCTTTACAATACCAATAGCTCAAACTTTCCTAATGCGAGACCTATTGCATTGCTGTGCTTCTCTCCCCTGCTGCACTCTCCTGCTCTCTAGAGATGTGGCCTAACGACCAGAGCTGCCATCTAAGTCACGTAAATACAAAACATGTTGCATTCCAAATGCTATAGGTGTCACATTCGCGAAAGTTATAACTATTGGCATTGTAAATGACAAAGCCATCAATTTAGCAATTTTAAAAACCAACAAATAAATAAAATATGTCATTTACAAGACCAATAACTCCAACTTTTCTAATGCGAGACCTATTGCATTTCCAATGCTTGTTCCTTTTTGTTGACTAGTGTTTTTTTCTTCAAAATGGCGGACGCGATCCTGTCCCCTAATGCTACCTACGTTTGTTAGGTTAGCGGTCTAGTTTTTTTTGTTTTTCAGCTTTTTTTTTATTGACGTTTATTTCCTCCAATCGCATTGCTACATTGTGTTACGTAGCGTTGCAATTGCTGTTTGTCATTTGGGAAATTCCCAGATCCTCGTGACCGGCGTTTGTGGAAGGCGTGTCGTGTTTCCTGTGTTGTTGCTGCGTCGGTTGACAGGTAAGTTGTAAATTTTTTATGATTTTTTTGTTTTGGGTTATGTAGTCTTTCTCCTGTAGATATATTTTGTACGTTTGTTTATTTTTTGTAATGTATTTGTACGTTTGCTTATACCTATTGAACTCGACGTGCGTATGTACCTAATGTATACCTGTCTAATGTTTATAATATAATATTGAATATCTATTTGTGATGTATTTTTATTAATATAATCTAATGTTTTTATTATATTTGATGTACTCTTCCCACATGTTGTTATAGTGTGTTTTTTGACAATGTATTGGTTTGATGGTACTGTTTTGTATTATTCACTGTGTATTTATGTTGCTTTAATCTTTTTTCTCCTGTTTCATCTTCTTGTTTCATACGTATAGTTTGTGATTTCTTCTCATCCTTAATAATTAATAGTCATTGTAATGGTATCACGAACCTAATCTTTTTTTTTTTTAAAACATACATGTTTTGATGCGTATGAGCTTAAACTCCATATTTGTCTCTTGTGAATTTTTTGTTTTTGGAGGCCTGGCAATTGTCGCTTGTTTTGCGTTGTGTTTGAGCTAAATACACATTTGTAGGTCTCGAATAATATCAGTTAGGCTGTGAAGTCTCTTGCCCTTTTGATTACGCACTTGTTTAGACTTTCTTTGTTTTGGGGTTAATTTCCGCTAGTGTTTTAGCGTATTTGTTTGGTGAAATATTGGATGTACTATATCGCCTAATTATATTGGTTTTATTTTTCAACTGCTCCATGTTGTGATTCCGTGTTTCTTACATGGCTAGGGTTTCCTGTAAAAATTTTTATTAATCTCCGTGTCTTTGTATTGTTTTTCTTTTGGTTTGGAGTTTTTGAGTTGTTGTTCCAAATGTATTATTTGAGATTTCCTCTCAGCATCATAATTTAGTAATTGGTTTACTGTTTTTGCGATGATTTTTTTTGTCTTTTGGGAAGACATACATGTGTGTAATTGGATGATTTTTATTCGTACTCCGGACTTTTAACTGTTTTTGCAGCGTGTGAGCTTGTGTGTGTGTGTGTGTATATTTTGTATAGTGTTATTTTATTTTTTTATTTTATCTTTCTGTGTTTTGTATATGTGTGTGTGTTTTTTTTGCAAGGTGATCATAAATTTGTTTTGTGTGTGTATGTAGTATATGTGTTTTTTTTTAAGTATGTGAAAATGGTGCCTCTGTTAATGTCCCCTAACGGTAATCACGTTTTTTAATGTAGCGGTCTATTCTTTATTTGTATATTATGTATTTTGTTTTGATTGACGTATTTCCCCGCCAATGCGATTGATACGTTGTTTGACGTAGCGTCGTAATTGTTGCGCGTCAATTCGGAACTTTCTAGATTGTCGATCGCGTTGTTTTCGGAAGGCTTACAGTGTTTGCTGTCTGTTTCCTGCGTCATGTGACAGGTAAGGATTGTTTTTCCCCTTAATTCTTTTTTGTTTACTTGAGTATTTGTGTACTACTTGTATTCGTTTTGGTAGTTTGGTGTTTTGTATGCTCAAAAAGTTTTCCTTCGTTATAGTTTTTTGAATCCGCCTCTGTATGTACGCAATGTATTATTTGCTAAAGTTCATAATATTTGTTATTTATTTATTGTCAAATATGTTTGAAAATATTTTTAATTTTCTTTTTTGTTATCTGTAATATTTAGACATGTTACATAATTTCTTTGATTATATGTATATGTTGAAATTTTTGGCCCGCTTTTTCATTTATTATTTAAATGCAATGTGTCATTGTATGTGCCGTATTAAATTCGCTAGGATTGTGTTGTTGTTGTAAATTGCTATTTCCATGTTTCAAAGCTGTTCTGCCTATATTTGTAGTGCGTATAGTGGTATTGAAAAGGGTTTATTTTGTGGTTATTATAAGAGACATCTTTTGAGGCGTATGACAGACATTGCTATGCTGGACCCCACACTCTATCTCTCTGCTTTTTTTTAATTACTTTTGTTTGAGCGATTTTTTAGTGGCTGTGTGTGTGTGTGATTGGCTGTGTGTGTGGGGGTGAGTTGGTGTGTGTGTGTGTGAGTGAGTTGATGATTGTGTGTGTGTGAGAGATAGAGAGAGAAGATTTGTGGTTGACAGATCTATAGAGAGAGAGATGTGTTGAGCTCTTTTTTTTTGAGAGAGAGAGAGATAGAGGTGTTGAGCTAAAGATAATTTTGGAAGATACCTAGGTGTTGCGTTTGAGATACATTTGTGAGATAGAGAGATGTAGAGTTAGAGAGATAGATAGGTTGTGAGGGATAGAGATGAATATAGAGATAGAGGTGGTGAATGATTGAGATTGAGAGACAGAGTTTGTGTGGTATATGACTATAGAGCGTTAGAGTGTGAGAGGTAAATATTTAGAGTTATGTATGTTTTGAGAAAAACACAGTGGTATGGAGTTACAGCGATAGAGTGCGGTATGTTTGTTGTTTAAGAGTGAGGTATGTAGGGTGAGCATGAGTGAGGTATGGAGTGAGAGCTAGAGTGAGGTATGGAGTGAGAGCAAGAGTGAGGGATGTAGTGTGTGCATGAGTGAGTTCCCCAATCCGAGTGAGTGATTTTGCGACTGAGAGATGGTGAGGTGGCGATTTTGAGAGAGTGAGTTGGTGATTGAGATAGAGAGTGAGAGATTGAAGTTGTTCGTGGTATAGAGAGAGAGAGAGTGAGAGAGTGAGTAATGTGGTGACTGAGTGACATAGAAAGTGAGGTGGTGATGGACATACTGAAAGTGTGGTGTTTATGGAGAGAGAGAGTGATGTATGGAGTGATAGAGAGAGCGATTTATGGAGTGAGAGAATGAGTGAGTTTTGGAGTGAGAGAGAGTGATGTATGGATGGGTTGAGAATGATACTGATGGATGGAGTGAGAGATCGAATGATGTTCTGAGTGAGACAGAGAGATAGAGTGCTGTATGTGTGTCCCTGAGAGCTGTGGTAGTGTCGATGATTTCTGTGGTGGTGTCCCATAGTGGTGTAGTGTAGTCCTTCTCTGCTGTTGTGATCTCCTTGAGTGCTGTGGTGGTGTCTCTGAGTGCTGTGGTGGTGGATCCCTTAAGTGCTGCGGTGGTGTCCCTGACTGCTGTAGTGCTGTCCATGAGTAGTGTGCTGCTGCCTCTAAGTGGTGTGGTGCTGTCCCTGAGTGGTGTGGTGATGTGTCTGAGTGGTGTGGTGGTGTACATGAGTGGTGTGATGGTGCTTATAAGTGATGTGGTGGTGTTCAGTAATATTGCACACATCAAATGTAATAATGGTGTGGAGCAGTGCTCTAGAGGCTAAAAGAAAAATATTTATTCTATTTTTATCATTTGAATACTTGCTTTTTGACAGCTGATTTTCCAGGACGTAATATGTATTGTTAGTGTTGTAGGGTATGTTAGTAAGTTGTTACTAATAATATTCAAACAGATCCTATTAACAGCATGTGCATATTTGCCAATGGCGAATTACATGTATGCATTAATGGTGCATCAGGCGGAGTTACACTCGGACTTATAGGGTCAAGCTTCCTGGCCTCCAGTATTGTAAATAAAGCGAATGTTTTAATGTCCCTGGGTGATGTATTTGACGGTTATTAAATGTGTTCCCTGGGTCGCTTCAATTTGTAAAATATAGTCAAGTAACTTTTTAAGCAAAAAAAGAATTGTCTTTACGCCGAAAAAATAATCCCATTTTCCGTGCATGTGAACGTTTGCGAAGGGGGATTTGTGTTTTACCCCTTAGTTCAGCAGTTGGTTCCCTTGGTTTTTTTTAACCCGAGAATAGCTTCCTGCTGCTTTAATTTGCATTTCACAGATGCTGGCAGACAACAGATTACAATTTTTACGACGCAGTTTAAAGCACTCAAGTATCCTGTTCTAGTTTCGTTTCGAAACGGTGAAAACATGTGATGTTTCACACAATTGCAGACTTCCGGTCGGTGTTTTTTTTTTGGTTTGATATAAATGAGGCTTCTCAATAACTTTGGGCCGTTACAAAATGAACGTTTGTAAAAAGTTGGTTTACATTTAAGTACAACTCAATAATGTCTTTGTTCCATTTTTTTTATTGTGCTTAATTTGTAGCTATAGTGGCACTAGGGATAATGTAATAAAAAGACAATTGTTGAAAATGTATTTACATCCATACATTTATTGACCAGTGTGCATATAAAATGTGCAAATGTGTGGGTGAATGTGTTTTTAAACTTGCACTGAAAATGCTTATGTTGCATTGCCCATGGTTCATCCTATGTATAAAAGTAGTTGTTTTTTCTAAAATTGTTGATTTTTTTTTCAAGTTTCACAGCTCGGTACTTTTTGCTAAATTTTTTCACTTTTAATAAATGCACAAAAAGGGTGTAATTAGCTGTGCACACACTGTACTGATTAGGTAAGGGGGCACCTGTGGTCATTTTCGAAACATTTTACAAATTTTTTTATTTTATCTATATCCACAATTGTTAAGGTAACTTTTGATTTAGTACAATGCTTGTTTGTTTATCGTCCTTATGACGTAGTCAAAAATCCTAATAAAAATGTGTTGTAGAATATTGAGGGTGTCTGAGAGTACTGTGAGGGTGTCCCTAAGTCCTGTGAGGGTGTCCATAACTGATGTTAAGGTGCCCCTGAATGATGTTTTAGTGCCCCTGAGTAATGTAGTGATGTCACAGAATTATGTTGTGGTGTCCCTGAGTAATGTTGTGCTGTCCCGGAGTGACGTTGTGGTGTCCCTGAGTGATGTGATGGTGTGCCACAGTGGGGTGGTCGTGTACCTGAGTGTCGTGGTTGTGTACCTGAGTTTCGTGGTTGTGTACCTAAGTGATGTGGTCTTATCCCTGAGTGATGTTTCGGTGTCTCTGAGTGATGTGGTGTCCATGAGTGATGTGTTGTCCCTGAGTGATGTGGTAGTGGCCCTGAGTGATGTTAAGGTGTCCCTGAGTGATGTAGTAGTGTCCCTGAGTGATGTTGTGGTGTACTTGACTGATGTAGTTGTGTGCCCCATTGGCGTGGTGGTGTCCCTGGGTGATAGGGTGGTATCCCTGAGTGATGTGGGGATATCGGTGATTGATGTGGTGGTGTCCCTGAGTGCTCTGGTGTCCCTGAGTAATGTTGTGTTGCCCCTGAGTGATGATGTGTTGCTCCGGAGGGATGTGGTGGTGCCCCCAAGTGATGTGATGGTGTCACTGTGTGCTGTGGTTGTGGCCCAGAGTAATGTCTTTGTATCCCTGATTGATGTGTTGCTGTCCATGAGTGATGTGGTGTCCCTGAGTGATGTGTTGGTGTCCCTGAGTGATGTGTTGGTGCCCCAGAGTGATATGATGGTGCCCCTGAGTGATGTGGTTGTGTCCCGGAGTGATGTGTGTGTATCCCTGAATGAGGTGTTGGTGTCCCTGAATTAGAGTGGTGTTGACCCTTAAGTCGAAACGATTTTTGGCGTATAAACGTGTGATAAAATGTATTAAATAGTATATAGGCCGGCCTAAAAGTACGTGGAAACTAAAGAATGCGTGTTCTGAAAAGAGCCAGTGAACACGCACTTAAAATCCGAAAATCTACGCGAGCAACCATATAGATAATGGAGGGAGGAGCCAAGATGGCGATCGGAACGGTCGCATAAACGCCTCGCTCCGTGATCCTTTCCTCCCCGCCATCTATCCTGTCTTTAATCCTGTTCGGGGCGTTCCGAATTTGGTTACCGAGGAAGAGCCTTCACTTACCGTCTGTTTCCGGGGCTCCGGCGTGCAGTGGTTTCTGCGTTCTGCCCTTGTCGTCCTGCCGGCCTTCCCGGCCCTGACGCCGGGGCCTCGAGTGCGGTGTCTGCCCGGAGGTGTTCGGAGTGCCGGCGGTCCGGAACCGGTGGAGAGACCCGATGGTGGGAGCCTGAGAGCCGCGGGCCGGAGAGACTGGAGCGGACCCACCCCCGATAGTGGGCCGCCCCACATGCCCGATTTCCTGCCGGACCGGGGAGAGAAGCCGCGTTGTCCGGCCCCCCTTGGGTGAGACGCCCACTCCTGTTGATTGTCCCGCCTGGGATCCGGTGCAGGGCACCCCGAGAGTTGTGGGGAGCACACCCGTTCTTCTGGTGACTCTCCTTTCTCCGCCGAGCGCCATCCGCGCGGATCTACTGTGTGTCTTGGGGCCTCCGGCACTCATGGTGGACTTGGAGGCGGACGAGATAATGGCGGCGGGCGATGTGCTCAAGATGGCGGATGGCCCCTCGGAGTGTCTTCCTCCTGGAGACAGGGGCGTCGCTGCATTTGCTCTCCCCGGCCCTTGTTTGCTTTGGGCGACCCCTACACGGAGTGCTGTCTTGCTTGCCCTGGCTGCCCTACGGATCGACCTGTCCTTGCAATGCCGGGACTTGGAGTTGCGGATCGCCGCCATGGTTGCTCCGCCATTTTGTGACGCTGTGTCTTCTCCCCGAGTTGGTATCGTTGAGTCTCCTCCAGCTGCTGTGCTGGGATCTCCTGATGGTTGCTCGATTCTATGGGATCAAGTGGACTTGATGCCGATGCTGCAGTGTTTCCTACGTCCTGATTTCTTTGCTTCGTGCTGGACGGCCCGGATTCTGTACTGGACCATGTGGATATTTTGTGTACTTTTGCATTCTGACTGCAGCCGAGTTTTCCTGGTTGCTTCTTGGTGGCCGAGACGCTGTTCCGCGAAGATTCCACTTGTTTTCCCTGATTGGTATGAGCCCACTATATCGTACTGTTTCTTGGCCATGCCGGGGTCTGGCAGTTCTGCTCTTCGTAGAAGTGGACAGGGGTGATCGTGCCTGGGTGCCTGCGGGACTTTCGTTTTGTTAATGGCATCTCCGGGCCTCATTATTTGGACAGTTTCTGTCTCCATCCTCTGTGTAGGCTTTTCTCTGTATCCTCTCTGACCTCGATTGTTGATCCTTTGTTGCGGGTGGGGAGGTGTTCTGTATGCCGGCTCCTCTCCTCTCTCTCTCCTTTTTCCTCCTCTTTTCTCTTTTTCTTCTTTTCTTTCTCCGTTATTTCTCCCTTTCTCTTTTCTTCTATTTTTCGGGTGCTTCTGGGGCGACAGGCACGCTGTTTAGTGGGGTAGGCCATAGCCATTACAGTGATGTAGGGTGGGGGGGTGTTTGTTATTTTAGTTTGTTTTGTTCTATGGTCCCTTTTTGCTTCCTTTCTGGGGGGTGGGCTATGTCCCTTTTTCTTTCTCCTTTGTTTTGCTAGTGTCTGCACTTTCTCCTTTTCGGGGCGGGTGGGCTGTCTCTGTGGCGTCCTATTCAATTGTTTGCTACGATTTGTCCTTGATTTTTGACCCCTTTGAGGGGCATAGGGTGTCTTTGGGATTTGTCCTATTATGGTTACCTGATTGCGTGGGGGGCTATATCCCTCCCGTCCCTCCCCCCTTTTCTTCTGATTATGTTGCATGACACACTGGTAGATATGGCTGCTGCCTCCTCTATAAATGTAAAATGGAACCTTTCGTATCCTGGCGCCTACTGTGTAGCGACCTTATTTCACGTCTGTACTGTATTCAGTTTGCCATACGCATTGTTGTTGCTCCTTTTTGCCTCTCCTGCTTTTGCGGCCGGCCCCTGTGGTTGTAGGCCTGCGCTTGTACTGATACGCATATTTAAATAAAGGTTTTAAAAAAAAAAATAAAAAAAAAAATAAACATATAGATAATGAGTGTACGACAAGAGCGAACATAGGGAGAGGGAGGAGGTGGCCTGCCTGCAACTCGAACGAAGAACACAGCATGTGTAGCAACAGAGAATGGCGCACGAGAGTGGGGGTGGGATGCCTGTTTGCGTTTGTCAACAAATGGAGAGCGAGGCGCGCGCTGGAGAGGAGGGAGGGGGTGGCCTGCCTGCAACTCTAACCATGAACATAGGGAGGAGGGGTTGTGTGGCAACAGAGAATGGCGTGCGAGAGGGGGTGGGCTGCCTGTTTGCGTTTGGCAACAAATGGATTGCGAGGCGCGCGCTGGATAGGAGGGAGGGGGTGGCCTGCCTGCAACTCTAACGATAAACATAAGGAGGAGGGGTTGTGTGGCAACTGAGAATGGCGTGCAAGAGGGGGTGGGCTGCCTGTTTGCGTTTGTCAACAAATTGAGTGCGAGGTGCGCGCTGGAGAGGGAGGGGTTGGGATGCATGGGCAGCTGAATGCTGCGTGCACAAAGTGTGTAAGAGCCAATGAAAGCTCTTTAAAAAAATGGGCGTGGTGAGAATGTGCTTGATTGTGTTCACATGAACTGTACTAAATCCGCACTTGGTCAACAGTTTGTTTTGCCTACTATACTCTCGTCTATTTATCCCTGCAGGATAGAATAGTCGAGACCTAAAAAGCCCCTCCACCGCGTGCACTTTGTGGCTCAGTGGAAAGCAGTCAACAGTGCTGGCGCTGCTGAATGTGTCCTGGGGATAAGTTCAGCTTACTTCACTGGGGCTCAGCTTCTTATCAGGGAGTGGGGGTGGGCTGCCTGTTTGCGTTTGTCAACAAATGGAGAGCGAGGCGCACGCTGGAGAGGAGGGAGGGGAGTGCCTGCCTGCAACTCTAACGATGAACTTAGGGAGGAGGGGTTGTGTGGCAACAGAGAATGGCGTGCGAGAGAGGGTGGGCTGCTTGTTTGTGTTTGTCAACAAACTGAAACATTTTACATAAATAGTTTTTTATCCATATCCACAATTGTTAAGGTAACTTTTGATTTAGTACAATGCTTGTTTCTTTATCGTCCTTATGACGTAGTCAAAAATCCTAACAAAAATATGTTGTAGAATATTGAGGGTGTCCGAGAGTACTGTGAGGGTGTCCCTAAGTCCTGTGAGGGTGTCCATAACTGATGTTAAGGTGCCCCTGAGTGATGTTTTAGTGCCCCTGAGTAATGTAGTGATGTCACAGAATTATGTTGTGGTGTCGCTGAGTCATGTTGTGCTGTCCCGGAGTAAGGTTGTGGTGTCCCTGAGTGATGTGATGGTGTGCCACAGTGGGGTGGTCGTGTACCTGAGTGTCGTGGTTGTGTACCTGAGTTTCGTGGTTGTGTCCCTAAGTGATGTGGTGTTATCCCTGAGTGATGTGTTGGTTTCTCTGAGTGATGTGATGTCCATGAGTGATGTGTTGTCCCTGAGTGATGTTGTAGTGGCCCTGAGTGATGTTAAGGTGCCCCAGAGTGATGTGATGGTGTGCCTCAGTGGCGTGGTTGTGTCCCTGACCCCTGAGTGATGTGGTGTCCCTGAGTGATGTAGTAGTGTCCCTGAGTGATGTTGTGATGTACTTGAGTGATGTAGTAGTGTACCCCATTGGCGTGGTGGTGTCCCTGAGTGATAGGGTGGTGTCCCTGAATGATGTGGGGATATCCGTGATTGATGTGGTGGTGTCCCTGAGTAATGTTGTGTTGCCCCTGAGTGATGTTATGTTGCCCCTGAGTGATGTTGTGTTGCCCCTGAGTGATGTTGTGTTGCCCCTGAGTGATGTGGTGGTGCCCCCAAGTGATGTGATGGTGTCACTGTGTGCTGTGGTTGTGTCCCAGAGCAATGTATTTGTATCCCTGATTGATGTGTTGGTGTCAATGAGTGATGTGGTATCCCTGAGTGATGTGTTGGTGTCCCTGAGTGATGTGTTAGGGCCCCAGAGTGATATGATGGTGCCCCTGAGTGATGTGGTTGTGTCCCGGAGTGATGTGTTAGTATCCCTGAATGAGGTGTTGGTGTCCCTGAATTAGAGTGGTGTTAACCCTTAAGTCGAAACGATTTTTGGCGTTTAAACGTGCGATAAAATGTATTAAATAGTAAATAGGCCGGCCTAAAAGTACGTAGAAACTAAAGAATGCGTGTTCTGAAAAGAGCCAGTGAACACGCACTTAAAATCCGAAAATGTACGCGAGCAACCATATAGAGAATGAGTGTACGACAAGAGCGAACATAGGGAGAGGGAGGAGGTGGCCTGCCTGCAACTCGAACGAAGAACACAGCATGTGTAGCAACAGAGAATGGTGCGCGAGAGTAGGGGTGGGCTGCCTGTTTGCGTTTGTCAACAAATGGAGAGCGAGGCGCGCGCTGGAGAGGAGGAGGGGTGGCCTGCCTGCAACTCTAACAATGAACATAGGGAGGAGGGGTTGTGTGGCAACAGAGAATGGCATGCGAGAGGGGGTGGGCTGCCTGTTTGCGTTTGTCAACAAATTGAGAGCGAGGTGCGCGCTGGAGAGGGAGGGGATGGGATGCATGGGCAGCTGAATGCCGCGCGCACAAAGTGTGTAAGAGCCAATGAAAGCTCTTAAAAAAATGGGCGTGGTGAGAATGTGCGTTATTGTGTTTACATGAACTGTACTAAATCCGCACTTGGTCAAGAGTTTGTTTTGCCTACTATACTCTCGTCTATTTATCCCTGCAGAATAGAATAGTCGAGACCTAAAAAGCCCCTCCACCGCGTGCACTTTGTTGCTCAGTGGAAGCAGTCAACAGTGCTGGCGCTGCTGAATGGGTCCTGGGGATAAGTTCAGCTTACTTCACTGGGTCTCAGCTTCTTATCAGGGAGTGGGGGTGGGCTGCCTGTTTGCGTTTGTCAACAAATGGAGAGCGAGGCGCACGCTGGAGAGGAGGGAGGGGAGTGCCTGCCTGCAACTCTAACGATGAACTTAGGGAGGAGGGGTTGTGTGGCAACAGAGAATGGCGTGCGAGATGGGGTGGGCTGCCTCTTTGTGTTTGTCAACAAATTGAAACATTTTACATCAAATTGTTTTTTTATCTATATCCACAATTGTTAAGGTAACTTTTGATTTAGTACAATGCTTGTTTGTTTATCGTCCTTATGACGTAGTCAAAAATCCTAATAAAAATGTGTTGTAGAATATTGAGGGTGTCCGAGAGTACTGTGAGGGTGTCCCAAGGTCCTGTGAGGATGTCCATAACTGATGGTAATGTGCCCCTGAGTGATGTTTTAGTGCCCATGAGTAATGTAGTGATGTCACAGAATTATGTTGTGGTGTCCCTAAGTCATGTTGTGCTGTCCCGGAGTGAGGTTGTAGTGTCCATGAGTGATGTGATGGTGTGCCGCAGTGGGGTGGTCGTGTACCTGAGTGTCGTGGTTGTGTACCTGAGTTTCGTGGTTGTGTCCCTAAGTGATGTGGTGTTATCCCTGAGTGATGTGTTGGTGTCTCTGAGTGATGTGGTGTCCATGAATGATGTGTTGTCCCTGAGTGATGTTGTAGTGGCCCTGAGTGATGTTAATGTGTCCCAGAGTGATGTGATGGTGTGCCTCAGTGGCGTGGTTGTGTCCCTAACCCCTGAGTGATGTGGTGTCCCTGAGTGATGTAGTAGTGTCCCTGAGTGATGTTGTGGTGTACTTGAGTGATGTAGTAGTGTGCCCCATTGGCGTGGTGGTGTCCCTGAGTGATAGGCTGGTGTCCCTGAGTGATGTGGGGATATCCGTTATTGATGTGGTCGTGTACGTGAGTAATGTTGTGTTGCCCCTGAGTGATGTTGTGTTGCCCCTGAGTGATGTTGTGTTGCCCCTGAGTGATGTGGTGGTGCCCCCAAGTGATGTGATGGTGTTACTGTGTGCTGTGGTTGTGTCCCAGAGTAATGTCTTTGTATCCCTGATTGATGTGTTGGTGTCCATGAGTGATGTGGTGTCCCTGAGTGATGTGTTGGTGTCCCTGAGTGATGTGTTGGTGCCCCAGAGTGATATGATGGTGCCCCTGAGTGATGTGGTTGTGTCCCGGAGTGATGTGTTAGTATTCCTTAATGAGGTGTTGGTGTCCCTGAATTAGAGTGGTATTGACCCTTAAGTCGAAACGATTTTTGGCGTTTAAACGTACGATAAAATGTATTAAATAGTAACTAGGCCGGCCTAAAAGTACGTAGAAACTAAAGAATGCATGTTCTGAAAAGAGCCAGTGAACACGCACTTAAAATCCGAAAATGTACGCGAGCAACCATATAGAGAATGAGTGTACGACAAGAGCGAACATAGGGAGAGGGAGGAGGTGGCCTGCCTGCAACTCGAACGAAGAACACAGCATGTGTAGCAACAGAGAATGGTGCGGGAGTTTAGGGGTGGGCTGCCTGTTCGTGTTTGTCAACAAATAGAGAGCGAGGCGCGCGCTGGAGAGGAGGGAGGGGGTGGCCTGCCTGCAACTCTAACAATGAACATAGGGAGGAGGGGTTGTGTGGCAACAGAGAATGGCGCGCGAGAGGGGGTGGGCTGCCTGTTTGCGTTTGTCAACAAATTGAGAGTGAGGTGCGCGCTGGAGAGGGAGGAGATGGGATGCATGGGCAGCTGAATGCCGCACACACAAAGTGTGTAAGAGCCAATGAAAGCTCTTAAAAAAATAGGCGTGGTGAGAATGCGCGTGATTGTGTTCACATGAACTGTACTTGGTCAAGAGTTTGTTTTGCCTACTATACTCTCGTCTATTTATCCCTGCGGGATAGAATAGTCGAGACCTAAAAAGCCCCTCCACCGCGTGCACTTTGTTGCTCAGTGGAAAGCAGTCAACAGTGCTGGCGCTGCTGAATGTGTCCTGGGGATAAGTTCAGCTTACTTCACTGAGTCTCAGCTTCTTATCAGGGAACGGCGTCCACCCTGTAAAGATAGTGGATGGATGCCGCCTACCTGGGTGTAACCCCGACTTCTACCCTGACCGTATCCATTAACCAGCCTGCCTCCACGTAACCGACAAACTCTGAGTATAACATTACAGATAAGTAATATTTCATTATCCCTTTGTCTGTCCTCCTCATCCCAGTCCTTGCGATCTGAGTCATGACTCTTAGCATCGTAAGGACTGGGACGAGGAGGACTATTACTTAGGGAACTGAAGATTATATTTTCATTATTCGATCACAAGCACCTGCTTTGTCTACATTCCTACATCCCCTCTTTACGCTCCTGTTGGAGTCCTGTGCTCTGTTACTCAGGCCACATCTGCCCGTCGCATATCCAGGAGTTAATATTGGGCTCCTCTTCTCCTTTCCATTTTTATGGTCACCTGTCTATTGGCCGGTACTAAGGCCAAGTCTATACATTTACTGGTCACTTTCTTTCCTTTGGGCCCTAGTTACAACCCCAGTATGCAGGTCTCTATTATTGCTCTGATACTCCTCTCTGTTACTATATTAGTAGTGCAAATGATCTCCCCCATAACCTTGTCAGGCTGGGGCAGAACCCGTGCAGCGGGGACCCTGAGGCCGTGACCCGCAACACGGATTGGAGCGACGCGGAGGGGGGCGCCTGCTCCAGAGTGCCGACTGCGTGTGTCCTGTTGAATAGAGCCTTGGTACACAGGCAAAGCGAAGGAGTGTGAGCCTGCACCTGATACTTCCGACCGGAGCAGTCCAGAGAGCTGAAGTGCCGTACCTGAGAGGCCGGTGAGGACCTGGGCACCCTAGGTGAACCAAAGTAGCCCTTGGAGTGAGCGCTGATCTCCCCTTGAAGTGAGAGCTGATCCCAACACCGAGACCAAGGTAGTGACCAAGGTAGGATCTATCCCGTCAGAGAAGAGCTGTGGGAGCCGCGAGCATTGGAGGGTCCGACGGCTGTGAATATAAGTGACCCCAGTAGGGGTGAGGTGGCTTCTGCGGCCCCCGGTACTCACCAGTGCTGGGCATATTCCGCCAGAGTGCAGGGGATACAACCACACAGCCACAGTAAAGGAGGTTTTAGCATTCATCTCAGCCCGCCTGACCCCAAAATGGCGAGCGTCATCCTTCACTCAGGAGGAGTTCAGGAGGCTTCCCTGTTGTCCCATGGGGATAAGGAGGACAGAAGTAAGGCTCCCTGTAATGTCTTGGCCAGATATCAGTTGAAGGCACAGGATCAGCGATACTCGAGATCACATAGCCATTGCCTGACCTTAAGATGGCCACCATGTTACACTATTACCTCAAGAGATCCTCCATTCAGGCACTAATCGTACCAGATAGGCGCAAATTGTTTATCCTCAGCCCTTATCTGCCATATAGCCCTGGGCTGACTCAGACGGGATGGCGCCGATGCACGGGGCCTGATGCTCCAGGGCTGCTGCAAGTCATAAGTGGACATACTCTACCCACAATCACCCTAAGGTATGTCTCCTGGCCACCACATCTTAAGGATTTCCCCCTGGGACAAATTTCAAACAATCTCAAATAAGACGGGACTCATTTCAAACAATCTCAAATAAGACGCCGAGATGACCCAGCGCGGTTTGAAATTGGCAATGGACCAAGTGACTATATGATCCCACCTGGGTTATGGTCCCGATTACACTAACCTTTAGGCCCCCGTGAGGTACTTTTCTTCCACTGCCAGTCTACCAGAATCTGATCTGCTTCACATCCCCCTGTTTCTAATCTCCTCCCATATTTCCTCTATCCGCTATTGGGGACCTGTTCCTCTATGTTTGATCATGCAACTGTAACTAACTTAACTATGCAAAAAAGTTATTCTTGTCATTCATGACCGCGGAAACCTGAGCAACATGGCTGATGCATGGTGGAGCTGCTAGTTAGCTATTGAGGAGTTCGGCCCTGGTTGAACCCCTCGGCCTTCACCTACCCAGCCGGACATTGGGCAAAGTTCTCCTCGTCTCCCCACTTTGGATCCTTTCTCCCCCTCCCTCCGACGACCTAACATAACATTGTTTTCTTTGTCATGTGTGTTACTATGCTCTTGTAACGGATGTAATTTGTAACTTGTAACTCAACGATCCTCATGTAAAGCACTCTGATACCTCTGAGTCTAGCTAGCGCTATAAAAAACTCGTCAAATAAATAAACAAATAAATAAAATTAATCTACCCCTCCTCTCTACACATGATACTTCCTTTGAG
The DNA here is from genome assembly GCF_964261635.1 of Lissotriton helveticus. Classification (NCBI taxonomy): domain Eukaryota; kingdom Metazoa; phylum Chordata; class Amphibia; order Caudata; family Salamandridae; genus Lissotriton; species Lissotriton helveticus. The sequence goes on from NC_136073.1 coordinate 252,585,642, forward strand.
CTACTGGGCAATATTTATGAGTTCTGCTTTGGGTTATGTATGGTCTTTCTTTAATGTTATTTTTAGTCTATAAATACAGAGGTGAGCAGGAGTCTCTGTTGGTGTTTCAACAATTGGGATTGTTAACTCTAGTGACTTCAAGAAAATGTGTGTGAACCCTAAAATATAATTTCATTTCCTTTTGTTCTCCCAGTTCCTCATCTGAATATTGTAATTCCCAATTCCGAGTCACGTGGAGCATTTATTCTAGCTATTTATTCCAGAAATTGCCCATTTGCTGATATTTGAATGAGACCTTACCTTGTAGGTGGGGAGTCCATTGTCCCTTCCTCGCTCATGTGGAAGCATTTTCTCTTTGTCCTGGGCCATGTATGTGGTGGGGACTGTCATGTGTGATGGGTACTACTCAAAGCCCTGGTGTCCCAGGTCAACAAGTGTGTTTTATGTCAGAATATTGTGAGCAAAAATATCACCTGACACATATCTTGTCATAAATAGTGTGTACAAATGCAGTGAAGCTGTTCAGTGATACTGTAATAAATGTAAAATGCGCTTCCACTGAACAATAGTTTTGGTACTAATAAATATGTTCATTGTTGTTTATGTATTGCATTATAAAATATCAATAAACAGACCTTTGAAAAAAATATATCGTTTACAAAAATATTATCCTTTGGTTGTAGAATTTGTATTATTAACTTAAGTGGGGGTATATTTGTAAACGATACTCAGGGCATGACATAGCTGTCAAATTATATTTTAGTTAAGCTGTTTGGGCTCTATATACCTTGGGTACTACTGAACACTAATAGTACTAATAGGATTGACCAAGTTCTCCTGTAATGCTCGTGGATCTTCAAATGTATCTTGGATGAGTAGCCAAGTACTACCCCATGAGTTGGTTCTACGTTGAGGGTACAGTATGGCCCTAATCAAGCACATTACATTTATGCCCTTAACTAGTGTGAGGAAACAATTTTATAGGTTTACCATGACCAACCCCCTCCCCATTTTGTCTACAAGGTTCTGGTGTAATGACTCTGAAATGTCCTGGGCCCTGCTAAACAGGACTCAGTGCATTTGGTCTGACCTTTAAATGGTGTATGTTTGATTGGCTTGCCCCAATTAGCATAGCCTAACTTACTTGTATGTTTCTAGTATATGGTAATTGGGGTACCCAAGGCCTGTAATTTAGAGTGACCCACAGGGACTTCAGCACTTGTTGTGCCACCCTGAGTGGAACAAGTTAAAACATAGCTCCAGGGCAGTTTAAGCTGCTAACGCGACTTTGCCATTTAAAGTAATGGAAAAGCCCAAATCTCCCTTCTTAATACATGTAAGTCACTCCTATGGCAGGCTAAACAAGTCCTAAGGCAGGGTGCTGTATGTTAGAAAGTGGAACATGTACTCTTACCTGTTCCAGCAGTAAAGTCCCTAAATTGTTTTTATGTTGAAAGGCTAGTAACCCCATCGGTAAGTGCAGAGTTACAGGCTGGCACTCCAGCCCTCCTAACTTCTGAATGGGACCACTAAGGTTGGTACTGTTTAGTATGAAAATAATCAGTGCATTACATCCGATTTAATGGTTAAATCAAATTTAATGTAACTGGTGGGCAAAGGGCAACTTTGGAAGTTGCCACTTTATTTACCAAGGTCTCCAGTGCTTGTTTACTGATGAACATGGCGCCTGTCCTGCAGATAGCTTTCTGCCCTTCAGGGGGATGTGCTAATGACTCCCAGGAAAGGACATAAGGCCCTGTATGGGTGAGAGGTGTTATCTCCCTCCTGCATGGAGCCACACGATGTAAGCCCAAAAGGCGAGCTTCAAAGCTGCCTTTGAAGGGCAAATTGGAACACTTGGGAGAGGGGCTCCTCTATTGTTTAGGTAGACAGGATAGCACTAGTGACAGGAGAGGAGAAGACAGTTGTCAAATCACTTTTTCCAGGGGCTGGTAAACCCTTGGAAGCCACACCTCTGGGGGTGGGTTAAGGAGCTCTGAGTGTTGAGAGAGAAGTCTCGCCATCTTGAGAACGGGCAGAATAGTGAAACCTGGGATAGCCAGATAACACCCTGTCCAAGGAAGTGGTCATCAGGGGGGAGAGAACCTGGTAGTCTATTGGCTATCAACTGCATCTTAGCCTGAGGGCATTTTCTGAAGATAAATAGGGCACCCCTGGCATCCAGACTTTAGATCTCAATCGACTAGGAGAAAGGACAGCCCTACTGCACGAGGGACCAGCAAAGACAGGTTGTATCGACGAGGACTGCACCTGCTACACCTGGTGGCTAGCGAAGAAAAGGACTGTGCCTGCGGTGTCCTGCTCAAGGAGAAGCTGTCTCCAGAGCCCAAAGCCGGACTGGCCATACCGGGCATCAGGCGTTTCCCCCAGGAGGCTAGAAGTGGGGTGGGGGCGCTTTTGTTACTGGGGACCCATATTGTAGCAGTGCAGCAGTTTTAAAAGCACTGCAGATTTCCTTGTATGTACAACATTATTCAGGCAACAATAAAGAGCCAAGATAACTCTGGTGATTAAAATAATTGCTGGAGAGAGATCGGAGTTTTGACTAGTGGCACTTTTGACTCATCTAAGGTAGAGCAGAGGATTAATTTGTTTGCTGCAAATATAGATCACAGAACAGTATTGTAAGTGCATAGCTGAGTGGTTTACTGCTTTTGTCACAGAGATCCTTTCGTTACTGTGCAGTTCATAAAATCGTAATCTAGTTAGAAAGTTCGCGTTTTCCCCAGTCTTTTATTATACTGAATCTGCTAAAAAGGGTTTGTTTGGGTAGAAATAAATTCTTATTAGTAAAATCAATCCTAATCACTGTGTTACAATCTGAATCCTAAGTGTGTGCCTCCACAGACAAAGTACTCTTAAAAAATGCCTACCAGTATGTGAATCCTACCCCTTGTACTCTCCTTTGTCTTGTGTAACGTTTTCTATACACTGATATACACATGCACAATTCCTTATCTCTGTATATGTGTGTGATGTAAAATGCTCCAATCCCCTACACTGATATGAGAGACACTACAAAACAGTGAAATACATGTGAGAGAGGAGACAAGGAGAGATGAGAGGCACTGTTGGAGGGTGATAGTGAGGGAATCATTGAAGAGCCCCAATAAATATTGCTGTATCCTGGTGCACTGTAAGGTCATAATTTACTATGCTTTAAAAACGAATACGATTTAATATATAATGAAAAATGTGTTGTGGAGTGCACCATTTGTGACATTTTCCCCAAATTCTCTTGGGGGCATAACCCCTCAAGCCTCCTTATAGTGGTCAGGCTTATTTGCTGTGTTCCCTCAATATGCACTGTATGGGAGCTGGTCTGACACAATTTGCCAGGGTTGCTTTGGGTTCCCTATCCGGCTTTGCCAGAGTCCAGTCAAGCCAAGAGAACTCCAGGGGCCAGCTGAAGAAGCCTGCCGGTACAAGTTGCTGGTCCAAAGTCTTCAAGCCACATCGATTGCTGCTGTGCAACACCGAGGCCCAAGCCCTGATGCATAGAGTTGCACCTGAGTTTGGCAAGTCCAGGATTGCTGTCGGAGAGTTGCTGGGACCCTCAGAAGGAAAGTTATCAACCTAGGAAGGATTGGCATGTGACTGCAACAACGGGCGACTGGTAGTCCAGTGGTGATTGGACTTTGACCAGACCGGAGAGGACTTCGTAGGATGTCGACCCTGCAAACAGGACCCCCTCACCATCTTCGTGGACCTAAGAATCCCTGAAGAGAGGCCCCATTCCTTGCATCCAGACCACTCCATAAGAATCCATATCGACGCGGATAAATTGCCTGGAATTGTTGAAGCACTGCTTCTCCAGGAAAAGGGAATGGGACAACAGAGAATACAGAGACACTGGATGTTGTTCCTCAAACTTGATATTCAACTGGGCGCTGCCTTCAGCTGGAGGAGCATTTGTATCTAAAGATAAGAATACACATTTAGGGGCTCATTAGGATGGCGGACGGAAGGACGACCGCCGTCCTGGAGTAGGCGGAAAAAGCCTTTTTCCGTCCGCCTGCCGCGGACAGTCCGACCGCCATATTAGGAGGGGAAACACTGTCAAAACTCTGTACGCGGCGGAAGAGAACGCACCGCCGCGGAATTACACCCGACCCCGCGGCGGACGTAACCAATCCAGAGACACCGCCGTACGGAATGGCGTCTCCGACCGTGTCCCAAATCACGATGGCGGAAAACACACATAAAACCGCTGCGGAAAAACAACCTGCCTGAACACGGCGGATTACCCACAGCTAACAAACCACACATTGCTAAGATACCCACCACAAGCAGCTCGCCCACATGGACCCAGCGCTACACGCTTTTCCGATACTCTTCGCAATCCTCCACCAGCAAGTCATGGACCATCATCGACGACGACGCAGGTACGCTACACACCATTTACTGTCGGAAGGGGAGTACCTGGCAGGGCTGTGACGTTGGTAGGGGGAGTGTCATGTCACAGGGAATACATTGACGAACGCACAAAAATATACACAATTGAAGTACACAACCAGGAATGACAGCGACAAACTATTAAAACATGATTTATTAGCTTTATTCAACATAATAGGTGCATAATATCAGAATATCCAAGACCATGGCCATTGGGTACAACAGATCATGTACATCACTGGCATCAAATGAGAGGGGGTAAGTGCATCAACAGTCCATTGCACTGAACAGGTCCATCAGAGGCAGCACATTAGAGGGGCTAAGTGCATCAACAGTCCATTGCACTGAACAGGTCCATCAGAAGCAGCACATGAGAGGAGCTAAGTGCATCATACAGTCCATTGCACTGAACAGCTACATCAGAGGCAGCACATGAGAGGGGCTAAGTGCATCAACAGTCCATTGCACTGAACAGGTCCATCAGAGGCAGCAAATGAGAGGGGCTAAGTGCATCATACAGTCCATTGCACTGAACAGCTACATCAGAGGCAGCACATGAGAGGAGCTAAGTGCATCAACAGTCCATTGCACTGAACAGCTACATCAGAGGCAGCACATGAGAGGGGCTAAGTGCATCAACAGTCCATTGCACTGAACAGCTACATCAGAGGCAGCACATGAGAGGGGCTAAGTGCATCAACAGTCCATTGCCCTGAACAGCTACATCAGAGGCAGCACATGAGAGGGGCTAAGTGCATCAACAGTCCATTGCACTGAACAGCTACATCAGAGGCAGCATATGAGAGGGCACAATGCAGTATCAGAACAGCAACAGGGCATTGTGAACAACAGAGCAGGTACATCAGAGGCAGCACGTGAGAGGGGCTAAGTGCATCAACAGTCCATTGCACTGAACAGCTACATCAGAGGCAGCATATGAGAGGGCAGAATGCAGTATCAGAACAGCAACAGGGCATTGTGGACAACAGAGCAGGTACATCAGAGGCAGCACGTTAGAGGGCAGAATGCAGTATCAGAACAGCAACAGGGCATTGTGGACAACAGAGCAGGTACATCAGAGGCAGCACGTGAGAGGGCACAATGCAGTATCAGAACAGCAACAGGGCATTGTGGCCAACAGAGCATGTACATCAGAGGCAGCACGTGAGAGGGCAGAATGCAGTATCAGAACAGCAACAGGGCATTGTGGCCAACAGAGCAGGTACATCAGAGGCAGCACGTGAGAGGACACAATGCAGTATCAGAACAGCAACAGGGCATTGTGGCCAACAGAGCAGGTACATCAGAGGCAGCACGTGAGAGGGCACAATGCAGTATCAGAACATCAACAGGGCATTGTGGACAACAGAGCAGGTACATCAGAGGCAGCACGTGAGAGGGCACAATGCAGTATCAGAACAGCAACAGGGCATTGTGGCCAACAGAGCAGGTACATCAGAGGCAGCACGTGAGAGGGCACAATGCAGTATCAGAACAGCAACAGGGCATTGTGGACAACAGAGCAGGTACATCAGAGGCAGCACGTGAGAGGGCACAATGCAGTATCAGAACAGCAACAGGGCATTGTGGCCAACAGAGCATGTACATCAGAGGCAGCACGTGAGAGGGCAGAATGCAGTATCAGAACAGCAACAGGGCATTGTGGCCAACAGAGCAGGTACATCAGAGGCAGCACGTGAGAGGGCACAATGCAGTATCAGAACAGCAACAGGGCATTGTGGACAACAGAACAGGTACATCACTAGCAACACAAGTAGGTGTTTCAAGCCACCCGTCCCAAGGACAACAACAGTGCAAGGCTGGTTACAATGGACAATGTACACACCATGTGAAATGACATGTGAGTGAAGTGAACAGCACCTCACATCACAGAATCAGGTGGACTGCTTGAACTACCTCCCTCGGACAAACTGCCAGCACCAGTAACAGGAGTGTGAGACACAGCCACAGCTCGAGTGACTGACACATGAGCCACAGACCCAGACACACTGCCAGCACCAGAAACCGGAGTGTGAGACACAGCCACAGCTCGAGTGACTGACACATGGGCCACAGACCCAGACACACTGCCAGCACCAGAAATAGGAGTGTGAGACACAGCCACAGCTCGAGTGACTGACACATGAGCCACAGACCCAGGCACACTGCCAGCACCAGAACCGGAGTGTGAGACACAGCCACAGCTCGAGTGACTGACACATGAGCCACAGACCCAGACACACTGCCAGCACCAGAAACAGGAATGTGAGACACAGCCACAGCTCGAGTGACTGACACATGAGCCACAGACCCAGACACACTGCCAGCACCAGAAACAGGAGAGGGTACAACTGAGACAGTGCTACTACATGATGCATGACAGCAAACAACAGACACAGTGCCACTATCTGACACATGAGAGTCAACTGCATCTGCGCCACTGGTACCACTGAAATGATGAGCCACAGGGCTGAATGGGCCAGGAGGCAGGGTGGCTCTGGGAGCTGGGGATAGCTGTACTGGAGCGACATCGGTGTGTTCAGGTGTCAATGGTGTGTGTCTACGTTTCTTAGGGATATGTGAGGGCACCCTGGACATGACAGGACTGGCAAGTGGTGCGGACTCAAATGAAATATCACCCACCAAAGGTGGAGCATCTGCTGCTGGGGTCTGCTCTCTGGGGACGTGCTGGAGCCTGCTTGTCGTTTGCTGTGTGCCTGCCTTCTGGCCTCTGCATCATGTTTAATGGGGGATGCAACAACAGGGTACTCCTTCCTCTGCTTCTGACGGGCCTGGATGGGAGTGGAGGTATGGGGGGACTCCACCGCGGACACATCTTTACTACGTTCCTTCAACAACATCAGCCTCAGTGCAGCCAGGGGGGATTTATGCCTGTCCTTGATGGAGCTAGTGTCTATGGGAGAAGCCCTGTCCCTTGGATGTGCCTTGGCCGTAGGAGGTGTCCTGTCCCTGGAAGTTCCCTGATCCCTGGGCGGTGCCCTGTCCCTGGGTGCAGACTTTTCCCTTGTAGTGTACTGTCTCTAGAAGCAACCTTGTCCCTGGGAGTGTCCCTGCTCTTGGGAGTTGCCCCTTCCTTTGTAGTGTCCTTGTCCTTGGGAGTGTCTCTTCTCTTGGGAGTTGCCCCTTCCTTTGTGGTGTCCTTGTCCTTGGGAGTGTCCCTGCTCTTGGTAGTTGCCCCTTCCTTTGTAGTGTCCTTGTCCTTGGGAGTGTCTCTTCTCTTGGGAGTTGCCCCTTCCTTTGTGGTGTCCTTGTCCTTGGGAGTGTCCCTGCTCTTGGGAGTTGCCCCTTCCTTTGTAGTGTCCTTGGGAGTGTCTCTTCTCTTGGGAGTTGCCCCTTCCTTTGTAGTGTCCTTGTCCTTGGGAGTGTCTCTACTCTTGGGAGTTGCCCCTACCTTTGTAGTGTCCTTGTCCTTGGGAGTGTCACTGCTCTTTTGAGGTGGCCTTGCCTTTGTAGTGTTCTTGTCCCTGGGAGTGTCCCTGCTCTTAGGAGTTGAACCTTCCTTCGTGGTGTCCTTGGTAGTGTCCCTGGACTTGGGAGTTGCCCTTCCCTTGGGACTACCTTTTGTGGGGGATGCCTGTGTAGCATGTAAAGCCATTTCCACCCACACCTCTTGAGGATCCTGTGTGTCAACTCCAGTGGAGCTCACGTCGTCTTTGGTGCCAGATTTACCAGTCCTAGGGGATGGGGTCTGTGCTCTCCGTGCCCTGCCCTGCTGCCTGTGGCTGCTCCTAGTGCAATAACCTGTAAAAGAGTCCTGCTCTGAGAAGTCACTCCCCACTGAGACATCAAATGGTGTGGATGGGGGAACAGAAGTAGCACCCTGTCTTTGCGACTGTACAATGGCAGAAGACACAGTGTTTGCCAATGACTGAACTGTTTTGTGTAGACCAGCAACATCGCCATGCATACCCTCCATGAATGCCGCCACCTGCCCCAACTTCCTATCATGGTGGAATGCATTGATCATGTTGGTCTGCCCTACACACAGCTGTCGCAGCAGATCAACAGCCTCTGCACAAAGTGCACTTTGTGTCACTGGGGCAGGGGTGGCGGTTCCTGCACCGAAGGCAACTCTGCTCCCCCTCCTCTGGCGAGCATGAGCAGTACATGTTGCAGTGGGTGGCAGTGTGGGCCCTGTGTGCTGTGTCCCGACTGAAGGTGTCGATTGCCCACTCCGTGTCTGTGCCACCAGTGCGGACTCACCAACACTTTCTGAGGATGAGGGCGATGGTGTTTCCACATGTGAGTCCTCAGGGACTGTCCTGTCCCCCTCTCCGGGGCTGCCCTCTTCAGTGTCAGTCTGCGTGTGTGTGACCTCTGATCCGGAAGCATTGCCACCACTCATCTCCGTCGTCTGTGGGTCAGTGCCCTCTGCCAAAGCTGAAATAGAGAGAAAGGAGGTGTGAGTAAGTGCCACACTCACGTACTGAAGGACAACAGATCTAGAATTCCATTACATACATAGTACATGTAGCACACATCCTGCACACGTCCCACCCCTACCAGTCATCCTCACATCAAAGAACCAGCGTTGGCTGTCAAACATGTACATCACACGAACATGGCAAGTGCCTGTAGATCTGCACACATGTCATGCCATGGGACCACAGACCTCAACGGCATGTCCTGGAACCCTCAACTACTAAGCAAGTGGGCTGTCCACCTGGCGGACATGGATGCCAACGCTCACTCCGCTAATGGCACCAGCATGGTATTTCAGCTAAACATACGCACTACGGAAGCCACTTCTGTGTCTGAGCACCAATACATGCATTGCAGGCCCAAGTAACATACACATACATTCTGCTTACCGCTAGTTTGCTGTGGATCCCCACTCAGCCGGGCGGACAGGTCAGGATGCGTCACAGCAATGATACGGTGCATAAGAGGGGTCATGGTGCGGCGGGCCAGACGTGTAGATCTTGGAATCATCCCCAGTGTCATCTCCGCCACATTCTTGCTAAGCCTGGAAATGTCGTCCCAGCGCTTGTGGCAGTGTGTGTGTCGTCTATTGCACCCCCCCCCACTGCCCGTACATCACGTGCTATGGTCCTCCACACGGCCTTGCGAAGGTGCAGCTTTACCTACCATGATGGGAGACAAGAGGGTAACGTAAGTGGACAGTATGACATGCACAAACATCGTAGTAACACGTTTCTACATGCAGCCATGCTCAGCACTACACATGTGAAGGTCCCACAGCACACCGCCAGGCTTGCAGAAGACAGGAGCCACTGAACACCTCATGGCCAACAACATGTACACCACTGAACTTACCACCTGTCCGCGTGCACCGTAGAGCCGTTGGTAGTGGCTGAGCACACCGTCCACAAGGACATCCAGCTCCGCTGCGGTGAAGGGACGAGACCGGGTCTCTCGCACTCACTGCATGGCAAGGTCCTGGACTGTGGCACAGCAGCAGCAGCCGTTGGTCAGCTCAGCAGCAGCAGGTCGAGGTGATGGTCACAGGCAGCAGCCGTTGGTCAGCTCAGCAGCAGCAGGTCGAGGTGATGGTCACAGGCAGCAGCCGTTGGTCAGCTCAGCAGCAGCAGGTCGAGGTGATGGTCACAGGCAGCAGCCGTTGGTCAGCTCAGCAGCAGCAGGTCGAGGTGATGGTCACAGGCAGCACTGGATCAAAGCAGTGAATGTGTGCTTGTGAAAGTCACACATATATAGGGCCCAGAGCCCATGTCAGTGGCACACGCCGCCAGCTATTGGTTCCCCCTGGATGCCTCATTTGAAAAGGGCCAATGACAGGCCCTGGTGTGGCGGTGCACTGTTTCCGCCATTGTCGATGGCGCATACGCGCCCCGCGGTACCTCTTCCCATTGGCTGCCTGTGCACGTGCCGTCACGGACACACATCGGCAACCGCAAGTGCGCACTTCCGCGACGGTTGCATCTTTTGCAACAATGTTCAATCAGTGGCGCCACCATGGCGGTGCACGCCTTCCGTGGGGGTGGTGCAGGCCAACACATACTTGTGATTATGGAAATCAAAATGGCAGTTCATGACCCCCCTTACAGTCACATTGCATCATCCACCGTAGACCGACCGTCCCAGCCCGGTCACCCACCGCCGTGCCAGCCCGGTCACCCACCGCCATCCCAGCCCGGTCACCCACCGCCGGGCCAGGCCGGTCACCCACCACCGGGCCAGGCCAGTCACCCACTGCCGTCCCAGCCCGGTCACCCACCGCCGTCCCAGCCCGATCACCCACCGCCGGGCCAGGCCGGTCACCCACCGCTGGGTGTTGACTGGCCTGGCCCGGCGGTGGGTGACCGGGCTGGCACGGGGGTGGGTCACCTAGCTGGCCCGGCGGTGGGTGACCGGGCTGGCCCGGCGGTGGGTGACTGGCCTGGCACGGCGGTGGGTGACCGGCCTGGCACGGTGGTGGGTGACCGGGCTGGCACGGCGACGGGTGACTGGCCTGGCCCGGCGGTGGGTGACCGGGCTGGCACGGCGGTGGGTGACCGGGCTGGCACGGCGGTGGGTAACCGGCCTGGCCCGGCGGTGGATGACCGGGCTGGCCCGGTGGTGGGTGACCGGGCTGGGACGGCGGTGGGTGACCGGGCTGGGACGGCGGTGGGTGACCGGGCTGGGATGGCGGTGGGTGACCGAGCTGGGACGGCGGTGGGTGACCGGGCTGGGACGGTCGGTCTACGGTGGATGATGCAATGTGACTGTAAGGGGGGTCATGAACTGCCATTTTGATTTCCATAATCACAAGTAAGTGTTGGCCTGCACCACCCCCACGGAAGGCGTGCACCGCCATGGTGGCGCCACTGATTAAACATTGTTGCAAAAGATGCAACCGTCGCGGAAGTGCGCACTTGCGGTTGCCGATGTGTGTCCGTGACGGCACGTGCACAGGCAGCCAATGGGAAGAGGTACCGCGGGGCGCGTATGCGCCATCGACAATGGCGGAAGCCGTGCACCGCCATGTCGACGCCACTGATTGTATATTTACAAATGCAGCACCGTCGTGGTAGTCCGCACATGCGTTATGAGGGGTGTGAACGTGATGGCTAAACAGCATATGTCATGCACTATATCATGTGTGTTCACACTATGGCCATTGATGTGCACCCAATTTGCTACACATGTGCATGTCTACGTGTCGACCTCTTGTTTTTCCGTACACACGTTTCAACTCATACACATCTACACACTACATCAAGGCTGTCTGGCCACATTCAGGATCTGTTATGAGTGTGTGGTTTGTGCGTGCAAGTAACAATGGTGGGGGTACACATGGATTCAGTGTATGCGTATGTGTGTTGCCTCTTGTGTGACCATGCATGTAATGTGAGGATGCTCATCATTGTAGGAGTGGTAATTGGTGCATGAAGATATGGAGTGTGTGTAGCATTATTGTATTGTGTGTGCACGTGCATGTGTGTCTGTGATGATGCTTGTCCACATTAGGGTCATTAGGCATGTCTTGTTGGCAGTTCTTTTGACGTGTGAGTACGTTACATTGTACATGTTGGCACACATCATGTTGTTAGTGGCTGCACATTGTTTGCATGCTACTCTGTATTGTAGGTAATTGCAGACATGTCACACATATGATAATTGTCGACGACATTACTCATTTTGATTGTGTTGTCCTACATGTGATAGAGTTGCACAGCTATGCGTTGTTGGTAAATTGACATCTACTACATCTACTCCCACACAGGAGGGCTCCAAATGGGCATCGCCCATACACTGTGCTGGAGGACATGGTTGACGAGGAGGTGATCAGGAAATTCCGGCTTGATCGACGTAGATTGCTGGAGCTTGTAGACCAATTGTCTCCTCATCTGCAGCCACGAAGAACATATCCTGGTTCCATTACACCCACAGCAAAGGTGATGGCGGCACTTCACTTCTTTGCAACTGCCACAGTTGGACATGCCGGGGGGATGTCACAGTCCATGTTCAGCATGGTACTGCGGGATGTTCTCAGGGCCATGATGATTTACAAGGATGATTACATCCATTTTCCACGGGCGGCAGAGTTGGCAGCAGTCAAAGCAGACTTCTATGCACTGGGCCAGATACCACACGTAGTGGGTTCCATTGATGGCACCCATATCGGTCTCATTCCACCCCGGGCACGTGAGCCTGTATATCGCAATCGGAAACACTTTCATTCGCTGAACGTGCAGGTGGTGTGCCTGGCCGACAACATCATATCCCATGTGTGTGCCAGATTTCCAGGGTCCGCACATGACTCCCACATCATGCGGAGCAGCATTGTCCCCCAACTGATGGCAAATCTGCGACCAGAACGTGCGTGGCTTGTTGGTGAGTATTTACAAAAAGGGGGTGGTGATGGACAGAGTATCTGAGTTAATCAGAACACTCCTACCCAGTCAACAGATCAGGGCTTGATCCATCACCGTTTTTTAGCTCACTGCACCATCCCAGTTCAGAACCTGGCTATATGCAAATTAGTCTGTCCCTGGCCCAGTGCATCATGGGAACAGGGCAGACCAAACTACCAAGCCAATTCTTCACTGGAAAGGAAACAAGCTTCCGGGGACCGGTTTCTGGCATTACAGCCGTCTTCGGCCCGGCTTGCTTGAATCCTGATGGTGCAATGAGCAAGGGACTCATGTCTGAGCATACCCTTCCACACTCATGGTGGCCAAAATAATTACAAAAAGGGGGTGGTGATGGACAGAGTATCTGAGTTAATCAGAACACTCCTACCCAGTCAACAGATCAGGGCTTGATCCATCACCGTTTTTTAGCTCACTGCACCATCCCAGTTCAGAACCTGGCTATATGCAAATTAGTCTGTCCCTGGCCCAGTGCATCATGGGAACAGGGCAGACCAAACTACCAAGCCAATTCTTCACTGGAAAGGAAACAAGCTTCCGGGGACCGGTTTCTGGCATTACAGCCGTCTTCGGCCCGGCTTGCTTGAATCCTGATGGTGCAATGAGCAAGGGACTCATGTCTGAGCATACCCTTCCACACTCATGGTGGCCAAAATAATTACAAAAAGGGGGTGGTGATGGACAGAGTATCTGAGTTAATCAGAACACTCCTACCCAGTCAACAGATCAGGGCTTGATCCATCACCGTTTTTTAGCTCACTGCACCATCCCAGTTCAGAACCTGGCTATATGCAAATTAGTCTGTCCCTGGCCCAGTGCATCATGGGAACAGGGCAGACCAAACTACCAAGCCAATTCTTCACTGGAAAGGAAACAAGCTTCCGGGGACCGGTTTCTGGCATTACAGCCGTCTTCGGCCCGGCTTGCTTGAATCCTGATGGTGCAATGAGCAAGGGACTCATGTCTGAGCATACCCTTCCACACTCATGGTGGCCAAAATAATTACAAAAAGGGGGTGGTGATGGACAGAGTATCTGAGTTAATCAGAACACTCCTACCCAGTCAACAGATCAGGGCTTGATCCATCACCGTTTTTTAGCTCACTGCACCATCCCAATTCAGAACCTGGCTATATGCAAATTAGTCTGTCCCTGGCCCAGTGCATCATGGGAACAGGGCAGACCAAACTACCAAGCCAATTCTTCACTGGAAAGGAAACAAGCTTCCGGAGACCGGTTTCTGGCATTACAGCCGTCTTCGGCCCGGCTTGCTTGAATCCTGATGGTGCAATGAGCAAGGGACTCATGTCTGAGCATACCCTTCCACACTCATGGTGGCCAAAATAATTACAAAAAGGGGGTGGTGATGGACAGAGTATCTGAGTTAATCAGAACACTCCTACCCAGTCAACAGATCAGGGCTTGATCCATCACCGTTTTTTAGCTCACTGCACCATCCCAGTTCAGAACCTGGCTATATGCAAATTAGTCTGTCCCTGGCCCAGTGCATCATGGGAACAGGGCAGACCAAACTACCAAGCCAATTCTTCACTGGAAAGGAAACAAGCTTCCGGGGACCGGTTTCTGGCATTACAGCCGTCTTCGGCCCGGCTTGCTTGAATCCTGATGGTGCAATGAGCAAGGGACTCATGTCTGAGCATACCCTTCCACACTCATGGTGGCCAAAATAATTACAAAAAGGGGGTGGTGATGGACAGAGTATCTGAGTTAATCAGAACACTCCTACCCAGTCAACAGATCAGGGCTTGATCCATCACCGTTTTTTAGCTCACTGCACCATCCCAGTTCAGAACCTGGCTATATGCAAATTAGTCTGTCCCTGGCCCAGTGCATCATGGGAACAGGGCAGACCAAACTACCAAGCCAATTCTTCACTGGAAAGGAAACAAGCTTCCGGGGACCGGTTTCTGGCATTACAGCCGTCTTCGGCCCGGCTTGCTTGAATCCTGATGGTGCAATGAGCAAGGGACTCATGTCTGAGCATACCCTTCCACACTCATGGTGGCCAAAATAATTACAAAAAGGGGGTGGTGATGGACAGAGTATCTGAGTTAATCAGAACACTCCTACCCAGTCAACAGATCAGGGCTTGATCCATCACCGTTTTTTAGCTCACTGCACCATCCCAGTTCAGAACCTGGCTATATGCAAATTAGTCTGTCCCTGGCCCAGTGCATCATGGGAACAGGGCAGACCAAACTACCAAGCCAATTCTTCACTGGAAAGGAAACAAGCTTCCGGGGACCGGTTTCTGGCATTACAGCCGTCTTCGGCCCGGTGAGTATGCCTTGGGGACAGTTGTGTATTCTGTGTGGCATGGGGTACCCACCATTCCTGTTAGTGATATCTGTGTCTGTCATCCCCCCACATAGGCGATTCAGCGTACCCAAACAGGCTGTGACTGCTGAGTCCCATACGTAATCCAACTACAGCTGGTGAAATGCGATACAATGATGCCCATGGAAGGACACGTAGAGTGGTGGAACGTACTTTTGGACTGCTAAAGTCTAGGTTTCGCTGCCTGGATAAAACCGGAGGAGCCCTGCCTTACTCACCAGGCAAAGTATGCAGGATCGTGATTGCCTGCTGCATGCTCCACAACCTGGCCGTGCGCAATGACATTGAACTGATCTTGGACCCTGAAGACCAACAAGTCCCTCGGCCTCCCATCCCACCCATGTTGACTGATGAGGATAGTGGTGAGGAAGAAGGTGTGGACCAGAGGCGTCAGCTCATTGATCGCTATTTTCCTTGAATGTGAGTGACTACCTCTTGTGCAGGTTGACAATGCGTGATGTATGTTTGCTGGTGGTGTGTGGATGTGGTGTTTGAAAGCTGGCTGTTCTGGTATGTTATGTTTGCATGTGTGTGTTGTATTTATTGTGGACATGCAAGGCTCCATGATGTGTGTCCTCTCATCCACAGATTTGGTGGTGAGTGTGGTTTGTGGTATGTTGCAGTACAGTGTGTTGTGATGGGTGTGAATCAGTTTCCTGACGTGTGTTTGTTGTCTCTCATTTTCCCTAGGTCACTCCCACTGAGGCATAATTCTCACCGACATAGTTCCCTGCGCCTGGTGACGTCTGATTCTGATACAATCATGTGATTAAAACATGGAGGCAACACATAATTGAGTGTGTAAGTGAAATTTATTTACAGGTTGTGAATTGATGCTGGTGGATATTTACAAGTAAGTGTTAGGTGGGGGAGTGTGAGTTGAAGGTCATGGTAGATGAAAAGACCGTGGTGACACCACATTGGGTGATGTCCAGCTAGTCCAGCAGACCGGTGCCAATACTTGGCGTTGTAGGACAGGATAGTTGGCGGGTGAATGGCAGGGTCAGGCAAGGTTAATGTCATTTGCGGCCCCTCTTTGGGCGGGTGGATGGTGCATCCCCGCTGCTCTCACCTTCTTCCAGCCTCGGACGGCCCCTCCGTCTTGTAGCCGGAGCGGAGACAGCTGGGGGGGGCAGGTTGGTCAGGGACCACATCCGTGTCCATGGGCTCAGGTGGCGGTGGTGTTGGCGACCGTGGTGGCTGGGCACTTGGCTGAGGGGGGGGTGTTGCGGGATGGTGGTGGAGGTGGTGGTGGTGGTGGCTGCACAGGTCACTATGGCAGGTGTTGGTGGGGTGACACAGGCCAAGGTTGTGGAGGCAGGGATGTCCTGTGAGCCAGATGACCCTGGGAGTCGGCTTGGGCCCCCTTCGTCTTCCGCACCGGAGTGGACAGTGGGATCGTCCCCAGAGAGTCCGTGCTGTGAGTGTGGCGACTGTTGCAGGCGGTTGCTGGTTTCGCCAGTCAGGTTGCGATCACCTGAGGGACAAGATTTTAATGATCAATGCAGTGGACATGACATGTTTTAATCTTTCCAACATTACATATCACTGACCTCTCTACACACCCCACCCACCTCCCAACACACCCCGCCCACCTCCCAACACACCCCACCCACCTCCCAACACACACCACCCACCACCCAACACACACCACCACCCTCCCTGTGGACATGGGGGCCTGTTGGGAGTCGTAGTGCTGGTCTCTCACACACCCCACACACCTCCCAGCACACCCCACCCACCTCCCAACACACACCACCACCCTCCCTGTGGACATGGGGGCCTGTTGGGAGTCGTAGTGCTGGTCTCTCACACACCCCACACACCTCCCAACACACCCCATCCACCTCCCAACACACACCGCCACCCTCCCTGTGGACTTGGGGGCCTGTTGGGAGTCGTAGTGCTGGTCTCTCACACACCCAACCCACCTCCCAACACACACCACCACCCTCCCTGTGGACATGGGGGCCTGTTGGGAGTCGTAGTGCTGGTCTCTCACACACCCCACCCACCTCCCAACACACACCACCCACCTCCCAACACACACCACCACCCTCCCTGTGGACATGGGGGCCTGTTGGGAGTCGTAGTGCTGGTCTCTCACACACCCAACCCACCTCCCAACACACACCACCACCCTCCCTGTGGACATGGGGGCCTGTTGGGAGTCGTAGTGCTGGTCTCTCACACACCCCACCCACCTCCCAACACACACCACCCACCTCCCAACACACACCACCACCCTCCCTGTGGACATGGGGGCCTGTTGGGAGTCGTAGTGCTGGTCTCTCACACACCCCACACACCTCCCAACACACACCACCCACCTCCCCCCACACACCACCACCCTCCCTGTGGACATGGGGGCCTGTTGGGAGTCGTTCACATTTTGGTGAGTATGTGGCCCACATGCATGGTGTGGGGCCTGGGGGATGTGTCCTCTCAGTTGTGTGAGGCAGACCATGTCGGTGTGAAAGTGGTGCTTGGTTTGTACTTACCAGCCTCTTCTCCCTCGTGGATTCCTTCAAGGCTCTCTGGGTGCAGTATGCCCAGCACCTTTTCCTCCCAATCTGCATAGGGTATGGGCTCCGGGGGTGTGCCGCCGCCAGTGTGGTGTGCCCGCAGGTGATTTTTTGCACGGATGCCTTTGACCCTTGTTTTGAGGTCGTGCCACCGCCTCTGGATGTCGTGCTTTGTTCGTGGCACGGTCCCTGACGCATTCACCCGACTGACTATCCTGTCCCACATGTGGTTTTTGGTTGCCACGGTGGTCTGCTGGACTAGTGTGCCGAATAGGTGGGGTTCGACACGGATGATTTCATCCACCAGGACCTTCAACTCTGTGTCAGTGAATTTAGGATTTTTCGTTGGTGCCATGGTGTGTGATGTGCAAGGTGTGGGTGGAGTGGGTTGGGATGTGCAGGTGTGTGGTGTGTAGGAATGGTGTGGTGGGTGTCTGTGTGGTGGGTGTGTTTGTGTGCAGGTTGTATGTGTGGACTTTAGTGTCTGCTGTTAGTTGTATTGAGCCTCTTGCTTGCAGCTATGCTGTGGTGCAAAGGATTGTGGTAGTGGGTGGGAATCTTTTTATACTCGGTGTCGTGGTAGTGTCCCAATGGTTGTTGCCAGTCAGGTGCTAGGTGGGTGTGTTGACTTCAGTGGATTTTTAGGTGCTTGGGGGGGTGTCATTATGGCTTGTGATTGGTGTGGGTGTTTCAGGTGGGTGGGTGTCCTGTTTAGTGTGTTTTGTATTTACTTCCGTCAGCCATTTGGAAATTGGTTTGACGGTAGGGATGGTGTTCGTGTTGTCCTTCCGCTGGGATGCTGGGTTTATCGTTGCATTGTTTCCGCAGCGGTCGTGGATGGAGGTGAGTTCCGTGGGACTGGCGGCGTTATCCTGATCGCGGGCACGGAGCCTCCGCAGGTATTGCGGTGGCTGTGCCTGTTCCCGCGGTCATGTTCGTCCGCGGCGGACGGTGTTTCTTAGGTTCCGTCCGCTTGCGGCGGTCTCAGGTATACTCCGTCCGCCGCGGACGGGGTTTGATGTACTCCGTCCGCCGCGGATGGAGTTTCATGACATTATTATCCTAATCGCAACGGCGGTTTATCTGCGGAGCGGTCGGGAGTATCTTGGCCGCGTCCTTGGCGGACGGAACCCGTTTCCGTCTGCCATCCTAATCGACCCCTTAATGTCTTGTTAATCTTGCTGCAGCATCTTCTTTCCTTTGCATGTGATATACTTTCAAACTATCTCTGCATTTCCAACTGTCTACACCTGATGAAACTCTGGATCTTCCTTGGGCTGAAAAACTCTTGTTATCTATTAAATAAATGTTAGAGTTGAGGGCTATTGTACTGTTTTCACTACTGATCACTACCTTCTGTTCTATAAGAGAAGGTCCTGTAATTCAATTTTCAGTGACAGGTTGGTAAACTGTACAATAAATAACACATTAGAATTATAACATTAACATGGCGGGGCGTGGCTAAGGCGCCGATGGCGGAGGTCGCCTGATCGCTCGGCTCCGCGATCGAGCCGCAATTAATCCTGCCTTAGAAGCTCCAAGGGCTCCCCGATCCTCCACCGGTTGACAGAGTGGGGGCGCTGGGCTGAGGGCTGTGAAAGGAAGGCTGCGACGACGCGGGAAGGGGGAGAGCGGAGACTGCTCGGGCGGTCGCGGAGTGAACGGCGCTGAATCCAACATGGCGCCCGCTCCGGCCCGGAGTTGCTAGAGTGCCCGGCAGCCCTCGTAGGTCGGAGATCCTGAGACGACCTGCTCTCCGCTCCCCATCCCTGGCAGTGCACAGCGGGAGCCGGCCGCCTGAGTTACCGGCGGCCCCGTTCACTTCCAGGGCGATACCGATCGAGGCGGCAGGCCGGCGGGACCCCCGGGGCACTGTGAGGCGGAGGAGCTAGAAGAGTGCTGCTACGGCCCCCGTCGAACCTGAGATAGCTCCGGCCCAGTCGCCCGGGACCCTGTACCCGCTGAGGTACTAAGGGCCGGGCCTAGGTTGGAGGACCATGGAGGAGAGCGTGGAGTGATCGAGCTGGTCGTCAGGTGAACGTGGGCCGGCGTGGCTGGGGAAGGAGGTCTGCGGCCTAGGATGGCGGCGGAAGTAGCTTGAGGGGGCTGTAGTACCTGACGGCGTATGGAGACCTGAGAGAGGCCTGTCTCCCCTTCTCAGCTTTATCTTACCTCGGTGGGAGCGGGATTCTGCCCCCCGCCTGGCCAGCTGCGGCGGAATCCGATTAATGAACGGATACGGAGAGCCCTGCGCCACGTGGCCAGCGTGGCTCAGTGGTTAGAGGCGGCAGACCCGGAAGCTGAGATCGACCGTGGACCAGGGTTCGATTCCCCGCCTCGGCGGGTCTCGGCTCAAAAATTCCACCGACTCGACAATTCTCGCTCTGGTGCCTACTCAACTCACGGGGTCACACTCTGCGACTCTGGGCAATAGCTTGCTTAATCTCCACTATGGCCCCTCGCGGCGGGATGCCTGGCTTTCACCTTGTGGACACCCTGCCGGGGTTTCTCACAGGGGAATACCAGGACGGGTTCCCTAAGCAAGCGCCGGGACGCTCACGGGCAGCCGTGCGCTTTACAAATCCAGCACATTTACAAATCCAGCACACATTTAGCGGTGGATTCATTCTTGGCGCTCCTGCAGAGGCCGGTTGCTGGTGGGTCACCTACCCCGGACACTGAGACCCGAACAGGACACCCACTGATTATACGACCTGAGATAGAGAACGACCATACCACTCTTCACTGTTGCGCTGAGCGCTGGTTGGCGGTTTGCGCCGGTGTCGGTCCTGAGACGGGAGCCGGCGGGGTGCCGGACGACGCCCCTCATCGAGGTACTTGTCTGTCTCACAGCTGGTGTCCGCGGCCGCCATGGGAAAATCGAGAGGCGCTAAGGGGAATGCGCAGGCCACCTCAGACACGGAACTATCGGACAAGGGGGACCAGCCTGACCCGGAGATACCAACAGACCCACACCTACAGCGACAATTGGACAAGATCTTGGCAGCAATAACGGATACGAGGTCAGCTCTCCAACAGGACATTGCCCAGGTGGTGACGGGCCTGGGCTTTCTCAGGGCTGACCATGGCAAGCTCTCGGACAGGGTCAAGGAAGTGGAGAACTCGGTTGGAACCCTGGAACCGGCGCAAAAGACATTGGCCGTCGTCATGAAGGATGCCTTGACTCGGATAGACGCACTGGAGAGGAGGGCAGAGGACGCAGAAGGGCGCAACAGAAGGAACAACATCCGCGTAGTGGGCCTACCGGAGAAAGTTGAGGATGGCGACATGGTGACTTATCTAGAAAACTGGCTCAAGATGGAAGTGGCGCCCGAGGGGCTCTCCTCCTTCTACACTTTGGAGCGGGCGCACAGGGTCCTGTCCAGACCGCCGCAGCAGGGCCGCCCTCCGCGCCCGGTAGTGGCGAGATTATTGCACTTCTGTGACAGGGACCTGCTCCTCAATAATGCCAGAAGGAACGGGCCATATCAGGTGGACAACAGCAAGGTGAATATTTTCCCGGACTACACTATGAGACTCAGTGCCAGCGGACCTCTTTCTTGGCAATTAAACGCGAACTGCGAAACGAGAGTATTCAATATTCATTGCTCTTCCCAGCGAGGCTCCGCATCATCCTTGATGGCAAGACTACATTCTTTGACACCCCTGACGATGCGTGTATCTGGCTGGAACTATATAGAGCTGGCAAAGATGGATCCGGCTCTTCTTTCCCGGCTGTCTCGGAGGTTGGACTACAGCGGAGGTCTAAGAGGATCCGCAATCGCCGGGGCGGATTTGGCCGACCCTCGAATGTGGTGACTACGGCGGAGCGGCGTGGTGTGTTGGAAATGCTATCCAGTATATCGGGTTCTCAGGGTGGACTAGTGACCGAAGAATCAGAGCCTGGAGGTGGTGGAGGACATACAGACACGGAGGACTCTGAGGCTGATAGTGTGACCCTCCCTGTGGTCACCCCAAATACGGCGGAAGAACTGCTTGATGGCCGAGGGTGATTTTGGGTGAGTCATTCCCGACGGGGATGGGAGCGCTGTGTAGGGTAAAGACCCCTGCTGAGACTGTTGGACAATTGGATGATCCATGGGTTGGGGACAAGCCCGGGGTTTGCTCATGTAACTTGTGGCTCGATCACTACTAGGCGGCCTGAGTGAGGGAAGGCCCTCCTGTCGGTGCTTGGCCTCTCCTTTGCCCCTAAGGCATTCCTGCGTTGGCTACCGTCAGGATAGTTTTCTAGTTTTTGGGCACGGTTTGGATGGGAACTGGGTGGCAATCTCTGGGTCCTGTTCTGGGGGGAGGGAGGGGAAGTCACGGTTGGGGGTTCAATTGTTATGGTTAGAGGGGAGGGACGCCATCGGTGCAGAGCGATTACTGCTTATCATCCTATTTGAGCGAGCTGGGGAGGGACATACCGAAACGCGATGGGACAATGGTTGAACTGTCTAATTTGAAATGCATTACTTGAAACGTGCGCGGGCTGCACACTATGTCCAGGCGTCACAAAGTACATGCTTACCTGAAGCGTAGGGGAATACAGATTGCGTTGTTACAGGAAACGCATCTCACGAAGGCGGAGGGTTTGGCCCTACAGCGTAGATGGAGAGGACAGATCTATAACACCACATATTCGGCTTATGCTAGGGGCGCGCTAATTTGGGTGCGGGCCGGGGTTCCCCTGCAGGTGACGAAACACACGGTGGACCCTGAAGGAAGGTTTGTTGCTATTGCAGGTAAATTAGGGGGGAGAGAGCTGAACATTTGTAGCATTTATGCGCCCAATGTGGACCAACTAGCCTTCTTCGCGGCGCTCTCGGGATCACTGGCCCATTACCTGGTGGGGCCGCTTTTGATCGGGGGTGACTTCAATTCGGTGGTGGACGTGGACCTCGATAGATCTCATCCTCCCCTAGTGAATTCACCAACGTGCCGAGTAGCTAAGGGTAGACTGGACTAGCAGACTAAGTGGGGGCTGACGGATATATGGCGGGCCCAACACCCATACGCCCGGGACTATTCCCACTTCTCTGGAATGCATGAGCTGCACGTGCGGCTGGATGCTCTGTTAGGGTCGGTGGATTTGATGTCTGCGGCTGTGAGATCCGAGTATTTGGCAAGAACTATCTCCGACCACAACCCTCTACTGGCTGACCTCAGGTGGTTCCCGGGTACCCCCTGCGTCCCAACGTGGAGGTTGCGGCCCGAGCTGCTGGAGGACCAGGTGTTTCGGACTGAACTGGAGGACAGGGTCACTACCTATTTTGCGGAAAATGAGGGCACGGCTGGAGCTAGGGCCACCGAATGGGACGCCTTCAAGGTAGTTATGAGGGGCTACTGCATAGCTAAGAAAGTGGGGATACGACGAGTCCTTTTAGAAGACCTAGGCAAAGCAGATCAGAAACTTCGCGAGCTGGAACTGCGGCGCCCTGGCCCGGCAGCGGACAGCAGCCGCGAGGGAAGCGGTAGCTGTGGAGGTTGAAAGGTTGCGCAGTTTTGATTACAAAGCCTATCTCACTAGATCGCTCGTGGAGGGGGACAAATCAGGGGCGCTCTTGGCCTGGCTGTCTAACCCCACGAGACGTACCTCTCCCACGGTAGCCATGCGCGACGCAATGGGAGTGGAGGTCTATACCCAGCCAGAAATCCTGGAATGCTTCACAACCTACTATGAGGATTTATATCAGAGTAGGGCGGATGGGGATGCTACTCCCATTGACACCTTCCTACAGGACTTGCCAATCCCTACCCTAGAGCCCGAGCACGCCAAAGAGCTGGGGAGAGAGGTGGAGCTGGGGGAGATCCGCAGCGCCATCAAGCGCTTGGCACGCAACAAAACTCCGGGTCTCGATGGACTCCCGGTAGAGTTTTACGCCACCTATGTGGACCTCCTGGCTCCGTGCCTGTTGCTGATCTACAGAGAGGCACGGCACCTGGGATACCTCCCGGGCTCGATGCGCGAGGCCCTAGTGGTCCCCCTGCTCAAACCGGATAGAGAGGCTAGTGATCCGGCGTCCTATAGGCCGCTTTCGATGCTCACGGTAGATTATAAGATATTGAGCAGCATTCTAGCGTTGAGATTGTTGGGGCACATAGGCTCCTTGGTGCATGGAGACCAAGCGGGGTTTATTCCAAGCGTAACACCACAATGAACATCCGTCGCCTGCTTCGCCTGCTAGAGGATAGCCATGAGGAGGCTTCCCAACCCATGATTCTATCGATCGACCTGGAGAAGGCTTTTGATAGCTTGGAGTGGGAATACCTCTATAGAGTGCTTGGTTCGTTTGGGTTGGGGGAAGGTTTCTTGCACTGGACCGCGGTGCTTTATGCCTCGGCGGTAGCGAGAGTAAGATCGGGTCCATTGATCTCCCGGCAATACTCTGTGGAGCGCGGCACGAGACAGGGTTGCTCGCTGTCTCCTCTACTATTTGCGCTGGCAGTGGAACCCCTGGCACTGTCGGTTCGCACCGGGGCCCACTACAGAGGATTGCGGACCTTATTGGGGCAACAGTTCCTCTCCCTCTATGCTGATGACCTGCTGTTGTTCCTGGAGGATGCTGGGGAGGCACTGGCCGCTGCTGATGCAGTACTCACGTCTTTTGGTGCGATATCAGGCCTTAAAGTGAACTGGTCGAAGACTTGTTTGTTCCCGGTTCGCAGTGGGGAACCCCAGCCTGATACGACTAGGGCGATTCGTTGGGCGCCCAGTTGCTTTAAATACCTGGGGGTCTATATTTACCACTCCCCCACCACTGTCCTGGAGGGCAACATATCTCGTTGCGTCCGGGCATTAAAGGGTAGCATGTCATTCTGGGCTACTTTGCCGCTGTCTGTAGCGGGACGAATAGCGCTGCTCAAGATGGTGGCGCTTCCCCGACTCCTTTATTATTTCAGAACGTTACCGATATGGATTCCACCGGCTGATTTTAGAAACTTGAAATCGCTCATAGTTGCATTCCTCTGGGGATCAGGCCGCCGCAGGGTGGCGCTTCAGACCCTTATGAGACCAAAGGCGGAGGGTGGGTTGGCAGTTCCAGATTTCGAGACGTACTATCTAGCTGCCTGTAGGAAGGTAGATCCCTGACTATGGTTGCCCCCAACTTTTTGCCTGGTGTTTTGCTGGTTTTCTGACTTAGTTGACCTGGGGCCCTGCTATTCAGGACCCCAGGCCTACTGCTCTCTCTGTAAAATGGATTCCATGTACCCTAGGTACATATCTAATTGGATACTGAGTCACCTTATCAGTCCCTGTACAGTGTACCTTAGGTACCCAGGGAATAGGTGTACCCAGGGCCTACCAGGGGCTGCAGCATGTATTATGCCACCCCTGGCTGGCCATCCAAATCTGACACAACTGGCTGCTTGACAGCTGGGGGCAAGGTGGTGTAATCACCCTTTGCTTTAGATATAGTATTCCTATATCTAACCCTAAAATGGACACACAGATCTCCTATCAGTCACTCCTATGGCAGGCCTTGACAATCCTGAAGGCAGAGTGCTTGGAATCGTGTGAGATGGTGCTCTGGCATGAGCTGAGCCTGTCTGCGGCTTTCGGGATCTATCCCTTAGCCGTTTCCATGATATCGCATACCATATACTCTTAAGTGCATTATAATCCTCGCGGTTATATGCCAACTCTGGTATCGCTTTATCAAAACATGTCGAGTAAGGTGTCATACGAATTGGAATACTAACCCCTCGCCAATTCTGGCGACGGGGTTAGCATTCCACCCTTCTAGAGGGACACGACATGTATGTAACCTGTAACCCCGGTTAAAGTCAGACAGAGCCTTAGCATCCACAAAATGGATGCTGCCACCGAGACACAAGTCTGCCCTCCTGCTGCTGGGAGTCCTCCCAGAGCAGGAGGCAAGGACAAAGGGTTTCCTGCCAGGGGCGGTGCCAGCACCGTCCCAGACAGGGTTTTGTGTATTCCAGGTAGGCAGGGCTACAGAGGAAGGTGACTGCAAGTGGCACCCCGGTGCTCACTGTGCATAGGCCGGCTGAAACCAGTTCCAGGGGCACTCCAGCCCCTGGCCTGGGGAAAGCCCGCCAAAGGAGAGGGGTGTAACCACCCCCCTCCTGGTCCCACCCATAGGGCAGGACTTAGTCGCGTGCCAGCCCCCTTTTCCCAGATAAAGGTAGGAGCAGGCCCCCTTCCAAATTAGATCATCTTTGGAATCAAGACACGACTTTCTACGAAAGGACATCAAGATTTCTTCTTCAAGATTCTCCCTTGTGACTAAGGAGTAGTCACCCTGTATCCGCAGGCACCATCTGAAGAACACTGCGGTCTGCTGTAAGTCCTTCCTCCGGAATCCGACTGCCCAGCTCGACAAGAACCGGCTTCCCTGGCACCTCCGACCTCTACTCACCTCTACAGCCAAGCTGAGAACCGTGAGTGCGACGAGACCTCAAGGGACCGACTATTGCCAAGACTGCACGACTTCTGCACAGCAAGCCCGCCGAGTAATCTCCTGGCAAGTGCTTTGGGGTCCGAGAAGCCCCAACCCTGAGCAGCTCCAGCACCGAAGAGCAGCCCCCCAGCATCTCCACGATCGGCGTGGGGCCCTTCTGCTTTTTGCTGCTCACCGCGTTGTTTGGCTACTAGCCCGCTGGCTTGTGGCCTTCTGAACGACGCCCGACGACATCACTGCTGCTAGTCTGGTTGCTCCGGACTGGCCCTTGCTCCCTTCCAGAAGAGGAGCACCCCGGACCCTCCTGGTCCACTCAAGACGCCATTTTGAGTCCACCTAGTGGGCTTGAATTAGCCAAGGCTTTGTTGCCCAATCCTGGGTTCTTCGACGCCGACAGCTTCATCCATCGTGGGACAGCTCGCCTCTCCATCCTGGTCGCCGACAACGCCTCCTGGTCCGTGAGATCTGCAGAGTACAGCGTCGCCCACTCACCTAGTCGAGGTGACTACCATCCGGTGCCCTCCTGGTGCCCACTGACTACTGGCTAGTAGTCACGAACTTGGTCCCCTCTGCTTTCAGGTGTCATCCATCTTCAAGATCCAGGCTTGGATCAACTCGAACTCTCTTCACTGGTCGCCTGCCAGCATCTTTCTTCCAGGCTCCTGGTTCGTCTACGAGGATTCCCGACGTCTTTTGAGACCTATGCAGCTGCAGCCCCTGGGCTAGGTAACTTCGGCATTTCGGTGACCCAGCATAGCCTCACTATCCAAGGGTCAGGATCCCCTGTCGTTTTCTCCCTACCAGGTCGGGTTCGCCTGTGAACACTAACTTTAACTTTACTAGCTATCATAGACTTTGTCCCGCATCCCGCGTGAGAGTGCACACTCTGCACCCGAGTCCCCTGGGCTTCCTAGAAGTAGTCTAACGATTCCATAGTCAAGTCCTAGCGATTCCAAAGCCTATTAGTACTGTACTTACCTGCTAGTAATTTCGCATTCCACTTTCAGAGTATATGGTTTTTCGTGCCCCTCGGGCATTTGTATATACTGTGCTAACTTAAGTATTTTCGTAAGAGTTTTGTTGTGTGCCTAGCACCCTGTCCTCATAAAGAGTACAGGGCTGTTGTGATTCTAATAAATACACTGTTTATTTTCATAACACTTGTGTGGTGTCCTTTCACTGGGTGTTCAAGGGGTAATGTGATGGTAAAACAGCTGGCTTAACACGCCCTCTAGAGTCTTAGCCTTAGACTGCTCGTATCCATGCTACTAGGATAGCTGGTCTATAAGGTTGACTTACAACCAATCATCAATAAGGGTTGTTTGGACTGATATATAGTGATCACTAGAACAGTGAGCACTGCACATCAGGCCAACTTCTCACACTGCCCAACTACAGATTTACACTCAGGAGGTGGCACGGGAATTCCGGGGACCGGAGGAGGAGAGGGGGCTGGGTATTCCCCGGCACGTTCTCTCTTATATCGCGTTACGGCAGAGGATAGCAGTGAGGGACCTCACGCAGGAGGAACGCACCATTAGATCGTGCTGGAATCGTGCTCAGCGCAAGCTGGGAATAGGCCACCCATACGCCCCCGAGATCCCATTGGGAATGCTCACTGCTCTCCCCCATAGTAGAGATTGGTCCCAATTGCATACCTGGGAAGAAGCGGGTATACAGGTCATAGGAGACCTGTATGAGGATGGAGTGCTCTTGCCCTTCCAGACAATATTGGATCGCTTTGACATCTCCCGAGGCGACTTCCTGCTGCACGCGGCGGTCACGAGGGCGCTGCAGACGCATTGGCGGACTGGTCTTGAGGAACCGCCGTTGTCCTTGACGTGCCAATATGTGATGATGGCAGCCGGAACGGTTAAAGCCGTAACGTGCTTATACAATAGGATGACTCAGTAGCAGTTAACCCCACTGGAGACACTTACGGTCAAATGGGAGACGGACATAGGGAGGATCATCCCGGGGACCACATGGGCCCAGCTGATGCGCCGGGCCTGGAAGAGCACGCGCAATGCTCGGTTCCAATTGGTCCACTTTTATATTCCGCACCGAGCATATCTAACCCCGGAAAAGATATGGAAGTACTTTGCCTCTGCCACCGCGGCTTGCCCGAGGTGCCGGACAATCGGAGCGGACCTGGCCCACATGCTATGGTCCTGCTCCACCCTGTCCTCTTTTTGGACAATGGTGGGGGACACCCTTAACGAGGTAACGGAGCGAGCCCTCCAGTTTGACATCGCAGTGGAGCTTCTGCACTGGTTCCCACACACCCCCAAGACACGGGTGACTAGCAAATTTATCGACATGGGACTACTTTTGGCGAAACGGGAAATAACGCGGCGCTGGAAGGCACGAGTTGGTCCAACGGGCACTAAATGGCGCACTGAATTCCTCAAATGGGCTGAGGGGGAGAGCACCCTGCGCTACCAACTAGCGAGGCGGCAGCAAAATGAAAAAGCACTGGACTCTGCACAGACGTGGGAAACATTAGTACAAGCCCTGCACGATCACAACTCCCCTAGCGACACGGACAGCAATGCTGCTGAACTACCTGCGTCCCTGTAATGCGATAGATTTCTTACATACTCCTACACACTATGGATAGTTTCCTCCTACACGCTCACAGATGAACTGCTACTGCACTGATGGCGGGGGGGGAGGGGAGGTTGGTGGGCGGACAACACATACAAATTACCCCACGAACGTTCGATCCTATGTCTAAGTTGTCTAGCCTCCAGATCGATGGGTGAGTTTTGCTGCAATGGGGGAGGGGGGAGTAGGTGGCTGTTTCTTGGTTTTTCCTTCTTTATCAGGTTTTCTTTATTTACAACGAAAGCAAAAGCAGAGCTGAGATGTAGCATGATGATTGTCTGTGTCGGGCTTCTTGCTGAGCCCGTGTACATACGTCGTTTGCAATTTGCCGCCCGACCTCTGGGTTGTGGGCTGAATGGCCGTGTATCAGTACTGCAATAAAAATACATTTAAAAAAAAAACTAAAAAAAAACATTAACATGGCAACAAGCAATCACTTCCTTAATCTATATTGATAACTTTATGCAATATGTGTGTCAAGAAAAAATACTTAAAATCTGTGAAGCTATGAGGATCCCTTTCCAATCATCACTTTGTGAAACAAAGTATGCAAATGCACATTCTAGTTCTTTAGGAATAGTTCTTGAAGCAGTACTTTACTATTGATGGTATCCAGTTCAGTCTTTAGAATCTACAATAATGGTTACAGACAGTTTCCAAGGTTTATATTTAACTCTGGCAACGAAGTCCACGCTGCATCTACAAATATATCTCAATTGTCTAGCAAAGATGTTCTGGACCACAAGGAATGTGGTGACATATTATCAAGGACCGGTGTTAAAATTATTGCTGTTTTATCGGCAGGAAACTGCTGATAAAACAGCGATAATGTGCTTGATAATACGCCCTTGTTAATTCCCATAGAAGCCTATGTTAACACCACAACATGGGCTTCTATGGGAATTAACAAAGGCGTATTATCAAGCCCATTATCGCCGTTTTATTGGCAGTTTCCTGCCGATAAAACGACGATAATTTTAACACCGGTCCTTGATAATATGCCCCTTACACTCTGTAATTTCAAAATGGCCACAACCACGTGGAACTCCCGTGAGAGCCCTGTGGCTTCATGAGACATGTAATTCCCTTTCTCGGGCGTCACGTGTAGTGTGTCCAGCGGATAAGCAAAGCCTCATTCCACTCAAAGCTGACAGCCACCATTCCTGGCTTCTGTATGTTCGGATTGTACACAAAAAGTTTGGAGAATGGCACTTCTGCACTGGACAAGCACAAAGAGGTAAATGTTGCCCACTGATCATGACACTAATAGACCAAATCTGTATTTCATTCGTTTCTGGTTGCAGCAAAGATTTCCTTGATTGATAAACCACAGCCATGAATGTGGCCATTAAATATAAATGCACTCACAGGAAGCCAATGTGTAATTCCACAAAATAAGGCACTAGAAGAATGTTTCAAGTGGATACGAAGTTAGCGACACCAGGGTCACAGAAGAAGGAACGCTGTGTGAGTAGAAAATCCCAGTATTTCTCTTGGGCACAAATTAAGGACACAGTGACTCCCCAAACAGCCAAAGAGTTGTAGTAACCTTTATAATGCTGCACTTCCTGTTTACCACTATGTCACTGGCCCAGGCACTCACACCTGCACTGTATGGCAGATGTAAAGGAGCTCAGGGCATTCTATCAAAAGTAGACATTGTGGCATCATGGAACAGCCTAATTTTACTCCAGATACGAAAGGACCAAAGCAACAACTACAACCTTGAATCATTGAGTCTGTTTGCTGATGTTAATGGACTATTCATACATAACGCAGCAGGCGTGGTAGGACCACATGTGGAATTGCTGCCTCTTGGGCAGATGTTGGAGCGGCTTCTCTTGTAAATATCTGCAGGGTAGCCAAATGGACTAGCTTTTGTAGATCATAATCATCTTTATCCAACAGATTCTTAGTGTTTTGGGCTCAGTGTTCCATCAGTGGTATCTCATATGTAATCCTCATGTACCTAGGTAAAGCTTCTCCGAGTAACAGTCATGTATTTCAGGAAGTCAAAGTTACTTGTTCTCGTGGTGAAATCTAAACTGTTGCTTGTGCCCTCATTTAGGAGGAGAGATCTTAAAAAGGAAGATTAGAGGCTAACGTCCTGATTACTTACTGGTAGTCTCTTTGCTTTGATTTATCGCTTCCCGTTCCTGCGCAAATGGCATATCCCCCCTCTCGATAAGGCTTCACCTTTCTGAGTGTCTCAGTAGTTACTCAGTACTTCCAGAAGGCATGAAATTATGGTCATGAGACAGAGGAGGGGCCTGACAGGCTGATCATTTCTTTTAAAACAGGCAATGCGGTACCTGTTTGAGAAGAGAAGGTTTATAGAACTGGGACAGGAAACTATGACTTGGAGTAATGAGATCACCGGTAATTAATCGGGACAGTACTGCATTCGTGATAGTTTGTAAGGAAGCCCCCTCAAGCCGTCTTGAATATCTTGCCTCTATTTAGTAGAGCAGTTAAGTACAACCATTTTTCACTAATAATGTGAGTAACATCAGAGGCCCATCTGTGCCCTGGAGAATCATATATTGAGAGATAAGGTGGACCAGTTACTTTATAGAGAAATGTATAATTTTAAGCATGTGTTGATAGATGATATTGGCATAATTATAAAAGAATTATGTATCACCAAATGCTAGTGAGTTCTGTTCCCTTTATTCCTTCTCACTGAATGTTAGAACAACTTACTGCCTAAGTCTGCAGGCTTCTTTGATATCTATTCCAGAACAGGCTTTATTCCAGACTCGTTAAAACAAGCCTGGATCACTTATCTCATAAAAAAGCCATTACTCTGCCCATATTCGCTTATTAACTTCAGACCTTTTTAAATATCCCATTCATACATACGGTTTCTGAGAAAACGACCATCCTTCAAGTACATGATCTGGGCCTATCTCGGGGGACTTCCAGTTAGTTGTCGGGCCCTGCCAAGGCCTTTAAAAAGCTTTGCCTGATGATCTAACCTTTATGTATAAAATGTTGCTTGTGTACATCTTCTTCGCTAAAGCAGTCTCCAGTAGGTTAGAGATTTTCTCCAAAATAGAGCAACAAAAATGAAATTGAGTTCCTATTCATCAGATCAGTTGCCATTGCTCTTTGGAGTCCCAGAGGAGTTATGTCTGTTCCCAGTATTACAGCAGGTCCCCTCTGCTCGATCGCTTTCAGCATATGTTGTGAGTTCTACAACTGTACACTGGATTCTAGTAGCTACTAATGATCCTGGCCTACCCATTTGTGATAAACAGCTATTAATTCTTACCTCTTCCGAAGTGCAAATACCAACTTACTTTACTTATTTTCTGCAAGAGTAACAGGAGAGGGCGTGTAGGAAATGACCACCTTTTGCGTGATATCGCCCCAGATTTTTGCCATGACAGTTTTTGCTAGCTGTAGAACTCTGTGCAATTTATCCTTGCTAACCTGGAATAAAATGCCTGTGATCTTGCATTCTACATGATGAAATTGGCATACTCCTTATTGGTATATTTCACTTGCGTACAAGACCCTGAAATGTGGTACAAGCTGTCCACAGGGCCTGGACGTTAAATGCCATTAGTGGACGTCAGGACCTATTGTGTCATCCACTACAGTTACAGTGAAAAAAGTGCTTCAGGCCTACCCTGTGTAGCCTGATTGCAATTCGACCTGTCAAAATAAACACTTTTGACAGGTCAAAACCTCCCATTTAACCGCATGCGCGGGGCGGCTTTTCCCGCTGTATGCGGCGTTTTTTTAAAACGCGCGTTACATGACGAGCTCAGCTCGTCATCAGCGTGCGAGCGGCGCAACTCATGACGAGCTGAGCTCGTCATCAGCGCCGAAGTGGTTAAATAATAATAAGTGACTCCTATGTAGTCCCTGTGGCCCACAAGGCAGGGTTCATAGTATTTAAAAGTAGGACATGTAGATGTTTAATGTTAACATTTCCTTACAGTGACTAGCATCCAAAATCAATGTTTCACTGTGGCAGGCGAAACTGTCCTATGTAGAAAACCAGAGTTAAGGTTAAAATCCTAATACTGTATCTCAAGAAAAGCCTAGCTAGAAAATAATTTTAAAACTATTTTTAATAGGTATTAAAACACAAATCAATGGTTAAATTGTTTTTTTAATAAATATTACAGAAAAGTACGTTTTAAAATGTAACTCTTTCTCCGCCTGATGTTCTTTGACACTAATTTGCATTTGCTATTCAACTTCTCCCAGCCAGTGATTAGCATTTTGGATCAGTATGAAAAATGTGTGAAATACTTTCCAGGACCTACACAGTGGGTCACTGTGATTGATAGGTCAAGCTGAATGGACAGGGATGATCTCAGGGGATTTCCTGGCTGGGACAGGCAGTAAAAACTGACCTGTATGCCCGCCTGTCTAAATTAGGTGGGTGGGCTTAGAGGTCAACCTTCGATGGCTGTTACTCCGTCGACCTGTTAGAAGGATGTAACCATGGCAGAGACGAAGTAGGCTCCATTTTAAATACACCAATGGTCTGCCTGCTTCTGAATCTGGTGAGCAGACCATTATCTTATTGGTAAAGATACTGTGTCGCCATTGTGATGTAGTATCCTTACCGCCAAGATATAAATCTGCCCTAAGTCGAAAGGTAAAATCTATGACTGGGATGAACCTGGTTGGTATCCAACCTGTGCTCCGCTGCAGCCAGCCTAAAATTGCGCCTAGGTCCCAGTCTACTGCAACCATTGACTATTATTGGCACTTTGTACTTCTTGGCGCTATTCCTACTAAAAACTTTTAAAATTCATATATCTGGTTCCTTCTGACTGGCTTTTTGTCAATTTAGTGTCATTTTAATAAATGTTACCTTATTTTTCTCAATCAGTTAGGGATTTTTATTGTTTTGCTTTTTAACTTTATTACTTTTATGCTAAATATTGTCCTACGTTAAGCCTGTCTTTTTGGTACCTTAGCTACCAGGGGGTTGATCTCAGGTTAATTTGGTAACCTCAAGGGTTCACCTTGACAACGGTTGTGATTATTCCTTGAGGTGGGTAGTCACCCACCCAAAATAGGAATCCAATTTCTTACAGAGGTCTCATTCTCTGAGTTTCTTGAGGTACACCAGGAGGTTATTGTAAATCCTGCGCTTGCTTTTTTTTAAAAGTGCTGCAAATTTGCGATTTTTTATTTTAATTTTTTTAATGGTTTAATGCCGTAGCGGGTTCCCAGGGGATCCCAAGACAATGGCTTACGGATCAGGGTATTCCTACGCTGCCCCCTTTCCTTTATTTTCACTTTTTTGGGGGACTTGGCTTGAAGCCGAGTCCTAAGATGGCTGCCGATACTTCCGGGTGGAAGTGTTGGAAGTCAATCAGAGCAGTGCATTTCCCTGCACGAGCTCTCTTTGTTCGTGTAGACTTCACGGCCAGAGATATCACTATACATTTAAACTTAAATTTCTCAAAAACTCCTGAACAGATTTGCACCAAATAAGCAAAAGGCACTTCCTTGAACCAACATCTACCTCCCTTCCAAATGTGGTGTAAGTCCGTTCAGCGGCTCAGGCTGAAGGTTGGCAAAAGGTTCCTATGGGAATTAACATTACAAACCCAACCTTACTTTGCGCCCCAAATTCCCAGTCCCCACTGCACAGATCACTTCCAAACTTTCCATAACAATTGAACCCACCTTGACACTTTTTTGTGAAAATTTCATGAAGATTGGTCAAACTACGCCAAAGTTATAGCCAAGTCAAAAAATGGTTTTCCTATGGAAACTTGGTCCTAACTGACTAATATATGTAACTAATATATAGATATATGTATTCTCTGGAAAAAACAAAGATTAAAGTGAAGTTATAGTTAGTTGAAAATGTCACTTGAAGCATTTAGTTTTAAATGAACAAAATCGCTGAAATTCAACAGTTACATCAATTTAGGTAGGTGCTTTCCTACCCCGTGCGAGGCCCAAAGAGCTGTCGCTTTTGTCAAGTCAATAGCTACTGTATGGCAGAATGTTTTTAATTCCTGGATTCAGAAAATATACAGAAACTTCCAGATGCAGAGTTGCTCATCTCTTTAAAGAAGCGTGAAACAATAAAAATGACTCTCCTTACACTGTGCAGGCAACTGTGCAAAAACTCCCTTTTTAGGTCGAGCTTTCCAGAGAGCAGAAGCTGTCTGGTTAGTAAAGACCGGTTGTGGGCTTCCTGCCTTACCAAGAACTTCAGTGATTTATAGATCGCCAATCGCTTACTTATTCAATGGCTTTCCTTGTCCATCTTATGTTTGTTCCTCCCCCGGAGCATAGCCTCTTAGCCATCTCTCTGAATGGCTGACTTCTATTCTTCCACTGCTCGCTTTAAGGGATCCACGTTTTTCTTTTTCCTCACCATGAGAGTTCATGTGTTTTCCAGCTCACTCCCTTGTGTGCTTTTTGTTGTCACCACCCATGCTCCATGGTGCTGTCTCCCTTGTGTGGCAAGCTTTCTCTTGTGTGCTTCTGAGACTCACAAGAAAGCCTAAAGAATGAAAGCCAGGTTGCTGAATGATCAATAATAGACAATCTATAAAATGAATTCATGACGTACACCTCATGTTGATAACCTGACAGCAGGATGTTTTGCTTTTCAGAATTACCAGAGCCATGGGGGCATGACGTCTTCTCTCAGCTGCCCACAGCCTATAAGTGATTGCAGGTTCACCTGATGCAGCAGTGGTATGATCAGAACTCAATTTGTGCTGTTGGTTTCCTGGTTCGGCAGTTCGGGCTGGACTGTTCCCATGAGGCACAGGTTCAAGACTGATTAGCATATGGCCAGGTCTAAACTGGGGTAGCATGGTGAGAAAAAGAATGATGGATTTAATCCAGATCTCTTGACTGGGGGTAAATGTTTTGATTTGTTCTGCATTCCGTTCATCAATTGTGTGTCTTTTGCTTTCTCGCCCTAAGTGCACCAGGTATACCCAGGCGTGGGTACTGGGCTCACTGTGCCCTGGAATCAAGCTATCTGGGCTGAAGAGGGGTGAAACCCTGAAACCGGTCCTAGGATGCTTGTTTCCGGTCCAGGGAGGCCCTGGCCTGGCAGTTCGGGCTGGACTGTTCCCATGAGGCACAGGGCCAAGACTGATTTGCATATAGCCAAGTCTAAACTAGGGTGGCATGGTGAGCAAAAGAATGATGGATTTAACACAGATCTCTTGACTGGGGGTGAATGTTTTGATTTGTTCTGCATTCCGTCCATCAATTGTGTGTGTGTTGCTTTCTCACCCTAAGTGCGCCAGGTATGCCCTGACGTGGGTCCTGGGCTCACTGTGCCACTGGAATCAAGCTATCCTGGCTGAAGAGGGGTGAAACCCCGAAACCGATCCTAGGATGCTGGTTTCCGGTCCGGGGAGGGCCTGGCTTGGCAGTTTGGGCTGGACTTTTCCCATGAGGCACAGGGTCTAGACTGATTTGCATATGGCCAGGTCTAAACTGGGGTGGCATGGTGAGCAAAAGAATGATGGATTTAACCCAGATCTCTTGACCGGGGGTGAATGTTTTGATTTGTTCTGCATTCCGTCCATCAATTGTGTGTCTGTTGGTTGCCTGTGGGCACAATCATCACTTACTTTACGGGGCTGGGAGAGTTTATAATAGTCCAGAGGACCCCATTATCAAACACTGCTTAAAGAGAACTGTGACGTGTGGTTTCTTCATTTTTCTGTCCATCATTTCCACTTCCAAGCTACACCTTTTGGTTGCTTTCAATTTCTGTCTTACAGGTTTGTTGCCTTAATTTGTTTTGGAATTTAGCTCTTTCATTTACAGCACCAAACAAAGAGCACTGACTATTAAAGCAGTATGTGACTTTGTTTTTCAGTTCAGTTCTTTGTTTTATATCACCAAGCAAATGGCACGGATTTTTAAAGTGCCTCAATTTTGGGCACTGCTGCAGTTAATCCATTTCTACTTAAAAACCTGTGCCTCAGTCTCATATGTATTCTACCTCTTTTCTGTGCATACAAAGTATGCGTCTGTATAAAGCGCTTCAGTTTTGTGCAGAGCAGCATCTTCTCCATTTTTCCTTAAAACCTATGCCTAATCCTAATTCTCATATGTATTCCACCGAAAGCGCGTTCAGGGACCCTGTATTCATATGCACTTCAGTGCAAGAAATGTAGGCTAACGGCTACAGTCCATTGCAATCTACACCACTCCAATCAACTCCAATCTATGCCACTCCACTCCAATCTAGCTCAATCTAACCCAATTGACTGCTCCACCAAACTACCCCAGTCCACTCTAATCAACCCCAATCTACCTCACTCAAGTGTACCTCAATCTATCCCACATCACTCCAGTTTACCCCACCCCACTCCACTCCAATATACCCCAATCTGCCTTACTCCACTGCAATCTACCTCACTCTACTCCAGTCTACCCCACTCCACTCCACTCCAATCTACCCCACTCCAATCAACTCTCTCCTAGTCTACCCGACTCCACTCTACTGTTCTGCACTCTACCCAATGCACCCCAATCCACTCCAATGCACTCCATTCTACCCCATTCCAAGCTACCCCACCTCACTCCAACTCACTCCACTCTACCACACTCCACCCCAATCTACCCTTCTCCACTCCAGTCTACCCCAGTCTATGCCACTCCACTCTAATCCACTCCATTCTTCCCAAATCTACCCCACTCCAATCTACCCCACCCCAATCTACCCCACTCCACCACAATGTACCTCTAAACCACCCTAATCCACCCACATCAATCTACTCCACCCCACTCCACTTTACTCCAATCTACCCAACTCCGCTCCAATCTACCCAACTCCTTTCTACTCCACTCCACTCGAATCTAACCCAACCCAGTCTACCCCACTCAACCCAAAACCACCCTAATCCACCCCCACTCTAAATTACCCCACCCCACTCGGCCCACCCCACTCCAATTTACATCACTCCAATCTACCCCACTCCGATCTAGCCATTATCCAGTCTACCCAATCCACTCCAATCTACCACAGTCCACTCCAGCCCACCCCAATGTACCCTACTGCACTCCAAACTACCCGAGTCCACCTCAGTCTACCTCAATCTACCACAATCGAACCCATTCCGCTCAAATCTACCTCACCCCACTCCAGTCTACCCACTCCACTCCACCCCAATCTACTCACCTCCACTTCAATCTACCCCACTTCGCTCCAATCTACCTCACTCCACTCTTCGTCAATCCACCCACTCCACTACAATTTATCCCAACCTACGCCACTACAATATACCCCACTCCACTCCAATATACCCTCCTCCAATCTACCCCACTTCAATCTGTCTCACTCCAATCTACCCTTCTCCACTCCAACCCACCCCAATTTATTTCACTCCACTCGACTCCACTCTACTCCACACTGGTTTACCCCACTCCAATTTATTCCACTCCACTGTATCCCAATCCACCCCACTCCACCCAAACCTACCACAATCTACCCCAGTCAAATCGATCCCTCTCCACTTCAGTCTACCCCACTACAATCTTCCCAACCCCAATCCATCCCACTACACACTAATCTACCAGACCACTCCAAACTACCCCGATCCACCCCAATATATTGCACTCTACCTGAATCTACCCCACCCTTCTCTATTTCAACCTACCCCACTCCACTTCAGTCTACGCATCTCCAGTTGAATCTGCCCCAGTCTACCTCACTCTTCTCCCATCTCCCCACTCCACTTCAATATACCCCAATCTACCCCACTCCAATCTATCCCACTCCACTCTACCTCAGTCCATATCAATCTACCCCACTCCACTCCAATCTACAGCGCTCTACCCTAAACCACCCCACTTCACTCCAAACTATCCCACCCCACTCTACTCCAATCTACCTCACTCCAATATACTCCACTCCAATGTACCCTAATCTACCTCACTCCTCTCCAATCTACCCCACACCACTTCAGTATACCCCAATCTACCGCTCTTCAATCTACCCCTCTCTAATCTATCCCACTCCAAACTAGTCTACTCTACTCCAATCTACCCCACTCCACTCCACTCCACCCTACTCCACTCCACTCTAATCCACCCCACTCCCTACTGCACTCCACTCTAATCTACCCCAATCAACCCTGCTCAACCCCCAATCTACCATACTCCTCTCCAGTCTATCCCAATCCAATCTTATGTACTCCAAGCTACCCCAGTCCATTCCACCCCAATCTATGCCACTCTATTCCACCCCAATCTAATCTACCCCACTCTGCTCTATACCAATCTACTATTCCCAT
The DNA here is from genome assembly GCF_964261635.1 of Lissotriton helveticus. Classification (NCBI taxonomy): domain Eukaryota; kingdom Metazoa; phylum Chordata; class Amphibia; order Caudata; family Salamandridae; genus Lissotriton; species Lissotriton helveticus. The sequence continues at coordinate 252,624,586 of NC_136073.1, forward strand.
TCCCGTCTACCCACTCCATTCCAATCTACCCCATTCTGCTCTACTCCAATCTACTATTCCCCATTCCGGTCTACCCACTCCACTCCACTCCACTCCATTCTATCCCAATCTACCACACTCTACCCCAGTCAATCCCACTCACCCCAATCTACCCCACTCCAGTCTACCATACTCCTCTCCAATGTTCCGCAATCCACTCCAATCTACCCCACTGCACTCTTATCTACTCCAATATACCCCACTCCAATCCACCCCTCTACTGAACCCCACCCCTATCTGCCTCACTCTACTTTGTTCCAATCTACTCCACTCCACTCCACTCCACTATTCCCTACTCCAATCTACCCACTCCACTCTACCCCAATTCATGCCACCTCACTCCAGTCTACCCCATCCCACTCCAAGCTACCCCACTCCACTCTACTCCACTCCAATCTCCCCACTCCACATCAATCTACCCCACACCACCTCAATCCATCCCACTCCAACCTACCTCACTCCAATCTACACCACTCTAATGTACACCACTCTAATATATCTCATTCCAGTCTACCCTAATCTCACCCAGTCCACTCCAGTCTACTCCACTCTACTCAAATCTAGCCCAATCTACCTCACTCCCATATACCCCAATCTATTTCACTCCAATCTACCCCACTCCACCCTAATCTGCCCCATTCCACCCCAGAGTGCCCTACTTCACTCCAATCTACCCCATTCCACCCCAGTCTAACCCACTTCACTCCAATCTACCCCAATCCATCCCATTTTACCCCACTCTTCCCCAATTTATGCCCACAGTACTCCACTCCAGTCCACCCCACTGCACTCCAATCTTCCCCACTCCATCGAACCCCAATCTAATCTACTCCACTCCAATCTACCCCACTCCACTCCATTCTACCCCACTTCACCCCAATCAATCCCACTACACAGTAATCTACCAAACTACCCCGATCCACCCCAATCTACTGCACTCCACCTCAATCTACCCCACTCCAATCTATCCCACCCTTCTCTACTCCAATCCACCCCATTCCTCTCCAATCTACCCATCTCCAGTCCAATCTACCCCACTCCACTCTACCCAAATCCACCCCAATCCACTCTACCCCAATCCACCCCACTTCACTCCAATCTGTCCCAGTCTCCCCCACTCTTCTCCAATCTCCCCCACTCCACTTCAATATACCCGAATCTACCCCACTCCAATCTATCCCACTCCACTCTACCCCATTCCATATCAATCTACCCACTCCACTCCAATCTACAGCACTCTACCCTACTCCACTCCAAACTGCCCCATCCCACTCGACTCCAATCTACCCCACTCCTCTCCAGTGTACCCCGATCTACCTCACTCCTCTTCAATCTACCCCACTCTAATCTATCCCACTCCAAACCAGTCTACCCCACTCCAATGTACCTCACTCCACTCTACCCTACTCCACTCCACACCAATCCACCCCATTCCCTACTCCACCCCAATCTAATATACCCAGACCAACCTGCTCACCCCAATCTACCATAATCCTCTCGAGTGTATCCCAATCCACTCCTATGTACTCCAAGCTAGCCCACTCCAATCCACCCCAATCTATGTCACTCTACTCCACCCCAATCTAATCTACCACAATATACCCCGCTCTTCTCTACTCCAATCTACTGTTCCTCATTCCAGTCTACCCACACCACTCCAATATATCCCAAACTACCGCACTCTACCCCAGTCAATCCCACTCACCCTAATCTACCCCACTCCAGTCTACCATACTCCTCTCCAATCTACCGCAATCCACTCCTATCTACTCCAGTATACCCCACTCCAATCCGCCCCAATCCACCCACTCTACTCCACCCCTCCCCTATCTACCCCACTCTACTTTGTTCCAATCTAATCCACTCTACTATTCCCTACTCCAATTTACCCACTCCACTCTACCCCAATCCACTCTACCCCACTCCAGTCTACCCCATCCCTCTCCAACCTAACCCATTCCACTCCACTCTACTCCAATCTACCCCACACCACCTCAATCCACCCCTCTCCAATCTGCACCACTCTAATGTACACCACTCAAATCTATCCCATTCCAGTCTACCCTAATCTCACCCAGTCCAGTCTACCCCACTCCACTCAAATATAGCCCAATCGTCCCCACTCCCAGCTACCCCAATCTATGTCTCTCCAACCTACCCCACTCCACCCCAATTTACTCCGTTCCACCCCAGTGTGCCCTAACTCCCTCCAGTGTACCCCATTCCACCCAGTCTACACCAATCCACCCCATTCTACCCCAATCTACGCCCACAGTACTTCACTCCACTCTATTCTACCACACTCCTCTCTACACCACTCCACTCTACTCCACTCCAATATACTCCACTCCAATATACTCCACTCCAATATACCCCACTCCAATATACCCCAGCCTACCCCAATCCACCCCACTCCCCTCCAGCCTACCTCACCCCAATTTACCCCACTCCACTCCAGTCTACCCCAATCTATGACAAGCTATCCCACTCCATTCCACTTCCCTCGACTCCAACCTCCCTACTTCACTGTACTTCTTTCCATCCCACTTCAGTCTACCCCACTCACCTCCAAACTACCTACTCCACTTCACTTTACCCCACTCCACTCAAATATAGCCCAATCGTCCCCACTCCCAGCTACCCCAATCTATGTCTCTCCAACCTACCCCACTCCACCCCAATTTACTCCGTTCCACCCCAGTGTGCCCTAACTCCCTCCAGTGTACCCCATTCCACCCAGTCTACACCAATCCACCCCATTCTACCCCAATCTACGCCCACAGTACTTCACTCCACTCTATTCTACCACACTCCTCTCTACACCACTCCACTCTACTCCACTCCAATATACTCCACTCCAATATACTCCACTCCAATATACCCCACTCCAATATACCCCAACCTACCCCAATCCACCCCACTCCCCTCCAGTCTACCTCACCCCAATTTACCCCACTCCACTCCAGTCTACCCCAATCTATGACAAGCTATCCCACTCCATTCCACTTCCCTCGACTCCAACCTCCCTACTTCACTGTACTTCTTTCCATCCCACTTCAGTCTACCCCACTCACCTCCAAACTACCTACTCCACTTCACTTTACCCCACTCCCACTATACCCCACTCCAATCGAAACCACTCCACTATAATCTACTCCAATCTACCCCACACCCAATGTAGCCCACTCTATCCCCAATCTATCGCACTTTACACCCACTTTAACACACTCTTCCCCACTCCACCCCTATCTACCCCACTCAACTCTATCCAAATCTACCTTACGGCAATCTACCCCACCCCAATCTTCCCCATTCCAATCTACTCCGCTCCACCCCACCCCTCTCCACACCACCAACTTTTAGCCATGCTGAACAGCAGCTACACTTGTGTACAACGTGGCTAACACACATTGTCAAAGCCAACAGCTCTTGCTTAGGCAAGACCTGTTGGCTTTGCCAATGCTTGTTTACAAATGAAGCTCTGCACGTGGTAGCAGCCACCAGTGGTAGTCTGTGGTATAGGGATCCTACTGAGGGAATTCCATACACTGCGCTTCGTGGTGGATTCTGATGTAGCTGTGCCGCAGACCAGGTAGAGATGCAGCACATATCTAGCTACAGAAATGGTGTCACCCATTGGGAGGTGAAAGTCTTGAGTGCAGGGCTGCATTGCTGTAACTCTTGTGGACAACTTGTATTTAGACGTGATGATCACCTATTTGGGCCTTGTTTCTTCTTCAGCTAATAAAAACACTCACATCTAACAATAAAGGACGTATGTCAGAATTTCAATCATAAAAATATTGTGCTTGAGAAATATTGTAAAAGAGACAAATGATGGACAGAATGTTGAACAATGCAAACATTCACCCCCAGTCCTGGCCTGGCAGTTCGGTTGGACTGTTCCCATGAGGCACAGGGTCAAGACTGTTTGCATATGGTTGGGTCCAAACTGGGGTGGCAAAGTGAGCGAAAGAACGATGATGGATACAACCCAGATCTGTGACTGAGGGTGAGTGTCTGCAAAGTTTCAGCACTCTGTCCATCATCTCCTTGTCTTTGCTTTGTTCCCCCTAAGTTTGCAGGGTATGCCCAGACGTGGTCCCTTGCTCACTTTGCCACTGGATTGAAGCTAGCCTGGCTGATGAGGGCTGTTAGCCCAAAACCAGTTCCAGGATGCTTGTTTCCAGTCCAGGGAAGACATGGCTTGGCAGTTCGGGCTGGACTATTCCCATCAGGCACAGGGTCAAGACTGATTTGCCTATAGCTGTATCTGAACTGGGGTGGCGAAGTGAGATAAAGAACGATGATGGATTCAACCCAGATCTGTGACTGGGGGTGAGTGTCTGAAAAGTTTCAGCACTCCGTCCATCATCTCCTAGTGTTGCTTTGTTCGCCCTAAGTTGGCAGGGTATGCCCAGACATGGATTCCTCGCTCACTTTGCCAATGAATTCAAGCTAGCCTGGCTGATGAGGGGTGATACCCTGAAACCGGTCCCAGGATGCTTGTTTCTGGTCCAGGGAGGACCTGGCCTGGCTGTTCGTGCTGAACTGTTGCCATGAGGCACAGGGTCAAGACTGATTTGCATATGGCTGGGTCCAAACTGGGGTGGCAAAGTGAGCTAAAAAACGATGATGGATTGAATCCAGATCTGTGACTGGGGGTAAGTGTCTGAAAAGTTTCAGCACTCCGTCCATCATCTCCTTGTGTTTGCTTTGGTCACCCTAAGTTGGCAGGTTATGCCCAGACGTGGGTCCCTTGCTCACTTTGCCACTGGATTAAAGCTAGCCTGGCTGATGAGGGGTGTTACTCTGAAACCGGTCCCAGGAGGCTTGTTTCCGGTCCAGGGAGGATCTGGCCTGGCAGTTTGGGCTGGACTGTTCCCATGAGGTACAGGGTTAAGACTGATTTGCATATGGCTGGGTCCAAACTGGAATGGTGAAGTGAGCTAAAGAACGATGATGAATTTTTAACTCAGATCTGTGACTGGGTGTGAGTCTGGAAAGTTTCAGCACTCCATCCATCATTTCCTTTTGTTTGCTTTGAGAAATATTGTTGTCACAATATGTTCTAACAAAATATCATGGATGTAACTGTGGAACTAAAAGTATGTGCTTGGTATAACTGTAATAGAGGGCAGATGTTTTCTTCCGCAGTGCTAAACCAATGCTACCAAGTTGTGCCCATATATGGCATGTAAAGCCTCACTGTGCCTGGCATCGCAGATGAGGAATGACTTGCTCACCTCTAGAAGTTTACTTTTTTTGTATCACTTTGAAGGTTGACTTTGTACTATTCCACAATTTCAGTTTCTGCACCTTCGTAGCTCCTGTGTTTCAGTTTCATCACATGACCTCCATTTGAGCCCTTTGTATGAAAATATATAAATTCACATTCTGCACTTATATATGCTTATATAGGTGTATTATTCCTAACTCCACATCTACATACCCTTAAGGTGTATATAATTATATATGTGGAGTGAAGCATTGTAAATAATCCTATACATACCTATCCATACTTATTTTTAAACTACTTTTTTAGTCGATATCCTTGATAAGATATTTTTGGACCACAACTTTTAAAATTCAATATTCTGATGGTATACGCAATGAAATGTTTATCAACACCAAAAGTAGCATTCTACCTTCATTTCCTGATTTCTCGTTGCTTATTCACTTCCAATTTGCCAGTACTTGGTCTGTTTCCTCCCATGGTCCCTGCCTTGTTCTCAGATATTTTGCTGACAAATGTTTCACAAATTCTGCCCTGTTACCTGCCTGGTGGGTGTATCCCACATCGAAAGCCCTATTAGCGCAGTCTTACCTCTTAAGTATCATCAGTCACAGTGCCTTTTGCCTCATATGGAAATCTGCTGTTGCTCTTAGAGGGACAGATCTTCTGTATTCTGTCTTTCTGCAAGACTTTTTAGGTGTGTGTGCCTAGCCCTACCTCTGGTAGGTTGGTTCATTGAAAAACCAGGTCCTCCGCTTCTTGTGGAATGTAAAAAGAGAGGCGGAGGCTCTTAGGAGCGATGTAGGAGCACGCTCTTCCTCCCTCTCTGGTAGTGATCATGCATGGGATGTGTGCGAGTAGGAGTGCTGCGGAGCGGAGATGTCTTGGTAACTGTTGGAAGGAGATGTGGCTGTTCAAATAATTTGAGGCTAAGTTATGTAGTGCCTTGAATGTGTGTGTGAGGAGTTTTAAATTAGCGTGTTTATGTATCAGGAGTTAGTAGAACTCCCTGAGGTGTGGTGTGATGTGCATTCTGTGCGGGAGGTTGAGGATGAGTCTGAATGCTGAGTTGTGGACGGTTTGTAGTCTTTTAGTTAATTGCTTGGTGATCCTGGCATAGGGGGACTTGCTGGTGACTAGGGCGTTAGTGACAGTTTTTCTAGTGCTGTTTGGCTGCAGTGACAGCATTGACTTGTGCGTTCATGTCCAGTTTTCTGTCAATGGTTGTTCTGAGGTTCCTTGAGAGGATGTTGGGTGTCGGTTGGGGCCGAGTCTCGCTGGCCACAATTTGGAGTGCCTTGGTATTTTTATTAAAATGATTTTATTAGCTTTTTATACATATAAAGCACGCACAGTACCATATTATTCGAGCAAAGATGTTACAATGATTCGAATATGCCATCAGGAAACAATCTATATGCACATATAGAGTGGGGTAGTGGCATGTGTTGGCTGGTGGTGGACGCCATGTGCGCGCGGGGGATAACTAGGGGAGGAGGAACCCGGGAGTGAGTGTACTGGGAAAGGGACTGTTGGAAGCAACTAGGGGGGGGAGAGGAGGAGGTAATGGGGTGAAGACTGGGTGAGAAGGGCGGAATCAGACTGATTGTTCAGAGCTCATCTGTGGGGAGGTTAATATGAGGGGGGGGGCTGAAGGACCGAGGAGGGAGGAGCCGAGAGGGGGGGGTCTGGTGAGAAACACTTTATTGAGATGGTGAAGCTGTAGGGGGAGCAGCGGCGTCTTTGGACGTGTGCAGGGGGGCACGTGTGTGGGCTAGCTTAAATTGGTGAGATAGCATGGCCCATTCTAGGGAGATAGGGTGTTTACGCTGACCTTTCACCTCTTCCTCCCTCAGGGTGTCTTCCTCAGCTGTAGCCCACTTTTTCACTGCTCCCACCCATGCCTCGAATGGGGGACCTGTGGTCGTGCGCCAGTGCATGGCAATATTTCTTTTGGCCAATAGCAGGGTCAAGGAAGCGTATCTAACCTGCACCTTGTGTGTTTTTGGTTTACGGAAAATGCCCAGGGCGACCGCCTCCCAAGTGTGCAGTCCCGTGAGGCCTGTGAGGGCACTAATGGAGTCGAGTATGGCCGTCCAGTATGTCCGAAGGGACGGGCAGCTCCAAAACATGTGATGAAAGTGTGCGGCTGTGGAGTGACATCTAGGGCAAGCGAATTGCGTGTTGGGGAAAAACCGCTGGAGACGTGCCGGGGTCTGATAGGCTCTATGTAAGATGTAGTACTGTATGTTTTTAAATTGTCCGTTTCTCGACACTTTCTTTGGGGATTCTAGCGCTCTATTCCATTCCGGGTCGTGAAGTTGTCGCCCGATCTCGTCCTCCCAGGTAGCCCGCAGTGTGTGCAGGGGTTTGTTTGTTAGCTCTCTGATTGACTTGTACAACCAAGTGACTAAGTGTCTGCCTCTGCCCATATAGAGGATGGTGTGCACTACGGGGTGTGTTGCGGGTTCGCCGGCTGTAAGTTCACTGTGCGGGTGATAGCAGTCAATGAGTCGGCGGTGTGTCAAGAACTGCCCTGGGGGGAGGCCGTAATCTTCCATGAGGCAATCATATGGGCGAAGCTGGTCGTCTGCGAAGAGTGCCTCCGCTTCGGTGATTTCCAATTCCACCCACACGCGCAGCATGGTGTTCGTGAAGTATGTAGGCCCGTAGGGCCACCCCACGAGCGGAAGCCGTGGGGAGTAACAGGGAGTCGTCACTGCCATACGATGTATCCATTGCATGCATTGGCATGCCACCGACACTTGTAGGGGGTAGGTCCGACGGGGTTTGCCGCCGGGGAGTAACAAGCGGCAGAGCTCTGGCGTGGGGATGGGACCTTGTGTAGTAAGGGTCTCTCCGGAGTGTCTGCCTGCCGTCCAGTATGACAGCCGCTGGAGTTGGGCTGCGAGAAGTACGACTCGAGGTCCGGGGCACCCAGACCTCCTTGTGTGGTGGGTAGGTGGAGCTTGGTGTCGGCCACTACCCCACACCAGTGATCGAAGGAGCATATCTAGCTCACAAAAGAAATGTCTGGGTGGGACGACCGGAAGGTTAGCGAAGTAATACAACAGTCTAGGAACTATGATAATTTTTGCCAGAGCCACCCAGCCGATAGGGGCAAGTGGGAGATTCTTCAAGAAGCCCACCGAGGCGCGGATACTGGCGAGTACTCTACAGTGGTTGCCCTCATATATGTCGGGTGAGTGATAAAGGCGGATTCCGAGATAACGGGGGGCGCCCATGCTCCAAGAGAGGCTCTGTGTGGCGATCCTGATCTCTCGTGGCCCAAGGTACTGATGCAGAGGATATAACACGGATTTCTCCCAATTCACTCGAAGGCTGGAGGCCTCCGCGAATTCGGATAGGGCTGTCCATATGGGGTGAGGTCCGCGGTTATGTCCCGAACGAACAATAATAGATCGTCCGCGTACATAGAGACGCAGTGGAGTGTGTCCGCTATGGGGATGCCCCAGGATGCGCCCTCCCGACGTAGACGGATCACTAATGGCTCTACCGCCAAGGCGAATATCAGAGGTGAAAGGGGGCAGCCTTGCCTGGTACCCCTCTCGATTCGTAGCGGGGGCGATATGGAACTGCCAAGTCTGACCCGAGATGTAAGGTTAGTGTATTGGAGCTTAGTGTACTGTAATAGGGTTGGACCTATACCTGTCCGACGAATGACTGCGAAAATATACTGCCAGGTCACTGAATCGAATGCTTTTTCGAGGTCCAGGATTAAGCAGGCCGCTTGGGGGAAAATATCTCTCACTTTGTCTTGGACGTGGAAGACTCGTCTGATATTCTGTGACGTGCACCTACCGGGGACGAAGATGTTTTGATGCGGGTGGACCAAAGGGCGTAATATCTGTTCGTATCTGACGGCCAGTATTTTGCCCAGGATTTTACAGTCCGCTGACAGGAGCGTGATAGGTCGGTATGACGACAGCTGTTGAGGATCTCTGTGTGGTTTAGGAAAGGACACGATGACCGATTCTCGCAGGGACGCTGGGAGTTCCCTACGATCGAGGGCGTCCGCGAACATGGCAGTCAGTCGGGGGTCAGCTGAGCGGCAAAGGTGTTATAATACTCGAGAGGAAGCCCGTCGAGGCCAGGGGCCTTGTTGCGTGCCAGGGCGTGTATCGCACTGGAGACATCAGTTGTTATTTTCACATCCAGGGCGTCTCTGGTCGCCACTGCGATATGGAGGAGCGGCAGCGGGTCCAGGAACTGAGCCACCGCCTCCTGTTGGCAGTGTGCCTGGGCACTGTATACGGTGGCGTAATAGTGTCTGAATTCATTAAGTATATCCTGTTGGGAGCGTACGAGTGTGCCTGCGGGCGTCCTGATCTCCGTGATGGGTGCCGCCTCAGTGTCTTGGCGTGCTAGCCACGCCAATAGTGTTCCTGTTTTGTCACGCTCTTTATGTACACGGGCAGCGTATGCACGTAAATTCAATTTCCGCAGGTCCGCCATGGCAGCTGCATATTTCGTTTTTGCCTCGGCTACCTGTGCTGTTGTGGCCGACTGCGCGTCTTCTTTTTTGGTGAGAGTCGCTAGTGTGTGTTCTGAGTCGGTGAGCGCACGTTCGAGTGGCCCCCACTATCTGTTTGATACAGACGCCCCTCATAGCTACTTTGAACGCATCCCATTCAATTAGCTTGGTGGTGGTGGTCCCGGCCTTGTGGGTGAAGTAATCTTCCACCTTCTGAGCGTGTTCGTGTTTGAATACCTGGTCCGTGAGGCAGTCCCTCGGGAGGCGCCATGTAGATACCGGAGCATGGGGTGGTCTCCAGCGTATACTTAGGATATGTGCGTCGTGGTCTGAGACTACGCGACCGAGATAGTCTGCGTGTTGGACTTTGGGTATTAGTGACGGGGTGCATAAAAATCTGTCCAGTCTGGTGCGTAAGTTGTGTGGGATGGAGTAGAAAGAGTATAACAGTGTGTGGGGATGGTGGGCCCTCCATGCATCTATGAGCGTCCAGTGGCCTACCCAACGACGAAATCTCTCAGTTCGTGCCGTGGCCGGGGAGTGTCGTGGAGGTGGGTGGGACCTGTCTAGTGTAATGTCTAGTTCACATCTAGTTCACAGTTGTAGTCGCCCCCAAGGACCCAGGGGAGGGAGGCGAATTGGGCCAATACACCCGAGAGAGTGTCCCAAAATTTTTCTTAGTCAGTGTTGGGTGCGTAGATGCTGCCTAATTGGATTGGTTGTCCGTCTAAGAGACCCTCCATCAGGGTGTACCTCCCCTCTCTATCCACCACCCTACGTGTTTCTTTAAATGGAGTCCCAGGGCGAATCCAGATGAGCGCACCGCGTGCGAACGCCGAATATGATGTGGCGCATAGAATACCCCGCCAACGAGATCTTAGCTTGTCCGCTTTCGGCGCTGTGAGATGGGTCTCTTGCAGGAACGCGATGTGGGCCCATTGGCGTTTGATATATGCATATGTTGTGTATCGCTTGCGCGGTGTATGCAGGCCCCGCACGTTTAGGGTAAGTATGCTAATGTCTGCGAAGTGCATTGATAGATGGGTAGACGATTGTGCATGCCCCCGCCTTTGCTCTCGGGCGTGGTGTATGTCGATGTGATATGCAGAGAAGTGACGCTGCGTGTGGGAAGAGCCCTCATGTGCCTCCCTCTGTGCGCGCTGTCCGCCGTGGTGCTCATGTCTTCAGTCAGGGAGAGGGGGTGGAGAAACAGTGGAAATCGAACATACAACTGGGTGGGAGAACGGTCCCAATACATGGGATGCATCGGTGTACTTGATACGTCCAAACCAACGCTCCAGTAAACAAGGAGCAAACAGTCAATACGTAGGGGTGGCGAGCTGAGTCTGTGAGGCGGTTCCATTCGGGACGTTAGTAGCGGAAATGGTCGTCAGATCGGGGCGAAGTGTGTCCATTGTGTTCTGGCTTGATGAATGGGTGGCCCCCTGTCGGGATACCCACCCATGTAGAACCTGTTGCGGAGCTTGCCGGTAAGCGGCATTCAAAAGTGTCTCTACTGGGTAAAGTCCGCTATCTCCGGAGTAATCGGGGGCATAGTAATAGAGTCTGCTGCGGGACGAGCTGGATTACTGTCTTCCTCACCGCTGGAGGAGAAGAGGTGGGGGACCCCCTTGATGTCCTCTTCTGGTGATGATGGGGGAGCTCCTAGTTCAACCACCGCCTGGAGGGCACGTCGACGTTCCTGCATAAGTTGTTCCAAGTCCCGGGATTCGACTTCCTGACGTCCGGCAGGGTCCCTTCAGTTCTGGTGCTCCTGCTGTCGTGCCGGTTGCGAGGCATGTTTTTTCTTGCGAGGTGTCCGACCGTTCCGCATCTGTGGCGGCGGGGCCGCCGCCGGTCCATGTGTACAGTGGCGATCTGCCCAGTCACAGGCCTCCTCCGCCGTGAGAAAAAAGTGTGTGGAGCCAGCATGGATGACTTTTAGGCGGGCAGGGAATAACAGTGAGTATTTGATGTCGTTGGCCCGCAGACGTCGTTTCACCTCTAGCAAGGTCGCCCTTCGTTTCTGTACCGCTTTGGCATAGTCCGGGAAAATCATAACATGCTGGTTTTCAACTTACAGGGGGCCGGCTTGTCTGGCTGCCCTCAACACCGTGTCCCTGTCTTGAAAGTGAAGAAATTTCGCAAGTAGTGGGCGAGGGTCGCCGCCGGGCGATGGTCTCCCGGTCGGGACTTGATGGGCCCGCTCCAATGAGAAAAAGGCAGTGCGATCCTTGGCGGGGGTGAAGGACTTCACCCAGGCCTCCACGTACTCAATGGGGTGTGCTCCCTCAATCCCTTCCGGCAGGCCCAGCACGCATATGTTACAACGTTAAGAGCGTCCTTCCAAATCGTCCACTCTGTCCTCCATCTCCGCCAAGCGGGCTACGGTCGTCCGGAGCGTTTGTTGCTGGGTCTTCAGGGTTGGCTGCATATCGGCGAGTGTTCTCTCTCCCTCACGGACCCTATCAGTTAGCTTCCGCTGATCATCCCTGATAAGGTTAATGTCTTTTGTGAGGGTGCCCAAATGCTCCTCCATGGAAACCCTAGAGAGTTCTATGGCGGCCAGGACGCGGTCCAGCTTGTCGGATATGGTGGGGTCCGGCTGCGATGGTGGCACCTTGGGAAGAGCGCTGGTGCGGGGCTGATTCTCCGGCGCTGTTTCGGGGACCGTCGCTGGTTGTGTGTCCCTCGGCTTTCCCATGGTGGCGACTCCGGGGGCCGCTCCCGTGTCGGCGTCCCTCGGGTGTGGGGGTGAGGTCCAAGAGTTACACCCCGGAGTATCGTGCGTGTTGCTCTCCGTCTTCCTGCGGTAGGGGGCAAAATGTGCCCTGAGGTCTCCGGCTCCCCAGCGGGGCCTACCTCGTTGTGTCGCCAGCCGTGCCAGTCTGGTGGGACCCCTACAGCGTGTGCCACCAGTCTTTCATTTGGTCGCCCAGCAATTTATGGCTCAGATCTCTGGGTGGCTGAAAGAGGCCAGTATTCGGTCCAGAGGGGAGCTGGTCTCTCCGTGAAGCGTGCTTGGGGGTAGGCCTGTATTCAGTCCTGGGTTGTGAGTGCCATCTTAAGGTCAGGCAATGTCCAAGTGACGGTCAGCCCATTTGCAGCTGGCGCGAATCCCCGGGGAGTCACGTGGGGGGGGTGTGGTGGGGTCAATATTGTGAGGCACTCAACCCTCGACACCGCCCTCTGGGCTCCTCAGGTTCGCTGGGGGCGTCTGCTGCACTGGTGTCGTCGCGCTATGGGCGCCATCTTGGGCAAGGCTGCTGGGGCTCCCGTTGTATGTCTGGCCCCAAATCTTGAGCACCGGTGCTCCCCGGGGTCGGCGCGCACACCTGCGCAGGGGGCGGGCTCTGCCCCAGTCTCTGCTGTGTCCCGCAATTTCATGGCGGTGCCCCCAGTCCGTCTGCCGCTCCCGCCATCCCAGAAGCGGCCCGGCAAGCACCAGCAGCGTCACGGTCCCTCGCAGCAGGGGGGAGCTCCCGCAGGCCGGATCCGGGCCCCCGGGTCTAGTGGGCACTCTCCGGGTGTGTGGCTGGGCGGGCTGGTCGCGTCTCCTTCCCCCGGCTCGATCAGAGGCCCGCAGCTGCCATCTTGTTAGCGGGTCCGCGGGCCGAGAATAAAGCCGGTTCCTTCCCTCACGCCGTGGAGTGCTGCAGGTCTTTGGGTCTCCCCCAGTGCCGTATGTGCTCCGCTGCCAGGGTAGGTGCTTTCGCCTCGGGAAGACGAAGGTTACGGGGCTTTGTGGCCGCCCGCTCCCGGAGCCTCAGCAAAGCACAGCCACCATCGTGGCTCGCCAGGCCAAGCCCATTTGGAGTGCCTTGGTGAGGTGTTCTTATTGAAGATCACTACTGTCTTGTCAGTGGTGCTCTTGAGATAGTTGGCTTTCATCTAGGGAGCGACTCCAGTCATGCATGCAGTGAACTTGTTTCTTGTCCTGGGTTTCTTGTCAGAGAGGGAGAGTATGAGTTACGTGTTGTCAGCATAAGAGAGGCTGTTGTTGTCATGTGCTCGGATCACGTTGGCCAGAGGGATCATGTATGCGTTGAAGAGGGTGAGACTGAGCGATGAACCTTGAGGCCTTCTGCAGATGAGTTTGCGGGCTTCCGAGGAGTAAGGTGTCATGCTTACAGCTTGTGTTCTATCCATTAAGAAGAAGCAGATCTAGCGGAGAGGGGCTCCTTAGATGCCCATCTCGTGCAGGCACCTGATGAGAATGGGATGTGAGACCGTGTCAAATGCAGCAGAGAGGTCAAGGAGAATGAGGGCTGCCGTGTCTCCTCTGTCAAGGATGATACGGATGTTATCTGTGATGGCGATTGGCAAGGTTTCTGTACTGTGTTTGGGCCTGTATCCGTACTGCGTGGTCTCATGGAGCTGGTGGTTGCTGAGGTTATAGGTGAGGCATTGCTTGATTAGTTTCTCTTAGACCTTTACCGGGTATGGTAGTAGGGAGATGGGTCTGTAGTTGGAAAGCGTGGCTGGGTCAGCAGATGGTTTCTTGAGCAGGTCTTTGAAGGCGGCTATCTTTCCAGGTATCTGGGAATGTGGCTGAGTCGATGGAGGTGCTGAAGATGGGTGTTAGTGCTTTGCGGATCGGTAGGAGTCCTTTGGTAAAGGCGTGGTGGGGCAAGGGTCAGATGTGGCCCCTGAGTGGATGATCTTCATAGTAGCAAAAATGTTGACAGCGGTTATGGTGGGCCACAAGGTCAGTGTTCATTCTTCAGCTGTGATGGGAAGTTGAGTTGCAACGGTGACAGGGTCTGATAAGTTGCCATATATGGAGGTGATTTCAATGATGAAGAATTCTGGGGGTTTGTTATAAAGGTCTTTTTAGGAGGTGATGTTCCTTGAGGCGGCAGGAGGTGCAGTGAAATCTTTGATGATGGGCAAATATTTCTTTGATACTGGTAGTGCCAGCGTCAATGCGATCTGCGAGAGCTTTGCACTTGGTGTTCCATATCTGCTGGAGGTCATATTGTATGACTTTGGCTCTATGGTACAGGAAAATCACCTGCTCACCTCAAATTATTGGCTGTTTCGTGTCTTAGTCCGCCTCCTATTCAGTGCTTGCATTGTAATGCATGAGGACTATTTTAAATCTCAAAATAACAGCCGGTCCTTACACACTAAATTCTTTATCTCAAGGATTCATCGTATACAGGCAGCAATCATTTTTTGTTTTGTTTATTCACTGCAGCTGGATTAAAAAAAATATTTTAGTTAGGATACCAAATGTAAACTTGCCCTGTTGGCTTTGACAGTGTTTGTTTTTACCCTAGAACCATTATTTAACAATAGAGACACGATATATGCAACTTTGAAGCTGCAAAACACCCAGGCGCAGCTCTAAGGCACACAGTGTAAAAGTACCAGGTGAAAACGATCAAAGGACATAATTACAGCATCAAAGATGGCGCTGCCTAAGATCTCTGACGCAACAGACATTGTAATAACCGAGTCTCGAGCCGCAGCCACTTTATTAGAGCTGGCAAGGGGCAAAGTCCACCAAAGGTAAACATTCCTTATGGGCAAAGCTGTTCAGCGGGTGTGTGTCCTTGAAGCACCGGCTGTAATTACTGCAAGGTACAGGAATACCCACAATGCATCCGGGCCATAGAGTGTGCGAAGTGTGCGTGCATTAAGCATAGCTATTAATATGTACAAGGCATTGCAGTATAGGGGGTTGCACCATGTGTGCCTTGTTCGGGAAAAACATTATGTATATGTGATCCCATCAATGTGGTCCATGGTCCTGTGTAAGTAAATATATATATATTTTTTAACAAAGACTTAAAATGAAAACTCATAAACGATGAATTATTAAACTAAATATTAACATATATATGAGTAAGTCGACGTATTAAAAAAAATATTCGTTTGTAAGAATCAGCATTAATGCAATTGACGTTTGAAGACAGAGTGAAATTATAAAAGTTATTTTGATGTTGTTTATTTCAGTTCATAGAGAAGCTTGTAAATCGCACATTCACTTCTTGGCGCTGAATTACATGTTTAGCGTTACCCAGCTGAAAAAGAACTCATGTTATCGACCTCGGAAGGATGGAAGACTGAGTGGACCTGTGAGTGGGTGCATATGGGGTTACCAGACATTTTAAGAAAACGCTATTGTAAAATCCTTCATCTTTACTTGCATACACGCAAAAAACCTTCCTTAAATAAAAGGCTGAAAAGGGGGCCCTTCTCTTCACTGACAGTGGCCCATCCTGACTTCGCCCACCCAGAACGATGCCGGAAGGGCGACCAGATTCCAAATCCATGCAAGCTATACAGATGCTGACATCTTAAAAAACAAACTTATGGTGCGTACATTTTAAAGGCTGAATCACACACAGTGCATAGAAGCTATGCACACGTTCACGAGGAGGGTGTGTACACACAACTAGCTAATATATGGTAATTTCAGATTCCCTGCTGAACATTTTTCACTGCTCATAAAAATTAAGATTCGGTGCATTTGTTTCCTGCGGGGAAACTTGCAGATTTCAAAACTCAATCCCCCAGGGACTTGGGAACAATGTCGGAGTCGAAATACAAATATAAAGATTAACACGTGTCACCTAAGCAATTTAACAATTCGTGGGTGGATGTCTATGCAGGTTTCTTCTGACTCCTGTGTAAAGCTACTCGGGAACTTCCCACGTCCATGATTGAGTAGCTGATCCAGTCCAGGTTCTTTTAATTACATGTTGGTACTTGATCCTGATTTATAATAGGATATGCAGTTTACTAATCCAGAATGCAAATGAAAAACCAGGACTGGATGAGTTCCTGGCACATGGACTTTGAAAATATGAGAGCTGTTGCACAAAACAAAGCACATGTTGTGATGCATTTGTGTAGCTAGAGGGTGGCCATGGAATTTGTCAGTTCACACTTATATACTTAACCCTATGTTTGTGGAGTGTGGCTATCCGCACAGTGCGTACATCAAAAATTGGGCACAATCAGTAATATTCAGACTATCTCCTGTAACAAAAAATAATTATTTCTATTGGAATAGTTTTACCAGACATCCATTCACCCCTTCCTTTCCTACACAGAAACACACAAGAAAATGAACAGGACTACAAGTACCTGCAGGTAAAGAAAGAAACCCTGGCTTGGAGAAGCTACTCGTGCATGGAGTTTGGAAATTCGGGAGCTGTGTAGCTTCGATTGCTGCATGTTATTTCCTGAGTACCTGAAGCCAAACATGTTTGGTGCATGTTAGATGCTCAGGTAAGAGTGGTAATTGCAGGTTCAGGCGCGTTTTCTAAAATGTCCTTGGTCAATTCTTTGACATGATCAGCACGTGGACTCATGTCGTCTGTGACACCTAAAGCTTTAGCCGCCAAGTTTCCCAGGTCCATGCATGAGGTGCTACTCCAGTCCAGGTTTTTTTTCTGTCAATTCTGGCACATGTCGTCCTGTTGTATAATGGATTAAATAAAACTGCAAGTACCAGAATTAAAAGGAAACCGGTTTGACTGGCACAACACATCATGCCTCGACCTGGGGCATTTCTGGCCTCTTAGCCAGCAGCCCTGTGACTTGTTCATGTTTCTTGCAACGTCATAGGCCTGGCCTTAAAATCTCAGCTTTCAAACAGATGCTGACAATGAAGCCAGAACTGGAATATCTTGCCCCACGTGACATCTTGGCACTTGTCAGTTTTGGTCTTTGCTACTTCCTTGGGAATGCCCCCTGTTGCACACCACTTTAAAATACAAGTGCCTAAGGAACGCATATGTTTAGTGTAGAATATCCCCACGGAGTATACTATTACATGTACCTTTTGAAATCTCATAGACTGTATGAAAGTTCTGCCTGGCAGAAACTTACTGAATTGAACTGGTAGGAGATTTTTAGGAATAATTAAAAAATAGGGACAGTTTGGTTTACCGTATTTCTCTGGAGGGGGCTGGGAGGACAACGCTTTTGGAACTGCGAAGGGGGTAATTATACGCCCTGCCCTCTGGGAACTTCCATAATATGTAGAAAGAAACGCAGGGGGTGGGAGGGGTCGCCAGTGCCGCACCCACCCTGCTCCTCCAGCAGGGGGTAATTCAAAGCAGTCCCGGGGACAAGAAGCGCCCTCGGGGCTGGTTTCGATCGGCGGTATTTGTCACCTCGTGTAGACGCACAGTTGGGGGCTACCCGGGCCCCCGCTGCTGCCCCACCTTCTCCAGAGCAGTTTCTAGATGAACAGACTCCAAGGGCCGTCACCGCTCCATGACCTCTAATAACCTTATATCCACGGACCCTCCCCTGAGTGAAGCCCCCGCTATAAACCCCTGGATGAAATAAGCCACGCAGAGCGTCCATGGTGTTCTGCCTCCGTAATGACACAACTCGTGTGTGTTTGTTTGCCAAAGGCGTCTCATTCCACACATCACAACCACACATCGGTGTGTTCCGGCTTTGGGGACAGGCAGGTATGCTTCTCGTCAAATCTTCAAGATGCAGCACTTTAAGACTCCAGCAGGCCCCTGCTCAGCAACTTTACAGCTTTTCATGTTTTTAAAAATACTTTGGCAGCTTTCTACTTTGCAAAGCACTGAAGTTTAAAAATATGATGCAATAAGCTCGGATTCATAATCAGTTTTCAGGACACCCATGCTGGTCATTTGTGCATCATGCAAGCTAATAAACTCTGCTGACTGCACACCTCCCACAAACCTGAACGACTGCAATGTGAATGGCTGTAAATCATTAAAATAAACCATAAGGGAGAGCCCACGGGGCTGCACATCCCTGTTCACCTACACTGACTACAGCCACCCATCTACAATGCCAGGTTTTCTCAACCATCTACAGTGCCCGCCCCCTGCCAGGCCCAGCTTCTTCCCAGGGGGCCTCGGCTGCCCCGATCCCTCTCTTTACACTTAGCCAGTGTCACACTCAGTCACTTTACACGCAGTACACAAAGTATGACTTTTTCTCTGTGGTCTACAAAGATAGGGACTTTCTTTGTGGCACAGCGCCCTACAACATTCACAGTTTTTCTTTGCCTCCAAAGTCAGTCTGAAGGCAGATGCATATTAGGGTAAGGGTTCTTGACCCCTTTGGGCCTCCATTCATGGCTTGATAATAAATAAAACCTAATTACTTCGAGTAAAATAGAGTCCTTACACTCCCGGGTATCGGTGCTACTGCACCTTCTGCACTATTGAAATCCAAGACACTGCTTGTGGGGATGCACTCGGATGTCAGTCCCAATCACTCCTATGTACTACCGTCTCTCTCTCTCTCTCTCTCTCTCTCTCTCTCTCCACGAGCCGACCCCTGAACATCTTTGCTATGTAAATCATAATACAAACATAAAGTAAAGTATGGTAAAGCCTCTCCCAATAGCATGTAGAAGCTCTCACATTAATACGTCACATTATAGCACTACACCGAGAAGTACTTATTAACAGTGCTAGTTTTTAAACATGGACCATTAGTGAACTAAGATGCAAGACAATTGTCATTTAAACGCTGAACATGGCCCAGATTATTATAGAGCAACATTATAGTCTATTAAAGTCACACACAATGGGTTTTTGTACATCTGGGATTCTGAACTTGCATATTGGAAAGTGCTTTTTCATACATGATAATGAAGAAAAAGAGTTTTATTGAAATACAATATTTGCCTAAGATCACACAATTCAAGCGGAGATGGCGCGGTTTATCCAGGATTTTGGTTTCACCTTGTACAAATCATCAACCAGTAATTGGGTATCTATTTGTCTTTCCTTATGTTAAGACTTCGTTCTTGTCTCTTTGTGCATTTTTCTGCAGTTCTTATGCTGCGCGAGGTCGACCAGAAGGTTTGGAGCGCTTTACACGATCACACATTACAGAAGAGTACCATTAGGGTACCAATAAATGGCACTGGGCGATTAAGTGATTTGACCAGAATCACAGGATGTTGAGCCGATGCCGAGACTCGAACCTGCTTCACTAATTCAGAAGTCTGCAGATGTAGCCCTAACACCACATCCTAGGTAGAGGCAAAGTGGCAGGCAGAAGCCACATGAAAGCTCGTCTCAAGGTTAGAATATGACCTTGAGCTGAGCCAGAGCCAGGGCCAAGCTCAGCCAGCCTTCAGGCTTGTGCCTGGCTCCAGCTTTGAGTGGCTCGCACACCTCTCGCTCTCTCTCCAAGGACATGTTTCCCACTATCTTCTCCAGCCTGCGCCTCTTTGCTGCTCTCATGTTGGACCGCTGGCTGTGTTTGCCCTCCCTCGTGTCTCTCTCCCTACACGCTTTCAATATTTACTTCTGAAAGACCACACTTCCCTGGAGAGCCCTTTCTTTCCCACAGGCGGAAGTGCCTGTCCCACACTCTCCATTTCCTGTTCCCACCTCGAGGACACACAGTGACTAGACTGGGAGAGTGAGGAAGGGTCAGGGACTTGAATGAGGAGTCTTTGTCACCCATGTGTTTGCATTCAGTGGACAGCCAGCTGCTAAGCTGTGTAGGGGAGTAGAGTAGAGTGTCGTAATGTAGAGTAGCATAGAGTGGAGTGCTGAAGAGTGTAGTGTAGTAGAGTGTCGCTACTTGAATGAAGCAGAATGTTATAAACTGGAGTGAAATAGATTGATGTAGAGTGGAGAAGAGTGGAGTAGAGTGTCCTCAAGTGGAGTAGAGTAAAGTGTCATAGAGTGGAATGTCGCAGAGTGTGGTAGCGCAAAGTGCAGTTTAGTAGAATGGTGTGGACTGAAGTGACGTCATTGGAATTGGAATTAAATATGCTTACTACCCCTGTCGAATAGAGTGGCGTAGAGGGCTGCAAAGTGGAGCGGCATAGCATGACGCAAAGCAGAGTAGAGAGTCATAGAGTAGAGTGTAGTAGTGTGGCGTAAAGTGGCGTTTAGTTGGGTGGAGGAGTAGCACAGAGTGGAGTGGAGTGGCGTGAAGTGGAGTAGAGTGTTGTAGACTGTAGTTTCGTAGAGTGTAGCTGAATAGAGTAGAGGGTCATAGAGTGGAGCATGGTACTCGCAAACATTTGCCCAGGGGCCACAAAGTACTGTCTGTGGTGTGACCGAGGGCTGCACTGATGCCAGCTGGGTGGTGGTAGGGGTCTGGGTGGATCAGAGATTGTGTCAGAAGGTCTAAAAAATATGTTAAATAAATGGGCAAGCATTTATTTGCAGGTTAGTAAATGCTTACTTCTTTATTTAAAAAAAAAATCAGAATATGAGTGCTCAGCAACTAAACAGCAGCTTGTGCTGCTGTTCACTAGGGGGGCGCATGTAAATTTCAAGAAGGCCGCAAGTGGGTCCCGGGACGTACTTTGAGTATCAGTGGAGTGGAGTGTTGTTGAGTGGAGTCGTGTGTCATAGTGTGGAGTAGAGCATCCTAAGGTGGAGTGGAGTGGTGTAGATTGGAGCAGAGTGTCATAGATTGGAGTGTCGCAGAGTGGAAGTGGTGTAAAGTGAAGTTGGGTTGAGTGGAGTGTCATAGAGTTGAGTGAAGTGGCTTAGAGTGTAGTAAAGTGGTGTGGAGCGGCATGGTGTGGAAGGCCATAGAGTGGAGTGGCACTGAGTGGAGTGGTGTGGAATGCCATAGAGTGGACTGACACTGATTGGAGTGGCAACGAGTGACATAGAGAGGAGTGTTGTTGAGTGTTGTGGATTAGAGTGGAATATGGTAGAGTAGAGTGTCAGAGTGGAGTAGAGTGTGGAAGAGTGGAGTAGAGTGTTGTAGACTGAAGTGGCTTAGAGTGGATTGGCGTAGAGTGGAGTTCAGTGGAGTGTCATTGAGTGGCGTAGAGTGACATAGAGTGGAGTGGCCTAGAGTGTTGTAGAGAGTCGTGGATTAGAGTTGAGTACAGTAGAGTGGAGTTTCATGGAGTGTCAGAGTGGAGTAGATTGTGGAAGAGTGGAGTAGAGTGTTCTAAACAGAAGTGGCATTGAATGGAGTACAGTGAATTGTCGTAAAGTGGATTGAAATGGAGTGGCATAGAGTGGAGTATTGTCATTAAGTGGAGTACAGTGCAGTGGTGTAGAGTGTCGTAGAGTGGAGGGCACAGAGAGGCATGGAGATGAGTGCCATAGAGTGGAGTGTCATAAAGTGGCATAAAGTGGAGTAGAGTGTCCTCAAGTGCAGTAGAGTAAAGTGTAATTTTAACAGAGTTTTATATAGCGCGACTTGACCCGAATCGGGTATCAGAGCTCTTTACATAGCACCAGTTACATTACATGAGGACACATTCATTTTTGTTAGGCACGGGGAGATTAAGTGATTTGCCCAGAATCACAGAATGTTCAGTGTCATTGCCGAGACTCAAACCCGGTTCCCCAGATTCGAGGTCGACCTCCCTAGCCATTAGGCCAACTCCTCTCCTATTGAGTCATTGAGTGGAGTGTGGCAAAGTGGAGTGGCGTAAAGTAAAGTCGTCTGGAATGGTGTAGAGTGAAGTGGCTTAGAGTGATGTAGAGTGTCGCAGAGTGTAGGGGTACAGAGTGGCGTAAAGCAAAGTAGAGCATAGTAGAGTGGAGTGTTGCAGTGTGTTATGAAGCAGAGTAAAGTGTTCTGAAGTGGAATGGCGTAGAGTGGAACAGAGTTTAGTAGAGTGGAGTGGCGTGGAGTGGCGTGGCGTAGAGTGGGGTTGATTGTCCTAGATTAGAGTGGTGTAGAGTGGAGTGCAGTGGCGGTGCGTCCATTGGGGCGTTCGGGCGTTGCCCCACCAACCAATGCGCACCGCCATCAGAAACTTCACCGGCCGCAATAGGGGAAAATGGGGGTGGGGCTGTATCTGATTGGGTAACTGGTAACTGGGCGCATGTTTGCTTTTGGGCTGGTCATTTTTCTGACCAGCCCGAACATGCGCAGTAGCCTCCCCCTTGGGAGACCGAGGGTTGCCTCATGCCGCAGCCCCCGGTCTCCGAATGGGGCAGGGAGTTACGCTGCTCCACAGCCAATCCTGGCGCTGCTGGAGCAGTGTCACGTCACTGCATCAGTATGGCTGAGAGAGTGATGTCGGACTCGTGGCTGAACGGACCTGAAGGGCGCAAACAGGACCTCGGGTACCTGCTCGTTGCGTGGTCAGGAGAGCCAGCCTTCTTGCTGATCGGAGGAAGGGGCTACTACCTGCAGTCACTGGCCTCACTGACATGGGACGGGGTACACAGCAGATGTCGGCTGCGAGTGTTTAGCTCGCTGCAAAGGCACTTGAAAACAGCCCGAGGAGCGTCCTTGGAAAGACAAGTGTAGATGTGCAGTGTTTTAAAAAAAAAAGCGTTTGCGATCTGAAGAGTATCTCTGGCCCATCATGTGGCTGCTGTCTGCTTGCAGCATGTTTCTAAAAAAGAATCGGCAGTCCTAAAAGGTATTCATGGACAATGTCAAAAGTGGAAGCAAGCCGGTATTTCAAGAGCTGTATTTTTGGCACCACTAAGACAGAGCAGACGTTATTTATGTTCCTGGATAGGCCCTGTCGGAGCAGCTTTAAAATATGGCACGCTCTGTTTCATGGGAGAGCGCCACGCAGAGCAGGTTTGTTTCTTTTGTTTCTTTTATTGAATGGCACCTTCTTCAACTGAGGCGGGTCCTGAGGCGGGGAAGGCACGACCCTGGGGTCAGGTAAGTTTACATTTTCTGTGTTAGCCTAGTGGGAGTTGATTGGTCAGGATTTTTTATATTAGTAGTGAAGTGATAAAAGGGTTGAACGGCACATTTTATGTGAATGTATGTTATGAGTGAATTAACGCACTTTTAAAGCATGGAATACAACATCATGAATGACTATAGGGTGGAAATAAATGCAATTGTTTTTTATATGTACTTTCTTCCCGGTTACAGTGCTGTGGTAGGAATTGAAAGTATTAGGGAGGGAGGGGTTGGCATGCAGTGTTGTGCAAATTATGTATTTATGTGCATTTGTTTTATTATGACCTGGATAAAAAATATGTAAATTACTTTATGCAAGGGTTAGTTTAAGACGTAATGCATAAAATTGGACGGCAAGTCAAACTCATGTCATTTTTAATCTCTGTGTGTGGATGCATGAATGAATGATGTATGGATGCAGGGTGGGTGGATAGATGGGTGGATGCATGAATGAATGATGTATGGATGCAGGGTGGGTGGGTGGATGGATGGGTGGATGCATGAATGATGTATGGATGGATGCATGGATGCATGCATGATGGGTGGATGCATGATGGATGGATGGATGGATGCATGAATTATGTATGGATGGATGCATGCATGATGGGTGGATGCATGATGGATGGATGGATGGGTGGATGCATGAATGAATGATGTATGGATGCAGGATGGGTGGGTGGATGTATGGGTGGATGTATGAATGATGTATGGATGCATGCATGCATGATGAGTGGATGCATGATGGATGGATGGGTGGATGCATGAATGAATGATGTATGGATGCAGGGTGGGTGGGTGGATAGATGGGTGGATGCATGAATGAATGATGTATGGATGCAGGGTGGGTGGGTGGGTGGATGGATGGGTGGATGCATGAATGATGTATGGATGGATGCATGCATGATGGGTGGATGCATGATGGATGGATGGATGGATGGATGGATGCATGGATGCATGCATGATGGGTGGATGCATGATGGATGCATGAATGATGTATGGATGGATGCATGCATGATGGGTGGATGCATGATGGATGGATGGGTGGATGGATGGGTGGATGCATGAATGAATGATGTATGGATGCAGGATGGGTGGGTGGATGTATGGGTGGATGTATGAATGATGTATGGATGCATGCATGCATGATGGGTGGATGCATGATGGATGGATGGGTGGATGCATGAATGAATGATGTATGGATGCAGGGTGGGTTGGTGGATAGATGGGTGGATGCATGAATGAATGATGTATGGATGCAGGGTGGGTGGGTGGATGGATGGGTGGATGCATGAATGATGTATGGATGGATG
This sequence comes from Lissotriton helveticus, assembly GCF_964261635.1. Taxonomy (NCBI): domain Eukaryota; kingdom Metazoa; phylum Chordata; class Amphibia; order Caudata; family Salamandridae; genus Lissotriton; species Lissotriton helveticus. The sequence continues at coordinate 252,649,271 of NC_136073.1, forward strand.
CATGCATGATGGGTGGATGCATGATGGATGGATGGATGGATGGATGCATGGATGCATGCATGATGGGTGGATGCGTGATGGATGGATGGATGGATGCATGAATGATGTATGGATGGATGCATGCATGATGGGTGGATGCATGATGGATGGATGGGTGGATGGATGGGTGGATGCATGAATGAATGATGTATGGATGCAGGATGGGTGAGTGGATGTATGGGTGGATGTATGAATGATGTATGGATGCATGCATGCATGATGGGTGGATGCATGATGGATGGATGGGTGGATGCATGAATGAATGATGTATGGATGCAGGGTGGGTGGGTGGATGGATGGGTGGATGCATGAATGATGTATGGATGGATGCAAGGTGGTTCGGGCTCGCTCGCTGCGCTCGATCGCTGCGGTGCAATATGCAAATTAGTTTACGCCCCACCACTTTCAAATGTCACCAGCCGCCCCTGGTGGAGTGGTGTAGAGTGTCGCAGAGTGGAGTGATATAAAGTGGAGTGGCATTGAGCGTAGTGTCATAGAATGGAGTGGAGTGTTGTAGAGTGGAGTAGCGTAAAGTCTAGTAAAGTGGTGTGTAGCGCCATAGAGTGGAGTGACGTAAAGTGGAGTGGCACAGATTGTTGTAGAGTGGAGTGGAGTAGAGTATCGTGGAGTATGGTAGAGTGGAGTAGAGTGGAGTGCCATGGAGTGTCAGAGTGGAGTTGAGTGTGGAAACGTGTAGGAGAGTTTTGTAGAGTGGAGTGGTGCAGAGTTGAGTACAGTGGAGTGGCCTAGAGCGGAGGGGTGTCGTTAAATGAAGTACAGCGGAGTGGTGTAGAGTGAAGTAGCGTAGAGTGGTGTACAGTGCCATAGAGTAGAAGGGCATTGATTTGCGTGAAGTATTGTGTCGTAGAGTGGAGCGGCGAAGAGTGAAGTAGAGTGGGGTGGTGTAGAGTGTCAGAGTAGAGAGTGCTCAAGAGTGGAGCAGACTGGAGTAGTGTGTTGTGGAGTGGCTTAGGGTGGAGTAAAGTGGCATTGAGTGGATTTGAGTGTCGTAGAGTAGGAGGGGCATAGAAGGAGTAGGGTCATAGAGTGGACTTGTGTCATAGAGGGGAGTGGCGTACAGTAGAGTAGAGTGTCGTGGAGTGGCATGCAGTAGAGTAGAGTGTTGTGGAGTGGCATCTAGTGGAATGGCGTAGAGTGTCATAGAGCAAAGTGTTAGGGCATTGAGTAGAGTGGAGTAGCACAGAGTGGAATGGGGTAGAGTAGTGTGCCCTAGAGTGGAGAATGCATGGTGTGGTAGTGCACTGCCCTTACTGCCCACATTGTCAATTGAAGAGGCCAATATATTTGCAGTCATACAGTTTTACTGATAAAACTATAAAGCGCGCAAACCATAATGTGTGGAAATCAGCAACACCTAGTGTGTTGTTTTGTTTTGATCCTATTCAAATATTTGTTTCCACCACACTTCAGAATCAGAAAATAATGTGCTTTATTTGCATTTTCCTAATTCTGATATATTCTGAAATATCTGTACAGTTAATTTGCCGGTATTTAATTTTTTTTCTGTGCTACAAAAAATAACATCCTACTGCCTTTTTAAATTCCCATATCCAACAAGATTGTCACATACATTCCCCCCCTTTGCAGTTAGAGAAAGAAAAGTAAACACCAAGCTTCCCAGGAGACAGAACCTAACATATGACCTCTGTCTTTGAATGCACAGCAAATGTGACAAGATAAAAACAAAATTTTAAGGTCTGTTTATTGCTCATTCACTTCTGACCTCCAGCATGGTTATTTTAGGGGATGTTTCGGCATCCCCCACTCCCCTACTCCCAGTGCCTATGGCATGTGCCCGAAATTGAGGAAGAGGATTGTTCAAGTTATGATATTAGAAAAGAGTTCTGACCAAAATAAGTTAGTAGACAGAACATTGCTCCTCACAGGCATGCATGATTGATGAACTGGAGTAGCAGAGACATGTAGAATCAGTTAAGCAAAGAGATAGGAGCCATGAAACCTTTTAAAGAAATACAGCCTGTTTATGGCTTGCTTCAACTGGTATACATGGGAGACAGCTGAAACGACATCCACTCTCCTGGCCTCATGAAAAATAATACAAGCATTGGCATAGCCAATAGGTTTCACTTTTGGTACCTTATAAGTATTTAGTTATGCAGCACAATATCCTTGGTGCAACAACATCAACTGTTGTGTGGCTAAACAATTATAAGGTCCCAAAGGTGAGACCTATTGACTATGCCAATGCTTGTTATTTTTTGTTCTTGGGGGAAACCGGGCTAGTGCCAGGAGGGTCAAGGGTTGAGTGCCAGAGAGGTGAGGAGTGAGTGCCAGGGAGATGAGACGTAAGAGTCAGGAGGGTCAAGGGTGAGTGCCAGGGAGGGGAAGGGTGAGTGCCGAGAAGGGGAAGTATGAGTGCCAGGGGTGAGGGGTAGCTGCCAGGACAGGGAGGTGAAGGGCTAGTGCCACAGAGGTGAAGATTGAGCCCCAGGTCAGGGGGATGAAGGGTGAGTGCCATGGAGGTGAGACGTAAGAGTCAGGAGGGTCAGGGGTGAGTGCTAGGGAGAGGGAAGGGTGAGTACAAGGGGCGAAGAGTAGCTGCCAGGCCAGGGGGTGAAGGGCTAGTGCCATGGAGGTGAAGGGTAAGTGCTAAGGGGGCGAGTAGGTAATGCCAGGAGTGACATGGGTGAGTGTCAGGGAGGTGAAGAATATGTGGCAGGGAGGGGAAGTATGAGTACCAGGAGGGTCGAGGATGAGTGTCAGGGAGGTGACAGTTGAGTGTCACGGTGAGTTAATGCTGAGTGCCAGAGAGGGAGAAGGGTGAGTGCCAGGGCGAGGAGTGACTGCGAGGCCTGAGGAGTGAAGGGTGAGTGCCAGGGAGGTGAGGGGTGAGTGACAGACTGCAAACAGTAGTGAGCTGGGGTCTAGAAGGAGGTGCGGAGATCATCACCCGGTGTGTGCCAGCTGGGACGCACCAGTACCAGGCCAGACTTGGGTGGATGCAAGAACCAGGTCACTCGTAACCTTAGTACAGGAGTGGGGTGCGCAGGAGAGAGTGAGGGTGTGTCGTTTATGAACTCAATCTGTTTGTTTTGTAAAGTGCCAATTTACGACAAGAATAATCTTGACGTTGAAGCGCTGCAAAGTAAAGGTGCCTGGCTGCTTAGTGTGTGGTGGGTGGGTGGGTGGAATGAACGCGATGATGCAATGATTACGTGTCACTGCTAATGTCCCATATAATGCTGCGTTTCATTGTAAAGCGCTCTAGCACTTTTGGATAAAATGTGCGCTATATCAGACTACATGAATAACAGTATAACTATAGACCTAAAACTACAGGTGCTCCAGAAAGCAGGTGAAAACCAAACTTTTTAAACTCACTCACAAGTGAGTACTGCTTAGAAAAGACCCATGGGAGCCACCCTGCAGACCTTCCCCCTGTCGAGAACTCCAGCGCAGCCAACGAAAGCATACGAGCAGTGTATGCTGTAAATATACTACAAATAGAAATACAATATGGATCCGAGGAGAAAGATGAAAGAGAGAGAAAGGGGGGCTAGCTATCTATATATATACACACATACATACATACATACAGAGAGAGAGAGAGATACAGAGAGAAGTGTAAAGGATGGGAGAGTAGAAAGACAATACATAGACACACATATACATACAAACATACATGCAGGGAGAGGCTAGATAAAACGCGATTGTTTCCAAGTCCACGAGAGAGGAATACACTTCCTCTCTCGTGCACTTGGAAACAATCGCCTTTTATCAAGCCTCTTTAACTTAAAGGGCGACCTTGAAATAGCAGAGTAAGAGGGCAGCTCCCAAGCTCCTTGAAGGGCGCGTAGACCGGTCTGTGTTTGGCTGTATGTGATAATCCCTCCTGAATTATGAAACCATATACAGCGCCCTGATGCCATCGAGCGTCTGATTTTTGTAGGCGCTGCACTGCGTAACCTCACAGCTGGTGCAGGAAATCAAAGCAGTGAATGGGTTTAAAGAGAGCCGGGCAGACACGGGGCTCAGAAGAGAGCAGGGCCGAGGGGCAAGTAATGCTGCCTGGGGGGTACCAGTGAGTGAGATGACAGGAGGGAGGGAGGGTTGGTGGGTGGGTGGACACAGGGATGAGAGCAGAGGCGGCTAAAGCTGCGACTGACATTGTGTCAGGGGCAAGAGGGTGGGCATAAACCGGAGGAGAGAAGGGTGTAAAGCTGGGACTGTGGTGCCAGTGACTCAGTGAGCACAGGGGATGCAAAAGAGCTGCAAGGGGTAAGGCTTTGACGGGAAATAATGGTTAAATCTGGCACGGGTCTGTGCCTGCGAGTTGGTAGGCAGAGGGAGCATCGGGCAGCACAGACCCCAGATTCCTCACATACTGCGAAGGGGAAACTGAGATTCAGCGTCTGAGGGCAGTGCTGCTCCATGAAAGAGGCACGCTGAGCCTCCAGTGCATGATCAAACCTGGCTGGCAGGGGGAGGGGTCCTCTCAAGTGGGAAACGCATAAGCTCATCGAAAAGCAGGGAGGTGACTGCTGAAGGGAGATGTATATGGGCACAGAGAGGCGCAGCGAGGCGTGTGCACTTGGGAGAGCGAGAGGAAAGCCAGATGGCGCCTCCGCTCGTGCATGTGCTCGTAACAGTACGTTCCATGCCATCGAAAAAGTTGTGGTTGGACTTTTAAAAGCCCACTCACTGAATGTCTCGCCAGAGCAGTGCACGCGCTAGCTCAGGCGAGACCTAAAAAGGACTTCCCACAAAGCGAGCACCTGTGGAAGAATAGAGCCAGTCAGAGAGGTGGGAAAGAGGATATGTTCCTTGAGGCTCCTTATGTTTTTAAAGTGAGTGAACTTTCTGGTGTGCTTTTAAATTAATTATTTTCTGATTGTGTCACATCTTATCTGACTACCAGGAACCTCCTGCTTCTGCCGCTCACCCAGGTCCACCGCGTTCTATACCGTTGCGTGGAGGGTGAAGGCGGCTCCATTGCTCCTCGGCCGGCTGGCAAAGGGGCGGAGACAGGGGGATTAGCGCTCTAGTGCGCTGAACCTGTCTCCTCATATAAACAGCATGCCCTGTCCCCCAAAGGCGCGCCAAAGGCAAGCCCGTCTGCACCCGTCCGCGCCAGAGATGCTGCCTCTCTGCCATAAGTCAAGGTATTCAAGGGGGGTTCTTTTAGATCGGGGTAGAAGGAATCCGCCTCTCTGTGATCAAATTTCAAATATTGAAACGTTGATTAGAAAAGGGCCCTCCGCTTGTATGCAGTGTGGCCTTTGCTTCATGGGCGGTGAAGTGAACAGCCATTCTAATATGAGACCTAGAGCAATCCTCACGGGAAGGAGGAAGACTCTATAGGGATTTCTTATCAACTCTAGGTCCTTGATTAAAAACAATGTGGTTTCAGCATTCTCCTGATTGGGTATTTGTAACCGAAACCTGGGCAAATGAGTTTTCCGGTCCTGAGCTTGTAGAAGCTATTCCATCTGGATATCGCCTCACTAGACTGGACAGGGAGGGCCGATGTGGGGGGGGTAAAGGGGGGGTGTAGGTATCTTGGTCAGGGATACCTTCACCTGTAGGTCAGAACCGCTCACCTCGACGCCCGATCCATACCAGGCACTATACTTTTCGATAAATTCAACCCCTACGGAAAGCTTTTCAGGGGTCCTTTGCTATAGGCAACCTGGCCCTAGGGCCACGTTTAGCCAGGACCTTTCCAACCGGTTAGAGCCCTATTTAGAAAGAATGAATTTTTACTCTTCTTGGGGATTTTAACTTTCATTTAGAAAACAAAATGAATCACGACACTCAAACACTTCTGGAATGCATGAATGGTTGCTGCCTTTCACAAATAGTTGAATCTTCCACACACGTGGCTGGCCACACCCTAGACGGAATTTTTTACTAATGACCATCGGATTGTGGTGGGTGTGCCCCTCCCGTTAGCGGGGTCTGATCACTATGCTATTCCTTTTCAACTAAGGGTTACAATATCAGGCAACTCTCAAGTTGCTATTGTGAAAGCGGTCGATAAACGAAACCTTAATCTGATTCCTAATGAAGAGATCACCATTGCTTTCGTTGATTTTCAGCACCTGGAACATCTAAGTGCCAATTTGCCTGCTGCTAACCTTTCTAAAAAGATATTAGCAGTGATGGATACTCTCGCCCCTAAAAAACCTCACTACTCGGCTAGGAAGAAGCCCTCTGCACCCTGGTTCTCTGATCGTTTGCGTAAGATGAGACAAGAGTGCCGAAGGAAGGAAAGACTCTGGCGGAGGGATCTGGATCCTCTGGGCAGAGAGCTACACAAACAATCCCTGAAGGCAAACAGAGCAGCTATCATTGAGGAAAAGGGATGTTACTACTCAAAGATTTCAGAGGACCTCACGTCATCTAAGGAGCTTTTTAATATCTTTAACTCTCTTGTTGCGCCCATGGTCTCGGATTCGGTGGTGCCATCTCATCCGCTTTATGATAGTCTTTCCTCCTTCTTCTGCTCAAAGATATCTGATATTTATGCTCAGTTGGAGACCTTAAACGCTAATCAGATATCCGTTGTCCTGTCGGAAAACTATCCTAGTGATAGCCCGAGCGATATGGCATCGACAAGTTTCTCTGCCTTTCCAAAGCTTACTCCTGAAACAGTTGAGAATTTACTTGATGGAGTTAAGTCGGGTTGGACCTGATCAGAACCAGCCTGACGAAACACTGGAAGCTGTTAAGAGATGATTCTACATTAAAGGAAATGATCCCGGCCACCCCTCAAATCACATTTCGCAAAGGGAGGACCCTGAGAAACAGGCTCAGTCCCACAGTGCCACGGGTAGATAGAAATCCGACATGGCTTACCCAACGAGGTAATGGTTTCTTCAAATGTGGATTATGCCCGATGTGTAAATGGGCCAAGCACAAGACCAAACACTTCACGGGCCCCTCAGAAGAATCATACGAGATCAGAACCAACATAAATTGCACCACCAAATATGTAATTTACATCATTGAATGCCATTGTGGTAAGAAGTACGTTGGTAGTACAATACGAGCGTTGAAAGAAAGAATCTCAGAACATATGAGAGCAATCTTGAAGCATGATCCTAAATACCCCGTGGCCCTTCATGTAGCCAAGTGTCAACCTAACACAGACGACTTTCAGGTTTCTTTCTATGGAATAGAAACCGTACCCATCCATGTGAGAGGTGGTAACCGTGAACTACTTCTAAGACGCAAGGAAGCGACTTGGATTATGCGCCTTCGGAGCATTGAATGCGGTTTAAATTATGACCCCGAATTGCAATTTTTCCTGGGCGACTGAAATTAACTACCTGTTTCTAACTGTATTTATGTCGCTGTATTTCTCTTTCCCCCTTAAGAATTCCAAATTGAATATGTATTGATATTTCCTACTGTATTTCACTTATACTATGTTGTTGTTCTCATTTTGCGTTCTGAACCAGTATGTATACTAACTTGTTCATAGGAGTAACTAGTTGCTCCATCTTACTACAATCACGTAGTCAGAACCAATTCCTGATCCTCTGTGCGATGGAATAGTTCGCAAATCGCAATCTATCGTTATAAATGACCTTACCCCTACCCGGGTAGTCTAATGCTATGTATCTTGCTCACGTCTCCACATTGAGACGTTGGTTAATATCAACAATTATATTATCTCATTTTGACATGTAGACACACCTACATGTTGATGCCCTTATTGACCTTGCTGGGTGTTTAGTCACATATTCTATTATCCCATCATATCCCTGATGGGCTATGAATGAGGTCCTAGTTGGGCCTCGCAGCAGTTATACACATCACCTCCCTTTGGTGATTGACATTGTACAAGGTATTTAGTTAAAATACGCCATGTATTTTAACGTTGTCAACACTAAACTAGTAACGTAAAATAGAAATCATATCTTTCTCGCATGAGGAATAATGTTTTTCAACGTCTCATTTCCGAGCAAGACACATGCGCGCAAGCCGGATATTTACACATTATTCGTTGAGCCAAATTTTAATTTTTATTCTACCCTTTAACTCGGGGTAGTAACTCTTCTTTCTGTGGCCATGCACATCCACATTAGAGCTCTAGGACTACGTTCTAGTCTCTGGAACTCACCAACACGTAATCATTATTTAAATGAGCCCCACTTCCGGTCACGTGTCCGTTCACGAAACACGGCGCCGGGAAACTCGAAGAGGGGGAATTACGTCCGCCAGGTAAGCGCATTCAGACCCGTAACTATTGTGTCCCCATGGAAATCAACGTTTGAGTTTCAAAACGATCTGGTTTCTCTACATTACTTAGAGTCTTACACCCGCCTTTTTACTCTCTCCTAAGGACAAGGCACTTTGTGGTTCACGAGCGCACCCGCCCTGCAACCACAAGGACCTCGCTCCTCCCGGTTTCTACTCAACCTGCCTATTACTAAGGTAGGATTTCTCTCACTACCATGCGCCTTTGTTACCGGGTTGTATTGTCGATTTTGAAATTCAATCTTTGTAAATGCGCTGTAAATCTTGCTTTCTTTGCAGATGTGTTTATCCACACATCAGATACTGTTGACAAAATAACGCGATACTTGGTTTTCTGCCGTTACCGTGGCAGACACCCCTTTTGCATTGAAGCCAAATAGACAAAAATTTTTGGTTAGCCGGGTGAGTTCCTATATTTACAATAATAATAATTTTGTACTTTTCTAATTTTTTAACGTGTCTCCAAAGCGCCCCATCACAAAGCTAGTGGCCTGCAATCGCATTTAGCTCCGTGTTGTTTACCCTACTAATATTTTGGTTGATTGGTTTTTAGTTCTTGGATTTTGTCACACCGGAGTACGGCATTAATCCATATCCCTTTATCTTTCCCATATAAAATTCTTTTCAATGGACTCTACCCTCCTGTCTTCCATAGTTCAAATCTAACGCCCAGCGTGTTTTTCACTGTGCTTCAATTCAGATAAGCTTTCTATAAATTGACATTTACAATTTTTCCTCCGCTTCTCTTCCATTTGTCTCCCCCTTTGTTTAAATCCTCTCACTGACGATCAACACAGTCCACGCCCTGACCGGTCCTTTCGCGCCCTTTCTTGTGTCCACTCCATATCAGCACATCCTGTCCATAAAGCCATTCTCCAGGTATGTCTGGTATGTCGTAACTGTAGTCCACCTTCACAGAATTAATTTGATCAAAGTGCGCACTTTAGAATATAAATAATTTTTGATACCATACTCTATACGCACCAAGCAATTGACAACCACAATTATGTAACATTGTCATTCCTAATGCGATTCAATTACGTTCACTTATGTCACTCATGAGAAATCTTGGGAAACCGTCCTTTCTATACCACACACCACCTGTCTTACCACTTCACTCGTCTAACCGGCCAGGTTTTTGTTCAAGCAATGATCAACAAGTCACACCAGTCACCTTGTTCCTGACAGATATTGTTTGGCACGACACACACCACCATGTCACTTATGTCACCTTAGCCATGACTGTTCTCCACATACATTACCACCTTCTGCGCATGCCTTTGTCTACCAGGGTGACACCATGAGTCACCCGTTGTCTACATAGATATTATAATCAAAACATGTGTAGTAAAAACAGACTCTGTATTTTTTGTTTAGCCCTGAAGATTCGCATTTGTTCCTTGCGATGAAACACGTGTTGGCTTTTTTGAAACGGAACAATAAACAGAAAATGGACACACCCAATACAGACTATTGATTGACTTACCCGTCTCAATAGATGAACTTTCATTGAATTACGTATCTCCACCAACTGTTTAGATTGATGCGCTATATGTCACTATTGTATGTTACAATCATATACAAATTTTGGTATTGTACGCTTTTGTGTTAGTGCAGGGGCACAGTTGTTCATATTCATTGTTGACCAGTTTCTGGCCTTTCTGAGTGGTTGTGAGGTATTACCACTCGCCCTATTGCCTACACCTGTTTTACTCTTGCTTGTCACTGTTTAGCGGTTAACAAGGCGTGCGCCCTGAAGTTCTGGTATTCCCAAAAATACCTCAGCAGGTGCTCACGGACCTGGATCCCTGCCCCCTAAAAGTTCTTAAAGTTGGTAAGTCGGCGTTGATCCTGCATTTCACCACAGTTCTTAATTTAGCCATCTCACAGAGCCAGTATCCTCTGAGTTGGAAGGCGGCAGTGGTTAGGCCACTTTTAAAAAAGCCCTCATTAGACCCGTCAAATTTGAAGAATTTCCGTCCTATCCCCCCCCCTTCTGCCAGTACCAGCGAAAATCTTAGAATCCCACCTGAACTTTCACTTGAGTGCTTACCTGAGGGAGCTACGATTCTGGATGGCTCTCAACATGGATTCAGAAGGTCTCATAGCACGGAGACTGCCCTCACTGCGGTTTTGGATAACATATGAGTCCAGGTGGATGCGGGTCATACCACCCTCCGGATCTTACTTGCTCTCACCGCAGCATTCGATACCCTGTCTTCCCAGAGATTGGTGGAGCGTCTCAGGTAGATAGGGGTTGGGGGCTTGGCCTTGGACTTACTGGCTTCCTTTGTGGATGAGCGGTCTCAAACAGCCAAACAGGGAAGCTTCTATTCGAAGTCTACCCCCCTTGTCTGCGGAGTGCCTCAGGGCTCCTCCCTGAACCCTACTTTATTTAATATCTATGTGGCCGCGCTTGCAAGGGTGGTTGTCATTTGGGATGGAGGTGCTGTCCTATGCGGACGACACCCAAATTATGGTGTCAATCACGCAAAACGCCACGGACTCCGCGCAGAATTTTGAGAACTGCATGTTAGCAGTCTCGTCATGGATGGTACAAAACTATCTAAAACTGAACGGCGAGAAGACGGAAGTCCTGATTTTTGGGGACTGGTCTGACATTTGGTCTAAGGAGTGGTGGCCTGACTCCCTGGGCACCTGTCCAACTCCCGTGTCCCATGGTAAAAATCTGGGAGTGGTGGTGGATGTTACCTTATCCATGAATTTACAGGTCTCTAGGACAGTGGCCACCTGCTTTGGGCTTATTCGGATTATAAGGAAAATCTCTCAGTTCCTTTCATTCGAAGCACGCAAAAGAGTGGTGTTAGCAATAATACTGTCTAGATTGGACTACTGCAACGCCCTCTATTTACACATCAACAAAGGCCAGCTGCGCCGCCTGCAGTTGGTGCAAAATGCAGCTGCAAGGCTGGTGATGGATCTTACCAAACATCATTCGGTCTCGTCTTCTCTTGGTTCGTTGCACTGGCTCCCGGTGGATCGCAGCATTGTGTTTAAGACCCTCTGCCTCACTCACAACGCATACTATGGCCTGGGCCTTCGGGCATTAAGACCGTTTTCCAACAGTATGTGCCCTCTAGGAACCTGAGGTCAGCAAAAAAGAACCTCCTTGTGGTTCCTAGCGTAAAAAAAATGAGATGGGGCGGGAGGGCCTTTTCATATGCGGCGGCCAACATTTGGAACTCTCTCCCGGATTTTCTTTCGGGGCAACGAGTACACTCAATCTTTCAAAAGACTCTGAAGACGTGGCTGTTTCCTGAGAGACGGGTTTGAGTAAGAAATTGGTTTTGCGTGCATGTTGGTCTGTATTGTAGCGCCTTGATGCCCTTGGGCTAAGTCCGCGCTTTAAAAGTTTCATATTCATTCATTAATTCATTCTTTGAGAGGGACAAAGACATGCTGGACAGCCTAAAACAAATAAAGGCAGCACATAGAAAGCAAGCAAATGTGGGCTACAGAGTTACAAACTACAAATCCAATGATAAGCAATGGTGGGAATGCATTCTCAGCAAAGCTTTCAGAATGTCCCCAAGAAGTCTTTCGCAACCAAACAGCTGCACTGTCTGGTAGGTTTTGGCCTAAAACATACTTTTCCTCAAATGAGTGTGTCGGTGCCCACCATCTGCAACCACCGGTACAAATTAAGCAGTGCTGCGTGGGCTGCCACCTTTAACAACATAGCTGATATTTTTATCTTAAGGCCAGGAAAATAAAAAATAGAAAAAAATAGTATGACCTTCTTACCTCATGGAAACATAAAGTTAGAAATGTTTTATTTGACTTTGAAAACTAAACAGCAAAAAGAAATAAGTTCAGACATATTTTACAGTTTTATAAAACTCCAGAGTCATCATTAAAGCAAAAAGATGTAGAATTGTTGTATAACACAGAATACAGGCAATTTCACATAAAATTCTATTCCAGGGCCAGATCCTGGCCATTTACGATAGTAGCTCATGGCCAGTATTTTTCTCAGAGAAAAGCAGCAGTGCTCCTGAATGGGAACACCAATGAAAGCACCACTGCTGTTGGAAACAGGCTGCTTGTTTTGAATAATTTACAACAACAACATTGAGGGAGGCGGTCTTTGGCCGGATGTTGCAGACTGTTTGCTGCAGGTGTTAGCATCCAGAAAGAGATAATGTTCAGCTTGTTGCTGCGCACTTCTGAGAAAATGTACTCATTTTTTAAGCTACGCATTGTAGCAACTAAAGGCGCAGCTTTGCTTCAAAGAGAAAGGGGAAAAACAGTGCCATATGTATTAAAATATCCCAGTTCTGGAGCAATTTAGGCAAACACGAGTTCAGATACGTTTCCCACTTTGTATCTATGCTGTACAGTGCAACACGCATGCAAAGTTGGAACATTATGGGAACGTTTTGAACTTGCTCCAGTGTCACCTGCCTCGAGGAAGTGTCATTTTTTGGCGCAAATTCATGTCTATAAATGTTGGCAGATATGAATTGGCATCAAACCCCGTAGGTGGATGCACAGGAATCCCCCATTGATGCAAATTTGCACATAGCACAGCCTGGCGTTACTTTAGGCAACTTAACAATGCAGATCGTGGTTTGTGTTGGAAAGTAAATCTCAACACAACACTTTGCTCCGGGTTAATAAAGTTTCCCCTTACACCCTGTGCACATCTCCGTTTCTAATACAGAGCGTGGTATCGTTGTGTCTATGGGCTGTGCTGCTGCTCCGATGTTCTTGTGTCTGGCACAGACAGTGACATTGCAGAATTTTTACTATATGAGGGTAAGATTTCCAGATTTTGGCTGTGACTTTGCATGGACTTCAGGCACGATTCGTCAGAGTTGAATACTGAAAGCTTGTGATATTTGGACAAAGTAAAAGCATTGGATTGGACAAACTCAGCAGCGGTTATAAGTATGAGCTAGGGGTGGCTAGCAGAGGCCTAGGCTGATGGGTAATATCACAGGCAAGTTAACCTATGATGACATTTTACGAGCACATGACAGCCGCAGGCAGTTTCTTGGCCAAGAGACGACCTTGAGTGTTATTTTATGCAGGTTTTCTCTGAGCGATACGTTCTACAAAGTTTGAAGGGCGCGTGCTGGAACACAAGTTGAGTTGCACTTCTATTTTTTCTTTTTCCAAGCCTAACTGACCTTCGCCTGGCAACCAAATGCGTCCAGACACTTACCTGAGCATACTTTGGTGTTGTTAGTAACGCAGGGGGGAGACCGAAGCAGCCTACCATCTGTCATGGGACACTTTTTTGCAGTTCTTCATGTGGAGTCAGGAGTGTGAGCTTCTTGTCATGTTTGATGGCTTAGCATGCACCCACACTTTGTTCATTTGATTTCGAGAACTAAAATAGCAAACAAAAAATTCAGATGAAAGGTTACAATCTTTAGGAAGTACTCCCAAGCGACACTAGAGCAGAGGTGAAATTGTAATATAAAACAGAATATAGACAATGTTCCATAAGACTGTTTTCAGGTGCCAGATGACAGATCCTGGCCGTTCTCGATGCTAACACACGGCTGGTATTTGTCTCAGAGAAAAGGCACTATTAAGGCAGTGCTGCCCTGCGATGGATTTGGAGAAATGAAATAATTAATTATAAGGCTTATCTTATATAATAATGGTGACAATTGATCTTAAATTACTAAAGAAGGATGGACTAGTGGCATAATGCAAAATGATGCCCCTCCTGCAGAATGTGATGAGGGGCCTTCGAGTATCCCATGCCTCACAGAAATTCTATTGGCTTTGGGGTGAGTGGGGACACTCTTGAAGGGTTAGGTGTCCCATGAAGGGTTGGGGCCTCCCCTCCATCACTGGGGTGCTGGGCCCTGAGTTACACCCCTGGTATGGGCATCACATGAACTGTAGTCCAGAAAGAGTCAGGGTGTCGCTCCCCTATCAGCATTACATATAATCAGAGCCCCACACCACTTAGGACACACAGTAATTTGCACAGGGACAAGCAAAACATGCATGCTTCCAGTACAACCTTTGCAACCATTATTACACGCAATCTCAAATTATGCATCATCTTTACAAATTCCAACCATTTGACAATGTGTTAGGGGTGAGGAGGTATACAGAACACACTGCATGACAACCTGTATGTGAGTGTGACAGCACACCCTGCATGTCCAGAAACGCACATTGCTTAATTTGTGCCATTGGTTGAAAGTCATGGGCACCGGCAGTCATTTTTGGGGACTGGGACTTATTTTTAGGTTTCACTTGAAACAGCGCATGCGCTGGCGGCAACATCTTTTGTTAGCAAAAAAAGAAGATAAAAATGGGCTTAGAGAGTGCTCATTACTTATTATTACTTACCATTGGTTGGCTTCCATGTCACTTTCATTTCCTTGCTTATTGGTCTGCTCCCCTGCTTCCTCCCAGTGCTCCAATGTGCATCCCTGCCATGTGGCATGCACCTGGTACAGCCTCTTGCTTTGCGGCCAGTGTCCTTCCACTGGCTGCAAGCTCCAGCAGTTACTTTAAAAAACACTTTTTGCCATGTACTCTATAAGAGTGCATGTGTCTGCAGTCCGTCTCCTTCCCTTATACCTCCCTCATGTTGATTGTCCCCATCCCTCCTCCTGCTGTCCATTGTTGGTGCTCCCTCTCTCCTGCACTTACCTCCCTTGTGTTGCTTCCTCCCTGCCCTCCTCCAGCTGTCCGTTATTGCTGCTCCCTCCCTCCTCCCCTGCACCTCCCTCGTTTTATTCCCACCCCGCTGTCCGTGCTGCTTTGCAACATGGCTTTGAGTAAAGAAAAACAAGCATCGGCCTAGCCCGTAGGTCTCGCCTTTGGGACCTTATAAGTGTTTAGCAATGCAGTACATTATCCCCCACTGGCATGCCCACACACGGAAGAGCACTGAGAAGTATGTTTTGCCTCCCTCTGCTCCAATTATACAACTGGCAACATCGGAGGACTCAGGATGCAAAATAAGTAACTATAAAATGTATGTAGAAAGAAAAGCACATGTTCCGCAGAGAAGCACCTAGAAGTGAGTCGAGAGGCATCCAAGTGTCGAAAGCATACCCTATGGACTGCTGTGGTAGTACTGGGCCCTTCAGAGGAGTACTGTAACTGCGATACTACGTTGCATAGCAGGCGCAAAGCGATATTGAAATAAGCCTGGGTAAAAAAATGTGTATTAAGAACCTGCGTTGGTAAAACGAACTGCCGGTGACCCACTCCCTCCCCCAACAAAGTCCTCATAAACAATCCAAGAGCCCCCTCCAAAGACGTGTCCAACCAGCAGTCCGGTTCAGATCCTGTTGAGCCCACTCGGCAACAGTGAACTGGACAATGAACAGATAGTTTGTGACTTGGTTTTCATGCTAAGTCTAGTTGGGTTTTGAGGCGGGGACTCAAGGCGTCAGACGGTGATGGAGCAAGGTGGCAAAACTACATTTTGTGTACCCCTTGTGAAATCAATGTTCCATAACATTAACATTTACTAATGGTGTGTTGTGTTGTGGTAAAATAATCAACCATAGAACAAAATGCAAAGTACACGAACATTGGGAAATACAAATTTTGCAAGCATGGACAAAATAATTAACTAATTTGTGTTGTTATCGTATTATGAACTAATGCACAGCTTAAAGATAAGTAAACGCAAAATGAATGTGCTTATTGTACACGTTATTTTGCTAAAAATCATCAGATATGTGAGTATGAAATGCATTTATGTGGCTTACCTGCTAGGTAATAACTAATAGGGAAACAGTAGTACGGTGGGAAGTAAACAGAAGGGTTTCATTACCAAAATTAACATGAATTTGTGTTTGTTTCTATGATAGTTCCAAAAGTGGCCTCTGAGGCCTATAAAATCCGGTTACTCTGGCTAACTGAGAGCAAATGCTGGACTGGGCATGCGTGCCCAAAGCCTGCCAGCAAGAGTGAGCTGCCTGTACTCGGATGGGAAGTTCAAGGCTGCATTGCCCTGAAGTTAGGATAATTGCCAAAATATGAATGGTCAAGTGTTCTGAACGTGAGAGAATTACTTGACGTTGAGAGTGAAGGAAGTGACCAGGCCAGAGACTGTTTAAAACAAAAGACTTATATTTCTGCTGATTCACCGTGAGTTCGGTGTTGGAATGGTGAGAAGATGCTCACCCACCCCAAATTGTCCAATCAGAACCCGAATTGGTGATGTTAGATACTTTTTAGATAGATTAAGTTAGGAAATTAGTGTATAAAAACCCCTGGTTTTACTTAGAGGGGGTCGCTCTTTCGATTTCCTCTCGAAGTGCTGCTGGACTGAAGATCGATTCTTGGATGTAAGAAGACTCCTAATTTTTCCCCATGGTTGCTTTTCAGGATATAAGGATAAGATGAGGTTGTTAGTTTGGGATGTTAGGAGAGAATGAATTTGGAACTATCTGTTCTTTGCTAAACTTTTAACTGATTTCTAAATGAACGACTTTTTCTGAGCTCTAAATAAAATGATCATTTTGAAATAAAGATTAAGATTTACTTAATAAAGAATTTATTAATGCCTAAATGACAGACATATTAAAGTTTTGCTTTTAATAAAATTGGGAAAATGGAATATTAAAGCTGGTCTTGTGATTTTCCTACGCCTAATTTTGTTTCTAGCAGATCCATTGCCTCTATGGTGGTGCGTCTGAATAAAACTGAAATGTTTTGAATAAACCATGGGAAAATGTATAAAACTGCAGGTGTAAATAATAATTGATTGAATAGGTTTAGACACTCCACCAAATGTTACAGCATTTCTCCATTGCTTTTCACCAAATTCCTTGAAGCCAAGTTAAGAAGTGAATAGAGTAAAAGTGTAGTGTTGTGGGCCCCACTGATGAATGATTGTGTATTCAAAGGGTTCAGGGAAATGGTGAGTGTTGATTAGAAATGATTTTTGGAGTCCCGCTGTAATAGTTATTACTTGGTAGCAGAGTAGTGGTTGCTAAGGAAATTATCTAGGGTTATGTATAAAGTACTATATACAATTTGATGTATAGAATTGTGACTAACATCTGTTGAATCTGTATTACGTTATATGTAGTTCTGAAAAGGCTTCCAAGTGTTGCGTGAAGCTAGTGCCTCTGTCTGCAGGCAGAGGAAGTGTGGCAAGTAAAGTCGCACAGTGCATTGGTCTGTTTAAAAAAAACAAAAAAAACAGGAGTATCGTCGAATACTGCGGTGGTATTGTCGCATATCACTGTTTAGGGACATTAGGTGTGAAAGGATAAATGTATAGTGACAACAGTCTATGAAATCTTAGCCTTCAAGCACAGGGATCATTGAGTATCCTGATTAAAACTTACTGCTGGGAGAGTAATAGAACTCAACCCGAGCTTGAAAGAAGGGTAAAGGAGCGGCGTCTACTTTACTAATGAAAGAGGAATTCTGTGGTGGGCTAGAGCTAGGTGCTGCCTACTGGTGATACAGAGTTCATGTGTATATGAATAGGGTTTTCTGGGGGGGGGCGTGGCTAGGCGCCGAGAATGGCGGCTGACTAGTGAGTGAGCTCCGGGCCAGGGCCGTCAATTATCCTGAAAAAACCGAGCATACAGAGTCAATAAACGGACCAGTGGAGGGCTATTGCAGCCGGAGGTGACAAGGAGCTGTGGGGACCAAAAACGCCGACTATAGATCCAGCTCCATTACCGGACAGCCGGAGTGGTATTCCCAAGGCAGGAGAACTTGCAGGGTGCCATTTTGAGGCTGCGGGGAGGCGACTGGCGAAAGGCTGCTGTGGACTATTGCTGAGCGGCGAGTGGCTGTACGAGCAGCGGTGCAGAGTGACTTGCCCCGGATACTGGCGGCTACCCACAGATCATGACACCTGGAGATCCTGTGTGAGGAACGGGAGCAGACAGCGAGACCGAGCGGGAGCACCGGAGCGAGCTGGTGAGGGCGGGTGCTGACACTGCTTGTGTAACTGACTTCCCTTTCCCCCCCGCCTCGCTGGACCGGCGGCTCTGGACAATGGAGGGGAGATTCTGCTGCGGTGGAGTGCCCCCTCCTGGGCTGGGGTAGAACGGAGGAGAGGAGTGAAGCGGCGGAAGTATACTGCGGCGCCCAGGATTGAAAAATCAGCCGTCCCGCATAAGTGGATCTTCATGGGGCTGAGGCTCAGCAAGTAAAGGCAGGCTGTGGGGCGCATCGGGTTGTGGCGGGAGACACCGGGGGAACGGACGCCTGCAGGGTGAGGTGAGCGCCCCCCTCCCCTCCCAGACACCGAGAGGAGAGACTGCGGGCAATAACAGAGAGCGCATCCTCCCGCTCCCCCAGCCGCACCCTGACGGTCCTGACATTGCCTTGCCTTCATTTTGGAGAGACGACCTGGGCTTAGGAGACCCTCCTCGGGAGACCGTTCTCTCTCACTTTCAGAATGTGAGCCTGACAGCCGGGGAGTGGAGGGGCCCCTCGCCAGCGCATGAGGCACTGAACTGAGCAGACAATTTGAAGGGGTACATGGATGGTTTTTGAGGAGCTGCCACTGGGTGAAAACGAATATACTGCTCGCCACACGTGCTCATGTAACAGTGGCTCAGTGCCTATTGCGGTGCACACTATCGCCTGATCGGACGCCCAGTGCCCAGCTTGTGCGCAGGGAGTGGTAAGGTGCATAGCACCTGCTTGGAGGGGGCGAGGGACTTGCGGCTATAATTGAAGTCCGGTACACCACGAGTTATTGGGCGCACATACAACGAAGGCGGTGCTTGGTGGCTGGAACCACACCACACAACAACAACAAACAAAAGGCGAAAGATATACAATGGGCCGGAACAGAACAAAACAGCAGGAGCAGGGCGACACAGACCCGGCGCAAGTCCTGGTGCATAGTGGAGACAGCATGACAGCAACTAACTGTGTCTCCTCCACAATGCCTGGCGGGCAAGAGGACAAGCTGGACCTCATACTACGCGAAGTGAGGGACTCCAGAAAAGCGATGGAAGAACAATTGGGGTCGCTAACTATGGGGCTGAACTTGCTTAGGGTGGACCACGCAAAAACGGCAGACAAAGTAAAGGAGAATGCGGCGACTTTGGCGGTAGTGCTACCCAGACAGAAGCAGACGGAGACGGAAGTGGAGCAGCTGAAAGCGCAAGTAGGCACACTCTTGGACCGGGTGGAGGACGCTGAAGGGAGGGCGAGACGGAATAACATCAGAGTGGTTGGCCTGCCGGAGAAATGTGAGGGAGCGAACACCACCGGCTATATGGAACAATGGTTTCGAGACCACGTTACAAAAGAGGATCTCTCCATGCAATACTGTGTCGAGCGGGCGCACAGAATACTCACGGGGAGGCCAAAACCGGGTGCCCCGCCAAGACCGATGATAGTCAGATTATTAAATTTCTGGGACCGGGACACGCTTTTACAGAAGGCAAGGGAGGCCACACCCATAAACTTTGAAAATACCAGAGTCTTGCTGTACCCGGACTACACGATGCTGGTTCAGAAGCAAAGATCTTCATTCATGGCAGTGAAGCGCCGTCTCCGCGACCTACAGCTGCAACATGCTCTGCTCTTCCCGGCCAGGCTCAAGGTATTGCATGAACAGAAGGCCTATTTCTTTGAGAGCCACGGCGATGTGGAGGACTGGCTGGAAGTGATGGAGCTGACCGCAGCCGATCAGCATACCTCGCGTGGAGTGACAGGAGGCAGATCTCAGAATGGATTTACAACAGGGCGAAGAGGCAGAAAACCAAGAAGAACACCGGCACGCACGCGGATCACCCCGCAGCTGTTACAACAGAACAAAACTCAGGCGATCATTGCTACGGCCACTTTCACGAATGCCCCCAGAGTGGTGGATGTTAAAACCTCGTCGGAAGATGATGAGACGCAAGGCTCGGAAACAGAGGGCAGTGTGGCCCTGTTTCCGTCGGCTACTCCGCAGCTGATTACTGACCTATTTGGTTGATGGTCTCATGCAAGTATAGTCTCGCTTTGATTGCTGTTTAAAAGTCTCACTTGCTTTAATATTACAGAGTGACTGTAACGAGTAATAACACTGGGTCCTACTTAACTACTGTTAGATTCCTACACTGTATGCAACTTCAATATGGGGCCCTGGCACCGTAAGAGCTTGAGAGTAACGACTAGTAGTGGCGTAACACCACATGCAGAGCGCAGAAGCAGCCCCCGCATGGCGACGGCCCTCTTCGTGTTCCTAATGCTTATGTTTGTTTGGTTTAATGTTATGGTCTGGTATAGTTCACGGATCAGACCGGTGTATTACAGAAGTAGGGGGTGGGAATGACTGCAGAGAACAAAACGATACAGGCTTACTTGTGCCGGTGAGTGGTATGCTGATACGAAAGTGGATTATAAGTCAGATAAAATGCAAGCACAGGGTAAATACACAGTGATAACCTGGAATATTAGAGGTATGGGCACAATATACAAACGTCACAGAATACACGCGCACTTGCAGCGCCGCAAATCTCAGATAGTATTCCTTCAGGTGTCGCACATGGTGGACAGTGAACTGGTGAAACTTAGGAGGAAATGGCAGTGACAAGTTTTTTCGACCTCATATTCTAACTATGCAAGGGGCGCCACGATTTGGATAAGACATGGAGTGCCGTTTGTAGTGCATGAGAGAAGAATAGATAAGCAGGGCAGATATGTGTTTGTAAGGGGTGCACTGGATGGGCAATTGGTAGTGCTGGGTACAATCTACGCCCCCAACTTTGACCAAGATACATACTGGGATACAGTGAGTGGCGCACTGGCGGGATGGGAATCCTGCCCGTGGATACTGGGAGGTGATTGCAACACAGTGCTGGATGTGTGCCTAGACAGGTCGCACCCCCCGTTACACGGGGCTGGGGTTCATAAACAGGCAGAGGCACTACAAAGATGGGTGGCGGGGTGGGAATTGTGTGATGTGTGGAGAATGAGGCATCAGGAACACAGGGAATACTCCTATTACTCTGCGGTGCATGACCTGCACACTAAGATAGATCGCATTTTCTGCTCCAACAGGATAGCTATGCAAGCACTGAAC
This sequence comes from Lissotriton helveticus, assembly GCF_964261635.1. Taxonomy (NCBI): domain Eukaryota; kingdom Metazoa; phylum Chordata; class Amphibia; order Caudata; family Salamandridae; genus Lissotriton; species Lissotriton helveticus. The sequence continues at coordinate 252,670,563 of NC_136073.1, forward strand.
ACTACTTATCTGCCCAAGACCTTCTCGGACCACAACCCATTGGAGATGGTCCTTAGCTGGGGCAGGGTACCCACACCGGTCCCCACATGGAGGTTGTGGCCGCAGCTGCTGGAGGATTCTGTATTCCGCAATGACCTACTCTGTACTATAGAGCGTTACTTCACATAAAATAGTAACACGGCGTCCAATAGGTTGATAGAGTGGGACGCCTTTAAGGCAGTTATCTGTGGTAAAGCAATCAGATCAACGGTGGGTGCGTGCCAGGAAATCCATAGATCACTGGTAGAAGTGGAGGAATTAATGGGTAGGCTGGAGCAAGAAGCCGCATCGGATGTCGAAAAGAAGGACTTATTACAGGAAGCGCGAATTAAACTTGCTGAGCTCTTAGAGACGCTCCGGATCATAGACTACCAGGCATATACCAGAAGCGTGCATGCGAAAGCGGATAAGGCAGGTGTACTATTGGCTAGATTGATCCGAGATACCCCTACTGCAGTAGTTATCAGTGAAGTCTCCACGGAGAATGGATAAAGAGTTTCCAGTCAAGGGGAGATAAATGAGGCCTTTAGGAAATATTATGAGACACTATATGGGAAGGGGGCAGATGTGGCACAGGATCAACTGGAGGCCTTTTTGTCCTCTATAACTTTTCCAAAGTTATCGGACGCAGCTCAGAAGGAATTACAGGGGCCCATTACAGCACATGAAATTAAGGTTGCCTTGAAGGGACTACCGCGTAATAAGACCCCGGGTATGGATGGGCTCCTCACGGAATTTTATGCAACATTTGCGGATGTCTTGGTACCCCAACTGCTGGCGCTGTACGCAGAAGCCTGGGATAGGGGCTCCTTTCCCCTCACCACTGCGCAGGCACTGGTGATATCGCTGCCAAAACCGGGTAGGGACCATACAGATATGGCCAACTACCGTCCTCTCTCGTTATTGTCCACAGAATATAAAATCTTAAGTAAACTACTGGCTAATAGGCTAATACCTTACCTGTCGCGACTGATCCATATAGAGCAGACTGGGTTCCTACCAGCACGAAGCACATCCTTAAATATTAGAAAAATACACTATCTGCTGTCGGAGGCACCTAAGCCGTTTCCGCATGTAGGTTGTCTCTCCTTGGACCTTAAACAGGCATTCGATTCCATAAGCTGGGAATATATGTTCAGGGTGCTATTGCAATTCGGTATTCCACACGGATATGTAGACTGGCTGCGCCTGCTGTATGCGGCTCCAACGGCACGGACCAGAATGGGTGGACACATATCGGATGAGTATGGGATCTATAAAGGAACTAGACAGGGCTGCCCGTTATCGCCGCTCATTTTTATTCTGGCATTAGAACCATTGGCGATTAAAATGAGACAGGATATTCTAGAATGGGGTATCCCGATAGGAAATTTGACACATCTTTTCTCGGCATATGCCGATGATATTATCATATACATGAATGATCTCCGATTGCCTCTCACCCCCATAGCTGATTTGTATACCCAGTTCAAAACACTGTCTGGATTGGCACTCAATGTTGCAAAATCGCATGCTTTTTTCTTTATAGACCATGTAGATGTGATGGACATAGATTTTGGTGTAGCCAAACTCCAGGTAGCACAGTCAACTTTTAAATATTTGGGAATCCAAATCTATAGGACTAATGTGGGTATGCTAGAGGGCAACCTTAACAGAGCGATTAGGGCCCTAAGATCTAGCGTTGCGTTCTGGACTGCATTGCCATTATCTAATGGGGAGAATAGCGATAGCAAAAATGGTGGTGTTGCCCCGCTTACTGTATTATTTTACCAACCTGCCTACAATGGTCCCGCTGACTACGTTCAGCTTGCTAAATACTCTATTAATAGATCTGGTATGGGGTATGGGTAGGAAGCGCATTAGTTTAAAGAAACTGCAAGTGAGTACCCGGGCAGGAGGGCTGGGAGTTCCGGACCTCCGCGCTTATTATTATGCCTGTCAACTGCAGTGGTTGTCATACTGGGGGGCGGGACGAAACCTGCAAGAAATAGGGTATACCCCGGCGGATATAGATGCAGGGAGGCTGCATGCATGGCTAACACCTAGGCATAATATACCAAGAGACCTACCCCCATTATTGGATATGGCCCTCAGATGTTGGAAGGCGGCCCTGCGCTACACGCGTACACCAGTTCCATATTCCAGTAACATACCACTACTGGGAATACCGTTCGCTAGCGGTACACTCACTAAACGCAGAATAGCGCCATGGGAAGAAGTAGGGATAAGCACGGTGGGTGACCTATTTAAAAATGAGACATTACTAGACCATGAGGCATTCATACATGAAACGGGAGCACCAGCTCACTTGTATTTGCTATACGCTGCACTGGTGTAATATGTGAAAACACACTGGGCGCCACAGAGGATGGAACCTCCCAGCAGTGAACTGATTAAGATGGTGCATTATATGGGGAAAGGTAGACACCTGATCTGATGGTTGTATACGGGTATCTGCGCTCACACAAGGGACCCTTTGGATAAATTACAAAAGGCTTGGATGGGAGATATTGATCGGGACCTTACAGACAGGGAATGGAAGACCATAATAGAGTGTCCCAGAAAGGTGTCGAGAAACTCCAAATTTAAGTTTATCCAAACAATGGTGCTGCACCGTGCTTACTTGTCCCCGAAGCGGCTGGACAAGATGTTTCCGCAAACGCAGCATGCCTGTCCACGATGTAAGAGGGCGGGAGCTGACCTGTTACACATGATATGGGCATGTCCGATTATACGCGGATACTGGAATGTGGTGAGGGAAGTAGTTGGGGTGGTAACACACCGGGAGATACAGGATACCGTGGAAGAATGCATACTGGGGCTGCACAAGCATGCATCTAAACATAAGGTCCAATATCGCTTCATAGACCTTGCACTGATATTAGCTATTAGAACGCTGACCATGCGGTGGAAGTCGACTAAACCCCCAGCCCTTTGCATTGGAGTACGGAGTTGATAAGATGGGGCAGTGCAGAGGGTGCTATGTTGCGCAGAGAAGAGATGAGAGGGTTGCGTAAGATACCGATTTCGTTGGAATGGGAAGTCATGCTGGTTGCACTGAGGGACTCTGAAATAGTAAACTACTACAAAGCTCCCCCCACTGGAGGAAGACTCCCCGGTGCACAGCAATGAAAAGACTGTCACGTCTGTAGTTATATATTCAGTTCATCCAAAAGTTGAATCAAAAAACGATAATGGAATTCCTCAGTTTTTTAATCCATGTTCATAGATTTCAAAAGTTAATTCATCAATGCTTCACGGTGCATGAAACCAACATAATCCAGAAACGATATCATCCAATCATCAATAATCCCAATGCATTTCGGGCAGATGTAAAGCCCTTCCTCAGGGGTTCGCTCTACAAACATAAAGGAAAACATCATAATATCATTACCATTGCCACAAAGTCCTTACACCACTACCAAACCCTCAATATGGTGCTATATACATCACGAGGTGTTAACAGAAACAAGAAATTTACCAACATCACCCGATGTGCTGATAAATAAAACAGGAAAGTTGATCAAACAGCAGAAGTGACGTTAGAAAGACTGAAAGCAACGTGCTGCATAAAAAACTATGAGTAACCGTGCTCAGTTACCCGAAGTGCTCGAAAATAACACGCCAGTGCTATAGTGTGCCACACGTACCAAACATATTGAATAGACATGCTATATACTCACTGATAAGATACCATCAGTGGGCAACCGTGTTTACAGCCTGAAAAATTCAAAGTGCGCGTTAGAGAACCACACGCGGTGAAATAGCCAACAAGTTATAGCGGTTATGATCGTCCTCACTTCTAACACTGCGGTTCATTTTTTAGAGCAGGGTCAAAACCAATCCACCGACCCAGGCAGGGCAAGACCCGCAGAGGTAGAAAAAGAAAAGGCCAAAGGCACCAGGAGCAATCGTCGGAAATAATGACGCAGGATAACTTGGTGATTAATATTTCATCCACACAATTGGATGATGAGGAAACACGCATTTTACAGAAAGGTCAATCTTTCGGGCCAACCACCAAAACTAACACCCTTGAATTAGAGGTGAGCACCTTCAAGCTTCTTCGTAATATCCGTTTAAGGCATTACTTTGACAATGTGGTAACCGCACCCATGCAGGAGGATGATATGTTGCGTGGACTACGGCCACACAGCACTTTCATGGCTCCTGTGAGTCACAAGATTATCGACATGTTTGAAAATTTAGTTAAGAGAGACATTGCACGACTTCCCTTTCAATCCAGGATCAAACACGACAACTTAACCAAAAGGGAGAAGAACATCTTGCAAAAAATTGCCAACAATGCTTCTATTGTATGTCAAACTGCCGATAAGGGTGGTGCACTTGTGATCATGGATGCCACCTATTACACTGAACAAGTTCAGGCCCACACTTCGGATTTGAACACTTATGCACCTTTAGCTATGGATCCCACCAACGAGTTTGCCTCTATCCTCACTGACATCATCAGTCAGGCTTTTGAAAATGGAACCAATAATGATCGAGTAAGACGTTATCTTACACCTATGAATCCCAGACCTCCAACACTTTACATGTTGCCGAAGGTGCACAAGCACCCCACGAGACCACCTTTGAGACCCATAGTCTCGACTAAAGGAAGCATTCATGAAACCACTGGCAAGTTTTTGGACAGATATCTCCAACCATTTGTTCAAAACACGAGATCACATGTCAGGGACACCACTGACTTTCTTATCAAACTACAACAAACTGTTGAACCGCTGGAAGATCAAGAGTTGATATTGTGCACAGTGGATGTTTGTTCACTGTACACTTCTGTACCTCATGACCTTGGAATAACAGCTGTGGAACACGAATTAGCCAGTTCTGATCTGGATGCTGACTTGAAGGTATTACTCTTGGAACTGATGGTATTCACCTTATACCACAATTACTTTACAGTATTTGACGAATGGTTTCACCAGTTATGCGGGACCGCCATGGGCAATTGTGCGGCGCCGTCGTACGCAAACATCTTCATGAAATCCTTTGAAGAATCTCACATATAGAATCAACCAGCTTGGCAAAACAATGGGAAGCTCTATTTGAGATTTATAGACGACATTTTCATTCTATGGGCAGGAAGAGAAAAAGGGCTCTTGGATTTCCTGAAATCCTGCAATCTAGTCAATGATCGAGTACAATTCACTTGGAACTTCGACAGAGAGTGCATTCATTTTTTGGATGTAAAAGTAGAACGACATGCTGGCAAAGTGACCACCACCATCTTTCGCAAACCCACTGATCGCAACTCCATTTTACATCACCAAAGTTTTCACCGACCTGGGTTGAAACAAAATCTACCTCTCTCTCAACTCATGCGTGTCAAACGCATTGTTTCTTCTGAGAACGCGTGTCAACAAGAAATGCTTAACATGGTAGACAGGTTCAAAATTCGGGGGTACCCCCAACAGACACTGGATAAGGCTATTACCCGATGCGGTAACATGAATCGTGATGACCTTCTACAGGTCCGGCCTAAAACTGAGAACTCCCGGATGGTAGTTGTTTCCAAGTACCCTGTCATGAGCAACCAGTTTAGAAAAATCATCTCCAACCATTGGTCCTTACTCAGTTTGGAACCTGACTTCCAGGGAGCCTTCGCACAGCCACCATTATTTGCGTACACCAGGGGACGCAACCTCAAGGAGATTTTGTCTAAACCGAGGGAGCAGAATCAGTTGGTAACTTTTAAGGGACTCAGACCCTGCTACAACTGTAGCAATTGTAATAACTGCATTCAAGGGAATGTCACCAACCATCCCATGAAGGGTCATCCTATCAAATTACGAGTGAATGCTACCTGCAATTCTGCTAACGTGATTTACATGTTAAAATGTCCCTGTGTGAAGTGTTATATCGGTCACACTGAAAGGAAAATCAGAGTACGGTTGCTGGAACACAAGAGCAATATCAGAACTGGCAACATTAAGTCCTCAATTGCAGCACATTTCACTGAACAAAAACATACTGTAGCCCAGTTGAAATTTCTCATATTGGAGCAAGTAAGACTCACACACAACAACAAAAACACTTTACTCAAAAGAGAGAACTTTTGGATCCGCTTCATGGCTACGATGCAGCCACACGGATTGAACGACAGGATGGAATTCCTGTGTTACCTTTGAACTGTACATTTTTTTGTGTAACATTATGGTCTCATTCATGCCTTGACACCACATGTTTCTTTATTATTGTTCTCTTTATTGTTGTTTTGCATATCGAATTTACTGCAACGTATTTGTAGGATTATTTTCATAAAGCATGTTATGATTTGGGTCTTAAGTTTCAGCGCACTTTACTTTGTTTGGTTCTGTGCACTTTCGTTTTTTTACACCTCTCAAAGATGGCGTCGATTAACACGTCCTCTTTCTATGACTAACATATCCACCACGCGTTTACTAACCTCCACGGACACTTCTATCTTTCGAGGCTGCGTGCTGGGTGCATACTGAGGGAGTCCGCGGACTTCTTGCCATGTGAGTACCTCTCGTGAGGACGATCATAACCGCTATAACTTGTTGGCTATTTTACCGCGTGTGGTTCTCTAACGCGCACTTTGAATTTTTCAGGCTGTAAACACGGTTGCCCACTGATGGTATCTTATCAGTGAGTATATAGCATGTCTATTCGATATGTTTGGTGCGTGTGGCACACTATAGCACTGGCATGTTATTTTCGAGCACTTCGGATAACTGAGCACGGTTACGCATAGTTTTTTATGCAGCACGTTGCTTTCAGTCTTTCTAACGTCACTTCTGCTGTTTGATCAACTTTCACGTTTTATTTATCAGCACATCGGGTGATGTTGGTCAATTTCTTGTTCCTGTTAACACCTCGTGATGTATATAGCACCATATTGAGGGTTTGGTAGTGGTGTAAGGACTTTGTGGCAATGGTAATGATATTATGATGTTTTCCTTTATGTTTGTAGAGCGATCCCCTGAGGAAGGGCTTTACATCTGCCCGAAATGCATTGGGATTATTGATGATTGGATGATATCGTTTCTGGATTATGTTGGTTTCATGCACCGTGAAGCATTGATGAATTAACTTTTGAAATCTATGAACATAGATTAAAAAACTGAGGAATTTCATTATCGTTTTTTGATTCAACTTTTGGATGAACTGAATATATAACTACAGACGTGACAGTCTTTTCATTGCTGTGCACTGGGGAGTCTTCCTCCAGTGGGGGGAGCTTTGTAGTAGTCTTCCATTGTTTACGCTGACTGGCCAGGCAGCGTTATCCCTGGCAGCACGCTACAGACACTAACTTTGGTTTATAGCGGATTCACTCAGCTGTGCAAGTCTTCCCTTCATTCTTTGTCTGGACTCTGAAATAGACCAGGATACCTAAGGAACATCCTCTGTGGTGTACTGTTCTGCTAATGCCTTGTATTTGTAATTGTCTTTGAATGTGCACGATGTACATGCATGATGCTATATGAATGCATAATATAATAATCGGCTATGTAACTATTGACAATGACCCTGCCACTGTACCACAGCATGTACCTGCAGTCAGAAGTTGGGGGTAGGGGGGTTTCAGTTGGGGTAAAAATGGGTTCATGCTATTGCCAATAAGTATGCTCAAATATATGTGTTGTAACATGCGAGATGGCTGTGTTGGGAGCTAGTCACACGCAGGTATCAAACCTGTACAAGATACATTATTAAGAGCAGCGTCTCAACTGTACAATATGCAAGATTTGATGCTAAAATTATGTATGAGTACATGTGATATATGTTCTATAATTTGAAAACAAAACAAAAAACCCAATAAACTTTGTTTAAAAAAACAAAAAATAAAAAAAAGGCATAGGGTTTTCTGTATGAACGTGTGTAAATGAAATTGCAATACGCGTTCTGGTGAAACTCTGGGATTGTCTCTAAGGAGGTGAAAAGGATCTCTGTATGTGCTTTCCTGGAGAAACGAGTTCGTTATTGCCTGATAGATGGGTAAAATAGGGTAGTGCTACTTTATCAACGAGTCTAAAAATTCTGAGGAGATAAGCGTTGTCTACTCCGGTTACAGAATACTTGAGTGATTGAGAGATTCTATCACTTTATTAGCGAAACAGGCAAATGGTATTGTTTTGTGTAAGTTACTAATGGATTTTGTAAAATACCTTGTAAATACGGCTTCTTGAAAAAACCCTGTAAAGGAGGGGTCAGTCTGCGCTGCAGGAGCCGGAGCGCTGGTGACGTCAAAAGTGTCGCGCTGGGATTGGTCCTCGTGACCAATACAGAGTAGGAGCTGATTGGTTCATCACAAGAAGCAGCAAAAGATATTGGTTAAGCACTATAGTGACGTATCGTGTTCTAATTGGTACATTAGTGCAAACCGCGCTGTGATAGGTTGGTGTTACGGAAACAGCAATAGAATAGTACGCGATCTTTTGAAAGTAGGAAAATGTACTGAAAATGTCGTACTACTATTATGATGATGACAAGAAGAAACCTTCATGTTTTAAAAAGCTGAAGAACATGTTTGTAAAAGACAAAGAGGTAGTTACGAGAGAGGGAAAAATACTTCCTTCACCGAAAACACCTGCTTCTTATATGATATCGAAATATGGTTACCATACGTGTGTTTGGTTGGAGAATTGGGTACGGTATACCAAGGATGATGGTGTGTTAGCCTTTCCAGAAGGAGGATCTTTTGATTTGGCAATTTTGAGAAATTTGAGAGACAAAATGATGAAACTTGAACCGAGACCTAGACCAACTCAATTTGAGGCACTGGTTGAGTGGGAAGATGAGATGCATGAACTGGAAAGTGAGAGGTTGAGCAGGCATATCAGACCAAGAGATAAAGATCGAGATTTATGAGGAGAAACACATGAGACTAGAATGCAGAGATGGAGGAATGGTAATATGTGCGATGGTATGTATCCAGTCAGATTGGTAGAAGAATATGAGGGACAGAAGTGCACAGAAAAGAAAAAGAATGTTGAGTCAGGGAATCAAATTTATGATGAAAGCGAATCAGAAGATGCTGATATGAACGTTCTGCACATGAACTGATTCAAAAACTTACTAAAAATATGGAAGCTGTAACTGTCCCAGTAACAATAGGACCTGTGATACCTGTATTCGAAAATAAAAGAGCCATGTTTAACAATTCCATTACAACAGAGTCTGCAGAAAGTAAAAGATAATATTTATCCTGATTTGTCATAAATAAGGCAGAATGTAAATGTAAATCCACCAGAATTGACTTTTAATCAAAGTTCATTATGCAGATACCCGACAGGAGCTGAATCTGACTCTGAATCTGACTCTGCAACTCCAGAGAGAAGTGTAGACAAATTAGATTTAACGCAAACGCCTGTAGGACCATCAGATAAAGAATTAAGTGAATGGATTAAAACCTTAAAATTAAAAGAGCAAGAATTAAAAGTGTTGGATGTAGCTAAATTAAAAGTAGATATGGAAGAGTTAATAATTGGGACTATTGGAACAGACAGACTAAAACATACCAGGATGATGAGCTCATGTTTTTATGTAAAAGCATAACATGGAAGGCCAAAACAATGTATGATAAGCTAGAAGAGGTGGCAAGTGAATGTGGAATAGACTTTTCAAAAATAAAATCATTGCAGAAGACCTATCGAGTAGATTTTGCAGAAAGAGACATTGAAAACATAAATACTGCTGGAAGATTAGCCCAGATAAAAGATTTGATTGTGCTGTTGCGAAAATGGGGTGATGTAAGTAAATGGAGAGTTAAGTGGGCAAAGAAGAAAGAGGAAACTAGTGATAAATCCACATTAGTTTTTCCAATCAGAGAAAAAGAGACAGTGGCAACTGAATTCCCTATGAGAGAGATACCTGGAGGAGGATATGTACATGTTCCTTGGAGCAGACAAGACATACTGTCATTCACAAATGATTTTCCTAGGTTGAGAGAGAAACCAGTTGAATGATACAGACAGGTAGACAGATTTGTAAAAGTGTCAAAAGTTTTATGGATTGATTTGGATGGACTATTTGACATAGTGGTGCCAGCAGACTTATGGACAGAATGTAAAATATCTGTAGATTGTCCAAGAGAAGAGTTTCCCAGAAATAAAGTAACAGGAGCTCCATCACCAGATGTAAGATGGTCCTTAGCTGGGGCAGGGTACCCACACCGGTCCCCACATGGAGGTTGTGGCCGCAGCTGCTGGAGGATTCTGTATTCCGCAATGACCTACTCTGTACTATAGAGCGTTACTTCACATAAAATAGTAACACGGCGTCCAATAGGTTGATAGAGTGGGACGTCTTTAAGGCAGTTATCTGTGGTAAAGCAATCAGATCAACGGTGGGTGCGTGCCAGGAAATCCATAGATCACTGGTAGAAGTGGAGGAATTAATGGGTAGGCTGGAGCAAGAAGCCGCATCGGATGTCGAAAAGAAGGACTTATTACAGGAAGCGCGAATTAAACTTGCTGAGCTCTTAGAGACGCTCCGGATCATAGACTACCAGGCATATACTAGAAGCGCGCATGCGGAAGCGGATAAGGCAGGTGTACTATTGGCTAGATTGATCCGAGATACCCCTACTGCAGTAGTTATCAGTGAAGTCTCCACGGAGAATGGATAAAGAGTTTCCAGTCAAGGGGAGATAAATGAGGCCTTTAGGAAATATTATGAGACACTCACAGGGGAATACCAGGACGGGTTCCCTAAGCAAGCGCCTTGAGACCCCTGGGTGAAACGTGCGCTATATAAATCGAAATACATTACATTACATTACATTACATATGGGAAGGGGGCAGATGTGGCACAGGATCAACTGGAGGCCTTTTTGTCCTCTATAACTTTTCCAAAGTTATCGGACGCAGCTCAGAAGGAATTACAGGGGCCCATTACAGCACATGAAATTAAGGTTGCCTTGAAGGGACTACCGCGTAATAAGACCCCGGGTATGGATGGGCTCCTCACGGAATTTTATGCAACATTTGCGGATGTCTTGGTACCCCAACTGCTGGCGCTGTACGCAGAAGCCTGGGATAGGGGCTCCTTTCCCCTCACCACTGCGCAGGCACTGGTGATATCGCTGCCAAAACCGGGTAGGGACCATACAGATATGGCCAACTACCGTCCTCTCTCGTTATTGTCCACAGAATATAAAATCTTAAGTAAAATACTGGCTAATAGGCTGCTACCTTACCTGTCGCGACTGATCCATATAGAGCAGACTGGGTTCCTACCAGCACGAAGCACATCCTTAAATATTAGAAAAATACACTATCTGCTGTCGGAGGCACCTAAGCGGTTTCCGCATGTAGGTTGTCTCTCCTTGGACCTTAAACAGGCATTCGATTCCATAAGCTGGGAATATATGTTCAGGGTGCTATTGCAATTCGGTATTCCACACGGATATGTAGACTGGCTGCGCCTGCTGTATGCGGCTCCAACGGCACGGACCAGAATGGGTGGACACATATCGGATGAGTATGGGATCTATAAAGGAACTAGACAGGGCTGCCCGTTATCGCCGCTCATTTTTATTCTGGCATTAGAACCATTGGCGATTAAAATGAGACAGGATTTTCTAGAATGGGGTATCCCGATAGGAAATTTGACACATCTTTTATCGGCATATGCCGATGATATTATCATATACATGAATGATCTCCGATTGCCTCTCACCCCCATAGCTGATTTGTATACCCAGTTCAAAACACTGTCTGGATTGGCACTCAATGTTGCAAAATCGCATGCTTTTTTCTTTATAGACCATGTAGATGTGATGGACATAGATTTTGGTGTAGCCAAACTCCAGGTAGCACAGTCAACTTTTAAATATTTGGGAATCCAAATCTATAGGACTAATGTGGGTATGCTAGAGGGCAACCTTAACAGAGCGATTAGGGCCCTAAGATCTAGCGTTGCGTTCTGGACTGCATTGCCATTATCTGTAATGGGGAGAATAGCGATAGCAAAAATGGTGGTGTTGCCCAGCTTACTGTATTATTTTACCAACCTGCCTACAATGGTCCCGCTGACTACGTTCAGCTTGCTAAATACTCTATTAATAGATCTGGTATGGGGTACGGGTAGGAAGCGCATTAGTTTAAAGAAACTGCAAGTGAGTACCCGGGCAGGAGGGCTGGGAGTTCCGGACCTCCGCGCTTATTATTATGCCTGTCAACTGCAGTGGTTGTCATACTGGGGGGCGGGACGAAACCTGCAAGAAATAGGGTATACCCCGGCGGATATAGATGCAGGGAGGCTGCATGCATGGCTAACACCTAGGCATAATATACCAAGAGACCTACCCCCATTATTGGATATGGCCCTCAGATGTTGGAAGGCGGCCCTGCGCTACACGCGTACACCAGTTCCATATTCCAGTAACATACCACTACTGGGAATACCGTTGGCTAGCGGTACACTCACTAAACGCAGAATAGCGCCATGGGAAGAGGTAGGGATAAGCACGGTGGGTGACCTATTTAAAAATGAGACATTACTAGACCATGACGCATTCATACATGAAACGGGAGCACCAGCTCACTTGTATTTGCTATACGCTGCACTGGTGTAATATGTGAAAACACACTGGGCGCCACAGAGGATGGAACCTCCCTGCAATGAACTGATTAAGATGGTGCATTATATGGGGAAAGGTAGACACCTGATCTGATGGTTGTATACGGGTATCTGCGCTCACACAAGGGACCCTTTGGATAAATTACAAAAGGCTTGGGTGGGAGATATTGATCGGGACCTTACAGACAGGGAATGGAAGACCATAATAGAGTGTCCCAGAAAGGTGTCGAGAAACTCCAAATTTAAGTTTATCCAAACAATGGTGCTGCACCGTGCTTACTTGTCCCCGAAGCGGCTGGACAAGATGTTTCCGCAAAGCAGCATGCCTGTCCACGATGTAAGAAGGCGGGAGCTGACCTGTTACACATGATATGGGCATGTCCGATTATACGCGGATACTGGAATGTGGTGAGGGAAGTAGTTGGGGTGGTAACACACCGGGAGATACAGGATACCGTGGAAGAATGCATACTGGGGCTGCACAAGCATGCATCTAAACATAAGGTCCAATATCGCTTCATAGACCTTGCACTGATATTAGCTATTAGAACGCTGACCATGCGGTGGAAATCGACTAAACCCCCAGCCCTTTGCATTGGAGTACGGAGTTGATAAGATGGGGCAGTGCAGAGGGTGCTATGTTGCGCAGAGAAGAGATGAGAGGGTTGCGTAAGATACCGATTTCGTTGGAATGGGAAGTCATGCTGGTTGCACTGAGGGTCTCTGAAATAGTAGACTACTACAAAGCTCCCCCCACTGGAGGAAGACTCCCCGGTGCACAGCAATGAAAAGACTGTCACGTCTGTAGTTATATATTCAGTTCATCCAAAAGTTGAATCAAAAAACGATAATGAAATTCCTCAGTTTTTTAATCCATGTTCATAGATTTCAAAAGTTAATTCATCAATGCTTCACGGTGCATGAAACCAACATAATCCAGAAACGATATCATCCAATCATCAATAATCCCAATGCATTTCGGGCAGATGTAAAACCCTTGCTCAGGGGATCGCTCTACAAACATAAAGGAAAACATCATAATATCATTACCATTGCCACAAAGTCCTTACACCACTACCAAACCCTCAATATGGTGCTATATACATCACGAGGTGTTAACAGAAACAAGAAATTGACCAACATCACCCGATGTGCTGATAAATAAAACGTGAAAGTTGATCAAACAGCAGAAGTGACGTTAGAAAGACTGAAAGCAACGTGCTGCATAAAAAACTATGCGTAACCGTGCTCAGTTACCCGAAGTGCTCGAAAATAACACGCCAGTGCTATAGTGTGCCACACGCACCAAACATATTGAATAGACATGCTATATACTCACTGATAAGATACCATCAGTGGGCAACCGTGTTTACAGCCTGAAAAATTCAAAGTGCGCGTTAGAGAACCACACGCGGTGAAATAGCCAACAAGTTATAGCGGTTGTGATCGTCCTCACTTCTAACACTGCGGTTCATTTTTTAGAGCAGGGTCAAAACCAATCCACCGACCCAGGCAGGGCAAGACCCGCAGAGGTAGAAAAAGAAAAGGCCAAAGGCACCAGGAGCAATCGTCGGAAATAATGACGCAGGATAACTTGGTGATTAATATTTCATCCACACAATTGGATGATGAGGAAACACGCATTTTACAGAAAGGTCAATCTTTCGGGCCAACCACCAAAACTAACACCCTTGAATTAGAGGTGAGCACCTTCAAGCTTCTTCGTAATATCCGTTTAAGGCATTACTTTGACAATGTGGTAACCGCACCCATGCAGGAGGATGATATGTTGCGTGGACTACGGCCACACAGCACTTTCATGGCTCCTGTGAGTCACAAGATTATCGACATGTTTGAAAATTTAGTTAAGAGAGACATTGCACGACTTCCCTTTCAATCCAGGATCAAACACGACAACTTAACCAAAAGGGAAAAGAACATCTTGCAAAAAATTGCCAACAATGCTTCTATTGTATGTCAAACTGCCGATAAGGGTGGTGCACTTGTGATCATGGATGCCACCTATTACACTGAACAAGTTCAGGCCCACACTTCGGATTTGAACACTTATGCACCTTTAGCTATGGATCCCACCAACGAGTTTGCCTCTATCCTCACTGACATCATCAGTCAGGCTTTTGAAAATGGAACCAATAATGATCGAGTAAGACGTTATCTTACACCTATGAATCCCAGACCTCCAACACTTTACATGTTGCCGAAGGTGCACAAGCACCCCACGAGACCACCTTTGAGACCCATAGTCTCGACTAAAGGAAGCATTCATGAAACCACTGGCAAGTTTTTGGACAGATATCTCCAACCATTTGTTCAAAACACGAGATCACATGTCAGGGACACCACTGACTTTCTTATCAAACTACAACAAACTGTTGAACCGCTGGAAGATCAAGAGTTGATTTTGTGCACAGTGGATGTTTGTTCACTGTACACTTCTGTACCTCATGACCTTGGAATAACAGCTGTGGAACACGAATTAGCCAGTTCTGATCTGGATGCTGACTTGAAGGTATTACTCTTGGAACTGATGGTATTCACCTTATACCACAATTACTTTACAGTATTTGACGAATGGTTTCACCAGTTATGCGGGACCGCCATGGGCAATTGTGCGGCGCCGTCGTACGCAAACATCTTCATGAAATCCTTTGAAGAATCTCACATATAGAATCAACCAGCTTGGTAAAACAATGGGAAGCTCTATTTGAGATTTATAGACGACATTTTCATTCTATGGGCAGGAAGAGAAAAAGGGCTCTTGGATTTCCTGAAATCCTGGAATCTAGTCAATGATCGAGTACAGTTCACTTGGAACTTCGACAGAGAGTGCATTCATTTTTTGGATGTAAAAGTAGAACGACATGCTGGCAAAGTGACCACCACCATCTTTCGCAAACCCACTGATCGCAACTCCATTTTACATCACCAAAGTTTTCACCGACCTGGGTTGAAACAAAATCTACCTCTCTCTCAACTCATGCGTGTCAAACGCATTGTTTCTTCTGAGAACGCGTGTCAACAAGAAATGCTTAACATGGTAGACAGGTTCAAAATTCGGGGGTACCCCCAACAGACACTGGATAAGGCTATTACCCGATGCGGTAACATGAATCGTGATGACCTTCTACAGGTCCGGCCTAAAACTGAGAACTCCCGGATGGTAGTTGTTTCCAAGTACCCTGTCATGAGCAACCAGTTTAGAAAAATCATCTCCAACCATTGGTCCTTACTCAGTTTGGAACCTGACTTCCAGGGAGCCTTCGCACAGCCACCATTATTTGCGTACACCAGGGGACGCAACCTCAAGGAGATTTTGTCTAAACCGAGGGAGCAGAATCAGTTGGTAACTTTTAAGGGACTCAGACCCTGCTACAACTGTAGCAATTGTAATAACTGCATTCAAGGGAATGTCACCAACCATCCCATGAAGGGTCATCCTATCAAATTACGAGTGAATGCTACCTGCAATTCTGCTAACGTGATTTACATGTTAAAATGTCCCTGTGTGAAGTGTTATGTCGGTCACACTGAAAGGAAAATCAGAGTACGGTTGCTGGAACACAAGAGCAATATCAGAACTGGCAACATTAAGTCCTCAATTGCAGCACATTTCACTGAACAAAAACATACTGTAGCCCAGTTGAAATTTCTCATATTGGAGCAAGTAAGACTCACACACAACAACAAAAACACTTTACTCAAAAGAGAGAACTTTTGGATCCGCTTCATGGCTACGATGCAGCCACACGGATTGAACGACAGGATGGAATTCCTGTGTTACCTTTGAACTGTACATTTTTTTGTGTAACATTATGGTCTCATTCATGCCTTGACACCACATGTTTCTTTATTATTGTTCTCTTTATTGTTGTTTTGCATATCGAATTTACTGCAACGTATTTGTAGGATTATTTTCATAGAGCATGTTATGATTTGGGTCTTAAGTTTCAGCGCACTTTACTTTGTTTGGTTCAGTGCACTTTCGTTTTTTTACACCTCTCAAAGATGGCGTCGATTAACACGTCCTCTTTCTATGACTAACATATCCACCACGCGTTTACTAACCTCCACGGACACTTCTATCTTTCGAGGCTGCGTGCTGGGTGCATACTGAGGGAGTCCGCGAACTTCTTGCCATGTGAGTACCTCTCGTGAGGACGATCATAACCGCTATAACTTGTTGGCTATTTCACCGCGTGTGGTTCTCTAACGCGCACTTTGAATTTTTCAGGCTGTAAACACGGTTGCCCACTGATGGTATCTTATCAGTGAGTATATAGCATGTCTATTCGATATGTTTGGTGCGTGTGGCACACTATAGCACTGGCGTGTTATTTTCGAGCACTTCGGATAACTGAGCACGGTTACGCATAGTTTTTTATGCAGCACGTTGCTTTCAGTCTTTCTAACGTCACTTCTGCTGTTTGATCAACTTTCACGTTTTATTTATCAGCACATCGGGTGATGTTGGTCAATTTCTTGTTTCTGTTAACACCTCGTGATGTATATAGCACCATATTGAGGGTTTGGTAGTGGTGTAAGGACTTTGTGGCAATGGTAATGATATTATGATGTTTTCCTTTATGTTTGTAGAGCGATCCCCTGAGGAAGGGCTTTACATCTGCCCGAAATGCATTGGGATTATTGATGATTGGATGATATCGTTTCTGGATTATGTTGGTTTCATGCGCCGTGAAGCATTGATGAATTAACTTTTGAAATCTATGAACATAGATTAAAAAACTGAGGAATTTCATTATCGTTTTTTGATTCAACTTTTGGATGAACTGAATATATAACTACAGACGTGACAGTCTTTTCATTGCTGTGCACCGGGGAGTCTTCCTCCAGTGGGGGGAGCTTTGTAGTAGTCTTCCATTGTTTACGCTGACTGGCCAGGCAGCGTTATCCCTGGCAGCACGCTACAGACACTAACTTTGGTTTATAGCGGATTCACTCAGCTGTGCAAGTCTTCCCTTCATTCTTTGTCTGGACTCTGAAATAGACCAGGATACCTAAAGAACATCCTCTGTGGTGTACTGTTCTGCTAATGCCTTGTATTTGTAATTGTCTTTGAATGTGCACGATGTACATGCATGATGCTATATGAATGCATAATATAATAATCGGCTATGTAACTATTGACAATGACCCTGCCACTGTACCACAGAATGTACCTGCAGTCAGAAGTTGGGGGTGGGGGGGTTTCAGTTGGGGTAAAAATGGGTTCATGCTATTGCCGATAAGTATGCTCAAATATATGTGTTGTAACATGCGAGATGGCTGTGTTGGGAGCTAGTCACACGCAGGTATCAAACCTGTACAAGATACATTATTAAGAGCAGCGTCTCAACTGTACAATATGCAAGATTTGATGCTAAAATTATGTATGAGTACATGTGATATATGTTCTATAATTTGAAAACAAAACATAAAACCCAATAAACTTTGTTTAAAAAAACAAAAAATAAAAAAAAGGCATAGGGTTTTCTGTATGAACGTGTGTAAATGAAATTGCAATACGCGTTCTGGTGAAACTCTGGGATTGTCTCTAAGGAGGTGAAAAGGAACTCTGTATGTGCTTTCCTGGAGAAATGAGTTCGTTATTGCCTGAAAGATGGGTAAAATAGGGTAGTGCTACTTTATCAACGAGTCTAAAAATTCTGAGGAGATAAGCGTTGTCTACTCCGGTTACAGAATACTTGAGTGATTGAGAGATTCTATCACTTTATTAGCGAAACAGGCAAATGGTATTGTTTTGTGTAAGTTACTAATGGATTTTGTAAAATACCTTGTAAATACGGCTTCTTGAAAAAACCCTGTAAAGGAGGGGTCAGTCTGCGCTGCAGGAGCCGGAGCGCTGGTGACGTCAAAAGTGTCGCGCTGGGATTGGTCCTCGTGACCAATACAGAGTAGGAGCTGATTGGTTCATCACAAGAAGCAGCAAAAGATATTGGTTAAGCACTATAGTGACGTATCGTGTTCTAATTGGTACATTAGTGCAAACCGCGCTGTGATAGGTTGGTGTTACGGAAACAGCAATAGAATAGTACGCGATCTTTTGAAAGTAGGAAAATGTACTGAAAATGTCGTGCTACTATTATGATGATGACAAGAAGAAACCTTCATGTTTTAAAAAGCTGAAGAACATGTTTGTAAAAGACAAAGAGGTAGTTACGAGAGAGGGAAAAATACTTCCTTCACCGAAAACACCTGCTTCTTATATGATATCGAAATATGGTTACCATACATGTGTTTGATTGGAGAATTGGGTACGGTATACCAAGGATGATGGTGTGTTAGCCTTTCCAGAAGGAGGATCTTTTGATTTGGCAATTTTGAGAAATTTGAGAGACAAAATGATGAAACTTGAACCGAGACCTAGACCAACTCAATTTGAGGCACTGGTTGAGTGGGAAGATGAGATGCATGAACTGGAAAGTGAGAGGTTGAGCAGGCATATCAGACCAAGAGATAAAGATCGAGATTTATGAGGAGAAACACATGAGACTAGAATGCGGAGATGGAGGAATGGTAATATGTGCGATGGTATGTATCCAGTCAGATTGGTAGAAGAATATGAGGGACAGAAGTGCACAGAAAAGAAAAAGAATGTTGAGTCAGGGAATCAAATTTATGGTGAAAGCGAATCAGAAGATGCTGATATGAACGTTCTGCACATGAACTGATTCAAAAACTTACTAAAAATATGGAAGCTGTAACTGTCCCAGTAACAATAGGACCTGTGATACCTGTATTCGAAAATAAAAGAGCCATGTTTAACAATTCCATTACAACAGAGTCTGCAGAAAGTAAAAGATAATATTTATCCTGATTTGTCATAAATAAGGCGGAATGTAAATGTAAATCCACCAGAATTGACTTTTAATCAAAGTTCATTATGCAGATACCCGACAGGAGCTGAATCTGACTCTGAATCTGACTCTGCAACTCCAGAGAGAAGTGTAGACAAATTAGATTTAACGCAAACGCCTGTAGGACCATCAGATAAAGAATTAAGTGAATGGATTAAAACCTTAAAATTAAAAGAGCAAGAATCAAAAGTGTTGGATGTAGCTAAATTAAAAGTAGATATGGAAGAGTTAATAATTGGGACTATTGGAACAGACAGACTAAAACATACCAGGATGATGAGCTCATGTTTTTATGTAAAAGCATAACATGGAAGGCCAAAACAATGTATGATAAGCTAGAAGAGGTGGCAAGTGAATGTGGAATAGACTTTTCAAAAATAAAATCATTGCAGAAGACCTATCGAGTAGATTTTGCAGAAAGAGACATTGAAAACATGAATACTGCTGGAAGATTAGCCCAGATAAAATATTTGATTGTGCTGTTGCGAAAATGGGGTGATGTAAGTAAATGGAGAGTTAAATGGGCAAAGAAGAAAGAGGAAACTAGTGATAAATCCACATTAGCTTTTCCAATCAGAGAAAAAGAGACAGTGGCAACTGAATTCCCTATGAGAGAGATACCTGGAGGAGGATATGTACATGTTCCTTGGAGCAGACAAGACATACTGTCATTCACAAATGATTTTCCTAGGTTGAGAGAGAAACCAGTTGAATGGTACAGACAGGTAGACAGATTTGTAAAAGTGTCAAAAGTTTTATGGATTGATTTGGATGGACTATTTGACATAGTGGTGCCAGCAGACTTATGGACAGAATGTAAAATATCTGTAGATTGTCCAAGAGAAGAGTTTCCCAGAAATAAAGTAACAGGAGCTCCATCACCAGATGTAATGAGAAAGTACGAACAAGTGATAGTGTGGCTGAAAAATAAAATACCACCAAAGGAAACTGATTGGGTGAAAATAGACAGGACCACACAAGAGCCGAAAGAAACTGTACATTCATTTTATGAAAGATTACTGTTAGTTTTCAAACAGTATAGTGGTTATGAGGAACTGAATGAGAAGGATATGAGTCATTTCATATATAGAATTGTATATGGTTTGAGACCAGAAATTTCAGACATGATTAGACACAGTATGATAGGATGGCAATCGAGCTCAGTAGATAAAATACTGATTCAGGCAAAATACTGCAGTAAAGAAATTGATGCGAAACATAAAAAGCTGAAGGAGAAAGCCATGTGGGCACAAGTGAAGTTAGCGGAACAACAAGAAGCGCAAATGGAGAATAGGATTACAGGGAATCAAGGTAGCTTTAAAGGTAAACACAAATTGGTAGGGAATATTGATGAATTGAAACAGAAATTGCCATGTTTTAATTGCGGCAAGTTAGGGCATTGGAAACAAGAGTGTAAATGTCCTCCTAGATTAAATGAAGAAAATACATCATTGAATTCGCAGGTGCAGTTTGAGGTAAATCAGCAGCAACCGCAACAACAGCAGATAGCAAATCAACAAAGTCAGGTGTCACAACCGCCACTGCCCTACAGTGTAAACCAGCAGACATACAGTGCAGAGACAGGATTCAGCGGAGGTGAACAGGTAAAAAGACCGCAAAGAGTGAATGCGTGTCCTCAGTATTGGTTACAAGAGGAGGATGGCAGTGAGACTGATGAAAGCTTATGACGGTGCCTGAGAGAGGAAGAAGAGTGTGTACTTGGAGCCACTCTTGAGGTAGATCAGTCAGGTCCATATGTGAGTGGAAAGGTGAATGATGTGGAAATAACTTTCCTAGTGGACACTGGTGCTACCCGTTCTACTGTTAGATCAGTGGAAGTTCCAAATCTTCCTCTCTCGGGAGAGACCATGCAAGTTGGAGGTGTAGCTAATAGACAAATAAAAACTCCTTTAACAAAAGCAGTTGAAATAGAAATTGGAACTTTCAAAGAAATGCATCGATTTGTGGTGTGCGATAGCAGTCCTGTTAATTTGCTAGGCAGAGATATACTGTGCAAGAGGAACTGAGCCATATATTGTTCACCGGACGGCATAGAATTGCAAACTCCAGATGAAGAGAGTTTGTATAAAATGACAATGCTCATGATTGAGGCAGAGCAGGATAAACTATTTCCTGTTTTTGACAAAGAGAAAATTCCTATTGAATTGAAAGAGGCAGTGAAAGAAAAAGTGTGGGATTTCACTGGAAAAGATATAGGTTTGATTAAAGGGGTTGATCCTGTGAAAGTTACAGTAAAAGAAGGTGCAAGTTACCCAAATATACCTCAGTATAAAATGACTACAGAAGTAATTGAAGGAATAACTCCAGTGATTGACAAAATGATTGAGCAGGGAATTCTGAGAGAAATAGAGAGCAGTCCTTGCAATTCACCAATTATAGGATTGAAAAAGCCAAATGGAACTTCTAGAATTGTGTAAGACCTGAGAAAAGTTAATAAAATTGTTGTCCCATGTTGTCCAATTGTTACGAATCCAGCAGTAATTTTGTACCAAATTCCTCATGATGCAGAATGGTACACTGTGATTGATCTGTGCAATGCGTTCTTTACTGTTCCATTGCATCCAGAAAGCCAACCAATTTTTGCGTTCCGTTTTCAGAATCGTATCCTAGCATGGTGTAGAATTCCGCAAGGGTACACTGAGAGTCCATCGATTTTCAACCAGCTATTAAAGAAATCGCTAGAGAATCTTAGCATGCCTGGAGAGTCTGTGTTAGTGCAGTACATTGATGATCTTTTGGTTGCGTCAAAAACAAAGGATGCATGTATAACTGATACTGTAGCGTTGTTAAATCATTTGGCTGAGAAGGGACATAAAGTGTCTCCATCAAAATTGCAGTTTTGTCAAAATGAAGTACAATACTTAGGTCACAAGATTACTAAGGGAATCAGACAGGTCACAATTAAAAGAATTAAAATGATACAAGGAATGCAGCCACCAGACATTAGAGATGAACCTTTACCTGAATCAGATTTTGTAATGTTTGTGGATGGATCATGCTTGAGAACGGAGAGTGGTGTTCTAAGTGCTGCATATGCCGTCTGTACAGTGGCAGAAGTGTTGGAAGCATCTTGTTTGAAAGGAATTAATTCTGCTCAAGTAGCGGAGTTGATTGCTTTGATACGAGCATGTGAACTGGGAAAAGAGGTGAAAGTAACTATAGTGACTGACAGTCAATATGGTTACGGAGTTGTTCATGATTATGGGCAGCTCTGGTCCCAAAGAGGTTATTTGACCTCTGCAGAATTACCTATTCGAAATGCTGAATTTGTGAAGACACTAATAGATGTGATACAGCTACCTGAGAAAATAGCAGTGGTGAAGTGTTCAGCTCATAAAAAGAGTGAGGATTACATTACTCGTGGAAACAATTACGCAGATGCAATTGCAAAGCATTGTGCTCAAAGTCAAATTTCAATCAATCGAGAGAAGTTAAAAGAACATGTTCCGAGTCCTTTAATGCTAACCACTGTAGTTGAGACTTGGCAGGAAGTGCAACAGATGCAGGAAGAGGCAGAAGCAGAGGAAAAGGATAAGTTGCTAAAATCAGGATGCAGACAAAGGGAGTAAGATGAAATCTGGGTTTACAAAGATGAAAGACCAGTAATGCCCGATAGCATGATCTCAGACATGGCCCGAATGTACCATGGTCAGGCCCACATTGGTAGAGATGCTATGATTCGTCTCTTTAGACAGACTTGGTATAATCCCAAGTTCAGGATGATTGCTGAGAGCTTGTGCCAAAGGTGTTTGGTATGTCAGCAATTTAATCCTAACAGGAGACCTGTTGTAAGTTTGGGAGCCATAGGACGGGAGGGTGGCCCATTTACAAAGGTTCAGATGGATTTTTTTGAACTGCCTCTATGCAACAGACTCAGATATATTCTTGTGATAATCTGTTTGTTCTCTCGATGGGTGGAAGCTTTTCCCACGCGAAGAAACGATGGGTTGACTGTTGCTAAACTGTTCTTGTGTGAGATAATACCACGTTTCGGGTTCCCGGTGACGATTAAGTCAGACCGAGGCCCTCATTTTCTTTTTTTTTTTTTTAAAACCTTTATTGTGCGTCAGAAGCATACAGGTACGGGCCCACAACCATTCCGGCCGGCCCCGAAATCGATTAGTGCACGAACAAAACAGGAGTAAAACAGCCCAGCAGTCACAGAGATGAAAAACAGCAACCAAAGCATGACGTATGAGAAAAGGGACCGCTGGGTTCAGGACAAATTAGGTTAATTTTAAAAAGTTTTTAGATGAAGAGGATCAGGCGCTTTCAATCCAACAGAAGCACATGGCGGGCTAGGATCACAGCAAATTATCAACAAAACGAAGGGTGACAATCGAAAAATCAGCATAAAAAGATATAGGTATCAGGATGCGAGCACTTATTCACAGTATCTATCGGTCATCGCCCGCCCCATGGACGTGGAACATCCTAACCAATGGTAGTAATAAGACTAACAACAGAAACAAGTAGCAACGCTACACCTAGCACCATATTGACCCAAGAGAAGAAGGAGAAAATAAAAAGAACCAAGAAAGAGAGGAGAAAAATAAGGCCCATAGAAACGTAAATGAAACAAAAAGCCCCACCCCCCAACCCCCCACCCTACACGCATGCTGAGGCTACGGCCTACCCCCCCCCTAGCAGTGTGTCTGTCGCCCAATAAACCAAAACCCGAAATTTAGAGTAAGAAAAGGGAAAAAAAGGAAAGAAAAAGAGTTAATATAACACCGGAGGAGGGCAAACCCAACAGGCTCCCGGACTCCGCTGCCATTAGTGTAATCGCCACCCCAAAAGAAACAATTAACTACTACAGTCTCTTAGTACATGAATAATGGGGGCGAAGCATCACGTAGTATGCCATTAAGCAGGTCGTAGGGAATCGCCAGTCCGCAACCCCTCCAGCCCCACAGACACTAAACATTAGCGGAACATACTTAGCCCTGGCCCTTTTTTGTAAGTCCCCCGCGCCATGCCCTCAAAGGAGATGCCATCTCCGCAGACATAGGAAGACAAAATGTCCACGCCCGGCCAGGGCGTAACTCGCCATCACAAAATGGACGCCGCCGGCCACGGACCGAGACTCCTCCATTGTAGCCGATTACTACCAGTTCCAAGTCCGAACAAGCATACCACCGCAAAGATACAGGGGCGAGGGAAGAGGCGGTAGTCACAGGAGGCAACAGTAGCTGAACCAGAGTCTGAGTCATCTGCGGTGTTGTAGCGGACGGGGCCACCGTCAAATGTTGGGAAAGGCGTCCTCCATAACAATGGAGACATGTAGGCAATCCGTCCCAGACACCCACACTATCCGGGATCGTCCATTCCCCTCCGCACCTAGGCAAAACCACAGGATCCTCCTCAAACATAGGCGGGGGCAATTCCTCGCGAATCTGGGGAGCATCCGAACACAGTTGTCCCAGTGTGATCGAAATATCGTCAAGCCTTCCACCAAGCGCCCGGTAGCCATCTCTCCAAGCAGACTGAAAGTCATTCAGAGCGGCAAGGACGTCGCGGCCAGACAGCACAGGCTGGGGCCCCCACATCAAAGAGCCACTCAGCGCCTCAGACTCGCCCTTACCCATCACTTCAGCGGACAAGGTGCAATGCCCCATCTCACACAGGCACCCGTCGGGCGTTACCAGCTGAACAGGAGAACAAAGGCTGGGCTGGGAGAAGACCGGTCCGGGCAGACTGTTGCAGGAGTATCAAGGGCTTACAAAATGTGGACCCAAAAAGCAATCAGTGGCAGTGGCCATCTCCTTTCTATCGCAACCACCGGCTTAAGTACGGGGGCGGCCAAGGATAACCGGGCAGGGCAGTAAGCAAAGCCAAAAGGCTCACCCATCGAACTCCGCAGCCGGGATCAGTGCCACCGAGCCACCCCGCCGAGGACGTACTCCAGCCGCCCCATGCGACAGCCGGGCACCCACAGAGAGGACCGCTCCGGAGTTGCTGCTTCCCGGTGGGCCGACTCCGCCCAGGTCCTGCCGGCCGCCGCCGATGAGTCAGTGCCCGGCCATGTTTAGCCGTCTAGGGCTCGGCTCAGGGTCGTACAAGGTAATCGGTGAACTCCACCAAAATGTCAGTCTGCGAGGCCGGAGGAGACACCGGAACCGCGCATTCAGCCTCTGCGCGCATTCACCTTCACCCCGCTGCCATTCAATGCCGAAATCGTGCTCAGGATCATCGTGCGGGGCTCAAAGGTACACGGAGCCGGGAGCTTACACGTCCGTGCTGATCGCCATCTTGGCTCCTCCTCGAGGCCCTCATTTTCAAAATGAACTTATGCAAATGATCTGTGAAGCTCTGAACATTCGCCAGAAGCTGCATTGTGCTTACAGACCTGAGGCTTCAGGAGTAGTTGAACAGGTGAATGGAACGATTAAGAACAGAATTGCAAAGATGTGTTTGGCAACAGGACTTAAGCGGCCCGATGTCTTGCCACTTGTCTTAATGACATTAAGAAGCATACCTGACAGGAAAACTGGATTGAGTCCACATGAGATTTTGATGGGCAGGGTGATGAGACAGGTCTATGTACCAGTTGATAAGTTGTTGACAATTAATGATGACATCATACTGGATTACTGCAAAAATCTGTCTGATGTGGTAACTTCTGTGCTCCACCAGGTGGGAACTGAGTCAAATTCCAAAGAGAAAAATCCAGCTCATGATCTAGTCCCTGGAGACTGGGTTCGAGTGAAAGTGCATCGCAGGAGAAATTGCTTGGTACCTCAGTGGCAGAGGCCACGTCAAGTTATCTTGGTCAGTACTACTGCAGTTAAGTGTGCTGGACTGAAAAGGTGGGTTAATGCTAGTCACACCATTCGTGTGCATGAACCTGAATACCCATACAATGGTGAAAGTACAACTGACTCTGATTCTGAAGCTGAACCAGAAAAAACTCCAGATACTGAAGATCGACAGGAACGTCGACATCTGGAAGTATCAGAAGCCAGTTCTGCGTCTGAAGGTGAAGGTGAAAGGGAGATTGTGGAAATACCAGATTCAGAAGATAAATCTGAAGATCAAGAATCGGTAAAGACAGACACCAGTAAAGACGCAAAAGAAAGTGAAGAGAAAGCTGTTGAAAAGGAGAAAACTAAAAAGCCAGCTGAAAACTCTGAAAGCAGGAACGGAAATCCTGAGACTGGGGAAGAGGAAGTAACTCACGATAAGGATGAGATTCCAAGTACCAGTTATGAAGGTGTTCCTAACAGAGTAACAGAAGAGAATGCTGAGTCTGATGAAGACAAAGATATTGTGAAAATAATAATCAATGATACAGTTGAAGATACTGAAAGTGAAACTGATGACAGTGCAGACGAAACTCTATTAAGAAAAAGCCCAAGAAAAAGAGCTTGGAGAATGGAGCATAACACAGTAGAGCCAAAGACTAAGAAAGTCTGCAAAGGAGACAACTGGCCTAAGGAAACAGGTGGATTGGAATTTAAAATAGTGAACAAAACAAAAGAACCAGAAGAGCAAGTGAATGAGATTGCTAGCCAGAAGGAAACACTGGGAAAGAAAATAGAGATTATTCAAAGGCCAAAAAGAGTAAGACGTCCGAATCAGAGGTATAAATCGCCTGAGTGGACATACATTGTCCTACCACCAATTGTTGAGGTTAATAGCAGTCAAGAAAATCTGTACAACCCAAAGACGATTGGAAAAAGTGAGTAAAGAAGTCAACTTTAGAGAAAGAGATAGGTGCTCAAAGTATATGATATTAAAGTAAAAAGTCTGAAGTCCTGTGAGACGGATATTGTAAATATAGAAGAGATCGGAGTTGACATAAGGTTGAAGAAAAACTTGTTAGAAAAATGTAACTATAGTATATTTTAGAATAAGATTGACACAAGGTCGAAGAAAACTTGTTAGTGAACTGAGTAGTGTGCAACTTGTAAGTGACATAAGGTCGAAGAAAAACTGTGTTAGAGAAAAATGGCAATGAATAATCATAAAACGAAATGTTCTATGTTTAGAAAATGGTGCAGATGTTGTTCAATATGTATGGGATTGTTGATAGTATTGTGGGTCATTTTAGCTATTGTAATTCCTTTCCAAGACAATTTAACGAAATTAAAACCAAATGTGAGTTCAAATAAGCTAAGTGAGAAAGAAGAAATTCATAAGACCCATGTGTACAAACCAGAGTTGCATCAAGATAAGTCAATTAGTGACTTTACGAAAAACACTTTTTCAAAGTTGTTACTTGAGTACATTAAAACTATGAATGTTGATGATTGTTATGTTTGTGTAAAATTGCCAGCATCATTGTCAGAAGGGGTGACCTATCCCCACCTTCCTCTTACATATGGAGTAACTTGTAGTGTAATTGCAAGTTTGTTTTATCAGACAGGGAAATTGGAATATCATTATTCCAATGTAGATGAAATATTTGCAAAATTAAAAATTGATGGTACGTTGAATAAAAGAAAACCTGCAAAAGAAATGGGAGAATATTTCTTAGAATTAGATGAGTTGACACATGAGTATGCTTTTAACAATAACTTGACATGCAAAATGAGAATTGAAGAGAAGGCATTTTTAAATATGGTTGAGGAAAGAAGGATTGTATCAGGCTCGGCTCCCAACTTCCTCGGGGCTGTGATGAGAGTCCTAATCCCGGCCCAACCGAACAACCTCAGTGTTCCGATACTAAGAAACGAACAACTAAGGTAATACAGCGAGGCGCGGGAAAGGAAGGGAACAGCAGGGAGGGAGATCTGTAACGACAAAGAACATGATATTAGAACACCCTACCTCCCTGACCTACAACAGTGTGTTCTACTTTCCTCAACCCAAAACCCCCTCCACTGCCCCCACTCGTTACCTGTAAAGAAAAATACACAACGACTTAATCCAATGGAGACAGGGGTAGGGTGAGGTTTGCAGAACTGTGCCCAACTGTGAAAACAAAATATGAACACGATTCAATTCCCTCTGTTCAGAGTGCTAGGTACAGACGTGTGCTGTGCGCTATAGTGGGTACACACATACCCTGAACAATGCTTGATAGTCTTTATATGGGTGATACCACAGTTCCCTTATTGGCGTCCACTACCCCTCCTGTCTCCTGTTAGAGCGGGATAAAGAAAACAAGTATGAATACTGCAATCCTCAGATTCTCCTCATTAAGACCCAATGGTAGAAAAATCTTCGCAGATGGTTCTCAGAGTTAATCTCACTCTGTAACGCTATCTTCTTTAGTTAGAGCCCTCGAAATGAATGAAGTACAGTACTATGAGGGGGCTTACAGTAACGAGGCTCAATAAGGTTCAGGTGAGTCCTATCGCCACTGTGCCTGCATGCACGTATTTACAATATGTACAAAGTTACCAGGTCGGCTTAGTACGGCTCAAACAAGCCGCTGGACTTATTCCCAAAGCGACCATACGTAAAGCCACCTAGTAGAAAACACTGTCATGAAGTCCACGAACTTCCGAGTACCACTCCTCCGAGTGAAACTCCCAAGAAACCAAACAGGCTGTGGGTGTGTTGTTGGGATCGGAACTACCAACGCCACACACCCCCACGACTTCTGGCTACTCACGGTTCTGGCGTACTTGGGTACTTCAGCCGCCTCTTACCGCTACCAACCTCGAATTCCAGGAAACGCCACCGCAAAAGACGGAATTATCGGCGTCTCACCGCCGTCCGACTCAGCCCTTTATTTCCTGGCATGCGCGCGCCGCTCACGTTGGTGCGTGACG
The DNA here is from genome assembly GCF_964261635.1 of Lissotriton helveticus. Lineage (NCBI taxonomy): Eukaryota > Metazoa > Chordata > Amphibia > Caudata > Salamandridae > Lissotriton > Lissotriton helveticus. The sequence goes on from NC_136073.1 coordinate 252,699,814, forward strand.
TACGCACTGCATGCCGGGAATTGTAGTTTATGGCGGCCCGTGATCGTCCTGCGCCTTGGAACCTGACAGTACACCCCCCCTCACAAAGGGGCCAACACCCCCCCGACTTTCCAGGAAACAAGCGGTGAAACCGGGCCACCAACCGGGGGGCCCTAACAGCTGTCGCCGGTTCCCAAGAATCCTCCTCCGGACCAAACCCCTTCCAGGAGAGAAGGTATTGCAAGCGACCCCTCACCCTTCTAGAGTCTCGAATGCACCTCACCTCATACTCCTGATCCTGATGCACCCAGAGAGGCACAGGGGACCTACGAACCGGACACCTGGAGGGTTTCAGGAGGGAAACGTGGAACACAGGATGAATGCGAAGCTGCGCAGGCAATCGCAGGCGCACAGCCACCGGATTCACATGCTCAACCACCCGATAGGGTCCTATGAACCGCGGGTTAAACACGCTGTGTTTCTTGAATCTAATGTGGTTGGTAGATAACCAGACTAGATCACCCTTCCGATACACCGGATTTGGTCTACGGTGCTTGTCAGCCTGGCGTTTGTAACTGGCTTTGGCCTTCACAAGGTTCTTGCGTGCGTTCAAAAGGATTTTGCGCACCCGCAACATCCGTTCCCTCACCTCAGGCAGCTTCACATTATCAGAAGGCAACAACATGGGGGTGAACCTGGGATGGTGCCCATAGGAACAAAAGAAAGGTGTGTGTTGAGTGGATGCGTGTTGAGTGTTGTTATAGGCTATTTCCGCCACCCACAACCAATCAACCCAGGAATCGCTGCTTTCTTGCACATAACATCGGAGATACTGTTTTAAGGATTGGTTCAGTCTCTCCGTCTGTCCGTCCGTTTGTGGATGGAAACTGGTGGACACAGACGAGGTTATGTGTAAAGCTGAACACCAAGTTTTCCAAAATCTCGCAGTGAACTGTGCCCCTCGATCGGACACGATGTCTCGGGGAAGGCCATGCAGTCGTACTATGTTCACCAGGAGTAGATGTGCCAATTGTCCTGCTGTGGGTACCTGGGCACAGGCAATGAAATGGCCCATTTTTGTCAAAAAATCCACTACCACTATAATGGCCGTCTTGCCCTGGTCTTTCGGAAGCCCCACAATGAAGTCGACTGAGAACCTCTCCCACGGATTCTCTGGAGTGGGCAGAGGTTGTAGCAATCCCTGAGGTTTCTGTCTGTCCGTTTTCATTTGACTACAAGTGGCACACTCCGTCACCCATCTGCGCAAATCCAATCTGATGGAAGGCCACCAGAATTGCCGCTGGGTTTTTTCCAACGTCTTGACGAACCCCATGTGACCGGCACACGGAACCTCATGACACCAAGAGAACACTGTTTTTCGTAGAACGTTTGTGGGTACCAGGACCTGTTTTCCTCTCATCGGCACGCCATGTCTTGGTTTCCATTCCGGGTGATGCCTGAGCCAAGTGCGCCACACACATGTTTGTACACCCCTCCTAACACGGGACAAAAAGTCATCTGTATGGGTTACTCCTATGACTTTTGCAGGTTCTATGATGGACCGCACGGGTTTCTCCGATGGTATCAAGAGGTTCTCTCTTCGTGTTAAAGCATCCGCCTTCCTGTTGTTGGTACCAGGCCGGAACGTAACCACAAAACGAAACTCTTCAAAAAACATCATCCATCTTAATTGCCTGGGAGAAAGGTGTCTAGCGGCCCGTAAAAACTGAAGGTTTCGATGATCAGTATAAACCGTAATCTGGTGTCGAGCCCCCATTAACCAGTGTCGCCATTCCATAAAGGCATCTCGAATGGCAAGTAGCTCTTTCTCCGCGATGGTATAGTTGATTTCCGCAGAGCTGAGCTTCCTAGACATGTATGCAATCGGGTGCAGGGTGCCGGTTGCTTCTTCTTTTTGTGACAACACTGCCCCCAGTGCTATTTCAGAGGCATCCGCCTCTACAATGAACGGGAGGTCCGGATCGGCATGTGTCAATACAGGCGCGGATGAGAACGCTGTTTTGAGGTTGTCAAATGCTTGTTGGGCTTCATCATCCCACACGAACGGGGTGTTCTTTTTCGTAAGCCTCGTGAGTGATGATACCATTCCGGAGAAGCCAGATATGAATCGCCTGTAGAAGTTGGCGAACCCCAACAGGCTCTGAATGTCTTTGACGTTGGAGGGGCGGGGCCACTCTACAATCGCTTGGACCTTCCTCTCTGCCATCACCTGTCCTGAAGGAGTAAGCATAACACCTAGGAACTCCACTGTGGTGACGTGAAATTCACATTTGGTGATTTTGCAAAAGAGGTGATGTTCTTGGAGCGCTCGTAACACTGTTTTTACGTGCGTGATGTGTTCCTCTGTTGAATTCGAATAAATGAGGATGTCATCTATATAAACGACCACATGTCGATCCAGGTATTCGCGAAGAACTTCGTTTAGGAAAAACTGAAATGCGGCCGGGGCATTGCAGAGCCCAAAGGGCATCACCAAGTACTCATAGAGTCCGTACCGCGTTTTAAAGGCTGTCTTCCACTCGTCACCCCGTCTGATGCGAACAAGGTGATAGGCTCCGCGCAAATCCAGCTTCGTGTAGATATGTGCCGCCCGGACCTGTTCCAGCAGCACCGGGATCAAAGGCAACGGATACTGGTTCTTCACGGTGATGGCGTTTAACGCTCTGTAGTCTATGCAGCATCTTTTTTCACCATTTGCCTTGGGAATAAAAAACAAAGGAGATGCTGCAGGGGATCTGGATGGTCGGATATAACCTAATGCCAGGTATTTGTCGAGATAGTCTCGTAGCGTATCTGTTTCAGGTAGTGTTAGAGCATAAATCCTCCCGTTGGGGATTTCAGAACCGGGGATGAGGTCAATGCGGCAGTCATATGTTCGGTGTGGTGGCAGCACCTCAGCCTCTTTATCACTGAACACCGCCCTGTACTCAGCGTAACACGAAGGCAGAGTTACGTCTTTTTCTGCAGCTGTGGCTATCGAGTACGTAGGCTCTTCAGTCTGTGCCGGATTCCTTATCCTTGAGAAACAGTGGTCGCGGCAATAATGGGAAAGGAACCGGATCGTTTTGGTAGTCCACCTTATGTCAGGGTCATGTTTTTGCAACCATGGGAGACCCAAGATGATTCCATATTGTGGGGCTTCAATGATGTTGAAGACCAGACGTTCATGATGGGATGGAGAACAAACGGCTTCATACTCCCTCGTTTGGTAGGTTATTGGGCCTGCTTGTAGTTCGTTGCCATCAACAGCGTAGACTGTTTCGGGTCTGTCCTTAGAGACCAGTTTCACTCCCAAACGACGAGCCATAGAACAGTCCATAAAACATCCTGTAGCCCCAGAATCAACCATCACTTGCACTTCATGGTGTTTGTTGTTTATGTGCAAGGTCATTTTCAAAAAAAGGTGGTTCCGCTCGTCCAACGTATTCGGGGTAAGTGAAGGGATGATGTGGATGCCTGAGGGTTTCCCTTCGTTCACCTTCAAGCCGTGTAGTTTTCCGACTCCTTTGCTGCCGCTCCTGCAAGGCTCTGTCCTCCCCGAACCCGGTTGAGTTTTGGCTTAACCGGGCACTCACGTAGGAAATGGCCTTTCTTCCCACAATAGAGACACAGTCCTTGTTTGCGTCTGTGTTCTCTTTCGCTGGCGGTTAAGGAGGCTCGCACCGCCCCTATCTCCATTGCATCAGAAGCAGGAGCCGGCTTGTCACTACTACTGGCTTGTTCATAAGGCATCACTGCTTTATCCTTTTTCTTATGCTCTCCTTTCCTTTCCTTCATGCGATGGTCTAAGCGCAAGGTAAGGTCAATTAAAGCAGAACAAGTACGGGGCTGGGGGTCTATCTGGGCTAATACGTCCTTCATGTCTTCGCTAAGGCCTTGATAAAATAAGGCTGTTCTTTTTGCTTCTGGCCAATCGGTTTCGGCCACGAGTCTCCGGAAGTTGTTGAGATATGTGACAAGATCTGCATCTCCCTGTTTTAGCTTCAACAACTCTCTGTCTGCCGTGAGGGTCTCTGCCCTCCTATCAAAGGTTTTTTCGAACTCTTCCTTGAAATCGTCCCAGTGGTACAGGAGTGGGTCATCCCTTTTGACTATGGGAACAGCCCACTGTGCAGCTTCCCCCCCTAGATAAGAGATAAGGAAAGCTACCCTCGCTTGGTGTGTGGAAAACATCTTGGGTTTGCACATAAAGTGCATCTGTACCTGTGTCATAAACACTTGAATCTTTTTTATGTCCCCATAGTATCGTTCTGGTGGTGCGAGGGGGATTTGTGCGGGCATTTCCACCACCACGGACGTGGTAGGGGAAGTGCTACTAGAAGCCCCGGTTGATGTGGTAGTAGTGGGCAATCTGTCAAACCTGGCTCGTAACTGTGCGTTTTCAGCCCTTGCAGCCGCTACCTCTCTATTGGAAGCTGCCAGCTCTACCTGCACTAAGGCCAAAGCAGCCATGACGTCCTCTAAAGTAGTCATGGTTGACTCCCAGCACAGCCAAGAGGAGGTAAAATCCGTGGGCCGATAATTCTATTAGGCTCGGCTCCCAACTTCCTCGGGGCTGTGATGAGAGTCCTAATCCTGGCCCAACCGAACAACCTCAGTGTTCCGATACTAAGAAACGAACAACTAAGGTAATACAGCGGGGCGCGGGAAAGGAAGGGAACAGCAGGGAGGGAGATCTGTAACGACAAAGAACACGATATTAGAACACCCTACCTCCCTGACCTACAACAGTGTGTTCTACTTTCCTCAACCCAAAACCCCCTCCACTGCCCCCACTCGTTACCTGTAAAGAAAAATACACAACGACTTAATCCAATGGAGACAGGGGTAGGGTGAGGTTTGCAGAACTGTGCCCAACTGTGAAAACAAAATATGAACACGATTCAATTCCCTCTGTTCAGAGTGCTAGGTACAGACGTGTGCTGTGCGCTATAGTGGGTGCACACATACCCTGAACAATGCTTGATAGTCTTTATATGGGTGATACCACAGTTCCCTTGTTGGCGTCCACTACCCCTCCTGTCTCCTGTTAGAGCGGGATAAAGAAAACAAGTATGAATACTGCAATCCTCAGATTCTCCTCATTAAGACCCAATGGTAGAAAAATCTTCGCAGATGGTTCTCAGAGTTAATCTCACTCTGTAACGCTATCTTCTTTAGTTAGAGCCCTCGAAATGAATGAAGTACAGTACTATGAGGGGGCTTACAGTAACGAGGCTCAATAAGGTTCAGGTGAGTCCTATCGCCACTGTGCCTGCATGCACGTATTTACAATATGTACAAAGTTACCAGGTCGGCTTAGTACGGCTCAAACAAGCCGCTGGACTTATTCCTAAAGCGACCATACGTAAAGCCACCTAGTAGAAAACACTGTCATGAAGTCCACGAACTTCCGAGTACCACTCCTCCGAGTGAAACTCCCAAGAAACCAAACAGGCTGTAGGTGTGTTGTTGGGATCGGAACTACCAACGCCACACACCCCCACGACTTCTGGCTACTCACGGTTCTGGCGTACTTGGGTACTTCAGCCGCCTCTTACCGCTACCAACCTCGAATTCCAGGAAACGCCACCGCAAAAGACGGAATTATCGGCGTCTCACCGCCGTCCGACTCAGCCCTTTATTTCCTGGCATGCGCGCGCCGCTCACGTTGGTGCGTGACGTACGCACTGCATACCGGGAATTGTAGTTTATGGCGGCCCGTGATCGTCCTGCGCCTTGGAACCTGACAGATTGCTTACAAACGAAATGAGAAAATGAAACATGCGAAATCTAAATACTTTACATTTGATGATGAGAATATTGAGGCTAAAAATGTGAATGTAGCAATTAATATAGATGCTCCAATGTTAGAGAAGTTTTGTATTAGAATAGACAATTCAATGTATGACAATTATTTTGTGGGTGCAAGTCAATGCAAAGACACCTATAGAATTATAGTGGGTTGGGGATTTAAAGGAGGAGATGATCCTGTTTTTCCTGGAATTTATTTTATTTGTGGGAATAAAGCTTACTATAGGTTACCAGACCATTGGTATGGGACATGTTATGTGGGTTTGGTCTTTCCAAAATCTTTTCATGTAGATAGAGGTACTAATGGAAAGAATGAGATAGGTAAAGTTCTAAGTCGAAAAAGAAGAGAGAGTGTGTTAGAAATAATAGGTGATGTATTTGGAGCACTGATACCAGCAGTGGGAATTAGTGCAAATAGAATCAGAAAATTGTCCACAATAGTTGATCGATTATCAACAGACACAGCAGGAGGATTACTGATGGTTAATACTGAAATAGTTGCTATGAGAGCTATGGTTATGCAAAATCGACTTGCCCTTGATATAATTTTAGCAAAAGAGGGAGGAGTCTGTGAGATTTTAAAAGTGCAACATTGTTGTACTTATATCCCAGATAAAAGTCAGAATATTGAAAATTCTATTATAAATATGACAGATTTGCATAAAGAAATTGAACCACTGGAGGTTGAAGGTGTCCTTGAAAAGCTAGGTAAAAGTTTCTCAGCAATTAAGCATTGGTTCCAAGAAATAGGTAATTCAATTATAGGTAAAATATTGATACCGATAACAATTTTAGTGATAGTGATTTTCCTGATAAGATTATGTTGTATATATAAAGGAAGAAGAGATTTTAGAAAGTCAATAAGGAAAAGAAATGAAGAACAACAGGCAAGGATAAGAGAAAGGAATGAGATAGAAATAGAAGAAATAAGAGAGAAAATGTTCTAAGACTCAAAGGAGAAAGATACTAAAGTGTAGATGATACTAAACCGAAGAATTCGAAACATGTTCTGCTAAATTTTCCAAAATTTTGAGAGATGTTTGGTGATAAAATCACGAGATGAGGGAATTGATGGAGCAAGGTGGCAAAACAAAATTCTGTGTACCCCTTGTGAAATCAATGTTCCATAACGTTAACATTTACTAATGGTGTGTTGTGGTAAAATAATCAACCATAGAATAAAATGCAAAGTACACGAACATTGGGAAATACTAATTTTGCAAGCATGGACAAAATAATTAACTAATTTGTGTTGTTATCGTATTATGAACTAATGCACAGCTTAAAGATAAGTAAACGCCAAATGAATGTGCTTATTGTACACGTTATTGTGCTAAAAATCATCGAATATGTGGGTAGGAAATGCATTTATGTGGCTTACCTGCTAGGTAATAACTAATAGGGAAACATTAGTACGGTGGGAGGTAAACAGAAGGGTTTCATTACCAAAATTAACATGAATTTGTGTTTGTTTCTTTGATAGTTCCAAAAGTGGCCTCTGAGGCCTATAAAATCTATTTACTCTAGCTAACTGAGAGCAAATGCTGGACTGCGCATGCGTGCCCAAGCTGCAAGCAAGAGTGAGCTGCCTGTACTCGGATGGGAAGTTCAAGGCTGCATTGCCCTGAAGTTAGGATGATTGCCAAAATATGGATGGTCAAGTGTTCAGAACGTGAGAGAATTACTCGACGTTGAGAGTGAAGGAAGTGACCAGGCCAGAGACTGTTTAAAACAAAAGACTATTATATTTCTGCTGATTCACCGTGAGTTTGATGTTGTAATGGTGAGAAGATGCTCACCCACCCCAAATTGTCCAATCAGAACCCAAATTGGTTACGTTAGATACTTTTTAGATAGATTAAGTTAGAAAATTAGTGTATAAAAAACCCTGGTTTTACTTAGAGGGGGTCGCTCTTTCGATTTCCTCTCGAAGTGCTGCTGGACTGAAGATCGATTCTTGGGTGTAAGAAAACTCCTAATTTTTCACCTTGTTTGCTTTTCAGGATATAAGGATAAGATGAGGGCGTTAGTTAGGGATGTTAGGAGAGAATGAATTTGGAATTATCTGTTCTTTGCTAAACTTTTAACTGATTTCTAAATAAACGACTTTTTCTGAGCTCTAAATAAAATGACCATTTTGAAATAAAGATTAAGATTTACTTAATAAAGAATTTATTAATGCCTAAATGACAGACATATTAAAGTTTTGCTTTTAATAAAATTGGGAAAATGGAATATTAAGCCCTTCCATGCTCATGACGAGCTCAGCACGTCATGCAGTACAGTGCTCCTGTGCTCATGATGAGCTGCGCTGAGTCTCCAATGTGGAAAATTGCTAAAAAAAATTGCCAGTTAGTACTGTTCTGTTGGAAAAGATTTGTCTACAAGTCTCCCCGATTGAACGTAGAAAATTACAATTCTAGACTTGGCCACGATCATGCTGTTTTTTTTTGACCGGGGTTGGAGTGGACTGAAAATACGCACCAGCGTGTCTGGCTCTCGGCGGGGAATCCAATCTTGAAAGCAGAGTGCCCCTCACAATGCATAATCACTTACACCTTCCAACAAGCGGTCTTCACTTTTCAAGCACTCTCACTTGTGCTTATGGCGGCATCCATGTTGCGGTAGCAAGCAGCGGCGCGGCCACGCTAATCACAAAAAAAGTCCCCTACGTGCTGCTGCTTGCTCCCTCAAGGTGGATGCTGCCACAAGCATGAGTGCAATATTGTTTCATCAGGCTTTAACCTAGACAAAGAGAGAATAGCAGCAAAGAGAGAAAGGAGGAGGAAGAGACAGGTAGGCCAACTGTGACAAAGAGAGAAAGCAGGGATGAGAAAGAACCTGCAAGATGGAGATCAATAGAAAGTATAGGGCGCTCGAAGGTAGAGGTTTGATGTAGGCGGAATGAATACCTGACACCCTTGGTGTTTCACCACCTCAGGATTCAGCTGCCCTTGATAACATTTGTCAGGGGTTGGACTGGACTGAAAATACGCACCAGCGTGTCTGGCTCTCGGCGGGGAATCCAATCTTGAAAGCAGAGTGCCCCTCACAATGCATAATCACTTACACCTTCCAACAAGCGGTCTTCACTTTTCAAGCACTCTCACTCGTGCTTATGGCGGCATCCATGTTGCGGTAGCAAGCAGCGGCACGGCCACGCTAATCACAAAAAAAGGCCCCTGCGCACTGCTGCTTGCTCCCGCAAGGTGGATGCTGCCACAAGGAGGAGGAAGAGACAGGTAGGCCAAGTGTGACAAAGAGAGAAAGCAGGGATGAGAAAGAACCTGCAAGATGGAGATCAATAGAAAGTATAGGGCGCTCGAACGTAGAGGTTTGATGTAGGCGGAATGAATACCTGACACCCTTGGTGTTTCACCACCTCAGGATTCAGCTGCCCTTGATAACATTTGTCTCAGCAGCAAGAACAAAACATAATCAGGGTCCAAAGATTCCTTGTTACTGTCTATAGTTTCCTCTTGTTGCCTGTTGTTCTTCAGAAGTCAGCAGAGGATTGTCAGGAAACTAAGTGTGGGCAGTCCTGTGGCATCTTTGGGGTTTACTGGGTGCATGACATCACTTTCCCTACCCTGGGCCCTCTGGTGAATGAATGGCCATGAGTCTATAACAAACCAACACCACATAGAATATTTGTAATACAACATAATATAAATATTAGAAAACCCGTGAGACAGAGTTTTAGTCTCTTTGACATATAGTATGTCAATACTGAATTAAAAGTGCTTCTTTACTGGCATCCAATAAAACTTGCACTTGCCAGTCAATCGAGACACTGTATGTTTTTCACAGGCAGTCGATTGCCAGATGAGCACTCTGTGCTAAGCAATGGTTGGCCTTGCGAGTCAACATGCGCCAATAGTGTGTCTACCACTGTCACCTTACTGCTCATCCTTTATCTTTGGTGGCTTGTATACTGGGTGGTCCACACCCTCAGACAATGCTTAATTTGTAAAACAAAAACAAACAGTACGTGCCAGGGCCCTTCTTGAGAGGGCCCTACAGCTTGCACTACACATCTCCCCTGCCAGCGCAGATGATGACAGTACCAACATAACTAATTACAATCTCACTTCTACTAGTGTGACACTTCTGAGTACTCCGGGCCACCTGAAGCTATAAGAATGTCATTTATTGAAGATATTATTGATTTTTAATGCATACAGAATTATTAAATACTGTTTGTCTTCTCATCTCAAAATTTGATAGACAGTGCCACCATGCTGTAGTCTGTAATTAGAACTGGTGTTGAGAATAAAGTGCTGGTGCCAAGCACCGGAAACCACCTGCCCAAATTAACACTGCCCTCAGTGTGCCTAGTTGCCCGCATACTCTCAGTAGCTGAGTTTAGGTGCTGTTGATCTTCTTGAGTTGCAGGTTCTTGTACTTTTCCAGTTTTGAGAGGGAGTGGCCCTGCTAATTGTGTATATTACTACCAGTGCTTCAGGCACAAATAAAAACAGTCCTTGCTTGGGTGGTGCCTAGTGATGATGGGCAGAAGGTAGGGTCGGACTAGCATATAGGGCAATCAGGAAGTGCCCAATGGGCTGGTCCTACATATCAGTGTGTGGGCTGTTTTTCTTAGCAGTTCTGGGATGGTTTTATGGCTAGGTGGGCTGGTTTTTACTGTTGATTTCCCTGATATTGCCACTTTCTTTTTTTTGCTATATGCTTTGCTAATGAGGCCACCACTTTTATTTTGGTGCCCAGGACTACTTTTTGTCCTAGTCCAACCTTGTCAGATGGTGTGTTTCTGACTAATCCAAGATGGATCCCATAATCTTTGCAAAAGAGACAAGAGAAGAGCCCAGTCCAAGATGGCAGGAGAACACTTCTGTGTGATTCCAGTTAGTGCCACCACAGAGCTCCTTCTTTAAGGTTAATCAAGTTACATACAGTGTTTCAAAGCACTTCATGAGGTCTGTCCCAGTTTGACTTGAGAGCCTCCCCACTACATTTCTTTGTTTCTTTGAGGTTTGTACATTCTTGGCGCTCCAGTCTTGTATTTTTTTTTAATGACTTACGATTGAGCTGAACATTTTTCTAGCTTTATTGTTTCCTCCCTAGGTGCTGTGGTTGTGTTATTGTTTATCCATCTCTGGATGATTACTCAGTCATCTGTCTTTTTTGGCACCTGATCTAAGATTACTGTAACTACCCTTTTGTTCTTTAAGGCATGTGGCAGAGTGGTGTCAGGAAATGGTTGTCGTTGTTACCCATCCATCCTTTGAAGTAGCTAGGTAAGATAAGGGAGGACTTTTCCTCTGCCATCCCAACCCAACGAGCTTCTCTGTACCTTGAAAGGAATTGCCATCACAGAAGTTTGCTTCAAATTGTAAAAGGTTTGGTGGACGGCTGCCATCAGTTTTGATGGCTGTCTATCAAACCTTTAAAGTTTTTTTGTTTTTCAGAAACAAACTCCCAAAGTGGGAGTTGTTTGTGAAAAATAAAAAAATGATGATCCACTCATCTGCCACTCCCATGGAGCATAGCCTGTTTACCACCTCTCCTATTTTTCCATGAGTGCTCGCTTTCTGTAAACAAGCCTTTAAATGTTGTTCTTATCTTGTCACATTTGCTGTGCATACAAAGACACAGCAAATGTGACAAGCGCCGGGTGATAAAGTGCAAGGTAAGCCTAAATACGAACTTCTTGAACAGACTGAAGTTTTTAATTATTTAGGAGTCACTCTAGCTAAGAAATTGACTTGGAAACCCCTGATCTAAACCTTAGCTTTAAAACATCACCAACTTGCAGGTGCATTAGTAAAAGAACACAAAACCTCACTTACAAAGCCAATCAACCCCACCGTGCAGATTTTTAACACCAAAGTCATGGCTTTTGTTCTATATGGCTCTGAACTATGGGGTTTCGAAAATTTGACTCCACTAGTTTTAGCAGGAATTTTTTTTTAAGAGGCATTACAACCCTCACACAAAACACCCCATTAAAGCCACTACACTATGATTTAGGCTGTAACCCCCTGAATGAGGTAGCACCATTCAGCCCAATAGCATACTGGCGTAGATTATGGAGTACCCCTTAATTAACACACTAGTCCGCCAGACTCAAGGATGTTCAGGAGGCTGACACCCAGGGCCGGACTGGGGACCAAAACCGGCCCTGGCAAAGTGCTCGGCCGGCCCCCTCCTCCGGGAGGGAGGGTGGGGGTTGGAGGTGCTGCTGAGCTCTTTGCCTGGCCGGTTTTCGGCCGATTTTGTTACAGGGCCGATTTAGCAGCTATGCTGCAAAAACTGCCCTGTAACAAAAACGTCCCCCAGTGGCTCAAAACCAGCCCCCACCCGTGCAGCGCACCAGGGGATTGCCTGGTGCCCGCTACGGCCAGTCCGGCCCTGCTGACACCACACAAAAGATCAATTGGCTGCATAAAGTAAAATGCACACTGATAGCAATGGGCCATTTATGGGAGGACCGCACAGGTCAATGGTTTCCCTTGAGAGCTTGACGTTGACAGGGAGATTCCTATAGCTTAAACCCAGCCTCTTGTATCAGCCATTTTGGGGATTTTATAACTAAGCCCTTATATAGAAGACTACATTTTGGGTGGGCACCCTCCCATTAAAACCTTTTACAAGTAAATGACACAACACAGATGACACCAATTACCAGCAATGTGCAAATCAAGTGGCGACATATTCCCACATCCTTTTTGTGTCTATGAGACCCCTCGAAATAAATGGCTATGGCCAATATGCAAAAACATGGGCACTAGGAGTAGCAGCACAGCAGTAACAATATTGAACACAAAAACATCGGAGCCGTGTGCAATATCAATTGATAAATTCCTGGGCTGTATGTGGGTAATACACATTAAAATGCAAATCTCGTCTGGGACCTCACAACGTAGTATTCAATGAAACACTTACGATGTTGTTCAACAAATTATATATACAGCACTTTATTACGAACAGGGGCGGCTCTAGGCTCATGGCGGCCCTGGGCAGGGAGCGTAGGTAGGGGGCCCCAGAAGAGGGGGTCCGGGCGGGGCGCTGGGGGGTCAGTGTGTTTGGAAGTGGAACAGAACCGGAGGCCGCCAAATCCCTGCCAGGGTCCGCGTTTGGCGGTCCTGTGCAGGTGCACAGCTTGCACATGCCTAAGGCCGCCCCTGTTAAGAATTTGCACTAAAATGACGTTTTTGGGTATGTTCCCCATAGGAACACGAACTATCTTAATTGGTTATTAATCCTTTTGTAAAATATAGAGATTTTAAATTAGGACCTAGGTACACTAAAGTAGAACATTTGATGATTTTAATTGGATTTTAATCTTTTTGCACAATGTTTATTTCGACCCAGAATGTATAGTGAAATTGAATTACCTGTAATTATATATATACACTGGCTTTTACTTAAAGATGAAAATGATATTCATATTAAGTAAATGATCTGTCCACGTTTTTATGGTGATATACTTTTATGATTTTGAAGGTCGAAATAAAGTTATAATGATGATGATTATCATTTGTGTGCTGGATAGTTTTATCAGTAAAACTGTATGTCTGTGCAAATGTAATGGTAATTTCAGTTGAAAATATGTCTGTTATGGCAGAGTGCTACCAAACTACGCATACTCAATTCAATGCCATTCCGCGCCACTCTAATCCACTCTACGCCACTCTATGACACTCCACAAACTCCACTCTATGACACTCTTCTCCACTTAATGCCACTATACTCCATAACACTCAATACTATTCCACTCTATGCCACTTCACCCCACTCCACTCTATGACACTCCACTGTACGACACTCCATACCACTCTATGCCACTCTAAGACACTCCACTCCATTCCACTCTACACCACTCCACTCCATTCCACTCTACAATACTCCACTAAATGCCACTCTACGCCACTTTATTCTATACTCTATACTCTACGCCACTCTACTCCACCATCCTCCACTCTATGACACTTAACACCACTCGTCAATCCACTCCACTCTAGGCCAATCAACTTTATGTCACTGTACTTCACTCTACCCCACTCCACTCTACTTCACTCTATAACACGCCACTCTATTTCTACGCCAATCCACCCTCTGACACTCTTCTCCCCTCTATGCTTCTCTAATCTGAACCACTCTACTTCCACGCCAATCCACCCTGACACTCTTCTCCTCTCTATGCTACACTCTACACCACTATAAGACACTTTAAGCCATTCCACTCTGACACTCTACTCCACTCTATGCTACTCTACTCTATACCACTCCATTCTACGCAACTCCCTCTACAACACAGTTTTGAAAGCTCTTTAAAGTATAAGACCAGACTATTTAAAACGGCAGTTCCAGTGGTACACACCAAAAAGGACACTTCGCTCACTGGGTGCCAAGTTGGTCTCAGTGCCACACACAAAAAAAGTTTTGTGGGGTGGTAGAAGCTTTGCCTTTTGTGTGGCGAAAGCCTGGAATTACCTTCTGTTTCTTTTAAGAAAGGCCACGGATCTTTTAACTTTTAGGAAGGGTTTAAAAACCTGGATTGTTGCTAAATTAAACTCTTTCCCTCTGCTGTTTGTCTATAGGATAAGTAACTAGCGCCAGGACACCCTTGGGTAATTGCTGCCCCTTAAAAATATTATTAACATACCATAACACTCTACTCCATCACTCCACACAACTCCCCTCCACTTTAATGGCCCTCCACTCTATGACACTCCACTATGATGAAACTCTGTGCCCCTGTACGTCCCTCTACTCTACAACATACTACTCCACTCTGTGCCACTCCATTCCACGCCACTCCACAACACTCCACACCACTCTTCTCCACTCTATACCACCTTACTCCACTCAACGCTCTTCCGCTCTACACCCCTCCACTATTCTCCACTCCACGCCACAGCACTCCACTTAACAGCACTCTACTTTAGGACACTCTCCTCTATCCCACTAACTTTTAGCTATGCTGAACCATAGCCATGCTAGTGTACAAAATGGCTAAAAATGGCAAAAACACATTGGCAGATCCAATAGCTCTTGCATAGGTGTGACCTATTGGTTTTGCCAATGCTTGTTTCAATTCACGGTGGAGGTCTCAGAGAAAGAGAATTTTCTTACCTCAGTAAAAACAATTGTAAATTAATGGAAGAGACCCTTGATCTCCTCTCTCTTAGGTCGTCATCCTATAATATGTCTAAAACTGAACTGGACCCAACCTTCCACCGTTTCACCATGCTAGTAGAAAACCTTTCTGCCCTTTTTAAGTCTCCTAGACTGCCTTTCAATGTCTTTGGATTACCGATACCCAGCGACTTTCTATTTAGCACCCTTTACAAAATTTCCAACCTCATCACCTATTTATCATGTTTGTTATTAGAGTTCATTTAAGATTTTTAGGTTTTGCCTGCACAGCGCTTGCCCTGTGCTGGCAAAATCTCTTGTAAATAATAAAACCTAAAAATGGGTTCAGACCCCGCTCATTTATTACCTTTACTTTCCATTGGTTGAATCTGATGTCACTCTATTTTCCTTGTGTTTCAATGGTCAGCACCTCATTTTTCCCCTCTTTTCTTCAGTTCTTTCGATCTTCCATGGAGCTTGGACTAAGTACAGTTTCCTACCTGCAACTAGTGTCCTTCCACTGGCCGCTCACATCAACAAGTACTTAAAAAATGTTTTACACAAGCACTCTCTGTTCCTTCCACCCTCTTTGCTTGCCCCATCCATTCCACCCCTTCCCTCCTCTTCGTTGCTTCCCTTGTTACCCCACCCTCTCCTACTTGGTTTTCGTTGCTTCTCCCGTTCCACTCCCCACTGTCTCTTGTTTCCATATTGGCCCTGCCCTCCTACCCACTGTATCTTGTTTTGATAGTCCCCCCACCACCCTACACAAGAACTCTGCAACAACCTCTCTGAGTTGTTCCACCAAAAAATCACCAATATCTACAACAACCTTGAGCCCTAGCCACCCCATAGACCTTACCCACCTGCTAACCTCATTAACCAAAGACTACCAACTGACAGCATGGAACCCTCTATCTATCAAGGACACTGCAGAAATAATGAAGGCAGTCGACTTAGGGGCTCCTACAGACGCTTACCTCACCATAATTACAACCTGGGAAGAGCCACGATCAGCGCTGCACTCACTTTCATCTTCAACACTTCTCTCAAAATAGACCCCTTCCCAGATAGCTGGAAGCATGCCGAAATCGCAGCCCTCCTCCAAAAAAAACCCAGCTGACCCTGAAGTATTCAACAACTACTGATGCATCTCGCTGCTCCCCTTCCACTTCAAAGTAATTGAGAGGACCATCAACAGACCACTCTCAGACCACCATCTAGAACCCCACAATCAGGAATCTGAAACAACCACAGCATCAAAACCGCCCTCACCGTTGCCACAAACAACATACGCACTATTCTTGGCTGTGGACAGATGGATGCCCTCATCCTCCTCCACCTCTCCGCGCTTTCAACACTGTCTCTCACCACACAATCATCACCAGACTACACACAGTAGGAATACAAGGACCAACACTCAAGTGGATAGCTTCCTCCCTCTCCTTAAGAACACGAGTCTGGCTCTTGCCGTTCACATCAGGACCCAAGGACCTCATCTGCGGAGTCCCACAGGGATCATCATTCAGCCCCACACTTTTCAACATATACATGACTCATGTGACAAACATCTTCAATCCCAGGGAATCCACATCATTTCCTATGTCGACAACACCCAGCTATTTTTTTCCCTCTCAGATGACACAGTTACCACTAAGACTAACTTCAAACAATGGATGATCAGTGTGGCAAATTGGATGAAAGAAAACTGCCTCAAGCTCAATACCGACAAAACTGAAAAGCTGATCCTCTGGAATAAGAGGTCACCTTGGGGCTGCCCCAGGTGGACCGCCGAACTAGGACCCATACCCACCCCAACTGACCTAGGCTTCATCCTGAACACCAACCTTACCATGAAGTCCCAGGTCAATGCTGTCTTCTCTTCGAAACAGGGAACTGCCAATCTGTAGGTTTCTATGTAATTTGCTGACAACGGCAGCTAGAGGTTAAGAGTAGGGATTGCGAAATTCATGTAATTTGCTTTCCCGTAATTATTCAACATTATCGCCAAATTATTCAAAATTATGGCAAAATTATGCGTAATTACATGATATGCATATCCAAAATTTTAGTGCGAAATTAGTTCTTACGTCAATTGGGTTCTGTGGTTTCAGTTACCAGCTGAGCAGCAGTGAACATCAGCTATAGGTGTCTGTTTTCTCATAATGCCCAGTTATGTCCTGCAGTGAGGATGCTTGTGGTGCGTGCTGCATCAATCACTCCTGCAGTCCTCTCTACGAAAGGACCTAAAGTTAACCAATGCTACAAACGTCCGAAGTGTGACTAATAAATCACAAGACCTAGTTAATGAATATTTTTGGTGATGAAAGGCTTAAGTGCACTAACTGTGAACTGCTGAAATGAGACTAAAGAAATTCAGCCAGTAAAATCATTTAACCTGAGGGATGGCTCTCCTACTCCCTGGGTCTATAATACCTGTGTAACCCTTAGTATAGCTCCCTTGTTTTATAGTTTTAGATATATGATCCATGTAACTTCAAAGACAGCTGTACTTTTGTATATTTTGAGGGACAACTTTGCTGCCTAAATCAGAGCCCATACGGTCTCTATATTGTATTGCATTGGAACATTTATATACCACTTACTGGGGCGTGGCCAGCAGCATGGCCGGTTAGGAAGTGCTTTGCCGGAGCTCCCGGCGTGCTGCCATCAAATCCGACGTTTATGGGACCCCAGGGCACCCGAAATCCAGTCAAACTTGAGCCTAATATACACAGATGCTGAGGAGCTGACTTACTGGTGTGGGAACTGCCTCCAGCCAGAAGAAATCGTCCTGCGAGGGGAGCCGGCGGGGGTGCCCCTGGCAAGCAAGACGGCGGACGCGACATCGGGGCTCTGCCGTTGAGCCGGAGCCTGGGCGGAGTGCCGCTGTGGACCAGTGGAAGCGGGCAGCGATCCAGATCGGCATAGCAGGGGGCCCAGTGACGTGACCGGGAGCTCTGCTGAGGGGAGTGAGAGGCTCCGAAGCCCGGCTGCCCGGCGCCGGATCGGCAGACCGGCAGAGTGGTCCCGGTGGCCCGACCGGTGAGTGACCCTCTGAGTTCGGCCGCGGACCCGTGGGAGCGGCTGACGGCAGAGAGAGGCGGCCCAGGGGATCCGGCGATCTGCGAGGGAGCCCAGCTGGGAGGCTGGTGGGGGTCCGAACTCCGTCTGCCTACACCAAGATGGCGGACGGAGTAGAGGAGGCCTCGTGAGATATCCCGTGAGAGCAGAAGGGTTGATCCGGTGGCACCCAGGAGCAACTGAGGAGGGGTCGGGCCGCAGCTGGAGGTGGGAAGCGAGAATAAGAAGGAGACGCTGGGTCACCGTTAGAGCGCCCCCCCTCGTGACTTCTGCCCGCAAGGACTTCGCCAACTTGGCCGACCCGACTCGAGCCTGATCTGGCGCTACTGACTCGCGCCCACTCGGGCCGGAGACCCTGTTCCCCCGCCCGGTCCCATTGTTGTCTGCGCTCTGGGGCGGACCTGCCCTGCCTGGGTCTGGGTGGCTACTGACAAAGAGAGCTGGTCATCAGGCGCCACTGAAGAGGTGGCCCATCGCCTGGGTGGCGGCCGGGGAGGTGGGGGCCCAATGTACACTCCTGGTGGGCGCCACATCTGAGCCCCAGTAATTGCTCAGGAGAGAAGCGGAAGAGCTCTGGACTGTGGCCTGTGTGGGGGTCTGAGCCGGGGAGAACACACTGCTGGACTGCTGTGGTGCCGCCCCCCTCCCCCCCCCCACCCCCGTGCGGCTGATCATCGCCTGGTCCCTGACGCTCTTGGCGGCTGTGGCGGGGAGCTTACGACGAGGACGACAGACGCCGTGCAGGAGGGTTGCCCGGAGCTCTTGGAGCAACAACTAGGAGGAGCGGCCGTACCCGGTGGCTCGAACGGGGCGGTGGACTCACACCCAGCCAACTGAACGAGGTTTGGTTGCCCGCAGGCCGTTGCGGTGGCGCAGGTGGGAGCATAGCCGGGCGGACACCGGATCCACGGTCCATCGTAATACGAAGGGACGCACATCACGGGGCCATTGGCACTGGGCAGGTGAGCTGAAGAGGTCTGGGACACCGGGCAGCGGCGGGTGTGGGACCCCGGGACGCGACTGGCAATGGGGAAGAAGGATCCGCTTCCCAGGCCGCCGAAGCAGGGGCCCATGGACAACTTTGCGGCGCCCAAACAACTGATAGAGGCACTTCCTGCGCCCTCGGGGGTGCGGACTGACACCAACCTCCTGCTGGAGGCCATTCAGGCGTCCAGGGCGGACATCCAGGAGTCACGGGCGGCGTTGGAGGTGAAAATCGGGGAAGTTGGATCTGAGGTGACGCTGCTCCGACAGGACTTCCGAAAACTGTCAGATAGGGTGACGGCGACCGAAACCAGGATTGGCGAAAATGACGACGCCATAACCACCCTGAAGAAAGACATGGCGGAGCTGCAGGCGTCACACCGACAACTGATGTGGAAGGTGGACGATGCCGAAAACAGGGCGAGACGTAACAACCTGCGCTTCGTAGGTTTTAGAGAAGGAATCGAAGAAGGGAGCATGACCGCGTTCCTACGCACCTGGCTGAAGGAGACCTTCCCCACTGCCCAGTTCTCTCCGTGCTTCATCATCGAGAGGGCGCATAGGGCCCTCCTGGCAAAACCACCCGAAGGAGCAAGACCGAGACCGGTTATTGCGCGTTTTCTAAATTTTGCGGACAGAGACTTAATCCTGCGGGAGGCGAGAAAAAAGGGTGAGATTCGCCTGGAGAACACGACGATAATGATCTTCCCGGACTACAGCCAGGAGGTTCAGAGACAACGCCACTCCTTCGACGCTGTGAAAGCAAAGCTGAGGACACTGAATATTTACTACATGCTCCTCTTCCCGGCGAAGCTCAAAGTGCTCTATAAGGACAAGTCTATCTTTTTCACTCACCCAGAGGACGCCTTGCAATGGCTCGAAGAAAGCCCTATCCTTAACAGTATGGAGGCCGCGGGGCGAGAGGAATTGGACAAAGAAATACGGCAAAGATCTCAGTGGGAACTGCCGAAACCACGAAGGCGGAGGTCGAGTAGGGTGAAGAAGCACACACCGGCGACGCCATACAGAGGTCGTGACTTGGGTCGGGTGCCGAGAGGACACTCGGAGTCGCCAGGATCACCCTCAGGAGCAGGATCCAGGTTCAGCTGCCTCCGGAACAACATCAGGTCGGAGGGCGACGACGAAGAGGAGCTGGGGAGTCGTGCATCTGGGGGGGAGGAGGAGGAGAGAACACAGGACTCTGCCCATCCGCTGGCAGTGGCAATCCGCCATTTGGAGCAGGATGCTCCGGAGATGAACAATGCTCCAGTGACTGATACACAAGACTCGCATTCATGATCGGGGGTGCACCTGGTCTTTAGTGATGGCAGCCCGACACGGCGAAGCACGCAAGTTGACACGCCCTCTTGTTTTAGCACGTTCTATTGCGTGTTTTCCCCGTTAGTTCCCTGAAGGGAGGGATGGGTGGGTGGGCGACAGGCCTACTCCTGCGGACAGTTCTGTCCTGTGTCAGGATGCGACTGGATGGGGAGGGAGGTGGGGAGGGGTGCGGGGCACGGGGTTACCACGTTGATTCAAGTTGGGGAATGGGGGGGGAAAGTTGGGGGGGAACACTAGTTGGGGAGAGGCAGCAAAACACTTTGAACCTCCACACCTCACAAGCATGTCAGAGATTCAATGCAGTTGGTTACCGCTTTGTCGAATGGCGAGTACCGTAGGCACTCCACAGGAGGGGGGTAGGTGAATAAACATCCTGACATGGAACGTTAATGGTCTGGGCTCCAAAGTTAAGAGGGGTTTAGTAAATGCCTACATTAAAAGGGTAGACCCAGATGTCACCTTCCTGCAGGAAACCCATCTCAGGGGAACCCAGTGTGCCTTCATTGCTAGGGGCAGACATAGAGTTCTGGCTCATGCGGGATACACCTCCGACTCCAGAGGGGTGGCGGTCATCATCAAAAAGACCTCCCCATTCTGCGTTACGCGTACCTGGTTAGATCCACAGGGGACATATGCTGGGGTGCAGGGGACCTGGAATAGGAACACATACACGCTGCTTTCGATATATGCACCGCCCAAGTTACAGGCACGAATGCTTACAGCGTTGGCTACTATCCTATTCAATGATGTTATGAGTGTAGCTCAGGATCGTTCAGGGGAGTCAGATAGGGAGGGGCATCAGACCGCACTATCCCGTCAGATGGCTACTTTGGGCCTCACTGATGTCTGGAGATGGCTACACCCAACACAACAGGTCTTCTCATACTATTCTGGGGCACACAGGGTGTTCTCCCGCCTAGACTATATTTTCATGTCCCGACAATACCTGAAGGTGGATGACACCGCGGAATATAAGGCCTGGGGTATATCTGACCACTCGCCGTTCCTTGCCAAGGTAGGGCGTACACGGGGCACTACGGGAGGCTCCTGGCGCCTAGCAGCCTGGGACCTGCAAACGCAGCCATACTACGAGGTATTAGGTCGGACATCAAGGTCTATGTTGCCGAAAACGAAGGTTCGGTGGAGTCTAGTGTCACCTTCTGGGAAGCCATGAAGCCGGTTCTGCGCGATTGAATACAGGGTAGACTGGGAGACGAAAGGCGTAGACTCCAGGCTGAGGTCTCGGCCTTGGAGCGGACGGTCCTAGGGTGGGAGAGCGAGTATCAGGCCTCTAAACAGGTCGGGACACTCAGAAAACTCCTTGACGCCCAGAGGCAATACCGAGAGTTGGTAACTAATGAGGCGAATACCCAAGCCCTTGCCACACTCCATCGTCTTTATGACGTGGGAGACAAGTCCGGCAAACTCTTAGCGTGGCTCAGTAAAAAGGAGCGTGCGGCTCGGTGGGTAGATAGTGTACACGGAGCGGACGGGACACTAACCACTACGGACACAGGAATAGCTGAAGCGTTTGCGACCCATTATGAGCAGTTCTACACAGCTAGAGACCTGGCATCCTGCAAGGAAGCGATACAGTACATGGAACAGATAGACCTGCCGGTGCTGTCCTCGGAGGCTCGGGCGGACTTGGAGGCGATCATAACGACCGACGACATAGGGGAGGCCATTGCCAAGCTGAGGCCGGGCAAAACATCAGGCCCGAATGGTTTCCCGGACGAGTTTTTTAAGCGCTCTTCAGACCTCTTAACGCGACACCTTAAGGCCCTCTTTATCGGTGCGTACCAAGAGGGGGAACTCCCCCCGGACCTCGTCCAGGCGACAATTGTCCCGATCTATAAGGAGGGCAAGCCGAGGGACGACTGTGCCTCCTACCGCCCAATTTCCCTCCTTAACACTGAGGTGAAGTTGTTAGCAACCATCTTGGCGGCCCGCCTCAGGGCGGTTATTCCAGATCTCATACATTCAGACCAATCTGGTTTCTTGCCGGATAGGGCGACTAAATTGAATCTCAGACACACTCATAATTGGCTACAGGAAGTTTGGGGGTGAGATGAACCTCACTGGTTCCTTTCCTTGGACGCCGAAAAAGCTTTCGACGCGGTGCATTGGCCATTCCTTACTGCAGTCCTCCACAGGTTTGGTTTTGGACCGAACTTTGTGAAATGGGTCCAACTCCTATACTCCGCCCCGAAAGCTAGGGTGCGGGTGAACTAGACGCTCTCCCGCGAGTTTCAGATCCAGAGAGGCACCCGTCAGGGTTGCCCCCTGTCCCCCCTCCTGTTTACACTCACTATAGAAATACTAGCAGCACGGATCCGACAGACCACGAACATCTCTGGTTTTACAAGCACTGACACCAATCCGACACAAGAAAAGATCTCACTCTACGCAGACGATGTCTTGCTATATATCACAAAACCAGACACCACCATCCCGGCGCTATTCCGGGAGCTAGAGCATTATGGGCGACAGGTGGGCCATAGCATTAACTGGCACAAATCAATTCTTTTTGACCCGGGGGGACAGGACCGGTGGGGGAGACTACCGGACAGGCTGTTGACGACGGCTGATGGTTTCCAATACCTAGGGATTTACATAACCCTGGATAAGACCGTATCCTGGAACCTGGAACGGATCATGCGGAATGCAGTGGCGGATATGGACCGCTGGAGACAGCTCCCACTCACACTGCTTGGCCGAGCGGCCATGTATAAAATGATAACTCTACCAAAATTTCTCTACGCTTTACAGAACGAATACTACCCACTCCCGACGGGGACCTTCGCGAGGATCCATGCCGACTTACGCTCCTTTCTGTGGATAGGCAAACATCCCAGGGTGGCCTTGGCTACACTCCAGAGACACCAGTACAGCGGGGGGATTTCAATACCTAATCTGGAGGCCTATTATTGGGCGGAACACCTGATACCCATTAACGAATGGCTGCACGCCCCGGCGGACCACCCGACGTACGCCCTGGAGAGAGTCAAACTGTCATCAAAGCACTTAATGTGCTACCTTTATGGTGGAGCTAGAGGAGCCCCACTCCTCCCAGCGACGTCCCTCATGCTCGCCGCATGAAGTAAGGCCACTAAACGTATGGGGTGGGACAAGAAGCCCACGCGACAGACCCCGTTGTGGAACTGCCGATGGCTGACTGAACTGAACAAATTACGCGGCTTTCAAAGGTGGGACGACATCGGCATCTCCACCATAGGGGATGTGATAGCCAAGGGAGAGATGAAGTCCTTTCAGGCTCTTAAAACTGAGTTTGGTCTCCACAGCACACAGCATTTCAAGTACATTCAACTGAGACATGCATGGCGAGCCCAAAATATCACGCTTGTCGATATCCCAGAATATGCCCCGTTAGAGGGACGCCTTCTCCAGGAGCAGATACCGGGGCAGGCGGTTTGCTTAACATACAAAACCTTGACGAACAATATGCTGGGGGACCTGGCGACACTTAGAGAGAGGTGGGAGGCGGAGGTGGGTGAGATGGAGGATCTGGATTGGGAAATTGTACTGACGCATCCCAGGGAGGTGGCGATTAAATCGAGATTGCGTCTTATTCAATTTAACGTGCTCCATAGAACCTACTATGATAGACTGAGACTTAGTAAAATGGGGAAGGTAGATGACCCGTGGTGTCTCAGATGCCGCCAAGGGGATGGGGATTTTTTCCACACGATCTGGGCATGTGACGTAATCCAAACCTATTGGACACAGGTCTTCAGGGAGTTGGAAGACGTTTTGGGGGAACCGATCCCCCGGGACCCCAAGCTGGCACTGCTAGGCATGACCACGGAGGTGGATCTGACACGCACACTCACCATTTTCCTTGTCCTAGCCCTGGTGGTCGCGAAAAGGGACATCGCTAAGTATTGGGGGGCTCCGGAACCCCCGGGTCTAGAGGAATGGCGAAGGGGATTGGACTTGTATATGGCAGCCGAGAGGGTGACTTACAAGGCGAGGGGGTGCCCCAAGAAGTTTCGAAAAGTTTGGTCCAAGTGGCGACACCATCACGGGTTGGAGGGAGGGGTGTAGGGGAAAGGGATCTAGGTACGGGTCACGGCGCAAATTTTGGCTCTAATGGTATGGATGAGATGCAATAAGATGGACAAGATGGGTGCCACCGGGCACGGGGTATTCGAATCTCTGCATTATGAAGTAATCTTTGGACTTTAGGGGGGTGGGGGGGGAAGAAGTGAAATTGCTGCTGTCTTCTTGCCTGTAATGTTGAGTTTGAAAAATGCAAATACATTTTTTTTAAAAATAGTTTTATATACCACTTACTACCCCTGCATGGGTCACTAATGCGCTTGCCTAGTTGGTCAGTACCGCCGGGACGCTTACGGGCAGCTGTGCGCTTTACAAGTCCAACACATTTACATTTACATTTACATTTACAATAAGCTATGCTATGCAGGGTGTGGGCTGGAATGTTGTCTTGGTTTGGGAAGTGTTTCCATGTCATGTGGGATAATCAACGAGGTGCAGTTATTGTTATGGGGTGCAGCACTTAGCAGTGTGGCAGATGAAGATATGTGAGAGACAGGCACGCAGTTTATGATCAGTAAGGTGGAAGCTTTGAGCAGCTCCGCAGGTCCCTTTATGGTATTTCTTATGATCAAAGTCCACTTGGCTGGTTACTGCACTGAGTTGTACAATCAGAGATGTTTTGTGTAACTGCTTATGATCCTTGAGCAGTGCGAGGGATCATTCTGCTTAGGTCTGACCCTGTAAGGTTTATTGTTTCTAAAGGATATATCTGCTCTGTACCCATGTAAGATAACTAAAGAGGTAATTTAGCTGTCTGAGGCCTTAGCCATTAAGAAGTGTTTAAGATGAGGGACGTCCATGCTGCCCAAGCCCGAAAGAACTCTGTATCGTGCGCTGTAGTCCTCCTCCCTGGGGCAACAACTTGTAAACAAGCATTTACAATGCAACGGTTTCGCCTTTGGAGAAGTTAGAGCTATTGGCATTGTAAATGACAAAATTTGTATTTATGTGTTGGTTTTGAAAACAGATAAATAAATGGCATTGTCATTTACATTGCCAATAGCTTAATCTCTCGCAAATGTGAGAACTATTGTACCCTACGGACGAGCTCAGCAGACAGCAATTACTACCACACACACACACACCCAGAGGCACACACACACACACCCAGAGCCAGCCCCACACACCCAGAGCCAGCCACACCCAGAGCCACACACACACACCCAGAGCCCCACACACACACACACACAACCAGAGCAGTCACATACACACACACACACACTGGAGCAGTCACACACACACACACTGGAGCAGTCACATACACACACACACACACACTGGAGCAGTTACATACACACACACACACACACACACTCTGGAGCAGTCACATACACACACACACACACACACACTCTGGAGCAGTCACATACACACACACTCTGGAGCAGTCACATACACACACACCCTGGAACAGTCACACACACACCCAGGAGCAGTCACACACACACACACTCTGGAGCAGTCACATGCACACACACACTGGAGCAGTCACATGCACGCACACACTCTGGAGCAGTCACATGCACGCACACACACACACACTGGAGCAGTCACATACACACACACACACACACACACTCTGGAGCAGTCACATACACACACACACACACTCTGGAGCAGTCACATACACACACACACACTCTGGAGCAGTCACATACACACACACCCTGGAACAGTCACACACACACACCCAGGAGCAGTCACACACACACACTCTGGAGCAGTCACATGCACGCACACACTGGAGCAGTCACATGCACGCACACACTCTGGAGCAGTGCGCACATGCGCGGCTCTTAACCATATGTCAGACAGCAGGCGGCAGCTTGTCATGCACCCTCCTACCCCGCACAGCGCGCCCCTCCAGTAACCCACCGAGCTAATGAAGGTCAGTGGAGTGACGCTGACCGCCCCTCGTTACCACATTGTAAAGTTGTATCCGGCCTCATTGACGCCGGGGCGTCTTCAGTACAGTGTGAAAAACAATCTACTGACTGACACAGAAGACAAAGGATGTTAGGTGAGAAAATTCGGGATCACCGCAGATGGGGTTTCCCCTCCAACCCACAGGGTCAGCAGACAGAAGGGAACAAAGGTGACGACTGACTCCTGCACCGCCGGAGAGGTCGGCTATGGTGTCTGTTAGTAGCTGCAGCACACTAGGTGCTGCATGCATTGTCTCAAGTCGTTTGTGCGTGCAAGCACATTATATGGGACACTTAAGTTAAGCATTAGCCCGTCAGCAACTGAATGAAGCCCCTCATTCCAAGACTAGGCACACTTACTTTTTTGCAGCAGCGACCGAGTGCAGCTGCAATTATTATTTCGTACAACCCAGCTTCCTGGCTTGCCTCTATCTCTGTGCCTTATCTCCGCCGGCCATCAGGCTCGCTTGGGCCGGCTCAGCTAGCTGCACAGTAAGGGGTACCGGCGGTGTTCTGGGCAGGTGAACTGGGAATGAACCACCATGACAGCCACTGCAGTGAGTCCAGACCATGTTCAGTCACTGTCTTGCCTGCCGCCCGATGCATTGGTTCGGTGTCGGTCACGGGATTCATTGCAGTGCGAACTCATTGCAGGTGAGGCAGCAGCCAATAATCTAAATTCAACTACCTCTTGCTCGCATCACGGGCGGCAGCCTACGTAATGGCTCCACTCGCTGCTAACTACGAGTCTGACAGAAGCTCAGACCTCACTTGTTGAATATGTCGGTAGTATCCATTGACAGGCACTACTGACATGATTGTGACGTCAGTTAAATGTATGCCGTGTGGTGTAAGATTGAATCCAAATCACAGTGAGCGCTCTGCCTCTCTCAGTGAGCACTCTGTGCAGAGCTCAGTGACCACTCTGCAGCTCTCAGTGACCACTGCGAGCTGTTTACTGGCCATGCTGCATAAATCCCTGTGAGCATTCTGGGCAACATTCGGTGACCAGTTTCAATTTGTCTGGAGATCCCATCCTGGGGACATGTCAGCGGCTATTCTGAATAAATAACCCCCAGTGACTAGTCTAAAGAACTCTCAGTGACCGGCCCGGGAAGTTCTCAGTTCGATTTCGCATCCTAGTAATCCTCAATGATGCTGTCAGAGCGCACCCTTCATGCCTATGAACAGTCTCACTGCGAGTAACCCTCCGTTGCCACTTACTCTTGGCGCACCCCGACACCTCTCATAGTGAGCAACAGCGGTGTTACTCACCCCACTGTACAGTGTGAATAACGCTCACTGCACACAGAGTACCTTTAAACATGATCACAGTGATTACATCTCAGGGGCCGGTCTGAGTACGTTTCGGAGACTATGCAATCTTACAATGCTGCGCTCAGAGTGCCCGTCTCTCAGCGACCGGACTCCCTGCACAGCCTGGAGAACTGAAGGTGCCCTGCCCGTATGTCTGGAGTAGAAACCGGCCACGTTCCTTGGGCGGGCCCAGCACAGCGGATACATTAATGAACATGCGTGCATGGTCTGTAGTGCGTTCACCCCCATTCCTCACAGCCCCCTCCCAGTGGGGGCAGCGGCACGTGGCACTGGTTCTTACCGGAGATGTACTGCCGCCTGCCCTCGTCCAGGTGAGTGGAAATTACGTCCCCCATGTTGATACCTGAGCCGGCAGCAGCTACCAGAGAGCGGCCCGGATCCGAGGCGCGGGTTCAAGTCCTCCGGCGGGCAGGAGACGCAGCGACGCCGGTGACCCTCCTGCGGGCAGATCTGCGAGGGTAGAGGCGGTGGCACCTCACAGGGAGAGGACCCTCCGGATGAGCTGTGGGCAGGAGCCCTGGGAGCGCAGACCCTCTGAAGACACAAGCGCCGCCTCGAAGGCTCCCTCGCACTGCTGCAGCGCTCACTCCACGTGCTCCCTCCCAGCTGCGAGCGAGACTCCTGCAAACAAATGAGAACAGCACCTACGAGCACACGGAGAGCGGGAGGGGGGCGGGAAAGGAACGAACAGCGGGAGGGGGGGCGGGCTCACGGACAGCGGGAGGGGGGGCGGGAAACATGAGTAAAATATGCCGCTTACCTGATAGCCGATGCCAGGCAGACGTCCCTCGTTGCGTGCCTTCCAGGAGAAATGAACAAAACAAACCTCCCCCCCCCAAAAAAAAAGCACCGCCCACAGCCGCATGACGTGGGCCAAAAGCGAAAAATTCTCGGGAACGCCCCCGAATCTGGTCCGGCCTTGACAGACAGATCCGGCTCCCAATGGCTAGCCTCCATTTATGGAGCTAGCCAATGGAAGCCGGGGGACGTTCCTGAAGCCCATATTGTAAACAATAGATTTCGCCTGCGCCGAAAAGCTGCGCAGAGCGCAGCCTTCGGCAGGCGAAACCTAAAAAGACTGTGTAGGATTGTGTACCGCGAGTGATGATGACATTATATCCAACTGTAAAGTAACATTTGGTCGCTTGATAAATAACCAATAACCAAAGGTCTGACAATAGCCAGGTCTAGAAGTGTGCACTTCACCAAATCTGTTTCTTCTCTGGGTCTTTTTGAACAATATTACTGTGTTAATGATGTTTCCCCCACAGCGATTCCTGGATGATGGATAAACATATTTGTACATAAATATAGTAATTACCAGGTTAATCTAATATAACCATATCCTTGCCTGAGCTAAAATTGCAAATCCTATTTAGGCTTCAGCTCGGTCTTTTCTCCAACTTCATGATGTGACTATTTCCGGTTTCAGTCCCACACCTTTTAGAATCCTGTTTGTATGGCTTACACACAATGGTCTGTGATTTCCCCCACAACACACCTAGTCACTTGTCCACTTAAGCGCCAAACTCCAGGGGCGAGAGTCAATGTTTACTGTATGAGAGAGCACTACGCGTGCTGCTTGCCAAGGAATGCAGGGAGCGCCACCTTTAAAGAGTCCTAGCTCGCCCTGTTCCTTGTGGAACGTATACAATGCATTTACACTGGACAGGAGCCCTAATGTAAATATTCCTGACTGTTCCTGGTGGTTTATACTCTGGCAGCAGTCTGGAGAAGTCTAATTATGCTGAGTAAGAGTTCACGCATATTTTCTTTTCATTAAAAAAACAACAATGTAAATTGTTCTTCAGCACATTAGGGGCCATCTCCTGGCTTCCAAGAGCGGCGGTATACAACCTTTACAACGCAACTTTTACCACGACCTACCATTACCACGCATTTTTTACAACGCAGGATCCATTACAACGCATACCATTACCACGCATGTATTTACAACGCAGGTACTTTTACAACGCATACCATTACAACGTAAGTATTGGTAAGTATATTATTTTATTAAAAATATTATTTGGGTTTTTTGGTAAAGGGGTATTTTTAGGGTTCAGGGTCAGTTTTGGGTTTTTGGGTAAAGGGGTATTTTTAGGGTTCAGGGTCAGTTTTCAGTTTTTGGGTAAAGGGGTATTTTTAGGGTTTAGGGTCAGTTTTCAGTTTTTGGGTAAAGGGGTATTTTTAGGGTTTAGGGTCAGTTTTCAGTTTTTGGGTAAAGGGGTATTTTTAGGGTTTAGGGTCAGTTTTCAGTTTTTGGGTAAAGGGATATTTTTAGGGTTTAGGGTCAGTTTTCAGTTTTTGGGTAAAGGGGTATTTTTAGGGTTCAGGGTCAGTTTTCAGTTTTTGGGTAAAGGGGTATTTTTAGGGTTCAGGGTCAGTTTTCAGTTTTTGGGTAAAGGGGTATTTTTAGGGTTCAGGGTCAGTTTTCAGTTTTTGGGTAAAGGGGTATTTTTAGGGTTCAGGGTCAGTTTTCAGTTTTTGGGTAAAGGGGTATTTTTAGGGTTCAGGGTCAGTTTTTAGTTTTTGGGTAAAGGGGTATTTTTAGGGTTCAGAGTCAGTTTTGGGTTTTTGGGTAAAGGGGTATTTTTAGGGTTCAGGGTTAGTTTTGGGTTTTTGGGTAAAGGGGTATTTTTAGGGTTCAGGGTCAGTTTGGGGTTTTTGGGTAAAAGGGGTATTTTTTGGGTTCAGGGTCAGTTTTGGGTTTTTGGGTAAAAGGGTACAGGGTAAAAATTAAATATAATTAAATTTAAATTACATTAAATTAAATTGATTAAATTAAATTAAATTAATTAAATTAAATTAAATTAAATTAAATTAAATTAATTAAATTAAATTAAATTAAATTACATTATATTAATTTTAATTAAATTAAATATTAAAAAATATTATATACTTACCAATACTTACGTTGTAATTGTATGCGTTGTAAAGGTATATGCGTTGTAAATACATGCGTGGTAATGGTATGCGTTGTAATGGATCCTGCGTTGTAAAAAATGCGTGGTAATGGTAGGCGTGGTAAAAGTATGCGTTGTAACGTCATACATCCAAGAGCGGCTCTTAAACGCCATTAGCAGGCTGGGATGAAAATGGCCGCTTGGCCTTTTAATTGTGATTGTGGCCAGCCTTCTGAGAGAAGAGCTCCTAGACGCTCCTGCTTATAAACCTGAGCGCGTTTCTGATTGGCGCAGGAGAGGCTCTTACTGTACTTCAATGATAGAGGTGCGTAACACATGCATGATTATCGACCCGACTGAGGCGGAAGACTGGTTCTTCCAGCAATATGCGGAGTGGAGATGCAGAGGCTCTAAGAAGGTGTGAAAACACAACAACGCCTCGTTAGAGAGTAAATGGTCTTTTAAAGACCTGTGAAGTACTCGGGTGCGGCTGTGTTTGTGTGTGTGTGTGTGTGCACCCCTCTCCCCAAGCTGACTCAGCCCAATGGGCGTTGCTCACCTGCTTTCTTTTACCTGTCTCTTGCTTGAAATTTCCTCTGCTCCCATAGAAGTCAAAGAAGAAAATACATTCCACCTTTTTTGTTTTGTTTTAAATCTCCCACATGCCTGTTCTAACCAACTGGCATGTATGGAATTAGCTGAGCTGCATTTTGCATTGGTGCCCCATCTCTGCTTTCAGTGAGGAGTTGCCCGCTATCTTTTAGAATGATCCTTCGGGCTCAGCAACTCAGATTTGTGTCCACGGGACCGACAGAATTATTTTTATTCACTCTCTTCCCAGATGTGTGTGTTATCAAGCACATATCTACCTGGGGAGCAGGGGAGTGCTGCCTATAGGCGAGAGTCAAAGGAAAGGTCCATGATGGCTTACAAGAGATAGGGGGGGGGGAGTGCTCATTGGGGAGAAGGTACCAATGCAAGAGCTGCTCGCCTTCCACTCAAAAGTCCCCCCCTCTTTCCCCGCCTAGGATTAGCTCCTTCTCACCTGGTATGTGTGTCTATTCTATTCTATCTAGTTGAAATTGCTGTCTTTAGCTCTACCTGGAAAGATCACCTGATCCACCTGAAAAATGTTTTGGAGGCCCTGCAGAAGGCAGGCCTAACTATCAAGTCTTGTAGGTGGAGGCCAGGTTCAACCATTGCAGAGCAAAATCCAGACCATAATGGACTGGGTTGCTCCAACCACCCAGACTCAGGTCAGAGCTTTCTTGAGCCTGACTGGGTACTATAGAAGATTTGTGAAGGGCTATGGACCCATTGTGACCCTGAATGACCTAACTTCTAAAAGAATGCCTAAGAAAGTTCAGCGGACAGTCAGCTGTCAAAAGGCATTTTATGACCTGAAGCAGGCCATGTGCACTGCACCAATTCTGCAAAGTCCTAACTACTCCAAAGAAATAATTGTCCAAACAGATGCATTTGAGTTGGGAGTAGGAGCTGTGCTGTCACAATTGAATGAAGAAGGTCAGGACCAGCCAGTAGCTTTTATTAGCAGAAGGCTGGCCCCTAGAGAGAAACGTTGGTCAGCTATTGAAAGGGAGGCCTTTGCTGTGGTTTGGGCTCTGAAGAAGCTGAGGCCATACTTGTTTGGCACTCACTTCACAGTTCAGACAGACCATAAGCCCATCTTATGGCTAAAATAGATGAAGGTTGAAAACCCCAAACTTTTTAGATGGTCCATTTCCCTACAGGGGATGGACTATACAGCGGAACGTAGACCTGGGAGTAACCATGCCAATGCAGATGGACTCTCTAGATATTTCCACTTAGAACATGAAGACTCAACTGGTCAAGGTTAGTTTAATGTCCCTGTAATTCGGGGGGAGGGGGGTTGTGTAGGAGAGTATGATCTGCTTCCTGTGGTTTTTGCTGTGTTTCACTGGTTGATCAACTTTAGTCTAGCTGTGGCCCTGCTAATCAGTACCACAGCCTAGCTGTTCTCTCTCTAAATTGGTTACCTGTACATTAGGTACACTCCAGATTGGTTACTGGGTTACCATTGTGAGTCCCTAGTATATGGTACCTCAGGTACCAAGGGCATAGGTACCCCAGAGGTCTACCAGGGGCTGAAGCATGTATTATGCCACCCCTGGGAAGCCTTCCAAAATGGCACCACATGTCTGCACTGGCAGCCTGGGTAAGGTGGTGTAAACACCCCTTACTTAGATATAGTATACCTATATCTACCTATATATATAGACACATATAAACCAATAAGTCACTCCTATGGCAGGCCTTGACAATCCTGAAGGCAGAGTGTTTGGTTTTGTGTGAGAGGGTGCCCAAGCATGAGCTGAGCCCCTCTGCAGCTTTCGGAATCCCTTCCTTATAGCTGTTCTATGATACAGCCATACCATATACTCTTAAGTGCATTATAACCTCGCTGTAAATGCTAACTTTGGAATGGCTGCATCAAAACATGTCGTGTTTGGTGTAAAACACTTTGGAATCCTACACCCCTGCCAGTTCTGGCAGCGTGGGTAGAATTTCACCCTTCTAGAGGGAGAAGACATGTACACACTTACTTACCCGGTAAATGTTTAAAAGAACCCCAGCATCACAAAATGGATGCTGTTGCCACAGACACAAGTCTGACCTCCTGCTGCTGGATGCAACTCCGGCAGAGGAGGCCTGGACAATAGGTTTCCTGTCCAGGGAGGTGCCAGCACCTCCCCAGACAGGCTTTAGTGAATTAGGGTAGGGTGGGTTGCATTCAGTGAATGCTTTTCAGACAGTGCCTGGAGCACACAAGGTGTTCCCGTGCATTTCCCAGTTCAAACCGGTTGCTGGGGCACTCAACCCCAGCTCTGGAGCGAAACTGGACAAAGGCGAAGGGGTGTAACCACCCCCTCCCCAGGTCCTCCCATAGGTTGGACCCTAGATTTAATCCAACCCCTAAACTTGGTATAAGCATAGGGACCCAGTCACTAAGACTTTAGATTACCCTGGGTAAAACTCTGAAACAGAAATCTTGGACCTTCGACATTCCATATTGACTGGAAGATGGAAGAAATCTCCCTTGGGGTCAAGGAGTGACTCCCCTGTTCAAACAGGCACCAAAGAAGCATCTTGCCAGTCTGCATTTTCAAGGCTCCAGCCGGATCCCGAAGAATCTGCAACACAGGACACAGACTTCCAGACATCTCCGAGGCTGACACGAGTCCCCAGCAAAGCTGAGACCTCTAGCTATCACGAGAACCGTGGGACCGGAACTCCTGGACAGCCTGCACATTTGCTAGTGCATCAACTTCCCGAGCTTTCCTGAAGTTGTGCATTGGGCTACTTGTAGTCCAAGCCCTGAGCACCTTTTGCATTGAAGATTGTGGGCCTACACTCCACGAGTGTTCCGTGGGCCCGCTTTCAGCATTTCAGCTTGAGGCTCCTTCGCGATCCCTAGTCTGTTGACTGGTGGGTCCCCACGAAGGTAAATCCTTTGCTTCTTGGACTTTCCTGGTTGCTCCAGACGTACCCTGACTCCTCTCCGAAGGGTGAGTCCCTTAGACCTTGCTGGTCTGCTCCAAAGCCAATCTTTCTATCTTGCATGGGCTGCTGTTGCCAAGGCTTGTTGGGTCCAATCTGGATACCGACGCTGCAGCACTCGACATCCAACATGGGAAAGCTCGAATCCAGCTCCTGGTTGTCATCGACGCCTCTTGGACCTCATGGCTGAAGAGTCAAGCTTCACCTACATCATTTGAAAGCACCCAACATCGGCTGGCATCTTCTTGTCGCCTTCCTGGTCACTGGCTAGTGACCCAGACTCTGTCCCCTTTGCTTTCAGGTTCTTTAGATCTCTGATCCACTCTTGGATCCATCTGGACACTTTTCTCCTGGTCGCCTGCAGCACTTCTTTGCAGCTCTCCGTTGGAAATGACGACGAAACCCGACACGAAAAGACACCTATGCACCCGGCTTCTCTGGGTGAGGTAACACGAGTACTTCGGTGCTCCCGTGGGTCTTGACTCTCGAAATG
The DNA here is from genome assembly GCF_964261635.1 of Lissotriton helveticus. NCBI lineage: Eukaryota > Metazoa > Chordata > Amphibia > Caudata > Salamandridae > Lissotriton > Lissotriton helveticus. The sequence goes on from NC_136073.1 coordinate 252,734,403, forward strand.
TCCAGTACTGAAGGGGTTTTACAGTAGTCCACTCCTAAGTGTCCTTAAACTTTAAACTTGTAACTTTAACTTTCTCCATAGAAGTTAATGGTGATTCGCGGCTGTGTTTAGACACTGCACGTGTCCCCCATGGGTCTACCTGCGTCCCTACCTTGGGTGGTTCCTGGGTGCCCCAGCGGTTCTACAGGCCCTAGGCCTTGTCTCTATGCTTAGAGCGGTACTTATACCACTTTCTTAGTATATGGTTTGTGAGGCCCCTAGGGCAAAACGTATACTGTGCTAATTTAGTGTGTGCTATATAAATTCTTGTATTGTACTTTTACTTCTAGCCTCATAAGGACACTAGAGGGTTGTGTTTGGAATAAATACATATACATTTGATATATACCTGGTGTGGTTCTCTTCCATTTGATCATTCAAGGGTTATAGACTGGTAAAACAAGCTGCTTTACATTCCTTCAAGACTTAGACTGAAGGCTGCTCTCCACAGCTACCACTAGGATAGCTTTCTATAAAGGTTGTCTAAACCTACCATCAATAAGGGTCGTTTGGACTGGTGCAAGATGCCCACTAGAATAGTGGATTTCACATGCCAGGCCAACTTCTCACAAACACCTCCCCCTAGGGAGTGTTGGAGCGCAGCAGATAGACACTGGATTTGGCCCAGTTGCTGCGGAGTCCTGCAGAATGGGCAGATGCGACAGAAATGATTATAAGGTTTGAATGTGTGACACGAGGATAGAGTAGCAGATCATCCACGTACAGGGGCACAGCATGCACCTCATCGTCCAGAGGAGTTCCCCATTCCCGCCTCTCATGTGCATGGTGAGTAGTATGAATGCAGTGTGATCGCTGTGAGTGCAGAGTGAACGTGAAAGTGAAGGGTGAGCAGTGAGAATGAGGTGTGAATTGTCATAGGGTTTCAGAAACAAGCTAAACTGTTACTATTATGGCAGCAATTAGGGATGGAGGGTGGAGGAAATAAGTAATGTGCTGATCCTGCAACAAACTTTCAATCTCCTGATTTGGCTTGCAGACTGATCAGATTTCTACCAGCACCACTGGTTTGTTGATGTTGGCCAACTCTCATCTACATAATAAAGTCAAAGGAGCTACTCATGTCAAAGGCCATTTACTGGATCCAATCTTCTCAAACATATTGGATTTGAAAGTAGAAGAAGTGGTCCCGGTTCCGTGGTCAGACCATTCACTTTTGTCTTTTTATATCATGGTACTGGGGACACATAACCAAACCATTAGGACTTCTAAAATGATACGACAATGGGCGAAACTTCCTATTGAGTCCATTTCTAAAGTCTAAATAAGTACAACTACATCGCCCCACACCAATCCAACGCAGGCCTATGACAGTTTTAACAGCTGGATGGAGCAAGCTCTTAATGTGTCTCTTCCTAAAATTAAAATATCAGAAAGGACCAAAACAGAGAAAAACCCGTGGTTCTCAGTCAAGCTCCGTCAATTAAAACAACTGTGTAAAAGACACGAAAGATTGTGAAGGAAGGATTTCACTTTAGAACATAAAGTTGCATATCGTGCAGCCATAAGACATTATAAAAAAGAAATTAAGACTGCGCAGAGCTCTTATTTTCAAGAAAAAATTCTTGCTGCGAAATCTTCAGAAGTCTTTAAAATTGCTCATAAATTACTTACTGTGGTGGCCCCGCGAGTAAGCTCTAGCCCCCCGGAGGTTAGATGTGAGGCGACGGCACGCTATCTTGAAGATAAAATCCAAGCTATTTATAAATCACTCCCGATCTATACGCTGCCCCCCCAAGAAGTTGAAATAAATGGGCTTGACTCATTTAGTTCCGCTTACTTACTGGAGTCTTTTCCCACTTTGGAACGTACTGTACTAGAAACTCTTCTTAATGGTTTGAATTCAGGCTCCCCCGTAGATATTGCACCTCCAAAAATTCTGGGTACCCTCTTTGATGCAGTGGCTCCAGTCTTGCTTAACTGTATAAATTTGTCCCTGGAGTCAGGCATTGTCCCTCATCAATGGAAACAGGCAAGAGTTAGGGCACTGCTCAAAAAACCTAACCTCGATCCAGATGATTGGAGTAATTATCGCCCAATTTCTCTTTTACCAGGGTTTAGTAAAGTGGCGGAAAAATATGTGAACTCTGTTTTATCGGCACACCTGGAAGAGAATAATTTGTTACATGACTCCCAAACTGGTTTCAGACCTAAACAAAGTAAAGAGACAGCATTACTTGCCGCCCTGGAAGACATTAAAAGACCTGTGGACACTGGAGGCTGCGCTGTTCTAATTTTGTTAGATCTCAGCGCAGCCTTCGATACGGTGAACCACTAGCTTATGTTCTAAAGAATGAGGGAGCTCGGTATAAGAGGCTCTGCCCTCAAGTGGTTCCAGTCCTTCCTTCAGGATCGGTCATATAGGGTGATTGAGGGAGATTCGGTGTCTGAACCGATTATGTTGAACTGTGGAGTGCCTCAAGGATCTTCACTGAGCCCCACAATGTTCAACATATATATGAGCTCCCTAGCCCCGAAACTTATTCCGTTCGGTGTCCAGGTCGTGTCGCATGCTGACGACACCCAGTTGGTGGTGTCTCTTAATCAAGGCAGTCTTCCTGATCCAGATCTGCGCCCCTGTCTTCAGGAGGTCTTTCTCTGGATGAGCAGTTCGTTCCTAAAGCTTAATGGCTCTAAGACGGAGCTTATGATTTTTGGGACATCGGCCCCTACTAATATTGATTCATCGTGGCCCAACTGCCTTGGTCCTCCTCCTGTTTCGAAGAAGCAGGTAAAAAGTTTAGGAGTATGCATAGACACCAACCTGGATTTCAAAGCTCAATCTTGTAAAGTGGCAGGCATTTGCTTTGGATTACTCCGGAAATTTAGGAAGATGCTGTCCCTGCTTACTTTCTTAGCAAAACGCGTTTTGATACAGGCATTGGTCCTATCAAGACTTGATTATGCTAATGCCGTGTATCTCGGAGCTCCCATAGGTACTATGAGAAAACTGCAGACAATACAGAATTGTGCGGCTCGGATGTTGCTGAAGGTCCCCAGGCGGTCATCGGCTAAAGATGCTCTGATGAGGTTGCATTGGTTGCCGGTTCTGAAGAGAGTGCAATTCAAGGCCCTCTGTATTGTTCACAAATCGATATCAGGAAATGTTCACCCTTATGCGGTCTTGGAATCAACCGTATGTGCCCAATAGGACCCTTAGATCCTGTGGTAAGGGCCTAATGTTTAAACCGAGAATCAAACGGGAAGGAACAGGAGGACGTCTATTTTCTTATAATGCTCCTAGACTGTGGAACAGTATTCCTCAACACCTACGCTCCCAGCCCGATCACCTTAAATTTCGCAAGCTTCTTAAATCTTATCTCTTTTAATTCCTTTGTGTTTTTTAGGTTGCCCAGCGCTGGGATGCCTCTGGGTGACTATGCGCTTAAGAAATGCTACCCAATAGACAATAGACAATAGAATAAGCAAAATCAGCTAAAGCTGTTTTTTTAGCACTTATCTGTGCATACTTCAAAAAATAAATATAAGTAGAAATCACGTTTAAATGTGTTCTAGGGCAACATTAATGATCCATGACTAATAATTTAAAGGAAACAAAGATAGAAAAGCCATGTTACACAAATGAATACATAGCATTTTATTTACAACCCAATTTAGTGTCAAGGCGAGGCCTTTGCAGACTCTTTATACAACAAACGCCTGTATTTTTCTTTTGGAAAGATGGCATCTCTACTCCTGAGATGCCTTTTCACTAAATGCACTCTCCCACTGTGGAAATAAAAGTAAAATACAAATATAAGGAATATGCAGAGTGGGAACCCAGGGTGTACTGGAACGAATGAAAACAAAAGAAACAAAGCCTTGTTAACAAGTTCACAAAAGGCATGTAAATGGTCTTTTAAAGACCTGTGAAAAACTTGGATATGGCTTGGGGAGGGGATGAGAAAAGCCTATATATATCTATACTAATATAATAAAGAGAGAGCCCAAACCTTTGAGGCGGGTAATCTCAGGAACCACAGCACCAATCACAGCACCCAATACAGCATTGGAAAGGGCAGTTGCAGCAGAAGGACATAGGCTATGCAGACGCCTACCATATACATTTAAAAGGTAAACGAACCGTGCCAGAAAAGTAGTCCATTGTGGGCGTGTCTGCGTTGTGCTGTGGGTGTGTGCTGGGGGCGTGACAAACGCTGGGGGCGTGTGGTACGCTCCGCCCTTCATGCCATGTCTCATATAATGTGCTAATCGCACCCTGCTCCCTTTAAATACCCCTGCACCCCGTAATCATAACCCACCCTTACTCCTTAAAATACCCCAACACCCTTAAACACTAACCCATCTTAACCCTATAAATAAACCCTGTACCCCAAAACCCAAACCTATCCCTAAACCCTAAAAATACCCCTGTACCCCAAAACTCAAACCTAGCCCTGAACCCTATAAATACCCCTGTACCTCAAAACCCAAACCTACCCCTGAACACCCTTAAACACTAACCCATCTTAACCCTATGAATAAACCCTGTACCCCAAAACCCAAACCTATCCCTAAACCCTAAAAATACCCCTGTACCTCAAAACCCAAACCTACCCCTGAACCCTAAAAATACCCTCGCACCCCAAAACCCAAACTTAGCTCTGAACCCTAAAAACACCACTGTACCCCAAAACCACTCCTAAACGCTAAAATACCCCTGTACCCCAAAACCCAAACCTAGCCCTGAACCCTTAAAATACTGCTGTACCCCAAAACCCAAACCTACCCCTGAACCCTAAAAATACCACTGTACCCCAAAATCCAAACCTAGCCCTGAACCCTAAAAATAACCCTGTACCCCACAACCCAAACCTACCCCTGAACCCTAAAATACCCCTGTACCCTAAAACCCAAACCTAGCCCTGAACCCTAAAAATACCCCTGTACCCCAAAACCCAAACCTAGCCCTGAACCCTTAAAATACCCCTGTACCCCAAAACCCAAACCTACCCCTGAACCCTAAAAACACCCCTATACCCCAAAACCCAAACCTAGCCTTGAACCCTAAAAATAACCCTGTACCCCAAAACCCATACCTATCCCTAAAACTACCCCTGTACCCTTAAAATACCCAAACACCCCAAAACATATACCTCAGTACTCCACAACATATACCCCTACACCCATACTTACCTTATCCAAACATTTAAAAAACATACTTTTACCATTCATGCATTTACAACGAATTTCGTTGTAAATGTATGCGTGGTAAAAGCATATAAAATGTAATGCCATGCGTTATAATGGCATTGCGGAGTCATGGTACTTTCGTAATGAAAGTATGCGGAGTGATGGTATGCGGAAAGAAAGTTGCGGAATAATGGGTGTTTACCCTCCCCCGGTAAGTACATTGGTGGCACGGGGCCCACATCTCCAGCAACAGACTCATATTTTTTCACCACCCATTTGAAAAATGCACAGGTCTCTCTCATTGATGGCCAGCACCGACATACACTTTTAGAAACACCTCCCGCCACAAGTTCTAGAATTGCGAACTTTAGAGCTGGGGAGCTACGTTCGAATCTCGGCATCAGCTCAACATCCTGTGATTTCAGGCAATCACTTTGTCTCCCCGTGCCTACCACAAATGAATGTGTTCTTCTGTAATGTAAATTGTGCTCATGCCATGTTGTCGAGTTCGCGCTATATAATTTTGCAAGGAAAAATAAAGTAGGGAAACTCGAGTTCAAACACTAATGAACGCGCACTCTTAAGTGCATCAGCAGTGCACTGTGAATCGGAGCGTTTCACAGGCCTGTCACAGATAAGAAATGCTATCAAAACGAAATCCTACAAAACAATATACTACTGGCCGGCAGCAATTCATACCCGGACAACGTCGGGACGGGCTGCTAGTATATATATATATATATATATATATATATATATATATATATATATATATATATATATTCACGCTCTCACTAAAACATTGACCAGAGTAAGAAAGATACCAAGGGCGAGCTTGTTGCAACCTAAAACAAACAAGAAATCAGATACAGGTGGGAAATTTAGAAGGATCACGCCCTACTGCACCGAGTCATGGAATCTTAGAAGAATATTTGCCAAGAATTGGCATGTTCTCCTAACAGATCCCGTGATCAAAGATGATATCACCCCGAAACCCCAAATAACTTTTCGCAAAGCGAGGTCCCTAAGAGACAGCCTGGTAAGAAGCCATTTCGAAAAAAAGAAATCTAAGACCAATACATTGGCAGAAATTAAGGGCTTCTTCCCATGCGGAAAATGCAAGGCCTCCGCAGGAAGCAAAATAACCCTGTCATATTGGGTGGCCGGGGCAGAGATGAGAAAGCCCATTAAGAAATTCCTGACATGCAGCACACCATTCGCAGTATAATGTCTTGTCTGCCCATGTGGTCTACGATACGTGGGCAGCACAATTCATCCATTAAAAATCAGGATACTAGAACATCAACGAGCGATTGAGCGAGTAGATCCCTCCTATCCAGTCGCAAAACATTTTGATGAAATACACAATAGGGATAGGAACAAACTGCAGTATTTTGGGCTTGATCATATTCCAGCGAGCGCTAGAGGGGGTGACAGGTTGAAACAACTTAGACGCCTGGAATCTAGATACATTATTGATCTCATGACAAAGGCACCACTGGGGCTCAATGGCGGAGAAGAACTGGCCGTACATCTGGGCAAATAAGTATGAGCACCCAGACCATGAATAGCTCGATAAATTGCTTGATGTAGTTGTCAGAGTTGAGCTCCGCAGGATTCGATTGATGCAATATGGGTTCCACTTCCAGACCGCACCAACACCCCCAGTACAACACAGGGTGTTTGAGTGATCAGGTAAGGAAAAATGTGAGAAAAAATAATAAACAGGAGGGGAAGAAAAGGGACAGCTGGGAAGGGACGGCTGAAATGAGAAAACACACAGGATTACAACACTTTCAATAATCCTACTCTCATTTCATTCTCGCTATCCTAACTAGTCAAAATATTCACCTGTGTCCTTTTGCATTCACCGCTCTCCTCTTATTCTAGTACCAAGTACTATCATGAGTTATCAGCTCCCTATTCAAAGCAAATACACAAGTTAGGGCAATAGAATTCATTCACTGAGTTATGAGTAATTGAAACCACTCTGATTAGAACATACCCTCCTGTTTTGTAATTATAACGTGTATTGTTTCCATGTTAAGATATCCACTTGGTAATAAGTTTTTCACCATCAGACAACAAAAGTTTCCCATGAACGAGTAGTTCCAACTAAAGAAAAACAATTCCACCACTGTGTATAATCCACAAATGTAAAGTTTCTGGCACGGTATAATGTAGCTTCCCACCACTAGTATCCGCGCTACACCTTGTTCATTGTTCATTAACATCAATTGAAATCCCAGACTCTTGACACGGTAGAATGTAGGGAGCTACCCCACTATCCTCCGCTCAGACACTGACTCCGATTTCCTTTTCCTCTTGTTGATGCTACTAAATATCACTCTCCTCCCATATGATTAGTTCGTAGAAGATAATAAGACTCAAATACAACTTTGAAGCCACCACTATCTTGGACCGAATCTATAATGGGTGCGATTCAAAAACACTCCAAAATGTTCCTGCACAGAGAATCTTCTCTGTTCAAGATTACAGTACACGCGACTAACGCGCTTACCAGGATCACCGGTGCGTGCAGTTTTATCTTCTTCACAACGAGCCCGCTGTAACACTTTCCCAAAAGGTTCCTCCCTTCTGCAGCACGAAAAAGGCAAGACGCCTACTTGAACAAACACGCACTGTCAGTATCAGGATTCCGCCCGTGATTAGATTTCTCACGCGGCGGCACTCACTTCCTGAAGAAACCCCGACTCGGTTTCTTCTACAAAGACATGACGGTCGCGCTGGAAACAGCGACCTGTTCTCTTCCTCGAACAAGAACGAAATAACAAATTACACACGATGTCTCTAGGCCACGCCCCCTCCTTTATGCTCCCTTAACCAGCAAGGAAGTCTGGGAGTTGTAGTCTGGTAACTAGGCAGGCGCAATATAGGTATCAAAGCCTGACAGTAGTGCTAAGAAAAACACTCGCTACAGAGTATGATAGTCGCGTGATGTAAGAAAATGATATGTGTATCTAACTTAATCAACATCCGATTAACTATGTTCTTGTCTATGGTCATCTGATCTTGTCAAATTGGGTTTGGTCAAAGAAAATGAAAACATGGGTATACATTATGGATGTATGGAAGATATATTGGACTATCGAAATTGAATCATGACATGTATTTTAGTTCTGTTTTCGTTTTGGTTTTGGTTTTGACGATTTGAATTGGAGATCTACGTGTGGACATCATGCGGGGTGGGGGGTATATGCATGACGAGATGTTATTTATAACATATAGTTAATGCTAAGACAATGCAGGTTAATGTAGCGAGATGGGACATAGGCCAAGGCAAAATGTGGCCGATAATGCATCCTGTATTAGCCATCAATGGATGACACTCAAACCCCTGTGAAAGGTTGAAAAATAAGGGGTTACCTGCCGATCCACGGCTGTATGTAGAACTATGAGTAAATTGATTATGATGATATAATAATCACTAAGAGTGCGATCCATTGTAAATAATTGTAAATTTTGAAGTATATTTTAATAGTTGGAGAGACACGCTAATAATCAGGATGCCAAGCCGATACACAGCTTAATGTTTAATGAACAGGGCAAAGTCGATAGGGACTGCAAGATGTGGAGAGATATCTGTACGTAAATCTATGTGTGTAAAACTGCACATTCCAAAATGGCGCGACTTTTGCCGACATACTCTAGTCCCTCCTCTATGCTATGTACTAATCACATGACATCCCTTTAAATGCCCTGCTGCTACGCGTGCGCAAACAACACTGACGAAGGCTTGTAGCCGAAACGCGTTTGTTGACTTTGTGGAATAAATACGGGAAAGATTAATACCAACGTGCCTACGAGTGCTGATTTTCCGAAATAACGGGAGGAACTTGAGCTTTATATATATATATATATATATATATATATATATATATATATCTACACACACACATTTGTATACATATCTACACACACACATTTGTATACAGCTACATTTACATAACATTAGGTATGTCTGGACCGCCACCCTGCCCCCCTCCTCCCCACTCTGTCTCTCAGTTGGAAGCAGGTAGGGATATCCCCCTGTGCTGCCTGGCAGCAAGCAACCTATAAATTCTTTCAATTATTTAAGATTTCCAAGGCGTCTATGAAAGGAGAGCATACCTTTAATTTCTGCTTCAGATGACCTGACCTTTGTCTACATTTAGGGGGTCACTACCACGACCCATGGATTGCCCCTTGTGACCCCCAGCACAGGCATTTCGACCCCTGGCAAAAGAGGCCGTTGGCCATGAGCAACAGTGCTCACCTTTGGATGACCGGAATAAACTCAGCAATGAAACAAAATGTTACCACCATTCTGACTGGGGGGGGGGGGGCCTGTTATGTGCTTTCTCTGCAGTGTGTTTTGAAGGACTGTCATCAAACCGAAAGTAACAATTGCAACAGGTTAAGCGTGCTGGCAAGAAAGGGAGTCTAAATATCTGTCACTCTCAAGTGAGAGAGAGGGAAAGGAAGCCTTAATATGTGGTCAGAGACAGTTGAGAGACTAGAAGAGAGGAAGAGCACACACCTCACAGACAGTTGAGAAATACCAGCAACAGGCATAAAGGAGACCACAGAGGCAAAGAGGAAAACACAGGTGAGAGATGTGAGAAGCAGAAAAATGAGAAAGACGCAGCTAAGAGAGAATAAAATAGAGGAAGAGGCCGCCGTGACAAAAAGTCTAGAAAGAGAGGAGGCAGATAGGGTGGATTCGTGAAAAGGATATATCTGAGAGAAAGGGCTGAAAGGTGAGACAAAAAGTTCAAAGAGAGCAGGAAAGAGCAGTAAGAGTAGTAATAAAGAGAGACTGGTGTGAGAGAACTCAGAAAGAGACATAGAGCAAGCGAGAGGGTAGTACACAGGCTCGAAAGAAGAGCAGAAATGTGGGGAAACATGGGAATGAACATCGATTAGAGGTTTACAGGTGTTGCACTTGTGACCGTGGCTTCCTCTTTGCAACCCCTGGCGCTGCTTTTGTGAGACCCCTGGCCTCGTTAATGGCATGATCAGTGCCAAGAACAGAGGAATAATCCCCCTCATGGATAGACCTTCGCTGACAGCCAGCACGGTAAGGTAAATGCTTTCAAATGTATGTTGTGTCCGTCTGTGCGTCTGAGAGTTTGTCTTCTTAGATAGAGCATGTTTATGTGTGAGGTATGTGTTAAAGAGAGAGTGAGTGAGTGACTGGTAGTGAGTGACAATGAGTGAGACAGAGTCACTAAGTGAGTTAGAACGAGTGAAAATTAGTGAGGGAATTACTGGAATTGAGGGTGAGTTATTGAGAATGAATTGGAAAGAGTGTGTAGACTATTGGAGAGTGTGAGACAGTTTTAATGGAAATAAATGTGAGTTCATGGCAGTAAATGAAAGTAACTGAGTGAGAACGAATGCTTCATAGTGAGTGGGAAAAGTGTGAATAAATGAATGAGATTAATAATGCATGCAAGTGAGTTTGTGGGAGTGAGAAAGTTTGAGTAAGACGGAGTGAGAATGAGTGCAAAAAATTAGAATGCTTGAGTTAGAGTGAGACTAAGTGAGACTGAGTGAGAAAGAATGAGTGAGTCCGAGAAAGTGTGTGATAATTTGAGTAAATCCAGTGTGTTAACACCTTGCGTGCTGCCGACGGCCGTTGAACGTCGCGCGCACTACCTTCCTAGTGCTGCGCACATTCAACGGCCGACGCGGCCCCGCCCACGCAAGGAAACGCCCGCATCGCGGCGGAATTACCGCCGCGGTTAACGGGTTAAATGGGAAAAAATAAGTGCAGATACTCATTAAAATGAGCTAGAGGTGTAGTGTTTGGGCGGGGCTAAGGGCAAGACATGATGATACTTAACGACTTCTATAATAGTTGCAACACACACCAAAACACATGATAAGTGTATTTATATCAACAAAGCAGGTTAACTCATTACATAATGGTAAATGCGCAACACAGTGGGGTAAATGCGCAACACAGTGGGGTAAATGCGCAACACAGTGGGGTAAATGCGCAACACAGTGGGGTAAATGCGCAACACAGTGGGGTAAATGCGCAACACAGTGGCACCCTTACCCTGCGATTTCTAGAATCCAAAAATTCATATATTTTTGAATCTTTTATGGATTTTATTTTTCCCATCCTGGCGAGAAAACTTTTTGTCCAATGGAGGCTTGGCACACTGCCTACTAAAACTTTCACATCCAAGTGGTCTAACACGGCCGATAAATCTTGTCCATGCTGTAAAACCCACTTGGAAGATGACCTTCACATCTTGTTTGTGTGCCTCGCCTACCAAAGGCCTAGGAAACGCTGGATAGCACCACTTTGTAGAAATCTAGGGTTCAGAGAGTATGCACAGGCATACAGGATTTTGAAAACCAGTACCTTGGGCCACATTGTGTTTGCTGTCTCGAAATTTCTTATGGCTATATGGTTGATCAGGAAAAAATATCTGCTGAACCCTCTTGAACTTTTAGTCTCTTAATTATTCCCACGCCGGGATGGAGTATTTTATAATATGTATTTCTCTTAAATATAATGTGTATTTTATTGTATGTGCTGTTTTTTACTGTCTCTTTTATGGTCTATATGACCGAAATAAAGAATTTTTGGATTGGATTGGCATTACATAAAATTATGTTAACATTTCCTTTTTAGGTCTCGGCCTGACGTCAGCAGCGCATGCGCTACCCTCGTCATACGAGCCTTCTTGGAATCAATACGATTCCAGAAGCCTCGTCCCAGCTTTGCCTTCAGCTTTCATTTGTGCGCGTCGTTTGGCGTCACAAATTATGCCTAAAACAGTGCAATAATTGCACTGAAGGCATGCCAATCATTCCTTGTTGCCACCCTGTCTCCTTTTAGGCACGCCCAATGGAACTGGATCGTTTACGGGAGAATTTACACTCTTCCGTTTAAAGGACTCGTCCCAGCTCTGTATTCAGCTTTCCATTGTGCGCGTCGTTTGGTGTCACAATTTATGCCTAAAGCAGTGCAATGATTTCACTGAAGGCATTCCAATCATTCCTTGTTGCCATCCTGTCTCATTTAAGGCACGCCCACTGGGAATGGATTGTTTACTGGCGGATTTACACTCTTTCCTTTAAAGGACTCGAAGCTCTTTTTTTCTTCTAATTTCCAGCGCCGTCCACACGCTTGTAATGGCCGCTAACAGCCTCTCCTGCTTTAGCCCCCCACCCTCGCAAAATGTGGAATTCTGCTGCATCATCAACGCACCTTATCTCTCTGATGTTAAGCTTTTTTTTTTTTATATATTTTTATTAGCAAAACAGAAAAAGGGAGCAGTAATACATACAGATGAAATAATATGCATTGTATGGATCATGGAAGCAAAGCAGGCTTATTCGTTATACAAGTTATTTACACAGAATATATGAATGGACACATCGGAAGTCATAATCTCTACACATCTGAACATTATCAGTCTGAGGTACTTTCATTATCCGCAATATTTGGGGGGTCACAGATATTACCACGAAACCTATTCCAAGCCCCCCAAATTTTCTCCCATTTCTTAGGGCACCCCCGGTGCAGGAATACCGATTTCTCCACCGCCATCATTTCGTCCATGTCCTTGCACCATTTACGGAGGGTAGGCAGTGTCTCTGAGCCCCACAGTAGGGCGATGTTACGTTTTGCCACCATCATGCCCAACATGACCCAATCCTGCTGGCGATGATTTAGGTCGTTTGGTTCCCACACATTCAGCAAACAACGACGGGGCTCAGGTACAAGGGAAACATCAATAGCCTGGGAAATTGTACGCATGACTGCCATCCAGTATGCTGCTATGTCTTTGCAGTCCCATATGGTATGATAAAATGTCCCCTCGTCCCCACAGTGACGTAGGCAATATTTATGTGAGGTTGATCTTATATTGAATAACATTGTTCTATTATAATATGTACGATGTAATATTTTGAGTTGGACTAGTTGTAACCTCGAGGGGATGGCTGTTTCCCGGGGGGACGATGGGGCCTCTTGCCGCTCAGACTCATCAAAGTCACCCACGTCTACGGCCCAATTCCGTCTTAATGTGTTCGTCAAATCAGGAAGGTTATTTATCAATTTCCGGTAGGTCAGGGAAGTGGCTCTATCTGGCATATGTTCCGTCAGAAGCCTATCTTCTAGAGGGGAGGATTCCTGTAACTCGGTATCAGCCGGTATGACTGACTGGAGTGCATGTCTGATTTGGAGATATCTGAATCTCTCGTTCTGGGACATTTCATACTGGTTTGGGGGGTGGGAGAAATCTACCATCTTACCTCTCTTCCAAAGGTCACCTACCACTGAAATGCCTATGGTATCCCATTTGCGGAACCCCGCACTGTTGCGGAGGGAGCCCAGCCTGTAGGAGTCCCATAGCGGGGTCATTAGTGTGATCGTCCCAGCGCAGCCAAGACGTCTATTCGCCTTGTACCAAAGTTGTACCGAGTGTCTCGTGGGCCCAATTAGGTCCCGGGGCATGTGGCGGCTAAAGAGGGTACCCAAGAATCCTCTGCTTTCCAAGCACTGTCTATCAGCTAGGTAAGCCGGTTCGGCCTGTGGGGCATGCAACCAATAATTTATCTGCTTAAGATGGGCCGCCCAGTAATATAGTTCCACATCGGGAAGCGCTATACCCCCATCATACCAGCTCTTTGTCAATTTAGCTTGTGCAATACGTGGCGGCCTTCCAACCCACAGCAAATCCGAAACAGCAGAGGCAATAGTCCTAAAATAAGAGTCAGGAAGTAGAAATGGAGTATTCTCAAGGACATATAGAAAGCGCGGTAGCGCCATCATTTTATATAGCGCCGCCCTACCCAGAAGTGTAAGAGGGAGAGTCCGCCATACTTTAACGTCACGCTTAAAGCGTTCTAACTGGGGACTAAGATTGAGAGCCAGAAATTCGGTTGGGTCTGATGTAATATAGATACCCAGGTATTTAAATGCCAGCGTGGTCGTGCGCAGGGGGCAACTCGCGGGTAGAACGGGAGGAGGGCCAGTCAGGACATGGAGAACGGACTTAGACCAATTAATACTATAACCAGACACTCTTCCAAACTTCTCACACACGTTCAGTAATTGTAGGATGGATTTTTTGGGGGAGGTGAAATAGAGCAAGATATCATCCGCATATAGGGATATGCGGTCTTCCCACGTGCTGGCCCAGGAAAAGCCCTTGATGGAGGGCTCCCATCTGATCCAGATTGCAAGCGGCTCCAGAATCAGCGCGAAGAGCAGTGGGGACAGCGGGCATCCCTGCCGCGTACCCCTGCCGAGTGGGAAGTCCCGGGAGACATGCCCATTGGCCGCTACATGTGCCAAGGGCTTATTGTAAAGGAGGCGAACCCAGGCACAAAATTTCAGCCCGAAGCCCATGTGGAGAAGCACGGCAAACAGGTAAGGCCATTCCACCGTATCAAACGCCATAGTGGCGTCCAAGGAGAGAATGACCGCAGGTTCCCGGATATACGACTGACGTTCCAGGACCGCGTAGAGCCTGCGCAAATTAAGTGCCGTGCTTCGGTGTGGCATAAAGCCAGACTGATCCGGGTGTACCGAAGAGGAGAGGTGAGGGGTCAGTCGCAGTGCAAGAAGTTTGGCCAGGATTTTTGGTTCTGCGTTTATGAGGGAGATGGGGCGGTAGGACGCACTGTCCGTCACTGGCCTGCCAGGTTTATGAATCGCGACAATTGTGGCGAGTCGCTGGTCCCTCGTCAGCTCCCCTGCTTCGAGACTGTCAAGAAGCATCTCTAGCAAGAAGGGAGCAGAGGTCTGTGCTGTCTTTTTATACAGTTCTACTGGGAATCCGTTAGGTCCCAGCGCCTTCCCAGACGCGAGTGAGTAGGTTGCAGTCTGTAACTCCTCTGTGGTGACGTCTGCCTCCAAAAGGAGCACTGCCTCAGGGGAAAGTCGGGGAATAGATAGATCTTTGATATAGTCATATGCCTCCTCAGACGTGAAGGACGCTCGTGGCATATAATTGCTCATAATGATCGGCCAGTATACTCACTATAACACCTGGCTCAGAGGTCGTGAAACCAGTGGGGGAGATCAGTTGCGCTATAACCCTGTTCGCCCTTTCTTCCTATCTAGCCAAGCCAACATCTTTCCCGCCTTATCTCCCAGTTCATATACCCTATGCCTAGTTGCTTGGAGGCGAGCCATCACATTCTCTCTGATACGCTACATACGCCGCCTGTTTAAGTTGGACCTCAAGGGTAGCTGCCAGGGACGGGTGCGTCTCCTGCTCTGTCATTGCAGCAGTTAATTCCTCCTCAAGATTGTCTAACTCTGCCCTCTGCACCCGCTTGTGACTCGTAATTGAGGCTATTGCTTGCCCACGCAAGACCACCTTATAGGCCTCCCAGAGCGTGCTAGGGGAGTCCACTGTGCCCGCGTTCTCTCGAAAGAACAGTTTGGTAGTGGCTGTGAGGTGCGTCATAATGGGGTGCACATGTAAAAATCCTGCGTAGATCAGGAACATATACGCTTTCTGGGAGCTTGATGATGTGTGTATTTGAGCAGCAGCGGATAGTGGTCCGATATACCCCTTGGGCGAACAAGTACCTCTTCTATACCCGGCAGGGCGTCTGCTGAAACCATGAAATAGTCAATGCGGGTGTGGGAGTTGTGACACTGGAGTAAAAAGTGTACTGCCACTCACCAGGGTGTTTGTATCGCCAACTATCTGTAAGTCCCATAGCTTCCGTGAAACAAAGGAGACGTCGTCTACCCGGTTTCCCTGATCTAGTGGGAAATCTGTCCATCGTATCATTCATTATATCATTGAAGTCGCCCCCTATGAGCAGTGTTGCAGCCGGTAGTGCTAGTAGGAATGTTGTGAGGGCAGAGTGGGCTTGTGCATGTAGGGCCGGAGGGATATAGACAGAGACCAAATTAAATAAACGTCCTTCCCATTGACATGTCGGAGCTGCGAAGCGTCCCTGGTCGTCAGTTCGCTTCTGTTGTATTATCAGCGGGAAGTTTTTCCTGATAAGTATCCCCGTACCTCTAGAACCCGAGGAAAACTCGGCGTGTGCCACCATTTGGTATCCCCATCTATCCATGGCCTTGATAGCTGAACCCATTAAGTGTGTTGCTTGTAGGAGTGCCACTGCGGGGCCACAATGCTTCAGATGCTGGAGCACCAAACCCCGCTTCACTTTGTCTCCTAACCCTTGGGCATTCCATGACATTATCATTAAGGCTGATTGGGGAGACTTAGACTCCTGTGAAGCATGTTCCGCCATCAGTCGTGTGAAAGTGTGTCAAGTATGTAAAGCCACATATGCTACACATAGATCCATCATGTAAGGAAAGTAATGCCCCAAAAACATTGCATGTAACCAAAAACAAAATATGTGTTCCTGTACCCAAACTCCCACCCCCCCTCCCTGCCTCCCTGCCTAGCAAATCTAGAACTGCCCGCCACCCCAACTCAGCAGAGTGCTTTGACCCACCCAAAATAGCAATACTTGCGTATCAGGGGTAATGAGTTCCGAAAGCTCCAGCCCTTCTAAGACTCCAAGGCCTGCCTCAGTCCATAGCCCTAGAGCGGAACAGTCCGGAAAAAGGTCATAGTGCCTCTCAATGTGACCTGGAACGCCAGTGTATCTACAGAGTCTATTCTTCCTCCATTAGTGTCACCTGGCTCAAACAACGGCTGTTGGGACCATGTTTCTCCGAATCTTCTCCTTCTTCCTTGTGGCGACGGGAGCCATTTCCCCGTTCAGCACGGCCCACCGGACGCCATCCCTCTATCCAGTCCATAGCCACCTCTGGCATATCAAAGAACCAGGTACGGTCTCCAGCCACCACTCTGAGTTTTGCAGGGAAAAGCATTGAATATGGTAGTTCCTTTTCACAAAGCAGTTTTTTGACGTCAAAGAAGCTTCTCCTACGCCTCGAAACAGCTGCAGTGTAATCAGGGAAGAAATTAACAGTAGAGTTCAAAATGCATATTGGGGATGAAATGCGTGCCGCCTGTAAAATTACATCCCTGTCTCTAAAGTTGAAGAGTCTAGCTAGTATCAACTGAGGGGGCGCCCCCAGTTTCGGTCTTCCTCCTGGTACCCTGTGGGCACTCTCCACTGAGAAGAAATGAGAGTCCCTTAGGTTGTAGTTTAGTTTTAATCAGCTCCTCCACGTATAAGTCCATCGCCTGGGCGCCTTCCGATTCTGGAACACCTACAATTCGGACGTTGTTCCGTCTTGCGCGTCCTTCTTGACCATCAAGCTTGTCAGCGAGCAGTTTGTTCTCCTTTTCAAGGTGAGCAACCGCAACCTGGAGCTCTGAAGTATCCACCACCAATGATTTAGCCACCACCTCTACCTCTTTCACCCTATCCGCCATTTTGTGGAGGTCCGCATGTAACAGGGATATATCGGTGGATATTGTGCCAACAGTAGTCTGGACGATTGATAGAGCTCGCATGATGTCCTCGAGCATGATTTTTGAGGCTCCCTCTGCGTCTGGCGTTTTATTTTGTGTAGTGCGTCCCTCAGGCGCGGTGGGGGAGTTCTTACCATACGCATATTTGTCCAATTTTTGTTGCGTGGTCTGGTTTCTGGGACCCTTTCCCGCCATGGCTCAATCGATGGGGGGTAGTTACTGGGATCCAAGACCGCCCGCAGTAGGAGGTGTAGGTGGGTCACCTCCAAGTGGACCAGAGGGAATGAAAGGAGGGCGGATAGTCCTGTAAAAGGAGGGCGATGTGGCCCAGCGCCCCTCCTCAGGGTACAAAGTTCGGTAAAGGTATGGCGCCGCTAGGGGACTGCACGCTGAAGATGGCGATGCGGTAGCAGTGCCCCGTCCCCTGCCAGTGCAGCTAAGACCGTCCTGGATATGTCTCAGGGCACCCACCCAGGCCCCAGTGCCAAAAGGGGGGCGCAAGTCCACCAGACCCGATCCTCGGAGGAAAGAGAGATTTAAATATTGCACCGCACCTCTCCAGGTCGTCTGGCCAAAGCTGTGGGGGCACAAGGCAAGGCGGAGCTGCTGGGAGGCAGCGTCGATCGAGTCCCCGGCCTTAGGCGGCGGTGTACCAGGAAGCGTGTGGCAGCCGCGGTCCGGCGAGGTCCTGAAAATGGCTCCGCTCCGGCCGATAGCTAAGTCGGGTGACCCCAGGCAACGGGGGCGTCGCGGATTGTAGGGCCGGCGTGGAGGACACAAAGACGGGAGGTCCTTAGGGGGAACCGGAGATGGTACCAGAGTCCATATCATGGAGGGTGTGCTCGGATCGCAGCCGCACACCGCAGCGCGGCGCGATGAACTTCGTGCCGGGTGCTCGTAACACTACAGTCCCCGGTCTGGCCGCCGCACTTAGGCCGCTCCTTTTCAAATGGCGATTTCAGCCGCTGGTGTGAACGGATTTTCACCGAGTGCTTCCGGGTGTCGCCGCTCAGGTTCGGACGTCGGCTCCTGCCGTCGGAGCCCTGCAATTGCCGGATATGTAGACGGATAGCTGTGTAGGGCAAGGAGAACCCCAGAGCTCAAAAACTAAGCGGCCATCTTACTCGGCCGTCAGCCATGCCCCGGATGTTAAGCTTTTTAAAGCAATCTATTCATGCATTCATTTGCGCATTATGATGAGCGGACGGGTATATTTCGTGTGAGGCGGGGTTGGACTACAGAGGTATGTTTCAATGGTCAGAGCCTTTAGAGACAGAGAACTAGGTCAGCAGAGCTGCTTTAGAGCCAGAGAACCGGGTCAGCAGAGCTGCTTTAGAGCCAGAGAACCAGGTCAGTAGATCTGCTTTAGAGGGAGAGAACCAGGTCAGGAGAGCTGCTTTGGAGCCAGAGAACCAGCCCAGCCGAGCTGCTTTAGAGGGAGAGTACCAGGTCAACAGAGCTGCTTTAGAGCCAGAGAACCATTTCAGCCGAGCTGCTTTAGAGGAAGAGAACCAGGTCAGCAGAGCTGCTCTAGAGCCAGAAAACCAGGTCAGCAGAGCTACTCTAGAGCCAGAGAACCAGGTCAGCAGAGCTGCTTTAGAGCCAGAGAACCAGGCCAGCAAAGCTGCTCTAGAACCAGAGAACCAGGTCAGCAGAGCTGCTCTAGAGCCTAAGTACCAGGTCAGCAGAGCTGCTCTAGAGGCAGAGAACCAGGTCAGTAGAGCTGCTTTAGAGCCAGAGAACCAGCAGAACCAGAGAACCAGGTCAGCAAAGCTGATTTAGAACCATAGAACCACCAGATCAGCAGAGCTGCTTCAGAGCCAGAGAACCAGGTCAGCAGAGCTGTTGTAGAGTCAGAGAACCAGGTCAGCAGAGCTGCTCTAGAGCCTAAGAAACAGGTCAGGAGAGCTGCTTTGGAGCCAGAGAACCAGGCCAGCCGAGCTGCTTTAGAGGGAGAGTACCAGGTCAACAGAGCTGCTTTAGAGCCAGAGAACCATTTCAGCCGAGCTGCTTTAGAGGGAGAGAACCAGGTCAGCAGAGCTGCTCTAGAGCCTAAGAAACAGGTCAGGAGAGCTGCTTTGGAGCCAGAGAACCAGCCCAGCCGAGCTGCTTTAGAGGGAGAGTACCAGGTCAACAGAGCTGCCTTAGAGCCAGAGAACCATTTCAGCCGAGCTGCTTTAGAGGGAGAGAACCAGGTCAGCAGAGCTGCTCTAGAGCCAGCGAACCAGGTCAGCCGAGCTACTCTAGAGCCAGAGAACCAGGTCAGCAGAGCTGCTTTAGAGCCAGAGAACCAGGCCAGCAGAGCTGCTCTAGAACCAGGTCAGCAGAGCTGCTCTATAGCCTAAGTACCAGGTCAGCAGAGCTGCTCTAGAGGCAGAGAACCAGGTCAGTAGAGCTGCTTTAGAGCCAGAGAACCAGGGCAGCAGATCTGCTTTAGAGCCATAAAACCAGGTCAGCAGAGCTGCTGTAAAGCCAGAGAAACCAGGTCAGCAGAGCTGCCTTAGAGCCACAGAACCAGGTCAGCAGAGCTTCTGTAAAGCCAGAGAAACCAGGTCAGTAGAGTTGCTTTAGGGCCAGAGAACCAGGGCAGCAGAGCTGCCCTAGAACCAGAGAACCAGGTCAGCAGAGCTGATTCAGAGCCATAGAACCACCAGGTCAGCAGAGCTGCTCTATAGCCAGAGAACCAGGTCCACAGAGCTGCTCTAGAGCCAGAGAACCAGGTCAGCAGAGCTGCTCTAGAGCCAGAGAACCAGGTCAGCAGAGCTGGTCTACAGCCAAAGAACCAGGTCAGCAGAGCTGCTTTAGAGCCATAGAACCAGGTCAGCAGAGTTGCTTTAGCGGGAGATAACCAGGTCAGCAGAGCTGTTTTAGAGCCAGAGAACCAGGTCAGCAGAGCCATTGTAGAGCCATAGAACCAGGTCAGCAGAGCTGCTTTAGATCAGGAGAACCAGGTCAGCAGAGCTACTGTGAGAGTCATAGAACCAGGTCAGTAGAGCTGCTCTAGAGCCACAGAACCAGGTCAGCAGAGCTGCTTTAGAGCCAAAGAACCAGGTCAGCAGAACTGCTTTAGAGCCAAAGAACCAGGTCAGCAGAGTTGCTTTAGAGGGAGAGAACCAGGTCAGCAGAGCTGTTTTAGAGCCAGAGAACCAGGTCAGCAAAGCTGCTTTAGAACCAGAGAACAAGGTCAGCAGGGCTGCTGTGAGAGCCATAGAACCAGGCCAGTAGAGCTGCTCTAGAGGCAGAGAGCCAGGTCAGCAGAGCTGCTTTAGAGCCATAGAACCAGGTCAGCAGAGCTGCTGTAGAGCCAGAGAAACCAGGTCAGCAGAGCTGCTTTAGAGGGAGAGAACCAGGTAAGCAGAGCTGCTTTAGAGGGAGAGAACCAGGTCAGCAGAGCTGCTTTAGAGCCATAGAACCAGGTCAGCAGATCTGCTCTAGAGCCAGAGAACCGGGTCAGCAGAACTGCTTTAGAGCCATAGAACCGGGTCAGGAGAGCTGCTTTAGAGCCAGAGAACCAGGTCAGCAGAGCTGTTGTAGAGCCAGAGAACTAGGTCAGCAGAGCTGCTCTAGAGCCAGAGAAACCAGGTCAGCAGAGCTGCTGTAGAGCCAGAGAAACCAGGTCAGCAGAGCTGCTTTAGAGCCAGAGAACCAGGTCAGCAGAGCTGCTTTAGAGCCAGAGAACCAAGTCAGCAGGGGGAACATCCTTTACAACGCAACTTTAACCACGCAGTGCCTTTACGACGCAACTATTACAACGCATGTTATTACAAAGCATAGCGCTGGGGGGCGCTCTAGGATAGGGAATAGATTTAATTTACTATCCAACACCTTCCCTACTATCCACGGGGACTGGAGTTGGAATAGTAAATTTAACTATTCACTATCCAGCACCCCTTTATGATATGCGTTGTAAAACCATGCGTTGTAATGTCATACATCCGGTCAGCAGAGCTGCTCTATCTGACACTGACTGACTGACACTGACTGACTGACACTGACTAACTGGCTGATACTGACTGACTGACACTTACTGACACTGATTGACTGACACTGACTGACTGACACTGACTGACTGACACTGACTGACTGACACCGATTGACTGACACTCACTGACTGACACAGACTGACTAACACTGACTGACTGACACCGACTGACACTAACACTGAACACTGACTGACTGACACTAATTGACTGACACTGACTGACTGACACCGATTGACTGACACTGACTGACTGACACTGACTGACAGTGACACTGACTGACTGACACTTACTGACACTGATTGACTGACATTGACTGACTGACACTGACTGACTGACACCGATTGACTGACACTCACTGACTGACACAGACTGACTAACACTGACTGACTGACACCGACTGACACTAACACTGACTGACTGACACTAATTGACTGACACTGACTGACTGACACCGATTGACTGACACTGACTGACTGACACTGACTGACAGTGACACTGACTGACTGACACTGACTGACACTGACTGACACTGACTGACTGACTGACACTGACTGACTGACTGACACTGACTGACTGACACTGACTGGCTGACACTGACTGGCTGACTGACACTGACTGACTGAGACTGACTAACTGACTGACACTGACTGGCACTGACTGACGGGCACTGACTGACTGACACTGACTTACACTGACTGACAATGACTAACACTGACTGACACTGACTGACAGACACTGACTGACTGACAGACAATGACTGACATTGACACTGACTGACTGACACTGACTGACTGACACTGGCTGACTGACACCGACTGACTGACACCGATTGGCTGACACTGACTGACTGACACTGACTGACAGTGACACTGACTGACTGACACTGACTGACTGACTGGCTGACTGACACTGACTAACTGACTGACACTGACAGACTGACACTGACTGACACTGACTGACGGGCACTGACTGACTGACACTTACTGACAATAACTGACACTGACTGACTGACTGACAATGACTGACACTGACTGACTGACACTGACTGTCACTGAGTGTCACTGACTGACTGACACTGACTAACACTGACTGACACTGACACACACTGACTGACAATGACTGACTGACAATGACTGACTGACACTGACACTGACTGACACTGACTGATACTGGCTGACTGACACTGACTGACGGGCACTGACTTACGGGCACTGACTGACACTGACTGACACTGACTGACTGACAATGACTGACACTGACTGACTGACAATGACTGCACTGACTGATTGACACTGACTGACTGCCACTGACTGCCACTGGCTGCCACTGACTGCCACTGACTGCCATTGACACACACTGACTGTGTCGGGCGATCAACAGGCTCCAGGCAGAAACCAGCTCCTCAGAAGTGTAGACAGTGCCCCCCTCTGTTCCTACGACACAACACCCCCTGCGGTTAGCAAGCACACACAGGACGGGCGGTGACGCCAGAAAAGAGAGAGACCTAAAACCCTTAGGTCTCCTTGTGTGAAGACAGGGTACTCAGACGAGGTGCACAAATAGGAAGCCGCAGCCTGCAGGGGAGAGAAGAAAACAAAACATACAACAGACTGCTTATTACACTACAATAAGAGAACAAGGAACTACTAATCTACGTTTTCTGTAATGAGTGTGCTGCAAGGCTCTTACCTGCCCAACGTGTATAACGCACCCAAAAGGTATCCACAAAAAATAATAAATATGAACCAAAAAAGGAGGGTGGATACTTAGGTCTCTCTTTCCAAAGGAATGATTCCACGGAAGAAATGAAGAATTCAAACACAGTCACGAACACTTCCCAAATAGAAGAGTCCAAAAGTAAATGTATATCAGGTTCGTGATACTCCTCACTGAGCCAGCAAGGTAAACAAAACAAAGTTCACTCCAGTAGAGCCGTTCCCGGGCGTTTCCCACCAAGAAACAGCTGACGGACGCTAACACTCGGCGTCCTTCGATCAAAAGAAAGGAAAAGCAAAATCCATCGGCAATAGTCCTGTCATATAACTGACACGCCGAGAAACCACTGCGGATACCCCAGTATCGGGTAAGAGTGAGCAGGGGCACAGCGGAGGCTCACAGGTCTGGGTGACGTCTAGGAACGCCACACCGGTGATCCGCGATCAGCGGGAAAGGAAGAGAGGCACAAAAATCTGGTGTTCACTGCGGCGAGGGGTGCAGGCACATTGCCGCGTAGAGAGTAGCTGAAGGGTAGGTCGCAAGAGCCAGCGCGGCCGCACGAGGCTTCTGCAGCAGAGACGAGGAAAAGAAACACGAACCAGTTCAATGGAGCAAGAACTGCAACAGTGATCCAAGGGTCGGGACTCAGGCAGGATTCCAATTGAAAACCAAGCACCGCCGATAGGGGAATGGAGACATAAGAACCTCCCAGTCGGCATCTGATTGGTGCATGCGGATCATAGTCTTCTGCATAGAGCCTCAAGGCATTCTGGGACTTGTAGTCCCTGTTAGGCAAAAATCACCGTACAACACACTCAGAACATGCCCTAAGAGCTCCGGGTCCTAACAGTACCCCCCCCTAAAGGTCTTCTCACGGGTCTAGGCTTGGAGGGATTGAGCGCATGGAATCTACGTACCAGTCTAGGGGCATGAATGTGTTCAGCAGGTTCCCAAGTTCTATCCTCTGGCGGATAACCCACCCAATCAATGAGATACTGGAGTCTGCCTCTGTGTCTACGTGAGTCTAACACCCGTTTCACTTCATATTCGCTTTCACCTTCAACCATAACAGGGGGAGGAGGGGGTTCAGGGAGTATTGGGGCCACATAGGGTTTCAGAAGGGAAGTATGAAAAACAGGATGTATTTGCATCTCGGGGGGCAGCACCAGTTTGAGGGCAACAGGAGAGATGACTTTCTGTACTTCAAAAGGCCCAAGATAGCGGGGTTGTAACTTGCGTGGCCCTTCTATTCTTAGGTTCTTTGACGATAACCAAACCCTGTCGCCCACTGCATAAACGGGAGCAGGTCTTCGATGTTTGTCCGCTTGGGCCTTCATTATCTCTTTAGCTTGCGTTAGTTCCTTTGTCGCCAACTCCCATATCTGTGACAGTGTTTGGTGATGGTCAAGAACCGCAGGATTCAGTGTGTCAGAAGGGAGTACTTCAAGTGGTATTATTTTGGGATGATAACCAGTGGTAAAAAAGAACGGAGAGATCTTGGAGGCTGTATGGGTAGAATTATTGTATGAGAATTCTGCAAGGGGCAGGGCTTGCACCCAATCCTGGCATGTAGTAGTTATCAGACACCTGAGGTGCTGCTCTAAGGTTTGGTTTGTCCTTTCGGTTTGACCATCGGTCTGGGGATGATAGGAGGAAGATAACCTGTGATCAATGTAGAGGGTTTTACACAACCCTTGCCAAAATCTGGAGATAAACTGGGGACCTCGATCTGATACTAAAACAGAAGGTAATCCATGTAACCGGACAATTTCTTTGATGAATATGTCTGCTAAATCCACAGCTGAGGGGATCTTTTTCAGGGGGACGAAATGGGCCATCTTGGATAACAGATCTACAACAACCAGGATTGTGGTGTACCCATGAACGTTAGGCAAGTCGGTGATGAAGTCCATACTAAGGGTAGTCCAGGGGCTGTTGGGCACGGGAAGAGGTTGCAATAACCCTGCAGGTACAGCATGGGAGGCCTTCTGACGGGCACAGGTAGAACAGGCCTTGACGTGTTGCTTAACATCATGAGATAGTTGCGGCCACCAAAACCATCGTTGGCAAAGACTTTTAGTCTTGTTTTCCCCGGGATGACCAGCTAAGGGCATGTTATGACACCATTGTAGAACAAGGCGGTGTAATTCTTCATTAGGCAAAAAGATTTTATTGTCATGATACCACAGATGGTCCACGATGGTGTTGTTTGGATCTTGTAACCAAGTGACCTGATCTAGAGGTGCATAAGCCTGTTCTAATAGGTCCATGAAGGTATGGGAATCAGGGATCTGGACTCCTAAAGCCACTATTCTACTCTCGGGAATAAGAGGCAAAAGTTTCTCCTGAACCCACTTGTTTTCCTCTCCTAGCCTGGATAGAGCATCTGCCTTACCCTGTCGTATTCCAGGTCTAAAGTGTATCAAAAAAGCATATTCCCCAAAAAAGGCGACCCACCGTAGTTGTCTGGGTGTAAGGGCTTTAGCAGTGCGAAAATATTGCAGGTTTTGATGATCAGAATAGACAGTGATCACATGGGAGGATCCTAACAGGTAGTGACGCCACTCCTGGAAGGCCCGTTTGATTGCAAGGAGTTCTCTTTCTCCGATGGTATAATTTTGCTCTGATTGGGTCAGGGTTTTGGAGAAGTACGCCACAGGATGGAGAGTGCCTTTTAGACGATCTCTTTGTGATAACACACCTCCCACCGCATATTGAGAAGCATCCACTTCTAGGACGTAGGGTTGTGTTTCGTCTGCATGTTTCATGATGGGTGCAGAAGTGAAACGTGCCTTAAGGGCCTGAAAGGCCTTTTCCGCTTCCTTGTCCCAGTGGAACTCAACCCCCTTCCTGAGCAAGCGAGTGATGGGTGCTACTAGGTCCGAAAAGTGGTCCACAAACCTCCTATAGAAGTTTGCAAATCCCAAGAAGGATTGAATGTCCTTCACCGACTTTGGACTTGCCCATTCTAGGATAGCAGATATTTTGGCCGGATCCATATGTATTCCTTTGGGAGAGATGATGAACCCTAAAAAGGCTACACTGTGAGTATGGAAGATGCACTTATCGAGTTTAGCAAATAGGTGATGTTCGTGTAGTTTACTCAATATGGCTTGTACATGAGACACATGGTCAGACTCATTAGAGGAGTATATCAGTATATCATCGATATACACGATGACAAAGAGATCCAAATATTCCCGCAGTATCTCATTGATAAAGAATTGAAATGCTGCGGGAGCATTACACAGCCCAAAGGGCATGACGTTATACTCATAAAGCCCAAATTTTGTCCTAAAGGCTGTTTTCCATTCGTCCCCTCTTTTGACTCTGATAAGGTGGTAGGCTCCTCTTAAATCAAGTTTGGTAAAAATGGTGGCCTTCCTAACCTGATCGAGCAGTGTGGAAATGAGGGGGAGCGGGTATTTGTTCTTGATAGTGGCTTTGTTTAACACCCTGTAGTCCAGGCAAGCCCGTAATCCCCCTTCCCGTTTGGGTATAAAAAAAATGGGGGAGGACACTGGAGAGGACCAATGACTGATAAATCCCTTTGCCAACATGTCTTGCAAATACTCTTGTAGGTATTTGGTCTCTGTCTCTGTAAGCGCATAAATGCGGCTAACAGGTAAATCCGCGCCAGGTATAAGATCTATCCTACAATCGTAGGGACGATGAGGCGGTAAAGCTACAGCTTTCACGTCGTCAAAAACATCAGAATATTGCAGATATTCAGAGGGTAACGTAGCCCCGTCGATCGTGGTAGCAGAACAATACACCGGAGTGTGCCAATGGTTGATGTCTCTGTAACAATTGTCGTGTTTTGGCAGCTCCTGAGTTAGCGTTTAGCACAGCTACACGGTCTTTTCTGTTAACTTGACCAAAACGAACGGGGGCCATTTTGAATCCCTCTGACTTCCGTTTCCTATGAACATGCTGCCTCGTGGTCAGTGTGCCCTTTTGTCCTTTCTCGATACCCATGGTCACTAGTCTGCTCGGCAACAGGCTATTTTTAGTACTGGTCAAGCGCACATGCGCATTACGCACCAATTGGTCACTCTTCAGGAATGTTCATGCTAACTGACCAGTGCTATTGAAACTCCTCCCACACGTTGGCTGTGTTCCAAAAATGACCTTATATGTACCTAAAATGTGTAACTTGTAACCGCCTATCTTTTTATTGCTATTAAACCATATAAAAGAGGTCGCGCACCGATGTTCGGTGTGCTACTTCTTACATTACCGAAGGGTGCTGTTGGAATGTATCACCACCCCATGGGGTCTTAATAAACTTGTCTTTTACCTTTTCCAGTGTCCGTGCCAACTTCTATACTAAGGTGTTCGAGAGTTTAGCAGAGTATGTAGGCCTGATTTGAACCCAACACCACAATTGGCGACCACGAAGGGACTCATCGGCGACTCGGAGGCCCGAAGGAGAGGTCGTGACGAAGGTTAGGAAACTCGCCATGGACGCGATCGCTGCCATTGAGTGACCCGAGTCTCGGCACCCACGGTGTGTTTTCCCTTCCTTCCGATCTGACCTTCCAGGTGGCGCCGGTCTTCGACTGAGATTCTGATCTTGGATTGTCGTGATGTGCCGTTTTGGCTGATTTGACCACAGAATTTGGCAGTTGGACGTTGGACGTTTGCAAATATTTGGTAAGCTTTTGAGCGGTGAGGTTGTCTACTGACACTTACTGTGTTTTTTTTTTTTTAACCTTTGAATTTGAATTTGAATTTGTTAGCTAACGTTTTGAATCTTTGAATTTGAATTTGAATATGTGAAGTGCACCTCACATAGGCAGGCATGTAGGGATATTTCTCTGATTTATTTGATTTGAACAGTGCACCGTGTTAGGTGGCATTTTTGTAGTATCACGTTTTCGTGGTACTTTTTGAAACATGCCTGTTTTTAGCACACTCCGTAGGATGTGCTGTTCTGAAAATGGTACCAATTATCGATTAAGTGAAAAACAGCCGGCTCCCCCAGAGGGGACTCCAAATCGTGAAATGTATATTAAATTCGGTATTCCACCTATAATGTATAGTACATTATGGCATAAGTATACTAAGACTGATCGTGAATTACAGTGGCCACTATATGGGTCGTTTGACCTTCGAAAGGTACAGTATGTAGAGCAGTGTTTGTTTCAGCGAAGGTCTAGACAAGATATGTTTGATTGTGTGCGTATGTGGGAGAAGGAGGTGCGTGAACGAGTGAAGCGTGAGGAAGCCTTGGCGGAGAAAGTGCAGCGGAAGGCTGCACATGACAAAGCTTTACAGCTACAGGAGAAGGAATTACAGGAAAAGAAAGAGAGGGAGAGACGAGAACGTAATTTACAGGTTAATGGTCAATTCCCTATCAGGCGTCCTCTCTATCCAGTCCTTACTAATGAAACGGATGATTTTTCATTACTAGATCGGTGTCCGCCTCCGTACGTCGTACCTACGGCTCCGAACGAGGACTCGGACGAGGATAGTGATCGAACACAGCGTACCAGGTTATATACGGAACGAGCTGCGGAATTGCGCTCAATTGCGCGAAAGCTAAATAATAATACTGTTACTGTTTCTGATGTTACTAAACAAATGGAACAGTGGTCTGATAAGGAACGACTGTATTTTTTAGATCATTTTGGAGATGAAGTTGTTGAGCGGTATAGAAAATATTCTCTCGAGTTAGAACCTAAGGAGATATCCAAGGATCGTGAGAATTTTCGTAAAGGTCTTTTTGTTCTTTCAGATGCGGACGACTTCTTCAAGCGTTTGCTTGACCTGCGTAATGAGACGACACGGCTACGGGAGTTGGAAAAGTCGAAGAATTCGTCTACGTCCGGAGCGACGGGGATATCCAAAGAATGCCCTATCTTTGAAACAGATAAGATCGCTGCGATTAATGTTAGACCTATGCGAGAAGCTGCGCCTTTATATGTCCCTCATAAAGGGGATGGCACAGATGATGATAAAAGCTCCAAAGACGCGAAAGGGTATTTTGTATATAATTGGGTTTATACGCCTTGGAATAGAGCAGATGTCATGGCGCTTAAGAATGCTTTACCTGATCCCCGTAAAAACCCTGCGGCTTTTTATGAAAATGTTGAAAGTGCAATTTCTTCATGTATCATGACGTTAGTTGATATTGATCTATTTTTCGGGTTGATATTGCCCCCTGATATGTGGAGAGCCATTCGTAGGTTTGATGACCTCACGACTCTCGGGGCCACTTGGAAAGATCTTGTTCAGGCTGATTTAGATAGAGAACCAGCATGTAAGCCGTGTCAATTAATATTAGACCTTCCAGGTGCCATACTAACAAAACTAAAGACTCTTGCTCCCGCTAAAAAGATTGATTGGACTATATTAGCCTCTTGTAAGCAGAAAGCGGATGAATCAGTTTCCGATTTTTTCTCTCGCTTCGAGGAAGCGTTCCATGATTACAGTGGTCAATTATTGATAGAAGATACTGGCAGGCATCTATTCGTTGATAAGTATGTAGCTAATCTCCTACCGGAGATTGCGAAACGATTAAAAGCGAGTGAAAGTTCATGGACCACAGCAACCCCTGCTTCTTTATTGACTATGGCTCAATATTATGAAAGACAGGAATTGGAGGCGAAAGAAAGTAGTGAAAAGAAGGCGAAGGAATTGAAAACGAAGGTAATGTTAGCTCAGGTTCAGGCTACGAGAGGGAACAATAGAGGGGGGCGAGGATCGTACAGTAATGCTCCTCCCCCTCGTTCTGACATTTCTGGGAATCAATGTGCATACTGCAAACAGTTTGGGCATTGGATTGCAGACTGTCCGGTGTTTCGAGAGCAGCGTAATTTGAGGGGACGAGGAAGTGGGAGATCTAGGAATTATTATGGAGGGTCAAGAGGAGGTTATGGCACGAACGATCGTGGAGGATATGGAGCAAGGGGTCGTGGTCAGTCAGATTATAATACGTTTGATAACCGCAATCAATATCAGATAAATGAGGGTGATCCTGCTGAACCACGGGATGAGCATTACGCATAGGATTGCGTAGGATGGGGTGTGGAATCGGTTGAGGTACCAGTTGATCAGAGGGGTCCATACATAGAAGCACATGTTTTGGGTTCTACTGATCAATTTCTGGTCGATACAGGAGCTACTCGTAGCGCTTTGTCCAAACACTTGGTTCCAAGGGCTCCCCTGTCTGGCGAGGTAATTACAGCAATAGGGTTCGATGGAACACCTACTTCTAGCCCACTGTCTCAACCAGTTGCATTTCATGTTGATAAATTTGCTGCCCCTTGTCCCTTTTTGTTGTCTCCAAATACACCCGATAATATTATTGGACTCGATATGTTAAAACACTTTCGAGCTACCATTCGCTGTGCCCCAGAAGGAGTGCGAGTTGTGCTGAATGAGAATTACCCAGACTTTGAGCGAGTGTGTTTTGTCCATGAATCAGAAGTTCTGGCCTCCTTACCAAAAACATTGTGGGCCACTTCTGACACGGATGTAGGACGAATGATAATTCCCCCAGTGCGTATTACTGTAAAGGAGGGAGTATCTCTGCCACGTGTCCCGCAATATAAGATTTCTAGAGAAGGTGAACTTGCTTTAATACACATTGTAAATGATTTGATTTCGGCAGGAGTAGTCGAGGAAGTTCCTTACAATGTTTGCAATAGTCCAATTTTACCGATCCTTAAGAGAGATACAGATACTAAAGTTTACCGTTTCATTATTGATTTGAGGGAAATAAACAAGATAGTAGTGCCTCAGTATCCAGTGGTATCTGACATCACCACATTGCTTACGCTGGTTCCACCGACGGCGACTACTTTTACAGTCATTGATTTGAAGAACGCCTTCTTTTCAATCCCTGTACATCCTGACAGTCGATATCTATTCGGCTTTACATTAAATAATAAATCGTACAGATTCTGTCGAATTCCTCAAGGCTATACTGAAAGTCCTAGCATTTATAGTCAGGCATTAAAAAGGCAGCTTGATTCCTTTGACTTACAAGAGGGAGTGGTTCTCATTCAATATGTAGACGATATCTTACTTGCTGCAGACACGCCAGAACAATGTGAGAAGAGTACCTTTTCCTTGCTTTCCTTCCTGGCCAAACATAATCATAAAGTTTCGAAGAAAAAGCTGCAATATTGTAGACCAAAGGTGACCTACCTCGGTCATCTTTTGTCTAAGGAGGGCCGTGCGTTGACACCAGATCGAATTCAAGCAATATTAGATACCCCAGTTCCTCGCACTCAGAAAGATGTTCGCGCCTTTATAGGTTTGACGTCTTTTTGTAGGCAATGGATATTGGGTTTTTCACATACCGTTAAACCATTGGTGGCATTGTTGTCTAAAGATACACCGATTCCCATTGAATGGACGGATGAATGTCAGAATGCTTTTGAACAATTGAGACAAGCTCTTTGTTCTGCACCAGTGTTGGGTACACCTGATTACACGAAGATCTTTACATTATATGTACACGAGAAGGATGGGTGCGCATTGTCAATGTTGGTGCAGACACACGGAGACAAACAGAGGCCTTGTGCATACTTCTCGGCGGTACTCGACCCTGTGGCTCGAGGATTGCCTGGATGTTTTCGAGCAGTGGCAGCAACAGCAGTTGCGATACGACAAAGTGAGGGAATAGTTTTGTCACACAAATTGTTGGTGCTAGTTCCCCATGCGGTAGATGCGTTACTGAATCAAACGAAAACACAGCATCTAACCAGTGCCCGTCTGACAGGATATGAGCTAACGTTGTTGGCACCGCACATCACACTAAAACGATGTGCAGCACTAAATCCTGCTACTTTATTGCCGGATCCTGTTACTGAGACCCAGAAGGTAGAACAACATGATTGTGTTTTTCTGACTGAGGAACAGACAAAGGGTCGTATCGATTTACAGGATACGCCATTTCCAGATGTAGATGGGGAACTGTGGGTTGATGGGTCATGTGTGAGGCTACCAGATGGTACGACTTCTGCAGCTTATGCGATCACGACACTTAAGACTGTGGTAGAAGCAGCACGGATACCCCAAAAATCGGCTCAAGCGGCTGAGTTAATAGCCTTAACGAAGGCATGTGAGTTAAGTGCTGGATTATGTGTGAACATTTACACGGATAGTCGTTACGCTTTTGGAGTAGTGCATGATTTTGGCCTACTTTGGAAGGAACGAGGATTCCTGACTTCACACGGAGTACACATCATGCATGGAGAGTTGGTGCGCGATCTCCTGAATGCACTGTTATGCCCAAAGAAAGTTGCAATAGTCAAGTGCAGTGCACATAAAAAGGTGACGGACAAAATAGGGCAAGGCAATGCCTTTGCAGACCGCATTGCGAGAGAGACCGCTATGCTGCAAAATAATTGCCCCATGTATGTGGTGAAGTCACAAGCTGAGCGGTGGCATGATGCTAGAGAAGAAATACTAGATATACAGAAGTCAGCATCAGAGGCAGAACTTGCGAAATGGGCCACTGAAGGAGTATTGGATGATGAGGGTTGCTGGCGTAGTAAAGATATGGAGAGATGGAAACTACCCATGGCCTATTTACAAACAATGGTGCAAATGACACATGGACTGGCACACATTGGAGCTCTCGCAATTACTAAATTGCTTACACGAGTTTGGGAAAATGCTGACATTGCTAGCACGGCTAAGAGAGTAGTGCAGACCTGTCTGATATGTTTGCAGCACAATCCTGGACAAGGGACTCATACTCCTAAAGGTGGGTTTGTTCCACCTACTGCACCATTCGAAGTACTACAAATGGATTACATCCAGCTGGAACGCTGTAATAATCTCAAGTATGTCCTAGTAGTGGTGTGTGCCTTCAGCAAATGGATTGAGGCTTACCCTACGAAAGACAATACAGCATTGACAACAGCTAAGGTGCTACTCAAGGAGTACTTCCCGCGCTATGGTGTTTGTAAACTTATGTGGAGTGATAATGGCCCTCATTTCATTGGAAAAGTAGTGGAATATGTCTTGAAAGGATTGGGAATCAAACAACGATTCCATGCTGTCTTTCATCCGCAATCAGCAGGTTTAGTGGAGAGATATAATGCAACTCTGAAGCTGAAGCTAGCAAAGATAGTGGCATCGACATCTCTGAAATGGCCGGACGCTTTGCCTCTGGCATTGCTGTCCATTCGATCAGTGCCCCATTCTCGGTCTGGCCTCACACCCTATGAAGTAGTGTTTGGAAGGCCTATGAATATCTGGGGAGTTCCAAAACCTCGTTTGATACATGATATGCCTTGTATAATGATGAACGATTATCTGGCACGATTAACAAATGATTTGCTTTCTATTCATCAACAGGTTCGAGAGGCGCTCCCTGATAACTCCGCTGGTGAGGCTCACGATCTCCGTCCCGGGGACCACGTGATGGTCAAAATCTTTGAGCGATCCAGCAGTTTGGAACCGAGATGGCATGGCCCTGAGCAAGTGCTGCTGGCTACGCGAACTGCTGTGAGAGTCACCAACAAGAAGCGGTGGATTCATTCAACGCATTGCCGACGTGTCTCTCCGGATCTGGTGAGCCCTGTGGTGCTATCCGACTACAGAAAGATTTTGGATACAGAAAAGAGCCCAGCTGTCACGCCTGATGAATTGGAGGGAGCCTTCCCGGACCACGTTGTTTCGGATAAAGTGAAGTACAATCTACGACCCAGGAAATAAGATTCCTTTTGTGTTTTTGAAACTGGTTGGTAACCGCTCTGAGGTTTGTGAAACGGAAGCCGGGAATATCAAGGGGGGGGGATCAGTTCTGCCCAGTGTAGCGACACCCGTCTTGAATCCCGGAGAACAAATCAACGGCAGCCTCGGTTCAGAACCATCGTTTTAATTTTTCTCGCTTAGTGTTGCTTTTGAAGAGTATTGTTTTGTGAACTATGGCATCTCCTTCGACACGAAGAGGGAGAATTCTTGGTGCTGTTTTGTTTGTCTTGACCGTAGTGGTGATCGCAGTATTAGCCTGGACTATAGAACTGTTGTTTCCTGTACGAGAACATTTACTGCCCACCACTCCAAGTCCGTCTGAACATTTTCATTTCACTCTGCCTTTTCACGAAGAAAGACATAGGCAGACTTATTTGAATAACAGTTTTATTAAGATTCTGCATCATACTCATAACATGACCAACACGTCCAATTGTTGGGTATGTGGGATGTTGCCCGGACATCAGAAGAAGGGAGGAACACCACTCATTCCTCTCCCGTTTTCTCATAATGGTTCTTGTCATGCTTGGTACACTCTTCTTTTTACTCTGCGATGGCCAACGAAAGGTGGATTACTTTTTCGGTTGAATAAAATATGCTATAACGATAAAGATGGCTATCCACATGCTGAAGGAACTAAATTCGAATGGGAAGAATATCGTCCGGACAATATTTCTACACCTCGTGTATATACGAATCAAAGACTCATAAATGTGACGAACATGCATATAATAACCGTGATCGATACAAAAGCAGATTTGTGTATTAGAAATAAAGGTACAATCCCCGTAGGTCGCAGTGAATGTAATATTACACTTACCTTTGATACACCAACTGGAATTGCATTTGTAGCTTCGCATAACACATATTTTATTTGTGGAAATAAGGGATATCACCGTCTACCTTTGGGATGGTTAGGAACGTGTTATGTAGCATTTGTATTACCACCTGTGTTTATTGCTCCTCCCATGTATCACAATGATTATGTTTTGTACCATGATTTCATATTGAATAGAGTGAAACGAACAATAGATCTTGATGAAATAGACCAGACTGATACCACTTTACAACAATATGTAGATTTCAATTTGGGGTTATTTTCATTCGTAGGAGCTGCATTAAATAGCAGAAAGATAAGGCGGCTTACACGTGTGGTGGAAGCCGTTGCCAACGAAACTGCCTCTGCTTTAGGGAATATTACTGAGGAATTGCAAATTACCAGAATTGTGGCGCTCCAGAATCGAATGGTTCTAGATGTGATACTAGCTGATAGGGGTGGAGCATGCCGCGTCATCGGAAGTAGTTGTTGCGTGTACGTACCAGATAACTCACCTTCTGTATATGATTCGATTACAAAATTACATAAGATAGCTGCTGAGATCCACCCAGAAAATGGAACATGGACTTTTTCTGGTTGGTTCTGGACCCTGCTTAGTACTTGGGGTTGGAAATTATTAACGATTCTCTGTGTTTTTATTGGAGTATTATTTTTCCTTTGTCTATGTATTCAATGTGGCCCTACATTATGTTCTGTATGTATCACAGCCTGTATTCCGTCCAAACGAGCTATTGTCAAACAAGAGAAACTGATCAGTGATGAGGTATTGAAAATAATGGCTATTGACATTGAGGATGAACATTCTGACTATGTCCACTATGAGGTAGCTTTTGCTAAACGCTAAAAGGGCCGTCTGTCGTGTTTTGGCAGCTCCTGAGTTAGCGTTTAGCACAGCTACACGGTCTTTTCTGTTAACTTGACCAAAACGAACGGGGGCCATTTTGAATCCCTCTGACTTCCGTTTCCTATGAACATGCTGCCTCGTGGTCAGTGTGCCCTTTTGTCCTTTCTCGATACCCATGGTCACTAGTCTGCTCGGCAACAGGCTATTTTTAGTACTGGTCAAGCGCACATGCGCATTACGCACCAATTGGTCACTCTTCAGGAATGTTCATGCTAACTGACCAGTGCTGTTGAAACTCCTCCCACACGTTGGCTGTGTTCCAAAAATGACCTTATATGTACCTAAAATGTGTAACTTGTAACCGCCTATCTTTT
The DNA here is from genome assembly GCF_964261635.1 of Lissotriton helveticus. Taxonomy (NCBI): domain Eukaryota; kingdom Metazoa; phylum Chordata; class Amphibia; order Caudata; family Salamandridae; genus Lissotriton; species Lissotriton helveticus. The sequence continues at coordinate 252,770,462 of NC_136073.1, forward strand.
TATTGCTATTAAACCATATAAAAGAGGTCGCGCACCGATGTTCGGTGTGCTACTTCTTACATTACCGAAGGGTGCTGTTGGAATGTATCACCACCCCATGGGGTCTTAATAAACTTGTCTTTTACCTTTTCCAGTGTCCGTGCCAACTTCTATACTAAGGTGTTCGAGAGTTTAGCAGAGTATGTAGGCCTGATTTGAACCCAACACCACACAATGGGTAAGACAGTGAGCGGAGCGTAGGGTAACAGTTCTAGCGACCCAATCGATATGGGGGTTATGGGTCTGTAACCAGGGTACTCCTAGTATCGCACCGAAGTTGGGTGTATCAATCAGGTCGAATGATATACATTCGCTATGTCCATTATCACACAACACAATGATCTCAGGGGTGTGGTATTTTAGCATTCCCGAAGACAGGGCAGACCCATCCACAGCTCTGACATTTTCAGGGATATCTTTCTTAATAAACTGGATGCCCAAAGACTTAGCTAGGGTAATATCCAAGAAATTCCCCGTGGCTCCTGAATCCAAAAGAATAGCCATGGTATGTCTTCCTTGCGAAGGTAACACTAACACAACCGAGATGGTAAAGGGTTTGGGAATGGCGGAATAGACGTTTGCCACATGTTTGGAGGTCAGGGACAGCGAAGGACTTGGAAGAGCGACCTCAATACTCCCCAAGTCAACTAGTTTCCCGACGGCATAGGTTTAGTGAATTTAGGCATCCCTTCTCTCAAGGAGCCTTTTGGTTTCACCGGACATTCTCGGGCGAAATGGCCAGCCTTTCCACAGTATAAACAGAGATTCAACTTACGTCTTTTCTCTTTTTCTTCGGGTGTTAGGGGGCCACGTATTCCTCCTATCTGCATTGGTTCACTTGTGTCTTTGGGTTCTCGTTTTTCAGGTTTAGTTATCAAAAATTTGGGGAGATCACCGCGAGTTTTTTCTCCCTTTCTCTCAGCCAGTCGGTGGTCTAATTTGACCACTAGATCAATGAATTCAGAACAATTTTCAGGGGGATCCACTATTTGAGATAAGATATCTTTGAGTTCGTCTTTCAGCCCTCTGTAAAACAATGAAGTTCTTTTATCATCAGGCCAGTTTGTCTCTGTCACCAAGCGGTTGAAGGCGGTGATATAGGACAGCAAATCTTTTGAGCCCTGTCGCAGATTAAGGAGCTCATTATCAATTGCCTGCATATACGTATGCCTAGCAAAAAGGCTTCTCATACGCTCCTTAAATAGGGTGAGATTGTATAAGACAGGATCGTCATTTTCGACCAGTGCCACCGCCCATGAGGCGGCGTTCCCACTTAAATAGGAAATAATAAAAGCGATCTTCGCCGCGTCATCAGGGAATGAGGAGGCTTTACACAAAAACATCAGGTGACATTGGTTCATGAATACCTTGAATTTCTGACTATCTCCGCTAAATCTTTCTGGCATTGCTAACGGAGTTTGAGGTGGGGTGACTACTGTAACCTGAACAGGAGAGGTGGATGAGGCAGGTGTAGGAGAGACCTCAGGGGTACTACCACTAGGCACCTGAAAATGGGAAGGGTGTATATAACTTCTTCTATGTCTAGCTTGTACCTCATGTGTTTTACTTGCTTCTATCAGTCTAGTGTTTTCGGCCGTTAACCTCTGGTTTTCGTTCCTCATCAATTTCAGTTCGGTTTGTAGATTCACCACTGTGGTAGCTAGGTCTCTGAGGGTTATCTCATCTGTCTCTCCCTGCATGACCGCGTCGTCCATGACTGTCTACACTCGGGAGGAGAGATAAACGTGGGCTTGGTTTTTTCTGTCGGGCGATCAACAGGCTCCAGGCAGAAACCAGCTCCTCAGAAGTGTAGACAGTGCCCCCCTCTGTTCCTACGACACAACACCCCCTGCGGTTAGCAAGCACACACAGGACGGGCGGTGACGCCAGAAAAGAGAGAGACCTAAAACCCTTAGGTCTCCTTGTGTGAAGACAGGGTACTCAGACGAGGTGCACAAATAGGAAGCCGCAGCCTGCAGGGGAGAGAAGAAAACAAAACATACAACAGACTGCTTATTACACTACAATAAGAGAACAAGGAACTACTAATCTACGTTTTCTGTAATGAGTGTGCTGCAAGGCTCTTACCTGCCCAACGTGTATAACGCACCCAAAAGGTATCCACAAAAAATAATAAATATGAACCAAAAAAGGAGGGTGGATACTTAGGTCTCTCTTTCCAAAGGAATGATTCCACGGAAGAAATGAAGAATTCAAACACAGTCACGAACACTTCCCAAATAGAAGAGTCCAAAAGTAAATGTATATCAGGTTGGTGATACTCCTCACTGAGCCAGCAAGGTAAACAAAACAAAGTTCACTCCAGTAGAGCCGTTCCCGGGCGTTTCCCACCAAGAAACAGCTGACGGACGCTAACACTCGGCGTCCTTCGATCAAAAGAAAGGAAAAGCAAAATCCATCGGCAATAGTCCTGTCATATAACTGACACGCCGAGAAACCACTGCGGATACCCCAGTATCGGGTAAGAGTGAGCAGGGGCACAGCGGAGGCTCACAGGTCTGGGTGACGTCTAGGAACGCCACACCGGTGATCCGCGATCAGCGGGAAAGGAAGAGAGGCACAAAAATCCGGTGTTCACTGCGGCGAGGGGTGCAGGCACATTGCCGCGTAGAGAGTAGCTGAAGGGTAGGTCGCAAGAGCCAGCGCGGCCGCGCGAGGCTTCTGCAGCAGAGACGAGGAAAAGAAACACGAACCAGTTCAATGGAGCAAGAACTGCAACAGTGATCCAAGGGTCGGGACTCAGGCAGGATTCCAATTGAAAACCAAGCACCGCCGATAGGGGAATGGAGACATAAGAACCTCCCAGTCGGCATCTGATTGGTGCATGCGGATCATAGTCTTCTGCATAGCGCCTCAAGGCATTCTGGGACTTGTAGTCCCTGTTAGGCAAAAATCACCGTACAACACACTCAGAACATGCCCTAAGAGCTCCGGGTCCTAACAGACTGACAATGACTGACTGACACTGACTGACTGACACTGACTTACTGACTGACACTGACTGACTGACACTGACTGACATTGACTAACTGACTTTTACTGACTGACACTGACTGACTGACACTGACTGATACTGACACTGACTAACATATGGATGCTCCACTCTCGCAGGGCTTCCCAAGAACTCCCTGGCCCCACTGAAAGCCTGCCTCAACACCGCCGCCAGACTCCTAACTGGCTCAAACAAATTTGACCACATTTCTCCCCACCTCAAAACTCTGAACTGGCTTCCCCTAGAGGCCAGAATCCAACTAAAACTGGCCTGCATCACTCACCAAGCTCTCTACACCAATTCCCTGGCTTTTCTCGCCCATAAACTTGTGATATCAGGAGGAGTCAGAAACTCCAGATCTGCCAAAGACCTATTGCTGCAACCAGCCCGCTTCTGCAAGAACAAAACCTACAACCGGGCCTTGTCTGGAGCCGCTCCAAGAATCTGGAACTCCCTCCCACCCACCATTAGAAGACTTCCGTCCTTGGCACACTTTAAAAAGGAAACCAAAATCTTCTTAATGGGCAAATACCTCGTCTCATGACTACCTAGCAATCACCGGAGCGACTTGTTTCCACCCTCCTCCTTGACATCATCCGCTGCTCTGCAAAGGACTCCTAATACTGCACCCCCGTATATCCCACTTAAGAGTTGAGACTGCAGGCCTTCTGTCATAAGTTTCCTCTTATTACTATCTTTTTATCCTGCCTGTAGCCTGAACTTCAAACTGCCTTGCTTTTTTTTTGCACAGTGTATAATGTATCCCCTCTTACCTTAAACTGTGTTCTTTTATTTTTTAATGTATAATGTATCCCCCAACTTACCCTACTGTTTCCCCCCCTCCTAACGCTTTGTATGCCACCCTCAAACCTGTGAAGCGCTCTGATACCCTCACGGGTCTGGTTCGCGCTCTATAAAACCTTAAAAATAAAATAAATAAACAAATGACTTTAACTGAATCAAAGGGGAGACCTTTTGCATTTTCAATGCTTGTTTCGAAATATTTGCACCTTCTTGATGCCATACTGTTAATTGCTGCTGTTTTTGAGCATGTGAGTAGGAAGAAACTGAAATAACCCACTTCGAACCAAACCTCTAATGGCACCGAGCAAATGAAGCAAATCATCATGACCTTCCCCAGAAATTATCCCTTGTTTCTTCCATCAATCTATCCGTTCATCCTTTCATTCTACTATTTACCTGTTGATGTCCACCATTTACCTTTTACATTCTGTCGTGAATTCAGTTTTTCATCCATCATTCAGTTTTTCACCATTCCGTCTGTCCACCATTTATATCCAAACCTATCCATCCACCCATCCATCTTTAAACCTATCCATTCATCCTTTCACTCATCCATCTCTTTATCCACCCTTTCACTCATCCATTATTCCTTTCGCTCATCTATCCATCAACCCTTTCACTCTTTTATATCATCCACACTTTCATTCCATCCACCCTTTCACTCACTACCTCCTTTCACTCATCCATCATTCACCCTTTCATCCATCCTCCCTCCCTTTCATTCATCCATCCAATCTTTCACTTATCCGCCCATCATCCGTCCTTTTATCCAATCATCTACCCTCTTTCACCCATTCATCCATTCACTCATCCATCCATCCATTCATCCAGCTATACATCCACCCTTGCTCACTCATCCATGCACTCACTCACCCATCAACCCTCCACTATGTTATTTATGAACCTTTGTCGTCAGCAGACATGTACACACAAAGTGCCACCCATTTTCTTTAAAATACCTCCTGAGAGTGTCTTGATTCTCTTTCTCGCTTTTTTCTTACAAAAAACAGGCATACAAATGCAGGCAAGCACTTAAACAAAAGCAGACGCACAAAAGACTCTGGTATGTTATATGCCATGTTATACTCTTCACCATGGCTTTTTTAATTGCCATTGCCAGGGGACTGCCATGATTCCTGTGTTTGCGCAAATGCAGAGGATAGTGTGAATGTGGTTGACAGCACAGGGCCTGAATGGACCCTGCTCTGTCAAGCACAGTGTGATGGTGAGCACTGGACCTTATTCAAAGGAGCCCTGCTGAATAGCTCAGCTGGGGCTCAGATCGGGCTATAGAAGTGGCGCCTTAGCTGCAAGACTCCTGCTCATTAGCACTCTCAGCCAATGAGTCAACCTTTTCATGAGTACCGGTACTCTCCTCGGCAGTAGAGAGGTGCCGATACTCAGAGTGATACATTTAAGAAGTGACGGTACTCAGCACCGGTGAATACCGGCCCATTTAAAGCACTGGGTATATCTGAATGAGAGTGACAGTGAAAGAGTGAGACAATGTAAGTGAGTATGAGAGAGAATGTGTTGTTATGTTTGCAAGTCTGCAGATGGCCCATTCTTGATTTATAGAGGCACTCCTGTCAAAATGCTTGTGGTAGAATACTGGAGACAATTCTTAGCATGATACTGGGACAAACCTGCTAAACCCGGCATATAGGGACAGGCATGGAAAAATGCTGTCGCTGGCATACTGGATTCAATTCTTGGCATACGGTTCCAATTGTAAAATGCTGGCACTGGCTAATAGTAATTCCTGGCTTAAGAAAGGACATGATATACTATGGGGAGGGCAATCGTGACCAAATTCTGGTCCTAACATACAAGAGGTAATTTAGGGTCACCCGTGTATATGGACAGCACTAGTGGAAAAACTGTGGCACTGGCATATTGAATGTTTTTTTTTGTCTACAGGGGCACCAATGGCATATGGAAGGGAGGGGCACCCATGCTACCATGCTGGCTCACGCATAATGAAGGCACTTTTTGACACACTGAAGAACCGGGTTATTTAAGACCCGGCGGCGCCAGGGGCACGCCCAAAGTCTTCGGGTATCACCTGTCTTAGAACACAGAGACACGGAAATCTTCTTGGTGGCTTCAAAGATCGAATTTATTGGCTGCAGCCAGTAACAGAAGTCCTAGAAGTCATCACGGTATGAGTTCTCAGGAGACTGCTCAATTTTACAAAGCAAGTCATCCCTTTTTATGCCAAAAATCACATTCCAGACAAATACCTTACATTTACAAACTGTCCAATCACATGTATCCACACCAAAAGTATCGCATGACGGTAAAACCCACTTTTCAGTTACCCGGCCCATGATCAATCATTGGTCAAACCCAACATTCTTCTTAAGACAGGTCGAACGAACCCATAATAAAAAAAAGGCACATCCCCATCGTAAACAGACCATAAAGAAAGGGGCAGAAACAGGTGTGAGTAGGATAAGGCATATTTGTGTGCAATTAAAGTTTTACGATGTCCTGTGCTCTGATCCTTAATCTTGATCAGCTAAAGGGCAGGAACTGGTTTAACAAGGTCAGCTTCAGGCAACAGGGTCAGTTCACTCAGGTCAAACAGGAGTCAGCACGAACTGAACTTAAAGGGCTTGTTCAGCCACAGTCATCGGCCTATGTGAGGGAAACCACAAAATGGCTGCCATACACAAAATGGAACCCAAGGATTCAGAACGAAATCCCTAAATACGTAGTGAATCCATCAGTCTAACATGACGAAAACACTCATACTTGTCGTACTAACTAGTTACGGTTCGCTAATATCAAATTCGTAACAAAACCATGACCTTTATGAAACGGGTTCAGAATTCACGGAACCTCAGACCCTCCTTTTGCCCTTACATAGGCAATAACCTAAACTCATGTCAATCTGAATCCAGGTCTATATTCATCAGATCATCAACATGTTGCTGGAGCATAATCCTATTACTTAGTACCTCTCTTGGGACAAGTCTCCTTGCACATGTAGTAGCACAGAGGCCACATATAGCAGGAGCGCACTGCACACAAAGACAGAACAGGAAAAGAATCGCTAAAGCCATCCCAATGATCATCAAAATCTTCCATCCCCAGGTCGACAACAGTTCCCAAAACCATCCAATCAACGACCAATCTCCTTTGTCCACATGTATAGACTCGGAGATCTTATGTAACCTGGAAATGGCCTCGTAAACTGTCGGAGCATTATCTGGGATAAAAACGCAGCAACTCGATTGGATCACTGCGAGTATGACGTCTAAAACCATACGATTTTGTAACATCATAAGGCGATCTGCTTGAAGCTCAGCTGTCAGATTACTAAGGGCACCAGCAGTTTCGTTTATGGTGGATTCAACCACTCTCGTCAACTGTCGTAAACCTCTCCTGTTAGCCATAGGTCCCCAAAACGGTAAGAAACCCTTAAAGAAGTCTCCCACTTCTTGTCCAGCAGTATCTTCCTGATCGAAGACACCTCTAACAACTCTCGTCTTGTGGTAATCTGAAGCAACAGTATACGTAGGAGGCAACAAGTATCCAACATAACACGTTCCCGAAAAATCAGGGGGCAACCATGTATATGCTCTGTTGTAACAAACAAAATATGTGCCCTTAGCTGCCAAAAATGGCGGGGAAGATTGAGACGTAAAAACGTACGTCTGAGTACAAACACTCTTCCCCAGCTGAGCTTTCGGATTTTTGCCAATACCTTGCAGACAAAATTAACCTCGGTTTCGTTTCTGCCTTTCACTCAGACTAACACTGTAACTAGTTGTGTTCCATCCAACATAAGCCGCTAACTCTTCCTTAGGAATAGTCCTATACGTGTCGATATCTCTGCTCATATTCATAACTCCCTTAACCAAAGCTTGATTACTTAAGTTATCTCTCATGGAATGTAGAGGATAAACTTCCAGGGCGTAAATGAACATAGTCTGAAAAGCCCATATCGACCCATTCTGACTAAACGGTAAAATCAGATAAGGAACAACTCTACCTGTAGTATGTGGCATAAGACCACACACCCAGCCATTAGTAATGTTCACTACCAACTGATGCTGGTGTAGTAGCGGTATGAATGTGTTATGTACAAATTCTGACCTTCTAATCTGCTCGTGTTCAGGTAGGACATGAAAAGAATGCACAGAAGTAGCAGTAGAAAAAGACATAGGCTGGGAGGTGGGTGCAGAAGTCAATTGGGTAGCAAAAACAATCCCACCCGCCAATGCTAACGTCATGCTTAAGAACATCAGGACACATGTTATCAGAAAACATTTGCTGTACATTAATTTACACAGTTTCATTTTAGAGTTCTTTCTCTCAGCAGCTCTCTCTGTCCCAGGAAACTCCATCCTCTAACCGTGCTGTTCGCGGCAGTTGGTTCTTCTGTGCTAAGGAATGCGTCTGTCAGTCCAAGGAACGCCCTGAAACCAACCAGAACCGTCGACTTGTGTCTATGGCCTGCAATCCCAAGTCTTTATACCGCGACCCTACAGCTGAGCTCGGATGGCAGCTCGAAAAAGAAAAATAGGCCAAAACAGTTTCTTGGATGAGAGAGTGCAGTTCTCCAAAAGCAAAAGGAGGAAAAAAATTAAACTTTAATTGTCAATTGTTTCTCGGTCGTAAATTATAACGGCCTTTACCAGGCACTGTGTGATCACGAAACAAAAGTTCAGGCTCAGTAGTGTCTAATCTTTGAGACACGGGGCACAGCTTCTTGAAGGACATCGTCATTTTCTTTCTCGGAGCCTCTCCACACCAACTCAGCGTTGCTAAATGGTGCAAACTTCGGCACCCTTTCAGTCTCTGAATTTGCAATACCTTCACGGCGCCACTGGTCGTACGGCAGAGGCAACGGCGCCCTCTTACAATATACGCCGTGGATCCAGTTCTTTTTCCTGAAAACTTTCACTGAGGTCCTTGTGGACAGGAGCACTTGGTGGGGGCCGGTCCAGCGGGGCTACTCGTTTTTGGTCCGCTGAAAATTCCTCACTAGGACCCAGTCACCGGGATTGATGGTGTGACCTGGATCCATAGATGCTGGTGGCAAGTTATCATGAACCTGTTGATGCAAGACACGCAATTTAGCCGTCAAATCATACAAATAGTCCACTAACACAGGATATTCGATGTCACTAAACTTCACTGGCCTCGGTACTCCCCACACATTCGCCAGACGGCCAAAAACAATTTCATAGGGACTAAGGCCAATCCGGGAATGCACTGTAGTTCTAGTTGACAAAAGTGCCAACGGCAAAGCATCTGGCCATTGGAGACCAGAACTCGCCTGAATTTTGGCTAACTTTAGCTTCAAAGTGCCATTGTAACATTCCACTAGTCCAGCTGATTGGGGATGATTTGCCGCGTGAAATTTCTGTCGTATTCCCAACCCTTCACACACTCTCTTCATAACCTTCCCCACGAATTCACTCCCATTATCACTCCACACCATCCTTGGCAACCCAAACCTAGGGAAATATTCTATGACAAGGACTTTAGCAGTGGGCGAGGCAGTATTATCTTTTAGGGAGTATGCTTCTACCCATCTAGAAAAGGCGCAAACAACTACAAGGACATACTTTAAATTATTGCACCTTTCCATGTGGATGAAATCCAATTGCAAAACCTCGAACAGATACGTCGGAGGAGCAAAGTGACCAGCTGGAGTTGGGGTTCCCTTGCCAGGATTATACATTAAACACACCATGCAATTCTTGACCACATTCTCCGCACATTTGGGAATTCTAGCATTCTGCCATACTGGAGCCATCAACTTACAAATCCCTTTCACACTGATGTGAGACAAACCATGTGCCATCGTAACTACCGCAAGCACGTACGCATCTGGCAACATCCATCTTTGGTGTTCTGACAATTCAACCCAACAGCCAGTCGAATCCAATCTACCCGTAGTTTCTCTCCAAACATTCTTCTCACTTTCAGTAGCTTCAGCCTGTATCGATTTCACACTCTCAATCGTATCTTCGCACATTCCAACATCACCAATCCATCTCGCAGGGCCTGCCACATACATTCGACTCATCAGATTTCTTGCTGTGTCTTTCGCAACTTCATCCGCAAACGCATTACCACGGCCAACATCATCCGTAACCTTCCGATGAGCACTACACTTCACAATCGCAACTTGCTTCAGCAAAGTAAGTGATTCGAGAAGCTCATTCACCAACTGTCCATGTTGAATCTTAGTCCCATGGGATGTCAAGAATCCCCTTTCTTTCCACAAGCGTCCAAAACTATGAGCAACACCAAACGCATACTGACTATCGGTGTACACATTCACTCTCTTTCCCTCAGACAAAACACACGCTCTCGTTAATGCAATCAATTCCGCTGCTTGTGCTGAATTATGGCTCACTCGTGCAGTTTCAACAACTGTACTTAATGTCGTTATGGCATATGCTGCAGTCTTATCACCATTCGGGAGCTTGTAGCATGACCCATCAACCCATAGTGTACCATCAGGATCCAAAAGAGGAGTGTCTTTCAAGTCGACTCTCCCTTTTGTTTCCTCTTCCGTCCTCAAAAGACAATTATGCTGTTCCTGACCATCTGTATCCACAGAGATCGACAATAACGTAGCTGGATTCAACACGTTACATCTTCTGATGTGGACGAGGCTAGCCAACAGTGTCAACTCGTAGCCTGAAAGACGTGCACTAGTAAGGTGCTGTGTCTTAGTCCTGTTTAATAAGGTATCCACTGCATGCAGAACCATCACAATCAACGTATTATCCATCACCAGTCCAGCAGACTGTCGGATAGAAACAGCCGCTGCCGCTGTAGCTCTCAAGCAACTCGGCAACGCTCTAGCTACCGGATCTAACGTTGATGAAAAATACGCGCATGGACGCTGCTTGTCCCCAAAAGATTGCGTCAACACTGACAACGCACATCCCTCTCTCTCGTGTACATACAATGTGAAAGGCTTGTGTAGTCTGGAGTACCCAACACAGGAGCCGAACACAATGCATCACGCAACTCAGAAAAACTTTTCTGACAATCGTCAGACCACGGAAGAGGATTCGGTTTATCTTTACAAGTCAAAGCCAACAGAGGTTTCGCTAATAGAGAGAAATTTGGAATCCACTGTCTACAATACGACGTGATACCCAAGAAGGCACGCACTTCTCTCTGTGTGCTTGGTACAGTCATTTGCGCAATCGCTTGAATTCGTTCTAGGGTCAACCTTCTTCCCTCCTTTGACAAGAGATGACCTAAGTAGGTCACTTCTTGGCGACAATACTGCAACTTAGAAGGTGACACTTTATGATGCAAGTCCGACAAATGTCGCAACAAAGAGTAGCTTCTTTACAAGTTTTCTCATCATCAGCGGCCACTAACAGATCATCCACATACTGAATAAGAGCAGCACCAGTAGGCAACACAAGAGTATCAAGTTGAGTTTTCAAAGCCTGGCTATAAATAGGACTTTCGCAATAGCCCTGGGGAGCTCTCTTAAACCGGAAGCTTCGGCTTCCTAAAGAGAAGCCAAAAATATCTCTACTTTCCTCGGCAATTGGAATGCTGAAGAAAGCTTTCTTCAGATCTATAACCGAAAACCAGGCAGCTGAAGCAGGAATCAAAGTCAACAAAGCAGTAATATCCGGAACAATATATAGGGGAGAGGTGTGGCGCCGCGGCCAGGGCGACTGACGCTGGAATCTGGGGATCAGGGTTCGATCCCCGGCTCCGGCGGCAGGTTAGCCCAGCACCATGTGACTCTGGGCAATAGCTTGCTTAATCTTCCCGACGGCCCCCAGCGCCTAGAGACCCTTACGGGTGATTGTGCGCCTTACAAATGTGGATCATTATTATTATTATTATTAACAACTGGAAACTGTGGCACGACAATCTTGTTAACCTCTCTAAGATCGATCACAAACCTATAAACAGGTGGCTGAGTAGAGTCAGTGCGCTTCAAGACAGGCAAAACGGGACTGTTACACACATTACCTCTCGTTTCTTCAATCACATCTTTCTCAATCAAATCATAGATGATCGCTAAAAGCGCTCTATTACCATCGCTACAAATCCTATACTGGGGGATACGTGGCAATTTGACATTCGCTTTAAGCATTACAACGTAAGGTGGAATCTCCAAAAGACCCACATCATTAGGACCAGTAGCCCAAAGAGTATCAGGGAAAGAACGCAATTCCGGTGGAAGCCGATCTTTAGACAAATACATCGGAGAGATCACTTTCTTACCCAATGTAAGCTGTACTCCCGCAGGAGAACAACGTAATGTTGCATGCAACCTTTTCAACAAATCCAAGCCTAACAAATTCTCACCACAACCTGTTGTTAAAATGAGAGGTGCTTCCAATTCACAAGGCCCTATAGAAAGAGACAAAGGACTAGAAACTGGATTACGAACTGGGGCGCCAGAGAATCCTACCGAAACATTTGTTAAGCCAGACAAAGGTGCGCCAGGGAGTTTAGAGTGCATGATAGAACTCTTCGCTGCACCAGTATCCAAAAGAAAAGGCTCTACCACACCCGATGTGGCTACTGCAACATAAGGCCCACTCTGATCTACTGGAACCGACACTACTCCCTCTCTTTGTCCATGGCTGTCCTAGCAATCATTATAGTCAGCATTCTCACTTTCGACATAATAGTCATCAGCATAGTACTGAGGCGACCGACCAGATGTCATTTTCTGTTGATCAAAGCAATTCATAGAATTTTGTGGGGGAAAGGAACGTTCGTTCTGAGGAAACGCACTACGTCCTCTACCCCTTGACACTTGCTGAAAACCACCACGACCTCTCGGGGCCGGCATACCACTCGCACGTTGTCGCAACACAGGGCACTCATTTTTATAATGACCTTCCTCCTTACAATACGCACACTGATTCAAACCCAAGGGTGGTCTTGGAGGAAAATGCCCAATGTTCTGTTGCGGTCTCTGGAATGGCTGAGGTTGCTGAAACTGTGGGCGTTGCTGTGACTCTTGCTGATTCGAGCGAGGCGATACGCCTGCTGCAAAAAAACCTTCGTCTTTAAGTCTTTAGTCTTTTTCTCTACTCTATCTTTCTCGTCCTTATCCCTATTCTCATAGTACTGTGCAGTTGCCAATATCTGGGCCGACGAAGAAACAGCCCAAGAACTTTCAGAATCTTTCAACTTATTACATAGTTCAGGGAGCAAATTAAAGACAAATTTGTCCACAAATAATCTTTGCCCACCCTCCGTACTCATGTCCTGACCACTATGATCTATACATGTTTCTTCAAACCTAGTGAAGAAGTCAGACACACTCTCATCTTTCTTCTGCTTGCATGCTGCTAACTTATCCCAATTCACTCGTAAAGCAGGCATCATCGTCTTCATTAAATTAATAATTATACCTGGCAATTCCGTAACCAAAGGTTCAGGTTTAGCACCTCCCTGTTGTCTACCATCTGCAGCAATAATATTTGCCCAAGTATCTCCTAATTCTACCGCATGATTCTCATGATGAATCTTTGCCCATAGAGGTTGAGGTACTACATTACCCAACAGCATATCTATGTCTGCCAAATTCATGATGCATGCGTCAACTGTCTGGGACAATTCTTTGTAATAGCCAGCAGGATTCTTACGGGGATCAGGTAAGGTCTGCTTAAGAGCCAAGACCTCTGCTCTCTTCCAAGGGACATGTACCCATACTCGCTGAAAATGAGGCAGAATAGCTGGATTAGCGTTTGGGTCCCTTCCTTCCAAACTGGGGGAACTTCTCTCATGGGATACTGTCTCACTTTCCTCCTAACCTTGGAATCAGGTTCAAACAGTCGCTGAGAAGGGAAATCGCTCCTTAACGCAAGTCCCATCGCAACTGCATTCTCAATTCCGGGACCCACTATCGTCCCTTTCGCAAACTCAGACTGGATATTTAGCAATTCTACAGGGACTGAACCCAAATCATTATCTTCCCATTCCTCACGAAGGAAAGTACACATAACTTCAAAAACATACCTTTGTTTCGGTGCCTCCCACTGTTGGAAGACATCCATAACTGATTCTAAGTTATATCTCGAAACATTCGAAACCCATCTGCGAGCCAAGAGATCTAACACTGCCTGTTCTTCGGGACCAGGAAGCTGACTACGCATTTGTTTACGTGCAGAAACAGGGGTCATACTCAATGACCCAAAGAAAGGAGACAAAAGACCAGTAACAGTATCAGTCATTCGTTGTCAAGCAGAAGGGGGAGCGGTCATAAGGACAGGAGACAAAATATTTTGAGGTGATAGAAGCGTAGGGTTAGTAGCAAGAGAAGTTGAAGGTACAGGAGAATAAGGCAAAGTAGTTCCAGACAAAACCGATAGCAAAATCAGCGGCCCCAGAGGAGACTGCGCCGTAGGAGGAAGAACCAGCTGAGGAAGAGCCGGTGGTGGAACAGCAACAGGAGGTTGTGCAACTGGAGGTTGCGGAGGTGCCGTAGCACTCTGTGCATAAGGGGGTGGCAATCTCAACAAATGTGACATCAAAGGATCCTTCTCAGGGTACTTTGTTGCATTCTCAAGAAGAGATGGCCATGCTGGATAAGATTTATCAATAGCCATATTATGTTGCCTGTCTAACACCTCAATTGCTTTATCTTCTTCGTTTTCTTTAAACTGCCTAGCAGCTTGCATTATTGATACATCCTTTTCTCTTTTATCTCTTTTAGCTTCTTTAATTTCTCGTTGTCTGGCTTCTTTACGCCAAAGGCGAAAGGAGTCAAACATTGCCGGCCGGGCTTTCTTCTTAAATAGTTTAACTTCCAAATTATCTAGAATCTCTGTGTCATAGCTACCATGATGTGGCCATTTTAAAATACTGTCTTTCCTAGTGTATCGGACCCATACTTCATTAAACATAATGGGGCCCACGCCGTGTTTAGAGTAGAGCTCATAAGTCGGAGTTCCAACTGGAGGTATCGGACATGAATCCTCCAATCGGGAATCCCTGTTACAACCACAACCAAACCAAGTACCAAATTTGCTACGGTTAGGCATCTTCGCTCACTAATCGAGCTTCAAACTTCAAGGGATTATCTCTACCGATACACTCGTAAATATACAAGACCCTCGGCTTTGGAAATTGCAATTTTCAAATCAAAACTAAGGACCAAACAAACTAAGAACCAAAGGACCAAAGACTAAGGACTGGGAGCGACCCACTTATACTTAACTGAGGTATCAGTCACGCCACCAGAAGACCCGTCTATCGTCTCGCCGTACAAAGCATCACAAATGGGTCCAAGACAGGGCGACAGTCAGGGCAGCAGTCCTTCGTAGCCGTCAGGAAAGCGGGAAGCCTCGCAGAAAAGACCTGCAGTCCACATTCGACATGCCGAGGTCGATGAAGTGGTGGCCGTCCTCCAGAATTTCCTCACGAAGCTCCTCACGATCTTCAGGCTTCGACCGGTACCGCTGAAGTCGCCCCACGTCGGAAGCGCCAACTGAAGAACCGGGTTATTTAAGACCCGGCGGCACCAGGGGCACACCCAAAGTCTTCGGGTATCACCTGTCTTAGAACACAGAGACACGGAAATCTTCTTGGTGGTGTCAAAGATCGAATTTACTGGCTGCAGCCAGTAACAGAAGTACTAGAAGTCCTCACGGTATGATTTCCCCGGAGACTGCTCAATTTTACAAAGCAAGTCATCCCTTTTTATGCCAAAAATCACATTCCAGACAAATACCTTACATTTACAAACTGTCCAATCACATGTATCCACACCAAAAGTATCGCATGACGGTAAAACCCACTTTTCAGGTACCCGGCCTATGATCAATCATTGGTCAAACCCAACATTCTTCTTAAGACAGGTCGAACGGACCCATAATAAAAAAAAGGCACATCCCCATCGTAAACAGACCATAAAGAAAGGAGCAGAAACAGGTGTGAGTAGGATAAGGCATATTTCTGTGCAATAAAAGTTTTACGATGTCCTGTGCTCTGATCCTTAATCTTGATCAGCTAAAGGGCAGGAACTGGTTTAACAAGGTCAGCTTCAGGCAACAGGGTCAGTTCACTCAGGTCAAACAGGAGTCAGCACGAACTGGAGGTACATGTACTTAAAGGACTTGTTCAGCCCCAGTCATCGGCCTATGTGAGGGCAACCACAAAATGGCTGCCATACACAAAATGGAACCCAAGGGTTCAGAACGAAATCCCTAAATACGTAGTGAATCCATCAGTCTAACATGACGAAAACACTCATACTTGTCGTACTAACTAGTTACGGTTCGCTAATATCAAATTCGTAACGAAACCATGACCTTTATGAAACGGGTTCAGAATTCACGGAACCTCAACACAAAGGAACCTCATAGCACATTTTGAGGGGAAAATGTTGTCTAGTGTTTTTGGCCTTGCACATAATGAAAGGTCTTTAATATTTAATGAGTGCCCTTTCAGGGACAATGCCTGTTTAGAAAATGTATCTTGTAATTTTGGTTTGAAATGCACTATTTCACCCAATTATATTTCAGAATGTTCTAGGGCTGGGGATTACACCCCTTGTATTGCCCTTTGAAAAAGTCCAGCTCACGTACTTCATTCTCTTGCTAAAATTCAGGGCAAGTATTACGCCTCACCACTTTGAAAGATCACCAGCCGCCCCTGCAAGAACAGAAAGAAAACTGTGTCTTGTTGAGCACTGCTTACTTTCTGCGTCTTTCTCTGGGACCAGGGCATGATATTTAGGTTTTATAAAATATATCATTTCAGCGAAGCAATGCATACTCTTCTAATTAAATAAAACAAATTAATTAAAAATCAATCACATTTTGTAACAAATTGCTGCTTTGTTCTGTTATTGTTAATACGTGAACAATTATGTGTGTGAAAAAACCCTTGTGTCTGTGAATTGCACCCGTGACAGTGCTTTGCAAACGATCAGGAATCGGAATGTATTGCCAATAAGGATTAACATAGTTCATATTTAATAAAACATGTATATCAATTTATACATGAGAACTTAAATTCTCCCTATGATATATTAATACCTATCCCAGTGTGGTATACATTAGGGTGAACCATAAAAACACGGCCCTTTGTGTGCGGTATGAATAATTTTGGCTCCCTGGATTTTTCAGTAGCACTATATTCTCTTCAAACACAATTTTTATATAATAAAAAGATAAAGGAGTGTGGCTCCCTTGACATAGCTATACCCAAAAGGTCATGTGGCATCACTTCCAGTGAAGAGATAAAGGGCATGATGATGTCATTTCCTGTGATATTATATAAGTCAAGGGTGTGTGATGTCACTTCTGCCACCCCTGCCGTTTTGGTGAATTGACGTCCATGGTGGTGAGACTAGCCGCGGTGCGTCCATTAGGGCGAATAGGCGTTGCCCCACCGAGCGCTCCCGTCACTAATTCTGACTCTCTCTCTGACACCACAATGCAATCCCTGTATCCAGTCCCCGGCCGATGGAGGCAGTCGTCTAAGAAACGGGGCGGGGCGGGGCAGCTCTACACCAGTTCAGCTGCAAGTGTCTGATTGACGTGACATCCACCATAACAACACATAACAGGTGGTTGGGGAGCACACAGCAGGAGTGCGCATGGTCTGCTTAGGGCATAAACATTTTGCACCAGCCCTGAGCATGTGCACACTAGGCTGCTCATTAGAAGAGCGAGGGTTGTTTCATGCCACTCTTCTAATGAGCAGCCTAGTGCGCATGCTCGGGCTCGTCGCAAAAAATGTTAAACCCTAAACACAACATGCGCAATACTGCTCAACCTAATCCTGGCGCTGCTGCTGGAGCGATTCAGAAAAGGGGGTGGTGATGAACAGAGTGTCTGAATTAAGCAGACCACTCTTACCCAGTCCAAAGATCAGGGCTTGATCCATCACCGTTATTTAGCTCACTGCCCCATCCCAGCTCAGAACCTGGCTATATGCAAATTAGTCTGTCCCTGGCCCAGTGCATCATGGGAACAGGGCAGACCAAACTACCAAGCCAATTCTTCACCAGAAAGGAGACAAGCTTCCGGGGACCGGTTTCTGGCATTACAGCCGTCGTCTGGATTGGCAGAGAGGGTGGTATTTGCCAAGGCCCCAATGCGGGAGTCGGACCTCGGACCAGGACCAGGAGGACTAGCAGAGGCGGTGCGGATCCGGTATGTTTATTTTTGTTTATGATGGTGTTTTTTTAATCTACCCGCGCAATCCCCGACACCCCTTCCCCCCTTTTCCCCCTCCCCCGCGAGTACTGTAGCGTGAGCCATGGCCCGCCCGTGACTGCTGCTGCTAAAGCATATTTCTGCGCAGTTTGCTGTCAGGACACTGCTCTGGCCGACAATATATCTTGAATACGAAAGAAGGGCCTCATGTACATTCCTCTGAGAACTGCGAGTGGAGTGCTAAATCCAAATGCCCCTTGACTCTGGCTGGATTCTTTCAAACCGAGCAGAAGGACTGCTTTAGCACCAGTTTTATGGTCTCTGGTTTATACTTTTATTTTCTAACTCTGCCTTTCCGAAATGAAAATAAATGGCCTATCCTGCGTTTGCTTCCAGTTTCCATTTATGGTCATTTACGATCATTATCTCAGAATGTTTCATCTTCCAGCGCTCCGAGACCGGGCTTTCTCACACATTTCCATATGAAGGCCTCAAAGTGCTGATCTGTGCGCGCTGAATGGACACGGCAGTTTTTAAGCACAGGTAGTGTGAGTTTATCTGTCTCAAGATATCTTTTTTTTACTTCAGTTAGAAATTCGAACTACTAGATATGTTTGTATTTTTGTTGGCTAATCTGTAGCTGAAACAAAATTGTGCAAGCCTTAGCTGAATAGTTGTTGTGGAAATTCAACAGGTCTTTCTTATTTTAAAAAAAAAAACATAGTAAAACTAAGGGTTTCGCATTTTAAGATGCCAGGTGTTTTGGTCGGCTGTATAGTGCCCCACTCATGATATTACTTAGAGTACCACAAGACAAGATGTTATATTGGCAGAGGCCTATGGTGTGCCCTTACTGCTATTGCAGGCACTTCCGCTGTTAGGAATGTAGGTCACTTGTAGTGTGTGTAACCCTGATCTATGTGTCAGGGAAGAATATGCTATACCTGTTGTATGTTTATGGGTGAATGTGTTTGTGTGAGAGAGAGTGAAAGAAGCTTGCACAATGGCGTCTGCTTGCACTGTTCCTTGCTGTTGGCAGAGCTTTGTCTGCTGCTGTGCTCCCTGTTACTGAATCTAGGTAAAGCTCATTCAAGTATACAGAAGCCAGACCTATTGACTTTGTTTCCATTCTTTACCATGCAGATGTGGCCATTTATGGTTTGTTCTGGAATTGCGGCATCCCTGACTGTAATCTATGGTTGGCAAGCATTAGTACATTCAGAGGCACAGCGGGCGATGGTTGACCTGCGGCACCCGGGGGCTGCAGACAGAGAAGGGACAGGAGAGGGAGGGAGCCTATACTGTGCGCAGGCGCGGTTCGTCCATTGGGGCGTGGGGGCGTAGCCCCCCTGCCCGACGCCGCCCGCAGCTCCCTCATGACAATCATGTCAATGAATCAACATGACGTCAGACCCCTGGGCGGGCGTCATGTTGATTCATTGACATGTTTTTACGGACGGCAACACAAGTACGCATGCGTGGGGACGGAGGGTGAATTTTTACCCGTGCCCACGCATGCGCAATTGTGTTTTGGCGGCGTTGCGCATGCCCATCAGGAGCCGTAATGGGCGTGCTGCGGGCGAGAGGGTACCTGTGCCCCTGGCACCAGGATTGGCCAGGGGCGCTGTGAGCCTGTGACGTGTGCGGGACCGGCAGCAAGGTAAGAGTGTGTGTTTTTCGGTGTTCCAGTAAACTAGCTTGTACAAATGACTTGAGATAGTTCAGTGTGTTAATGATGTATGGATGCAGGATGGGTGGGTGGATGGATGGATGATGTATGTATGGATGCATGCATGCATGATGGGTGGATGCATGATGGATGGATGGGTGGATGCATGAATGAATGATGTATGGATGCAGGGTGGGTGGGTGGATGCATGAATGATGTATGTATGGATGGATGGATGGATGCATGGATGCATGAATGGTGTATGGATGGATGCATGATGGATGGGTGGATGGATGGATTGGTGGGTGCATGAATGAATGATGTATGGATGCAGGATGGGTGGGTGGATGGATGGGTGGATGGATGGATGCATGCATGAATGATGTATGGATGGATGCATGGATGCATGCATGATGGGTGGATGCATGATGGATGGATGGATGGATGGATGGGTGGGTGCATGAATGAATGATGTATGGATGCAGGATGGTTGGGTGGATGGATGGGTGGATGCATGAATGATGTATGGATGGATGCATGCATGATGGGTGGATGCATGATGGATGGATGGGTGGATGCATGAATGAATGATGTATGGATGCAGGGTGGGTGGGTGGATGCATGAATGATGTATGGATGTATGGATGGATGCATGGATGCATGCATGATGGGTGGATGCATGATGGATGGGTGGATGCATGATGGATGAGTGGATGGATGGATGCATGAATGATGTATGGATGGATGCATGCATGGATGCATGCATGATGGGTGGATGCATGATGGATGGATGGGTGGATGTATGGGTGGGTGGGTGAATGAATGATGTATGGATGCAGGATGGGTGGGTGGATGTATGGGTGGATGTATGAATGATGTATGGATGCATGCATGCATGATGAAGGGATGCATGATGGATGGATGGGTGGATGCATGAATGAATGATGTATGGATGCAGGGTGGGTGGGTGGATAGATGGGTGGATGCATGAATGATGTATGGATGGATGCAAGGTGGTTCGGGCTGCGCTCGATCGCTGCGGTGCAATATGCAAATTAGTTTACGCCTCTCCACTTTCAAATGTCACCAGCCGCCCCTGACTGTGCGGTATCCCTCACAGCTGCCTTAAGCATGGTCTTCATCACTATACTGTGCCTTATCACATGAAACTACATTTTTGCATGGACTTCTACCACCATACTGTGCCTTTTCTGTTACAGCTGCTGTTAGCATGATTTACCTTTACCTTACTGTTAGTTATCCCTCTCCACTACCTTTAGCATAGTCTTCCATCACCAGGATCTTTGAGGGGCAGAGAAGGAGCTACCTGAGGCTGAAGCTCCATGTGCCTCTTACAACTGTCAGTCTCGTTCGCTACGCTCCCTCGCCATAGGGCACTCATCTCGAACTTTTACGCCACACCACTTTCAAATGTCACCAGCCGCCCCTGGGTGAGACCCGGGACCGTTCCCTGAAAACAGGGACTGTCCGGGGTAAATCCAGAACGTCTGGTCACCACACTCCCTTTCAAATTAAAGTAGCTCAGGTATTCCGTACCCATGTAAAATACAGCTCTTTAGAGTATCTGTTTGCTCTTTAGAAGTGCTGTAATCCCCCATTAAATGAATTGCAGCAATCCTGGGAAGCGCGGGTGTTCTCCCTTTCAAATTAAAGAAGTGCAGACTATTACTGCCCATTTAATGCACTGGCGCACACTAAGGTGAAGTGCTTCCTTGATAAAAAAATAAATGCACCTTTTTGAATGTTTGAACATATTCTAACAGAACCAATCCTCCTAAAGTGTGAGCCGGCGGCGGTAGGACCCGGCGGGAGCCGCCTCCCCTCGGGGTGGGGCGCCTCACCTGTGCTGGGTCACGTGCCCCGGGCTGGGCCGTGTCCGCGGTCAGCGCGTGCTATAGACAGGAGGAGGGGCGGGGCCTCGCAGAGGAGCAGCGACTGCGACGAGGCAACAGCGGGTCTGAAGCCTCTGGGGACAGCGGGACCCCGAATACCGGAGTCACAGGAACCTGCACTGGTCAAGCCGGAAGCTGCACTTTTCACACGGGACGCCTGAACGGGTGACCTGTATACAAGGCACACCGCCGACAGTATTTCAGAGTGCACCTGGGAGCCTGACCTGTGGATATTGGGCACCTTTTACCGGCCTCTGAGTGCTGACCTCTTCCTTCATTACTGGGGCTGACCTTCAGCGCTGCGAGGACCCCACAGCAGGCGCTCTCTGAACTCTCGGCCAATGGGCGGACAGCACCGGCCCCTCCTGTGGGGCTTTGGGTTTCTTTGCTTCCTCTTGCAGGTAAACTCGCGGTACAGACCCGGCCCCAGTTGGGCGCGTGAGCGGAACTTTTGTGATAATTCTTTCCATAAATACTTTTCCAAGGGGACCCTTACCCGACTGACCCGTTGCACTTCACTGACGGCTGATCAGGTTTACGGCAAAATGTATCATTGTAGTTTCCAAATGGAACTTTACCTGACTGGTCTAATCCTGTTGCATCTGCCTGACTTGCCTACCTGTGTTCATGCCTGCTGCATCTTCCCATCGTAGTGCGTGCCTAACGCTTCCCTCGTCTCCCCTGCCTGACTTTTGCCCACCTCATCGTCGCCCCTACCTTGCAGTTCACTCCCAACGTCACCATGCTAGCCCCCGCTCTCCCTTTATCCCCTCTGCCTGGCTCGCTCGCAGCCGCCCCTAATCTTCGTTTCCAGGGTGGTTCGCCCGGTCAGACTCTACCCCCTCGCCTAACCTGCTCCTAGCTAGGCCTCGTGCCTCCACTGTCATTCCTGCCTCACTCCCTTCCACCCTCCAGCCGACCTCTCAGGTCTTTACCCGACTGGCGCTCACATCCATTTCTTGACACGTCCTGTCGCCCAAAAAGTAGTATTTGAGTCCGAAGATGGCCGCCCGGACTGGGAGGGGAATAACACCCTGCTTAACCGCACCTGTAATGAAATGTTGCAAGTATTAAATAGAATTGTCTTTGCTCTCCAGAAACTCTGGCTTTCCAATGTATTTCACCGTGATTATGTGCTGTCTCTTTGGGTCTAATTCGTCATGAAATCCTTCAGCAGAGGGAGTTGCAATGTGTAAATTAGATCTAGTAATTTGTAATGGTAATATCATCTCCTTTGTGTGTGACAAGATTGCCCATGTCACATAAGGTATTTTGTGGAGGTGTCCTTGCCTGAGTGCACCTTAGATTGAGCACCTCCATTGCTGGTTGTTTAATAGCTGTTTTTTTGTTCATTTCTTTTCTTGGTTAGGTTGGACGAGGGCTTGGTGAGGGAACACTATGCAAACCCGGTTTCAAACCTGAGAATTACACCTTTGCAGTGAACAAGAGGGGGCTGGAGTTTGGGACTGTGCTGGGCAAAGGTAAGGAGCAATAGGATGTTTGTCCATTCGATGGCCAGTTTTGATTCCTGTAAATTGGTGCAGTTAGTATACCATTTGCTTTGGCTATATTGTGGGGGTGTATATCTATGGACCTACAACTCATAATTCAGTGTGGTGAATTAGCAGCTACAGTACTTCGTCAGTGAACTGGGAAAGTAGGCAATAGTCTTTTTTTCACTCTTTTCCTTCCAAACTGCTGAGGATACAACATCCTCAACCATGGAAGAACCTAGGAGGCATCTCTGTGTGTCTTGGTAGCAGAACAGAGAATGGCCAGGGCCATTGGAATTAGCGGATTTTGCAGCACTGGTATTTACACTTAATTATGGATTTACCCCATAATCCATCATCTTCTGCATAATCTGTAGATTTAAACAAACTAGTTTCTAGATCAAACGGATCAGAAGTTATAAAAACACTGCAACTCGTGTTGCTGCACATTGAAAAACCCTCCTTTAAGTTGACCGGTTATCTTTCTGTTGCTTATTGCTGTATTTGTGTCAGACTGGTACTAATGAGGGTAACACTTTTTGCCCAATAAGTGTTAAGATGTATAAAAATGGCAAAATAGAGTTAATACTATCACACAATGCAGCATATATTGCCTTTTCTTTCCGAATACTATGGTAAACCATGCCACATAATTTTGTCCTCCCCTACTGCATAATTCCAGTTTCCCTGAGAATCTGTTTGCTTCCCATTGGGCAGTCTATGCCCTGCGTCCAATCTTTGTTGCGACCTCCATCAGAGCTTGCAAAGAAATGGCAAACTAATTTCTCCTTTTACAGAGCCTCCTGGGAGCTCTTTTGTCAAACATAAAAACTCTGCCTGGGTATTTCCAATCTCACTCAACTGGCAGTTGCATCTAGACTTTCTGTTTCCCTCCTTTAGTAAACAACGAGTTTCTGCTGCTTTACTACTTCCTGGCGTGTTGCCTGTGTCACAGCTACTAGCTTATATTTCCCATTCCCACAGAGGTGTTTCAGTACATGGTCATCTGTGTCACGTTCTAATGCTTTGCATTGATTCCAGCCTGCAAAGTGCTGAACTGCCTGCTGCTGGCAGGCACTGCACTTTACAAACACTAAATGAGATGTCAAAGGGCACACCGACAACCTGTTCCCCTGGGCACATTCAGCTCTCTACAAAAACAACCAAACCACTTGTGAGAGACCCCCAAAACATTTATTTGTTTGATGCACATATATTGGTACAAAAATAATACTTCTGAGATAGTCCCAGACAATTTTTACATGGCCAAAATCGTTTTCTATTAGACCCACCTATATATTTTGGGTGAAAGATTTTTAATAGTCACTCCTTTGATTTGAAGCTGTAACACTCTTAAAGCAAGCCTTGTAATTTCAAGCCTTACCGTTTTGTGGCTCTAGTTTGAAAAGGTAGAATGTGTATCAGACACAATGAATCGTAGAGTTGCAAAACTGATTAACACGTGTTGGCCCATTCGAGTTTTCTAATTTTTTGCCTACTTATGCTGTACATAGGGCGTGGTCAGCGAGAAAATGGAGTAAATCTGTTTCATAAGTTTACGCCTATATGTGCCAGATGTTTGGGATTTACAACCTTCCCAAAGAGTGCTTTTAACATTTCTGAAAATTGCATTTCCGTGTGTACCTTTGTTATCACTTGTATTAAGCATTCCGATTACCTGCAGATTTAGGTTGTAGGCGCAATAGCTCATTGCTGTCTTTTTTTTTTTAATATGATCAGTTATTTTCTATGGTGCAAAATAATTTCTTTCTATCGGAACGTATGTGCGTACTTCTGGCTTTTTCTCGCTCTGATGAGAGGCACTTGTTTGTTAGTACTTAAATTAGATATGCCGTGGGTAGGGGTAGCCAATAGACATCATCCTAAAAATGTACAAAGTTGCAATTTAGTGGTAGTTGCTAAAATTTCATGTCTCTTCCTGTTTTGCCATGGGAGCACATTTTTCTCCACTGTATTCACTGTCATTTGCGGGTAAATACGACACAATTTGTGTCAATTATGTTACATGCGCACACTATATTGAGCCTTTATTTTTTTATTGCTTAATCAGACTTCCGGGTATTAAAGGGTGCCTAGAAAATAACCTCTCTCCTAAAGGGGCATGAAGAAGAGTGTCAAAATAGCAGACAAACTATAATTGGACTAAAGTTTTAGCCCGTGGGAGTATGCCGGAAATTCTGTAATTTGAATGACTAGGCACAGTTTTAAAAGAGATTACAATTAGGATATGAAATGTAGGAGGAATGTTCACATCTCAGATTGTGGCTAGATGGGGACCTCCTTCCCACCCCATCTTCAAAAATAGATTGGTACTTTCCCATGTTAGATTTGTGCAAGTGGCCGCAAGCCTTAATATGTACAAGGCCGGTGGAATTCTCTCATGCTGTTGAGTTAGATTTGACTAAACGCTGCTAGAATGGAAAGAGTTAAAGCCTTGTATAGTGATCATTACTGTGCATGCCACAGTGCTAAACCCTAAAGCGAGCATGTTATAACTAGCTCTGGGTAAAAGGGTGTGAACTATTTGACAGCCTCTCGCAACACTCTGGTTGACTGTGTAACACCTGAGTTCTTGCAGACATTTTTCCAGGGGCCAAAAAGTACGGTCTGTGGCATAACCGAGGGTCGCATAGATTGGCTGGAGGGTGTAAGGAAGACGTAAGGGAAGCAAAGCATGTGTGTACGGGTTGTGGATCGTGAGTTAAGTTATTTTAGGCCCACAGTCTCTAGAAAATACCTAGATTTGGCAGTTTTGTGTCATGCTGAATCAGAGTTGGTATCCCTCCTCTGTGCCCTGGGGTAAGCCTTCGTGCTTGGTATTGCTACCTTTTGGTAAATCAAGTGTACAAAGGAAGTAACTTGATTATGGAATTGGAATCGAATAGAATCTTCAGGAGTGCCAATGGCATGTGCTATTAAAAAAAATTCTTGACAAAGGCCCCCCGAACAAGATTTGCACTTCACTGAGGCGGGCAGACATAAACACCCAACTCCACTGCTAGACATGGACCCGTGGGAAAACTTTAGCCATGGCACTAGGAGACTTGACTTTTAATCCTGGTTTTACCACTTTGCCAAAATATGCTGGTTGTGAACGGAGTATCTTGTGATATAATCCAATGTACTAAGCTGAACGCTCCTGCGTGGTAATGAAATGCAGTTTTTTGAATTTGAAGAAACAGTATCATATTTTTACATGTCGTGCCAAGATGTCTTCTAAAATGATGGTTAACCTAAAGATTAGTGGTGCAGGACTCCTTTGTTGCTTATTTTCCTTTACTTAGGTTAAAAATGCTTGCTCTTTATTTAATGTCGATCACTTAAATATCATCTCAATGCTACTTTTCACCAGGGGGCTGCATGTATAGGTCAGGAGGGCCACAAGCGGTACTGGGCGTCCTCTGAGTATGACACAGGGCTAGCTTTGGTGTGACCCTTGTCTGGGCGCTGACCTGCAAGGGGGGCATTGACCTTGTGGGTGGCGGGGGTGCTGTGTTAGCAATACCTTACGATTTAAAAGCACCTGCTGCAGACTTCCTTGTGTGTCCAGCTTTCAGGCAGCAATTAAAATGTCATAATATCTTTTGTAATTAATGTTGCAACCAGAGAGGGAGATACGTTTTGTCTAGTGGCAGTTTTTACTCGCTAGGAGTTTATAAGCCTGCTGCAAAGAACAGATCTGTATTTAATGTGGATAGCTGAGTGGCTTAGTAAAGACAGCCTTTCCCAGCGCTTTAAAACGAATGAAATGTATTTGAGAGAGGGGCTATGGAGAGATGAGGGGCAGTTTTGACAGGTGGTAGTGAGGGGGATCCAAGGAGGAGGTGCAAAAAAGATTCACACTGGCCGCCACCAGCGCTAAAGCCTGCCCTGCCTGGTTTAACAAATACACCAGCCACTTTCTTCTTTTGAGGCTTCTTCTATTGATTACTACATGCCTGGTACAATTCGCTGGGCTAGTGCTCAGTTTATATTCTTTGATGTTGTGGTTACGAGGGAACTTTGGGTGGCATTTTTAAGAATACTTAGACAGGAAGTAACTGAATGAATTGCATATCGTTACTTTGCTGATCGAGTGCTTTTCGTTGCCCATTGCTGACCTCAATCAAAGCAGTTGTTCTACAAGGAAATCTAGCCTTATCTGGAGGTAGTGTGACATCCATGTCGGATAAAGCAATTCAACCTTTAAGATGGATGTTTTTTAGAATTTCGTGAGTATTATGTTGTGAGACTGAAATATGTTATCTGTAGTTACTCTAATGGGTGTCTTACTTCTGTAATTTTGGAAAATGGAAGCAGAGTTTGTGGCAAGCAGGTGTTTGCAGCCAGCTGGGTATGCCCACACATAACAAGAAACAAAACAGATGTGTGGAGGGTCTAGGGGAATATTTTATGACCTGTCTGCTCACTCCCCTGTATCAATATGCAAAACACACAAGAACAGACCAGGTCAGGAAATGGTGTGTAACTACCACAGCTACTGTGAAGCAGAATAGGTGGATGCGTTGAACAAGTTGTTGAAAACAGCGACTGTTAATAACAGAAGGCTACAACAATTTCCATCAGACCCCCCTCATGGTGGAGTTTTACATCACGTGGAAATTGCTGATCATACCATACCGAATCCGACCGTAAAGTGCCGGTACGGACCAGATGTCAAGAGTCTCCTAATAACGTACATCCTAGAGTGGTATGAATTCTAAAAAATGCAGTGCTTATATGGTGATAGTGAATAAAAATGGCTACTCAGACCCCAGGCAGCGTTTGGACAGGAGGCTAAGTGTCAATGTTTAAAAACACGCCAGGTACTAGAGTTAACCTATGGCGCTGTGCAGTACGGTCGACATGTTTCAGCCTGATGGACATTTAGCCCGGCTTTCTTCAGGACCTTGGATTAAATTAGCTACTGCAGGCATATGCGATATATTGCATAACAAGTAACAAGATTGTACTACTAGAGAGTTACATCTATATCATGAACTTAGATACTTAAGTGTCCACTGAGAGGGAAGATATGCGTCTTCTTCCTATCAAAAAACAGAAAAAGTTGGACAATATGTAAATCAACACTCAAACACACACATACACCTAAATATGTACACAGAGACCGTATAGCCACACCTGCAGGGATAATTTGTATCCTGCACAGTGAAAAGCATACTAGCTTGATTCCCCCCCCCCGAGGCATTTCCTCGGAGTGATACTCACCCAGCTTTGTGTGGGTGATGACCTCACCTCACCCGGCGACCGCTCGGGAGTGCGAGGCCCCGCTCTGCAGTGTAGAGAAAAAAGAACACCGTAAGCACACTACTTTACAGTATCCAGACCAATGGTTCTACACCTAAAACTCAACACACGTGTGATAGTGCCCTACTGACACGCCAACCACCTACAACTCAAGGATTACCAAGGGGCGCGTAGGGATTATACTTGTTGATATGTAAGTCATGTCACAGGGTTACTGCTGACTCGAGTATTAGATTCAAAATGGCTTCTATTACACTTATTTTCAACACACTGTAGGAGGTGGATTAGCAGAAAAATATTTCTTAAAACAATGGGTAGGGGTACTAAAAACGTATAAGGGAAGCTAACTGGGCCACTCATAGTTTTGTACTCCTCGACTATCAAAGGATATCTAGCCGACAGACAACCCTCCCAAAAGCAAAGTATGAAGGAGGAACAGGGTAATCCTGGCTACTTAAAATCTTACTCCCTTTGCAGAAAATAGCTAACGTAGCGCCCTAAGAAGGAACTGACTGCAGTTATGAGAAGACACCAGACGACTGACCTGTCCGTCGGTGCCCTGAATCCGGTACCGAGCGGAAGTGGAGGTGAGCGGGATGCCGCCATTCCTCCTTTAATAGCCTTCGTTGATGACATAACAAGACCTCCATAGCCTAAAGACTGGGCCAATTGACAGAAGGCGACGCTGCTACTGTAGCGCATGCGCGAGAATTAGTAATCACTATTCTCTGGCGCATGCGCAAACCTGAGATAGCGCGCATCGAAAGTATGCCGTATCTTATGCATGTAAAAAGGGGGTAAATATTCTAGAATCATGTTCTAGAAATATTTACCCCCTTTTTACATGCATAAGATACGGCATACTTTCGATGCGCGCTATCTCAGGTTTGCGCATGCGCCAGAGAATAGTGATTACTAATTCTCGCGCATGCGCTACAGTAGCAGCGTCGCCTTCTGTCAATTGGCCCAGTCTTTAGGCTATGGAGGTCTCGTTATGTCATCAACGAAGGCTATTAAAGGAGGAATGGCGGCATCCCGCTCACCTCCACTTCCGCTCGGTACCGGATTCAGGGCACCGACGGACAGGTCAGTCGTCTGGTGTCTTCTCATAACTGCAGTCAGTTCCTTCTTAGGGCGCTACGTTAGCTATTTTCTGCAAAGGGAGTAAGATTTTAAGTAGCCAGGATTACCCTGTTCCTCCTTCATACTTTGCTTTTGGGAGGGTTGTCTGTCGGCTAGATATCCTTTGATAGTCGAGGAGTACAAAACTATGAGTGGCCCAGTTAGCTTCCCTTATACGTTTTTAGTACCCCTACCCATTGTTTTAAGAAATATTTTTCTGCTAATCCACCTCCTACAGTGTGTTGAAAATAAGTGTAATAGAAGCCATTTTGAATCTAATACTCGAGTCAGCAGTAACCCTGTGACATGACTTACATATCAACAAGTATAATCCCTACGCGCCCCGTGGTAATCCTTGAGTTGTAGGTGGTTGGCGTGTCAGTAGGGCACTATCACACGTGTGTTGAGTTTTAGGTGTAGAACCATTGGTCTGGATACTGTAAAGTAGTGTGCTTACGGTGTTCTTTTTTCTCTACACTGCAGAGCGGGGCCTCGCACTCCCGAGCGGTCGCCGGGTGAGGTGAGGTAATCACCCACACAAAGCTGGGTGAGTATCACTCCGAGGAAATGCCTCGGGGGGGGGGGGGGATCAAGCTAGTATGCTTTTCACTGTGCAGGATACAAATTATCCCTGCAGGTGTGGCTATACGGTCTCTGTGTACATATTTAGGTGTATGTGTGTGTTTGAGTGTTGATTTACATATTGTCCAACTTTTTCTGTTTTTTTATTTTTTTTATTTTTATTTAGAAATTTTTTATTGGTATACAAAAGAAGGTCGTACAAAAA
This sequence comes from Lissotriton helveticus, assembly GCF_964261635.1. NCBI lineage: Eukaryota > Metazoa > Chordata > Amphibia > Caudata > Salamandridae > Lissotriton > Lissotriton helveticus. The sequence goes on from NC_136073.1 coordinate 252,800,702, forward strand.
TATATATATATATATATACATACAGATATAGGTACACAGATGGCGGTCATATCTATTGTTCTCCCTCCACTGGAGAAGAAAAGAGAAAAGAAGAAAAAAGGGGGGGGACGCACGTAGTTGTCCTTGATTGTCCTTTATTGGGTCGTCCTCAGGAGCTCATCGAGCGGGTCCCACATGTGCAGCTTGGCTTTGTGTTCTTTCGAGAAGGTGCCTGTAATGTTGTCGGCTCCCCTCAGGAAGGTAATCCAGTTGATCCATGTTTTAAAGCTTGCTTTGGCTGTGTTTTTCCAGTTCGTTAGGATCATTTTGAGGGCTGCTGTGAGAAGTAGGTCTAGGAGTTCTCTCTCTTCTTTACTTTTTAGGTTCGCTGTTAGGTGCTCAGTCGCCAGGCTGACGAAGCTGATCTCCAGATGTGTTTTGAGCATATCGTTCAGGAAAGTGTTGATTTGTGCCCAGAACTTCCTGACTTTCACGCAGGTGAAGATAAGGTGTTCGAGGGTCCCTTCCTCTTTCAGACAGTTCCAGCATTTGTCTGAGTCTGCTATGCCGACCTTGTGGAGTTTGGATGGCGTCCAGTATGCGTTGTGGAGCAGCCAGTATTTTGTTTGCGCTAGTTGTGGGGTGATTTTGTTTGTTGTCGCTGAGCTCCACATTATCGCTCGCTCCGTTTCATTTAATTGCCTGCCCAGGCGCGTCTCCCATGTGTTGGTTGCTTTTTTGTTCTGCGCCATCTTGGATGGGCTGAGGAGTTTATAGATTTTTGCCGTTTGGTGACCTGCTGAGTTGATGAGCTGCAGATACTTGATGATCCCCGGCTCTCCTCCGCACAGGTTGGCCTTTGTTATTGCTGTCTTAATTTTTAGGAAGTTATAGAACTCTTGGTTCGGGAGGTCATGTAGCTGCTGTAGGTTCTGGAACGTCAGCGGTTTTTTCTTTGTTTCCATTTGACTGGGCGTGCTGATGCCTTCTCCAATCCACGTGTCATTGTGCAGTGTCGCCCCTTGGTAGGTCACTTTAGTGTTGAACCAGATGGATTCCCAAGCAGTGCCTTTCAGTTTCTGCGCCATGTGCCTGTCCACTTTCAGCAGGGCGTCTCTCGTGTGTTTTAGTATGGCGCTCGCTTTCAGTGGGTGCCGGTTCGCTGTTAGGAGTGCTATTGGCTTGAGTCCTCCTAGGATGTCTTGTTCGACCTCCAGCCATACTGGCATGTACGTTTGTGTGGCATCTACCCAGGCGATACCCTGTCTCGCCAGACATGCCGTCTGGTATGTCTTGAAGTTCGCCAGGTTAAGGCCTCCGAGGTCTCTTGACAGTCTTAGTTTTTGTAGGCTTATCCTTGGCTTCTTGTTTTTCCACAGGAAGATGTTTATGAGCTGGTCCAATTTTTTGTGAAATGTCTCTGTCATTGGGAGTGGTAGCATTGATAGCGTGTAGTTTATTACCGGTGTTATCATCATTTTGATCGTTTCGATGCGTCCCCACCAGCTGATGAACTTTGGTGACCATAACTCCAGTCTCTCCTTTATCTTCTTCAGCGTGAGGTCCTCGTTGTGTTGCAGCGTTGACGTGAGGTCTCTCCCAAAGTGGAGCCCTAGGTATTTCAGAGGTTTCGTCTGCCATGCTAGGCCGGAATCGCCTAGGACTTCTCTTGTGGTGTGGACATTCATTGGCTTACACTCCGATTTCTCCTTATTGAGTTTGTAGCCTGAGGCTTCTGCGTATTCACCTATTGTGGCCATCAGAGCTTTTATCGACGTGGAGGGGTTCGCTGTTGTGATTAGGATGTCGTCGGCGTATGCTGCTAGTTTGACGGTCTTCCTCTTGAGCTTTACGCCTGTTATCTCAGTGTTGTCCCTGATTCTGGCTAGCAGGGGCTTTAGAGCGAGCAGGAATAGTCCGGGGGAGAGAGGGCATCCTTGTCTGGTGCCTCTGCCCAGCGTGAGCGTTTCGGATGCGCTCCTATTTACCACTATTTTCGCCTTCGGTTTGTTGTAGAGGGCCATGACCATCGCCGTGTACTTCCTGCCTAGGCCAAAGGCTCCCAGACAGTTACCCAGGAAGGGCCACGAGACTCTGTCGAAAGCCTTCTCCGCATCCAGCGCTATCATGACTGCCTGCTCGTTGCTGCTTGCTGTGTGGTTGATCAGGTGGAACAGTAACCTTGTGTTGTCCTGCGACAGTCTGTTCTTTATATATCCCACTTGTGAGGGGTGGATGATGTTCGGCAGGATCCTGTTTAGTCTGTTGGCTAAGACTTTTGCGTAGATCTTGCAGTCGACGTTTATTAGCGATATTGGTCTGTAGTTCTGGGGATATTGTGGGTCTTTCCCCTCCTTGGGAATTATGGTGATGTTGGCCTCGCACATGGACTCCGTCATCCTCCCTTTCTGGATGCATGTGGAGTATGTTTGTGCCATCAGTGTCTTGATGTGTTCGCTGAAGGTTTTATAGAATGTCGCCGAGTAGCCATCTGGTCCTGGCGCCTTGTTCCGTTTCAGTTGGCTTATGGCAGTTCCAATCTCTTCCTCCGAGATGTCAGCTTCGAGCGACTCCCTTTCCGCTTCGTCTAGCTTCGGCAGATTGGTTTTACTGAGTAGGTCACGTCCTGCATCTTTGCTCAGGTTTTGATCCTTAGTGTACAGTTCTTGGTAAAATTGTCTGAAAACCTCTAGTATTCCTTTGTTCGTTGTTTGGGATTTGTTCGTGCGGTCAGTTATCGCTGCTATCGTGTGTTGCCTTTGTTTTGCCTTTAAGTAGGACGCCAGCTGTTTCCCTGCTTTGTTTGCTGCACATAGGTTGACTGACTTGAACTTCGTCAACCAGGAGCCCGCTCTTTCGCTTAGGATCCTGTTCAGCTCGTATTTCTTTTTTGTGAGCAAAGTGAGCGTGTTTTTGTCCGTTATGTTAGCACAGTGACCTCTCTCCAGTGCTGTTATTTCCTCCTCGAGCTCACGGAGTTTCTTGTTCCGTCCTCTGTTCATCCTGGCCTTGATGTTTATCAAATTCCCCCTTATTGTCGCTTTGAGGGCATCCCATACGGTGTCTTTCCCTACCTCGCCATTGTCGTTGTGTTCGAGGTACTCTTTGATTGTAGCTTCAATTTCTTTGACGTTCTCTCTGTTCTGGAGGATGTCATCGTTCAGTCTCCACCTCCTCGTTGGGTTTTCATTGTGTTTCCCACTTAGAGTGAGTGTTATGTGAGCATGGTCTGAGACGGTGATTGTGGCTATCTCCGTGTCTTCTATGAGGTGCGTGTGTGTGTTGGACATCAGTATGTATTCGATCCTGCTGTAGGAGTTATGTGGGTGTGAGTAGAATGTGTATTCTCGCGCTGTCGGGTGTTGGAGCCTCCACGGGTCTGCCAGTTGATGTTTGGTGCATAAGTCTTTCAGGGTGTTGTTGTTGTTGTTGGAGTTGTGACTTGGTCTGTTTGGGTGTCTGTCTGTTGCCTGGTCCATCGTCTTGTTCATATCCCCGGCTGTGATCAGGAGGTCCTCTTGGGGGAGATCTGATAGCTTGCTGTCCACTCCCAGCCAGAATTGCTTGTCTTCCGAGTTCGGACCATAGATATTGACCATGTGGATTGTGTCGCCTCCTCTCTGGGCGCTTGCTATGAGCATGCGGCCATCTTCATCAGTGTCCACTGCTAGTGTTGTCATGTTGGCCTTCTTGCTCAGGATGGTTATTACTCCTCTTTTTTTCCCTTTTGCCGGTGAGCAGAGTACCTCCCCTATCCATCTGGCTTTGAGTAGTTTCGCCTCCTCTTTGGAGTGCTTGGTCTCTTGGAGCATGTACACATCTCCCTTTAGTTTGGACAAGTAGTCCAGGATTTTCCTGCGTTTGACTGGGTGGTTCAGTCCTTTAACATTCATGGACACTACCTTCAAATCAGTGGACAGGCCCGCTCTTGTTGGGTTTGTCATGGTGGTTTCGCTTCGTCGCTTGTGCTTTGCGTTCTGCGGCCCCCCCCGGGGTGCTGGATGGGAAAAAAAAAATAGGAAAAGTATAGGGTGCCTGTGGAGAAAGGCAAGATTCTAGGTCCTTTGTTCATGACGCAACCGGCGGCTCTGCCATGTACTGTCATATCTGCCGACTTCACTCCCCCCCCCTGGCCCGACCCCCTCCCCCCCTCCCCCCTCCCCCCCGTCAGTAGTAAACCGGGTGTGCGACAGCAAGGGTCCTCACACTCCCCCCCCCCCCCCCCCCAAGTTCTTCCTGAGTCTTTTAGTCCTTAGCGTGTTAGCCAAAAAAAACCCCGCCCCTCATGGTCAATTTCAGAAGAAAAGGATATGGTCAGCGGTTGCCCGCCCGTTCTTCCCGTGGCCACCGTGGCCTTGCTGAGGTAGGTATGGTTGTTCTTGCTGTTTGGTGGCTCACGGCATGTTCTGTATCCCGGTGGCTGTGGCCAATCTTGTTCTGTGGCCATCTGAGGTAGTATGTTGTTGTTGTGTGAGGTAGATTCCCTTTTTTGAAGTAGGTTGTTGTTAATGTCAGAGTTTCCTTGCATGGTTGCGCATGCTTGTTACTCCAGGCTATTGTTCGTAGCAGTCAAGAGTCTCGGTGGTTGCTGTTGCTCCTGTACATGGTTGTCTGCGACATGCGTGTTCCTTCAAAAGCACTCCTTCTTATTCACCTCCTTCGTGTGTTTCGTCAGAGGATGCCCTTCTCTTTGCCCCTGGGCTCGGCAGCTCCATCTCCTCTGGTTCCGGGTCTCGTAGGTATCGGTGCAGGTCGTTGGGGTCATCGAAGATTCTGCTTCCGTGTCTGTCTGTCACTCTCATCCTGGACGGGCCTGCAAATGTAAAAGCAATGTTCTTTTTCCGCAAATGTTCCCTTTGGGCTAGGAAGCCTTTCCTCACCTCGACTGTTAGTTTGGAGAAGTCCTGGGTGATGGTTACTTTGCTCCCGTTTATCATCATCGGGCGGCCCTTCCTGGCTACCGCAAATATCGCCTCTGTTTGATTTTCTCTTAGTGGTCTGCATATTATGGGTCTGGGGGCGTTGCTGTTCATTTGCTTCCTGGCTGGTATGCGGTACGCTTTGGTGATCTCCAGCGGTTTGTCGAAAGTAAGTCCCGTTATTTTAGGTATTAGGGCCTCCAGCATGAGGGCACATGCTCCTGGTGTGTCTTCTTCCTCCTCGGGTACTCCCAAGAGTCTTATGTTCCCCTTGCGACTCCTGTCCTCCTGCTCCGCTACGGCCTTCTGTAGTGCCGTTGCTCTCTTTATCACAAGCCCCATGTCCTTATGTGTTATATTTGCGTTGTCTTCTAGCGCACCTATTCGCTTCTCTGCCTCGTCAATTCTTCCATTGGCTCTGCTTTGCTCGGCTCTGATTGCTATTAGCTCCATCTGGATGCTGTCTACTGTTTTTTTCGTGGCTTTTGCCAGCTCGTTCCCCTCCGTTATTTTCTTCAGGAGCATGTCCAGCGTTATGGTGCCATCCCCCTGATTGTTTCGTTCTTTGCCCGGTGAGGGCGGTGTCTCATTCTTGCTTTTCTTCAAGTCGTTGGCCCCTTGTTTCCCGTCCCTGCCTGCCATGGCTTCTGTTCCTCTTTTGGCCTGGTTGAGACTGAGCCTCCCTTCTGTTAGTGGCTGTCTTTTTGCGGCTTTGTCTCCTCTTTCTCCCTCCTTGCCCCTCGAGGTGCAAATCGGCGTTATAGGGTCGTCTCTGAACCTGGGTGGCCACCTGACCACTCTGGTTTTAGTCCTAAGCTCCGCCAGCCTTCTGCGCTGTTCTCTGCTCTGGCCGTGTCCCCTCTACTATTATTATGCTCCAGCTCTCGCCGCCGTCTGCTCAGGCTTGTTTGTCACAGCGTCAGTGGCCTTATCGATGGCTCTCTGCCTCCTCCCCTGTTGTGTACGTGCCTGGTGCGTGACTGATTGCCCCTCAGTTCCCTGCTTCGTTGGAGAAGTGCGGGCTTACCGCTCTGACCTGCTTGCACTGTGTTGTCGGCTCGCCTAATGCCAGGAGAATTTTCGCAGTGAGGTACTTTGGCTTATAGCAAGATGGCCACCCCCGCTCACTCCCTCTCTACCAAGATGGCCACCTTGTTTTTGTCTTTTCTGCTGCCGTTGCAGCTGCGGCCTGGCCCCTCGATAGAATTGTGTGGCTGAGGCTGGTCGCCCCTTAGTTCTCCGCTGCGTCGGAAAGAGTGCAAGTTTGCCGCTCTGACCCACTCGCGCTGTGTTGTCGGGCCGTTTATCGCCGTTTGTCGCCGTAATGTACTTGTGGCTTTAGCAAGATGGCCGCCCCTGCTCCTTCCCCCTCTACCAAGATGGCCGCCTTGTTGTTGTTGTTGTCTTCCCTGCTACCGAAGCGGCTGTCGGCCCCTCTGCCGCGGTGTGTTACTGCCGCCTCGTCAGCATTCAGAATTGTGAGGGCGGGGGGGGAGCTGCCAGTTCGTTCCTTGCGCTGACCTGCGCGCGCTGCTCCGTTGAGCCGGTGCTCACTTGCGTGACTGATTGCTCCTCAGTTTTCTGCTGCGTTGGAGAAACGCGGGTTTACCGCTCTGACCCGCTTGCACTGTGTTGTCGGGTCGTGTAATGCCAGGAGAATTTTCCGCCGTGAGGTGCTTTGGCTCTAGCAAGATGGCCGCCCCCGCTCACTCCCTCTCTACCAAGATGGCCGCCTTGTTTTTGTCTTTTCTGCTGCTGTTGCAGCTGCGGCCTGGCCCCCCGATAGGATTGTGTGGCTGAGACTGGTCGCCTCTTGGTTCTCCGCTGCGTCGGAGAGAGTGCAAGTTTGCCGCTCTGACCCACTCGCGCTGTGTTGTCGGGCCGTTTATCGCCGTAATGTACTTGTGGCTTTAGCAAGATGGCCGCCCCTGCTCCTTCCCCCTCTACCAAGATGGCCGCCTTGTTGTTGTTGTTGTTTTCCCTGCTACCGAAGCGGCTGTCGGCCCCTCTGCCGCGGTATGTTACTGCCGCCTCGTCAGGATTCAGAACTGTGAGGGCGTGGGGGGGCTGCCAGTTCGTTCCTTGCGCCGACCTGCGCACGCTGCTCCGCTGAGCCGGTACTCACTTGCTCGGTCCCCGCACGCCGTGACAGCCTCTCTCTCCCTTCTTCCTGAGGCAGGGGGGGGGGAGCGGGGGTGTTGGGCGGTCGGTGTTGCGCTCTAGGTGGATCGGCTCACCTGTCTTTGTGTGGCTCGCTGTCTTCCCGGTCTTCTGACTCAAGCCGCCATCTTGGGGTCGCTCCTCTTCCCCCCTGGTCGCTCACCTTCTCCCCCGCCGCCGCCTTATTCTTGGCTCTTTTTGGTCGCGGAGCCTCTCGTAGGGTGCCCGTTTGGTTCCCTCACACTTTTTCCGGGGTTTGGCTCAGTTTCTCTCCGTTGGGCTGTAGTGCGCGCCGCTCGTTTGAACTTGGGGTCGGGAGCTCCGGACTTAGGTCTCCTGCCTCCTTGCCATCCAAGCCACGCCCCCCTTTTTCTGTTTTTTGATAGGAAGAAGACGCATATCTTCCCTCTCAGTGGACACTTAAGTATCTAAGTTCATGATATAGATGTAACTCTCTAGTAGTACAATCTTGTTACTTGTTATGCAATATATCGCATGTGCCTGCAGTAGCTAATTTAATCCAAGGTCCTGAAGAAAGCCGGGCTAAATGTCCATAACACACCATTTCCTGACCTGGTCTGTTCTTGTGTGTTATGCCCACACATAGTCTGTTGTTGGTGGGTAAGTGTAGTGACCTTGAATTGTAAGGGAAAACTCTGGTTCTGTAATTTCCTAGATACTTTTGTGTCTGTTACTCATGGCTGTGTGGCCATGTATCGTGTGTGCGACCAAGGCACAATTTTTAAAATTCACTTTGAAAGGGGTCCCTATTGAAATTTTTGTTCATCTCATTAACTTTACAGGCAAAATCACTCATCTGTTTCTCAACATCTCAACATGTAATCCATCTTAGCCCCTGTTTACCTTTCACCTTCTACTTAATCTCGCATTGAGCACTTACTTTTTCCACAAGCAGGGTATCTGTAGTTTTTGTCTTAAAACATGTAATTTCTTTGTAGTTCACTCTATGAACTGAGTTCTCCCCTAGGTATCTGGGTATGGTCAGGTGGGCGGGTGGAGAATGTGCACGATTAAAGGCTGAAGGTGGTGCTATTTTATCACTGGGCGTCAGTGTCTCTTAAAGGTGTTCAAACTGCGGGCTCACCCAACCCTTAACCTTCCTGCAGAGCAATAATCACATATGAGCCAATAGTTATCATTTTACGGTAACTTCCATTGTATGTGTGAGTGAAGGGGGTATTCACATATGTTAAATATAGACAAAAGAAAATACTGTCTTTGGTGGGGAATGAGAAGAGTTTGTGAGCAGGGATGGTGAAGGGGAGGTGGTGCATGGATGTGCAGGCAGGAGGACCGCGTGAAAAAGACTGATGAAGAGGAGGGAGATGATATGCAGAGGAGGGATTTCAGAAACATCTGGGAAGAAAAAGGGCACAAGTGTCTAAAAAAACAGTAAGATTGCAGAGTACTGGTGTGTAGTGGAGTATGTGAATGACTGAGAGACTCTAAAGACCCTACTAAAGATTGTAATAATGTTTGATTGCCAGTCTAGTGATATCTGAATATACGAAAGTATAATTGCTCAGGCCGCACCTCTTTGTTGTATATCTTTGGTCTACCTCTTTTAAAGACCTCACCCCCCCTTGTACACAGATGGAAGTAATCTGCATGTTCTGTGGCGTCTCTCATCATTAGTCCTTGCCTCCTAGACGTTGCATTTGCTGTATATCGCGAGATGTATTGCCTGCCAGTTGTACTGTGCCCAGCCATTGATTTCTATTGGTGGCTTCATTATTTCTCTAATTTGCTTTCTTCGATTGTTCGAGTGCAGTGGCACTGTCCTTATGGGGACTCAAGGAATTCAGCCCCCATGCAAATAATGTGATAGTCACTGCTCTCTTAGTGGTGTAAGGCCATCCCTGTAGTGCACACATTCATTGGTAAAACTCCAAGCTTATTTTCGCAGGCAGCCACCTCCCACATGCCTTACAGAGGGAAAAAAGTAGATACCTTGTATTTTCTTCTCCAAGGCTGAACTCTGTTCATGGCACGGACAAAATTCCCTTTCCTCCAGCCTGGGGGAGGTGAGAGGTGGGATGCTCAAGCCAGGGCCATCAACAAAGATGTGTTTTCGGTAGAAACCTGCTAGATTCCTGGAGGCTGTAGCTGTGTCTGTGACTCAAGGAAAGACTCTGGCTCGGGACGCAGGAGGTGTGCAGGCTGAGGTCAGTGTTTCTTGTATGGATTTTTGTCCTGCAGCTGACCAATTCTTTTTCCCATTTGTATTAGAAAATAATCACTTGCGAGGTGCCCATTTTTAAGAATTGTTTTTTTTTTTTTTTAAATGCCTTTTTTTGTGTATACTGGGTTATGACTTTGATTGCATGGTGCTCATAGCTGGTTGACTGTCAGGCGTGGACCTGGGCAGGTGGCACACAGTTTTAGTAAATGTACATATACTCGTCAACTTCCAGCCTTTTGTCAGGAGGCCTATTATGTTATTTTTCCTAAAAATGCCATTACAATTGGTTATCAAAAAACACTGTCCTGTGACCTCGTTTCCAGCGATGTCCTAAAGGTCAAAGAATGTGCCCTAAAGCTCAGCCCCTCTGGACAATTTGGAAGTTGGCTCCTATGTTAGTGTGTGGGGGCTTTCCTGCCCCTCTTATTTGTCCTTCTGGATCACTTCTATTGTTCAGCTGCTCTCTTTACACGCGTGACTTCTTTCTTTTTGTTTAAGCACTTGTTTTCCAGCTGGCCTCGCTCATGTACATCTCACCCTCCTCGGTGCTCATGTATGTTGCTCTTTCTCTGCTCGTATTTTATGCCCATGTGTGCTTATCTCCCCTGCTTTGCTTTCCCACAGCGGGTTTCTCCCGCTTTGCACCACATTGCACACACTCTCTTGTCCGTCCCCGCGTATCTTTCTCGGTGTTCTGCTACATCCTTGCGCCCATGCTGTTTCACCCAACCACTCTTCTATTGCTTCCTCAGCGCTCCGTGATTCATCACAACCCTGACCCCCCTCCCCGTGTTACTTTTTTTGTGTGCAAATCCAACTCAGATTGGCAAACAGCTTTTTTTTTTTTTTTTTTGTTCCTATTGTAACTCTAGGGCCCTAGGCCCTCATGCAGCACCAGTCACCACGCAGACACATAGTTGGGGTAACTAGAACTCGCCCAGGGCACATGCGCCCTGCCCCTTTTATCAGCAGGGTCACCTGACTGGTTACGCCTAAGATGGATGGGTGTGGGGCGAGTGTAGAGGCCAGCCCTTGGGGAGTGGCTGCTTACATAGAGCATATGCTGGTCACTGATCACTGCATCTGTGTCATTTTGTAGTGCATTAATATTTGGTGTGCATGCCTGCAGAATTATACAGCCGACCACGTGTTTTTTTTTCTTCCTTTTTGTAAAGCAGTGCTGTGCAACATCTGGGATGCTGTCCAGCAGAGCTAAAAACGTTGGCAAAGCTTAGGACCAAGGGATAACTATATTGGCTTTGCCAATGCTTGTTTTTGTGGAGATGATAAATCCCCCTTCTCTGACATCTCAGGCAGGCCCATTCACTTCTATGAAATCTCGCACTGCTCAGCAAATCTTGAGGCGTAACGCGGAACCAAAAGTACTTTGGTGTGGCGACCACTTCTAGGTCTTCTCTCTGGGATTTTGTCTACTAAACGTGTTGGTGATATTTTTATGTTTCAGTTTACACTTCACCTTGTGATTTATTTCATATGTTCGTGGTATGGTGGTACTAGGATTCTAATGCTGGTGTTGTGCTTTACTAGGGTTGCACTACACCCTGGGATTTGTTTTACATTCGCGTTGTCGATACGAGGGGATCCCATTACTTTTTTTCATGATTGGCGGCATTTCTAGGCCCTGTGTTTTGTTCACACTCTCATTGGCAATACTGGGAATTCGGTGGTGTTCCACTTTAGGATGGCCTACCTACTAGGCCTGGGCAGCAAATTCCGTTCCGCTTGCGGAATTTAGGTAATTTCACGTTCCGCGAAGAATGTGAAATTGCCCAAAATTCTGCGTTCCGCGACTTTGCGAAATATTTTGCTTGTTTGTGTTCCCAAAATGCGTGTTCGTGAGAATTCCCCCCGATCACACAACAGCGATAGCGAACAGTAAAAAAGCATTGCGAACAAGCAAATACGCGTGTTCGCAGAGATTTTTTACCGTTTCGTGGAGTAACGCGATTAGGCAAATTCCGCCCACCCCTACTTACTACACCTTATGATTTGTTTAACTCGCTTGCTCTGGCACGATTGTGTATTCCAGTTCTTATACTTTACAGACGTTTCCTTTTACTAAAACTCTGTACTTAGGCGAATGAAACTTGGAGACCCGGTTTCTTTTTATGCTTTTCACGGTTATTTACCACGCCCTGTAATTTATTTTACACACTCGCAGTGGCCATGCCTGGTGTTTTTTTTTTTTTTTTTTTTTTTTCTTTTTTTTTTTTTTTCTTTTTCCTCTTTCATGAGATTTTCACTAGGCCATGTGTTCTGTTTTACACAGTCCATGGGTGATACAGGAGGATGTGTTCGATATTACGCTCTAGAGAAGTTTTTACTGCACACTTTTGTTTTTTGCGACCTGTGAGAACGTTTGCACACTCACGTTGGAGCTATACTATTTTATTTTCTTTTATTTGTTAGCTCTTTACGGAGGTTGTTTCAGGAAAGGGAGGAGAAGGCGCTAGTTGTAGGTCTTGCACAAGCGCAGGAAACAAGTTGGCACCGGTCGGCCGCTTTCTGAATTTAGGGAATGTTTGCTCAAGGCCGAAAGGGTCGCCGCGCAGGCCGCCCTGAGACATGCGCACCTCTGCGGCGTCCTGCCTGGTACCTCCGCTCTCCTTTGTGTGTTAAAAGGTGGCAGTGACACCTTACTGTGTATCCTGGTAAACAAGTGAAAAACAAAAGCCTTTTGTGTTTGCTGATATTTACATGCTCTGTTTTATTTTGTGTGGTCCGCACCCCCCTACCCATTGCTTTTGCATAATTGCTTTTGCCTGGAGGCGCGAGCTTCGGTATGCGGTCTTTGTGTTGACACACACTGACGCAGGGGAGCTGCTGATGCCCCGACAGGAGGAGTTTTGCAATTTGACTTTAAACAAACAGCCGGCAGGGTGGGTTGCACAGGTAATGAGTTTTGCTTCTTTTTCCTGTTTGGCATCCAATGCTGTTTGGCATCCAATGCTTGGAAAGCAGGACCCCTGGACAGTTGAGTTTTCGCAGAACTGAACCACCATGAGCGAAATAATGGATACCCTGAAAATGATGGAAACATTATTTGTGTTGAGTGGGGGTGGCATTTTGTTGTCTTGCGTATTGCACAGCTCGTCGCTGCCACTGGTCGTCCTGAAGCACTGTGCAGACATTGTGCACACGGTATCTACAGTGTATGTTTAAAGTGCGTTCTTTCTGGTAGGCCTTGGATGTAGCTCGTGAGATCCTGAGGGGATCGCCATTGTGGCTGCCGACTTGGCAGTGCTTAATTTGTGCTGGTGGCTGGCACTCTTTTCTGGGGATCGAAATGTGTCATGATCAGACTTTGACAGGGGGAAGGAGAGGGAAACGTAGACAATGATGAGAAAAGGAGGCAGTGGGATGAGAAGAATATGCAAGAGCTGCCTGTCTGGTGTTTCCAAGATATATATATATATATATATATATATATATATAACGCCGAAACGCGTCTGCTGTTAACAAATCAAGCCAACATGACCCTGCGAGTGCTCCAAAAATGTGTTTTCAAGTTGCTGTGCAGCAAGAATGAGGTCCCACCCTCATCGTATGGAGACAGCACCCGCCCTGTGTTCGGAGTTTGAGGTGGGAGTGGTGTTAGCGTGGATATATATATATATATATATATATATATATATATATATATATATATATATATATATATATATATTTTCACTATCGGATATTTCCCTGGCCCTCCACCGCAGCCTGAGGTGTCATGAAATGACTGTTACCAGCGGACCTCTACTGTGTTCAGAGACGCCGTCACTGTACCTGCGCCTCTAAAGAACTCTAATATACGGAGGTTGGTGGAAGAAAGTAAGGGACATTTAGTTATTTAATTTTCAGCATGTTTCCCCACCGCGCTGCACCGAAGTATCAGCTTGTGGCATTATGGGACTGGTAGTTCCTTGTTATTCATGCAAGCGTAGGTAATGAAGTGCAGGTGAGCCAACCACCACTGGGGAAGGAGGAGCCTGCTACAAAGATTTTTAAGTGGGTAACATGCTGTTGGGATTGTAGCATTCGATAAAGGCATCTCGCCGAAACCGGTCATGCAAGCCTCCCATTAAAACTACAAATGAAGCCCCGCTGTGTCCTGTGATTTCTAATCCGAAACGGAATAGAAGTTTGCTTTGATTGAGATATATCTATATCTATATATATCATCCAAACCTTCGTTTCGGAAATACAAAAAAAGGCGCTGACTCCGTGGGATTCTGTCAAAGAGGAGTTTTTATTCACCCAATGATGATATATATATATATCCGTGTTACGGTCCCAGAAGAGTCCAGTCAGAGTTGTTCATACACTGAGAGTCTGCCCTGTGCCGATGTCCACTGCTTCTCCTCCACCTTAGACAGTCATAAGTGGCCTCGAGGGACGTCTTAACCAGCCTTACACCTCCCTTCAGGGGATATTCCTGTAGGTGTTTATTGCTCATTTTTGATTGGCTTCAAGTCAGGAGTTTGAATTCCAGGGCTATTAGAAGATTTCTGTGGAGCCTGGGTCCCTCCAGCATCAAGCAAGGCCCCTCTGGGATGCATGGGGCCCTCGGGTAAAAAGAAAACAAATTCCATAGACATATTTTAAGGCTTTGCCGGTATATGATGGCGGAGGGCTTTGCCCGCCTCGTTATTAATTCATCAGAAAAGCAGATGAGGCCTGCTTTTTGTATTAAGTAAATAAATACAACAGTAGCAGCACCAGGTAAAGAGCGAGACCTGGGGCAAACACCGCTGCCAGTACCCCCACTTGCGACCCGGTTGAAACCTAAACCACCCCCTGCTTTGATCAGTGCTTTGTAGTCTATTTGTAACAACAATGGATCTCTTTGTGATCTGCTTCTCGTGTGCAAGGCTTCCATCACAAACGGTCATGGAGCTAGAGCTAAGAGGAGACCATGAGATTTAATGGGCCAAACCATTGTTTTCTTGGGTTCAGAAATTCTTACACAATTCTGAATTGTCTTGTCAATTAGTTTGTTTATAGACTGCATAAATGGAATGATGAAACAACCACAAAGTCTTATGTTGCAGAGGAGTGCAGGGTGCGGAGGCCAAGCCAATAAATACACCTTAAGTAGGTGATAAACAAGTTCCTCAATCTTCTGTCACTATATTTAGCGTTACCTTCAGGTATACTGTGGCCATACTAAATATCTCATGACGTAGGAGGCTTTCACAGCTTTTTGTCCTTGTGAGGTAGAGAAAACAAAGAGACCGTTTAGTCAACTATATATACTACATGATTGTTCTGCAGTATATGTACTCAAATAGGCGTTTTTTTTTAGTTGTTACCACCAAGTTGAAATGGTCCGCATTTTGTCTGCTGTGGAAGGGTGAAATGAGGAGTTGCCCTTGTTGATGAGTCTGCGACCATAAGATTGCAGTGTCTGCTGTGTGGGTTTTAAACATCTTAGCTTCACCATGGTGCCGAGACTTCATTAATGAGAGTGCTAGATGTAAAACACAGGCTGTCACTAATGGCGCCCCTGACCTGCAGGTGAGTGTTTACTTTGTATACAAAGCCGGCAAGGAACCCATTTCAAGACTGTTCCTAATTATGTAGTGCACGAGGTGTACTGAAAGGCTGTTTTGAAGGTCTGGCACATCACAATTGTGCCACCTGCTTTCATCTACTGTTAAAGAGATTTTTTGTCTGGAACCAAGATGGGTGTGATTGTGGTAAGGTATTGAGACTGGAATAAACTGGGAAAATGGATGGTAGGGACAATGACAATGGAGTTTATATTATTCAGGGAAATTTGAGACTGAAGTCCTCTTTGTTGTTTTGAAACTTCATCTGTAAAGTGTTTGTAGTGCTTAAACCCTGGCGTGTGAAAGTGCTAAGATAGACTAGGTCTGACAGAGAAGGAGAGGCTAAAAGTGCCAGTGCCAACATTTTCCGAACCCGTGCTAAATTGTGGGGGAGGAAAGTATAGTGCCCCCAAGTTTTTTTTCTTGGGAAACTGGCACTGCCCAATGACTGGTTGCCGAATACCATGGCTGCCTTCTCTTTATTCTCTTTTGCACACCCTGCACTACTTGAGTCTTCTCACTTTTAGAGGTTTTTCTTTCCTACTTTCTCCTTTTGTCCCGATTTTCCACTCTATTTTACCTCCTTTTCACATTTCCCCCTCTTCTCCCTCTTCCTCTGGGTCAGTCTGTCCGTAACTGCATATTTCTAAAGCTGCAAAGATGGCCACCAAGAAACTAACCCTAAAGGACCCAGTCTCTAGCTTTATCCTTTCTCACCGTGTACTGTTACACTCTCAAACACATGTAATACGTGTGTTCCAACTCACTAGATATTTTCCTTGTGGTGCCAAAGATTTCTCCGGGCGGACACAATTTAATATTTGTAATTCCCACTTTCTAAGGTGCTCGGCGCGTCACAGTACGCTTGTGTAAGGTACTTTTGTGTTATAGGAGACCTCAAATTAGCTGGTCTGTTAAACATTAATAGTGTTATCAGCCTCCTGTGCTCAGCATTCCTCAGTTGGAGAAACTTGATAAAAGTTAGTTTCTGTTTGCTTTTCCCATCCTTGTTGGAGCATGGGTTGCAGGGGGAGAGATTTGTCAATTTTGGGTATAGCTCAGAGTTTAGATTTTTTTTTTTTTTAAATTATAGCGAGTGCCCACGTTTGCATAATACATTTTGGCACAATGAAATAAGATTTTCTCACAATTTTTATGTAAAATGTTAAACAATGCAAGTAAAGTAAATATTTGCAGTGGAGACATTTCCTCTGGGAAAAATAGACCCCCATCACACATGTCCAATGTTTCGAGTGAGATTTAAAGGAGGTGCAATAACAAAGTCCAAAAATCTGTTTTGTGCTGCGTTTGAGCTGAAAATAAATTCAGTGTTTGAAGTTAGTGTGCTAAACAAGCGAACAAAAACATATGTAGGGTTATGAATTGCATAGGGTCCATATCGCCCTAGGGGTAATTGCAAAAAGTGATGTTCTTTGATAGCTTTATTTTGTAACATTTATCGGCTTAACTTTTTGCTTATTACACTGATCAATTTTCTGTTTAACCCCTTCGACGCTCGTCATGAGTTGCGCCTCTCGTATGCTCATGACGAGCTGAGCTTGTCATGAACCGCGGGTTTTCGCAAAAGTCCGCGCACAGCGGGAAAATGCGCCGCACGCATGGGGTTAAAAATCATATTTATCCCAGCATCTGGGCCAAATGCTATTGATTTTGGCAGACACTTGTTAAGTGTCTTAGGAATCTTCGGTTATCTTGCTGACCTTGGTTTCCACATACAGAGCAATTCATTGGACCTTGGCAGGGGTTCATACTCCATTCAGAAGACCCCTGCATTGAGGAATATTGCCCCCATTTTATTAATTTGTCAGAGTAGTTGTATCTTTGAGATCTCCCGATTATTTCCCCTATAGGCCAGTTTCCAGAAAACGTGTTTATAGCCACCAAGGCCACAGCCACTAATTGTCAGTAGAAATCCCCCTCCTTCACACAGCCAAAGCCTTAATCTGTGTATAAGTCATGAGTAAAATGGATTACTCCGAGTCTTCTAAGCAGCCTACCTCTCTAGCCACTTTCTCCTCCAAAGAAAGTATTGAATGTCGCTGCGTTCTTTAACCTCATCATGCAAGCACATACATTTGGCTGGTTATTGGCCAAAACCAACTTCTGTTCAAACATCTGACTAGTTTTTAAGGTTCTCCCGTTGTCCTGCTGCCACATACCTATCCAAAACCCATCTCCAATTAATTCCAAGCCACTACATACTCTTTGCCAATCAAAATCTCCTTGCTGTAGGTAGAAAAGCAGGTATATGCCACGTCCAGATTATGTGCTTTCATTAAACTCACTGCTTAGTTGACCTTCTGACTTTCGCTTTGCAAGCCATGCTCAATATCCTCCTGAAAGAGTACCATGTCCAACTTTAAGGCCAGAATGTCCTCTCTAACATTGTTGCCGTCCCTATTTCTCCACACTGCCTCCGCCCTTCTAAATAATTAATATACATATTGTATTTGGTGCATTTGTTTGTCTTGTCTCCATCCACACCCAGCATTTGCCATTGCTGCAACCAAACTCCTAGTTGTAACCTCTGAAACTGACATTTTTCTTAGGTGCAGTTCATATCTGTTTTTAGCCCTATTTCTAGTAGATGCACTGGTGTTCTTCAATGCATACAAATTGTCTGGAAAAGGGATGTTTCTATTTGGTGATCAAGCATTTCACTGTATAAACTGAGATACAATATGTTGGGCCTCCTTTGATGCACTGCATTGTATGTTAGCATAGGCATAGAGCCTCATATCCCCGAGTATTCTGGGTAATCAAGTGAGTAGTGATGCATGGTTAGTGGACTGTGGGTTTCAATAATGATCTGTGGCAAGCAGTTTGGTGTCATCCATGAGGTGAGGAGGGTTCTCCAAACATGTTGCAGCAAATTCTAGGTGCTCTTCACAATGGAGGGAAACCAAGAGGTTTAAGTCAGATGGTACCATCTGGTTTTTGCCTTCGAACTGTTGATTATTCTATTGCCGTGGAGTGCCTGCACCAATGGGGTCACTGAAAAAGCCACCACTGTACTCCCATATAGTGTTGCGTGCCTTGAGTCTATTTATTCACGGTTTTTGTTCTTTTGCATAACCCTCTGGGGCAATGGAGCGTTGTAGAGATTTAGAACAAAAGAGCAGACAACAATTGGCGCCGCCCTCCAGTTGCTTTTCAGAGAACAATGCATGCAACCCTTAAAAGGCCAAAAAAGCTGGACAACTGCTCTCTTGCTAGGGAGGCATGCCATGAGCGTTTCTTGACCAGGTGCTGATAGACCATTTCCAGGTGTCACACATCAGTAATGATTGAAATGAGAATCTAAACCGTACACATTTTTCTGCTGTAAACAAATTCTATCCTATCAGTAGTGAAGCCTTGCTTTATGGTGCTGTCTTTATCATCCCTGTGTTTGCCCAGTTTATTGCATTGCTACTAGCTTTTATTAATCTGTACCAGTAAGGCCATCTATAAACCAAGGGTCATGTTCTTGCCCTTGCTGGCTTGTAGTGGGTCCACCATATCACAACTCCTCACACAATATATAGTAATTGCATGTAAAGGTCTTTAGCACAAATCAAGATTTAGTTAGCATCATTAGAAGATTTACTTCATTATTGTCTGGCAAGGCAAGTTTAACAAAAAATATATATTATAGTACAAGATTACTTTTTTCTTGTGACTTTAGTTATTTAGATTGGTCTAACTGGATGAGAAAGTTGCAACTAATGTTCAGTGCATGCTAGTAGCTCGGTCACTCACGTCTTAGGGGTTTTAAGCAGGGTCACTGGAATTATGTGTCAGGAGAGGGTCAAATTATGCGTCAGGGTTGAGTACATTATGGAGCAAGAAAAGGCAAATTCTTTAGCACATTTTGTAATAGTATTGCTTCATTATTTCATCATTTTTAAACTTGGCAGCACTGTCTGGCTATTGGTTGCACCTCATTAGTAAAGGTTTAACACTCAAATATAGCAATAACCAACAGAAAGGTGACTGGCCCAGCTTTCCAAAGGGCCTTCAACTGCGCTGCAACACATGTTGCTGCATTTTGTTGAAACTTTTGAACCATATGAGCTAGAACATTTTTTTGTTAATGTGCAGATTATGCGGAAGACGTGGGATTATGTGGCAAATGCAGCAAATTTATCATTATGCAATAAGTGCCCCTGCCGCACTTTTGGATAAATCTACTGGGCCTGGTTTTAAGATTCTGCAAAGGACAGGACATGATTCTTCGGTAGAACATTATATGAAACATCGGTTATGTTTTTAAAAAGGCCTTTCTGTCTTTGTTTACTTTAGTTATCTGTCAGGGGTCATTAAGGTAGCTCTAGAACCCATTTTAAAGGTTTTTTTTTTCTTACATTTAAAGTTTGTAGTGATAAGGGGGAAGAATACTGGCTTGAGGAGATTTTCCTAATTTTTATACCAGCTGTGATGTAAAAATATCAGTCAAACCGGTATAAAACCGGGCAGGAGCAAACCCTTTGCACGTCTAATACGCTCCTATGAGAAGTAACGAGAGAGTCCAAATGCCCCACCACTTATTGTTGAACAGAACTTCTACGATCGTGAAGGAATAACTGTTTCAGTTGTTTTAATGTCTTATTACGTTGACCATCCTTTCTCATTCACACTGAAGTATTATTGCTTTCTTCCCAACCATTTTTCCTCTTTTTCAAATGTTTTGTGCTCTGCCACTTGACTATTAAGTAATTGCTTGCCACGTTCTCTTTTTTGATTTGGCCCAGGGACAGCTTAGTTCATATGCCCGTTCAACAGAAATCCTTGCACTAAAAAAAAACCTACAAATATTTAAAATGCTGTCTATCTGGCACTTTATGGCCCCTTGCCATGCTGATGACGTGTAGGATACATAGAGGAGCGCATTGCTAGGGGAGCCTGCAGGTGGTTCTGGGGGGCAGCGTGCATCCTGTACAGACTTGTGTTCAGTGGCAGCGCGTGCCTTTCTGCAGCGGCAGCGGCGCGAGCGGTCTGAACCCTGACCCTCTCAGATCCGAGCATAATGCAGAAGCACTTATCAAGTGCGCTTCCAGGAAGAGGCGGGACGCGCAGAATCCACAGCAGGTTCCTGGCTGCTTCTCTTCTATTTTGTATTTATTGGTAGGAACTTGCTGTCAGACATGTTGTGCCCGAGTAACTATAATACAACCCGAGAAAAGGGACGGAGCTGGATGTAAATTGTGTGGTACTTAGCAGCCACCTCCTTTTCAAACCATTTAAATAAACACTCCGTCTCCTAGAGCGGAAGTGACGTCTCGTTGGCACAGGACGTTCCACATAAACCTGCCTGTGGCCCCTGATGGTGCAGCGCTGATAGCGCGTGGTGAGGTGTGCGTCGACGGTGGCCTCGAGCAGGCCTGCTCCAGGTTTCACGTCCCCCTGCGCGTGAGTCATGCCTGCCCCGCCCGGCCCCGTCCCGTCCCGTTTCGCCCGCGTGTTTGCCTTGCGTCTGCCAGGTGATGTCACACTTTCGCCTGAGCCAGGTGGTGGAGTAATGAGGCTCACCTGCCTGCCGGAAGCAAGCGCTGATGCAGTGTCCCTGGGAGGACCATATTTGGTGGCCATTGTTTTAGGCGCTTTCATATTGACTCCAGCGTCGCTCACCTGGACCCGAGCACTTTCCCACCATTTCGGGCACGCCTGGAAACTCGCAGCTTCCTGTTCGAGATTTAGTAACCAATGTTTATGTTCTGCCTTTAGCGCAGTGGTGTATCGGAAAGGGCGTGCGTGTAAAGACGAAGTGATAACATCCTAATTAATCACTTTGGCGTAGCGAAACTAGTTTCTATTGAAGATTATCCAGCAGCAGATACTCTGCTCGAATCATTATGCTAAATAACTGGCCAGTTTTCTCAAGTATGTTTCATTTAAATTGCTGATTTAAGAATCTGCAAAAAGCTATTGAGCGAATTTTAAGGCCTCTAGCAGAACCCGTTTGCTTGCTTTTTCACAGTATTTCAAAAATCAAAAAAAAATCTGCAAGAGTTATGGACTTTGTAACCGTCAAGAAGATCAAAAACCCTGGTGGTCTCTCGAACTGTTGCAGCATGTTTGTTCCCCGGACGGTGTGTACATAGCTCTAGAACCAGTTCGTCCTCCCTGCCTTCCGCTATTACAGGAAGAATCCGACCTGAGACTACGGTTTGTGCAAACCTTTGGAAGCACCTTTTACGCCAGTCGCAGGAGCCTTAACTCGAGCTTTGAGGTGTAGCATTATGTTGCAAGCGGTTAAAGTTTTACAGGTTGGTACTTACCAACAGTATTCAGCATACTGGCCTATCTATAGAGAACTCTGGAATCCCAATCCTTTTGTGGGTTTGGGGCCTATTCCAGTTCTGAGTTAATCTGCACTATTGAAGTGACTGTTTCCAATCCCCTTTTGGTTAGCTGGTGTGGTGAATGAATGGATGGATGGATGGCAGCAGGGTCTGTTAAACCATTTTATGAAGGGGTTGAATCTCTTGTGCCACTGTTCTAATTTCTTAAGGTTGTTGAAGACTGCCCTTTCAGATTCGAGCAGGTGTCTTCGAAGGAGATAGAGGCACATGCATCCTCAGATGTTGCAATAATATGCTTATTTACTTGAAGGGTTGTGGATGATATGTTCACGGGAATCAGTGTATGTATGTCTCAGACACTGCTTTCCATCCTTACAGTTTTATTCTTTGCATCTTAAGGTGGCAGGAATATGTGTGCTGTCTTGGCTTACAATGTGTCTTGGGCAGAAGAAGCTAAAGGGAATCCAGAGCTCCAAGAGTTGCACCCCAGCAGGTCAGCTTACCTCCCTCTCACATCGGGCCAGATTTAAATGTAATCTTCCGTGGGCTTTCTTCATGTCCAAAGAGGTTTCTAGCTAAGTGACATTCTGTTTAGGCAAGGGAGAGTATGTGCTCCTGGGCCTAATGTGTTGAGTGGAAAACGTGAAGTCATGGGTACCGGTGCCTCATTTCCGCATCAGATTGCACAATGCGGAGCCTGCCCATTTTTCTCCTCATGCCGCACATCTATTCTAGTTTTAAGCACCACGTAGGCATGTAAAAAAAAAATAACCTAAATTAATTGTGGGTTTTGTAAAGGGCCATTTGCCAGAGATTGGACGGTCTCCTAGCCCTTTGAAATGACTAGGACAAAATCGGGACTTAATAATGTAACCATCAATAATCTTGCAAAATCGGATACGCAAAGTTTATAAATGGGAAGTATCGACGTAGGATCAGGAGGCTTATATTCAGGATACCCACAACACATTCATGTACGTAAAATGAGTGTAAACCAAACTCATTTACATAGTGTCTATCCTAAGTATGCAATACCGACCCCGTCCTCATCGACCTACGTTGTACGAGCCATGCTAATTGTATTTGGATGATCGGTATTCCTTAGTAGAACAAGTGCTGTTTAGCTGTGCGTGAGAAGTTAGGTCTGGTCTTGGGCGTAATACAGGAAGTTCGATCTGTCCCTATCATGGCTTCAAAGAGAAAAACAGTTCTTTTTGCCCAGCCCTGCATCATTAACCACCACCAACCAGAAGCATTCTGGAGTGTGGCTTTGTCTGATGACATCTACTTGGGTTGTGGAATGGATTGTGACATCACTCACCGGATGGCGACTTTAAATAATAGTAATCCTCACATAGCACACAGCACTTCTTCATGGGTGTCTATGCACCTTATAAAGCTTGCAACAGAACTGGTACCTGCTAGGCACGTGGTGCCTATTTTGTCGTTCTCAGCAGTATTAAACACACAAGGGGTGCTACTGGTCTGAGTGGACTAGAAAGTGTCTGCTTTCTCCTAAATAGTGTGTGTATAAACTGAAAAGTAGTGAGAGATGAAGAGAATACCCATCAGCCCACCCATTGGCAGAGCTTCATCATCTGGGATTTTTTGAATCTGAGTTGGTATCCACTAGATTACTCACTATTGATATTGTGAGTAGGTTCTAGTAACGGATCCACCAATGATGAGTAGGAGCCAAAAGAATAGTGGTGGAAAGAGCTGAGGGCAAAAGGTTGCAGTGCTCAAATGTGTGCTAGTGAAAAACTAGTGTGTTAAAATTGACTAAAATGGTGCCAAAGGGTAATTTTTATTCTGGTGGTCACCATGATGACAAGGTTAAAAAACAGAGTGTGGATAGAGTTTCAACAAATACTTCTATCCAGATGGTAAGTTAACTGGTCGACATGTTTCAGCCAGGATTGGCTTTCTTCAGGACCTACGATAACAACACTACTGCAACTATAACCAAAAAAGTGTAACTAAAAAAAGTGTATTAAGAGTTACATACCATGCATAAATAGCCTACCATCTAACAGATTTAGTGAGTGGTAGCTTCGTGAGTCATGGATGTCTGAATCACCTCTCCCAAAATTTGCTTGGGAGTGGCCTCACCTCGCCTGGCACTCGCTCAGGTAATGAGGCCCCGCTCTGTCCGTCGGTACCTCCGAGCCCCTCTGAGCTGAGGGGAAGGTGGGGCTCGGAGGTACCGACGGACAGAGCGGGGCCTCATTACCTGAGCGAGTGCCAGGCGAGGTGAGGCCACTCCCAAGCACATTTTGGGAGAGGTGATTCCGACATCCATGACTCACGAAGCTACCACTCACTAAATCTGTTAGATGGTAGGCTATTTATGCATGGTATGTAACTCTTAATACACTTTTTTAGTTACACTTTTTTGGTTATAGTTGCAGTAGTGTTGTTATCGTAGGTCCTGAAGAAAGCCAATCCTGGCTGAAACATGTCGACCAGTTAACTTACCATCTGGATAGAAGTATTTGTTGAAACTCTATCCACACTCTGTTTTTTAACCTTGTCATCATGGTGACCACCAGAATAAAAATTATCCTTTGGCACCATTTTAGTCAATTTTAACACACTAGTTTTTCACTAGCACACATTTGAGCACTGCAACCTTTTGCCCTCAGCTCTTTCCACCACTATTCTTTTGGCCTCCTACTCATCATTGGTGGATCCGTTACTAGAACCTACTCACAATATCAATAGTGAGTAATCTAGTGGATACCAACTCAGATTAAAAAAATCCCAGATGATGAAGCTCTGCCAATGGGTGGGCTGATGGGTATTCTCTTCCTTTCTTTTCTTCTCTCACTACTTTTCAGTTTATACACACACTATTTAGGAGAAAGCAGACACTTTCTAGTCCACTCAGACCAGTAGCACCCCTTGTGTGTTTATTACTAGTTAGATTTGGGGATAGGGTGCATTTGGGTCGGTAAACTTTTTTCCCCTTTAGACCCGCTCACATCATTGTGTTTTTTGTTCTCCGCAGTAGAACATTCTCGGCCAGGGTTCAAAGCCTCACGACCAGCTGGTGACATGCAGAGCTCTACTGCGTGTGCATGAACCAAGTGTGCTCTCTTTACACCTAGACTGTGTTAGAAGCTCATGTGTGGTACTAGCATGGACCCTGCTGTGAAAATAAGAGTTCCACCTGTGCAGGAGCTTTGATTGTAGCAGGCCACTAATCCACAGGCCTGCCTGGCCGGTTTGAGACTTGTGTGGGTGTAGCCAGGACAACCTGCCATCAGACAAGGAAACTGCACAATAAGGGAGTGTTTCAGCCAGGAATGTGCTTTAGTGCTGAGAAACCGGTTTTATATCTAGCTTTTTTTTTTGCAAAGGTAGAGCAGAAGTACTGGCTAATGGCGACAGCTTGCTTAATACCTGCCTACCTGGTGTGCAAGAGAGGGTCTACTCTACCCTTTCCAATGTTGGTGGTGGGGGACGCTTTCACAGTTTCACTGTGGACAAGAATCTCCATGTTAGTGGTGGGGTAGATATGCTCTTGGCCTGTCGGTTGTGTAGGCTCAAATATGAAGCATTGTGTAAATAGTGTGGCGGTGAGGCCTGCTGGGCACGTGTGGGCAGTGGGAAAGAGAGCTCGATTTGAGGTTTGGGGATGCTTGCTCTACCACTATTGTAGTGAGAGAGGATATCATGTTGATTCATGCGAATGAGAGTTGCCTGCTTAGTCTGTTTGTGGTGACTGACTTGATTTTTTTGCAGTGGTAATAGGGAGAACACCTGTATTCTTTTGATGGTGGGTGGAAAAATATGATTACTTTTACCCACGTTAGTGTGAAGGGGG
Organism: Lissotriton helveticus; assembly: GCF_964261635.1. Taxonomy (NCBI): domain Eukaryota; kingdom Metazoa; phylum Chordata; class Amphibia; order Caudata; family Salamandridae; genus Lissotriton; species Lissotriton helveticus. The sequence continues at coordinate 252,825,655 of NC_136073.1, forward strand.
ATGCGCATAAGTTTGTGGAAGAATACACACCTTCTCTTGTGGGTGGGAGGCTGGCGGCAGGCCAGCATGTGCTTATCAGCAGACGTGCATTTTTTTTTTTTTTTTAGCATAATGGGAACTGCACATGTTGGACTATTGATACGTGACGCTTGTTTTTCGTGGTTGTGCCTTCTTTTCTGGAATGTAAATTATATGTGGGTTTCTGCTGGTACGGCAATCTTTAGGCATGGAATGTTGAAGGTCATAGTCTGTTTTCTTTACCGCATTATTTTTGCTTTTTCACTTTTGCAAAGAAATGAAACCTTTTAAATGAAAGGGAAAGAAGGAATGGAGAGTGATAGTTGGGGAACCGTGTTTTTACAACGAGAAAGAAGTACCCATGTGGCAGTGTGACCCCTTTTAGAAAGGTTAAGATCCTGTAGACAGTATGTCTGAATAAATAAAACACATTGAAACCATTCAAGAATTCGTTTTTGATCTTATTGGCACATTTGAGAATGGACATCGAGGGTAAATGACTCGTATTTAATGAGGCGTTATGGTACCTTGAGGTACCAGCACTTAGTTTAATTGTCCTACATAGTATCCCACGTGCTCCCTGCATCCATGATGCTAACATTTGGTTAAAGGCATTGCAGCTATTCTACTGGGGGTTGGACCGGGGAAGAGGGGGGGGTCAGGTCAGTGTGTGGCAACTTGAGGTGTGATAGGGATTGGGTGCAGGGTTTATGTCCATGTTGCACTCTGGGCCAGTTGCCGTTTGTTGGGCCCTGTGCCAGAACTCCGCAAGAGCCCTTCAGAAAAGGACATGTAATGTAATACGATGTGACCCATGTCACTTAGCTCTGGCACCCAATCAGAGGCTGAGGTGGGGAGGAGCCTGGGCAGTGGGAGGGGTGAAAGGAGTATTGGGGATAGCTTGCAAGGGAGCAGTGGAGCCGAACAGGGTTCACCATTAAAGAAATGGGGTGACCCGAAGGTACTGGACCTGGGTAATGTATTAGTATAAACAAACAACGGTCCGAGACCTATATATTTCAAAACATGCAAAAAATCAAAACTTTTTCAATTAAAAGGCGTATGTTATTTAAACAACCCTGTTCAATCAATGATGAACATATGGAAAATAGGCAACAGCAACAAACTCAAGATATATGCAATATTTTTAATCTATTGTCAAAATGTAATAACGAAAGCACTATTCACAGTATTATGTACTATTCCTTATATACGTTGCCCCGTATTCAGAGCGTGCAGTAGAAAAAGAGGTGTCAAAAAGAGCGTGAACGTGGTAAGGAGAAAGGAAAAAGAATCACACAGATTTGTAAACAATTATTCTAAATCATTCAACATGAACACCAGCCAATGAAGGCCGGAGCAGTATATATCCTGGCCACTCCAATTAGTCAGCACAATTTCCCTTATTTTATTCCAAAACATAAGATGTAAAAAATGTCTGCACTATATCATAGAGGGAGATATAGTTAGTGGTCCAGGTTTTTAGTAAATGTCGTCGACGTTTCGACTCGTCTTGCGGCCTTGCGGTGGGTTATGCCTGGGCCATGCGAGTCTTCTTCAGGACAGGTGGAACGGGACAATAAGGGATCTCATTGATGACCCTATGAGAGATAAAAACCCATTAGGGTTGGGGCTGTTGCCTAGTCACTTAAAACAAGGGCAGGATTACAAGAATGCTTACCCTTCTAGGGATATAGTGGTCTCGGTTCCCACTCCAATTGGCTCAGTCCTTTTGAATCCAAGAAATTAATCCAAGTATTCTGGAAAATTAATGAGGAGCCCATATTTAAAGTCATGTACTTAACCTAATGTTCATATCAGGCAAGGAATTATTAAATAATTACCTCTACAATGTTGTTTAGGTTTCCTATCCAAGGTGGATTTACATGTGCCACTACATGTCTTTAGAAAACTGGTTCCAACCGTGGGTATTGGACACTTTCAATTTAAATTTGGTCGGGCAACTCCACACGATTTAGTTAGCCTAAGAAATGAAAGGAAGACCAAAGAGTAAGGGGAACACCCAAAATTGTGGCGCTTCACAAAAAGGACTGGTTAAATACACAATGTCAATTACCTGAGATAGTTAATTGTGTGGCTTAAAGTTGGTCACTGTATCGATGAATGCAAAATCAGGCAGCGGAAAGAAGAACCCATAGTAAATGCCTATTATCGATCAAAGTCTAACACAAGCGATCCTATCGAGTGGGTAGGAATCACGTGGCGTGCTTACCGTGGATTAAGGCCGGAGGTCCTTAAAAAACCGCACGCGTCTATCGGAAACCACAAAAGAAATGCTCGGGAGTGAACCGGAACATTGCCTAGCAACCTACTTTTGTTGAATTTGGACCACTTCCTGCTCGCGGAAAGCGAGGAAGGACTAACCCGATGCATGTACAGGCTCCGTTGTTCGAATTGAAAACAAGGGTTACGGGCAAGGGGACGGATTACCCTCATCGTAATGCGCGTCAGGGTAGTGTTTTGGGAGCGCTAGAGGTATTTTGTTATTTACCGCCACCGATATTGGTGATATTACGGTGTATGGAATGAGCCTAAATATTGATGGATAATAAGCACACACCACTCCTGGCTGAGTGTATAGACAAATAATTGTCTATTGGCCAATTTATACCTACTTAACATGCATTGTTAACCAGCCTTGATAGAATATGTGGCGGCCATTTTAGTTTGGGAAGACCGATATGTCAACATAATTCCCATCAATATGCACACAATTTAAAAACCATATTTACAACAGCATTTCATATGGCAATATTTACAAAACAGCCACTATTCCATACTTTTTACAAAATACATTAACAGAACAAACAAAACCAAAATACAGTGTTTCATATAGTCATTATCTGCAATAGCTATGGGGGGGGGGAATTAGAGAATTGCCCCCTGTCTGTTAATTTCCTCCAATTCGTTAAGTCCCTTATGTGCAGTGTCTAGAAGATATATCCAACGACATTCTCTTCTACTCAAAATGCTCTGAAGTTCACCTCCTCGTGGGTTAACATGTACCTTTTCCACCACCCACCATCTAATGCTTTCAGGTGGATGTGCGAATGTCGTAAAGTGTTGCACGAGTGGGGCTCCCACTGTCTTACACCGTATCCAACTAACATGTTGAAGAATCCTGCATTTAACTCGCTGTATAGTTTGTCCCACGTACATAAATCCGCAGGGGCACAAGATGGCATAAATTACCCCTGCGGTGTTGCAGTTACTATGTGCTTTCAACGTGTGTGTCTGATCGTTGTGTGAGAAGGTTATGCATTCGATGGTGAGGGAACATGCTTTACAGTTTCCGCATTTTTTATGTCCCAATACTGGCGGTAAGCCCCATAGTGTGGTTTGGGAAGGAACCGATGTTGTAGGGAGGAGTGATTTTATTAGGTGGTCCCTAATACTCTTCCCTTTCCTAAAGGCATGTAAGGGTGTTGGAAGTCCACCCACTTCGTCTTGTACTAGATGCCAGTGTCGATTTATGGCTTTCTTAATCTGGTTGCTTTTGGTATTAAACGTTGTCACACAGACTAGCCTTTCTTCACCTTTGTCCTTTTCTTGTACCGTAAGTAGTTGGTCCCTATGATTGTGCCAAGCTCGCTTGCGTGCCTTCTTAAGTAGGCGTAAGGGGTAACCCCTCTCGCTGAGTCTGGCTATCAAGAGTGATGACTCGTCAAAGAAATCCTCCTTCTTAGTACAATTCCTTCGGAGCCTCAGGAATTGCCCGAACGGGGGGTTATCCCTGAGGTTCCGAGGATGGTGGCTCGAATACCTAAGGAGCGTGTTGCGCTCGCTACTCTTTCTAAATAGGGTAGTGTACAAATGTCCCTGTTCGGACCTTATTTGTATGTCCAAAAAGTTGATCATGTGGTTATCGCATTCCAAGGTAAACTGAATATCGGCCAGTTGTTGATTGAGCCAATTGTGGAATTCAATCAAGGATGGTTTATTCCCATTCCAGATAAGAAGGACATCATCGATGTACCTGGCCCAAAGTTGGATTTGGTCTCTGTATGGATTTTTTTGGCTCAGCACAAACAAGTGTTCGTATTCATTCATGAATATGATAGCTAGGTTGGGTGCAAAGCTCGCCCCCATAGCCACGCCCTTCGTCTGTATATAGAATTTACCTTGGAAAGTGAAGAAGTTCTGTGTCATTGCTATATTTAAGAGTTTCAGGATAAACTCAGTTGGGACCCTGTGTGGGGCCGGTCTTCGATTCAAAACCGTTTCAATGCAATCTAGTGCTGCCTGCTGCGGAATATTAGTATATAGGGCAGTAATGTCCATGGTGGCAAGCAGGTTGGTTTTCGGATCATATTGGAGCCCGTCTACCAGCTGTATAGTGGCCGTAGTGTCACGTAAGTATGTAGGGGTAGCAATTGCTATGGGTTTTAGGAATGTCAATGTATTTACAAAGTGGTTCCAGGACAGAACCACACCCCGAAATGATGGGTCTCCCCGGTGGATCCTCTAAACGTTTATTCACCTTGGGGAGCGTGTAAATCGTTGGCATGCGTGGATACTTATTATTGAGAAAGTCAAACTCCTGTTTTGTAATGTACCCTTCCTGAAGTGCAAGACTGGTCTCCGTGCTCACTGTTTGGCAGATCATCTTGGTCGGGTCTTTTTTAAGGAGCTTGTAATTACCCTCAACATGCAATTGGGATAGTATCTCACTTTTATATTTCTCGACATTTTGGATAACAATTGCACCCCCCTTGTCAGCGGGCTTCACTACAATGTTGGTGTTATTTTTTAGGGTATAGAGGGCCGTCTTTTCCTGTTTGCTCATGTTAAATGGTACATATTGTCTGGTATTTAAAATCTGTTCCACATCCCGTATGACCACTTGTTCATAAGCTAGAATCTTGCTATCCACCATGTGGGAAGGCGGATTGAACTTAGAGGGAGGTCTCAGTCCGCTAGCTGAGAAGATTGGATTATGGGGGACCTTCAGGAAGTAGTGTTTTAGACGGACCTTCCTGAAAAATTGCTGTAATTCAATCTTAAGATTGAAGTCGTTGGGCATGGCTGTAGGGACAAAAGAGAGCCCTTTGGAGAGCACACTCTGTTCATCTTGGGTCAGGGTATGGTCGGATAAATTTATGACCGGATTTTCTGGTCTATGAACTACCACCTGTAGTGTTGGCGTCTTGTCTGGATCTCGCCATGTGAGTCCGACTGAAACGTTTTCTTGCCCCTGCCTGTCCCTCGATTCCACCCGTGTGCCCCTGGGTCGTCCCCAGGGACTTTAACCAGTCCTTTTTGTGAAGCGCCACAATTTTGGGTGTTCCCCTTACTCTTTGGTCTTCCTTTCATTTCTTAGGCTAACTAAATCGTGTGGAGTTGCCCGACCAAATTTAAATTGAAAGTGTCCAATACCCACGGTTGGAACCAGTTTTCTAAAGACATGTAGTGGCACATGTAAATCCACCTTGGATAGGAAACCTAAACAACATTGTAGAGGTAATTATTTAATAATTCCTTGCCTGATATGAACATTAGGTTAAGTACATGACTTTAAATATGGGCTCCTCATTAATTTTCCAGAATACTTGGATTAATTTCTTGGATTCAAAAGGACTGAGCCAATTGGAGTGGGAACCGAGACCACTATATCCCTAGAAGGGTAAGCATTCTTGTAATCCTGCCCTTGTTTTAAGTGACTAGGCAACAGCCCCAACCCTAATGGGTTTTTATCTCTCATAGGGTCATCAATGAGATCCCTTATTGTCCCGTTCCACCTGTCCTGAAGAAGACTCGCATGGCCCAGGCATAACCCACCGCAAGGCCGCAAGACGAGTCGAAACGTCGACGACATTTACTAAAAACCTGGACCACTAACTATATCTCCCTCTATGATATAGTGCAGACATTTTTTACATCTTATGTTTTGGAATAAAATAAGGGAAATTGTGCTGACTAATTGGAGTGGCCAGGATATATACTGCTCCGGCCTTCATTGGCTGGTGTTCATGTTGAATGATTTAGAATAATTGTTTACAAATCTGTGTGATTCTTTTTCCTTTCTCCTTACCACGTTCACGCTCTTTTTGACACCTCTTTTTCTACTGCACGCTCTGAATACGGGGCAACGTATATAAGGAATAGTACATAATACTGTGAATAGTGCTTTCGTTATTACATTTTGACAATAGATTAAAAATATTGCATATATCTTGAGTTTGTTGCTGTTGCCTATTTTCCATATGTTCATCATTGATTGAACAGGGTTGTTTAAATAACATACGCCTTTTAATTGAAAAAGTTTTGATTTTTTGCATGTTTTGAAATATATAGGTCTCGAACAGGGTTCACCAGCAGCACTACAACAGGGTTGGGGTAGCATGCAAACTCTTTAAGGCTTTGATTGCTGGGCCTTCTAGATTCCAGTCTAGTGATGCAGCTCGCCTACCAAAGTGACAAGTTGACAGAAGCAGCAGGGCCACTAGAATGAGCGTTGCGGGACATACAGAAAAGGAGGTGGTGAGCATTAAAAGGAAGGTCTGGTACAACCTCAGGGGGGGTGAAAACGGGGTGACTGACCTCAGCGGGTACTAATGGGCTGTATGGGTTAACATGAGGGAAGTGGGAGTTACCAGTCAGTGGACACACTGGACAGAGGGCCAGGTAGTCGGGTGCTGTGTGTTACGCTCATCATCAAAAGTGTGGGAACTGATTTACCCCCCAAAATAGCATGGAAACCATGAGTTTATCAGATCAGTGGGGATTGAGAGTTCCGGATCCGGAGTCACAGGCAGGGAGTGTACTGAAGGGAGAGTCCGGAGAGTGTCATGGCATTGTGGGAATGTAAAAAAAAGTGAATCCAATTATTTGAGGCGAAGTATAAGTTAATAGTGAAAGGTAGACAACACCATGATGATTATTAAAGAGGTAGAGAACACCATGGTCATTAATGTCCTTCCCTGCTCCATGGGATGGTGCTGAATTGAGGGAAGCTCTCGCCCCCTCACAGGAAGCCCTACCTTTTCCCCTCCACAGTTCTGAAGGAACATACTTGTTCCACAGCCAACAATGCATCACCTGGACCATCGCAGTTCTCCATATACCCCTCGCTGCATAGATCATATACAGGGGCTTTTCATGGCCTGATCACACACTGCTCACTTGTGCCCAAAGTTGTGGTGACTGCTTGTAGCACTACTCATTGTGCCACCCTCCCTCTGCTACTCATCAGCGTTGCCGTTTTTGCTGCCCCTCTTACTGATTGGCTTTCAGATGTCCATGTTTTCTTGGTGTTCCTCTCCAAACCCCCTTTTCTTCTATTGGTGCTGATCTTCGCGGTGATTTGGGCCCTAGCGAAGTCCCCCCACTCATTGATAAGACAACTGTACCGCTCTGGACTGCCATGTTTTACAAATGTGGTTTGGACGATCACATCCTCACCACTGCATGTACTACGTACATCAAGGGTTTGTCTGGCAAGAACGCCTACGATACCTCTCCGCCCACCTCGTTGATGATGTGGAATTGACTTTAGGATGGGACTCAACAAGTCTACTATTGGCGAGTTGGCCTGGAACCAAAGACTGTGGTTTGTTTGCATTTTGCACAATTCAGTGCAATGTTTGCCAATTAAAAGCTAAAATATTAAACGAAAATCCCAGAAATCTCTGGGACTTTCCGACTTCACTCACACCCGGGCAACCAGCGGGCGCTTCCCAGTGAAATTGGGTTTTACCATTCCAGGCGCTGTTGCTAGTTAATTTTGCTTAGAAGAACACATAAGCTGTGGAGCGAGGGAGGGGGCCAGAAAGAAGAATAAGGAGAACGAAGACAAAGAGCAATTTGAAGCAGTAACTAGGCCGCAGGTAGCCATACAGCTGTATAAATGGTCGGTGAGCCACAGGCTACTGAAGGCTTTTTGTTTTGCTCTATAAACTTATGGGTAATTCTGTATACAAACAAACAGGTTAGCTTAAAGAGCTACCACTCTAGAGACAGGAAAAGAAATGTAAACGAGACGTTTAAAGCCTCTTTCTGAAACATATTTTGTGCCCGGTTTTGCCCCAAAAAGCTGAACAGGTGTATATTTGCACACTGAAAGTTTGTCTTGTTTACTGCTGCTCCTGGCAATCTGTGGCCACTTTACTGCAGAAAAGCAAAGTACAACAGACATACCAAAATTGCAAAATAAAATGTTAAAGTGCGTAAACTTTCTATCATGTAAACCAAAATGGCCCATTTTACAAACTTGTTAGTATCAATGTGGAAAAATTGTTTTTATCTGGTTGTTATGGTAAGGTGAAAACCTGGTTAAGTCTCGGATTGAGGGACGTAGGTTCAGTGGTTGTGTATGGACTGGAACATCACGCAAGAATTCTTGGGCGGGTCTTTGCCTTGCAATATCAGTCTGTTCAGCTGTTTGCAGCAACAATGACATCAAGTAACAGTTTCTGGAGACTCGTTGAAGGTGGGCGAGCCAACCTATTAACAGGAAGAGCTGAGACCTAACCGAACCTAAGGTCTGGCTGGCTTCGGTCTAAGAGCCTGTGCACGAACTGAGCCATGAAAATAGTTTGCATGTAAATTATGCAATAGATATCATGCAAAAACATGATAAAGTTGCATCGAAAGTTTAGAAAATGTTTACTTAAATATGCGGAATCCTATCACTGTAGATTGCCACTGATTTGAGAGGAATTAAGTGATTGTTTTAGAACATGAATTTGGAAATATTCTGGTTGGTTCACCACTGATAATTTAGCATGGCATCACTGCCTCGAAGGCGGTACTGAATCCTGGCTATATTAAGCACGTTGTGCAAGTGACCAGAGGACATATGCTTTCCACCTGGGGCTCCTGATGGTTTTAGAAGACCGTCGAATGAGGGACCCTGTCGGGGTCAAAAAACCTTTCCACTTAATTTCTTAGCCTGTAAGACATCGTGTGGTGAAGTTTTCTTCCGTGTACTATGCAGCTGCACACAAGGTAGCAGACGCAAAATGCCCCGCCAGGATGGTGTCTGTGTCCACTAAGGGGCACGTGCAACGAGGCCCTTTGGACCACCCACTCCTGGATTGCGGTGCCCTGTCCTCCTCTGGCTGTCTACAGCGGGTAAGGATGTTTGTTTCTTGCCTTCCTGAAGATAGTGTTCTTCTTGCCTCCTTTATGGTGTTGAGCTCACAGGTATTGTTATCCTGTTTTTTTAATAACCTGCTCAGAGGGGTGTTGCCCGTCATGTGCTTTTAGCTCAGATTGGAGGGAGTCACCAAGTACAGGGTGTGTCCTAGTATTTTGGGAAGCTGAGTGGAGGGTTACGCCCTACCGCCACGTGATGGTGCACCTCTCCGATGGGTACAACCTCAAAGCTAGTTTTGTGTGGTCACAAGAAATTATTCCTGGCTGCGAGCTACCTCCAGAGTGTAGCATCCACTGAGGGCTTCAGACAGGGCATGTTGCTTGCTCAATTAGGCAAGAGCATACTTGTCAGTTTTACAGATTTGAGCAGTAGGCTGCTGTTTGGCAATGCTACTGCCTACAGATTTATGTAAGCCGCCCTCCTACTCTCGGGAAGCTGCGGCCTGAACCTGTTCAGAGGTCCAAGCTAGCTCCCTGAAGCGCACACAGTGCCCCGAAAGGCGTGCTTACAGCAAGGATAACTCACTGCGTTGCACTGCACATTCTTGCTGGTAAAGAGATGTTCGTGAGGTTAAATCTGCTATCCGTGCTTAAACGTCACTCATGAGTCTTCTTATTTCCTCGTGTTATCTGGCTTAACGTCACGTGATATTTTTATTACATTTGGGCCCCTTGCTAGGTAATACGATTTCCTGTTATGTGGTTATTTGGCCAGGGTCTTGTCATCCATGTGACGCCATCGGCTTGGCAGTTAGAGGGATTAAGCTGAACACTCTTACCTCCTTTATGGCTACGGAATGCTGGCAGGCTTGCATCAGTAGTAGGTCAGCCAATCAGAGAGCGGAATGTGCTGCGTGCTAGGCAGCGTCTGTGAGGTGGAGATCTGAGCAGGTACTAGTGTGCTACTAGCAACGGACCCGGCTATGCAAAGTTCGGTAGGGCGCATTCCAAACAGTTGAAAATGGCGCCACTCTGCTTTTGAACTGATAAGTAAAGGTGCAGCTTTAGAACCATTGCACAGAAGTTGTATCGAAGGAAACTGTTTACATTATCACTGATTAAAACTGTCTTTGGTTGTAGTTGACTATTTCTAGTAGATGCCCCAGTCCTTTCCTATTGAGAGTGTATAAAAACAAACAGTCTAGAAAGATGAGGCTCGACCCCGTATTGGGGTATGATGATTGGGAAGGGATACTGCACGGTTTTGTTGAAGAGTCCTAGTATCCAGACTATTTCTAGTAGGTTCGCCGCGGTGGGTAGATTTTAATGAGATTGGCTATACTTGGAATCTAGTATGTGCCCTTGCATTGAAGCAGGGTGTACGTCAAGCATAACTGGCTGGGCTCTTAATTTGCCCTACTGAAGTTTAGATTGGCTGTCACCATTACCTGTTGGGATTTTCCCTCTCTGGGACCATAACATTTTGTGATTATCACCTAACGTGGGCCCTTTTTAACCTATAAACAAGCTGAGGCCATTAACAGCAAGGAGTAGCTAATGGAGCTCCTGTTAAATATGAAATGTTGAGCACATCATTCGGTCTGGGTGAAATTTAAATTACGCTTGCATAATATGTGTAATTCTGGGAATTTCACGTTACACAATTCTATGCCATTATACTTGTAAGCATGATTGAGCTCTTTGCAGTAAAACCTTATCACAAATGGCGCAATTTGTGGTATTTTACTGTAAAAGTGTACAGGATAGCACATGTACAGGATGCGAGCAACTCTTGTTAGTGGTACTCTAGTTTAAATGCATCCTTGCTCCCAAAATTTACGTGGCAATGCATTTCAAGCTAAAATATAGCACAACATTACAGATTTGCATTTTACATAATTATGTGTAATTTTGCCATAATTACGCAAAAGAGAATTACGCGGATTTCACACACAGCTATACATCATACCTGCTCACTGACAGAGCCACAAACTGCCTGCGGAGCTCAGAATATTCTCAAAGCAATGTGAATAGATCAGAGACTTGTAAGATGCGGACTTCGAATTCCTAAACCAGGATGTGAGCTGCTGCAGACCCGACCAGCAGTGGCATTCCGCAGATCAGTACCTGGTCACTGTCCTGTGGAATCATATGGACATTTATTTAGGGATCCGTTTCTTATAGCTAATCCTAAACTGCCATTCAACTTCCGCGTTATGGATTTACCCAGTGTAGAGAAAAATACCAGTGCTCTTTACCGAGTCCTACATTTCTAACAATCTGCAACACGTGTTTCTTTGTTTAGGGTTTGCGATGTATTGTGACAGCATTGACGGGCTGACCCCTTTAAACTTAGACGCTTATCAAACATTTGGTTGTTCCTCACGTTTTAATTCACCTCTTTGTGCACACTCTTACCAGTATCTAAGGACCGTAGTGCCAGCTAAGTGAGTTAAACGTAACTGCTGGAATTAGCTCTTATAGTTGTAAGATTTTTTGCCTCTGCTCTGAGTGTTGTGTTGCTATAGGTGCTCTGGTTGGAGATACGTAACCACCTCTCCAAGTCTTGAATATATTCATAAAACAAACATCTTTTACAACGCAAATAGCTCTAACTCTCGTTTTCTAAATTATCACTCCGCTGCACTGCAAACAAAAAAAATAAGTAAACATTGTCATTTACAACGCCAATAGCTCTAACTTGCACAAAGGCGAGACCGATTGCATTGCAAATTATTGTCTTTCCAGATCCTGGCAGCCCTCCATCATGCTGCCTGTCATTAACAATGTACTCGTGTACAAGAAGTGGGAAGAAAGAAAGCAGCTTCAATATGTGCATAAGCCGGTGCCAGGATCAAAGCAGAAATAAGCCGGAGAAGCCCAGAGGGAGGTTTGACAATCATGTTGGTTGCAATTACACAGCAGTTAAACTAAAAAGAAGACGCGTGGGCTGGAAACTGGTTCGGAGGATGAATTAATAGCGCTTGTGATCGAATGTGACACGGTGGGGGCCGGCTTGTTGAAAGGAGGGGGGGGGGGGGAGTTAGAATTATCGGCTAGCCAGCTTCCCCATCACGGAATGATGAATGGAAGGTAGATGACGGTGACTGGCCATATGACTCCATGCTTCCAGTTCTGGGCTTTCATTTAACACCTCTGTGCATTCTGGGAGTTGTAATCTTGATTGATTTCACTTGAGCCAATTCTGCCAAAGCAGCAGACCTCCTTGGTTTGTGCTTGGGAAGACTGGAACTTCAATTACGCCACCATAGGCCTGGGAGTAAAGTGAAGAAGCGCATTGATCTGTGGTAGAGTCTCAAACAGCTGGTATTAGTCAATATTCTTTTTATTCTGACTCCATTGGCAATTCCTGCTAGTAGCAAAATTGCCAGCCAGCCCCCACCCTGAAATACCAGATTACCTCTTGTCACTGAGAACCCATTGAACCATGTCTTCTGCTCTTATGTAACTACCTAATGCCTTCTGGGAATTGTAGTCTTGTTTCACACCAATGAAACCGGTTCCACTAAAGAACCAGGTTACAGTGATTAGTGATAGAAGCTCATGACAGCTTCTCATCTTGCATCTAAGTGTTAAATGTGCAGCCTTCCAGCTCTGCTTGACCAGTTACACTGACCTAATCTTGTCATACCCTCGTTGCTGCATATCACGACTTGTTGGATATGTCTACATTGAAAATTCTTTGATATGTTATGCAATCCTAATAAGAAATGCAATAAAAGATTAAAAAAAAAAATACCCTGGTTGCTGCAGGGAGTACTGGACGAAGAGCTTAATTTGAGCTGGTGGTTTCCGGGATGGGCACTAGCATTTATTTGCAACACCAGCACATATGACAGTCTGCCACTTGGTGGCGCAGGCTGTTTAATTTAGAGAAGAACACAGCAGGAGTTGTTTATTATTCCCAGATACATTTAAAATGACTAATGTCGTCCAAGACATTCTTCTAGCATTGGGGGTCTGGAATGGTTTGCTTTGTCTAACTTATAGAAGTGTGATGATTCGCAGTTGTGTTGGTACTGTCACTGCCAGCGCTGGCAGGGGCATTATGTGCTATATGGTGCAGTAGGCTGCTGAAGGGCCCTGGCACTTATGCGTTCTCAAACTACGCTCTAGGTAGAGGAGGAGGAGGTGGTGGTGGTGGATTAAGGAGAAACTGCACGCCATCTTTTTTTAATTCTGTGTGTGGCTTCCAGCGAACCCACCAAGCCCCCCCCCCCCTTCCAATCTTGTTTAGGGAATAGATAGCTTTCTCTGGGAAGGACCTGGCCTTGAGGTGCTGTGATAGAGTTCCAAGAAGGATCCCATAGTGTGGAGGTTTAGTCTAGTACAGTGATACTCAAAGTACGGCCCGGGACCGCTTGCAGCCCACTTGACCTTTACATGCAGCACCCCTCCTCCCCGTACAGTAGCACGAGCTACTGTTTTCTTGCTGAGCACTAATATTCAGAAACATTGTTAAATTAACAGGCAAGCATTTATTTGCAGGTTAAATTAAGTATCTACTGTGGTGTTCTGCACCCCTTGTCTTTAGTTAACCTGCAAATAAATGCTGCCTGTATATTTAACATTTCTTTAAACCTCCTTACACAATCCGGCTGTCCCACTCAGGACGCCTTACCGCCACAGTGCGGCCCTCGGTCACACCACATACCATACTATACTTTGTGGCTCATGGGAAAATGTTTGAGTTCCCATGGTCTAGAAGGACCTGAAGCTGCTTTTAAGACTCACCGAGGCCCTCGTTATCATGACAACGGTGATCTGCACCAGCGACATGCCTAGTGCTTAATTTGTAAAAGAATAAGTACCGGGCCCAAAGTTATGCTCCGTATCCCACAGCCTGCGCCATCGGACGTTGGGTGATGAATACCATGGCTGCGTAGCCTTGATTACACCTCATGCCTCTTACATCCACCACCAGACCACGGGTTCAGTTCCGGGGGTCACTCAAGCGATCATTCCTTGCATCCACCCAGTGCCCTACACCAGGGTGCTAACCATTACCATGCTTACCTGCTAAACCCGCCTATGTCTGGATGGCTGTTACAAATTTCCCTTATGAAACTGATGGACAGCACTCTTCATTTACCAAGCAATTCCGAACATTCCGTGCCAGGTTTTACGCCAATTCCCCAAAAAAGTTTAAGCTGTCCTGGTGCTACACATCGGTGAAGAGTTAACATTGTGGTGCCCCGCCAAAGCTGCAAAATGGACCCCTCACCCCCTTTTTAGCCATTCACTGTTTTTTAGCCATCTTTGAGCAGCGTAGTAATGCTCTTTGAACTACTGACACTACACATCCCAGAATGCAACACGCTGTTTGCTAAAAAGCCAGGCATCCACGTAGCCTGCTGTGTTACCACAGATCTAGTCGCGGGCGAGGCATCGCCTGGAGTATTGTGTCCCTGTCTCTAGAGCGTCAGAATTGAACCTCTCCAGAGGTTGACCATGGACAGCCTGCAAGAGGCGCCAGGATTCTCCTGAAGAGATGATGTACAGGAAGAGAGGGGGGCGAGAAGAGATGGCCCAGGGATGGAAGTACAGAAGAGGGGAGTGAGCATATTCCCAGCGCGAGAGACCATGGGAATAGCAGTAAAGTGATAGCAGGCATAGAAAGGGCAGCAATAGGAACAGAATCGAAAGCGACATGCGATTTATGGTAGCGAATGATCAAAACCGTGCTGGTGAACAATGATAGTTTATATAATTAATTCAGGCTATGTATGGCAGATTAGAAACGGGCCTCAGAAGGGAAGGGGGGGGGAGGGTGAGTGTCTGTTTTATTTGGATGGCGCCTGTTCACCTCCCAGGTGGCAGCGAGGCTGTTCCCATAAACTCCATCTGATTTGGTGTGTTGTGCATGAGCGGGAGTGCAAGCTGCCACATGCCCCGCACCTGGCGGACCAGTTTGCTGACTTTTGTGCAGAAACTCACATGCTCTTTGAGGGCGCGCCGTGCAATCTCAAAGTGAGAATGCTCGACTAACTGGGCGCGCCTGCATGAGGAAGCACGACGTCTCCCCAAACGTATGAGATCCATGTGGGTATCTATCAGTAGTGCAGTAGCACCGGGGCCTAGAAGTGAGCCCAACCCCACAGCAATTACAGCTGTAACTACTATCAATCAAAACCTTGTGTTTTGTCCTCTTTGGGGGGATGGGTCTCAGCGGTCTTTATTGCTGCATTAGAACCCGGACATCTTTGCCACGCCACTGATGACATTGCATTAATCTAGGTGCTCTCATTTATTCGCCCAAAACCGAAGCAGCTCGAACCATCTCGCCGTCTTTTCAGGTACGGACTGGCCTGCAAAGAGGTTTATTTCCAGACACCGTGGGCATCCTGGTAGGCCCGGGCTCCAGCCTCACGTCCGGACATGTCATTGACCACTCCCTACCCACCTTTCAGAGGCACCTTGCGGTCTAGTCATCGAACTATAGCAAAAGGCCAGTCTGCAGCTGTAGGCCAGTGGAGTTCCTGGCAACATGAAGCAATTGTGGAGAAGTGTGGCTCAATGGTTAGAGCAGGCAGACCTTGATGCAGAGCTCTGGCCAGGGACCAGGGTTCGATTCCCGCCTTGGCGGGTCTCGGGCGCATTAATTCCCCTGACTGGATATTCTCGCCTCAGTGCCTGTTCTGATCATGGGTCCCACGCTGCAACTCTGGGCAATAGCTTGCTTAGTCTTCACAACGGCCCCAAAAGCGCTGGTATGCCTGGCTGCACCTGGGGGGTGCCCAGGAGTGGACATTTCCCAGGAAAGCCAGGAAGGGTTCCTAAGCGGTATACGGACAGCGCCGGGACACCTCCGGTGGAGGTAGCTGTGCGCTTTACAAATTCCGACATTTACATTTTACATTTACAATTACTACTCCGTAACGCCATTTTCCAAACGAGGATTGGCAAAATTAACGGATCTGACCTTTGCAAGCTTGCGTTTGTTTAAAAATGTTTCCAAATATCCAATAGCTATTACAAGTGTAAGCTTGAAAAAGTAAAAATGTGGCTTTCATATGTTTGAAAATAAAAATATACAATTAAATAAATTGTCTAGTATCCCTCGCGCTGAAGTAGACTACTTTGTTGCTGGTTGTGTACATCTACAAGAGGACACTGCTGTCACTCACAGTGAAGAGAGCCAGTGACTGAATGGCCCATAGCTGTGGACTGATGTGGGCAGAAGGAAAATTGGAGTGACGCTCGAACATGGTAATGGATGAAAAAGACCAAAAGACCCTAGAAGTACAGGTTATGTGTGTGTGTGTGTGTGTGTGTGTATATGTATATGTATATATATATATATATATATATATATATATATATATATATATATATATATATATATATATATATATATATATATATATGTATAGTGTTATTTTTTAAAAATAAAACAGGAGGATGGCGAGACATCTATTGCTGCCTGATTTTGCAAATCTTTTTGTTTTCGTTATCACTTTTAGCATGGGTGTTGAAGTTCACCAACATCAGTGCTTAACTTAAAAAAAAATACAAAACCAAATAAGTGCATGGGTCCAATATTTTTCTTGGAAGTCTGCCACAGCTGCTGCTGAATACCAGGATTGCTGAATGCCAAGTCTGCCTGGTCTTGAGTCCACCTCATGTCGCTATACATACACATCAACCTCCGCAGATGCCAAGGGTGGGAACCAGAGGCTCGGGGCTAAGGGGCAAGCCAGCCTTCACTCTACTATGAATCTACAAAAGAAGACTGCCCCTAGATTGTGTTCTTAAAGGTATCTACACAGTTAGGGGGAGACCGAGAGGACGCCTAAGGCAAAGCTGCTGGAAGCACTGAAGATAGACAAAAGTCTCAGTAGGTCCTTCCACCTCTGCCCTCCCATGGAGCAAGTAGGCTAGATTATAGGAGTCACTCATTAGGTTACTACACCAAGAGGGGTACTTGTAATTCACAGCCCCTTCACACATTAGTAGCAGGTCCATTTTTCTGACACTAGGTGCCGGGAAGTGGACCTCTAGGTAATAACCTCCCCTTTGGTCCTGAATGATGCTGCGTACCCTTCGGGGACACTTTAGCAAAAACGTGAAGGGAGATTAATGTCCCATATCACCGACCACTTCTTTTAACTACCATACCTTAGATACCTGAATAAACTTAGGATATGGGCAAGGGTAATGGTTTTTAATAGTGGAGTGGTGTGGCTCACTGGTTAGAGGCGGTAACTGCAAACACAACAATGATGGACAGAATGTGGATCAATGTCACACATTCACCCCAGTCCAAAGATCTGGGCCCAAATCCATCGTTTTTCCACTCCACACCACCCTGGGTTAGACAATGGCGATATGCAAATCAGCGCTGACCCTGTGCCCCATGGGAACAGTCCAGTCCGAACTACAAAAGCCATGTCCTTCCCAGAACGGAAACAAGCATCCGAGGACCGGCCCGGTTTCGAGGTAACACCTCTCTTCAGCCCGGCTAGCTTGATTCCAGTGGTGTGGAGTGCCTGGGACTCACGTCTGAGCATCCCCAGTACACTTAGAGCGGTAACTGCAAACACAACAATGATGGACAGAATGTGGATCAATGTCACACATTCACCCCAGTCCAAAGATCTGGGCCCAAATCCATCGTTTTTCCACTCCACACCACCCTGGGTTAGACAATGGCGATATGCAAATCAGCGCTGACCCTGTGCCCCATGGCAACAGTCCAGTCCGAACTACAAAAGCCATGTCCTTCCCAGAACGGAAACAAGCATCCGAGGACCGGCCCGGTTTCGAGGTAACACCTCTCTTCAGCCCGGCTAGCTTGATTCCAGTGGTGTGGAGTGCCTGGGACTCACGTCTGAGCATCCCCAGTACACTTAGAGCGGTAACTGCAAACACAACAATGATGGACAGAATGTGGATCAATGTCACACATTCATATATATGTATGTATGTGTGTATGTGTGTATATATATGTGTGTATATATATATGTGTGTATATATATATGTGTGTATATATATATATATATATATATATATATATATATGTGTGTATATATATATATATGTGTATATATATATATATATATATATATATATATATATATATATATATATATATATATATGTGTGTTATTTTTTAAAAATAAAACAGGAGGATGGCGAGACATCTATTGCTGCCTGATTTTGCAAATCTTTTTGTTTTCGTTATCACTTTTAGCAGGGGTGTTGAAGTTCACCAACATCAGTGCTTAACTTAAAAAAAAATACAAAACCAAATAAGTGCATGGGTCCAATATTTTTCTTGGAAGTCTGCCACAGCTGCTGCTGAATACCAGGATTGCTGAATGCCAAGTCTGCCTGGTCTTGAGTCCACCTCATGTCGCTATACATACACATCAACCTCCGCAGATGCCAAGGGTGGGAACCAGAGGCTCGGGGCTAAGGGGCAAGCCAGCCTTCACTCTACTATGAATCCACAAAAGAAGACTGCCCCTAGATTGTGTTCTTAAAGGTATCTACACAGTTAGGGGGAGACCGAGAGGACGCCTAAGGCAAAGCTGCTGGAAGCACTGAAGATAGACAAAAGTCTCAGTAGGTCCTTCCACCTCTGCCCTCCCATGGAGCAAGTAGGCTAGATTATAGGAGTCACTCATTAGGTTACTACACCAAGAGGGGTACTTGTAATTCACAGCCCCTTCACACATTAGTAGCAGGTCCATTTTTCTGACACTAGGTGCCGGGAAGTGGACCTCTAGGTAATAACCTCCCCTTTGGTCCTGAATGATGCTGCGTACCCTTCGGGGACACTTTAGCAAAAACGTGAAGGGAGATTAATGTCCCATATCACCAACCACTTCTTTTAACTACCATACCTTAGATACCTGAATAAACTTAGGATATGGGCAAGGGTAATGGTTTTTAATAGTGGAGTGGTGTGGCTCACTGGTTAGAGGCGGCAGACCCGGAAGCAGAGGTTGGTCCGGGACCAGGGTTCGATTCCTGACGCGGCAGGGTCGTGGACCAGGGTCAGCGGACTCGATAATTCTCGCCTCGGTGCCTACTCTAACCATGGGTCCCACTCAGCAACTCTGGGCAATAGCTTGCTTAATCTCCACTTAACCGTCAGCGCCGGGGATGCTTGTCTTCACCTTGGAGATGCCCAGGAGGGACCATCTCACAGGGAAAGCCAGGATGGGTTCCCCAGCGGTATACAGCGCCGGGACGCCCCTTTGCTGGGGCAGCTGTGCGCTTTACAAGTATACGACATTTAACATTTAATACACTTTTTCACTCTCCACCTCCCACCCCCCCCAAGGCCATCACTTAGATTTAGAAGTGCATCCCTGTCTCCAGGTGTATGCCTGCCCTCTATCAAACCAAATTTTTAGAGGGCGAGGACAGCCGACACCGGGCGGTGTGTGAGGCCAGTCTGGTGTGTGAGGCCAGTCTCCCCCTAACTCTGTAGATACCTTTAGGAACACAATCTAGGGGCAGTCTTCTTTTGTGGATCCACCTCATGTCGCCCTGGTAGGTCCATTTTCTTCCCTGCTTCGCAGTTTGTCACTATTTTCACAGGTTTCTTTTTTTTCCTTTTTCTGACTTTCTCTCTCGTTGTAGGTTAACATATTATTATGATAAAAAATAAGCCCTGTCCCCTTAAAATGGGTGGTGTTGGCTATTATTGAAGCACTTATATATTCCCTAATGCACCATTAGGCGTGCATCGATTGCATTCCGTAGAGCTTACTAACCCTGACGAGGTTGTGATGACTGAGGTGGCAGCTCTGGTCACGCATAGTCGTCAAACTCCTACCTGAAGTTTTCAGAAGAAAACGTAAAAACTTACAGAACCGGCCAAGACATGGCTGCCTGCTCCTAACATTGTTTGCAGAAAGGCTGAAGGTTGTTTTGTAGGGCAAGTCGCTGTGGCAATGCAAAGTAATCCATGCATTGGGGATAACTGCAAGGAAAGAGACAGGAATCTGGAGCATGGAGTAGCGTAGCCTGATGAGTGGTTGTAAAGGAGCGTGGGGGTTGGGGGTGGGTGTATGTCAATTTACACGCCTGTCATTTTGCTTTGCCCCAAGTCAGGTGTGGCTATCTCCCACCATGTTGTTGCACCACAGTCCCGGCTTTGTTTGCAGTCCTACGCTGTAGTTTTGCCCATTGCTGATTTTGCACCAATCCAAGGGCAAACTCTTGGTATACAAAACACAGGCCATCATCTATGGTAGATGGAGGTAGGTGGATCTGACCCCACAACTTGTCTGCGGTGGCCTCAGTGACTCCTGCTCTGACTTTCTTCCAGTCTTAAGTGTGCAGTGAATCTTTATTTTGTCACATCTAATTAATACACAGTTCCCACTTGCAGCTGAAAGCTGCTCTGATTACCCATTTAGCTTGGCAAACAAATTTGATTGCCTACGATATTTGAATGTTTACTATTTTTCTGTATTTGATGATCTAACATGCACTGCCTTGGGTTTGCTTGTGGCTTGTTTACTTTTTATCATGTCTATTTGATATAATTATGCACGTCCTGACGTTTTACCCTGCCGCATTATGCATGCTGCGATGTTCACAGCCATAAATGTACGTTAAAATTAAAGCTACACACCCAACCACACAAGTGTTTTTGGCTAAAACGTGACCACTGACTGACTGAAGGTGTCATAAAGATGCTGGTACTCAGTAGGTAAAAATAAAATAGAACCGAAGCATGGCATGAATCTAGAAGGCGTCCATGGCACTGATCTGGCAGGTTCACGAAGCCTTAAAAGGCTACTTCCAACTTGAACTTTTTTGTCAAAGTGCACTGTACTGAACAAAAAGTTTGGTTATCTGCCCCAGAGGTGTGTCGGTGTTATCCAGGTGCCAGGTTTCAACTCCAGTAAAGATAGCTTGGTTGGTTGAGTGCCTACAACAAATTCCAAAGGGAACGCAGGCAGTTTCTGGCCAGAAGAATGAGGGTCACTTCAGAGTTTTGTGATGGCAATTATTTGCTTGATTGATCAACAACTCTTTAGTTTTAATGTAAGGTGTAGCCCATCTGCAACCCGTGTAAAAAGTTCTTAAAACCTTCCTTGCGTATGGGACTTAAAATGTAACTTTAGAGTACCCCAGTATCCTCGGAGGGTTATCCCGAAAGCCCCTTATAAAGTATGCTGTAAATCCTGAAATGTTTCTTAGCCTAATATGCATAACAATGCAGTTTGCCACGAATTTCCCTATTATCAGATAGTTTTGGACAGGGTCCCTAACCTCTCTGTGAATCTATCTTCAATTTTATTAAGGGGAGTGACATACACTATCTAGGAAACCCAACTTGATCAAGCTACGAAACCTAAACACAATGTAAAGAAATATGTTGAACTTGAACAAGATCTAACACAATTCTATCAAGTTTCTGTCAAATTTATTGTGCTGAAATACTTGGAAAGACCCGTTTTGGCAATTTTTAATATATATATCTATATCCCTCCCTACGAGCACCAACTTACCAAAAATAATTCCGATATAGATTGTGACCCAGTATAAAACAATACTTTTGAAGCTACATGCTACAGCAGTTTTGTAGCGATTACTCTCTGTAAATAGGTGTTGCTAATATTCAATTTCAAAGTAATGTTAGCAACCTCAGAAGGATGGAAAGCTAAAATGGCCCCAACAAGATTCCAGCTTGTGCTTTGCATGTTAAACACATGTAGATGTCTACAGTGGATGCTTAAGTTACTGAGAAATCTTGTTGGTTTTAAAAGCCTCCATTCATCCGTGCATCTGAAACGAACACACTCCATGTGGGCAATCGAAGGGGCACACCACACGCTTTTTATGTTGGAAAAAAAAGCGGGACGCAGCCTAAAATACCTTGGGGCAGATTTACAAGCCCCTTGCGCCTCTTTACGCTGCCGTTGCGTCACTTTTGTGACGCAGCGGTGGTGCAAAAGATGCGCCATGGTGCGGGGTATTTACAACGTGACGCATCTGGGAGATGCATCACGTTGTAAAACCTTGAACTAGAAGGAGGTGTTCCTGCGCGGGGGGGGGGGCATTCTGGCTCAGGAACGCCTCCTAAAAGTGGCTGAGTGAAATCTACAAGATTTCACTCACTTTGGGGCCCAAGCTGCGTCAAAACCCTGCGCCTGCTTGAAGCAGGCTTAAGGATTGACGCAGCATTAACAAGATAGGGCATCCCCGAGCATTGCTGGAGCTGCGTCGCGCTTGCAACGCAATTCCAGCAATACGCCGCCTTAACTGCACAGATGCGTGACGCATCTGTGCCGCTTTTGCCCCAATGCGGCGCATCAATGGTGGCGGAGGCATGGCGCACAATAAGTGGTGCATCCCTGCTGATATGCAGGGATGCGCCACTTATTGTAAATCTGCCCCCAAGAGACCAGGACCAGTGCTACGACCTTTTTATAGGAGTTCACCACTGGCGTGTAATGAAGTTGACAGTCTAGTAGTTGGGGGGGGCGGAGCTAGTTGGGCTGAGGGGAAGAGGAGGGGTCAGGACAGGATGAGGGTCAGTTAGAGTAGGGACAGGGAAGATACTGGATGTGTGCAATAAAGCTCCAGTCACATACCAAGCAGTGTCTGTATTTATTTGTAGCACGATGCTACAACTGGCGACGAGGGTGGGATCTTAAAACTCACTGCGTGCAGCACCCTGAGAGAACACCCTGTCCCAGGCAGCGTCGAGGAAAATGCTGCCGAGTGGAGCCGAGCTGCCGCCTGAAAAGACTAGGCCAGCAGCCGGTGACCCTGCCCCTCCAGAGACTGGGAGGGAGCCGAGAGGGGCCGCAGGAACGAGCGCTGAACCGCTCGAAAGAAAAGGAGCTGATCGCGCTGAAGCGCGTCTCACACTGGAAGCGTGTGCCCTGGGTGAGTGGTACGAGTACAGCGATCGGGAGCCCACTCCGACCCTGTGTTGCGCCCAAGAAGGAAGAAGTGCCCCCAGCGCAGTGGGCATCGTCCGTGAAGTGCTGCTGGCAAGCGCCGCTGAGAGCGCTGAAGTCGGGGCTCGAGTGCTCACCGACGGTGAAAACCTCACGCCTGATGCGCGAGTCGTGGCATGCTGTCGGCGAAGAAGCGCGGGAACCTGCGGAGTAAGGTGGGAGGCCCCCCAACCTCACCTGGTGGCAGCAGTAGTTGAAGAGAAGTGTACCCTGATGTGCGCCGCCGCCTGAAGTCGCCTGCCGGTGAGTCCAGAGGAGATTGGGACTGAGTGAGCCGAGAGAAAGCCTCGTGTGCATGCAGTGACGGCGGCCATCTTGGAGTCAGGCACCTTTTGAGACAGACCCCGTAGTGATTGTGGGGCGGCCATTTTGAAGTCGGGCATCCTGCAATTTCAACAAGCACTGACAAGAACAAATAAACAAGCATTGGCAGCAAGAGGCAAACAAGCATTGATAAAAGCCAACAAACAAGCATTGGCGAAAATAAATAAACAAGCATTGACAAGAGCAAGCAAACAAGCAGTGGCGAAAAGGAGCAAACAAGCACTGATAAAAGCAAATAAACAAGCATTGGCGGAAAGAAGCAAACAGTGAGAAAGAAACAGCAACACGATGGTGACCCCCAACGTGTCACCGCAGCGGAATGAAGTTAAGCCCCTCGTTGCGGGAGGATCACACCTACGAGCTCCAGAACCACTGACTGTGACCACGGGAGGGAGCATGGGCCCCAAGTGGCAAGAATGGCTAGAAGACTTCGAGGACTATGTCGAGGGATCCAAAGTGACAGTCGACAAAGAAAAGCTAATTGCCCTCCGCAACCTAGCAGGCCGAGAGATAAGCAAGATTATTAAGGACCTTCCGCCTGCTGATGCGGGAACATACGACAAAGTACGTGAGGCATTAAACAAAAAGTTCCTCCATAAAAGGAATGTGGACTATGAATGCCATGCATTTCACCAGGCACGTCAAGGGAAAGAGGAAGCGATGAGTGCATTCATTACCCGGCTACGACGGCTGTCGAGACACTGCGAATTTGAAACCTTCTCGCCTGACGCTGCCATCAAATCGCAAATCATAACCGGCTGCCACTCGGATACGCTCAGGAGGCGACTGCTGAGGAAGCCCCACGGATTGGAAGAAATAGAAGAAATGACTCGTGTCTACGACCAAGCGGAGGAACATGCTGCCACCATTGAAACTGGACACAGTGTCAGTCATGAGCAAGCAAACCGTGTTCAAGAGCGACCCAGTAGCAGACGCAAGTACTCGCAAGAGAAACAGTGGAAGCCAAGACACTCATCTCGCCAACGATGCCCGGAATATAAGAGGGGAGATCCAGGCCGAAGGGACCGAAAGCCCGAAAGAACTAGACGAGGTTATCGATGTGGGTATGACTATCCTCATATAGACACTTGTCCAGCAATGGGTCAACGATGCAGGAAATGTGGGAGATCGAATCACTTTGAAGCCATGTGCGGAGACTATCGCAAAGAAAGGCGAAGTGAAACAGCGAGACCGTCTCGCTCTGATACAAGGAAGCATCACATACGAGCTGTCCAAGGAGAGACCATGCAGTCCCCAGGCTCATCGCATTCCAGCCGGGAATCACGCAGGTCACGTTGGGAACGCAGATCCCCGTCGCGTGACTCAAGATCATCTTCGTCCAGGGACTCTGCCTACACTGTAGAATACTTAAACATGATAGCCGATCCTGATCAACTCAAAAGGTACCCACGCCTAGACATTAAAGTGGGAAACCATGACACTAAATTCGTAATGGACAGCGGGGCTTCGCTGAACTACATCCCAGTCACGGAAC
Source organism: Lissotriton helveticus (assembly GCF_964261635.1). Lineage (NCBI taxonomy): Eukaryota > Metazoa > Chordata > Amphibia > Caudata > Salamandridae > Lissotriton > Lissotriton helveticus. Next base: position 252,850,504 of record NC_136073.1, read on the forward strand.
ACGAGAAAATGATCCTGAAGCCCCCATTGACTTTTGCACCAGTCCGTGTCTTCACGTGGATGTCCAAAAAACCACTCCCTTGTGTGGGCAAATTCCACACGACACTCACCCACAGCAATATCACCATACCTGCGGTCATACACGTCCTCAAGGGGCCTGAAGCCGACTGCCTACTCAGCCTCCCCACCGCAGAGCGTCTTCGTCTGGTGGAAATTTTGTTCAAGGTCTCCGACAACCAGAACTGCGTCAGCAAATTTCCCAAGCTATTCCAGGGCCTGGGCAAGCTGAAAGGGCGTCTAATCCATCTGCACATTGACGAACAGATAAGACCCGTTGCACAGCACCCGCGACGGGTTCCATTTCATCTCCAAAGTGCCGTCGAGGACGAACTTCAAGAGCTCCTGGCAGCGGACATCATAGAGCGCACAGATGGCCCGACCCCATGGGTGTCACCGGTGGTCATCGTACCGAAGAAAGGGACTCCCAACAAAGTGAGACTGTGCGTTGACATGCGCCTACCCAACACTGCGATTGAAAGGGAGAGGCACCCTGGACCGCACCTGAGTGACATGATCGCTGCACTAAATGGTGCCAAGGTTTTTTCGAAGCTGGACTTAAACAAGGGCTATCACCAGCTGGAATTGGACACCAAATCCCGATACAGAACCACGTTTGCAACGCACCTAGGACTTTTTAGGTATAAGCGGTTAAGCTTCGGTGTCTCGTCCGCCGCTGAAATCTTCCAGGAGGCGATCCGGCAGATAATCCAACACATCCCCAACACCCTGAACTACAGCGACGACATCTTAGTCTATGGGTCGGATGTTCGTGAGCATGACATCGCTCTTGATCGCGTCTGTCATGCCCTGTTGGACGCTAATCTGACATTGAACAAGGACAAATGTGAGTTTCACCAGGCCACTCTGAAATTCTTTGGCCACATTTTCTCTGAGTTTATGAAGCCGGATCCGGACAAGATTGCAACTCTGAACAATACCAAGAGTCCACAGGACGTCAATGACTTGAGATCTTTCTTGGGGATGGCCAGCTACTGTGCTCGCTACATCCGTGACTATGCGACCATCAGCCACCCTCTTCGGATCCTCACCAAACTTGGCCAGCCGTTCGACTGGACCCCTCAGTGTGAACGAGCGTTCAAAGACATCAAGCATGCCGTAGAGTCGGCCGACAGCCTCTTCTACTTCAATCCTCACAGGAAGACCGAGATCACGGTGGATGCCAGCCCCATTGGTTTGGGGGCCATCTTGGCTCAATACAATAATGAATCTGACCAGAGGCGGATTGTTGCTTACGCCAGTCGCAGCCTGTCCGATCCTGAAAAAAAGTATTCACAACCTGAAAAGGAAAGTCATGCTGTGGTCTGGGCGTGCGAACACTTTCATGTCTTTGTGTATGGCAAGCACTTTACCCTGATTACTGATCATCAGGCGCTGGTCACCATCTACGGCAATCCAAGATGCCCCCGAGGATTGAGAGGTGGGGTCTCAGGCTCCAGGAGTACACTTTCACCATAGTTCACAAACCGGGGAAGGCGGAGAACCCGGCTGACTACATGTCCCGCCACCCTCAGCCGTCATCTGAATCCAAACCATCGATCGCTGAGGAGTATATCCACTTCGTGGCTGACCAGGCGCTACCACCCTCCATTCCCATGAACGACATCCGGGAGGTCACCGCCCAAGACACTGTTCTGCAAATGGTACGCCGCCGGATTCAAACCAATCGGTGGAGGCACAACCCCCAAGAAGACACAGACCCCACAGTCCGGAAAGAGATACAGGCATTTCGGCACGTCTGTGACGAACTGTCAGTCACTGATGATGGAGTCATCCTGAGAGGTCAACGACTTGTGATTCCTAGCCAACTCCGGCAGGGAGTTGTCAATTTAGCCCACGAGGGCCACAGAGGAGTCGTATCCACGAAACGGGCCTTACGGGAACGCGTTTGGTTTCCGTTTCTTGACCAGATGGTAGAGTCAACCCTAAAAGACTGTCATCTCTGCCAATTGACTAACAAGAGCAATCCACCGGCACCACTACAGATGACCAACCTGCCCAGCGGAGTGTGGCAAGAAATTGCCATGGACTTCTACGGACCGCTGCAGTCTGGGAAATATGTAGTTGCCATAATCGACGAATATTCCAGATTCCCCAGTGCACAAATAGTATCGTCCACAAGTGATTCTTGCACTCTCAAGGTACTAGATGAAGTATTTGCAACATGGGGTGTCCCCAAAGAGGTTAAGACCGACAATGGTCCCCCATTCAATGGGCATGAATTCAGTGCATTTGCGAAGCACATGGACTTCAAGCACAGGAAAGTCACGCCACTCTGGCCACAAGCAAACGGCACCATTGAAAGGTTTATGGCGACAATCAAAAAGACATTTCAGCACGCCACAGCTGAGAAGAGAGCTGCAGGCTGCCTTGAATGAAGTCCTCAGGGCGTACAGGACAACTCCACACTCCACCACAGGACAATGCCCAGCAACCCTCGTGTTAGGGCGACCAATGAGAAATCGCATCCCAACATGGGAAGGGGCCCTGCAAGCTGTGTCGCCGAGTCACAACCACCATGAAATGGCTGCAACTGACAAACATAATAAGGACAGAATGAAGTCATATGCCGATGACAAAAGGAGAGCAAGGTCTCCATCCGTACATGAAGGAGACTATGTCCTCGTCAAGCAGGAACAGCAGAGAAAGACTGATTGTCAATTCCGTGACGAGCCACTGCTGGTCACTCAACAAAAAGGCACCATGCTGACTGCTGAATCTGACCAACGTCGAATCACCAGGAACGTCTCTCATTTCAAGAGGTGTCCTCGAGACATGAATGGGCCACTGATGAGCCCCCTTGATCCACCTGCAGTTGAGGAACTTAACTCTGGCGATACAGACAGCAGAAGTCAGCAGACTGGACTTTTGCCGATGGCGTCCACAGCAGCCATGTCTCTGTGACCACATCGTGATATCCAGCCACCACAGAGACTCATTGAGGAGATGGATTGAAACCATGTTTGTTTGTTTATTAAGAAAGGGGGAGATGTAATGAAGTTTACAGTCTAGTAGTTGAGGGGGGCGGAGCTAGTTGGGCTGAGGGGAAGAGGAGAGGTCAGGACAGGATGAGGGTCAGTTAGAGTAGGGAAGATACTGGATGTGTGCAATAAAGCTCCAGTCACATACCAAGCAGTGTCTGTATTTATTTGTAGCACGATGCTACATGGCGCTACTGAAAGCCTGGGTTGGCGACCACCAAGCCTGCCTAGCCTTGCTGCTTGTCACTCGCCTCTTTATTTCTATCTCACGGTTGAGGTTTCTTTTTATCCCTGCCTTACCTTTTGTCACTTTTTCCATATTTTCTCCTCTCCCTTTTCTGCCTTTCCCCAGCTTTTATCAAAGTCTGATGATGAACAATAAGCCCCCAAAATGAGTGCCGGTGCAAACATCAAACACTGATTCCGAATCCGACCGACCAGACCGTCAGTCCTTCAAGGAGGCAGATAGCCACGTATTGACAACCGCGCCTGGGAAGAGAAAAATTGGCTTTTCCTGAGTTTGCGTGTGTCCCTGCCTGACCCTTTAGCAAGAGCCACACGCCTCCCTTCTTGAAGCTTTTCACTTGTTCCACTGCATTTATGTACCTGGAGGTATTTTAATATGTCTGCCGAGGCGCCGGTTTTCCTCTGCTCAGATTAGAAAAAGTCCTGGTAGGGCCTGCGAGGCTCGGCCTCTGCCCGTGCAAAGGTCGCTGCGGCTCCCTGATCAGTAACTAGGAAATAAAATGTTCCCCGGATGGAGATGCCGCTCGCATGGCCAAGTAAACAGAGCTTCGCAAACACCGGGCATTGCGGGCAAGTCCCACGAGTGAGAGGGTGCAGCGTCGCCGGTGCTGTCCAAGGGAGAGGCCGTGTGCGCCCCCTTGTGGCCATCCGTGGCAGGGCTTGGAAGCAAGTGCGCAGCTGACAGCAGAAGCTGCCGCCCATGACGCAATGACGCGAGCAGGAGCCGTTCTGCAGTGCGCGTCATGGTTGTGTCGGCCAGTCCTGTAGTTGCCACTTTCCGCATATGGGGTTGATGTGGTTACAGTTAGGCGTATATGTGTGGTGATGAATGTTGTGCGTACATTTTGGAGATGTGCTCTAAATATGTGGGAAACTGGTAGTTGTGGTTTGAGCACGAGCTATTACAGAGAAGTTTTTGATTAGTTACAGTTGCCATTCACATACCTACTTTGAAAAGGTATGCGAGTGGTAAGAGCCATGTTTTCGACGCGTGCTGGAATTCGAGGTGGTTGTCAATGTCTCCGACTCTGTGACCACAAACACTTGTCTTTGCCTTTTGACTCTGCAGTTGTCTCCATTGAACCTTATTCTCCATCTTCTAGACCAAATTTCCATCTTATACGAATCGCACATAATTTTTTCCATATTGCACCATTGGTTCGATAGCAACCATGTGACCTTTCTTTTTATGAGGTGCATATGTAAATGTAAATGTAAATGTATTTCGATTTATATAGCGCACAAATCACCCAGGGGTCTCAAGGCGCTTGCTTAGGGAACCCGTCCTGGTATTCCCCTGTGAGATACCCCGGCAGGGTAGCCACAAGGTGAAAGCCAGGCATCCCGCCGCGAGGGGCCGTAGTGGAGATTAAGCAAGCTATTGCCCAGAGTCGCAGAGTGTGACCCCGTGAGTCGAGTAGGCACCGGAGCGAGAATTATCGAGTCCGTGGAATTTTGAGCCCGAGACCCGCCGTGGCGGGGAATCGAACCCTGGTCCACGGCCGATCTCAGCTTCCGGGTCTGCCGCCTCTAACCACTGAGCCACGCTTCTCCACGCTTATCCATATGGGTCCAGCTCACCTTCCAGCTGCCCTGTGGTTTGTGTGTTGAAGACTACTGGTCCTTGAGACATCCTATGGGTCGCTTCCTTTTCCTCAGTATGAACTCTGGGTAATACAACCCACTCACTCATGGCTCAGATGGATTAACTGCCTAGCTCCCACCTCAGAGCTGTTCAGCCTGTTTTCAAGTCCTCTATGGACGCCCCTCAGGCCTTCATTGGTGTCACTTAGGTTGTCTGCATTATTTCCAGGTGCTTGATTATAGATCTTCTCATTCGTTGGTAAAGTGTAACTAACGTCTGCCTTCGTCATTACAGAGCAAATAGACCGATTTGTAGCTAAGATTTTAAGACCTAGAGTGGATAATCCCAGCTCATTTGCGTCATCCTGAACGCTGTGTGATTTGACTGGTTCCGGAGCTCTGCAGAGAGGACAATCTAGAGTCTTGCTGTCTGATAGGACATGGTTCTTGTAGCCCGGTGAACTTGGCTAGTGATGGAAACTACCAGGGTTCTTGTTTTGGAGAACCACAGAGGCTGACCGTAATAATGCATAGTAATGTCTCTAGAATGACATGCTCGATAAATACTTATTAAATTAGGCATAATGCTTGTGTATCCTATTCTCTTTCACTGATAGTGAGTGTAAGGCATTCAGAAGAGGGTTGATGTAACCTACCCCCGTCAATTTCAGTAGTAGTTGGGCAGCTGACTTCTGAGTTGGTTGTAGCCTTTTTCCAGGCACTAGATAAAATGCCACCAGGACTCGAAATTTCCAAGTACAAGAAAATCTCTACACTGAAGCACTCGAGCAATGTACCAAAAAACCTGAGTATTCTACCAACACAAAGATGCTTGTTCGTGTCCCTACAAGAGTTCAAGGCAAGTTGAAAGTATAATTAGCTAGCTGCTAGTCTGTATTACATTTAGCATGCTTGACCTGAATGTCTTCAGTTCAATATAAAGCATGATTGCAGAAACTTTATAACAACTGCCCATCTTCGGTATACTCTGTATTTTCTCGGTTTCCATTCCTGTACAGTGATCCGGCACCATGATGATGGTGAAGACCATAGAAAAAACAAGCAATTGCTGAGGAATAGCTAGACAGAATATAACCCAAGAGAAATAGTAGGGTATGGAGGCAGAAGCCTGAGGGACACCACATGGAAGAACTCTGCAGGATTCTGCAACTAGGTGGCTGCAGTTTGACAATCCGTAGCAAAAGGCCTAATGCTGGCAAATGGTGCATCGCGGAGGGCCACTGAGTATTGTTGAGTAAGCGGAGTTGATGCATTGAAATGCCAACCCAATCCCAAAAGAAACAGTGCCGCAACATCCTCTCCACCAGAAAGCACTCTTAAGTCATCTCTAGTTTAAGATTTCTTTTTTAGTGGTCAAAATGGAAGCCGGGCCTGTTGGCTTTGCCAGTGCTTCTTTTGGTTTAGAGTGACAGGAACATTTAAACCAGAAACGCTGTATGGCATGTGGACCTCATTGGTGTTGAAGTTGGCTCGCTGTCCTGTGGATTGTCCTTCGTGATGGCGAACCTCTCGCTTCACACCTCCTTTTAGGCCACTCTCTGCAGGCTCGGCACTGGTGTTCATTTTCAGGTTGTGCAGCGTGTGCTGAACGCGTTAGCAGGCCTGTGTTTGGAGGCGTTCAGCGTTTGGGGAGAGTGATACAGATGGATGGGACGGAAAAAGTAACACTATACTCTGATATGCCAGGGTGAGGCAGGACGTCTACCTGTTTTGCTCCTCGTAGTTTCTCGGATTCCTCAACTTTTTCTAGGTGGGACCCCCGCGAGGCAGAAACCAACGCCTGCCACTGCCGGGAAAACGCATTTTTCACCTTCGAAAAGCCATTGAAAGACCGCCCCCCCCCCCCCCCCCTCTCCGGTCCCCTCCATTGTGAAGTCCCCTGGGGTGCTTCCTTTGTTTGTGGCAGTAAAGCTACCTGCCACGCCCGTCCCCACCTCCCGCCAGGGTCCCCCTGACTCCCACCTTTAATCCTCGGGCTATAAAGACAGAGACAATGCCCGAGACCCCTCATCAGCGGCGTCCATCAGAGGCCTCGCCCTGGCGGCGTGCTTACCTGCATCAGGTTACCCTCCCGCCTCCCCTAGACATTCCAGCCCGGTGAGGTCAGGCAGGCAAACACGGCTGGCAGGGATTCGAACCGGCACCGGAGCTAAAAACAACAAGCTCTTTCTGCAATACTACACGCACCTTGTGTTTTTTTAATCTTTGCTGGTGTGTGTGCGCTGTGTTACTCACACAGCCCCGGCCCCCGCTGTTGTCTGCCCAGCCCAATGCTTTGCCACCTTGGGCCATACAAGCCCGACATTACCCTCGCCCTCCCCCCCCCTCCCACCTCCAGTGTATTGCAACAGCCCATATAATCTACAGGTTTTTCACTTCCTGTCCCCGCCTGTTGACGACACAAGGGCAAATTCCCAAGGACATGGCTGGCAGGGCTATGGCAATGCGTCTTTGGAGGCTGCACAAGGCAGCGGAATTGCTTCATACACACGCACAACCCCAACAGTACAGAGAGGCGCTCTGGATACCAGAAATATTCACTTCTAACCGCAGAAAGACTTGTCACAGCAGGAATGTCTACGACTTTCATTAGAAAAAACGTTTAATTCTGATAACACAAACGGCTCCTAACAGCAGTAAAATACAATTTTATCAGCTAAAAAGTACTTTGGTTATAGTATAATTAATTCTAACATCAGACATAGGGCACTGAAATGATCTAATGTTAATAGCGATTCATAGGCGATCACATCTCGGTAGCAGGAGGGCGCAACCAGAAAGATGTCGATGTTGGTCTCCTTAGTTTGGTGCTAGGTCGAAGGAGAACGGCAAATCAACCTCTTAATCGCCCCTCCACGAGCCCAGGAACCGTTTCCCTGATTTTCCAGTTTTTGGCCTCTTCAGAGCCATGGCTGAATTGGACCCATATAGTCTCAGTGATGCCCAAAGCGCCGACTAACATCCGGTGTAATGGTTACCCAGCCTGAATGTAAATGGTCCCTGGCCACTTTGATTGGCTCTTTTTGTCCTGTCAGGTGGCCACCACCTGTTTTGTTCCTTGACCAGCTGCATGCAAGAGCAACAATTGCATCACATCCGTCATCCTTATCTTACGGAAGTCGTGAAATGAATCATTGCTTTAAATGGGTTCAGGAGAATGCAGGAAAAGTTGTAATTGACTGCCTGGAAAAATGGGGAACGAAATGTCTTTCAAAGACTGGGCCTAGCTGGTGCGCAATACAAGTGCATATACAAATACAATACATGAACTTACAGACCATCGGTAATACATTCCTGCCTTATCTCCAACTGCGTTCCCTCACCGCGCTGCTGCAGTTTAAACCTAATATTCTGGATGACCCGAGTAGAGTAGATGTTTGTATCTCTCTTGCAACATAACTGGCGACCTTTTGTAGTTCCACTCTTTTAATTTGAAGAATATTGGGCGCTGTTGAGATGCCTGACCACTTTGGAGCACTTCTCTAGGGAAAAGCATGACCTAGAGCTGTTCCATTGTAACCTGGAGAGGTCACAGGGGGAGGGAGTGGTTGAGGCCTAATAAATGTATTTTGTGCTAAATAGTTGGGTGCAAGTGCTTTCAGTCGGGTATGGTGAGGTTTAGTAACTAATAAGTGGCAGTGGAGAGCCCCACTGTCCACAAGAAGGGGTAAGGATGAGGATACCTCCTCCTAAGTTAAACTCTACTCACAACAGTGCATCTGGACCCCGAAGTGGCTCCTAAAGCCTTCTCAACTCCTTATGGTGGCGTATACGACAACCGCGGAAAGGAAAAGATTCCTTTTGTTATTTAACCCTCACACACCCTATGGGTTTCATGCTTCATCATCGGGTTCACCCAGACTCCTAAAGGTCTGGGTGGGCTCAACCTGCTTTCAGGAAGCTCTTAGGAGATGTAGGCCGGGGGATCTTAAAAATAACAGTCCTACTGCACCCCCTAGGTATCCCTTTATTATTGAGATGTAGTAGATGCTAAAAAGATAATAAAAGCGGGTCTTTTATGGAGGTTATGGCCCTAAGACCCTAAAAAACTGCCAACATGTTTCAGCCCAAAATTTAGTGGCCAATAATGGCCCTAGGCTTTCGTCTGGGCACAATGAAATTCCCTCCCTGGTGTAACATTATGCTGACCTATGTGTAGGTTTCGAAGGTGCAGAAAGCTGCAACCTTCGTGGCCCACTGTCCACCTGCACAAGTACTGTAACCAATAAGTGGCAGTGGAGAGCCCCCCCACTGTCCACAGAGCCAGGGATCAGAGATGCCGAATAGGTTTACCGCTGTGCAGGACCTTTGGAGTACGTTTGACTACAAGACTGCCCTAGGGTGACCCTGTTGATACTTCCATTCCCTTCTAATTGGGCGGAATTTTTTGTCAGTCAGTCAACAAGCTTTATTCGAATTCAATAAAAAATTCATAAAAGCATACAAAAAAAACACATAACATAGTCACAAAGGTTAAAAAGGATTCCTTATACTAATAAAATCGTTATTACAAGTCATCATAAACCGACCCCAGCAGCTATAGTACAAGGTGTGGTCATATCAATTTAACAGCTTTAAAAAATAGTGTTGTTTGACTTTAAGCAATTTATGAAGACATAGTTTAAAATAAAACAGAAACTTCAAAGTGTACAAAAGAGCAAAGTGCATATTTAGTTTCTTTAGTAAGGACCATTCCCCAGACTTGGTGTTAGTCGTTATCATATTCAGTTTTTAGCAAAACCGTTCGAAAATCTAATTAACAAGTCAGTGCACCTGATCTATACCAGAGAATAAAGCAAATTGATTATAGCTGGGTATTGTGTGCCAACTAGGTCCCGGGCCTCTGATACCCATGCAGTGGTTATTTTGTACATATGATCTTACAGGGGGGAGGTATGTCGTTCTAGGGTAGAAGTCACACAGTTCCCAAGTGGGCCATCGCCCATTTGTGGCTGCCAACTTCGCAAGTATTTGATGACTCGGGTGTCCCTAAAGTTGACCAAAACCAGGTCTCCCGGTATATCCTTGGGGGTGGATCCTAACCACCCTACCCTTCTGACATTTAACATTTTTCCATCTATATTGTGTGGAAGGGGTCTATTTTTGGTAAGCCAAAAAGATACCTTATTTGCCAGATGCGCTGGTCTTTCAATTTTGCTGTTAGTGAGTTCAGGCACGCCTGAGAGGATGCACACAAAAGGTGCTGCCTCCAGCGGTAGATCTATATGTTTAGCCTTTCTTTGCCTGTTGCCATAGTTGTAAGACATCCCCTCTGTCGGCGTGTGTTCTTTAGCCGACCCTTTTCTAATGGCAGAACTTTCGGCAACTGGGGGGTTTGATATGAGTAATGTTTCGGATGTTTTTGGGGCAACTGCGTACATTTGTGCGGATTTACTTTGATAAGAGGTGATGGAGATGTCAGTAGCGACTGATGTCTCTACTTGTTTATGTCCTACCATACTTTTTGTGAGTATCAGATTTGCCTTAATGGTTTCCTCTAAGGTTGTGAGCTTTTCCCCTATTACCTTAATTCTTTTTTCCAATGGGGATATTAAGGATTTAACCAAAAGTTCAATCTGAACCAATAAGTCAAATTGTATAGGGGATACAGGGGAATCCAGAATTGGGCGTACCTCAGATGTTTTTGGGGTATTGCTGGTGGGCGAGAGGGGACTTAGATACAGTTTTTGTTTTTTAACTAATCTTTCAGTCTGTTTAGCACCTTTGCGCTTTCTGTTAGGACGGGGGGGCCTGGGCATTTGCTGACAGTTGGATAGTATTCTTAGGTGATGTTAAGGGGGGGATACCAAGATGGTTTACGTTTTAGTTAAGATGTAATGCTAGGCTGGGGACTTGTATTACTCATTACACATGCAGGAGCAGCTGTTTGCTCGTTTCCATTTTCAACATTGGTATATACAGTTTTACAAATCAGATTCAATTCATCCAGTAAGGAAACATTTTGGATTTGGTCTGGTAGCACCAGGGGAGATTGGATACTCGATGTGGGCTCTGCGGAAAGACTTTGTTCGACTCTCTCTATTTCGGACTCGATTGTAGATGTAGCCCTAATTAGATAGTTGTCCAATGTTCCCTTCCGTTGCCCCCCCTTGAAGGAAATTATTTATATGAAGCCCTTTATCAGTCATGGTGTGATAAGCTTTCTGTATATGTATTTTGCGACAAATACCTATACAGGTTCTACACGTAATATGGTGGCCAAAAACGAAAAAGTCAGGAGGTGGCCCTTTAGGGAATATCAAAGTGTATGTGGAGTCAGTCACTTTGATGGGTTCGTTCGTATTACCTCCCTTTTCCAGCGAGAATGAGGCGAAGATCAAATAGGGTGGACCGTCCCCGTCGTCCTCAGGCCCCTGAGGGCCACAGAGGGCCCGCCCTTTGCCCGGGCTTAGCCCGGCGCAGCCCGCGCACGTCCCGCGGGGCGGGAAAAGCTCCACATTGTTATGGCGCCAGCAGGCGCAGCAGGAGCGTCACGGGAGCGCCGGGGGGCCGGGGCTGCTGGGGGATGTAGTCCCTGACCCAGGAATGCCTCGATGTGCTGGCCGTTTCCCTCACGGCAGGATTACCCTGGACGCTGGCCGTTTCCCTCACGACAGGTAAGTGGCAAGCAAATCTGGTCTTTTATGGAGGTTATGGCCCTAAGACCCTAAAAAACTGCCAACATGTTTCAGCCCAAAATTTAGTGGCCAATAATGGCCCTAGGCTTTCGTCGGGGCACAATGAAATTCCCTCCCTGGTGTAACATTATGCTGACCTATGTGTAGGTTTCGAAGGTGCAGAAAGCTGCAACCTTCGTGACCCACTGTCCATCTGCACAAGTACTGTAACCAATAAGTGGCAGTGGAGTGCCCCCCACTGTCCACCTGCACAAGTACTGTAACCAATAAGTGGCAGTGGAGAGCCCCCCCACTGTCCACAGAGCCAGGGATCGGAGATGCCGAATAGGTTTACCGCTGGGCAGGACCTTTGGAGTACGTTTGACTACAAGGCTGCCCTAGGGTGACACTGTTGATACTTCCATTCCCTTCTAATTGGGCGGAATTTTTTGTTAATAGAAGGGAGATAAGTATTCTCCCTATTGTGATTGTTTTTACTGTCACTATTGTCACGAGAGACCAGTGTCACCTCTGCGACGCGTCTCAGCACAAGAAATTCTTGAAACTTCAGTAGGGGAAGAAGATAAGGGAGTTTCAGTCGGTTCAATGTAATCCTTTAAGTAGTTCCTGTAAGACGTTCCTCAATGAAAAGTTGCAGAGGCAGCCTGGTCTGGGAGTTGGCGTGTAGGGTTTCCTAGCAGTCAAAAAGACGGACATGACTGACTCTGCACCAGCCCTTATAGTCAACCATTCAACCAGCAGGACAGGCTCTGAAGGGCTGCTTTGTTAATGTGGTTTACGTTTATATTCAGATGCTTTAAAACTAATAAATGCGAATATTATAAAATCCTGCAGAAGGAGGGCTGCAGATCTTTTTTGCCATCACCCTGTTACTCCTCTTGGCTCCAGAGATGTTACTGCTATGCATATATTGTCCTGTTTGTAAGTCTACGTCTCCATTGTGATACCTCAATACTCACTTGGCAGACTAGAATAGCTGAGAGTCGGAAAAACAGGTTTTCTCCCGACCCCCGCCTCCCCCCCCCCCCCCGAACCCCACCCTAAACGGAAGAAGATTATTAAAAACGTATAAAGATGAAAATATAGCATTCATTCAGCAATGTCATTTTTCTCTGGGAATGTTTGTCAATACCTTGTATTATGTGGATGTGGCTATTGGCCAGAGCTGAGGACTTCAGAACTTGGCAACCCGGCTCAATATCCTTTAATTTTGGGCAAGTCACTTAATCTCCCCGTGCGAACAAAAAATGAATGTGTCCTTGTGTAATGTAACTGGTGCTCATGAGAAGTGCTCCAATACCTTCTGGCCAAGTACGCACTAAATAAAACTGCACCCCCCTGTCCTATGTAAGTACTAGAAATTAATGAATAAAAACCTTTTGAAATCCAATACTCCTGCGCAGTGTCTCTGCTTTGATCCCTTGTTCTGTCCCCTTCCCGCTCAGGTTTAATGTGTTGCATCCTGCCGTCTCTTCCATCTCTTCTGTGGACTGTACCCCACTCTCATTCTATTTCTAGGGTATCCAAGGTCGGTCCAGGAGGCTATTATTGAACATAGGAAAAATAGACCTACATTTATGTAAATGGAGCGTATGTACATTGTAAGAGCTGTTCGTGAAAATACTGCCAAGGGTTTGGTAAACCTGGACATACATTTGTCACCCCCACCGGAAAGTTCATTGGCTTTTGATGAATAGGCAAATGGAGTTCACGAAGCTATGCATTATTCACTGTGTGCACTATGAACTGTGCGCCCACTTTTCATCGGCCTGATCCCTTATTCCTGCCTTACTAGATTGCCACTGAAATCGTAGTACCATCTTACAACAAGACACGCAACCACATCCTTTCCTTTCATGTACAAGCAGCCACGTTCCACTCCGACTCCCATCACCCTGAAGGCAAGTGGGAGTTAAAAAAAAAAAAAAATTAAAAAACGAACTTGAGCCGGTCTCTGGTTTCTCTCTTTCAGATTTACTAGTGTTGAGATGCCATCAGTGACACTTCAATGCGTTCAGGAAATGAGCATAGCATCCCCAGGCGTTCTCTTCACTTCGATCACAAGACTCCTTAGGCATGTGGAAAATCTCACCATTCTGTTTGTCAAGCTACACGCTACATTGATAACTCTAGGCAAAATACTACCAGAGTCCCCACACCACCCTGGTTATCGTGATTCCCCATATACTTCATATCCGCCAGTGGAGCATTTATTGGGGAAGCAGGCTTCTGAGGTAGAGGAGGTAAAGTTTATGCTTGTTCTTACCCCAAGATCTATGTTCGAAAGCCCTTTTCCGTCTCTGTGTCGCCCAATATATTTTTTCGTGTTCGTTCAAGACCGCCAACGTCTTTGGATTGACCTATCCTAAGCCGGCATCCTCAGTTAGGTGGGAATGGGACAGTGATTAACTTATGTAGGGTGTTCCAAGAAGCATTTTCCTCTCTTTATTACATAGTGTGTTAATTATGACAATGTTAAATTTGCTTTAAGGTTGAGGGGTGTGTGTAGCACATAGTGACGGATAACTTCTCCAAGAGCTCTGGCACAGCTCCTTTGTTTCCAAGAGGTGATCAGTGACTATGCACAGTGGACTGATGCAGAATGCAGCAGGAGCAGAGGTGCACTGGGTGCTAGCGACTCTGACCAGCAAACCTAAAATGCAGCTGTCTAGGCCCCTGTTCATGTGTGCAAGGTGTGTACTTCCAGGTGGAGCAGCCGAGGTTCAAGGTGTCTTCAGCACAGCCTTTCCCACGTGACTTGACGTGGGATCCACGGACCCTACCAACCACACAAATGATCCAATCCCCAATGTACTCTGGTATAAATCCTGCATCTCACCAAGATTGCCAGAGCCCTATGTGTGGCTCTGAGAGCTGACCCAGGATGGCAAGGAAGAGAATCAGGTGAAAAGCAGGTAAGCACAGATCTAGCGGGCTAGAAGCCCCGACCACTGCCCGCTGCAGCATCAACCAGCATCCCAAAAGCACTGTTACAGAGGGGAGCCGTGAACATTGCAGGTCCCTACGGGTGATCTGCTGGGAACATGTACTGTGGAATTTTATCAAGTTACATTTTATACTCTTGTGAGTTGTATTCCTTCTAGAGGGAACAGTTCGAAATCCTTCTAAAATAAGAGGACATTGTTTAGGCCCAGATTCTTCACATGGCATGAGGGTAATAATGGAAGGAGTAAGATGACCCTTTGTTAGCCAACCTGACGAATGGGTGCTACTTCAGCTGCTGCAACGCCTTCAGGAACCGACGTGGACCGCAAAGTGTAGTGGAGCTATTCTGTGGCACACAAAGTCCTTTAAACAGATTAGCTTCTGGGATGAGTTTTCTGGCTAAAGCGGGTCCTGTTATGTACCCTGCCCTCTACGCACAGTCCGTGCATTATTTCCTAGTGCTGTTGATCAGGAAGAATCTCCACGCCCAGCCCTTCTGTGCTCCGATTGGTCTTTTTCTTCTAAAATCCTTGCCTACACAGTGACATCCCGTGTTCTGTCTACTATACCTCAAGGCTGGGAACATTTAGATGGATTTATTGCATTGCATTTTTTCTTGACTTGGGAGTAAACCCCACGGAGGGGGGGAGGGGGTGTTATGAGTAGGATTCTCTTAAGGAACAAAAGGTCCTCCGTCTGACTTGGCCTTGACAGTATGTCTAAAGTACCCAACTTGAAGGCTGTACAAAGCGTTCTGGAAGCAGACCACATCATGGCATCTGCATAAGCAAAGCACATCAACTCCACCCTTTGGATTATGTGTCTGTGGATAAGGACTTCATGTGGCTTCGGCCGCCTCCATGTACATCACTTCGGAATAACAACCCAATTTTTGTGTGAACACTCCCTGCCTTTTTGTTCTTGCACCGAGGTCATGCGCGTAGTTTCTTATTTTGAACGTGTGGTCAGCTAATGCCCGAGGCACTTATGCAGCAGCTATTCTTGTCCTCTTCCCGATGAGTTGCGCTTTCAAAAGCTGAAGCTTTAATGTGGGCTAAGGTTCTTACAAAGGGATGCATTATTGATTGCGTATTCGCTGCTGATGTTTATTTCCCATCATCACTAATGTAAAGAACCGTGAAGGCCCGGCTGGATGTGGGACTCGTTCATAACTGTGGTCAGTAGGCGCCTCTGTAGCCTGTGGGCAAAACACCCCTGGCTGAGAGGGCCTGTCCACTCCGAAGCGAGCGAGTCATGGGACTGACTCAACAATGGCCTCTCGGGTTTCTTAACTCACAAGCCTGCTGAGAAATAGATACTGTTTATTACTGGACAGTCCACCACTGCCTACTTCTGTCTCTACCACTGTCCCAACCCAGTTTGTGCATAACTACCATCCTCGTTCATTTTGGGATTTTGCTGTAGAACACCTCCGATCCAATGATTAACAACACCCATGCTTGGTTCACATTTTGTGTACAGCACATACAGAAATCTATGTAGTAGTTACAAAGGTGTGTGATGTATGCTGATGCAGGAATACACGGGACTGTACCAGACCGCAGGCAAGGCACTGGGTCTAGTTGTGAAGAATTGTCTAGTGCTTTGGTTGTTGTAGGGATGAAATATACTTGGGTGACCGTTTTTGGCTGCCCACCAGCACTAGTATAGTGGGCAGAACAGTTTAAAGATTTTAGGCTTGTAGGTGGTTGCAGGTGTGGTGTGGGACCAGAGAACGGCAAACATTTGGTGGGAACTGGAGGTAGTGGGACTATACAAATGCAACAGTTTTGCTCATTACTGGTAAATGTAATTATTAAAAACTAGGTTTCTATTCAAGTCTGGAGATAATGCGCCCTGTGCAATCCGTCAAGTTCACACATGGCATTTACGCTGATGTTACGTTTGGCTCTCTCTGCGTCCGTGCTTTTGCTTCTGCAGTGATAGCCTAGAAAGCAGTTCTGAGGTTTCCATCATGGTCCGGAGTCTGATTTGCTTTATGGAGGTGTCCAATCAGTAGGGTTAAGAAATGTCTGTTAGGTAAGTGGCCGCATTAGTGGGTTTTGGGATTGAAAGGTGAAGCCAGAGGATTGTCCCGGCTTGCTTACGTATCTTCTCTTTTGGTGTACATGCCCAGAACTTGCCACATGTATGTGTTTGTTATGTTGTGAGTGAATGACAGTGCTGTTATATGCCCCGATTGCAAGTAAGTTGCATATTTGTGCGGTGCTAAATGTCCACAATTGTCTCTTTATGCATTTTGTTGTAGGAACGTGTTTTGTGTGTGGGAGTAGTGTTACACACACTGATACTAGAGTTTGGCATAACTGTACTGTTTTGGATGTGACTGTAGTATTCTCTTTAACAAGTACTGTGGCTTGTTAAGCGGAAGGTATTTCGTGCTATGACTACCTCCATCTTTCTTTTAGCCATTATTTTTCTCTTTTTGCTTTTTGATTTGTGCTTACTGGTTGTAGCTGAGCCCCTTCAAACTCCCTGGCCCATCGTAACTTACACTTGTGTAACACACACGTCGTCCTCTGACCTCTTGGATTCTCCCCAAGTTTGGGACGTTCAACTCCATTTCTCCCTCTTTCCATTATAGCCTTAATTGGTTAATCAACTTTAAGGTTTGTACTTCATTTGTATCGTATTAGTCTATGGGCTTGGCGTACTATGTCATTCATTACCGTTCTTGGCTGTGGTGAGGGGCCGCGACTCGTAAGAGGGTCATTCCGTGGTGGATCAAAATGATGGCCTTCATTTCTTCCCCAACAAAATTATTAAACCGCATATTCAACTAGTCTGGTGTGCAGTTACAAGTTATGCCATGCTGTTCTTCTATGTGTATTAATTGTAATTAAATAGATTTAACCCAAGGTAGGAAGTGAGATGAAGTGTAGTGAGATGGAAATCGTAATAGGTAGGCCAGAGTAAGTGAACACTATGCCATTTCTCAGCTACAGCTGGCGCTACAATCATGGAATACTAAGTGTTGCATGACCAAGATGGCCGCTGACCAGGAGTCCTAGGCAAGAGCTCCGGGATTTGGGATCGCCAAGCCTGGCATAAATCCCTGAATATCCCCCTCTGCAGCTCAAGACCGCCAAGACCGTCGACCCAGGACACGGAAACGGAACGAAAAATAAAAGATAAGAGAGTACCTCCAAAGGAGACGTAGCAGCCTCGCATCATCCGACTCCTGAACCGAGAGGGGTGTTGGACTCGGAAGCCCCCGGGCAGGGACGACATCGGCTGACACTTTGGGGGCTATTGGCGGAGCAGGCAGAGAGCGGAAGACTCTCA
Source organism: Lissotriton helveticus (assembly GCF_964261635.1). Taxonomy (NCBI): domain Eukaryota; kingdom Metazoa; phylum Chordata; class Amphibia; order Caudata; family Salamandridae; genus Lissotriton; species Lissotriton helveticus. The sequence continues at coordinate 252,868,303 of NC_136073.1, forward strand.
GGGCGATGCGAGCAAGGTCCGATCCGTGAGGAAGCTGAGGCTGCTTCACCGGGACCCAGGACGGGGACCAAAGACCGAGCACAGCAGCGAAGAGGTACAGGCACCCGCGCTGCTGCAGCGCAGCTCCCCAACGCCCATCCTCGCCCCCCCCCCCCGCCACGCTACAAGAGAGAACAGGAAAAGTGATCAGGGAAAGTGAGAATAAGTCTGCAGTCCGCCCCGCCTGACCTTAAAATGGCGGCCAATGCGGACAATTAACAATTAACAAATAACCCAGAGGATCTGGCACAAATATCCACACACTTGTGTGAAAAGCGGAACTCTGCTAGTTTAGGTGCAACTAATAGAAAAGCGGAATCTCTGCAAGTCTACGTGCAACAAACAAGGCAACAGCAATCTAACTAATTAAAGGAGAGCCAAGGAAACGGGACCAATCGACGAGGGAAGCTGGACTGGAGAAAGAAGTGGAAAGAGAGAAAGGCCTCCCTGCCTGTATAAAACAAACATAACGGCAGCCATCTTACAAGGATTAGCTTTTACACCCAACATAGAGCAGAACAAATGTCAGCCGGCTAATAATTATTAAGCACTCTGAAACTACAACTACCAGAGGTAAATGAGGAATAATTATGGAAAAGAGAAGCCATATCCAGTACTACTCAGCAAAACTATAACTACACAATTCTAGATCTGGGAATAAAAGCAGCAATAAATAACATCAGCAGTGGGGCTACCTGGAATAAAACGGAAAAAGAATCACCATAATACATGCAGAACGGAGCTAAAATGAGCGAAAGATACCTAGAGTCTGCTGGCTTGAGTGCCCAGAGTATAAAATACCCCAATAATTTAACTAAAAATGCAGCTAAGAAGTTTAAACACGACTACCTGAGGAAAAACCCGGACATACTATTCGCAGACCTATACTTTAATGCAACTAATGGTACGAAAATGAATGACCTCATATTCTATACATACAGAACAGCTAAATGGCGCAATGCCTTCACTAGGATGCTTACCATAAAAACTACGAAAAACATTCCTCATGGCTTAAAAATGTCAACCTCACCGTCAGAAAGATGCAGAGCCGAACTTAGCATCACGATATATAAATCTGGAATGGTGCTGATACAAGCAGCAAATCGAGATCTAGAGAGATTTGCCAAGACTTTCCAATCGGTAAAAGACTCAATGGACGACCCGAGTAATCAACTTCTCCTAACCACACCAGTAGACACTCTAGATATTCACGATGTCACCATCAGAGGCGCAAATAGAACCCGGAACCATCATGCGCTAAACCCTAACCAGGTAGAGTTAACTGGTCTAGTAAGGCCAGTACCGGAGAACACGACTATAAGAACTGAGAGGTCTACCTATCAGACAAACAAAGAACATTATCAGCGCCTAAGAAGAGTCGTCCCTACTCCCGAACCACGAGGCCCCTCACGTAGATCATACACTGGCATTGAGGGTAGTACCACCTAACAACCAGGAATTGGATGAGACCGAAGACATCAGCCTTCCTACATCCCGCACCCTCGCCAGCACAATACCAACGTCGTACACACCTCCACCAACAAACAAACTCCCAAAAACACAGGACCTATCTAACTCCATCAACCTCCCTATACCTCGCGCTAGTACAACACCAGCGACATGCAGACTTTCACCCACAAACATGCTCCTAGCAACTCTGAACATATCCAGCACCAACGACCCACCTAATAGAGTTGGAACCGACAATCAAAAAGAGGAGATAAAGAAAATGGCAGCGCAACTAAGAACTGTTCCAAAAAGGAGAAGAGTAGAGCGGATGTACAGATCTGCCGCCCCTAAGAAATCTCACCAGAACAAGAAGGACTTTAATAAGCTTCAGAAACTAGTGAGCAAGCTAGCACAAGCCACTATTAATACCGTACAGGCGATAGAAAAAATCGAAGAGATGACGGTGAACATTCACGCTAAAGTCACGGATATCCAAAATCTTGTACATTCTTCACATAGAAAGAGTAACGAGGCGGACATGCGTTTAAAACAGAGAGACAACCGACCAGACAGGACTAAATCATTATCTAAAGAGGAAACGCTGGCCTTAATCCAAACATATGACCTATCGGACCACAAGGAAGAGGAGAGAATCAAAACAATTCCACTAGACGCTAACAGAACAGCGAGAAAAAACGATAGAACATCCAACCCCCACAACTTACAGCACATACAGCTAACACCAAACGAAGCCGAAAATGCGAACGCTAGTAATAAAGAAAAACATCTGACCTGTCTACTACTCAACTGTCGATCAGCAACCAAACATGCATCGGACATAGCGGACCTCATCCTCAACAAGGACATTGACCTGGCAATCCTTACAGAAACATGGCTTACGGAATCTTCATCCCCAACCATGGATCTGTTAGTACCACCGCAATTCAACATTTTGAGACTTGATAGACACAGAAAGCTAGGGGGAGGGATAGCCTGTATTCATCGATCTGACATAGAGGTTAAACAAATTCAGGCCGACCCGCTAGAATCCTGTGAGTATCTTGGTCTTAACATAAGATCAACTAACATTCAACGTTGCAACTTGCATACATTTTACCACCCACCAGGAGATAACGCAAAGTTTATAGTAGAGTTAATGGAGATCATAACAGCCAACTCTAACAACGCTGCCAATAACATATTTCTAGGCGACTTCAACCTTCACTGGGAGAACCGCAATGACAAACTGGTCAACATGCTTAAAGGTTTCCTCACTGAACTAAACCTCACTCAAGCGTGCACACTACCCACACACTCTAAAGGAGCGACGTTAGACTGGATTATCTCAAGAAACAAAGTTGCAACAATCCACTCCATAACACCATGTGACTGGTCTGATCATCACGCCATAACATTCATGATACCCACAACGAGAAAAGGTAGGACCAGGCAACCTTTCAAGACCAAAAAATGGACTCGAGACACAAAAGAATCAAATATGGAACTACTGGTCGAAAGCTGTGAAAGAGACTTACAGCCACCCAACAACCTGGAAAAAGTTAACGAGCTGACGGATCACTACATAGCAACTGTCGAAAATATCGTTAATAACACCATGCCATTAAAATTGAAACGAATCTCAGAGAAGACTTAAAACCCGTGGTTTAACGAAGCACTAAATGAAGATAGACGCAAATTGAGAATGGCCGAAAGAAAATGGAGGCAACACCCATCATCTCCTGAATTGGAAGCCCTCAGAAAAATAAGGAATCAATATAATAAAAAGATCATCAACTCAAAAAAGGAATTTATAAGAGCAGAACTGGATAATGCCAAAAACAGACCACGAAAACTATTTGAAATCCTAAAGGAGCAATCAAACAAACTAGCCAAAACAGTGCAAGAAAATTCAAAAACACCTCTAAGCTGTGATGAATTTTCCACATTTTTCACGGAAAAGGCCAAAGCACTCGAAATAGAGCTTAGAAACTCGGCGTTGAACCTTCCCAACGAACCTCGGTTTACTAACGATGCCGACTCTACAACGGATTGCACTATGGCAAAAAACAAGGCGAGTTGGGAAACATTCGAACTGTACGACCAACACATGATTGCTAAGACGCTCTCAGGAATCAAACCTAACAACCACTACCAAGACCCTCTGCCTGCAAAATGCGTAAAAGAAATCAATCACATCCTGATTCCAATATGGACCGAAATAATAAATGCGTCACTGTCACAAGGGATCCTTCCCGACTGCCTAAAAACAGGTCAAGTCGTTCCCATAATCAAAAAACCCACAGCGGATGCATCAGATCCAAATAACTTTCGCCCAGTGACCAACATCCCTTTACTGGCCAAGTTGACTGAGAAATGTGTGCAGAACCAACTGAGCCAACACATCACCAAATTCTCCTTGCTAGATGAATGCCAATCAGGATTCAGAGCAGGGCACAGCACGGAAACAGCGATTCTCCATATTATTGATGACGCGCTACAGGCCCTTGACCAAAATCAAGCATGCTTACTGATTCTCCTAGACCGGTCATCGGCATTTGATACGGTAAATCATGAAGCATTACTGACAAGGCTACGGGACAGGATGGGATTATCGGGAATTGTGCTGAAATGGTTCGATTCCTTTTTACAGAACGCAGCGCTTCCTGGTTAACCAATCAATCTCACTTCCTTGCCCTATCTCAATTGGAGTCCCTCAAGGATCGACACTATCCCCAGATCTGTTTAACCTATACGTCGAACCACTCACAGAAATTCTCCAAAAATCTCAAATATCCTATCACATGTATGCTGACGACACGCAAATATACTTAAAGATCGAATCCATAAAAGAATTGGAATTAATGAATGAGACACTAAAAATGGCACTTCAATGGTTAACCGCAAACCACCTGAAGCTGAATGCACATAAAACAGAGTTCCTACTAATTTCTCCACCAAGGAGCCATACAGAAATAAAGGAATGGATGAAAGTCGTGACTGCGCTAAACTGTACCCCAACCCTTGTCAACTCAGCCAAATCTCTAGGAATCACCTTAGACGAGAATCTAGACATGAAAGCCCACATTAACTCAATGGCGAAAAGTGCCCGCTTTCACTTGAACTACTTAAGAAAATTGAAACCATTCATCAGAGTCAGACCTCAAATTGGCAATCCAATCCTTAGTTATCTCGAGGATTGAATATGGTTGCACCACCTTGGCTGGATTACCAAAAATGTCCACAGCACCACTGAAAGCCTGCCTTAACGCTGCGGCAAGACTTATCACCGGAACCAGGAAATATGATCATATATCCCCGCACCTGAAAGTATTAAACTGGCTACCGTATGAAGCAAGAATCCAAATGAAGATAGCATGTATCACACACAAAGCATTACACGACAACACCCCAAGATATCTAGCAAAGAAAATTCAGTTGTCCGGTGGCAACCGACCAGCTAGGAGTGCTGAGGAGTTGCTACTACAGCCAGCCTTCTTCCGAAAGAAAAAAACCTATGACAGAGCGTTCTCAGGAGCTGCCCCCAGAATATGGAACTCACTCCCTCCAAACATCAGGAAGATCCAGAATCTGGTAACATTCAAACGGGAAGTGAAGAGCCTGCTGATGAATAGATACATTACTTAGTGAAGAACACTGTTCATGGTTCTGTTATACTACTGCCTTAGTACAGATCATGTACGCCATTAGAAAGGGAGGCATAGGCAATACTATAATGGAATATGTATCCTATGATATGAGAACAACCTAAAGGCCAATAGTAATGGTGATTTTGATTGAACAGGAGAACAGCATCTTTCATGAACCTATACCGAGCTACCTCATATCTGTTGTATATACATGTTTTTGTTATTAATTTAATCATAGCATATTTATTTACGCTAACGTCACATGTGTTTCGACTATATATATATATCATCTACCTCACAGCGGTTGCTTGCTAACTGTTTATATATATGTTAACCCTTTTCCTATTTCATGTTAAGCGCTCTGATACCCACGGGTCTTGTTCACGCTATACAAAACTTTATAATAAATAAATAAGTGTATGGCTGTACTTTTATCACTATAGCTCCTCAAACAGTGGCCCACATTTATTTACTTTTTGATTGTGTTAAGTGCGTTTTAGTTGACTTTTAGTGTTGGGCAAGCTTTATTGTTTCATGCGACAAGAGGCTGACACCGAAGCACAAGGAAGGGGAGACGGAAAACATAAATATTCGCTGGGTTTTATTTGTTTCCGGATCCTGCACTGGTCCCTCTACCTGGCAGGTTGAGTGCGTTCCACCTAAAAGAAAAACATCTACCTGTGGAGCCTTCCACGTGGGAAAAGGCCAGGATGCATTTGAAAAAGTTTCTTATGAGGCCTGCAGAGGAGCTGCCTTTTTAGGTTTTGCCTGGCGAAAAGATGCGCTCTGCGCATCTTTTTCGCGCAGGCGAAATCCTGATGAGTTCTGTAGTGTGGCTTTGGGTCGGCCCTCGTCATTCATTGGCTGGCTCCATAAATGGAGCCTAGCCATTGGACGAGGGGCCTGTCCGTCAATGCCGGACCAGATTCGGGGGCGTTCCTGCGTTTCTTTGGCTTTTGCCGACGTCACGCGACGCCGGGAACGCCCCCGATTCTGTTCCGGCATTGCCGGCACCTCCCTTGCTCCCCCTCCCGCTTGTTTCCTGGTGCCCGCCTTCGTGCTCCGGCCGGCCGTCGTCAGCGTCTCTCCTCCCCCTTTCCCGCCCCCTCCCGCTTGTTTTGGTGCCCGTCTTCTGCTCCGGCCGGCCGTCGTCAGCTCTCTCCTCCCCCTTTCCCGCCCCCTCCCGCTTCTCTCTGATGCCCGCCTTCCGGTGAGACACTGTGATGAATGCCACTGAAAGCCCTGGATGGACTGGGCTGGGTCCGGGTCAGTCTGCTCGGTAGTGGGCTGACTAAAGCGTGAACGCTTGAAAACAGCTTGAAACATTGAAAGAACATATTTGAACCAGCCTTTGACAATAAATTATGACGTAATGCAGCTAACACAAATGTAACGTGTGAAACTGCAGACTGTTATGTTCAGCCAGAGTGGAGCTTCAGAGTGGAGCTTCAGAGTGCAGAGTGGAGCTTCAGAGTGGAGCTTCAGAGTGCAGAGTGGAGCTTCAGAGTGGAGCTTCAGAGTGGAGCTTCAGGAGTGGAGCTTCAGGAGTGGAGCTTCAGGAGTGGAGCTTCAGGAGTGGAGCTTCAGGAGTGGAGCTTCAGGAGTGGAGCTTCAGGAGTGGAGCTTCAGGAGTGGAGCTTCAGGAGTGGAGCTTCAGGAGTGGAGCTTCAGGAGTGGAGCTTCAGGAGTGGAGCTTCAGGAGTGGAGCTTCAGGAGTGGAGCTTCAGGAGTGGAGCTTCAGGAGTGGAGCTTCAGGAGTGGAGCTTCAGGAGTGGAGCTTCAGGAGTGGAGCTTCAGGAGTGGAGCTTCAGGAGTGGAGCTTCAGGAGTGGAGCTTCAGGAGTGGAGCTTCAGAGTGGAGCTTCAGGAGTGGAGCTTCAGAGTGGAGCTTCAGAGTGGAGCTTCAGAGTGGAGCTTCAGAGTGGAGCTTCAGAGTGGAGCTTCAGAGTGGAGCTTCAGAGTGGAGCTTCAGAGTGGAGCTTCAGAGTGGAGCTGCAGAGTGTCAAGAGCAATGCCAATAGCTCTAACTTTAACAAAGGCAAAACCATTGCATTGTAAATGCTTGTTAGTATGTGCCTGAGATGTGGCAAAGCCCACGCGGCCGCCTGTGGTGGTTCACTGTCTTGAGTGTGGGGGGCTGGAGATGGGACAGAACGTGGCAGGAATCCGGTGCGATTGTCTCGCCGGCCTCTCGATGGGTGGCGGCATCCTTCCGGCGTCACTGCTCTGGTTCCAGCAGAAAGCAGGCTGCGAGCAGTGCAAAAAAGTACGAATTATGCATGTGAAATTCTGCTTGCGTAATGAAAAATAAATTGCCCGGCTTATTTTCGGCTAACAAGACTGTCCAGCTTGACATTTTTGTGCCGACTTACAAGTTCAGGAAAGTGCATGTTCTCAAAAAATTCACTCATTTTTTTTTAATAGTTTTTTTACTAGTAGGTGTCGCACGTGAAAACGGTAAATAGGCAGCAGTGTTTCCCTATTCAATTCCTTTGAATTAAACATTTTGAAGCCTCAGTGTAGGTATCTAGCCTTTTCCTTAACTAAAAATGAGTGTAAAATGAGGCCGCACCTACAAAATAATGATCATTTAAATTAACAGTGTGCCTAAGGTGGCAATATGTGGCAGGGCATGCATGACCATAAGAGCCGAGTACGATGGGGGGAGCTGCCAGTTGTAGGTGTTCAGCAGCAGTTATCAGTTACGTAGGAATATGGTCCTGACGTTGGGCTGGTAACTAACTTTACATTCTTAAGAAAGATGTTACTTCTCATTGTATTTCACTAACTAGCAGATTAACTTACTCTGTAGAACTATTGCTGGATATATTACCGTGAGATTTTTTTTATTTTTTGCGATTTTATATAGCGCGGACTTTACCCGAAGGCGTCAGAGCGCTTCACAATAGGAACAGAAAATTATAAATGAACAAATTACAAAAGCAGATAAGTTACATGAGGTAAAAGTGACAATTGTGAGCAAACAAAATACATGCGCTAGCAAACAGTGCAATACAGGAGGAAAGTGACAAGTGTGCAGGTTACAAGAGAAAACAAAGTACATTTAGAGGTAATATACTGCAATATATGCTAGACACAGAGGCACAAGAACAAACGTTACGTAGGCAAAGGTGGCACTTGTGCAAGTATCAAAAGCAAACAAAATGTGAGAGGTAGCAAACCGTGTGTTACAAGAGAAAAGTGGCGTGTGCATGTTACAAAAGAGAACCAAACACAGATACAAGGATAATACTGCAATAAATGGCATACACTCCAACCACACGAACACACTGGGAGGCACTTCCATAGTCCTGGAGAAAAGAGTTTTCAGTGATGGGAGGTCTTCCTTAAGATAATAGACATTTTGTAATTTCACAAAATGACAAAATGTGTTTACAACAGGGTAGGTAAGGTGTCAGAAAAGATGCTTTTGATTGCTTTTTGGCGAGCCAGAATGTTGAAGGGTAAACGTGGTGAAGTAGTTTTCGTCTAATGAAGATCGGTCAAGCAGCTTGTCCTATATCGACATCTAGTGGCCACATCGTGGCAACGAGCTCTTTGCCTTTTCTGTGTTTTTTCAAAATCTGTATGCAAATATATACACGACTGGTTCCTAGTTTGCACCAGAACCGACAGCTCTGCATACAACTGCATTCTAAATGCCCTTTTTGGACTTGCTGTAAAATCCCTGTCTAATACGTAAATGCATGCAATTATAAGGCTTGTATATATGCTAAAATAATGCCGAATACATTCTATGAGTGAAAAAAGTCTATTTTAACAATACATATGCTCGAGGGGCTAGAGTGTACCAGAAACCGATCTCTCAGACGCTGTTCGGTTTACCTCTTGATGGTTTTGCAGGGGTAATAGTTTCCATGGTGGCTGTTTTGCACACTGCAAAGTTAATTTACCTTTATAAACTTGCGTGCAGTGTCTTAAAACATATAAGCTATAGATATGAAAATGTCATATCGTGCGTTTATTCGATCATAGTTTCAAAACTATGCCTACACACCCTTTATGCTACTGTCATATACATACCCAGCTCGCCTCAAAGCGCTATATGTTAAACTTAGGTTTTGAGTTCTACTCCTGGATGTGTACTTGGTAGAGTAAAAGCCGCACTGATCTCTGAGCCCATGAATCCTATGGTTAAAATAGTCCTATGAGAAAGAGATGCACGTGTCAATCAACTTTGTAAATCAGACGTCATTCCTTCTGTTCAATATGCTGGTAAAAATTAAGGGGCACCTTATTTCAATTGTACCGAGCTTCTGACGCCCACCCTGGGATGCAGGATTGTGTGCCGCTGAACCGAAGGACTGGTTTTGTCACTTTAGTACTTCACTGTGACTTGTATAAACTATTTGCTGAATTTGTATATTTCTATGTATCTCTTGTCCGATTTTAGATGCCATTTAAACCAGTAAAATTCACTTTTAAGTGTTTCTGTAATGTTTTTTATTTTGTATATTTGATTCCACTTATTGATATTTGTGTATTGTATGGATTTCTGATTATACTCAAAAACACAACATTAGACTGATCAACGTTAAAATATCACTTCAACCTCTTATCTGTAACAAAATGTAGGTTAACAACTTGGTCTTGGGGAGGTTAGCTACATTTATCCGTGTTTCAAAGGAGGTGGGGGCATTAAGTAACACACTACATCCACACTACTATTTGATATTTAGAAAGTGATGTAAATACAGACCAGAGATCAATGATTTACAAAAACAAGTGTAACGTACAGTATACATAAGTTACATCTTCGCATGAGTATAGGCATTAGTCAATAAATATTTCGATTGAAACCGGTGTAAGTTTTGCGTATAAAAGAAGCGGGTGTGAGTGTACGGGGCACGTATGTTATGCACAGGGTAGAATCCCATACCTGTCTCTTATTTTACATTCTTATATTTACATCTCTCTGACTCATGCCGGTCTTCTGCATACATATATAACACCCTTTCTATGCATAAGGCTGACTTGCATTTGGAAAACCGTTTGTAAATTGTGGCAAAAATCTCTCTAGTTTCAAACTTCACACTTGAAAATTATGTTGCCAAGTGTGTCCAGATTTGAGCATCAAATTTACTCTTCAAGTTCTGCAGTAAGACGTCAACCTCTAATAAAGGGGATTATCTGAAACAGCACACAATGGTCTGCCTGCCATCACACCATGGGAGTTTATTTTTATTATAACTTGGTTGTTACCTTTATCAGCTCTTTAATAAACTGTTATGGACTTTTTTTTTCTCATGGGTCCGCCCTAAGGGCCACTTCTTTATTGGTTTTTTTCTTTTTTTTTCTTTCAAGCAATTTTCATTAAATAGAAAGTTTTAATTATCTGTTTCTTTAGCCGATTTGTGACCCTTTTCTGAGTCTCTATTCAGGGATTGCCCTCCAATAAGCCAGCAATTTCTCATAGCACACTTTTCTTTACTCCAGCACGTGCTTGTAAAGCCACATTAAAGAAATACGTGTTCTTGCCCTCTGCTGCAGGCATTCATTGCTGTTATATGCTTGCTTAGCAATCCTGGGCCTGAACCAAAGCCAATTTTCCACATTTAACAAAACTTCTGTCCAGGCTTTCCTTCTTCAGTGGTTCTTGACTTCTCTTCTCTCTTCTGCTCACAGTGACATTTGATGACTGTTTGGGATCGAACAATGTCCTCTACCTCTCAGAGGAAGAGGAGCTTGCCGTACAATCCGATGGGATAGTGTTTGTGAATCAGGACATACATCTGCACGGCCATAAGCGGATCTTCTCCATCTTCGCTTGGGCTGATTCCGACAAGATGTTCTCTACCACCATCACCCTGAAGAGGGAGAGCCATCATCACCATAAGAAGGTAGGATGCTCTTTAATTCATGCATCGCAAAAATGTTCTCTGGGTACTTTCCTTCAGACATTACGCTTTCAGTGCTCAATTCTGTTTGTTACAATCAAATTCTTTTGAAAGACTGTTTTCTAAGGGTATTGCAACTGAATTGTTGGTACATTTAGTGACAAACTACTTGCAGCACATACAACACAATCTCTGCTAAGTAGACTTTATTACCAAAAGTCCAGCTAAACCCGATGTAGGGGCCTTTCACAGTTTTATGATTGTTACCAGGAAAGGACCTCTCCTGAGAACATTCGAGGGTGGAAGTGGAGGGAGAGTTGCAAGATGAAACTGGAAGGACAACTTCTAGAGATAGCCAACAAATCACTATACAGCAGTCTGCGCACAGGGCTAACGCAAAGCATGGTAGATGATGCCCAGATTATCACAAGATTCCCATGCACCTATGAAGAGCCCTTAGAAGTGTGTTGTAGGTCTTTGCAACTGCATATGTTATTCCATCTGGTTATATATGAAGTACACAGACACTTGGAATTAGAACTGTGTTGGTTCCTGTGACCCTCCTGAAATGTCAGTTAGGTTGACAAGCTATGCAGGGTTTTGTAGATGTAACCTCTTCAGGCGACACATGGTTTTTAATTTAATTTAATTTTTAACTGGGGACCCAGTGCCGGTGTTTTAGGCCTGGGTATGATGCAGTAAAGTGTTCTCGTTTCAGAGGCAAGTTGAGCATCTGAGTGAAGGATTCCTCTAAGAGCGAGTGCTTTGTGAGTCCACCTAGGACCACACTCTCAAAGTCGATGCATGGTATGATTAAGGCTTGCTAAGTAGAAATTCATCTAGTGGGATGAGACATTTGTTCCTCGCACTGTTGTAGCTGAGAGTTAGCTAACCAGTTTCTTTGACATGGAATCCATTGTGAGGTTGCCATCTGTGGAGTCAGTTGAGCAGAATCTTTTCACTGGAGCTTCTGTAGCCATGAACAGTCGAATTAACCATGAGTTTCTGGGCGAGATCTGTGATGTATACATTGTGTCTTTTGGGGGATCAGCACGAGGATGTTTCGAGGCTACCAGGTTTTAATTTCCTTGAGGTATGGATTTTGACTGTATGTGTTTGATTGAGGAACGTCTGCTGGAAATGTTAATTCTATTCCAGATAGGCTACATCTCTGAGGCTATCCCAATTGTAGCAATACAACATTTCGAGTGACTTAACATAGTTTTAGTTTAGATTGCAGTACATCTGTGGATCACTTGAAAACCTGTCAGATCATAAAAATAAGGCATGGTAGTGGATTAGACTTATGTGCTACCATTTGACATCACTTTTGCCCCACTTTTTAAAAACATTTTCATTTCAATAATTACTCTTTTGCTCAGCAAATTCCTTCCACCTGGGTAACGTGGCTATCTGTGACGTGATTCACAATTGAATGACTCCTCCCATTCGCTTTGTGATTGTGTATTCCCATATACAAATGCCAAGTGGTACCTTACCATTGGTGACACCGTCAGATAATGCTTGCTTTTTACTCCTTAACATCTCGCATTATAAGACCAGTTTTGCTTGTGTGAGCGAGGAAAACCCTGCATGCAAAGTGCTGCTGGCTGCAAAGCTAGGGCTGGCAGAAGGTGTCGCCAGTCCTAGTTGGCCACTCGGCAGTTTTGTGCACAGAGAGCTCAAGGGCACATCTGCTTTACAGCAATCCTGATGGAAGCACTGAATTAACCGCTTCCACGAATATCCTGTGGTGCACATGCACACTGTCTGCATGGGGAGCGGAATAATTCAACATCTCCTCCTGATTGTCATTATTCCCCTATGGTTGCAACAGTGTTTTTGTGCACATCCGTTGTGCATCAATCTTACCAGGTGCATAAAGTCAACCTCTCCTGGGAAGATCACTGTGCTGCACATGTGCAGTGTGTACGCGAGGAGACTGCATTGCTGTGAGGACTGAGTTTGTCAATTTGCCAATCCTGTCATGCACCTGCCAGATTGGCTGTGAACACAGTCAGTCTTGGCCGTAATACTCCTAACAGAGACAGTGGTGCAAAACCCTGGGTGTTCTCCTTGTTGGTTGTTGATTTGGGATGCTGCAGGTCAGTGTCCGGGCTGCTTGTGTGAGGTTTCAGGGCTGAATGATGCTTAACAGCTGACCTTTGAGTGGAGTATCCTGGTCCTGCTGATGGATTTAAGGGACCCTGTTTACTGCTTAATAGTTGTCGGAAAACCAGAATGTTAAAATGCCAATAGTGATAGATCCGTGGGTAGTGAACTCTGTGAGTGAAATGCTGTTTTTAGATACTGGTGAGCAGATGGAGTGTTAGGTCGCAGCAGGGCCTGATTGCAGTCTCTCAATGTGCTGCCTACCGACCATAATGAGATTACCAAGGTATGGGTGTTCCTGTTCTGGAAAATGCAGTTGCTTGGTTTGCTGGTCATTCCTGGGTGCAGTAGAGGCTTAGGGTACTGTTTGATAATCTTTGGTGGAGTGAGTCAGGCTGCTTACTTCTGGTGCACCTGTGCTTGGGTCTCTGAGCACAGCTGCAGATGATGGAATCGTGTGAGGGTCTGTGGGGGAGGAGGTGGTTCCTGAAAGTCATTCAGTCTATGGCTGAGGAGTGGTTGTACCTGAGCGAGCTGAAGTTGACGATACTTGGGAGAGAGAATGCACTTCCCTTATGTCCTCCGCACATTCAAGCCAGTTATCTTCTATCACCTAGGCCTTTGCTTTAAATGAGGTGCGGGAAGGGACTCCAGTATGAGGTGCTGGGGCAAACCCCTTGCACTTTTCTGTTGAGTACCTTGCAAATTGAGTCTCTCATCTGGTGATCCCTTCCACCAGGGTTTTGAAAGATCTTGTATGAAGAGGTCCAGGAAGGGATCCCCTTGGGTATGTCCACAACAGCATCTTACCTCTGCTCCCTACACAGAGAGCAGGGGGATGTAAAGGAAAGCTGGAGTCCAGGGGTACTATTTGACAGTGAAAGGCTCGTTCAGAGAAGCTTAATAGGAGTCCTTACTAATGTGTTTCAAACGAAATGTACTTTGAGTGTGCATGCTTATGTTAACAGGTTTACTAGTGTCAGCTTCCCAAGCTTTTCATGTTTTGGCCAAGGTGATGGGTGAATTCTACTTTAAAATGTGTTATTTTTGTTTTACCTAAACGGTTTTCCGTTACATCGTGTTGGCCGCGGACATTGACTGCGGTTGCTGAGCGTGAGCCGACGGCGAGAGCGTGTGACGGGGTAGCGGCGAGGGGAGGGGCTGAGCTGAGTGAGTGAGTGGGTGGCGGCGCGATCAGCGGACAAAAACGGATTAGCTCCGCGCGCGGGAACTTCCCCCCCCAACTTCCCCCCCCAACTTCCCCCCCCAACTTCCCCCCCCAACTTCCCCCCCCAACTTCCCCCCCCAACTTCCCCCCAACTTCCCCCCAACTTCCCCCCAACTTCCCCCCCAACTTCCCCCCCAACTTCCCCCCCAACTTCCCCCCCAACTTCCCCCCCAACTTCCCCCCCAACTTCCCCCCCAACTTCCCCCCCAACTTCCCCCCCAACTTCCCCCCCAACTTCCCCCCCAACTTCCCCCCCCCGGGGGGGTGCGGAGGTCGGGCCGAGGCGTGGTGTGTGCTGGGTGCCGAGGGCGCCGCTGTAATCGCTGTGGCTGCAACTACGGTTGTTGCTACTGCTATCTGCACCGCTACCGGCTGGGGGAGCTGACGGAGGATCGGCAACGACAAGCAGGGACACCTGGAGGCGGAGGCGGAGACCCAAGAGGTCGATAAGGTAGGGGGCTTCTGAGACTTGGGAAGTGAGAAGTGAGTGGTGGTGGCATCAGCCTGTCGGCCCTCATGAAGTGTGCACTCTGACTAGAGTAAGCCCCAAGCAAGCTCTCTTCCCCTTGGTCGCCCTGCCATCTAAATCGCCTGCACTACCGCCCAGTGGGTACCTAGCTGTCTTGGGTCCTCTCACCTTTCCCCGGCCGGTGTAATCGCGGGACTCAGGGTTGCGCTATACTCGGCCCCACTTAGCGACCGCGCCTTGGTGACCGACCAACCTAAGCCAGGTTGTTCGGGGTCACCGTTTTTTTTAGTTTTGTGGCTGCTCTGTCCTGCTCCTGCTCCTCCTACCCTCTGTCCCCATCGCCTGCACCACTTGCCACTACTTGCTTAGGCTTTCTGCTTACAAAAGCACTCCCAGTTCCTGCCCTGCTCCCCCGCCCCCCCCCCCCTCAACCTTAGCCTGCTTAGCCGCTGTTGGTACTATACCTAGTCGCAGTCGGGTCACGACGGCCCTTTCGCCCCCTTGTGCAGCCTTTCTGGTAGGGGGGCTGCACTGGAGTGGGGAGAGGTGACCGCCGTGGTCCAGGGCGAGGGGTCAATAGGGACCTTCAGATAGGTGCAGGCAGGGGACGGGGATTGGGATCAAGCGTGCGGGGGGGTGCCACGCGCTTCATCCTCGAACGGCGCAAATCCCCTCACCCTTCTGGACTTTTTAAAAAAAGCACCGGGTGATACTAAGTTGACCTCTCCTCTCCAACATCTAGAGTCAAATAAGCCTTGTGGGACAGAGCGAGCTGCAGATCTAAATATGTTTCTGCCCCAACAACAGTCACCAACAATCAACAAACCCACCCTGGTCAAGGACATGTATATCTTTGGCTCCTCACCCTCCACCCGGAACACCCAGAACACCTCCCTGGAGGACCCATCTTGGAGAACTTCCCAAAACTTACCATCAACTCTCCACCCAGCTCCGAGTCAGTTCTCCTCCCAACAAGACCTCTACAAGCAAGAGGTTTGCTTTAGACAACCACCACCTCTGACATACATGGGGAGAGACCCTCAAAATGTATTACCATGTCGCCAACCCCCCCCAAGACTACCCTTGCCCCAATTTGATCTCCCGGAGCAAGAAGTCTCCCCCAGTCAACCGCCTCCTCTGCCTTTAATTTTCAACCTAAGCCCTGAAGCATGGCATTCTCAGCAATCAACGAAGCCTTTAGTCCCTTTACCACAAACTCATGAAGTATCCAGGGAGGGCCCCCCAGCATCACATTCCCATTTAATTTTCGCACAAACACATGCGCAAAAACCCCCCGCATCAGATTTTGAATTGTTCAGTTTCCCCGTTCCTCACGATCTAAGTCCTCCTGAGGGAAGCGCACATTCGCCAATAACTGCCCCCTCAAACCCACCTCAAAAAACCGACACCAATGATCAACTGTTAGCGGACCTGTCCATTTTTTTCAAAAACACGCAGAATTCGTCTAACTTTACACCAAAAACAGACCCACTGTCAGATGCCCCCACACAATTGAATATTTGGCCCCAACTACTTCTCACTTTTCAATCAACAGTTACTGATTTGAATTACCACTCGGACAAACTGGACATCCAGGTTGACCTGCTGAACACTTTAGCACTGTTCACAGCAGGGATCGATAACAAATTGGACAAATTAAACAATCTAATTATAGCAGCACAATCATCCTCCAAATTAGTCCAATCGGTCTGTTGCTGCTCCCCTATTATCGACTCGCTATCCTCGCTTCCGTCCTTCTTATCCACCGTTATAAGCGAGGTTAAGCAGTTGAAGGGAGGTAATCAATCTGAAATTCTCCTTAAGTCAAACCAAAACTCCTCAGCTATGACCTCCGAACCGCTCAACCCTCCGCACAGCTTAACGGCAGTCCAACAGTCGAGCGGGGTGGCAGAATCTGCGGCAACTGTCCATCGAGAGGCCCCTCAAAGCTCCACGGGCTTACCCCCCATGGCAGCACTGCCCGCGACCTTGGCCACAAGCGCTGACCCTCCAAATGGGGGCCTGGAACCCACTAGCGCCAATAGGGTAACGCCGTTTACTAGCCCTGCCACTATTTCCACACAAGACACACTTACTGCCCCACCCCCCCATATTAGTAAGAGGGAGCGCAAACGCCAGCGCAAACAGAGAAACAAACTAAGATCAAATCAAACAAATGATCTCCCAAAATTATTTCCGTTATTTATAAACGCTAGTAATAAAAAAGCCCAAAGCGTCCCTCAACTAACTCCCAGGGCATCAATTTCTACTAAAAGCATACTTAAGGACGACTTAAACCACCACATCTGTAATTGTAGCAGTAACTGAATCCCACCCCCCCACCGACCCACTAATAGCCAACATCAGTGACCTAACTCATTCAATGACTAAAGTTAGGACAACACAACCTCAATCTGCCCCTACTTCATCTCAGCAGGCTAACTTAACTACTAGTCCCAGTCTCGTAAAAGTAATCCATAACACTAAATTAATCGAGGCAAACCCACTCATTGGGCCCAGCACTGCAACAGAAGCCCATAACAACAAATCCACACAGGGCGCTAAAATACTCTTCGCCCCAGAATACATCTCAAAGGGTCGACATGACACCCTTAATAGGTCAAATATAATAAAACTAGCGAACGGAGTACCGGGCTTTGAGGCGTTTACAACAGAAGACATTGACTCCATTGAATTTTTGCCACCACGAGGTAATCAACCCTCTGAGGTAACTTTGGTGTCACTTAAATCAGCAACCTGGGCACGAGCATTCACCGAAAAAAGTGCAATCTTTCGGGAATGGGGCATTAAAATCTACCCCCATAACCCCCCAGGTTACCCCTCGCAGCTGCTTAACCATCAGGACACCCTGAAAAAAGCCGAAATTATAGAACCAGGAGCCAAATCAAGGCCTTACTCTATTCTAAGAAATGCTCTGGGGACAACGGAGGGGATCACAAATCCCTGGAACAACATCTCCAACCTGGGCAAAACGAAAGACTGGGGGTGGCTCCCAGCAGCCCGGTCTTGTAACAAAATGGCTTGACCCCGAGAATCTACCCTTTTAAACTCAAACTGTGAGACCTTGGTCCTCCGGACACCCCGAGCTGTGTTACTCGAAAAACCCCCAACTTCGGGCCGGGATTCCCTATTCACTTTGTGCTCATGGAACATCAGCGGTCTCCACAATAAAAACACCAACTTGGACACACACTCCTTTATATTTGGGCACACAGTAATAGCACTCCAAGAAACATGGGCCACCCAAAACTCCCCAGTTACAGGCTTTATTGAATTTTGGAAACCAGCAACTAGAGACTGCCTTTTCGGCCATCCCAAAGGGGGCCTGTCGATCTATGTCTCCGAAAACCTAAAAGGCCCGATTGTATCTTTAAATTTTGACGAAGATTGGTTACTGGGTGTCAAAATCTATTCATGGAGTAAACAACGTCCACTCCTGTTGCTTAACATCTACATCAACCCCAGCACCCGCACAAAAAAGAGCCATCTAACTCGTCTAATGAAAATTGTACGGGCCCTGGCAGCGGATCAACCTCACGCAGACTGCATAATCACAGGGGACTTCAACACCAACCTATTTCAAGGCAATACAGAAGACTGCGAAGGGCTAACTCCATTTTCATTTGCAGAGGTTAAAGAACAGTTTAAACCACCAAACCAAGGCTATTGCGGTCTGGGAGAACTCTGCGTGCTGCAACTCCACAGCGCGGGATTTCTGGTAATAAATGGAAGATCTAAAAATGACACTCCTCCAAATTGGTCTTGGACGAACGGCCGCAAGCATTCGTATTTAGATTATACCATCTGCAACTCGGCTCTGCTGAAACACCTGGGCAACTTTAGTATCCACCCGCGAACAGAAAGCGATCACCGACCTCAGTCCGTAACTTTAAAAATAAATCCAGAGTTCCACAAAACTGCCCCAAACTCATTCACAGGAACGCACTGTGATAACTTGAAGCGCCTAAGATGGAGTGACGACATAATACCCCTCGTCAAGGAGGCAAGCCAGGCTTTTATCTCAGACTGTTCCGACCCGGGGTTTTCTCCAGCCGCGGCATGGTCGACGCTTTGCGCACAACTGATATCCCTTTTTCCAATTAAACACCACCATCACACGGACTCGGCCAGTCGCCAGCATTCAATCTCTCGAGAAACAAGGGCGCTAAAGATAGACAGGAATTGCGCACTGCGGTCTTTAATGAAATCTCCGGGAGACGCCGAGCTCCATAAGGCATATAAATCTGCACAAAAAATGTTCAGGCAGGCGGTAAAGAAAGAAAAGCAACTTCAAGAAAATGAATTCTGGTGCAAAAACTGCAACGCAAGAAAATTTTGGGCCTTAATTAATCGTCAACTCCAGCAACCACAGCTTTGGGTCAGCTAACATTCAAGAAGCCAGTTGGTTTACTTTTCTGGCAGAGCACTTTAAGTCCCCAGAAGGAACAGCGCTTACAGACACACGTGCTCTCAGTCCGAAGCAAACAGGTTCTAGCAACAGCTGGAGCAGGTCCACCGGTTGCTGGGACTCATGCACCGATGTCCTTCAGATCTCCCAAGAAAGAGTCACTATAGCATTGTTGAAAGCAAGATCGGACGGAGCCCCGGGCCCCAATGGCCTTCCACAGACTCTATTTAAATCAAATGTACCATTTTGGTCGGGTCATCTAACTAACCTTTTTAACTACTCTCTCAGAACCTCAATTATACCAGACTCCTGGCGTGGGGCAATAATCCACCCAATATATAAATCAGGCTCCCACTCGTCCCCAAATAACTACAGACTAATTGCTCTCTTGGACATTGAGGCCAAGCATTACGCCGGCATTCTCCTGAGTGAATTGAGAGCATGGGTGGACGTGAATAACCTGATTCCAATGACTCAAACAGGCTTCACTGCTAAATCCGGGACCAACTTATTAACATTGGCCATAATCGTCGACAAAGTTTGCGCTACATCCAGGGCGGTTTTTTGTTTCGTTAATTTTAAAGCCACCTTCGACCGAGTGCCCAGGGCAGCACTATGGGAAAAGTTAAAGAAATGGGGAATCCCACAAAACCTTCTGGAGGCAATTATCCAGTTACACTCCGACACATGGGTTCAGGTGAAGCTGGGGTCCGGCACACATCTCTCCCGGAAAATCATGACAACCAGGGGCGTCAAGCAGGGTTGTGTGCTGGCCCCGCTTCTCTTTAATCTGTTTATAGCTGATTTGCCAACAGCCTTGGAAGAAACCAACAGTCACCCACCAAAGATGGGTGGAGCTCCCATAAGCAACCTGCTCTACGCTGACGATCTAGTGCTTTTTAGTCTCACACGAGTGGGGTTACAAAGGCTTTTAGCTAAATTATACAATTACACTACTGCAAATCAACTAGAGGTTAACCTAAAGAAAACACAAGTGGTTACCTTCGGTAAAAAAAGAAAAGCAGGGGGAGGATGGATGTACAACAACATGAGTATTGCAGTAGGAAGCACCTATAAATATTTAGGGGTTAACCTCGACTCAAGAGGCAACCTTGCTAAACAACGTAAGGAGATATCAGTTAAAGCTGTGACCCTACAGGTGACCCTCTCAAAGCTCTCAAAAAAACTGGCCGGCCCAAGCCTAACACCTTTACTTGAGGTAATGAGAGCTAAAATTGGCCCGACACTGGCATACGGTATTGAAACCTTTAAGGGTAAACTAAATAAGATTTTAAACCAACATGTCATTAAAATCTACAAAAAGGTCCTCCGCTTGCCCAAAAGTGCCTCTGCCGCTCAGATTAGGCTAGAACTTGGCTTATTAAACTATGAAGTCTCTAGCACTGGCACGTTTTAAAATTTTTGCCATAATTTGAGACAAGCAGATGCAGGCTCACTGGAGTCACTAGTTTGGCTAGACATCATCGAGAAAAACCCAGGGGGCTCGTATGGTCGCCTTTTTAAAGATTCCTTTTTAGAACTTTCTGCGGGCGACCTATGGGACCTCAATCCCAGCGTGTCAGTATTTAAAAGCACTGTCAAGAAAATTGTTAGAATGAGTTCTCTCATTACTGATAAAAATCTCCTTGCCAAACGTAGACACGCCTGGGCTATTATGAACTCGTACGGGCGTATAGCCCCCGCATCCTATCTGTCATGCACGTATTCTCTGCACCTAAAACTTAGTTTTTTGGCCATCAGACTCGGTGACTGGCAATTTTTAAAAGATCTGCCAGGCTGGCGCCGTACGTCCGACGCACTATGGTGCAGAGGGTGCGGAAGAACGGTCGAAACAATGGAGCATGTGATCTGTCTCTGCCCAGCCTTTACGTCACTGCGCAGACTCAAACTGAAAGCGGAGTGGAACAGGCTGGGAATTCGGTCTTGCAGGCAAGCAATTATCGCGGCCCTAAGCCCAGAAAAGACAGCCTTAAAAATAGGCCTCACAACCTACATTCGCCATGTATACCGCCTCTTGTCGATAACCTAAATCAAATTGCAAGATTTTTAAACTGTTAAAAAACCCTGTTTACCATTGCATTTTCCTACAACCTGTTGCTATTGAACTGTTGCTGCTATTTTTATTTTTATTCATTTTTTAATATTTGTAATTATTTGTTAGCAGTTGTTGGTTCACGAGCTCATTACTGCCAATTACTGGTACAACAACTTTTTTCCCTACTAAAGTTAGTTTAACACCATTTGGATTGCTTACAAAGGGGAGATGTATAACGTTTCGGACCAGTACCTACCTGTCGCTGCTTATGTGCTGCTAGTTTTTTAAGTTTCTCTTTTACATTGTGCATCGTTGTTGGTGTCTCTTTTAAGGATGTTATTTTTTATATCCAAATAAAGATTGTATTAGGTTTTACCTATGTTGTTGCTTTATTGCCTTTCGAATTTAATATATTTTGGACCTCTGCTAAAGAAGGATACTTCTGCTCAATAGGATTTACTTCTAAGATGTATTCCCCATAATGTCTGTCTTTAGAGCTCTGACTCACTGCATACATCTGTGTTAGACCAGTCCTTCAAATGCCTATCTGTCTACTTTACCTTTCATCCTTTTGAGGTCGATAAAATGAGTGGTAGTGAGTTGGGTAACAATGAGTCTGTACAGCGCCACAATACCCACAGATAAGTGTTCCCTTTACAAATACACTTTGCTAAAGTTATACACTGAAACCGATACAATATCTATGTAGTATACTTTCCAGTAAAGAAAAGTTAAGATGCTCTTTCTAATCTTCCCCAAAATATCTATATAATTATGCCTTATTAAATTATGAATATCCTGTTGTAAATTTGTACCTAATCATTTCCTATCCTCATTTAAAATTCCACTTATTCTTCAGAATCAGCCATTTGATTCCATAAAAGCCCCTGTCTTTTTTCCTGTATTAATTTCATATGCTTAAAAGCTGTTAAATACTTCATTAATTTCAAAGAACGATCAAAAAAATTGTCCGTTAAAATGGACAGCGCATTATCTAGGAGAAGGAATTATTTAAATGCTCATTAAGAGCTACTCTATCAATATCCAAATTTGCTTGGATATCTTCTGCGAAAGGGGGCAGAGCCAAATTTAACAAGAGGAGACTGGACATACTTCACATTCATCTGCGGAAGATGCAAATACTGAGACCTGCAACGAACAGCCAAAGGGAAACTTTTGATGAGATTAATAAACATTGTAGTGTAAATTAGATATCGGGTATTAGTCATCATGCCTGCCATGGACCAGGCTTGGCTGGTTTTTTTTTTTTTTTTTTAGTGAGTAGTTTCCCTATTACATTTTTGTGTTTTTTTTGTTTTTTTACAGTCCACGTTTGTGAGCTATTAGCTATAAAACAAGGCCTTATCCCTTCCATGTTTAAGGGTGTTCTAAAATAACTTTCCTTGTAAATAGGTTCACTACTACAAGCAACATCTCATTATCAATCTCTCATTATATGCCAAATTGGTACTAAACTACTAACGTCATTCAAATGGAACTCAAATAAAGCTGATGATTTCTCTGTACCTGGCCCGTCTTCAAATTTCCAGAGCTGCTTTAAATGCTGTCACGAATGTAGGCTTCTATCTGCCATGGTTCGAACACCAGATTATTGACACTTTTTCAGAAAGCCTGTCTTTTTTGGACTATATGTACCACTTAGGAGTAGGTGTGAGCTCTAGTTCAGCTTGATATTTGTGGATGTTACATATGCAATGCAGTACATTCATACTAACATTTTCTCATGCGTCTTAAGTAACTTTTCCCCCATTTGTCAGCATATTCCATACCATACCTAAAAAGTCAATATGACCACAATCCTCTGTTATGATGTGCTTTTAAAATAATCCTTTTTTTTAGAGTGCCACATTTATCACAAGGATCACTTACACATTTTAGAATGACCAGAGCACATCTATAACTTTGGGTGCAGAATCTGGAATATACTACTCAACCTAGATTCCTTCACACTTTGCTCCAGTACTTGATCATGCATGACTGAGGAAAGCATATAATTATTCTCTTTCAGAAACCACCTCCTCCACATGAGGAGTGTCACCTGTGTTTTTATTTGTGAAGATACAGTTGTTTATGGGACTTAGGATCTTTATTTTCAGGAGCCGTACAAGATACATTTCTTCAATAAAAGCATCCAGGCATTTCAAATTATTTTAGAAAATGTACCCATGATGTTTTGATATCAGAAAGAATGAGAAGGCATATTCCATATTCTTCCGTCTTCATAACAGGGGATAGAAGTGTGTACTTGTTCCTGGTGGGCAAAGATTAGTTGACAAGAACATATGACCTACATTCTGGAAGAAATAATAAAATGTCTAGTCCTTTATTCCAGAAAGAAAACTATATTGATGGGACTTTTGGGTAATATGAGTCAAAGTAGGTACCTAGTGTGTAACGAGTGATCACCATCAGTTTGGTTTAAAAAAACTGTTTAATTTACCCGTCCTTTGTTCACAGTTTGCTTCTGATCAATTGAAGATGTTGCAAATTTGTATTGTTCTTGAGAAGCAATTGGTTACCTAGTGCAGAAAATTCCACAGGATCCAGTTTTGATTCTATAACTTTTCTTTCAGAAGTCCCATCATGCCAAACATTCTGAACCCCAAGTGATGTACTTCCCAAAGTCGCAGCAGGGCTTGCACAGACGAAAGAGGGACTGGGTCATCCCACCCATTAAGGTCTCTGAAAATGAGAGAGGTCCTTTCCCAAAGAAGTTGGTGCAGGTAATTGAATTCTTTTGTACATTTGTGGTGGTGGATGAAGGGCACCATTGGTGCTTTAGTAACTGTCCTTCACTTAGGGGACATAAATGAAATCTGCACAATTGGCCTACATGCTACACTAATCTGTTGTGTAATCAGTGAGAAAATAAGATCTCCAATTGCAAATGTTTTTTTTTTCTTGTTCTTGATTTTCAACTCTTAGATCAAATCCAACATGGATAAAGAGACCAAGGTTTTCTACAGCATCACTGGGCAAGGAGCTGACACTCCTCCGGAGGGAATCTTCACTATCGAAAGAAGCACTGGACAGTTATATGTGACACGTCCCTTGGACAGAGAGGCCGTAGACAAGTATACTGTGAGTCAAATATATGAATCTTTCTTAATGAAGGGCCATGATTTATCTTAAATATAGGATGATACACAATTACAAAGCAAGCGTTCCTGCTCAACCAGAAAGTACTTAAGATTGCATCTAGTACAGTGCTTCAATTCTCAGAAAAAGAAATCGGTAGACCGCCCGGGTGTATAATTGGAAATACACTTATATAAGGCAGTTGAAGTTAAACACCCTCTTGAACTTCCTATCTCGGAGGTCTAGACCAGAGAGGACACTGTTTAGGTCTCACCTGCAACAGCGCATGCACTCTTGCTTGCAAGAGATATTGCAAACAATAAGGAGCTTGCAGCCCGCCCATTGCTTAACATTTGTTGGTGTCATTGTCACTCTTATTTGTTGGTTTGTTGGTTTCTAATTGACCAGCCCTGCTAGCTTCACTTCCTCTTCTTTCGGCTGGAGCATGGGCCAGGTACTGATTGGTTCAGTTTGATGTTACCGGTTTCAACATTTATTTTCATTAAAACATGGGTGCAATTGCTTTCTTTATGTGCTAAGATTTTTAGCCAAACATATTTTTTTTTTATGCTCCGAATCACAGGGGTGTTGTGCCAAGACCTAACTAGCATTGACAAAGCCAATAGGTCTCACATTCAAAGTATTGGCTGTGCAATTGCCATTCTGTAGGGTGTGGGCATTGCCAAGTTAGGCAATTATGTTTAGCCATGCTGTATAGCAGTGCTTCTAAAAATATTAATAAAAAAAGACCATAATGCATCCAGCTCTGATGCACTTAAAAAAAATAAAAATAAAAAAAGCATTAGCCCTGGCTGCATCATAGTGCTTTTTAACTTTAGCTAAATTATAAAGCATCTGCGCTTCCGCACAGCTGGCTACAAAACATTGCCAAAGTCAATAGCTCTTATAGGCAAGACCTATTTACTTTTTTCTGTTGTCATGGAATTGATAAAAGTTCCTGAGCTCTATCACATCTCTTCATCCTTCGCTCACTCTAACTGTGTTCCTGTAAATGAGGCTGGGCTTGGCGAATTACTAGTTACCCATGCAGTTCTGGAAAGTATTTTCCCAATTGGATGCTTTCCGTGATCTTTTGAAAAATAACTTACATTTTTTCTTCCAATGGGGCAAAAGGCTTTCACCTCTCATGCACTACTGATCTAAACCAACATCCACACCCACCAGGATCACTTCTCACCCATCTTATATTTAGAAAAGAGCTGAGAACATGCGTTTTTGTTGCAACAGAACAAATTGTCCACCTCTCTCTCAGAACCCACCACTCCCTACCTAAATTCACTGCCTGTATTTTTCTGCCTTTGACCCTACACAGCGCTCCACTCCCTTTCATCAGTTGCATTACAGACACTTTAATTATTTTTATGCATGGGAAGATTATTTGCCCAGAATTACAGTATATTTGAACCTCCCGCCAGACTTGCACCTGTATCCCCAGTTTCAAGGTCAGACGCTCTAGCCGTTAAGCCACACCCTCTTCCTTGACTGCCCCCTCATCAGTGCTCTATTTGTAAACTTAAATAAGCGCATGGGCCCAAAGACTTTCTGAGGAACCACCCCCTCCACTGCCAACACACCCGCTGGTTCTGAGGAATGCTGGGATTAACTGGTATCAAGGCTGACTAGCAGATTTATAATCTTGCAGTTTTTTTCATCGCGGTTTCCTTCCTGTGCCACTGTTTTCTTATATTTTATCCCTTTTCTGATATTCTCCCCCTACTATGGGTCAAAGTGTGGGTCTTGATCACCAAAATAGATGCTGGTGATCACCACCGGCACAAATAGCCCCTACCGTTTCTACCTGCACACTTCTACACCAGCGTCATTGGGCCACTACACCAGGACATGTAGATGCTTTTGAAGTTCAGAAACTGCTAAGATGCCAGAATGCAATCAGTAGAGATTACGAAAAAAGCTTATTGGGTCACGATTTCCAGAAGACCGACACAACAGTAATAAACTGCATGCTGTGTTGCTTCACCAAATAGTTGGTTTGTTTGGCCAAGCCTGGTGGTCACGAGTAGTCTTATTGCCTGATAGTTCTGTTCTTCTGAGGTAATTTGCTATTGTAATAATTCAGGACGGCTCAGTTGTCTATTAAAGCCGTCATTTTCAATGCTTTTCAGCTTTTCTCTCATGCTGTGTCTGTGAATGGAAAACCTGTTGAAGACCCAATGGAGATCATCATCAAGGTGACTGATCAGAACGACAATAGCCCAGTGTTTACAGAGGCGATCTTCGAGGGTGAAGTACCTGAAGGCTCCCAGCCAGGTAGAGACTGATTTTACATTGAATGGATTGGAGATCACCCACATCATAATTTACTGCTTTGTGGCAGAGAATTGTGAGGCATTGTAAATTGTTGTGGATAGCTACTGTTGCAATCTCTCTCTCTATATCTCTCTCTCTATATCTCTCTCTCTATATCTCTCTCTCTATATCTCCATCTCCATCTCCATCTCCATCTCCATGCCGAAAACTACTGAACGGAATGACCCCAAATTTGGCAAAAAGGTAGTGCTTGGGTCAAAGTGACCTTTTAATTTTAATGGTGTAAATCAGTTCAGTAGTTGCTGAGAAATTAGAAAATAAGTTTCGATATCTGGGCGGAGCCTAAGTCCCGAGCATGAGCTTCACTCTGATTGGATGCCAACACTGCAAACCAGGAAGTGTTGACAACCATCTTGTTACTCTGTAGAAGCGAGTCACCAGAAAACAGAGAAACAAAGATCTAAAACAAGAGAAGGGGGCAGGGTAGAAACACCCTGACCCCCTAGGCCTGCTCAGGGGGTCCCAGAAGGCCCCCATGGCCCAAAAAAGCATTAAAAAAATAAATTTAGCGCAATTCACTCTGGGGTCGCAGGTTCTCACATTTTATTTTAATGAGGCCTCTGGGTGGCCTAGGTTCCGGGGGCATTTCTTAAGAAATAATAGCGGGGGCTCACTGGGGTTGGGGGGGCCCCCGCTGAGGCCCCAGCAGCCCCTGGGCTTCACTCATGTTGGGAAGGGAGATGCGTGGCCCCCATTCTGGAGTCCTCCATTTGCTTATCAAATCTTTACGAAATTCACCAAAAAGTTTCTCTTTTTTGATCAGCTCTTATCTTGAAAGTTTGGGGGTGAGTGGTCAAGGGGGGGGCTAAGAAAAAAGGGGGGGGTCCCAAAACGTGTTTTCTCAATGCATTTTTCATAGGAAACTTAAGCCAAGGCTACAGATCAAACTGCTGAACGGAATTATGCCAAATTTGGCAGAGAGAAAGGTCTTGGTCCAGAAAGTATGCTTTTGTTTAAATGGTGTAAATATGTTCAGTAGTTTTTGAGAAATCAAATTTGTCAGATAACGATATTTGGGAATTCTGACATGTGATTGGCTGAGGGGTTACGAGCACGAGCTTGCATTTGATTGGCTGTAAACGGTTGAAACTAGGAAGTGTTGCTAGCCATTTAGTGATTCAGTCCATCAGCTGGCATCTCTCCTCTACAAGCCATCAGGGCCGTAGTTCTACCTCTGTGAGGCAACACTGAAAATATACCGCAGGTCGGTCTGTGCGAGATACCCCTTTCACGGTCCCTCTCCCCACATCACCGGCTCGCTCCCCACGTCACAGGAAACCAGGACCTCGGTATGTTGTGGTGTACCAAAAGCACTCCTCCATGCACAGAAAAAGTAAGTATGGCATAATTTTTTTATACTCATCTTTATTGAACGAACACTAAAAAACAGGAAGAGTGTTTATCACTTTAAATAAGAAGCCAGCGTCGTCATACGCGTACCGACGCTTGAACATAGCGCGCGAAGGTCGAGTGTACTACACGCCAGCCATACGCCGGCCAAACGGTAAGATCAACAACCATAGCCGATACGGTAAACAAGATGAGCCTGATGCAACCGGATAAAACGTTAGACTTGTTAACTTTGACATGCCTTTAGCAAAAACATGCGCGAAAATTAGTTTAACCGGCAGAGCATCGTGATCGTGACCATTAGCCATTTAAACAACTACCTAGGGGGTCTACACCGAGAGGGATGCATATCGCTGGCATCAGCAGTATTACCACCATGAGGAAGTTAAATTACACATACGGATACACAAAGTTTACGTAATAAATAAAGCACAGCATATGTAAGCGCCGGGGCACTCAATGGGAGGGTGGAGGCAACTCTATAATTATATTTGAACAAATGCCATTTACTTTACAGATTTTCCCCAGATGAAGGCATACTAATGTGGAAATGCATTGGGAATGAAATGGGAAGAATGCAATTGAAAAATGTAGACATGGCATTTTTAAAGAAAATTAACTAATGTGAAATCAAACATTGGTGAAGAATAAAAAGCTATATTTGAAACTTCAAACGAAGGAGAAGCTATTCATTTATACAAAAAATTTGAAACATATGGTTGAAATTAAGCTGGATACACAGCAAACTACTTAGTGCCCTGGGAGACAGTTAAAAATTTTTTTGGACCGCAACCTATAACACTAGCTGGATGCAAGTATACCAGGGATAGCGGAAAGACAAATTGTAAGGCACGCTGAGAGTGGCCAGCGGCAAGGTACCATAATAGTCAAGCATGCGGTTGCAAAGTAGCTGTAGTAGGGCTGGGTTGTGAACGAGCACAAGTGGAGCAGCCATTTCTGAGCATGCAGATCAAGAGGAAACGTCTGGCAGCCAAAGCTAGTCGAAGTGGCAACCTGCTGAAAACACTCGAGAAAATAGAATGAATAAAAGCAGGGATCACACCAAAAATAGTTTGAAAACATGTTACAAGGCCGGATCTCACAAGCTAAAAAAATGCGCTAGCCCTGTTGTATGCGAAGCATTGAAAATAGAATGAATTAGTTCAGCAAAATGTTGTGGGAGATCAGTGTTTAAAAGATTATGAACTTCTGTTGTCGTGTTGGCCCCCTGCAGGACATAAGTCTCAAGGGTAGAAGTGAAAAAAACTTCTTTCTGGACAATAAGGCTCTTTTTCGGCTCAGCTTGTCAAACTCTGCCTTCAAGGTCTGAATGGAAGGCCAAATCGAGGTATCGAAACTCCCCTGTGAGGGAGGAAACGGCACGTTTTTACAGCAACCTATACGTTGTTACACAGTCACAATGTATGGAATACCTTTTAAGATGCGCCAGCATTTTTCATTATTCAAGAGTAAATAACTGCCATTACACAACATTGTTTTGTGTGTTTATATTGTAGAGGATGATGCATCTGTGTTATATCATGGTCAGAACCAATTGCGGCTAGCGGCTTTGCCTTTAAAAACCAGTGCATCGGCTCGCTGCTGTGCGCCAGCGAGCCTTTGTGCCCACAGCTCTACCTCTATGAGCCATCCGGTTAGATCGTAGGTGTGTCTCTGCTAGCAGGCCCGACTGCCCATAGCTCTACCTATGCAAGCCGATGTATATATTCACTGAAAAAAACATACGTTTTACTGACGTTATAGTTAGAAATTAGCATTTAAAAACACCTTAGAAATTCACTGAAAAAACCATTGGTTTCAGGGACGTTATAGTTGGTTGGATATTTCACTCGTACAAAACCATAGAAATTCCCTCATTATAGTTAGTTCAGCTAACTATAACTCGAGCCCTGCAATGCACTGCTGATGATGTCACATATTACATCATTCACGACATGATTAGTGACATCACTGATGACATCTCCAATTACATCACTGATAACATCATCCATGTGATAATACAATGCACCTCCTCACATCGTAATATAACCTTTGATACACCCATTCTAAAATATAGAGTACCATTTTTTAAACCATAGACACACCAATACCAGTTACTACATACCCACTCGCTGATTCTTAGGTCTACACACACATCCACTCATTCACCCATACAATCACTCATACATAGTCACTCATCAATACAACACTATCATATGCACTCATACACCTATACAGACAGACACCCACCGCCACTCATCCATCGAGTTACTTACACACCTAGTCAGTCATGCAAAGAATCCATCACACTCCCATTTCCTTATCTATACAGTTATACACACACCACCTCACTTATTCAAACATATACTAACACATACTCACTCTCATACAATCACTGATACAAGTACAAACTCATCCATACAGCCACTCTCAGTCACATGTGGGGTAATTAGCAGTGCATAGCGAAGGCGTGAGTTATATTTACCTTGGGCCACGAGTTATAGTTTCTAGAGATAACTCTAACTGCTGAAATTCTATGGTTTTGTGTGTGTAAATCCTATACCTAACTATACCGTGCCTGTAACCCTTGTTTTTTTGTTGTTGTTAATTTCTAATGTTTTTTATAATTCTATTTTTGAACTAGAACGTTTCTGTAACCCTTTTTTTTTCAGTGAATTTCTAAGTTATTCTTAATGCAGCGGGGAGGGTGGGCGTAGGGCCTGGCCTGCAGCCAACCCTGCCTCCCCCCAGATGCAGCCAACTCCACGCTGTGTAAAACGTTCAGTCTTGCACAGTGCGGGGTTGGCCACAAGTCCTGGCCATTGGGCAAACCCTGCTAGCAACCCCGCCCCACGTGCAGCCTACCTTTGAGGCGGGCACTCAGTACCCCTTCGTGGGGCGATCTCGACCCCAGTTAACCCATCCCCCCTGGGCTGCCAAATTTTTTAGGGGTTGGGGGTACGGGGTCCCCCTCCCAGGCCATATTTCTGCCCCAGGGTCTCCACCTCCCGGGGCCTGGCCTTGTTGTAAATGTTAAGAGGGCATGCAGCCTCCCTCTCCAGACCAGTGTCTGGCCCCGGGGACCCCATCTACCGGACCCAGCCATATTTATACGAGGGGCAATATTGTCCCCAGGGTCCCATGCCCGGGGGCTATATAATTAATATTTCTGGAGGGGGCCTTGTGCCCCCCCTTGCTGTTATGATTTCAGACCTGAGGACCCCATCTCTGGTTCCAGGAGACCCTATCTTTCAGGTCCTGGCTA
Source organism: Lissotriton helveticus (assembly GCF_964261635.1). Classification (NCBI taxonomy): domain Eukaryota; kingdom Metazoa; phylum Chordata; class Amphibia; order Caudata; family Salamandridae; genus Lissotriton; species Lissotriton helveticus. The sequence continues at coordinate 252,899,652 of NC_136073.1, forward strand.
GTAACGGGTGGGTACCCTGGAGCCCACCCAGGACCTCCTTTTTGATGGAAGCCGCCGTGGGGGAGCCCCAATTCCCCGGCGGCACCAACTGGCTCCATGCCTCTAGCGGGGACAGTATTGCTCCTGCCCGCAGGGATAAGCTAAACATGCTGTTACCTGCGGGCAAGAGCAATTTTTGCATCTGTTTTCCTGCCCACTTCACAGCGGGCAGGAAAATAGTTGAAAAGACCGCTCCCAGCGGATGCATTTTACTGTGGGACCCCACCACCGGGTCTGGGTAAGGGGGGGGGGGGCGTCAGCATATTCCTACACTGTCCCCTTTATTTATTTATTTTTGGCTACCAACACTTATTGGTTGAAGTGTTTGGCAGTCAATGAGCTCTTCATTTTGTGATCAGCCGGTTCAGAGAACTCTCCATGTCCCTAGATATCCGTTTCTTTTTCCTTTAGTAACTCCAAAACTACTGAATGGATTTGCACCGCCAGTAGGTGATTATTTCTGTCTGTCTGTCAGATATATTTCTTATGCTTTGTTTTGCAGTTAAACATATAACCCGCCTGTTAACATTTTTGGAGGAAATGTCATAACATTCCATAACTAGTCAAGTCAAAAAATATGTTTATTTAGACCATTTGATCTATAAACAGTTCATCCTTTATCATTTAAAATCACAACACAAATTCATATTCTTAACAGTAAAAATTATATTATCCTAAAAACAACCTTTATACAATTTTAAAACCAGAGTTCATTTGGATTATAGGGCTATTGGATATTTTGGGCCTCCAGACAAATCGGGAACTTACATACCCCCTGCATAAATTTCCAGATGGCTATCGCAATGTCGAGATTTTCCATATCAACTAGAAGCTCCCGTGCGATCCTCAACATCATATCTTCAAAATATCGGGCGAAGAAACTGTTTACGTAAATTTAAAAACATATAACAATCCAGTAAGCTGTGCAAAATATCACATTTCATTCCTATTTTACACACACATTTACCATCAGGATGCATTAAGGCAGTTTTTATTGCACTATTTGTAAATAACGGATTAATACCTATTTGTAATTTAAGAACTTCTGTTCTTAACCAATGGTTTGGTAGCAAGTCTATATATGGGAAGTTTGAGTCTTTCTCCCATCCTGAGCTCATAAACTTTACAGAGTCTTTCTCTCTCAGATACATTTGGTCTGTTGCCCTAGAAATTTCTTTACCCTGCACTTTAAGAACATTCTTGATTACATTAGTTTGGAGTGTCATAGGGTCGATGTTCACATTCAGGTGGTCACAAATGGCCAGGAGTTTCCTTCTTGTTGCCTTCGCCCACTTCAACTCACTGGTCTGAATTTCTTTCATACACCATTGTGATACCTTAGTGACTTCCCCCTGACCCAAGCGGTTCCAGAATCTAAGAAGACTCATCTGCACCTGGACATTCCATGCGGTTAGGCCCAATTCTACTCTAACTGCCTGGATCATTGCCGACCCAGGGAGGGACAACAAGGATTTTAAACATTTTCCCTCCTCTTTATCCCAGGTGCTTTTCCCATCAATGCAGAGAACTTCAGCCCCATATTGGAATTGTGGCGGAACCATTGCTTTAAAGGCAGTCAGGAGAGGTTTATGTGACATATCGCCATAGCTATGGTTGAATCTTTTCAGTCCACATACTGCTAAATGCACTTTTAGCTTGTGAGCTTCCAAATGGGTGTCCCACTTCAGAGACCTTGTAAACCATATGCCGAGGTATTTATATTCGCTTACAGTTTCTAGCTTGGTTTGGCCCAAGTACCCGCTAAACTTCGTATTCTTATTCACAAGGCATAGAATTTTTGTCTTATCCATATTTACTGTAAGTCGCTTTGCAATAGAATATTCATTGAATACATTTAACTTCCTCTGAAGCCCCACCTCTGTTTGATCTATTATTACAAGGTCATCTGCGTACAACAGACAGGACAGATGGTTACCATTTATTTTTGGGCTTGCACCTCTGGCAGTACCCATGAGAAGGGGCAAGTCTGCTAAAAATATGGCAAAAAGTAACTGGGCCAGAACACCGCCTTGCCTCAACCCATTGTTTATCGGTATTTCCATTGTAAGGCCGCCGGAGGTATCTTTAATTACCCGTGCCCAGTTATGGCTATGCAGTTCTTGAATAATCAGCAAAAGATCAGCAGGAACATCATACTTTCTCAATGTCTCCCACAAACAGTCCCTATCCACCAAGTCAAAGGCTGCTCGAAAGTCCACGAAGCAACAAAACAATTTGCCCTGTTGCTCCATGGACTTCCTCGCTACAGCCCACAGTGCGAAGCAGTGATCAATAGTTGAGTGCTCCTCCTTGAAGCCACCTTGCTGTATTGGAACTATTGACTGCCGCTCCCCCCATTCCTTCAAGTTTCCCAGGACTATTTTAGAAAATACCTTTTCCCCAATATCTAAGTTAATCAACCTATAGTTCTTAGGGTCTTTCTTTTCCCCTTTTTTATGCAAGGGTCTAATTATGGCACCTCTCCAGGATTTGGGGAAATGACCTGAAGCTATAACTAATATTTTGGAAGTCCCTTCTTATTTCAAAGTATAAATACCTCCATGCCTACAATTTTGAAAGTGAATGACCAAGATCATCCTCTTGATTCAGTTTTTTCTGTTCTGATAGCTGAAGGGAAGGTAAAGCCACCATTGGGATTTGTAGAAGTTATACCTAGAAATTGGAGGTGGAGGTAGAGACTCGCTGAGACATTGGAAGTAAAACAATTGTTTGTTTGGGTGAGGATGCTGCAAAAGTCCTGTGTAAATATTAATTTAAGCACGCTGCAGTCTGAAAGTATTTGATTTTCTGGCTTACTACGTATGATGCTTTCATGTCTATTCTGTGCTTAAAAATGTCTGAAATGGTGTAACAAAAAGCAGTGACCAGAGATCTTGATCCACAGGTGATGCTTTAGTATGTGTCATTTGTAGATTAATTACTTTTTTCCATCACTGATTAATTTAGAATCCGAGTGTGAAACTACTTCTTATTTGGAAGTCCAGCACTGATCTATGCCTCCTTTACAGCAGGAACTCAATTGTGGAGAAGCGTGGCTCAGTGGTTAGAGGCGGCAGACCCGGAAGCTGAGATCAGCCGTGGAACAGGGTTCGATTCCCCGCCTCGGCGGGTCTCGGGCACAAAAATTCCACGGACTTGACAATTCTCGCTCCGGTGCCTACTCGACTCATGGGGTCACACTCTGCGACTCTGGGCAATAGCTTGCTTAATCTCCACTACGGCCCCTCGCGGCAGGATGCCTGGCTTTCACCTTGTGAATACCCTGCCGGGGTATCGCACAGGGGAATACCAGGACGGGTTCCCTAAGCAAGCGCCTTGAGACCCCTGGGTGATTAGTGCGCTATATAAATCGAAACACATTTACATTTACATTAAGGAACACATAGTCTACAAACTTACATGATTGCCTTCCCTATGGTAGGATTGCTCTCCAACTGTTGTTGCTCCTGTGGTGGCCTCCAAAATGTTCCTGTGAATGAGACCCAGGTGCCAGGTAGAATGCTCTGCTGTTCAGTGGGTTCTTTCCTTTTTTCATCACCCTAACATCCTTCATTACTGCTCTCGCTCCTTCCTTTGCTACTTTTTCAGTCATTCCTTCACTGATTACTAAACTATTTTGGTCTGTTTTTCCCCTGTTGTACCAAATGGTGCATGGATGCCTGTCATTATTGCTGTCTACATAATGTACTACATAAAATATCTTGAAGCGGTGGTATTTCCCTCTTTGACTTTGCCCGTCTTTCTTGTTGTCAGGTACCTCTGTGATGCAAGTCAATGCTACAGATGCAGATGACTCGGAGGACACTTACAATGGAGTTGTTACTTACAAAATAGTAAATCAGGAACCAAAGCTGCCCAATGATATGATGTTTACAATCAATAAGGATAATGGAGTGATCAGCGTGATCTCAACTGGGCTGGACCATGAGGTTGGTGAGAATGGGAAGTGCGTGAACCTTCCTTAACATTCTGAATTTATCTGATGTTATGCCTCCAGGGAAATATGCCCATACCAATTGCCTTTCTACCCCATTGTAGCAATCGAACAATTTCTCCTTAAAACAGAATACCTGTTTTTTTTTTTTATAAATCTTTTTATTATTTTGAGACAAGAAAAAGGAATAGACATGTTTGGTGCCATACATTCATACATAATAATAGGGCGGACAGGTACAATAACAGGATAAGCATGAAGCAACAAAAAAATCGCTGAGACGCCTGTGCTCATAAGTACCAAGCAGGATTTGCAGCATTACATTCAACAAACAATTTAACTGCAGGCCCACAGAGCCCGCCCACCCATAGAATCAGAATAGTTGAAGAAGCAAGGCAACCAGACACTGGAATGTGAATAAAATCAGGATATTTCGCAAATATTACAATAAGGGAGAAACTAAAGAGAAGATTTGAAGAAAAGGAAACCATAAGAACGAGCACGGAAATAAATTAAAAAAAACGTCCCCCCCCACCCTGCACCTCTACATATGGCTATCGCCCAACCCCAACTAGCAGTGTGCCTGTCGCTCAAACTAACTAGGTTCTAAAGATAGAAAAGAGGAAACATGTGGGAGGGCATTTCCGTTTGGGCTCCCGGTCCCCTTCTCCCCCGCCAGAGAACAGCACCCCCTATGATGAAAATACAATTTTATCAGAAATCACAGAAAAAGTAAATTAGGGGGGAGCCGTGATATACCGCCCAGCCTCCCGTTAGACAAACAGCTACGAATCCCAAATCAATTAAGGCCATAATACCAACCCCGGTCAATCAGTCTCAGCCTTGGCCCTTCCGGACCATCATGCGAACTACTCCCGGTAGAACCACTACTTCTACAGGAGAATCAAAGTGCAGAAAAAGTCCGAAAAATTGCAGGTCAAACCAAATCAAAGTCAGTAATTCCTCAAGAACTCCATCAGCACAGAAAAGTTCCCTCATGGACTGATAGTCCCAATGTTGTTTTCTCCGCTATCGTAAAGTCACCAACGAGGGAAAGGATGAAACAGAAGTACAAGAATAATCACAAACAAAAGTCACCGGGAAGGGAACGCCACACGATTCTTCAAAAGTCAGCAATGATGGTAGGCGTAGTAACACTTTCGAAACACCGGGTTCATGATTTTCCAGAGTACCGACCGAGGGCTTCGGTGCCTCTTGTCGCACGGGGTCCTCGTCCAGAATCAAAATGGTCGTCATATAAACCACATCTGGTGGCAGTTCCTGCAGTGGAGCAGGGTCCGGTTCCACATTCTCCATCTCAGATAGGCCTGTGATTATTTTGTGAATCAGGGCATCCATATGTGCATGAAATGCCCCGATGGCTGCCAATACTGTCTTCAACGATGGCTCACGCTCCGTCCGGTCCAGTTCTCCTCATTCAGTACCGATCATATTGACTCCCCCCCCCCCCCGAGAGCCCGGTTTCTCCGGGAACAGACAGGAGCGGAACGGACGGCATCGGAGAGTGGCTGATCGATTTCTGCGACAGCAATCTGCAATCCGCTGCCGCGAGCGAAGACCCTGACCCACTGAGCCCCGGCGGCGGCAAACCGGTTCTGCGGGACAGGGACCTCTACCCACAGCCACTGTCGTGTCACGTCACTCCTCCCCCAATGTTAGTCAATCAAAATGACCGCCGTTAAATTTGGGCGAAAAGACCCACTGCGGTAGAGCAGACCCTGCTCGATTTTCATGGCCGATGTTGTTCAACTGCAACCCGGATGGTTCAAAACTCGAGGCCCCGGCTCTCTCGCTGGACTAGACCACAAACTTCAACTCGACACAACTTCGTCAATTGAGCCGATAAAGTTTTCAGGAGTTCACCATCGGAATGTGCATCCGTTCATCCACACGGAGGTCGGGCGTAATATCAGGATTATTGACAGGATCATCTGGCGGTACACGGAGGTCGGCGGAGCCCGGAGCCTAAGCAACCATCTTGTTTGCTAGCGTAGCTCCTCCTCAAAACAGAATAACTTTGAACTCGTATCAAGTAGGCCCTTTTCTTCTGTAGGGTCAAGTTCTGTGGGTCCCCCGTCTCCATCGCTTTATGCAAGATCCATCTTCGTGGTGTGGTCTGACCTCTACTGCCCAAGTCCAGACGTGACCTTTTCATTGGCATCACTGAGGGAGGCCTCTCCTCTTGAGTGCCCAAGGGGGGTGGGGGCTCTACTTTCCAGCAGTTTGTGCGCCCATTCTCTTCATCCCCACCCAAAATGGAAAGCATTCATGATCTACTTCCAGCAGCAGACTGGTGCCCTGACCACCTACCCTTTGCATCCTCCTGAAAAATGGTCGCTTGTGTGGTTGTCTATTCTAATATTACATTTGTATTATAAAATTGCCTTGCCCTGAAAAATGGGATCCCCTTTGATGACGACTTCATAATACTATAAATACTGTCCTTTTGCAGCCAATGCTTCAAGCCATCTTGAGGACTCAAAGGAACGCAGTGAGAATTATGACATGTTCTACTTGCTTCTGCCTGCCAGCAGACCTGAGAGCTACCTCATTGAAAAAATGAACATGGCTCACATCGAGCCAAGTCTTGCCATCCCTGCCTAGCACCCAGAGATTCATGTAGTTCCCCAATCTACAAGAAACAGCCTTGCACTAGAGAAAGCTGAGCAAGGGCCTGAGAGTATCAATCACGAAATTTATAGAGCGCACTACTCCCCCGCGAGGGTCTCAAGGTGCTGGGAGGGCGGGTGGGGGGGGGGGGGCGGTACTGCTCGAACAGCCAGGTCTTGAGTTGTTTCCTGAAGGAGAGATGGTCCTGGGTCAGTTGTAGGTGGGTGGGGAGGGGAGGGTGTTTCCACATCTTGGCCGCTAGGTAGGTGAAGGATCTTCCTCCGGTGGTGGTTCTGCGGATACGTGGAACGGCGGCGAGGGCGAGGCTGGCGGAGCGGAGCTGGCGGGTAGGTGTGTAGAACTTGAGGCGGTTGTTGAGGTATTCAGGACCCATGTTGTGGAGAGCTTTGCACACCTCACCAAGTGTGAGTAATGGTAATCAACTCGGCTTTGATGTCTCACACTCACTGATCTTTCACCTTAATTGGCAAGCCAGCCTTGCTGGAGCACTTAGTTGAACCGCCCAGTCTGGGTCAGACCATGCCAGAGGGAGGCTGGACCTCTGTATGCCACTGCCATTAGTGCATTTTCCTTCAGTCCCACCAGAGCACAAGATACACTGCCTTATTGTGTTGAGTCCAAGTCTGAGGTCTCTTTGTCTTGCATGTGTACATGCATGATGGAAACCTTTATAAGAGATACTGGACTACTTAGTATCCCTGTAGCCCTTCATGACAAACCACATGGCGCTTCAGGGGTTAGTGCAAAAAGAGAATATTAACAGCTATGATCAGGAAAATGATCACCTTGTTTGTACCCCACCAAAAACTTGGGATATTTTTCCAACAGAGAAAGCTGCATTTTCAGGCACCAGACGCCTCAAAACAGCCATCAGTTCAATGGCCGCAGATTCCTACCATAGTCGTCTATTATAAGATGTTTTGGGAGTTTGGACATCCCCCATAACTATTCATGGTGTTGAGCTGCATGGAAGAAAATATAGGCCCACATGCTATTTTACGGTCTCTTGCATAGATACTGTAGTATCTGCATTTGTGTTAAAACTGGTTGGGCTTGAACCTTGGAAAGTGAGAACACTGCGGTCTTCTTCATGCTTATATTTCTTAGTACTATGTAGGAAAGTGCTCCTTTTTGACATGTTCACCCCCAATTTTTACCTGGTACATGATGTGATTTAGACGGGAAGTGCAGAGTTCCTACTTACCAGGTACCCAGTGCCTGATCTTTTTTCCAAAACTGTTCAGTTGTTTCCCCCAATTTTCAATACCTTGAGCACACTCTGTAAGTCCCTAGTAAGTGGTATCCCTCGCACCTAGGGCCTGGGGTATTAAAGAGGTCCCCCAAATGCTGCAGCTTGATTGTGCCACCCTAAGGGACCTCTCACCAAACATATGCAAGACTGCCACTGCTGGCTGCGTATTTTGGTGCCATGTCCCCTTACAATGCATATAGCATTTGTAATTCACCCCTACAGCAGGCTTTACAGCCCAAAGGCAGGGTGCTTAATACTGCATGTTAGGGCATACCTACATGAGCAGATATGCCTCTGTGCTGGTCAGTTTCATTACTGCCTTTACAAGAGAACAGGGAAGCCATTTTAGAACATGTGCTGGACACTGGTGAAAATGAGTCCCCAGCTACATGATGGCTTCATTGTAGATAGGGATCTCGTATTAATAAACCCACACTGATTCCAGTTTTGGGTTCATTAATCCAGGCACCCAGAAGGCACCTTAGAGGTGCCCCCTGAAAACCAAACAGCCTCTTGTATGTTGGCTGGTTGGTCTTTGCCAGCCTGCCACAAGATAGACTTCTGACCTCCCAGGGTGAGGGTCTTTGCTCTCGGGAGGGTAGAAACAAAGCACTCCTAGGTCGTCAAGCTTCAAAGAATCTCCCGTCTATGAAATGCATCTATAGCAGTCCTCTGAGGAGAGGAGGCTGACCCCCCACTCTTTTATCCAGAGCCCTTCACCTGAACAGGGGGCATGCCCACCCCCCAGGCTAGTACCAACCCTAAGGTGGCTTAACCTGATGTCCGTGTGATTTTTCAGAAGTGGCCATCTTTGTGATGGCACACTTAGGAACTCTGGGACAATGTTGTGCCCCCTTCCTACAGGAAGTGGACCTATAGGGGGCGTAGTGGCCCCAAGGGTGAATAGCCCATTGGCTACTATCCTACACTCCCTAACACCCCTAAATTCAGTTTTTAGGAGAGCCCTTGGCTCCAGGAAATCAGATCCTGCCGACATAAAATACGACGGACGTGGAGAGTCGCATCCTGCAAGAACAGACATGGCGCCAACCCTGCCGGTCAGTCTGTCCGACTTCAACAGTGGCACCTAAAGTCAACTTGTCCTGCAGCTGCTGATTCCCCAAAATCTTGGAGAGCTGCCAGCACTTCATCCTGGAACCAAGGCCTCCTGAGAAGTAGCGGACCTGCTTCCCTGCAGGCAGCCAAAGACTACTATGAGGACTTTGTGATTGCAGAAATCCGACACCTGAAGACACCACTGCACCCGTCGCTCCAAGCCAGAGTTTAAGTTAGCCAACTGTCATCGTGGTGCCCCAACCCTCAAGAGACAGTCCACTGTGGTTTCGCTCCTAGTGAACTGACATGGTCTGCAGCCTCTGCTCGCATGCTCCCTCTACCGCGTCTGCTCCCAGTAAGTAAAACTCAACGTCTAAAGACACCTGTGACCCCGTCGCCATGGAAATGTCCGTACGTCCCGAGCATTGTGAGGCCTGAGCCCCCCCCCCCCCCTCCTGTTAGTTCATCCCGACTGGCCTCCCAGTCCGAGCCTGCAGCCTCTTTGTATGAAGATCGATCCCTAACACTGGTCACCCAACACTATTTTGCACCCCTGTGCCTGGCCACCCTAGTGCCGCTGGTGGTGATCTGCTGGTGCTGCCTTGAACCTTGCCCACCACTTACCTTAACTCCTGGAGTTTGGTCCCGTAAGCTGCTGTACTGTACCTAAATGCCGCATTGACTTTCCCTCCCATAGGATAACATTGCAGGTTCTCAAAATTGCACTGTCAACTTTTTTAACTAAAAAGAATTTGTTTAAAAATGTACTTACCTGAACTAATTGCTTCTGGTGCCTAAACATATATAAAGATGCGTGTTATTTTCATAAATTAGTGTGATCTCCTTATTGAGTCGTGTAATCCATTTTTTAAAAACATTTTTTATTTTAAAGACTTTTATTTAAGATAATTGCAGGATCAAAAACAGTCTAAGGCCTACAACCCCTCAGGCCGTCCGCTTCAGTTATACGTTTCCTTCAGCATTGTTCGTTAGTACACAGCCTTAAGGCTGACAACCCTGGGGTCCGGCGGCGTATCATACCATTTTGACATATGTTACATTCTGTGTCTCGTTTGACAATTTTCAGGTGTATCATTTTTTCATTTTTGTATCATGAACCATAACTTGCAACTGAGGTCAAGATGACCAATCACACATATCGTCAAGTACTATGCCTGCGTCTACCCACTGGTTAGATCCATATGTATACCGTGATGTGGCTATGAGGTACGCCCTAGTTATGGTGTATCCCCGTTTTGCAGCGTGAATCTTTCTGGATTCACTATGCTGTGCATATTCCGCAATCTGGTGGTTGGGTCCGGAATCGTAGTCTTTTTTCTCTTCTGTTTTTTTTTTTTTTTTTTTGTCGTAGCCCAGGTGGGCGTCGACGTCCTACCATTTGGTGTACCTTCGTCGGCGTGCTTCCGGCGGAAGCTACCACCCTTGGGCGCCATCTAGGCTGTTCGACCACACTACCCACTAGAAAAGCATCTTGAGATTACCCTAGAAAGCTCCAGTCCACTCATAAGGGAACCCATGCACTCTTTACACAATACATCTCATTTTGATATATCAAAGAAAGAGCCAGCTTCCTACATACTGTAATTCTTGGCAAGCTGCTCCTTTTCAAAGGGACACATTAAGCATAGCACCAACATCCCGGCCTGTAGAGAGCACACGCACTATGTTCGTTAACACTACCCAGGACAATTGCTGCTGGTTGCTATTCCTCAGGTCAGACTCGAGAGCTTTGCTAAGGTAGGCTTCTATACTGGGATTCCAGTTGGGGAGTAACCAATTAGTAGAGTGACACGAAATATGGTGGCATAGATGACACCTTGTGATATATAGTCAGTTTCTCTGTGGTAGTATAGGAGATGTAAACAAGTTAGTAACTGATTCTTAGTACGTGGTTGGTGGTGTTGCAGTGAGCTGCCACACCAGCACCCGCTGCAATACTGCCAAACCCGTAGAAAGACTGCCCAAAGGATTCTGACATGGAATTCAGGTCGGGCGGTCCGGATTTGCTGTTCCCACTGTGGTGCCTTTCAAAGGCTCTCGTGTGTGCCTTAGAAAGGCAACGCCGTGCGACTGCTGCAGTATGTTCCTGCATGGCATGAAATGCACCATGTTATGCAGTCCATGCTGTGTAGGAACTTGGAGCTGCACACATACAGGGGGCACACATGTGCCCCCTGCATGCATTCCCAGGCCCAGAGGCAACTAGGGACCCTGTAAGGGCCCCAGGAGTTGCTTCACCATCAATCTTTCCATGGCGGGATCACCGCCATGGAAATTATGGAGGTAAGGGCAACTCGTAATATGCTTGATGGGCCCACAACGGTATCACCAGCATATTGCGGCCCCAGACCGCTGCATCACCAGGGATTACCGGAGGCAGCAGTGGTCCTGTGGCGGTCCAACCACCAGTACTGGAATATGTCACCAGTGGACTGCTCTAGTCGTAATAAGGCCCTATAGAGGCAGGTCACTGTTGAATACTGTTGAAGACTTTGGGCAAATTGCTTTTACGTTTAAGGAGTTAACAAACCACAGAAAGTCAGTCTGGATGCACTATAGTAACTTCATTTGATTTGTTTTCTTCCCTGATCGTATTGGTGAATCCAAATCTCAATGACACCTGTAAAACTGAAGCAATTCTACCTTTACTGAATAAAAACACTAATATCCCAGAAATTAGTGCTGCTTGCATTGATGAGTAATAGAGGTATGTACCCAAGGTGCCGATAGATAGTTTTATGCGTCGACCTGAAAATAATTTGCCAGATTTGGTTCTTCAGTCATATACTCTATTGCTTCTGGTACAAAGCAAAAGAAAAGCAAGTGACTTTGGGAACGAGATGTAAACCCAAATCATGAAATGGATTAACATAGTTGCAATAGTTTACCTACCCCACTCGAACTACCCTTTACCTCTGACTGCTGGGTACCAGCCCAGTTACCGCCGCCCTCCTCGCAGCACCCCTGTAGCATAAGTAGAATCTACTGGAGGTCCTGCATATATGTACTTCTCTGCAATGTCACAGCAATCTGCAAATGATTAAGAGAAGGGGCGTGAGGGAGGAAATTTTGTGAAATTTGTTTTTCAATTACTTCTGGAGGTCTCATTAAATGTGCATGTTAAACGTGTGTTCCAGTGAACGCTAGTATCACATTCACCATTCAATTTGATACCAAGCTTGTGCGATACTTGTGTATTACTTTGCTTTTTTAAATTCTCAAATGACTACTTAATCAACTATTTTTATGTTTCAGAAAGTCCCCAAGTACACCTTGACTCTGACGGCCACTGACTCTCAAGAGATTGGAATGGTGACGACTGGCACTGCCGTGATCTTGGTTACAGACACGAATGATAATGCTCCTGTATTTGACCCAACAGTGGTGCGTCTGCCAACATGTTACAGCTGATCATGTTCAAAAGATGTGTTGTGATGCAAAATAGTCAGCACTTCATGATGAATAACGTATTTTGATGAGCTGTTTGCATAGATTAATACACTTTACTTTGGCTGCTCCTGCAATTCTACAGGAGACCAATTCCATAGGTTTGGATGCGACGCCTGTCATTCCTCTCTAGCCCATGAACATAGTTGGGTCCACTCAAATAGGCTCCCACTCTGGGCATATTCTTTGCTTTGTCATGACTCAATCAGCCCTCTTCTCATTAAAGAGAGCCTAATTGGATTGAGCATCTTCCAGGAGGTTAAAGCAGTGGCTTCTTTATTTAATTGTTAGCTAGATTAACAGCTTTCTGATAGGACAGGAGAATGGGAAGCCGTAAAACTGCCATCTAGTGATACAAAGCTAATGTGATACGCAAGGACAACCTTTATCACCCTACCAGAGTTTCTGTGAAAGAGGGATCCGATTTGGTCAAGGTAAAATCGACTTGATGCCTTTCACCCATTTGTCGGAGTCTGAACCGGAGTCATTTACTGGCTTAGTCATTTCATCAGTTGGTCATTTAAGGCGAGTGTGGTGACCAGAAAACAGTTGACACTTATATTACATTAATATGAGCAGCATTATTACAATTTTCCAGTACAGTAGCATAATTGATATGTTTCAGCTTTAGTACTAGACTATGTGCAACACCACAGTCACTCATAGCAGTAAAATAGGATGCTATGTAAATGGAGCCAAGCACAATTTAGCAGGGAAGGTCTGGCAACGTTTTCCTGCTGAATTGCTCTAAACATGGTACTTCAGACAGGGGTAAAATTAAATACAGGAAAGAGTACAGTTGCAGGGGTTTGGCTGATATTTGTGAGGAACTTCACTGTTGGGAATAGATGGACCCATGGAAATAATCTGCTGCATATAAGAGCATGTAATTGTATGAAATTTGCAATAAATTACAGGCCTAACCGAGAGGTAGACACGCCCACCACATATTTTGACAATTATCTTCCCACCTCTGGCTCATTTTAGCTCCTCCGTTTTGTGCTGCTTTTAAAACTGGAATTAAAATGAGCTAAATGTCACATTGGTCCCATGAAGTGCCATGCACGCAGCCATTCGAATATGCCACTGTGAAGCATCTACTGCATATGTACAGCACTTTTGTTTTGATGTTCGCTTCTGCCTTCATCTTTAAAGTCTTAAAAAACATCATAACCTTGATGGTTAATGAATTTACCAGTGATTTGGTGACCTTGAATCTGATCTCCTTTTTACGTACAAGCAGGTGTCACCCTGGAGTAGAGTTAAGGTGCATTGGTGGCAAGGTATGTGGGAGGCTGCTTGATCTGCTTCGAGTACCTAGAAATTCAATGTGTAGCGGGCAGTCTGCCACACTAATAGATTGACGTTCGGTCCTCTACCTACATGTATGCGGACTGGTCCATCTATTGTACTCTCTTACATTATCTTCCTTTCTCTGGCTCCCTCACTTTTCATTCGATCTCTTCTTATTTTATTGTTGCAGTAGTTGTGTACATTGATCCAGCTATTTTATATTTATACCCGCTACGTGATTAGTTGACCACTAGTCTATCTGAATGGACGTTCATTATTATTATATACACGTTGTTTTTATAGTGCCTATAGAGAGAAACTGCGGGTTCTTGAACCTTACAAATACCTGCATTCTTGAAATAGCGTTGCAATATTATGAACTCACATTATTTGCCTTCCTGTCTTGCAGTACACTGCTGAGGTGCCAGAAAACGAGGTGGGATTTCTGTGTCATAGGCTTACTGTGACTGACAGCGATACAATTAACACCAAAGCTTGGGCTGCAGTGTACAAAATCATAAAAGGCAACGAGGGTGGCAACTTTGCAGTTGAAACCGATCCAGAGACGAACGAAGGAATCTTGAAAACAGTCAAGGTAAGGCATAAAGCGCGTGTCTCACGGTGTAAATTCTTCATGTGTCGTTGGGAAGGTTTGTCCTTAACCAGTTTGCAATGTCATGACAATCAACGCATGAAAGCAAGTATCCGCACCTGCATAATCATGACTTCTCGTAATCGAGGCCTCCATCCTTTAGTAGCCACTTCCTTGTCAATAAATCTGGCACACAGACTCAGGATATTTGCAGCAACCTTATGGGAGATGTATGTGAAGCAGTCACAACACTTGGGTGTGAGGAGAGGCAATGATGGTGGGCTGGGGAGGAGCGATTAAAGGAGGAGTACTTTACTTATAGAAGCGCTGCAAAAGTTATGCGGTGCTACAATCCCCAGCTGACTTAAGTAGGTGCAAGAAGCTCATATGTCCTTGTGGTTCCTTTACTCCCAGACCCTTTTGGTTCCACAAACAAAAGAGAAGAAAACGAAGTTATAAAATTCAAAGAAATGGATTGGGCAAAACCCCTACCCTGGCATAGGACACTAATCTTGGAATACTACATCTGCCATACAGATCTACTAAGGAAACTATGTTAAAGTATGCGAATACCATCTGGCATAATTCACAGGCAATTAGATATGAGAATCTGGCAGTGGTATTTCTTGGCATCGAATCATATGTTCTACTTGGATTTCCTTTTCCACCTGGTCCTGAATATAGTCTAATGGTGATGTTTGTTCCTATGGTGGATGTTATTTTTTAGACCTGCTACTAGACTATGAACGTTTTATCCAAAAACTCATGCTAAAGGTCTGTAAAGATCGCATTGTGGCTAGCTTAGATGCACTGGAGAGTGATACATTTTACTAAGATTAACTAAACCAGTTAAACAGAATCTAGCAACTGCCATGGATGTCACTGCGTACAATCACTGCATCCCACGATTCACATTAATTTAATGCTGACCGAGCCTCTTATATTAAGAATGTCTCCAACTCAAACCCTGAGGTGCAAGGAAATCCTCCAGTGGAGCAACATTGATACTTTTATACTAGCTTAAAAAGAAAATAATCATGATCTCGTTTATACAAAATCTACTTTTTCGATAACTAAATTGGCAGTGCCATAAACTAAACCGTGCTAGATAAATATTCATCTGGAAGACTTCTTTCACTCTGGCAGTGATGTCTAGGGTCACACCTTGTCCATGCTCTTTTCTATAAGGTTCTTTCCTATTGCCAGAGTGTTTAGAGACAAGCTACCTGGTAGCAAAGAAGGCTGTTCATTTCACAGCAGAGCAAACCGAAAGCATAGTTTTAAGAGTTTTCCCTTTTAACTCGTATTGTTTACTTGATGAATACCACTATAGCACAGCCACACCTGGACATATTATGCATTCTATAAAACTGCCTTACAGAGAACCTGTCACCTGCCCTTGAAATACACATTGTGTCAGATCTTCCATTTCTGTGCTGATATGCACCACAGGGGCATGACACCTTTTGACTTGATTCCTGCCCCTGGTGGTAAGACATAGATGATGACGATAAATAACCTCATTATGCAAATGTCATCCGTACCCTAACACGGGGTACACCGTCCATTACTAGATCTTTTCGGAGGCAACTTCCTGCGCTGTGTCATAGAGAATATTCCATAAAGCCTCTAAATTATTTTCATTATGAAAGAGTTCAATCTTAAGTCCATTATAGCAGACAAGCTCTGCACGTCAAACTCCTTACACCCACATTCAAGGCACTACACAATTTAGGTCCCATTTACTTGAAACTTCACATCTCCATTCATCAACCACCCAGACACCTTCACTCTGTAGGATTCCTACTCGCACACATCCCACACATACACAGAGCCAGATCAGGAGGACGGGTGTTCTTACATTGCTCCTCAAGTGTGAAACTGAACCCCACAATTGAGAGTTAATGGTAGAATTACAAATCGTTTTTCAGACCTAAAATTGAAGATAAAAAACAGGTATAAAAATACATGAATCAAAATAACCCAAAGGAAACGAGATAGGGCCACTCATAATAGAATAAGTAATTGTTCCAAACATGGTGAATACCTAATTCCCAGACGTTGGAAAGTTTATTTTCCACCATTATATATACTGTTTAGGACGCAACAAGTCTCTGCTGGGAGGGAAGTCCATTGATGGGAAGGTGCAGTAGAAACAGACTGCTTGGAAACTTACCAGGTAGAATATTTATATTGTGAAACCTACAAAAAAAATCTGCTTCATGTCAACCTGCAAGAAACTACGACCCAGAGTTTCCTGTTAGATACATTTTATTGAAAATAGAAACCACAAGTTTATTTTTATTTGAAAGACTGACTTGAAAAACACATCTCCCAGCATGTACTGAGGGCTCCACTGAGGAAAGACCAATTGAGACTCTTTCTTCCACTAATGCTATTTCACATCACTCGTCTTCTTTGTTGTATTGACCTGATTGCCAATTGAAATAGCTGTGCAGAAGTGCTGTCGCACAATAGCATTTGACAACTGCATTTGCAAGAGACTGCTCCATATAAAGCATGGCTAAAAAGTTCAATATCTCAACTCAGTAAAAATTAACACCGACCAAATTGCCTTAAATTTTAATTGAATTTTTAAATCTTGTGTTTGGCAGGACTGACCCCCAAACTGTTTTTGATGATGGTAAATTGAGTGTAAGAAGATGTGTTAAAGCGTGCTTTAATTGGCTGTAGGCTGATTCAGGGCAGTCCAACGTAAGTTTAAAGTGGTTGAATATATGCCAGATGTTAAGCTTGGGCACATTTGCTAATTTTACATACAGTAAACCTATGTTAAACTCATTTACATAATCTATCGATTCCATGCTGGGCTGATATATATCTAGCTCACTTGAACCTACATTGGACACTCCAGACATAACTGGTACAAAAGCCTTCCTCTGTCTGGACCTTCGCACCAAAGCCTTTAGATTCACTCCACCTGCTATTTGTTGCAGAGACCAGCCAAGCTTCTACAATATCAGTGTCTAAGTTATTGAAAAACAATGCATGGTTGACATTTTCAAGAGCCAGACTTGCGTACCAATGTACCTGAAATATTTAATTGGTCTACTAAAGCGCTATACTAAAAAATATTTAAAAGGAGACCCAAAGTGTCCCCTGTTGCTGATCATCCCTATTTCAACTTCGTGCATATTGTATCTGTGAATAGGTGAAGCCAGAATCCGCCATGTACTCACCACCTTGTTCAACACCTCAATTGTTAAGGCCACTTTCCCTGAGGAGTGGAAACATGCAGAAGTCAAGGCCCTACTAAAGAAATAATTGGCAGACCCCAGTAAACTCCACGACTATTGCCTGAGCTCCTTGCTCCACTTCCAAGCCAAGATATTCGAAAAAGGCACCAACCAACAACTGTCCTCACATCTGGAACGGAGCATCCTGCTCCTCGACTCCTAATCCGGATTCTGTAGCAACCACGTCACCGAGACAGCCCTCCTCACGGCTACTGATATCTGAGGACTGCTCAACTGGGGAGAGATGGTGGCTCTGATCCTCCTAGACCTCTCTGCAGCCTTCAGTGTGGTCTTCCACCACATACTCATCACAAGGCTGCACAATATAAGCATCAAAGGAGCTGCTATCGGAGGAGGAGCTTCGCGCGCATCCGTGATGGCCGCATGAGCACAGGGCTCCCGAGGACCCTCGCCGCCTCCTGCATTTATCCTGGATAATATCCTGATTTGATGGAAGGTCATTGAAGACACAACCCGGCTGATGTACTAGCAGGTTTCTTGGTCGGAATCGGACGCAGGGTACCCGAGTTATGCCGTCCTGAAGTTTGTGGCCTTCTCCATGGAACCGCCTGGGCCTTGAGTTGTGGTTTTACCCGGGTCGTAATTCAACAACAACGGCTGGCGGGGATCAGTTCACAGCCTCACTTCACTTTCGGTTTCGTTTCTCCTGCGCACCGTCTTCCCTCTGCGGGGTGACGGCTGATCGGGCTGGCTCCTATGCCAGTTCATTGGGCTTGGAGCTAGCGACAGTTTGGCTGTGGACTCAAATTAACTCAACTCTGCCTCTGGCATTCTCGTGGGTGAATTCTAAGGAGCCATTTGGACCAGGTCCCAAGCCTCCCTTCGGGGCACCCGGCTCGCCATGACTGGCAAGCCCGAGGGTGAAAAACGGAAAGTCAAGACCACCTTCCGAGGAGGCTCAACCCAGACGAATGTCATGTATCGCTACACACTTTCTAAAGGATCCCCCGGTGGCATACCTAAGACCCGGGTGGAGGCTGTCGACGATCCTGCTGTATCAGCAGACTTAAGGCTACAGGACGTGATGGGCGCCATTGCTGGTATCAAGTCCTCTATTGGCCAACAATATGAAGCCCTGGCTCTGAAGCTGGACACGGTGGCCATCGATGTCAACCTCATTCGAACTGATTTGGCTAAGACGAACGAGAGGGTGAAGTCACTTGACCTAAAGACATCCAGCCTCACTACGGATGTGTCCGACTTGCAAACAGAAGTGCAAAATCTTAGAACTGCCAATGACTTCTTTGCGCGTCGCTTGGAGGATTTTGAGGGCCGTGCACGGCGCAACAACGTGCGTATTATTGGGGTCCCGGAAGACTCTAGTTCACTCTCCACTGATCTTCGAGTGGAGGACCTTATCCTCAATCACCTTGCACCCAAGGGCCTGAGCAAATTCTTTGCCATTGAACGTGCCTACAGGGTGCCGGGGGGACAGGCGAAGCCCGGTTTTCCCCCCCCGTCCGATTATTGCACGGATCTTCAACTTCAGAGATCGCGACGCCATCTTGCAGGCAGCACGGACAAGCGGTCCTATGCAGTTCGAGAACGCTGCTGTGAACTTTTATCCAGACTTTTCCCAATCGGTCCAGAAACAACAAATGGGATTTCAAGGGGTGAAACGGCGGCTTAGAGACATGGAGTTAAAATACGCGATGCTGTTCCCGGCCCGACTGCGTGTTGAACACGACAATCGAACATTCTTCTTTGTCCGGCCTGAGGACGCGAGTGATTGGTTGGACACTTTACCGGCTCGCCGTGCTGGCCAGGACCATACTGGTGGCGCTGAGGGGGTCTAATGGACCAAGAATGACTATGGCGTCTGTGTCCGGAATACTATTCACCGTGAACAGCTGAGACTCACTGACTTCTTTGATCATTCCCTTCGTATCCTGGGAGGTAGCGGGGATGACGGGACCCTTTCCTCCTCTGGGGTTCCTTTGTGTAGACTAGTTGTTTGTTTGTATTGTTAGGGCGACAGGCACACTGCAAATTGTGGTGGCTTCTGAGTCTGTGCAGGGGTGCAGGGTGGGGGGGAGTTGTGTTGGGAACATGGGGGGAGGGAGGGAAATGTTTTGGGATTGTTCGTTTTTTCTTTTTCAAGGCAAAGAACTTTCACTATTTCTGACATTGGTGTGGTGCTTGTTTTGAGATGGGAGTTCATTGTGGATCTGGATGGGGGGTAGGGGGTTGAGGGTACTGTGCTGGAATGTGAATGGGTTGGGTGATCGGATAAAGAGAGGGGTGGTTATGCAGCTTTTGCGGCGCCTCTTGCCCGACGTTGTTCTGCTACAAGAGACGCACTTGATTGGGAATACTTGCTACGCTCTTAATAGACGGGGTTATCGTCTTGCTGCCCATTCTGGGTTTACATCTAGTTCTAGAGGGGTGGGTATATTGCTTAGGACTTCCCTCCCCTTCGAGGTTGATGATGTGGTCCTTGATGCCAGGGGTCGATATGTTGCACTTGTTGGGCGGTGGGAGGGAAAAACGGTTTTGTCGGTGTATGTTCCTCCTGGCCTACAATCCACGACATTTGCTGACTTGGGGCAGATGGTTTTGGGTCTCCCGGAGGGTGTTTTGATATTGGGTGGTGACTTTAACTCCGTCATTTCTGGCAGAGCGGATCGCTATCCGCGCAGAGACCTTCCTGCTGCGCAATCCTGGTTGGGTGACTTTCTGGAGACATTGGGGCTTGTAGATTGTTGGAGGCTAATGCATCAGTTTACCTTCCACTCGGGAGCACATGGTGGTCTTTCTAGATTGGATTAGATCCTGATACCGGCTGCCCTGTCCCCTTCGATTGGAGAGATTAGACACCTGGCTCAGGGTATATCGGACCATTCCCCTATCTGGTTTCATTTTAATCTTAACACAGGCGCTGAAGGGAGGATGGCCCCGATTAACCCCTGGTATCTTCTTAACCCCAAAACTCGTACTGAATTGATTAAATCATTTGCTCTGTATTTTGCTGAAAATGTGGGTTCTGTGTCCTCACCTGTTTCGCTGTGGGAAGCCTTCAAGACTGTTATCAGGGGACAGGCATTGTCTTTGATTGGGTGTGCTAAGAAATGTAAGAATGAGGCAATTGTTCATCTCGAAACAGAAATTACAGAATTAGAGACTGCATTGGAGCGAGATGTGACTCGAGAAGCATTGCATATTCTCCACCTTAAACAATTGGAATATAAAACTTTGGTTACTGATGCGGCCAAGATGATGAGTAGGGAACAGCAGGGACGGTTATATGATGTGGAGAAGTGTGGCTCACTGGTTAGAGGAGGCAGACCCGGACGGTGAGATCAGACCTGGGACCAGGGTTCAATTCCCGACGTGGCAGGGTCTTTAACCCAAAATGTCCACGGACTCGATAATTCTCGCTTCGGTGCCTACTCGAATCACAGGTTCACACTCTGCAACTCTGGGCAATAGCTTGCTTAATCTCCACTACGGCCCCCCGTGGCGGGATGCCTGGCTTTCACCTTGGGGATACCCAGTAGGGGCTATCTCACAGGGAAAAACCAGGACGGGTTCCCAATGCAAAGCGCTTTGAGACCTGGCGGTGATATTGCGCTATATAAAAACCCATCCATCCATCCATCCATCCATAAAGCAGGAAAATTGATTGCCTGGCTGGACAGAAGGGAGAGAGCAAGTTGTGTGGTTCCGGTGATTGAGAAATTGGATGGTGGGCGTGTAACGGACCCTGTTGAAATTGTTGAATGCTTTGCTGAATATCCGAGAGGTGTATACCTCGGTGTCCAACAGGCCCGAGGAGGATTCTCGGTTGTTGCTTAGAGATATAGCACTGCCGTGTTTGTCAGACTCAGATCGGGATTGTTTAGATGCCGCACCCTCGGTGGATGAGGTGGCTCTCGCGCTGCGCTCCATTCGTTCCGGCAAGGCTCTGGGTCCCAATGGCCTTCCTATAGAATTGTATAAATTACGCCCTGATACCCTAGCTCCCTATCTCCGAGATATGTTTTTGGCTGCGCGAGAAAATGGCTCCCTCCCTAGGGATCAGCGTCTTGCGACCATTGTGGTGATCCACAAGGAGGGTAAACCACGGGATCGCTGCTTGTCTTATAGACCCATTTCGCTCTTAAATGCGGAGCCTAAGATTCTCGCCAAGCTACTCGCTAATCGTCTGATTCCGGTGATCAGCGACCTGATCAATCCGGATCAGTCGGGTTTTATCCCTCATCGTAACACGGCATTAAATTTGCGACGTTTGCATAGTGTTCTCGCGAGGGCCCCGACGTTGCGTGAACCGGCCATCCTGGCGTCCTTGGACGCCACGATGGCCTTTGACACAATTGAATGGTCGTATCTCTGGGCCGCACTCGCCAAATTTGGATTCGGCGCTGGCTTTATTGGTTGGGTCAAACTCCTGTATGAAATGCCACTGGCGCAGGTGGTGGTTAATGGTCGTGTCTCCATGCCTTTTGCTCTCGGGAGGGGCACACGGCAGGGTTGTCCATTGTCCCCGCTTCTCTTTGCTCTTGCGTTGGAGCCACTCGCCGCTTGGCTACGGTGGGAACCTTCAATGAAGCGCATACGTTGGGAACCTTCAATGAAGCGCATACGTTGGACTCCGGAATTTGAAGATCGTATCTCCTTATATGCGGATGATATTTTATTGTACCTCACATCTCCCCAAAAATCACTTAACGTTTTGTTCGACGTGCTTAACTCCTTCGGGAAGAACTCGGGCCTTGTTATCAATTGGTCAAAATCCTATATCTACGTGCTCGTGGGTGATGTCCCTCGTTTACCGCAGGGCTGTCCCATCCAGTTGTCGCAGTCTGGTTTTAAATACTTGGGTGTATTTATCTCGCTGGATCCGGCGGTTCGCTACGAACGTAATTTACTCCCCCCACTCCAAAGGTTGCGCTTGGATGTAGCGCGCTGGCTTAGATTACCGTTGTCTCCCTTGGGGCGTGCGGCCCTTTTTAAAATGATGTCCTTACCGCGATTTCTATACGCACTTCAGAATAGTTTTGATGTGATCCCGTCGAAATATTTTCGGGAGGTAGAATCGCTGCAGAGGCAATTGATATGGAACGGACGTTCGCGCATCGCTCTTCCAAAATTAACACTTCCCTGGTATGATGGAGGCATAGCACTTCCGGATATTCATAGGTATTATTGGGCTTCCCAACTTGCTTCCATCAACCATGGGATGTATGGTCCGGCATTGAATCCGGCTTTTGAAATGGATAGGTGGCTGCTCCCGGGTGGTGACTACTACAGGGCGCTTTACTCTGGATCCTCCCGTTCACAACTTTCGGGTACTACCGCTATAGCTGTGCGGGTATGGCATAGCACGACCGCAGCTATGGGCTGGAGTGATAAACTAACCGGTGCAACTCCGCTTTATGCATCTGCAAAATTGGGTTGTCTATGGAAGACTAAGGGATTTGATAAATGGGACACGATCGGTATTAGTAAAGTGCGTGATCTCTGGGTTGAAGGAGGGGTGAAGACCTTTTCGGACCTACAAGCGGAATATAAGCTGAGTGACAGGGAAATTTTTTGTTATGTCCAAGTACGCCATGCTTTGAATTCTGTGTTTCCTGTGGGTAGTGATATTCCGGAATCCTCCCCCCTCGAAGACCGTGTATTAGATGGTCATGTGCCAGATAGTACGATTTCATTGTTTTATAAAAAGATGATTAATGACCGTTCGAGTTTGCTTGATCGCCTTCGTGAAGCCTGCATTGCTGATGGTATTGAACTAGATGATGACTGGCAGTCCGCGATCTCCTCTCCCAGGGAGGTTGCGATTCCGGCCTGTCTCCGTCTGGTCCAACTCAAGATCCTCCACCGAATCGGTCACCGGCCCACGTCTGATCCATATGGGCTATTCCACGGATGGCTTGTGTAGGCGTGGTTGTGGTCTTCTTGGCACCTATCTTCATATAATATGGGAATGCCCTGAGGTGGTGCGTTTTTGGAACCGTATACATGATGTGATGAATGAAGTAACGGGTGTTGTGATGATGCCAGAAGCCCGGCAATGTATATTGAATGTATGGGGTCCGAATGATTATAACGTATCGCAGCTTCGGTGGGTGACTCTTGCCAATATGGTTGCCAAACGAGACATTGCACAATTGTGGGGGTCCCCGAGGCCGCCTACAGTGACTGCTTGGGTAGAGAGTGTGGACTGGTGCATATTCAGAGAGAAGACAGTGTATATAGCAAGAGACAGACCCAGAAAATGGGGAAAGATTTGGGACCAGTGGAACTCATACCGGGGCGATATCTGTACGCCCCCACTTGCAGACATTCCTAGTCCTTCTCAATCGCCCTGACCTGCATTCCTTCTAAGCTGTGGTACATTGTGCTGTTTATATGCAATTTTACCTCTGCCCCCCCCCCTCTTATCTGTATTCGAAGAATCTTCTTTCCTGTTTACATGTGTCTCCCGTCCTCCTTGAGCACAGACCTAATGGATGTACTATTGCTATATTGCCTTGAATGTTTGTTGATGTGTTTTCTTTTTTCTGTTTTATATAATAAAAAGTTACAACAACAAAAAAGGAGCTGCTATCAGATGATTACCTCGTTCCTCACCAGAACAACACAAAAAGGTCCTCCTTTCCCCCTTCATCTCCAAACCCAAGGATGTCATCTCTGGAGCACCCTAAGGATCCTCGCTCTGCCCCACTGACTTAAACACTTAAATGACACCTCTGGCCAGCACCACCAAAACCAATGGACTCCACATAATATCCTAGGCAGACGACACACAACTCGTAGTCTCTGTCTCGGAAAATACTGCCAAAGCCAACTTCCACAACCAGTGGCGGCAGTTGACGTTTGAAAGTGGTGAGGCGTAAAAGAATTATCGTACTGCACTGCACTGCGGTAAGCGAGCGATCCAGAACCCCCTACAGGGGGTTCAGGGGGGGGGGGGGTTCCCCCCATAAAAATTCTGAAAAGATTGGGCAAATGGTGCATTTTCAAGCAAATTTGAGAAAGCAGCCCCTGTGGCATAAATATTATCCTGGTTTGCAGCCACCTTTTCATGCTGGTAAAAAAGTTGGAGACACACATTTTCACAAAGTTCGAGTTTTTGGCGCATCTACAAATAAAATCAGGAACCTCCCATAATCCTAAACAAAAAGCCAGCTTTCACCCATGATCAATAAAACCGTACATCTCTGCAATATTACACTTGTGGATATACTGCACTGCACAACTGTGGTTGGGATGTTTCACCTGTCAGTAAAACAGTTTCTCCTCTTCTGTATTGTGATTATTCTGGCATTAAATGAACTTCAGTGGGGTCTCTACCAGGGCACCACTCGTTAATTGGCCCCAACGCTTTGTGGGTTCTCTCTATACAACTACTACACAAGGCTACTTCTCATGTAAGATATGTCCAATGTGCACACCTCCTATGCTGACCTGGCATCTAAATCTGACTCGATTGCCTAACTCTTTTCCAATGCAAGTCACCATGCCAGAGCCAGTCACTGCTCGTATAAGCGCAGAGTCAATTACTATCGTGGCCCCCTGTGACAAAGATTTCATTGGTGAATGAAGACTCTAATAACAAGACCACCACACGCTACAGGAGTTCTACTGGAAAGGAGGCTGTTCAGAAGCAGCCAACACAGCATAACGTCGCCTCATTTTACTCTCTTCTGTTTCTTCCTCTTCCCACATTCACTCTTCTAGAAGCCCTCTGTGCTCTGAAATAGCAATTGTTGCAACACTAAAAGCGGCCATCATGGCATACGAAGTACTAAACAATATTGTGCAGGCAACTCTTCTGTTTGTCTACTTCCATGGAGTGCAAAAATGAACTAAGAAATCCCAACAAATTACTGTTTTCATTGATACTATTCTGAATAAACATGGTTTTGTTCAAAACTTTTGTGATGGGCAACAAAAGTCCCATTATATTCTGTGACTATTTTTGCCTGTGGTTTAAGTACGCGTACACAACTACCCATTTAAGCACACTTTTAAAGCATGTAAATAAAAAAGGGTTCAACATAACTGGTTCAACATAACTGCGAAGCACACTGTCTTTAAAAAACAATGATTTATGAAACTACCACTAAAAGCCATTTGGTTTCTTTAGCACTCTTTTGAAATTCGGATCTCTATCATATCGCACCGCCATGCCTCTCCCAAAATTAACTCTCTCAACACCGTTCCTTAATCCTCTCTCGCCTTGCAATTCAAGGCAATAAAGATGGGGAACTCTGTGCTGCACATGTCCAGTAAACTGACAAATGTCACCATTTATTCGGCGATACCTGGATTTTGATGAACTTTGCCGTGGAAGCTCGGACTCAAGCTAGACCCGGACTCCTCCGTACTGCAGCCTCCCATTGATGAGGGGTGTAACCTGAGGAATAGGTCTCCTGTTTAAGGTCTGTGAAAGCTGTGGGAAAGCGCTGCTGTCTCTAAGATCAGCATACCCTGGAGGACAGCCCTGCTTGCTGGGATCAGAGCCAGTACTTTTGTGTTCAGTGACCTTGAGCTGAGCACCACATATGGAAACAGAGAACCCTGTGTTTAATTGTGAATGGTATAAGAAGCAGCACCGTTCCTGCACCACGAGCACACCGTGAACTGCAAATACTCAAAGAAATATGAACAATTATGCAAAAGCATAAACTGAAGATTCAAAGACTGTCACAGATCCTGCAATGGAAGACTGACTGCAACGCACCCCTTTAGGACCTCTTGTAGCCCCAACAGGCTGTAAAGTACCCTTACCATGCAATCCAAATATGTTTATTTCTTCCACATCGATAGACCTGGGCAAAATTAAAGGGTTACACGCAATTCTCTGTTTCCAGGGGCTCTACGTTCCCAGCATTGCGCTTTCACTAGTAACCTACTGCATTCTGGGACTTGCAATCTTACTTCTCTCCGACGGGCCAGTTCCACTAAAGTGTCATGTGTGAGACTGAGAACTGGTTGTGAAATGCAAGCCCAAGACCAATCAGACAACAAAAATTCAACAAAGTGACAACCAACCTCTAGGTCTTCAGGGATACTATTTGCAGTTCCGGACTTTTGTGTGATAGCGAAATGCATTCTGGGTGTAGTAGTCTTGTTTTGCTTCTATTTAACCAACTAGATGCACACCTGAAATCCTCACACCTTACCAACCAGCTCTCCAGCGCCAAACAAACGTGCAAGTTACGGACCTATGTCTCTGCAGCAGGTGCATCAACCCATGCATCAGGCGCATCGACCCCTGCAGCTGGAATAAGTGACCTACTAGTGGTACTTTCAAACCACATTAATTCACCAGATTGGTTGTTCTGCCCACAGTTCTGACTGAAAATAAGATTAGAAGAGCCACATGTGCCCCTAAAATTATACATATTTATCAGATCGCTCTTAAAATGTGCACTCAAACCCTGAAAAGAAACCAAACAATGTTCACCTAAAACATCGGACGTTGCAGTAAAACGCAGGTAGAGCAGCTCGGTGGGTGGAAGGGTTCATTGTGGGTTACTCTGGGCACAACTTGTGAATTAGCGGCCTGCTCTCTCGATTTATTTTAAATTTATCTTACATACATCCCCACGTGAAAAAAGATAATAGTTCTCACACCCTCACACAGGTGTCTTCTAGGAGAAGTAAGTAAATGAAAGGTGGCGATCTAGTATTGTCATATATTCTGTGAGAGCCGAGGTTCACGCTAGGCTGCTGCAGGCTACCTCTCCGATGTGGAATAAAAGCCCAAACATGCCCACGGGCCAGAGTTAGCTTAAGGCCTGTAACTTCCCCCAATTTCCCCTTTATTTTTGTATATTGACTGAGCCTCGCCGTTTAGCTGCCTGTCGGGGAGGAATCCACACAATGCTGGGTTTTCCTTTGAAAAAACTATAGAAAAACAAACCACGTTTAAGTCTTAGGATACTTTGTGACACATTAAGGGCTTAATAATTGAGTTAAATCACCTCTCCTTCAACGAAATACACATACTCCCTGGTCAGTGATTGTTTGATCTTTGGGCTAAAACTAGTGCATCATTCGCCGAGGTGTTTGTCACCCTTGGAGCCTGAAGCTGAGCACAGGAGTTAGAGGGGGCTTTAGCACAGAGACGAGCTTCTGTGGATTTGGGATTATAAGCGTTTTCGAGCTTTGACAGCCCACTATGAACCAGACTTTACTCACCCATTAATTGTAAAAGCAGGGTCCCCACGCTGTCAATGCGAAATCAACTCTATTACTGTTTCCAACATGCAACTGCTCAAAAAAGTTGATCCGCTGAAAAAAGTTGACCAGCTACAAATGGTTTGTGCTGGTTTTAGCTGCTGAAATGTAGGATTCGATAGTTACTAAAATTGTATACGGAAAAACATAGTAGAATCCATCTGAGTCTTAGAACTGCCTATTGCTGACTTTTGGTTTCAAATGATGTGTTTTAAACCGCAGACCTTCCCGTGCGTGCGTGCTGCTCTATTATATTCCAATGCTAAGCATTCCTACAAGTGAAAGGGGGATATGTATGTCTCGTATTTTAAGAAAGGAGCCCGGATGCTGCAGGGAGTCCAAGAGCCAGGCTCAGTCCACAGAAGCAGGTAATAAGTTAGTAGCCTCAGTGTTTCTCTTGCATCATTTCAAGCGGCCCCCTACTGCCAAAGTGTCGTCCAGATTCCTGGATCTGTGAATGATCGCGGCGGTGCGACTCTTGACGAAAAGATGGGAGGCGAGGGAACCGCCCAGTGTATGGGCGTGGACACTATCTCTCCTTTCATGGGGATGGGCGGAATGGACGGCTATCAGGAGGGAGGAAACGTTGGGACTGCGCAAGGAGCCCATGGTGGACAGTTGGGAAAGTATGCTCATAGCACTCCAGGTGGCAGAGACACAGGTGGCTGCGGATGAGGTTGAGGACATGGAGGGTGGAATGGAGCGCCAGGGCGAGGGATGCACAGCGACCACCATTGACAGCAACAGCGGCAGGGGCGGCATAGACACTAACGAGTAGGCAGGAGCCCCAAGCAGGGACGATGGGAGGGTGTGGTACACGGAGGGCACCCAAGGGAGTCAGCGGAAGGAGTTTGGGGAGGGGTGTGAAGGGCTGCCCAGACAAATCCAGAGGTGCAACCCACATTAGCGGAGGGGGGGGAGTGGGAGGAGGGGGGCCTTGGGTCGGAGCAGGGGGGGACTGATCTGTAATGTGCACGGGTGTTATGACTGCATCTTGTTTCTCTTTACTGTTTATTCGCTACAAATGTTGTGGTTACCACTGACCAGGATTTATAAGTACTGGCAACTCAGGTGGAGGGATGGCGAACAGGCTAACATGCACTGTGGACTCACGAGGAGGACTGATGCTCCCTGCATATAGCATAACGAACTACTGTCTTTGTAGCGATAGATGCCGCCAGTATACTGATAATGGAGCACTGGGAAGCTTGTAACTATGAGTGTAAATGTTGCCTATTGGAGTGCCCATTGTGATCTTTGGAATTGTTGATTACAAAATGCCAATAAAAAGAGTTGACAAAAAATAAGTTAGTAGCCTCTAGCCGCCGCACTCCCTCTCATGTGCGTGCGCTCCTGTGTGTACCGCTGGGTGAAGTTAAAATTGGGTCACAGGCCAGATTTGCTCAGGAGTCTACACTCGGTGGAGTAGATATTTGTTTTACTTATGGGTTCTCCCAGAGCTAGAACCCTCCTGTTTTTCTCATTAAATGCGACCAAGCGTGCCCAATTCTGCTTACATCCCGTTATCCAAAAACAGCAGCAGGACAGATGTGTGTTTTCCACCCTGTAAAGGAACACTGGCCCAACCAAACCCCCTCTAAGGCAGAGGACATCAAAGCTGAGATCAGAATATTTATAGAACATAGCACGCAGCCCCCTTAATCCCACAACGCGATTCTGCCAAAATGCATGCATTTGTTCTGTATTAGTTTATTTACATGTCTTGCCGAGCAAATACCAGTCACCTGAGTAATTAAATTTAAATAAAACTTATCTTCTCCAGGCCGCCTCAGCTCCTGGCCAGGTCCTGATTCGCACGTTTTCTGCTGCTCCAGTCCTTAACAGGAAGCAGTCACCCACTGGCAGGCTCCCTCCCCTCCGCCAGTCACAACGCTGCAATGGCAGCGTTGTGATTGGTGCGGTGCAGGCGCACAGCGCCCCAGCCGGGCACCTAATTGGAGGCCCCTTTCTCTATGTAGGCTGTATGCAGCCTACATAGAGAAAAGGGAGAGTGCACATGACTTCTTTGGTCGGTCAGGGCCCACACAGTTGGCAAGTCACTCTCCCCCTGCCCTCAAGCAGGACCATCCACCCGCCTGCCCACAACTGGGCACTTCTGCTTTATCGCAGTGCGTAAAGCAGAAAAATAAAATGGTAGTTTTATAATTTTGTGTTGCTGCTTCTCGCACTGCGAGAAAGCAGTGCGGCAACGCCCCCACACCCTTATGGAGGAGCCGCTACTCCCCACAACTGATGATAAAATGTCACCAACTGGGTGAAGAACTGCCCTGAAGCTCAACATGGACAAGAAAGAAGTACTGATTTTTTGGAAACAAAAGGTTCGAGGCATGTGGGCTGCTGAATTCATATCTGTGCATAGATCGCCGCCTAGTGTTGAGTCCGGATGATTGCACTTTTTTGTCTGGAAGAGTCTTCGAAGTATCACGAGATAGGTGACTCCTCCCCTGGACTACAGTGCGCATGGGCATCTTCTCCAACCTCAGATTGTTTTTTTCCGCCATTGGGTTCAGATGCTAACTCCACAACTCCAACTTCGGAATTGAAACAAAACTTTTCTAAAGGCCAAAAGGCCTTCGACTTCGATGGTATTGTTCTCGTTCGGTACCTCTCTACTCACTTGATGTCTTATTTTACCACCATTCACCTCTGATTCTGCTATTTCACCTGATTATCAGTCTGGGTATTTATCATATTTACCTGCTGTTCCGCTAATTTCGCTTGTGCCTACATCATTTTCTCTTTTAATTTTCTACACCTTGCCTCCGCTGGATCCCGACCGAGACCAGGAAGACTGTCACCCAGGCACTCGTCACCAGCCGACTGGACTACGGAAACGCCCTCCACGCCGGAACCACAGCCAAGCTACAGAAAAGACTCCAGCGCATCCAGAACGCCTCCACCCGACTCATCCTGGATGTCCCCCAACGCAGCCACATCTCCAGCCACCTGAAGAACCTGCACTGGCTCCTCGTCGACAAGAGGATCAGGTTCCGGCTCTTCACCCACGCACACAAGTCTCTCCACGACCTGGGCCCCAAGTACCTCAACGACCGCCTGACCTTCTACACGCCCACCCGCCAGCTACGGTCCACCAGCCTCGCCCTCGCAGCCGTACCACGCATCCGAAGAGCCACCGCCGGAGGAAGATCCTTCTCTTACCTGGCTGCCAAGACTTGGAACGCCCTCCCCATCCACCTTCGGCTGACCCAGGACCATCTCGCCTTCAGGAAACAACTCAAGACCTGGCTGTTCGAGTAGTAGCATACCCCTGCCCCCAAGCGCCTTGAGACCCTCCCGGGTGAGTGGTGCGCTATACAAATGGCATGATTGATTGATTGATTGATTACTCGATCCAGCTTTCCATCTCCTCTCGGTCGTCGACGCGGGCCGTTGGGCCTTTTTGACGCCACGTGAGCCGACCGTCGATGGAAAGAAGCCCTTATAAAAGGTGCCCACAATGCCACTCCAAGTTCCCACATACTGACAAACACTCAGTATGCAACAAGTGCCTTTCCCCAGACCATAGGGAAGAAACCTGCCCGGCCTGCGCCCTGTTTTGGTAGAAAAAAAACATACGGATCCGAGGGGCCACTAGGCAAGAGATGCAGCGACCGGCACTGGAACCAGACAACATCTTCGATGATGACCAGGAACTAACGGAAGCTCCAGACTAGGACCTAGAGATAGTCACCGTCGAGGACTACTCGGACTCCGATGACGAGATCCCACCGGGGCAAATCGTGAGTACACAGCCCCCGACACCAATTAGCCCGTTACCGAAGGCTCCGGTCGAGGCATCGCCAAAAGGCCTTAGCCAAGATCATTAAAAAGTTTCGCCAGCCCCGCCATCCGGCTCTGCTCCGAAATCGGAACCGAAACCTTCAGAGACCCCAGGGCCCAGTACCATCGTCCCAAAGAAGGTTCCAGAGCCAAAAAAGGTCGTCGAACCGAAGAAGGCCGCTCAGCCAGAAACCGTCGACCCCAAAAAGGTCGCCGACCCAAAGAAGGTCGCCGACCCAAAGAAGGTCGCCGACCCAAAGAAGGTCGCCGACCCAAAGAAGGTCGCCGACCCGAACAAGCCTTCTGGTCCAAAATCTGTCGACCCGGCAAAAGGCGCAGACAAAAAGGGTGCCGTACTGAAGCCCGTAGCATGGCCGGAAAAACCTGTCGAGCCAAAGATGTGCTCCCAAGACACCAGTCGATCCGAAAAAGAATGTTGACTCGGAAAAGGACACTCATCCAAAGAAGCCTATGGAGCACAGAAAACGTGTCGAGCCGAAAGTTCCGGTCGACCCCGAACAAGGGCCGGAGCCGAAAAAAGCCAACAAAACACCAAAAGTCGTCGAAAAACAGTGTTACCGACCCGAAAAAGTCTAACACTCAACCCAGGACTGAAGAGGAAGAACTCTTCCACCCAGATCCATCAGACGACCAGGCAAAGATATACATTAATCCAGAGACTGGTAAAGTTACCATCCTGCACAGAAAGAAGAGGCCTTTGGACTCTGGCTCCCACTCCCCTATTCCATTAAAGAGAAAGGACTTGGACTTCTCCCTCTAGACCCTTCAGCCCCTTTCAACCTATCATGCCGACTACACCCTTTAATCCTTACATTCCTTACTCTCCTTCTCACCACGGGGACAATGAGGGTAACATGGGGGATGAGCCACAGCCTCAATATGATTTCCCACAAGATCCTCAACCACAAGAGGAACCATGGGAGGAGCAAACAGACCCTTACAACACCCACCCCATCCCTGATGTACCCTCTTATGCTACAAAGCTATCTCCCACAGATGACACCATAGTCTTTAATCAACTCATAGACAGGGCTGCACAATTCCACAATGTAGACATGCATAATTACCCTGTTGAAGAAGACTTCTTATTTGACACCTTCCCCACATTTCAGAAAAAAGTGTCAGAACACTTCCCATGTTAAAGGGAGTTCTAAAACATGCACCTGACATATTTAAGGATACTTCCAGGGCACGGGTAATCAATCCCAGAATAGAAAAGAAGTATAGGGCAGCTCCTACAGACCCTACTTACATCAGAGGGCAGTTACCACTAGACTCACTGGTAGTGGCTAATGCACGTAAAAGGGCCAACTCCCAAACAGGGGAAGCACCTCCCCCCTATAAAGAGTCAAAAATACTGGAGGCATCAGGCAAAAGGGTAGCAGCACAAGCCTCCAACTCATGGAGGATTGCTAATACACAAGTCCTACTGGCTCGTTACGACAGGGCCCATTATAATCAACTAGAAAGCCTAATGCAACACCTGCCTGAGCCGTTTAAAGCACAAGCTAATGACCTCATACAAGAGGGAACATTTATAACAAACGCCTCCATCAAATGCGCGCTTGACGCAGCAGACTCCGCAGCTAGGTCAGTCAACACTAGCGTTTTACTACGCAGACATGCATGGCTGCGTATTTCCGGCTTTAAGAATGAGTTGCAGTCCACCATTCTTAACCTACCTATCAATCAAGATTTTCTATTTGGCCCTGCTGTCAACACCATTTTGGATAAAATGAAAAAAGACACAGAAACCGCAAAGTCAATGGGGGCATTGCAATTTCAGCAACACAGAGGTTCCTTTCGACGCTCCTCATACAGGGCAACTACACGAGGAAATACCTCGCAAACATCTGCCTCATACAAAAGTAACACACCAGGTTCCTTCAACAAAAACACAAACAGAGGAGGTTATAGAGGAAACAATAATAAGGGAAGAGCACGTGGAGGCAATAACACCAGAGCCTCCACTGCCACAAAACAGTGACTTCATTACACTGCCTCCAGACCACCTAACACCATTCGGAGGCAGGCTCCAACAGTTCCTACCTGTCTGGCACGCAATTACCACGGACAGGTGGGTGAGAGAAATTATCCAGTTTGGTTAGTGCCTAGAACTAACTTCTACACCACCAAACATACCACCCAGACATCGTCCTATGTCTACGGAACACATCACCCTGCTCCAACAAGAGGTGAAATGCATGCTGGAAAAGGGGGCCATAAAGCAAGTCCCTTTCCACCAACAAGGGACAGGAGTATACTCCCTATACTTCCTTATTCCCAAGAAGGACTGCTCCCTCAGACCAATATTGGACCTCAGACCCCTAAACCAATATATACTATCAGAGCACTTCCATATGATTACACTACAGCAAGTGCTCCCGTTGCTCCAACAAGGAGATTTCCTAGCAACACTGGACCTCAAAGAGGCGTATTTTCACATACTCATCCATCCAGCCCACAGAAAATATCTCCGGTTCACAATAGAAGGTCAACACTTCCAATTCAAGGTTTTGCCCTTCGGGGTTACCACGGCTCCAAGAGTGTTTACAAAATGCTTGGCAACAGTGGCAGCACACCTCAGAAGGCAACACATCCATGTGTACCCCTATCTGGACGATTGACTCATACAAGCGAAATTGTACCAACAGTGTGCAGCACACACATCTCAAACACTTCAGTTGCTACACAGCCTAGGGTTTTCAATCGATTACCCAAAATCGCATCTGCAACCATCCCACGAACAGCAATACCTGGGAGCCACCATAAACACCTCAGTGGCAAAGGCATATCCAAACTCAGCAAGGATAGCTAGCATACAGATACTCATTCGCAAATTCCTGCCACAACACTCTATGCCAGCTCGAGTGCAGCTCATAGGCATGATGGCCTCCTGCATATTCATTGTCCCCCATGCCAGACTTCATATGCGCCTATTACAAGAATGCCTAGCACGGGAATGGAACCAGGCTCGAGAACAACTAAAAGACCTAGTGTTGGTAGACAGTCGCGCTCACTACTCTGCAGTGGTGGAACCTACAAAACCTTTCCAAGGGGCGACTGTTCCAAGAGCCGGTTCCACAACTAGTACTAACAGCGGACGCATCACTGACAGGCTGGGGAGCCCATCTCCTTCAATACACAGTACAAGGGCTCTGGACAACCAAACAGAAAAAGCTGCATATCAACCAACTAGAATTGCTAGCGATATTCCTAGCCCTGAAAGCATTTCAAAAATACTTGTACAGCAAGACGGTGTTGATCCGGACGGACAACATGACCGCAATGTACTATATCCAGAAACAGGGAGGAACGCACTCTCCACAGCTGTCCCATCTGGCACAAAGCATATGGAAGTGGGCGATTCCCAAAAACATTTTTCTCCTAGCAGAACACCTTCCAGGGAAGGACAATCAGATTGCAGACCTGCTCAGCAGGCACAGCCAACAACTACACGAATGGGAAATTCACCCCCAAGTTCTCCAGCCATTCTTCGAAGAGTGGGGTCACCCAGAAATAGACCTGTTTGCCACAAAAGAAAACTCCAAATGCCAGTACTTTGCCGCCAGATTCCCACATCCGTTGTCACAGGGCAATGCGATATGGATGAACTGGTCAGGCAGATTTGCGTACGCTTTTCCCCCAGCACCGCTGATCCCGCTGGTGGCACGCAAACTGCGGCAACACTCACTCATGCTAATTCTAGTTACTCCCACATGGGCGAGGCAACCATGGTACACAACGTTCCTAGAACTTTCAGTAGTACCTCATCAAAGACTGTGCCTTGCACCCCATCTTCTAACTCAGAACCATGAAAAAATCAGACACCCCGATCTCAATCGGATGAACCTAGCGATCTGGCTCCTGAGGTCTTAGAATTTGGATACCTTAACTTGCCCCCAGATTGCATGAACATCATTAGGGAGGCAAGACGACCAACCACTCGAGCGTGCTATGCAGCTAAATGGAAAAGATTTGTTATTTACTGCAACAATAACCAAATCAACCCATTAGACACTGCCATACAAAACATTATATGTTACCTGCTGCATCTACAAAGATGTAACTTAGCATACTCTTCTATAACACTACACCTCGCTGCTATAGCAGCATACCTTCAAAACCGGCAACACCTTTCACTGTTTACAGTACCAGCAATCAAAGCCTTCATGGAGGGTTTAAAAAGCATGATCCCTCCAAGACACCCCCTTCCCCAGTCTGGAATCTAAATATAGTACTTACCAGACTTATGGGCCCTCCTTTCGAACCTCTACAATCATGCGAACTACAATTCTTAACGTGGAAGGTTGCTTTCTTAGTGGCCATCACCTCAATCAGAAGAGTGAGCGAATTACAATTCAAGAACCTTTCATGCAGGTGCATGCCAGCAGGATGGTTCTTAGAACCAACCCTAAGTTCATGCGTAAGGTTGTATCCAATTTCCATATCAATCAATCAATAGAACTGCCAGTATTCTTTCAAAATTCAGTCAGTAGCTGAAAGAGCCCTACACACATTAGATGTAAAAAGAGCTATACTTTATTACATAGACAGAACTAAATCATTTAGGAAGACAAAACAACTATTTGTTGCTTTTGCACCACAACACAAAGGAAATCCTATTTCAAAGTCCGGAATAGCCAGATGGATAGTTAAATGCATTCAAATATGTTATCAAAAGGCAAAACGCACTTTAACCGTCCCCCAAGAGCACACTCTACAAGGAAAATGGGGGCATGTATGGCTTTCCTAAGAAATATTCCTCTTGAAGACTTCTGTAAGGCAGCCACATGGACAACCATACACACTTTCACAAAACACTACTGTGTAGACGTGCAAGCAAAACAGCAAGCTGCTGTAGGCCAGGCTGTCCTCAAAACTCTTTTTCAAACTGCTGCAGCTGGTACAGGTAGCCACCGCTAGAGGAGATACTGCTATACAGTCTATGCACAGATATGAATTCAGCAGCCCACATGCCTCGAATGGAATATGCTACTTACCAGTATGCATCTGTTCTTGGCATGTAGGGCTGCTGACATTCATATCGCCCGCCCTCCTTCCCGGTGCCTGACGCAGCTGCAGCATTATCTTTGGCATGGCCATCTCTTACTTTCCTATCTCCATCTCTGCCACAATGGCGAAAAACAATCTGAGGATGGAGAAGATGCCCATGTGCACTGTAGTCCAGGGGAGGAGTCCCCTATCTCGTGATACTTCGAAGACTCTTCCAAGACAACAAAGTGCAATCATCCGGACCCAACACTAGGCGGCGATCTATGCACAGATGTGAATGTCAGCAGCCCTACATGCCAAGAACAGATGCATACTGGTAAGTAGCATATTCCTTCCCCATTGGACACATCCTGGTAGCCCTCTGAGCTCAGACATGCTCCTATCCCCACTGACCATGCTAGGAACCTAGGCATCATTCTGGACCACAAGCTAACATGACTCAGTTTAACTCCATCTCCTCCTCCTGCTTCCTTTGCATGCTTTGTAAGATATTCAAATCTCTACCCAAAGCTCAAGATGCACCATCACCCAGGCCCTCCTTTCCAGCCGACTGGACTACAGCAAAGCTCTCTACGCAGGCATCGCAGTTCATCTCTTCCGATGACTGAAACCATACAGAATACCACAGCCAGACTAGTCCTGCATTTATTTAGATGAACCTACATCACCCCCTACCTCCGGGAACTCCACTGGCTCCCTGTACAGAAAAGTTGCCAGTTCAAGCTCCTGACCCATGCATTTCAAGGCTCACAAACCTGTGGGCCCGCCTACTTGAACCACCGGCTAAACTCTTCGCTCCGCATCCCTTTCTTTAACCCTCACGCACTGCATTCGACATTGCAGATGCAGAGGTCGCCCCTTCTCCTACCTAGCGGCGTAGACCTGGAACAAACAACCCTTTCATCTACGGCCCTTCCAGTCTCTTCCAGAATTCCAAAAGTCCCTGAAGGCCTGGCTGGTTGGCTAGTCAACTGGACTCTGCCAAAGCCTGGATACACTCACTGGTCACAAGTAGCACTCTACAAATCTACTTATTGATTGAGGGAACTATTTAGCATTCAAGGCCGATATATGAATTCCGGGTAAGATCTGTCCACCTGATAAAAGTAGTGCTTGATCAGAGTTATTTGATCACCTCAACTTGAAGTGTCTTGGCCTTACTTTGCAGCCGTCCCTCTTGCAAATAGCATCTGGTGATCCACTGATCATGAATATTTAGGCAACACAATGTTGCAAAAGTAATAGCTCCTTCCTTTGCTAAAAGGTCTCTGGCACTGAAATCGAACTACACAACCCCAAAAATTCACAATGCATTAGTGAGGTATTTTAAGTTGAATGTTAACAAGGCCACAGATGCTGCACACCCAACTAAATTCCTATTGGAGCACTACAGCTCCAATATATCAGTTATCTTGCTTGTTCTGAGATTTCATATGCTCAATTGGCCACTTAACAGTCAGCAAAACACTTTCCTTGGAACTTGCCTTTTTAAGGATATATTACAAAGTACATTTGTTCAGTTGCACTTGCTTTCCAATATTGTGAATGAGATCCCCAACTAAGTAATTTTTTTTCCAATGACCACCACCTACAGCACTCCCAAAGTCTTTTTTTTTAAATTAAATGTGTATTGTCCTGTTGTACTAAGTTTGTATTTTTCTGTGTTAATGCTCATTGTATTTTCCATGCATGTTATGTTCATAATCCTGGAGCGTTTAGATTCTTATCTTGTCTGCACTCTGCTCCTCCACTTGCTTGAATCTGGGAACTGAGGAACTAAGGGCATCCAATAGATCCTCTCCCAGCTTTTGTGTTTTTAAATCCTCAATTTCTCCTTTTAACATGTGACACATATGTGAAGGTACTACTTTAAGAGTTGACTTTGTTTTTTGCAGAGCTTGGATTTTGAGGCAAAAAAGCAGTATGTTCTTTCAATCACTGTGGTGAACCAAGTTCCGTTTGCCATTCTTACCCTGCCCACCTCTACAGCCACAGTGACAGTAAACGTCAAAGATGAAAATGAAGCCCCGATATTCATCCCACCAACAAAGGAAGAGCAAGTCCGAGAGGATTTGCTCGCGGGGCAGAAAATTACCACATACACAGCAAAGGACCCTGATACGCAGCAGAACCAGAAAATCACGTAAGTTGGATTTTGTGGCAACTAAGCTCTTAGTAAATCACACACCACCTATGCATGGACCTTGTCAGTGTCTTGGACATTGATTGTTTACATAGTAAATTTAAAGACAACCAGATCTTCCTGTCTGCTGCTGCGTTGCCCACTGTCAAGTCTGCTGAAGCTGCTTCAGGTGTTTAGAGGGCTTCTTGCAGGTGTACTTGGAGTTCTCAAGTTTCCCCGGTCTCTTTGCATTTTGCAACCCGCAATCCTGATTTCATAATGAATAAAGAGGACCAGAAGTCCTAGATTGCAAAGGAAAAGGAAACTAAACTGGCTGACCTACTCGGGGGTGGGGGGTATTGGGAAAACATGTGCTCTGGTGTACTTTACCTGTATGCAGTCACCAAAGGACTCCGTAGGGTCAATCACTGCAGCCCTCCCTTCCCCACTTTGCTGTAGTCCATGGTGAAGACCTAATTTCCATCCTTACGAGAGCCTCAAGTGGTGGAGACAGAAGAGCAAGTAGGAATGCAGATTTATCTTTACTTTCTCAGAGGAGCTTCACATGGGTACCTGTGTCAAATGATTAATTTCAGTTAGTTAGTCTTTAGTTTTCAGGTGCCATAACTTCAGCCCTATACATCTACAAACCTATGAGACTTTAGAGGTTCTCCATCTGGTGTTGCTCAAAGTTTCACCTGTGAATGAAATATGAAAGGGCTTCCCTGCAAGATGCTAGGACTTGCCAAACTTAGTAGGCAATATGGGTTTACCACCTAGTGGGGCAGCCAGCATAGATGCAACCACATGAAAGCAAAAATGTTCTCCATTAGGCTGTGTCTAGGAGGGTGACACAAAATATCACTTTATCTAAGGTTCGAGAAATCCCTGCACCTGCCTTTGGGTTACCATAGCAGATAAGTCTTCTAGAGGAATGCTGTCCTGACAGTTCAGTAGCGAAAATCGTTAAGTGGAGTTATGCAGAAGCATTGCTTTTACCATCGAGGCAACACTAGAAACAGAACTGGGATCTTCCTGGGATACAACCTCCACACTCAAGCTGTTTCTATAGGTGAGCATACAATGTGTAGTACCATCATGATAAACCTTCCTCGATAAACTCGAGAGGTGGAAAAGTCGGAATTATAGGTGTGTGGGTAAAATCTTTGGCCAGAAACTAGGCAGAGGTTAGTATATGGCAAATTTGTATTTCTTCGCCTCTCCCAAGAGACCCGTTCAAAACAGCTTTTGCTAGTCTTTCAGTACTACTGGGTTTGAAAAGGAATATTGAAATATAGAAATGTTCTGTAGAGGGTCCATAACACAACTCGACCTATGTCTGACTGGATGTACATTCAAGTTGATCAGTGAGAAAAGGATAAAAAAAAGTTAGCTTTTTTGTAAGCGTTTTTGATGCTTGGCATATCTTCTGTTTCTTTTATTTGTTATTGTTAACTGCCTTCAACCTCTCAAACAGGAAGTGACATGAACCTCAAACAGGAAGTGGCATCACAGGAGGACAGGAAAGGCATAGTTCTGATCATTGTATCTGCAAATGGGGCAGAAAGAGTTGCTTCTTGTATTACGTAGCTAGTAGCCCTGCTATCTAACTACTTGGAGGTCCTAGCTACTTATCACCTCACAAACTTTTATAGATCTACTCGTCTTCAACCCTTAGACTTATGGATTTCCTCCTCCATGCCCCTAACTGAGCTATTTATTGACCCAGTATCACTACAGCCATTGGTAATGGAAACTCTGATAAAGGATTAACTGCTACTACTACAGATACTAGTAGTACAGCTACTTTTCGCCCAGCTCCTAGAATAGCCACTGATAGTTTTAACTTGTATGAATTCTTTATCTGTACCCAAAGTGTGCTCCAACTATCGAACTGCATCATTCCAGTGCCAACACTATTCCTTTAATTCTATCACACCTGGGCAATGACTCCTATGCTCCTGGTTGCATTGCACTAAAATAATAGTGAAGACTGCAGATTGATTTGAATTAACTGCAAACTGCAACAAATGTCTAAATTGCTAGTCAATCTTTTTGTGACACCGTATCCAACTATTTTTTGGAAAAAGTGGAAACAGTTTTTAAGAATTTCTCCACTTCTAAGTCTTCTATCTTATCAGACAACATCTCTGGTCCGTCCTTTGAATCAACCAATATTTTGCATGAATTTACTGCTCCATCCACAGAAGATATGACTATTTTATTGAGAATGTCCACTTCTGGTTCTCCATACAATGCTTGCCATCCCAATGTAGCCAGACTTCCTGCAGAGGTGTGTGCGACCAAGCTACCTGTAATCTACCAAGCTATGTTTAAAATGTGTATCTTCCCCACCATATGAAAGAAAGCAGCACTGCTTCCTCTACTTAAAAAAGCCTGGGTAGACCTGTAATATGACCATAACTTTCGCTCTATCTCCCGCTTCCCTTTATCAGCAAAAATAGCTGAAAAAGTTATTAACAATCAGTTTATGGCTTTCATTTAAACTAATAAGCTATTGGACACCACCCAATTCAGCTTTGGAAGCGGTCATAGCACCAAGACGCCACTGATCAAGGCAACCGAAGAGATCAAACGGGTATGGGATCAGAGAAAAGGGGCCAGCCCTTATCCTGCTTGATCTCTCGGCAGCTTTTGATACGGTCAGTCACAAGATGCTGCTAAGCTGGCTGGCTAATTGTGGATTTCTTGGGCTCGGCCTGGGATCTGCTAAAATCCTACTGGCTGGATCGCAAGCAAATAGTTAAACTGGAGAACTGTGCTTCTTGCCCTTTCTCTCTTCCTTGCGGGGTCCCCCAAGGGTCCTCGTTGAGCCCTATTCTTTTTAATATTTGTCTCACCTCTTGCTAATCTGATAAGTTTTGGATTCTCTCTTGTCTTAAGCATTGGAAATGATGAGGTGGGTACAGGGGTCAGATTCCACAACTGCATGCTGGCTGTCCATCATTGGATGAACTCAAACTGCCTTAAATGTAATGCAGGAAAAACAGAAAGCCTACTTTTTGGAGCCCAATCATCTTTTTGGACTCCATCTATGATGGGTTACATCCCAACACCGCTAGCTGAGGATTTGAATCTGGGGTGATTATGGATGAGAAACTGAATTTCGCTGATCAGGTGAATAAGCTCCCCTCATCCGCCTTCTGCACCCTCAGAACAATCAAAAACATACTGCCTCTAATTCCTGATAACCTCCCTAAAAAAACTTCTCTTCCCTGATTCTGTCAACATAAGACTATTGCAATAGCCTATTTCTCACTACCCATAAATACTGTATCAACAAACTACAAGTCCTTCAAAACGCTGCAGCTAGACTTCTGTTAAAAATTCCCAAATGTTGCTCAGTATCTCTGGATATGAAAAACCTGCATTGGCTTCCCATCAAACAAAGAGGCACTTTCTCTGGCCTATAAGGCTCTTCATGATCTTAGCCCTGTTTTCTTTTCAAATAGAATCTCTCCAACAGAAATCTACGCTCTGCTAATGCTAAATTAGCTGTACTATCCAGGTTCAAACGAGTCCAGTGGGGTAGCAAGAGCTTCGTGCTCTAAGCATCTAAGGCATGGAATGCCTTGCCTTTTTTCATAAAAACGGCACTGAGTCTTCGTGCTTTCAGGAAAGTCTTAAAGGCATGGCTGCTTAGGTCTTTGTAATTCTGTGGTCTCTCTGCTCTGCTCTTTCTGCTGGAACTGAAGAGCACCTAGACACCTCCAGGTGCTAGTGCGCTCCTCAAATCCTTCTAACATAACATAAATGTGAATGGTTAATATGCACGTACAATTCATATTGTCACCAGAACAAACATTAAGTAAATCTATCTTTTAATTCAGTGGTAGTTGGAAACCTAATTTTACCACGAGTTCTAGAAAGATCATAGGAAATTGTACTTCCTTGGCAGGCAAACCTCAGGTGGGTCATGTGCATTTCGCATTTATTACTTTCTACCATGCCTGAAGAAAGATAGTGGTGATGCACCTCAACAGCACTCATTTAGGCCATTCCGGCTTACTTTCAAGGGGTGTGGCATTTTTGTATTGAGCTGGAGAAACATCTGGGCAACTGAGGGGGAATCCGTTTCTTCTAAGAAGCCACAGTGGGAGAGATTTTCTATCCAGGGTTTTGATTTGCTACGGCATGGAACCTTTTCATACTTATCCCATTTGTTTTTGCAGGTACAATATAGACAGCGACCCCGCAGGATGGCTCACCATTAACCCTAACACTGGCATCATAACTGGGAATGGCAACTTGGACCGCGAGGCAAAGACATTTTTGACAAATGACGTTTACAAAGCCTTAATCTTGGCTACCGACAATGGTAAGAACACCTTCCACTACTGGTTATGGTAAACAGAGGCACCTGGGCATCTGTGTTATTGGCATTGTACTCATGTTGGCGGTGCACCTTAAACCTGCATCATTGGCAGTGCATTCAGTTTTCAGCTCTCCTGGATACTTGTCTTTGGTGCCTTGATCCCCTGGTTCTTGTCACGGCATACGTCAGACCTTTCATTTTGGCTCCGAAACGGCTGCAAAATGTCACAGGGCTTAGTGTTAATGATTCTTAAACTAGTCATTCCTCGTAATCCTGGTTTCTAGGCAACTATCATTCACTGGTTAGTCTGGTGTCTCTGCACCTTTCAATCAATCAACCAGGGGTTTATAAAGCGTGCTACTCACCTGAGAGCGTTTCAAGGTGCGGGGAGGGGTGCAGCTCTGGATCAGTCAAAAAGCCAGGTCTCGAGGCTCTTCCTGAAGGTGTGCAAAGGAGCATCTGATGACTGGGAGCTTGTTCCAGGTCTTAGCTGCGACGTAGGAGAAGGCACTTCCGCCTGCTCTGGTTCTGTGTATGCGTGGGGTTTCTGCCAGGGTGAGGTCGGCATAGCAGAGGTTCCTTTTGGGTACGTGGAAGTAGGCTGTTTCGTTCAGGTATTTGAGTCCGTTGTTGTGGAGGTATTTGTAAGCGTGGGTGAGTAGCTTAAAGGTTACTCTCTTTCCGATGTGGAGTCTCGTAGGT
This sequence comes from Lissotriton helveticus, assembly GCF_964261635.1. NCBI lineage: Eukaryota > Metazoa > Chordata > Amphibia > Caudata > Salamandridae > Lissotriton > Lissotriton helveticus. Next base: position 252,943,429 of record NC_136073.1, read on the forward strand.
GCGGGGTCATGAGTTTGTGTCGTGGGGTTCCGAGGACTATTCTGCCTGCGGTGTTCTGGATGATTTGGAGCTTGTGTAGCAGGGTTTTGTTGATTCCCTCGTAGAGGGCGTTACTTAGTCCAGTCTGCTGGTTATGAATGCGTGGGTGACTTTCTTCATTCGTTGGGGATCCACTTGAAGGTCTTGCGGAGGGAGTTGAAGCAGGTCGAGGCAACGGCGTTGATCTGGTGGGTCATGGTGAGGGAGGAGTCTAGAATGAGGCAGTGGTTCGGGGCGTGGTCCATCGGGGTGGGTGGGTTTCCGAGGGCAGGGGGCCACCAGGTTGTCCTTTGCTGTCCCACTGGTTTAGTTGAACCTCGTCACTTGTACTATTAACACCTTGGACCATGGTCGCAGGCTACCATTTACAACTTATTCTTGTATTCGCAGAGCTTCTACTTTTCACATCTTAGTCCGATCTCTGGACACCTGAACCGTTCACACATTGGTCCTAGTATTTTAGCACCATATGTATAACTTAGCCATAGTCTCTAAGCACCTATAAGCTTCACACTGTCATCTGTACTATTCAACCACATCCCATGGTCTCAGGGCACCCGATTAATGAAACCGAACCCATAAAACCTTAGTCTTGTATAGGCAGCTGGGCTTTTCACAACTTCGTTCTGATTTCTGGGTGCATATACTCTGAATTAAGCCACCCGCACCAATTGCGTCTTAGCCCTGGACAATGGATATTTGTGCCAATCATGTTATCCTAGTTATTTCTATGTACCCATAGCCTCCCCATTTAGCCCTGCTCTCTTTACATATCATTTCACTCCTTAGACATGTTCTCTGGGCATATGTGCCCCCCATATCGTAATCTGGTCTATAGGTACTATGACTATCAGGCCCGGACTGGCCATAGCAGGCACCGGGCAATCCCCCGGTGCGCCGCAAGGGTGGGGGCTGGTTTTGAGCCCCTGGGGGCTGATTTTGTTACAGGGCCGTTTTTGCAGCATAGCTGCAAAATCGGCCCTGCAACAAAATCGGCCGAAAACCGGCCACGGCAAAGAGCTCGGTGGCACCTCCAACACCCCCCCCCCCCCGAGTGGGGAGGGGGGGGGGGGGGCCGGCCGAGCACTTTGCCAGGGCCAGTTTTGGTTCCCAGTCCGGCCCTGATGACTATTGCACATAAGTGTGCCTTGCCACAGTGCCTAATTTGTTCCAGTGTTGCCGGTGTTCAATACCAGCACCTAATTCTTAACATTGGCACTTTGTTTTACGACAGTCCAACACATGGTGGTGCTGTCTGCCTATTTCCAGCAGAGCACATTGGTCTAGAAATGCAATATATACGCCCACATTTTTTTAAATATTTGTGTGTCCTTAGGTAATTGGTGGTGCTGGCGTTTTGCAGCACTGTCAGGGGCAGTAAGGGGTGAAAATTCCTTCCTTATCGATACCTGGGGCCCTGGCCTTTAGTTACTTTGAGAACTTAAGCACTGTTCTCCACCCATCAGTAACTGATGTGCAGCATGACTGCATGTGCAAGAAAGTAGTGTAAATGGATTGACATGTTTTTTTCAATGTTGTTGACAGTCTGTGAATTAAATACAGTAGCACTCTAGTATTTACCATTGTTGGCAAGCAGACCCACGCACACTTCCATAAATCGTGCTTCTAAACCCTTGAATGATGCTAAGGTGCTTATGGCGGCAACCTGTCTTCTATGATGCATCGTGGTCAAGCACCCTCTTACTTCGGATTCTCCTCGTACTGTTGCGCACACATGCACTCCTGGCTGCAGGTATGTAACTGCGCTGATGGAATTTCTCCAAAATATAGTGGGAGTGGCGATCGTTCACTTGTGCATGTTTGTCCTTCTGTAACTAGCAGGTGGTGGTACCACGCAGCCAGTCTTTACTTTGTGTAAAGAAAAAAAAAGTTCCAGGGCCCAAGATATTTTTTAGGAGGCCACTGCATCTTGTTCCTCGTACAGGCCGAGGTGGCGCTGCCAAATACTAGTATCAGTGCTGGTACCGTACACCGGCAAATACCGGTACAAATTAAGTACTGCACACAACTTAATGTTACTTAATTTATAGACAAAGGAACAATAAAGGGTGTCCTTGGTCAATCTATAAATCCTGTGACGGTCTCCAGGCACTGGAGTAGCTAACTGTTTCGTGGTCATAGTTCATTCAAACAGCTAGGTACTTAGTCTTTTCCTGAATTCTAGGAGCGATGGGGTGGTCCTGAGGTGCAAGGTAATGTCGTTCCAAGCTTTGGCCGCCAGGTGTGAGAAGGAGCATCCTCTGCTGTTGCTTCAGCGGATCCAGGGGATGTCTGTGAGGATGAGGGAGGCTGAACGTAGGTGTCTGGTCGTTTGGTGGAAAGTCATGTGTTCATTGATGTATGCTGGTCCTTCCTTCATTGTGCGATATGTATGCGTAGGTCAACATCTTGAACTGGCATCTCCTCTGGATCGGGTGCTTATGTAGCTTCTTGCGGTGCAGTGTGATGTGGTCATAGCGAGGCTTTGAACTAGTTAGTTACTCTTATATCTCATAAATGTCAACAGAAGGCACTCAACTCCCTTAACTCATTGAGCAATCTGTCTAGCAAAATGGGTGTAAAATAAATGCAACGGCATACAACTTACCTGGTTGGATGTTCAAAATCGAGCAAACATTAGATAGTGCACTTTAGTGAGATAGACCACATTGCAAATTCAGAGTCTGTCTCCTGCAAGGTTTTGATATATACCCACCCAAGAAAGCCGCACACAAGAAGGTAAATCTTCACACTTTTATTGGAGAAAGCTGCAACCTGGAGGACAGGACACTTCCCCTGTAATCTTCAACGTCCAAAGCATTTTGTGCTTCCACGCACTTAGTCTTGGGCAAAGTCAATAGTCAATTAACCGTTACATCACTTCCAGCACCTGTTATTATTCATGCAAGAGTTTCATTGGTAATCTTTTGTTGTGTTTATCTCTATAGACTCCTTCAACTTTCACTCGTAGACTCAACTCTACCAATTAGCATTCATGTCCTGCATAATTGTTAATTTCCTGCTCTGTACAACAATCCTGTATGAAATGCTAAAATACAAATACTTTTTTTTATACTTCTGTTGTACATCGGTGGTGATGTAAAAATAGACCAATGAAGCGCTCTTGCTGGGGCTCCTTCAGCTTCCCCAACCTGTGGATTTCAACCAGAGTTCCCGATCAAATGGGCAATCGTGCTAGAAGATTCACTAAGAATGCAAGCCCCTGCCCTCTGTCGGCCTAGGCAAATGTCTGTTCTTGCTTAATTGTAAGGCTGGTTCCGAATCGCTATCCTTCACACCATCATCCTGGGCTCAGGGCACTTGTACCCCTGTAACTTTACTCTGGCTCTCTCTCTCTCTCTCTCTCTCTCTGGACCTGTGCCCGTCACACCTTACTTATGTTCAAGGCATGTGAGCTGTAGATCACATGCTTTGTATACTCCTGCCATCTAGTGTTGGGTCCGGATGTTTGCAAGTTGTTTTACTTCAAAGAAGTCTTTCCAGTCATGAGGTAAAGTGACTCCTCCTTTCCGTGATAGTGCGCATGGGCATTAACTTCATTGTTAGATTGTTTTTTTTCCACCATCTGGTTTGGACATGTATTGCTGCGCTCCGGTTCAAAGCCTTTCTTCGGGGTCCCCTCTGTGTGCAATCCACTATACCCTCGACAGTATTGTTTCGTACATCTGAAAGAGACAATTAGTTATAGATTCCTTACCTTTAGAATTACCCCCTGGCGACCGACTGGATCCGGAGAATTTTTTTGTCCGAACCAATGAAAATCAAAAGGTGGCATCGGTCACAACGCCAATGACTAACGTGGAACTGACCAACGTCACCTTTTGACACGCAGGCGTACTGCTGACGAAAAAATTCTCCAGGTCCAGTCTGATGCCTGGGGGTAATTCTAAAGGTAAGGAATCTAGAACTAATCTGTCTCTTACAGATATATCGTTATCGAAGATAAGTAACTTGTTCAACTATTTCACTTCTCCCCATATTGGTAGGAGAACATTTCTATTTTGATCGGGAAACTTTTAGCCGAACCGCGTCAGTCCACCTCGCAGTGAATGGAACAGACTCAATTCAAATTCTGTCCTCGGTGCCGTGCAAAGTATCCACGCACAGACTTGCACAAACTATGCAACTTGTGCTTATCTCCAGAGCACAACGAACAGGCTTGCGACACGTCCAGATCATTTGGATCAAAGAAAACGCCCCGTGAGCGTCGGGCTCTACATTGTGAAATGCAAAGCCAGAACATCAAATACATGCCAGATATCTTCGGTGAAGGTTCAGAGCAGGAAGAATTTGATGCACAAGGAGCTGAAGAGGAGTAGGAAGAACCTGTATCCATTCCGGAATCGGACTCCGAGATGGAAAAAGACCTACCTCAAGGTCAACGTCCCGTGAGTAACGAGCACCCCTTGCCCGAAATCCACTTCAGCCCAACTGCTTTGGATCCACCCCCAGGCCATGGTCGGCATCAAGAAGATATTTCTAACGCCCGCCTCCCTGCTTGGCACCAAAACCCGTCTGGTACCGAGCCAAAACCTTCGGGCTTGAAGCCAAAGACTGCTTCTGAGCCAAAACCCTTGACGTCAACGTTGAAAAAGGCGTCCGAATCCAAATCTTCCGCGCTGAAAAGTAATTCCACCTGGCACCAAAGTTTTCGGCGCCGATACCGGAAAATGCTCCTTTGCAACTGCAGGATCCGATCTTAGATCTCCCACCTCCCAAATCGGACCAAAAACAAAAGGAACTTTACAATAATCCTGATACAGGACATCTTTCTACTAAAATGCCTCAGCAGTGCAAACCTAAGTCAGAGGACACATCACATTCCTTTGAAGTGTAAGAATGTCAGTACTAGGGGGGGTGGAATTTGTGTAGTCTCGCTACGCAAAGCTGATCGAAACGTTAAAAAATCTCCGCGAGCACGCAGAGTTCCGCGAATTGCTTGTTCCACCCATTCACGTTTTTTTTTTTCCTGTTCGCAAACGCTGTTTGCGTGCTCGTGGGAAATGTCTTGCGACCACGCATTTTGAATGCGTGAACAAGCAAATTTCGCGAAGCCGCAGATCGCGGAATTTATGGCAATTCTGAGTTCTCTGCGGAATGCGAAATTACTCTAATTCCGCGAGCGAAACGGTATTTACCGCCCAGGCCTAGTCAGTACTAATCCCTTTTCTCCTCCACCACCTTCCCCACCATTAGAACATTTACTTATTACACCAACTAACTCTCCACCACCTCAGCCTGATGATGATGAGAATGGTGGGGATGATCTTTTACTGGTAGATCCCTGGAAGACTACAACACTGATTCACCCACAGACAATGAGCCAGGCCTTTACCCTGCAAAGCCTTCCCCTCCTGACGACAATGTAGGATATCTAGAATTACTGACTAGAGCTGCAGAATATCACTGGGTACAATTACACAAGAAATCCCTAGCTGAAGATTTCTTATTTGAAATGCTCAGTAACACACAAAGGTCTAGTCAGACTCTCCCTATACTCAAAGGCATGATGAGACATGATGATATATTCAAAGACCCTGTTCGTGCTCTTATTCTTAACCCCAGGATAGATAAAAATATAAGCCTGCTCCTTCTGATCCAGCTTTGATTAGATGGCAGTTAACACTAGACTCTTGACTTGTCTCTAAAGCCCGTAAACTGGCCAATTCACAAACTTCACGGGATGTGCCCCCTCCAGACAGAGTCTAAATTGATAGACGCCTTGGGTAAAAGTAGCCACCCAAGCAGAGAATCACTGGTGCATTGCCAACACCCAGGCTCTACTAGCCAGATATGATGGAGCGTACTGGGATGAAATGGAGCAATTGCTCCAATATCTCCCAGTAAAGCTCAAGGTTTAGTACAAGAAGGAAATCTCATTTCCGAATTCCTCTTAGTTGTGCTTTAGATGCTGCTGACACCGCAGCTAGAGACATCAACACTAGTATGTTGCTGAGGAGGCACGCATGGTTAAGGATTTTGGTTTTAAACCTGAAGTCCAACAATCCATTTTAGATACTACATTTGACAAAGAGCATCTCTTCGGGCCAGAAGTAGATAAGTCATTGGAGAAAATGAAAAAAGATACGGAAGTGGCTAAGTCAATGGGAGCCCTACTGTCTCCCTCCTAATCGTGGCTCCTTTTGTTGCGCCTTCTATCATGGGGGGGTATAAGACCATGTCCTCAGACAAATGCAACAATCAATCCTCCTCCTCCAGAAGCTTCTTTGAAGGAGGAACCACGGGTAACAACGGCAAAGGTAGGGGCAAAGGTTCCTGAATACGTAGTTTCTCCCCCCCCCCCAACAAGCACTGACTTGCCTACCCCACCCCCCCACCCCCGATCATTTAATACCTGTCGGGGGACGTCTTTTACCATTCCTTCCCATTTGGCAATTCGTAACTACAGACAAATGGGTGTTGGGAATTATCAAACATGGTTATTGCCTGGAGCTTACCTCCAATCCTCCTAACATTCCACTGCGTTCTCACAAAATGTCACCAGAACATTTATACCTGCTCAAACAGGAAGCCCAGTCTCTCTTGCTAAAAGGAGCCATAGAGCCTGTGCCATTACAATATAAAGTGTCAAGCATGTATTCCCTGTCTTTTCTAATTCCCAAAAAGGACTGCCCCTTGAGACCTATTCTAGACCTCGTAGAACGAAACCACTACAGACTTTTAGGAACATTTTCATATTGTCACACTTCAAGTGCTCCCACTTCTACAGCAGGGCGACTTTGTCTACTCTAAACTTAAGACACATTTCCACATTCCAGTTTATCCCGCCCTTCGCAAATATCTGATTCATGATGCACTCTCTCTAACTGTCACACCTAGCTCAAGCCATTTGGAAATGGGCTATTCACCACAAGTTTATCTCCTGGCAGAGCATCTTCCAGGAATAAACAATCCGATTGCAGACCTTCTCAGCAGACCAAGGCAGCAAATCCACAAGTGGCAACTTCATCCCCAAGTTCTCCTCCCCTATTTTCAGGAATGGGGATTTCCTCACTTAGACCTGTTCCCCACAGCTCAAAACGTAAAATGCCCAAACTTCGGCTCCAGGTTTCCACACCCGCTGGCAATTCCCTATGGATGAACTGGTCAGGGATATTTGCTTATGCTTTTCCACCTCTCACACTCATTCCGCTGGCAGTTCGGAAGCTCAAGCAACCATCCCTCAGACTGATTCTCGTAGCTCCCCATGGGCACATCCACCCTGCATCACCACCATGCTGGAGCTGTCAGTAGTTCCACACCAAAAGTAGCATCTCATCTCCAGACTCCTCACTCTGAGCCATGGTGAAATCTGGCATCCAAATCCCAAAGAACTCAACCTAGCGATCTGGCTCCTGAAGTCATAGTTTGGTTATTTACAATTACCACCAGACTGTATGAATATCCTAAAAGAGGCTAGGAGACCTACTACTAGGGCATGTTATGTAGCAAAGTGGAAACGGTTTATCTATTGTAACGATATCAATCCGCTTAATGCTTCTGTGCAAAACATCAGCTTTTCATTTAAAGCAATCTGGATTAGCCATTACATCCATTCGTTTACATCTAGCAGCAGTAGCTGCATACTTAGAAAAAAGACAACACTTATCTCTGTTCAGAGCAACAGTGATTAAGGCCTTTCTGGAAAGATTAAAAAGGGTCATCCCACCAAGAGACCCACCCGCACCAGTATGGAACTTAAACATAGTCCTTAAAAAGCTAATGGGTCCACCATTTGAACCAATGCCAAAGTGTCAATTACAATTCCTCTCATCGAAGGTTGCTTTTCTCATCACAATCACTTCACTAAGAAGAGTTGGTGAACTCTGTGCATTAACTATACAAGAGCCTTTCTTTCAGTTTCACAAAGACAGAGTGGTATTCAAACCAATCCTAAATTTCTTCCTAATGTAGTCTCTGTTTTTCATATCAATCAATCAATCAGTTGAGTTAGCTGTGTTGAATCCTCAACCTGATTCTGTAGCAGAACGATCTCTACACACATGTGAAAGAGGAGCTCTACTATATTATGTAGAAAGATCAAAACAGTTCCGCAAAACAAAGCAGCTTTTGTTGCTTTTGTAACACCACACAAAGGCAATCACATATGTAAATCAGGCATTGCAAGATGGATTGTGAAATGTATCCACACATGTTATTGAAAGCAAAAAGAACTTTGCTAATACACCCTAGAGCGCATACCACTCACAAGATAGGGTCTACTATGGCCTTCTTAGGGAATATTCCCCTAGCTGACATCTGTAAAGCAGCGACATAGTCTACACCACACCCATTCACCAAGCACTATTGTGTAGATGTGTTAGCGAGGCAACAAGCTAATGTAGGCCAGGCAGTACACAAAACCCTGTTTCAAACAGCTGCCACAGTTACAGGTTAGCCACCGGTTTGGGATTATACTGCTGTATAGTCTATGCAAAGCATGTGCTCTACAGCTGACATGCCTCGAACGGATAATGTGACTTACCCAGTAAGCATCTGTTCTTGGCATGTAGAGCTGTAGATTCACATGCACCCACCCGCCTCCCGTAGTTGTTGCGGTTTATCAGTTTACATACATATGCATCTCTACACTTACTAACTCCATTCTCGCCCTCTGCGGGAAAACAATTTTACAATGGACTCTATGCCCATGCGCACTATCACTGAAAGGAGAAGTCACCTTAACCTCATGACTGGAAAGACTTCTTCAAAGAAAAGCAACTTGCAAACATCCGGACCCATCACTAGATGGCAGAAGTATGCAAAGCATGTGAATCTACAGCTCTGCATGCCAAGAACAGATGCTTACTGGGTAAGTAACATTATCCTTATTTTGGCTAGCAGCTTACATTCTTTGTATGCATTATTCCTTAGTCTTGCTCTCTGTAAGCTTATTTCAGGTAGGTTTACAGATACCTTTCTCCTTTGCACATTAACCTTGGTCTCTGGGCAGTGGGAATACCGTATCGTTTAGCACGTTGATGTGGTCTTTGGGCACTTCCTTCCATAATGTCTTATTTCTAGTTTGTGGGTGGCAATGCCACCTACACCTTACTACTTGCTACTGCGCATGCGCCCTGTATACTTTGTTTCTAATCTCCCGGTACCTGTGCCATTGGCATGTGAATAATCCGAGCACGCCACTGGATTCCTGATGCTGTTTGGAGCCTGTACATGTGTAGCTATTTAATGGAAGGTAGTGATGAAGCATGTGGTGTTCAAAGGCTTCTTATTACTTGTATACCACACAGTATGTCATTTGGGTGGGGGGGGGGGGGTCATGCTGGTTTGCAAAGTTACCATTGGTCTACAGACTTGGCAGTCCGTTTTAAAGCTGTTTCCGCCTTGCCAAAGTTTGAACCTGTTATCTAGAGGTTGAATATTAAAATCCTGTCTAAGGCACATTTGACCTGTGGAGCAATAAAACGACAGCGGTGCTTTAAGCTATAATGACTCATTACATTTGTGTACGTTGCATGGTTTGAGAAGTTATTTTCCCTCTTCTCCTCTCTTAGGTACCCCACAAAGGTCTGGGACTGGCACTCTGCTTCTTAAAATCCTAGATGTAAACGACAACGCCCCTGAACCTGTCCCCAGAGATTTCCAAATCTGCATTCAGAACCCCCTACCACAAACCTTGAAGATTGTCGACCTGGATCTGGAACCACACACCTTTCCATACACGGCGGAGCTCAGTGTGGAGTCGAAGGAAAACTGGACAGCAGAAGTGAACGACAAGGGTGAGTGTTGGCTGTGTTTGCTGTTCTGGATCCTTAGCTGGGGGATTAATTGGAGGCTGAAATCCAGGTTTCTAAACTGCAAAAATGTAAACCAGCAATTCGTAGGCCACTCCAATTTGTTGTTTTCAGCGTGTATATGCAAGGTGGGAAAGAAGCACCAAAGAATGATGAAGCAGCCCCAGTTCATGCTGCGTTGGTGATGGGTGCATAAGCCTATCCTTGTACCATCACAGCAGTAATCTTATTTACGAGACTAAAATATTACAGCCTTTATATTTGATGGTATTGATGTTACTTTGAAACGCTGCTGATTAGATTATAGGTAATTCTACACACATTATGGGGAATCGCCACTTTTCTACGCACCCCCAATGTTTACAGGGTTAGGGATCTGTGCACGGTGAGATGTTAACTTTTAGAAGTTGTATTACTGGTCCAAATTCACTAAACCTTTTAGAAGACTCTGTAATCTGTGCTCACATGATTTTCATCTATGACTTGTCTAGGTTTATGACAAATTATGAGGCTTTCTAAAGATGCATTTGAATATGCATGAATGTCTACACTCGTCTTAGATTTCATTGAAACTCATGTTCCTACAAACAGACCCTTGTAAATTCTCACCTAGCGCAAAAGTGCATGCGGACTTAGTAAAAAAAATAATAATTATTATTAAAAAAACGTACATTTTCTCACCACCAGAGACTATATTTCCTGAGGTGAAAACCGCATAAAGCACCTACATTGAACACGTGGTGGTCTTTCGAGCCTTCCCTTTCACATTCAGCAAAAGCACTTGTGTTTTTCACTGACATAGTCATACATGTGTTCCCTTAGTAGTAAACTACCAGCAAATGTATGTGTGAATGCCCACAGAGTTTGTGGATTTCTTGCTTTTGCATTGTGCTCACCATTTTCCCGTATCATGTCACACGTCTTTTACAATCCCTAACCATATACTCAGTACTGTAGACAATCCATTAGACTAACGAATTGTCTGCAGCATTACATTTTATTTGAGGAGGAAAGGCTAACTCCGATTCTGTGAATTCAGATTTAGGCCAAAAACATTCACACATCTGATTTCGGTTTCCGAACCGCTCTTGGTAACATTGGCCAAGCAGTGAGTGAAACCGGTAATTTGTTTACTACTATACATAGGTATTTGTCCGGGATCGAGTGGCAATCTGTATCTTAAGCGGGCAGTGTAGGAGAGGCATAATCCACTCATGCTCATCTTCGACCTCTCTCTTGTAGGAACTTTGGAGTAACGTTTGGCAGGTAAATGATGGTGGAAAACGTGATAATCTTCCGCCGTCCATGTTCCTTTTCTGCTGCTTGTCAAGAGTTAATTAAGTTTCTTTATTAGTCAGTCCAGCTCACCTGCTCTCGCTTCAAAATCCCAAAGTGAACTATGGAACATCGTTTTAGCTGCAAAAAGTTGCGATTTTCTCTCTAAAACTGTTCTTCATCTTCGATGATCAGCTTGTCTTTGTCTGGCCCATAGTTCTAGTGATCAAGCCCCTGAAGGAGCTGGAGCAGCGGACATATACCATTGCGGTGACGCTGGGGGACAACCTAGGCGAGTCCAAGCTGACTACCATCGAGGCCACTGCCTGCAATTGCAATGGGGACAGCAAGGACTGCGAGAATAAAGCTTTTATTGCTGGAGGAATGGGGGTGCCTGCCATCCTTGGAATACTGGGTGCCATCTTGGCCTTGTTGAGTAAGTATCCCTCGTATTCCCATTATTCATTGTGGTTTCAGTTGTTTGATTTAGACAGTCCAAAACTGGTAGGTATCATCTTGCATGTATAGCTGTGTCTGTTCTCTCCCTTTTCTCCAACACCCACAAGTAGCGGTAGCTACACACTTGCCTGCAATGCAGTTTGAGTAGACTCTGCCATATAAGGAGGACACCGAAACATTTCCCACACACACACCACCCTACCCTCGCACACTTTCTGTCTATCCCTCATTAGAATCTAATGCTTTAATGTCATATTTCACTCCTCTTTGCTTCAAATTTAGGCTTAGCCACAGCATCAAAACATGAGTGAACCTCTGGTCCTCGCTCTAGGCAAGCACTACCCATATAGGCCACATGATAGACACACGCTTAGTTCCATTAGTATACTAATGGAGTAGCGTGCTATCCATTTGCAAACAGCATTATATACCTCTCCAGTGGTGTGAAGCGCTTTTTAAATGCAACTATAAAACAATATACAGAATGCAGCATATTTTTATATTTGCATTGCCTTAGCGTGCAGGGTTAATTCTTTCTGCTGAGTCCAGGTATGTTTGGATAATGCTTTGCAATGAATCGGGTCATGCAGGGGAAATCTTGGCTTGCCACAAAATGTTCTGGATGAAGTCTCATTGCATCAATCATAGCCTTCCTGTGTTCATAGGAAAGCGTTTGGTCTGTTGGCTTTGAATTTTTTTCTTAGGCTTCTCCTACAGGGCCAACCTGTTAAGTCCTAAGCCCATATCTTTATTGGGTGTCGCAACATATTTTTATTGTGGATGCAGTATGCCTTTCCTTGCCATGCTGAAACTTGGCAAACTTTTTTAACCTAAACACACTGCATGCTGGTGTTTAGCTTAGACTTGGAGAGATTGGTATTCTGTGGTTGCTCCTCACAGGTATCCAGTTTCAACTATACATACACGTTTTTGTATAGTAGGCACATCAGTGCAAGATATTACAGAAATGGGAGCTTTATTACATTATTTTACATTGTTGTACCTGAGATGGAAATTGTATTCAAGAGTTAAACCTCTTCATCCTCACTTGTTCTTGAAAATGCTTTTTGACCCTGGAATACCACTAGGGCATCCACTCAACACCTGAGATCTTGCCTCGCTCTTTAGAAACAACTTTAGAAACAATTGTTTATATGTAGCACCAGAATAACGTAAGCTGTGGTAGAAGTGATGCAGTGAAGTGTATTGTGGCATGCCGCTTATGTGAGCTGCCTTTTGTCACAGTCAGATAATTTGTTTTCACGGGGAGGTTTTTCATGAAATCTTAAATGGTGTAGACTGTAAAGGGTGGTTTTCTACTATCTCACTTAGTACCTTAAAGCACGCTAACTTAAGTTTTCCCTAGATTCCTGTTGGAGATTTATCATGCCATACCATCACTATGTAAATTCAAATTTTAAGAGCAGTACTTTAAAATAAATTTAGCAGGGCTAGTTTAGGACAAGAGGAAACAATTTTCAGTTACTTGTCCAATGCTTCACCTCAGAGGCTGTTATATCTCGGAGACACTAAAAATGGGCTGTTTTGGAAGAAGTTGCGAATTGTTCTGAAAAGAGCTGGGAGGCACCCTTTTTGAACAAAAGGGCCATTGGTGAATAACAGAAATATCATGAAGGTGATGCACACCAACAAACACCGAAAAAGTTTCAAGATGGTTGATGCATCTTGGGTGCATCTGAAGTCCTTTGACTTTGTCTAAGGCTCTTACCCATTAGAGGTGACTATGTACACTGAGACTAGCAGATGAGGTCATGTGCCATCCAAGGTAGGGCACGGAGCACCACCCCCAAGGCCAGACATGCTGCTTCTTTGTGGCTGTAAAAGGAACCCAAGGAGGATACTGCTTGCTGGGTGATCTAAAGTAGCACTCCCTCTAAGCACATTAATGGAGATACTAGAGTGAATTCCTGACCTACCTGAGCACCAAATATGAAATCTACCTAGCAGATTATATCTAAAGTCAGGCTGACAAAACGTAATCACAGCAGGCTGACTGTAACTTGGAAGGTCCGATTGCCCCTTGCTATTCACATTAGGCCCGGTAAGGAGGCAGCTGGATGTGGGTACAAGAAAAAACAAACTACAAAACCCAAGAAGATTAAGTTTTTTCATCACTGATCCCCTCTGCCAGAAAGATTTTTCAGGGATCGCTTTGGTCCCAACGATCCGAAAACGTAGAATAATTATTTGGGGTAAAACATTTTTGACAGCGATTGGCCTCCCTGTAAGGGCCATATTTTCAGAAAAAGAAAAAAAACACACATGGTGTTGACCGAAGGTTTATTCCACTTGAGGCCAAAATGGGAGATCCTTTCCAAGTGAGTGGCAAACACAAGAAAGGCATTCAGCATTTGTTGAAGGAAAACGCTGAAAGTGTTTACATCTGTGATTGTATTTTTGGGAAAGTGACAACTACTTGTCAACACTATCTCAGCTATAACAAATCTCAAATGGCGTTTGGCGTTCAGGATAGAAACTCTTGAAATCAAAAAGAGAGCAGTTTGTGTGACTGTCTTTGGGGCACAGCCTAGACTAGGTGTGTTGAACCTTGGGATGTTGATAAACTCTTAGTACTTTCAGCAAGGCCATCTACAGGAGAATCTCCTTTATCACTCAGAATTTATAGGGAAAAGTGACGAGACAAAAATATACATAAAGTGAGCGTACTTTTGAATTGTCGGTAGCTGGCGATTTTCTGCTACACAAATAGTTTGGTGCATGCCTGGGGGAATAATGGACAATGCCATTTATACGGGTGGTTACCACCTGCTTAGTCAAAGCTCTTAGAAAGCTATCCTTTTGACTTAAAACCTTCAATTTTGAGTTTTCTTCTCCCTACTTTATTGTGCTGCATCAGTGGGTGGTGAATCTGAGGTCTTTCATTACTCAATAAGGTGATCTCTTTCTTATCTGTGCTGCCAACTTCATTTTCGACCTCCCTAGATCTGCCCCGCCAGTTTTGTACTTTGCTTGGGCTAGCTAAATGTGTAAAACAGTGCTTTACCAGAGTGTTCACAACATCCTGCAGCCTTTCCTACAGCATACCTCTATCCCTTCAGATGTCCTCCGTGTTCACTTGGTCAACTCTTACCACTTCTTACATGGATTACACGTGATATCTCTCTGCACTTGTTGTAATGTCCCTAGTGTCATGCATTATCTAAATCTAGGCAACCTTTTTGCTGTTCTCCAGCTCCCAACTAATGTTATACCTCAAAATATATTAAGTACCTTCGGTCTTTAATTTAATTTAAAAGCTTATAAAGTGCATGAATCACCTCGAAAGGGGCATCTCTGCGCTGAAGCAGTATCATAACCGAGCCGGCAGACAGTTAAACCACAAGCAGTTCAGTTTTCAGGCGTTTCCTGAAGATCAGAAGATCAGAAGATCATCAGATCATCACATCTTCGAAGTGTGAGGGGCAATCGATTCAATATCCGTGGGGCCATTTAAGAAAGGCTTTTCCTCCTGTACGAGATTACTTCACTCGAGGAATAGTAAGGATACTTTTCATACCAGCGCCTAAGATCCTTCCCGGCTAGAAGGGAATACGTTTCTCAGCTAAGAAACTGGGTCCTTGGGCTTTGTGAACAATGCAGAAAACTTTGAATATAATTCTCTGGTGAATGGGCAGCCAATGTAGTTGTTGCAGGAGGGGCAGAGAGGACATTCTAGGAGACATATTAGTAACAAGCCGAGCGGCCGTATTCTGTACTACCTGTAGTCTATTCAACAATGGGAGAGCATTGCATTAGTCCAGGTGACTGATGGCCAGTGCCAAAACCAAGGCACAACTTGTAACATGTTTAGCATTATAAATTAATAGAAAATACCTTAAGAACTATTGTAATTTCTTACCATGGGTAATGAAATCATTTTCCATCTAAAAAACTAAATGTCTGACAAAAGTCACGAAAATGATCACAAAATTCAGTGCTTCAGGTTCAAACCAATCTTGCTCCTTGTCCTCAAAATTCTATATTAATGTACAAGATAGGGCTGGCCTTCCTGCATGAGGAGCAGTGCTTATTTAATGTTGTTAGTTGTGGGTGGTGGGTACCAGTACTAATTTTTGAGGACTAGGATGTATTTTCCATCATGAGACTCTGAACCCCACAGCAAATGAGAAAAAGGCAGAAAAAGGGAAAAAAGATGGGAAACTGTGCCAAAGGGAGGTTTTATTTTTCAATGTGTGTTAATCTGCTTTCGTGAATGCAAGATCAATGAGGGGATGACCTGTTGCGTTGTTTCTGACATTTTCCTCTGTTTTCGTAAACAACCAACCTGATGGATTACAGATGCTAACATTATTCTCTTCTGATTGGCCTAAGTAGGAAGCTGGCTATCTTTATAGGGCACCAAAATGAGGTACACTGCAGATAGTCTAGGCAACCCTTATTGGTTGACAGAGGCAAAAATGTTAACACTAAATGCTCTCTATTGTGGTAGTGTGGGCAAGCATAATAGGCTTATCTGAGGGTAGTGCTAAGCATTTGTTGTACTCCCAGAGGCAATAAATGAGACGCACAAATAATAAATCTGAGACCAATTTAGAAAAATAACTCGTATTTTTATGTACATTTTGATACCAAGAACTTTGATATCAAGTAAGTACTTTTTAAAATATTGAATTTCACAGGTAAGTAAAATGTTCACTTAAATGCATCTTTATGCAGAATGCTTTCCTATGGAAGAAAAAGGCATAAACGGTATACAGGTACTTGCAGTAGGTTTCCGGGAGGGGGTCCCCTTCAGGACTTAAGCTGGTAGGGGGATAAGGTCCAAAGCATCACCAGCAGTTGGAGTTTACCTGCTCTGAGTCATCTGGATGCAGAGGTGCTGGTAGCTTTACTTGCTACTCTGTAGGAGCTTGAGGACCTAAAAACAGGCTGTCCAGGGGAACTTGGGGACACGTCTGGGAGCTCCAAATGAGGGGATCAGTTGACAAGGGTCCTGGGAACAAGGCAGCACAGTTAATTTTCTGGAACCCGAACCAAGGCGCTTGGGTGCAGAGGGGTTTGGACGGCTGGGCTGGTTTGTCGCAGGGCCCTGCGGTTGGCGGTCTCACCAGTTGAGGGTGCAAAAATTAGGACAGCTGGGCCACTCTGGGAGTGAGTCTCTGCAGTGCGGACGTCCCTCGATGGCTGTTTGGTCTTAGTGCCGTTGGAGGCCTGACTGGACACTTAAACAGGGCTTTGTTGCTGCAAGTGGTCCGTGACCCTGGGCAGTGGTGTTGTGGTTGGTCCTGGCGTCTTCTCACTTGGTGAGGAGATGGATCTGAAGTACAGAGACCTCTTCCCTGGGTGGCTGCTGTGTCGTATGATTGGGGAGTGGCAGTACGGTAAACCAAACTCTATTTCAGAGCCTGCGGACTACAGGGAAGTAGCTCCTCCACTCCAAAGGAGATTTCTGGCAAGGGCTGGCAGTCTACTGGGGTGTTGGTAGAGGTTCAGCTATAGGACAAGTCGGTTTCCTCACGATTGATGAGACTGGTGCAGGAAGGTACGGTTTGGCGGCAAAAGTCAGTAGCAAGTCTTCAGTTCTCATTTTCATGGCTCTTCTTTGTCCTCATCTTCTGGATCTGTAGAATCTGAGTTCCTGGCATCAGGGGTGTCCACTAAATACTCAATTTAGGAGTCTTAAGGGAAGTGACCGGTAGTAGCCAATGGTCTACTTACCTTTAGAGTAACTACACCCGTATAAGACCACTCCCTGTGGGAAGTGGGCATAATCCTGGCCCAGTGAGACAAATTACACCAAAAACCAAGTTGGTGGAATTCTATTTTTCGTGTTCACATCATGTAGCCCACCTTAGGGGCTGAACTAGCCTGATAGTGAACTCGCCTCATGACTAGCTAATGATCCTGACTGTTCTGGTGCCAAATGGGCCCAGGGCATGGGGTGGCATTTCCCCTGTCGGGGGGGGAATTCTGGGTCTCATATTAAATGTGGCAGTGCCCTTTGAAGTCACCTGTCTTGATATGCAGATTACTTACCCATCCAGTTTGGGGGAGGTGACCGCAGTTCTGGCCGGAGCAGGCATTGTTTCTGCCCTCTGAGTGTGGGCTCTCGCCTGTAGCGGATGCAGGGGGTGCAGTCAGAAACCTGTCTATGGTGGCAGACTGGTCTACATCAGTAAGCCAGTACACTAGAGGTTGGTAGGTTTTCAGGGGGTGCCTGTAAGGTGCCCTCTTGGTGCATGTATTAATAAATCCATCACTGGAATCAGTGTGGCTTTATTAATGAGATGTTTGAAACCAAACATCTTAGGCTTCAGTGAAGTCCTTATGTATCTGGGGAACTCTTAATCACCAGTGCCCAGTACTTATACTCAAGGTGGCTTCCTTGCTCACTGGCAATGTCCAAGAATCTCCTTGGTTACATCCACCTGCTTCAGCAGCCTCAGAATGCTCCGGAAGGTCTTCAGAGGGATCCTAGCCGACACCAGAAGAACAGTCGCTCAAGCCCTCCTCACCAGTTGACTCGTCGACGGGAATGGCCTCTACGCTGGAACCACCACCCTCTCCCTCAAGCTCCTCCAAACAATCCAGAACGCAGCAGCCAGAATCATCCTGGACCTGCCCAGACAAGCCCACATCACCCCCTACCTCAGTAGCCGGCACTGGCTCCCCATCAAGAAGAGATGTCACTTCAAGCTACTCACGCACTCCTGCAAAGCCTGCCACAACACGGGACCAGTGTACCTGAACAACTGCCTGACCAACCACCATACACTTGCGATCTGCCGCCCTGGCCCTCGCCTCTGTCCCCCACATCCATCGTACCCGATCCAGAGGATGCGCCTTCTCCCACCTCGAAGCCAAAGCCTGCAACAACCATCCCATTCACCTCCAAAGATCTACCTCTCTGGCAGACTTCAGGGGTAGACTTAAGACCTGGCTCTTCAAGTAGTTCCACCTCACGCAAGCGCCTGGATACGCCTCGGGGTAATTAGTGCGCTCTACAAGTCCTGATTGAGTGATAGAAGAATCGACATGGGCATCACAGGAGCTTATCTGCTCATGCAGATATGTCCTCACGTTTAATCTAATGCACCGTGCCTTAGGGCTGTAAGGCCAGCATTAGGGGTGACTTACACAGGATGTGTGCCATTTTGTGTCTTTACATTTCTCTGCACCATGTCTTGCAGCTTGCAATGGCAGTTTGCATGACTGTAGTGAGGGGTCCCTTAGGTTGGCACAATACATGCGGCAGCCCTTAGGGACCCTCTTAAATACCCATGCCCTAGGTACCTGTGGTACCATTTACTAGGGACTTTAAGTGGTGCTAAAGGTAGGGACAATTGACTGAACAATTATATCGTTTTCGGGAAAGATCTGGCATGGGGAACCTGGATAGCAGGATGCCAGTGCACTTTGTTAAAATTGCATCCATTACCAAGCAAAAAGAGTGGTTGACCATGTCAAAAAGGGGCACTTTTTTACAGCATAGAAGACCTATGTCACCAATATCTCTTGCAATGTAATTTATTTTTATATGCATTTCTAGGGATCAGTATGATTAGCTGTCCATGTAATAATAATTCCGTCATTTTTCATTTATTCTTACTTCTGCTGTTTCCTGTTTTATTTTGTGTGAATAAAAAAGGGAGAAAGTAGAATGAAAAAGAAACCACATTGGTGAGATTGAGATGAAATCAAAACAAGACAGTCTTGACATTCGGCAAAAATTGTATTCTGCAGTGCCGAAGGTGGGGACATGAAAACATTGCCACATGGTCCGAACAATGCTGGAACTTGATTGCCCCATGGCTTGTCCACGAGGGCCAGACCCATGACAGAGTTTCAAAATAATCACTGGCTGTATAATATATTCCCATTTAGATACCTGTAAATGTATTGTATGTGAAGATCCAGAAAGTCTGTCATGGATCTCCCCTTATTGGAGTCACTATTCTGAGGAGTAGGCTCAAACAAAACATTTCAGTGATGTCTTTATAGCTTTGTAGATTAACAGACAGGTAGTATGAAAAGAAAGAAACTTGCTACAGTTCTTTTTGCCACTGCTTTGCTCTGTCAATGGGAAAACGACGTAACGGTGATTCCGGAGCTGGTTCTTTAAATATTTGTTAACATTTGAATCCGTTTTTAAAGTTGTGCAGTGTGGTTACTGATGTTTCCTACTTGCTGTATTACTGCTGTCAGGGCTATAATAGTGGGTGTTATATCTATTGTTATCATATTATTTGTTAAGTTCAATACTGATAATATCACTCTGTTCTGTTCTCCTGTCCAGTCCTGCTGCTGCTCCTCCTGTTGTTTGTTCGAAAGAAGAGGGTGGTGAAAGAGCCTTTGTTGCCCCCAGAGGATGACACACGGGATAATGTTTATTACTACGACGAAGAAGGTGGTGGAGAAGAAGACCAGGTACAAAATGCAGTTGGAAAAAGATCTCCGCCAAAGAGCCCCTCTTTGAGGTGAGCCCGTCGGGGATTGCACCGCCTCCCCGACGAGGAGCAACTGCCGATGATGAAGCATGACATCCTTCGGGGTGTGTGAGGCCATTATATCCAACAAAATGGATGCCCCAGGATGTTACTCTGACATCTGTGGTCATGCCAGCTAAACACTCTCCCCATTTCCCATAGGAACAGTACAGCGACCTCTTTTGTTTCACAAAATGAATGGTGTCATTCAAAAGCCTTTTTCAGTTTGTGTGCATAGATTCAGTGTAATAAGGCTCATCTGGTTGGGCAGAAGGTTCTGAAATATGTTCAAAAGACCCTGCCTTCACCATGTTTGCAAATGGCAGCAGCTTGACTCTAGCTTTTATTGGTCTGGACCATACCCAAGCCTTTGAGTCAATAGAGACGCTTACACTATGGGCTAGTGCCTGGATCATGGAGGTGCATATAGGTTCATTATATCCAATGCAGATGCATTGTCATCATGCTACAGCCATGTTTGTTCCTATGCCTAACCGGGATTAGACAATGTATTGATATTGTGGTGCTACCTATTTATTCTCTGATGAATTACTCCAAATATGCATGCCTCCTAAATGTGGATGATATTAACTGGGTCTAGACTTTGCAAAATGGGTTGCTAATAGCATGTTAATACATTAAATTGAGAGGTCTTGGCCTACATGTATATAATGGAAAAAGTATCCACTTTAGAAGAGGGCTATGCAATTTAGATGGACGTTATATCGCTGTGGGATTAAGGAGGTTGAATTCTAAACCTATCTCTATTATATTTTCTAGGGCTGTTAGCCAGGCACTTAATGTCTCAATCTTATTATGTAAGTAGGAAGTAAGAACATTCAGGCACATTCATTCTGAAGTGTGGCTCACTGGGTGGAGAAGTGTGGCTCACTGGTTAGAGGCGGCAGACCCATAAGCAGAGAACGGCCCGGGACCAGGGTTCGATTCCCGACGCGGCAGGGTCGTGGACCAGGGTCAGCGGACTCGATAATTCTCGCCTCGGTGCCTACTCTAGTCAGAAACCACACTCGGCAACTCTGGGCATCAGCTTGCCTCATCTTCACAACGGCCCCCCCAGACCGCCGGGGATGCTTGGTCGCACCTTAGAGATACCCATCAGGGACCATCTCTCAGGGTGAGCCAGGACGGGTTCCCCAGCGGTCGAAGCGTGGAGATACTCCTCCGGGAGTCGATTCCTAGCGCTATATAAACCCACAATTAATTATTTTAAATTCTAAGAAGAGGCATCAATTCTACCTCTGACTACTGTCTTTGCAAAACTGAGACAAAGTGTCAACTTTAACCATCCATCAGCTGATACACAAAGGATACTTATCGAGTAACTGTAATCTGCAATAATGCCAACATGACGAGAAATGATGAGGCTGAAGAACTCAGTAGCTTATAAATATCTCCAGAAACCAGGGATGACTTTGTTCAACCATAATGACCATCAATCTTTTGTATTATTTTTTTGTTGCGTGCTTGGTTTGGTTCACTTTGCATAAATTCGTTTTTTTACCCAAACTGCAAAATAGTTGTTGAAGAAAGTACAATAAAATTATGCTATGTTTGGTTGGTTCCAGGGGGTCTTGCAGCTTACCTCACTGCACTATTTAGCTAACCCAGAGCTAATGAGTTAGACTGTGAAGTCTTGCCTTTAGGTTAAAACTTTCATTCTTGTGATTTATGAGAAGCACATTGGTAAAACATTGTTCCCAAATATTATGGGTCTTGAAACCATTACTATTTGTACAATCATATTTGACAGGCAACCCTTTTTGCTAAGTTTACATTTTTTTTGTATACAATCCTTGCAGGACTACGATCTGAGCCAGTTGCACAGAGGTTTGGATGCCCGTCCTGATGTTATGCGTAATGATGTTGCACCAACTCTTGCAGCTGCTCCCCAATACCGTCCTCGCCCAGCTAACCCTGATGAAATTGGAAATTTCATTGATGAGGTGAGTGGAGAATGTCACAGAACTAGGTTCTGGCTCATCTCGGTTTATAATTTTTAAGATGTGCCACGCGTGAGAATTCACAATATGGAAATAAAATGTGCTGTTTGGAATCTAGCACCCTGATTCCAATAATAAGGCACTTTGGATGTTAAAGGTAAGAAGCTTAGGAAACCTTCACAATTGCAGTATGATGCTGATCAGTACATTGGAAGGTTAAAGAAACTGCAGTCCTGAAGCAAAAAATTAGAAACCGTTGTCGAATTGTAATTAATATTATTTCTCATTGAATAGTCATAAGTTGAAGTGTCCAGATATGCCTTTTATGATCTGTTCTAGCAACATGAAGGATCTTGGTGGTTACTGACCAGTATACCTCTAGGGTACTGTAGCCTATTACTTGTATCCTAGGGTTACAGGTACCATTGCAGTGAGGGTTAAATCCAAGAGTCGGTAGGGTTGGACACAGATGCAGCATGGTACAGTAATAACTCTCAATATCCTGTTAGAGCTAAATACATTGAAAACTCTAGCCTGCATGTCTCCTTTCTCTTTCTCTTCTGTCTACTCCCTCCAACTGCCCCCTCTGCCTTCTTTCTTGCCCTGTCTTCTCCTTTTGCTTGTCCCTAACAGTAAGCTGCTGACATGGAAGATTAGCCTTTTGCGTGTAGTTATATGGCATGAAGATAAGTAAACTGCAAAGGTCCCCAGATTCCGAACAGTGCAGTTATTTTAACAAAGACATGGTATTTTTATATATGTAACCTTCATGTTTGAGGCATGTGTGGCTGTAGATACACATGTTCTACATACTCCTGCCATCTAGTGTTGGGCCTGGATGTGTGCAAGTTGTTTTTCTTTGTTGAAGTCTTTCGAGTCACGAGGTAATGTGATGACTCTTGCTGGTAATGCGCATGGTCATCGGCTTCATTGTTAGATTGTTTTCTCACCGCAGTGCTCCAGGTCTACACAGATTCCGCCCCTCTGTCTGTATTGTTTCTTTGATCACATTCCCTCCCCACACACCCCCACTAACTCCTTGTCTCAGGTTGACTATCATTACTTCACTCGAGTGGGCCTACCTCCACCTCAGCCGCATCTCTCCATCATGCCTCGTCGGCAATGGAATGGAAACCTTTTAGATATAGTCCTAGTTGACTGGCATTGCGTAGTACTTCAAACTTGTTGGCTTTTAGGAAGGGCTTGAAAACCTGGCTTTTTGCCTCTTAGACCCCTTTTGCATCTTTCCTGTCTCTGTTTTTAAACTCTGTGTTGTGTTTGTCTCTCTCAGGTCGTCATTAAAGCGCCGGGACACTCTTTTCGAGTAGCCGCGCGCTATAAAAGACATAAATAACATAACATAACACGCGAATAATCCTCGAAGTGACCTCCATCAAGTTTGCTATTTGTGCCTCTCGCCAGAGTGCAATGAGGTCACCTGTGATGTCTGCCGTTTGTTTCCTTCAAAAAAGACTCTCTGCGACAGTCAAGCTCGTCGACTCGATGGAGGAGCGGCTATGACAATACAGACCTTTGGTCCCGAGGATATTGAGAGGGAACATATTCCAAAACCCTTGGCTGCAGATGAAGAAGCTTTTTTCCCACAGCACCCCCCTCCCCCTCTACACCACTTGCAAGTTGAGCAGCCCACTACCGAAGGGCACATATCCACTTTAGTGCACCAGAGTCAGGCTTACGGAATGCCACTGGCTTCGGGCAATGGTCAGCACCAACAACCTACTTCGGACACTCTGCCCAGCTCCGGCTTTGCACCAAAGAGACCCTCAAAGCCGACTACTTCAGCGCGGAATACTTGGACTTCGGCACAGAGCAGACTTTTGGCGCCAAATACATGTGCCTTGGTGCCGAAACGGCCCTTGGAGCTGAAACCTTCAGCCTTCACCAACAAATCCAGCGTTGGTGCGGACTCTGTTGAACTAATCTCCCACAAGCTGCAGGAGGAGATTGACGCAAGGCAGAAACACCCGGTCATTCATCCCCATACAGGCCACATCCTTGCCCGCTCTCTAGGGTCTACTGCTGCTCCAGCTTCCAAGCGCCAGCTGTGCTTCGAGGACGCTTTTAATGTCCCGCTTCCTGGAAAGCAGAGCAACAAGGAAGATTGTGCAACCAGTCCTTTACCCCACTCTCAACATTCCCCCTCATCCTGGTCCTCAGCCTTCACCTTCCCAAACTACTTCTCCAGGGGACCCCCTTGATATCACACCCCAGGGATCTCCTTACTCTGACATGGGTGGGCTTTGGGGAGGGGGTGATACATAGGACATACCTCCACGGGGTAAACCATGGAACTCCTATGATGCTTACCCACCAGGGGACGCAGAACCTGACCAGTATACTGCCCTTCATTTCCTCCGGGCAATTCTATATCCTATCAGGAGCTTGTTGGTAGGGGGGTCCTATTCCACAAGGTGGATCTTCATACAAAGCCCTTAGAGGAGGACTTTCTCTTTGAAAACTCTTCCACCCATCACTCTACTCAGTAGCTCCCCATGCTCAAGGGCATGCTATGCCACACTCCTGACATCTTAAAGGACCCGGTCGGAGCCAGGGTCATAACACCCAGGGCCCCCTTACTAACCCTATTTATATTCGGGGCAACTCCCACTGACTCCCTCGTAGTACTACTACTCGCAAACAGGCCAACTCCCAAGCCAGTCGGGATGCCCTGCCCCGAGAAAGAGAGCAAGTACATTGATGCCGTAGACAAAAGGAGTGCAGCGAAATCTGCCAACCACTAGCGCATTGCCAATTCAATCTGCCTTCTCTCACGATATGATCGTGCCCACTGGAACTAAATGGAGGAGCTCCACCAATACCTCCCAGAGGATCACAGGAAGAGGGAAAATGAGATAGTCCTAGAGAGCAGGTATCAAATGCTACCATTCGCTGCGCCTAGATGCTGCAGCCACTGCTACCAAGGGAGGCATTCTAGTGTTCTTTTCCGCAGAGACACCTGGATCGGTATCCCTGGGTTCAAACCGGAAGCTCAGCAGCACTTTGCCGAACATGCCCTTGATGGCCTGCCCCTCTTTGGCCCACAAGTAGAAAAAATAAAATAGAATACAGAAACAGCTAAAGCAATGAGCACTTAAGACACCTGCTCCTCACGGCTCCTTTCCCCACATCCCCTATTGTGAAGGCTTAAATACCACTTTCCCTGAAGCCTCCACATCTGATCAATGCATCCAGGGACAGCAATCCTCTCCCAGGGCGTACTTTAGAGTTCCCTTCCGGGGAAATAATTCAATAGTTGGAGGGAAAGGCGGCTTCTCCCAAAGGAGCTGCAACTGCCCCCAAATGCTAGCTTGCCCATTCCCCCCCATCCCCCCAGACTACCAAGCACTGGTCAGGGGGCAACTCCAAGGCTTTTTCCCCCACATGACAGTCCATCACCTCAGAGCGGTGGGTATTGGATATTATCCAACATGGTTATTTTGCAAACAGGCTTGCTCCAGAACAGCTACATCTTCTCAAAGAAGAGGTCTAATCACTTTTTATTACTGGGGCTATAAACACGTCCCCTATTTTCAGCAGGGTACGGAAGTGTACACTCTGCTTTTCTTAGTACCCAAAATACAGGTCCTTCACACCTGTTATGGACCTCCGACCACTAAACTAATTCATCCTGTCAGAACACTTGCATATGGTCACGCTCCAGGATGTTATTCCATTCTCAAACAGGGCGACTTCATGACTGCCCTTGACCTGAAGGACACTTAATTCCACATTCCAATACATCCGGCCCATCGCCGATATCTCAGGTTTGTGGTCAGCAGAAAATACCAATTCGGGGTTACTATTGCACTTTGAGTGTTCAAGTGCCTTGTGGTGGTGGCCGCACACCTACTCCTACTTGGCGCCCACGTCTTCCCTTATGTGGACGACTGGCTGATCAAAAGTGCCACCCGCCAGTTATTTGGCAAGCACCCATAAGTCACAATAGAACCCCCTTCACAGGTTAAAGTTTACCATCAACACCACAAAATCCGACCTCTAACCCCTACAAGTCTAACCCTACTTAGGGGCCAATCTCTACACGGCGGTAGGCATGGCTTATTCAAACCCTGCTCGGATTCAGTCTTTACAAGCACTGCTCCCTCTTCTACAAGCACACCAACAAGTCGGGGTCAGAACAGTCATGCTTCTACTAGGCATAATGACCTCCTGCATTGATATAGCACCCAATGCCAGGTTACACATGCGTCCGTTGCAAGAATGCCTAGTGCAGCAGTGGTCTCAAGTGGAGGGATGTTAAGTCGATCTATTGTCGATCGATCCCCACACTTGACGCTCTCTGCATTGACGGAACACCAACAACTTGTTGCAGGAGTGGCCTTTTCTCGACCCTTTTCCACAGAGGAGTGGAATGGGGTCCTGTCTACAGGATCTGACTGTTCAAGGTCAAAGGTAGCCCCCGCAACAGGGTCTCCATATCAACTATTTGGAATTTCTAGTCATCCATCTAGAGTTGAAGGCTTTCTTACCTCACCTGATAGGCAAGGTTGTCCTTGTCCGCACAGACAATGTGACAGCCATGTATTACCTTCAGTAACAGGGGTGGGGGGGGCAAATGCTCTCCACAACTCGCGCAGTTATCCCAGAGCATTTGGCGGTTGCCCACCCGTCACAAAATGCATTTGCTGGCCAAATACCTCCCAGGGATTGACAACCACTTTGCCGGCTTCCTCAACAGGATGCGGCAATAAGTCAATGAGTGGGAACTCTACCCCCAAGTCCTCCTTTGCTACTTTCACAGGTGGAGCTTTCCAGCAATAGACCTGTTGACAACCATAGAAAAAACCAAATGCCCAACCTACGAGTCAAGGTTCCCACAGTCCATGGGCAATGCACTATGGATGAACTGGTCAGGGATATTTGAATAAGCTTTTCTGCCTTTCCTTCTCCTTCAGTTTGTGTTTCGGAGGCTTCAGCAGACGCCCCTTACTCTCATCCTGATGGCTCCCAGATGGGCCCACCAGCCATGATTCATAACTCTGCCCGAACACTCTCTGGTTCCGTACGAGAGGCTCCCAAACAGGCCGGACCTTCTCACGCAGAACAATGGTGAAATTGGACACTCAGATCCTGGGTTGCTCAACCTTGTGATCTGGCTCCGGAGGTCATAGAATTTGGATACCTCAACCTTCCTCCGGAATGCATGAGCATTCTTTGACATGCAGAACTACCACCAGGGCCTGCTATGCGGTAAAGTGGAAAACATTTGTGTGCTACTGTCATTCAAAACAAATTGATCCTTTGAAGCCACATGCAGGATATTTTGTTACCAACTACATCTGCAGGTTTATGGTCTAGCCTTTACCTCCATACATCTACACTTGGCTGCTTATCTGCTGAATGGACAACACATCTCTTTCTTCAAGATTCCAGTCATTGAAGTTTTCATGGAGGGTCTCAAGGTTCAATCCTTCTCTGGTTCCACTGGCCCCAGCATGGAATTCCAACATCGTACTTACAAGACTCATGGACGCTCCATTTGAGCCCCTTCAGTTCCTCTCTTGGAAGGTGGCATTCCTTGTTGCGATCACTTCACTGAGGCGTGTCAGTGAGCTAGAGGCATTAACTCTGGAAAAACCCTTCTTCCAAGTCCATAGGGAAATGGTTGTCCTTTGTACCAAACCAAAATTTCTCCTTAAGGTGCTCTCTTCTACCTTAACCAATCTATTAAACTTACTGTGTTTTTACCACAACCCAATTTTGTTGCAGATTGGGCTGTCCATACTGTGGATGTAGAGGGAGCCCTCCTATGCTACATTGACAGAACTAAACCATTTAGACCAGACACATCAGCTGTGTTACTTTCTCCAAACCTCACAAAGGGAAGGCTCATTGGGTCCTGTGCACTGCAGGTTATTCACTTGTCTACTCCTTGCAGATTTCCACGCCCTCTACCATCTATGGCACTCCAGATTAAATATTGGGGATAAACACTCAGCCCATGTACAAAAACATTTACTTTCCCAAGTGCAGATAACATTTATATTCCACTTACAGCTTACAATAAGCGTTTCCACATAATCAATATCATGTGTCACACGTCGCTTCTGTTTGGGTATTATAACCAACCCACTATAAAAAAAAATCTCACTTCAATAATGAGAACAGTAAACCTGTTATGCCCGTTATTTCAGAGGTATGGCTACAGGAGGAGAAACAAGAATGTGTTCCTGTTTATCTTATTGCTTAACTATTGTATTGTACTACTCGCTAATGCTTATATTAGCTGTATGCCCACACACCTTTTGTTTAAAATCAAGCTAGAGTCTGCATCATCCTGATTCTTGGCTCTTGTATGGATACGCAAAAAAAAATCCTCAATTTCCACAGTTGGTTCCTCGTTATGGTTCCTCTTCTATATGGTCTTGGGGCTAATTAAAAAACGTTCTGATCCTGAAAGGGTTTTGTAACATTGGGTATATGTACATATTTGTTTAACTCGTCTTGTATGCGCATGACATTTACTCTTCAATTTTTGAGGGGAACTCTCAAAAACAAGCAACTCCCTACTGCACGTTAGTTTTCTTGTGCCGGGCTCAATCATGCCTCTAAACTGCATTGTAAAAGAGCGCACTCCATTGTGCGAAAACTACACTGCTGTGAGAGAGACCTTGTTCATAACCAATCTTACATTGTAGTGTCTGGCCCTATGTGGAGCCTTACACTCTAGACCTGCTATGCAAAAGCTAAAAGGACTCTTCCCCAATCTTCCTAGAGCCCACTCCACTCAGAAGAAAGGAGCCTTTATGGCCTTCCTTGGGAACATCCCAGTAGCTGACATAGGTAAAGCAGCTACTTTGTCCACACCACACACTTTCACAAAAAATTATTGTGTGGATGTAATAGCTCGCAAACAAGCTAGGGGCTGCAGGCGGCGTCTGTGAGTCCACAGTGGGCAAGTGCAAGGTGGGCTTTGTCTTTGGAGGGCCGGGTTACCACGTTGGCCCACTTCAGCTCGGGCTAGGCGGCCCTGGTGCTTTCATATGTCTGGTCTTTGTGTTCTGGAGCCATCACAGCTCGGTTGCTGGCACCTGAAGGATTGAAGGGGAGCAGCTCAGCTGCTCCATGGGAGTTCTTCAGTCTTTGGAATAGGGCTGCCAGTCCTCTCAGGCTTTGGAGGATCAGCAGCTTGCCGGGTAAGATGACTTTGACGCAGTTGTCGAGGATAGGCAAACAGGCTGGCAGGGTTGGTGCCAACTCAGTGGCTTCTTCTCAGTTCTTGCTTTTCTTGGCTCATCGGTCCTTCTTCTTTTGGAAAGCAGGACCTGATTTCCTGGTGCCAAGGGCTCCCCCAAATACTAGATTTAGGGGTGTTTGAGGATAGGGTAGGAACCAATGGGCTACTCACTCCTGTGGTCATCACATCCACTAGATGACCACTTTCAGTGGGAAGTGGACATAACCCTGTCTCCGAGCTCCTAAGTTTGCCATCACCAACATGGCAGACTCTGAAATTACGTCTTTACTTCAGGCAGCCTACCTTAGGGGTAGAACTTGCCTAAAGGTGAACATGCCTATCTGACAACTAATTTTCCCACCTTGTCCCAAAGCCAAATGGGTCCTGGTAATGAGTGGTTGGCATCCTTTCCTGTGAGGGAAGCCAGATTTGCATATCTAAGGTGGTGGGCTCTTTGAAGCTACCTGCCTTGGCATGCTAATTCGCTGCTCATCCTGTGGGTGGGGGTGTAAACGCCCGAGCAGGCTTTGTTCTCGAACTCCTCAGAGCAAAGGCCCTCATCCTTGGGGTTCAGAAACTAGTCTCTGGTGGCAGGCTGGCTCAGACCAGTCCATGATCACACCAGTAGGTGGTAGGTTTTCAGGGGTCACCTCTAAGGTGCCCTCTGGGTGCATTTACTAATATATCCAACACTGGAATCGGTGTGGGCCTATTAATATGATATGTTTGATACCAAATATCTCTGGTTTCAGTGAAGCCATCATGTAGCCAGGCAACTAGTTTTCACCAGTGCCCAGCACATGAACTTAAAATGGGTTCCCTGATTGCTCGTACTGGCAGTATTGGAACTGACCAGCACAGGAGCAGATCTGCTCATGCAGGTATGTCCACACAAGTAGTTTAGTGCACCCTACTTTCAGGCTGTAGTGGCGACTTACCTATACCGCTTGCAGTGTCTGCTGGCATAGCACACAGGGATGTGCCATGTCTTGTTTTCACTTTTGTCTGCATCAAGGTACGCAGCCTGCAGTGACTAGGTGTTTGTTGAGGGATCCCTTAGGGTGGCACCATACGTGCTGCAGTCCTTAAGTACCCTCTTTAGCCTCCTTGCCCTATGTACCAGGGGTACCATTTATTAGGGAACGCTAAAAGGGCTAAAGGTATTGCCAATTGGGGAAACAATTGTACAGTTTTGGGAAAGATCTGGCACTGGGGACTTGATTAGCACTTCAAGCCATAATCACATCAAATACCAGGCAAAAAGAGGGGGGTGACCATGTCGGAAAGGGACACTTTCCTACACCCACCATCTTCCCCAGAAGCCTCTGGCTGTTGCAGTGTCCTTTGCCACTTTCTTTTCCTCTCTTGCATGAACATCTCTTAATACTTTGCTTCCCTTCACATTCCACCCTCACCTGCATCGCAGGAACACAATCTATCAGTGGCGCTAATTAGCTTTACTAGCAAGAGGAGTTGCACTATCTTGTGACTCAAAAGACGACTTTGAAGAAAAACAACTTGCACACATCCAGGCCCAACACTAGATGGATGACATATGTACAGCATGTGAATCTATAAGCACTACTTGCCACGAAGAGATGCTTGCAGGATAAGTAACAATTTCCTTATACTAGGTCTCGTCAGCTTTCACATGGACAGATTATTTTTTTACCTATATCCTCGTTCTCACTGAAGCAGGGTTGGGAAATTTTATTGTAGCCCTGATACCTCCAGGCCAATTTTTATCTTGATGTAGCCATGAGTTTACAGGTCATACAATCTCTTTATGGGAATTTCCTGGACTTGGAAGCTTTTGAACCATTGTTTGCGTTTTGAATTGTGTTGTGTATCTGATAGCATCTGTTAAGTTCCTCTACTGGGGAGTATTTAGGCAGATTTAACCAATGTTAAGTTGGTGTCAGCGTTTTTTGCAGAATCCCTCCCCATGCGTTTCAGCAACCACTTTCTACGACTCTTCATAATTAGACTACCCATGTAGGAAGAATCCAGGTTGGCTTGGCATAATCAATACTGGAGCCGGATAGTCGCACCGAGTACATATGTCAGGTGGACTGGATATTGCAGAGACACGTGGTACATGCGGAGCGCCATGTTGCTCATTTAGCAACTCCAAGTCGTAGTTTTGGGGTCTCTCAGATTGTGATAGGGGAGAGCAGAAGGCGTATAAGCCACTAAACAGTTCACTGCTTCCATCACTGAGTTACTGTGTATTTCCTTTGCTTCTGGGTAAACGCATAAACACCACTGTGGTATTCTATTCACATGAGCTATATGAAGCTACTCTAAACAATCCCATTATTTAAGAAAACACCAACTGTATTCTAGGAAACCAGGACATTTAGTGATGTATCCCTGCAGTTCCTGAGGGATGCTGTTCTCGGCATCCATCTCCTTTTCATGCTTGCATTTATTGTGGACCTTACTTTCTAAAGAATCCCTTGTTGCTCCATTAGTCAAAAAGAGAAGGTGTAACCAACTTTGGCTCGGGAGTCCTACTCTTAAATGAGCTCCACAGATGAACATGCCTCCTCGTCTACCGTCTTCGCATGGGAAACTATGTCTCTTCTGAAGAAATGACTTTGCTGCTCTTGGAACAGCCAGCACACTACCCCTGTGTTCACATTATCAACTACATTTAGTCCTTGCACCGACATTGAGCGCACTTTTTAAAAAGGATCATTCACCATTTCTGGACCTGATCCTCTAGGCCTTGTTTTCCAAACATTTTAACTGCTGGGGATAAGATAAGTCTTATGTTGCTTGCAGACAGTACTCAGCAGCCACTGTTGGGATAGGTGTGATTAGACATGACTAAGATGTCATAGGTTACACGGGTCAACCCCACATCCCTTACAGGTTAGTAAGAGTAGCAGTTGAGCTTTCTGTAATGACTGCTTGATGTTGCCATATGCAGGTTTCCACCATGAAAAAAGATACCTGGAAAGTACAAGGTGAATTTTATGCTTTTGTTTTTATATGGTCTTCCTTTTTTGTTGTGAAATCTACTCAAGTGTACGCACTGAGGGGAACTTGCCTGAGTCTCACTGTCACAAGGTGCAATACTGAATTTAACTTTTAGGCATCTTAGAGAAGTGAAAACGTTCACCTACCAGAGCTTTGCTCCCCCACAATAAGTACTAAGAGAACCTCATAATTCATACACAAGCGAAAGACCAAGTAGGTTGCCTTTCTCAAGGGCCCAAGGGGATAATTGTTTCAGTACAGTAGCGTCTTGAGGAAGTGCTTGACTATGAAAACTAGAAATAGGCTGTTTTCATCCATTGAGCATAACAAGAGGTTATATGAAGCCTTCCCAACCAGAACCCGCTATCTGTTGTCCTGCTACACTCTGAACTGCACAAGCTTTGAGCTTCTGTTCTCATGCTTGCCGTCTGGTGCATTGCTCTTATGCTTTGTCTCCTACCACCTGCAAATTCGGAGCCTACTGTCCAAGTTTAGCTGAAGGGCAACTGATGTCTTAATGGACCTGTCTGGCTTTTTTCAATCCTAGTCTTGATGAGGACATTCAGTCATTGACTCCTTCAGCGATTTAAAATCTATGTCTGTTCATCCTTTTCGTGTTTTCATGTGGCATCTGTATGGTCCAAAAAAGAAGAGGATAAAAAAGGTAATTATAGAATCGCCCAATGTCTTTCTTTAGTTCAGCTGATGCTGTCAGTTTTCCAACCATCTTTCTTCTACTAGGCATTTAAGCAACTCAAAAATGCTTGGATGATCCAGTGTCATGAGGATGTGGGTGGTTTGGATGTCAAGAAAATTTTCATATGGGCTTCTTTCCTTTATCAGGGCAGTCATTGTATCCAGATTTCTTTTTAGATGATCTTTGGATGGCAATTGAAATTAGAAGTGTGCGTGCCCTATTTTTTTTCACTTATCTCCAGAGATGTGGGATCCGAGCAACTGCCTTGAGTTTTTGTCTAAGCAATATCACCCCCCTAAGACCATTAAAACCTTCAGAATTTCTTCAAGTATATTATGTTCTCCAGGGCTCTCCAGTCGCCTCTTGTTCAAAGTCTATCCTGTGGTCTATCTGAACCTATAGTTTCCATTAAAATATTAATGCTAACAGGAAACTGGTTTTATTGCTAAGCGGCTCCAACAAACCACCACATTAGGTGACTGGATGGGCGACTCCTGGCTAACACTGAACTCTCTGGTCCCGTTTTCTTTCACTTTGGAAGTGAGTGCTTGCCATATTCAGGCTAAGGCAGTTAAAACATGGGTGTTGGATTTAAATTTCAGGCAGATGTGTCTCTGCACCTGCCACAGGTTAATGATATGTTGAATAAACTAAACACAAGGAAATGATGGACGGAGCGCTGAAACTTTTCAGACACTCTCCCCCCAGTCACAGATCTGGGTTGAATCAATCATCGTTATTTAGCTCACTTCGCCACCTCAGTTCAGACCCTGCTCTATGCAAATCAGTCTTGACCCTGTGCCTCATGGGAACAGTCCAGCATTAACTGCCAAGCCAGGTCTCCCTGAACCGGAAACAAGCTTCCTGGGACCGGTTTTGGGGTAACACCCCTCATCAGCCAGGCTAGAAGGCTTGTTTCCAGCCCAGGGAGGACCTGGCCTGGCAGTTCGGGCTGGACTGTTGCCATTGGGCACAGTCAAGACTGTTTTGTACATGGCTGGGTTCAAATTGGAATGGCATGGTGAGCAAAAAAACGATGGATTTAGGCCCAGATCTCTGTACTGGGGTGAATGTATGACATTGTTTTGCATTCTGTCCATCAATTGTTCTTTTTGCATTTGTCACCCCGAGTGGGACGGGTATGCCCAGATGTGAGTCCCATGCTCTCCATGCCACTGGAGTCGAGCTATCCTGGCTGATGGGGGTGAAAACTCTGTCCATCAATTGTTCTTTTTGCATGTTCAATAAGCTTCCATCATCCACGGGTATCCAAACATTTTCCTTTATTTGACATGTAGCTGTCATTAGTTGACATTCAAGAAATGATGATGTGACTCAAACTTTGGGATGTGTACTGTGCTCGGGACACTCTAAATCCTTGCTGGTGTGGCTGTAGCTGGCTTGCAGAAGGGACTGATCAATATTTCCCCTAACAACACTCAGCTGAGCTAGTGCATGTTAAGTACTCTGCACTATTTATTGCTTGTTCTGTGTGACTTCCAATCCATTCTGACAGCCATGTTTGTTCCTTATCTCACTCTTTGCAATCTGTAATTTAGTCAACAATGCAATCTCTTAATACTTGTTTTTTCTAGGAAGTGGAAAGGTGGCCACATGTTCTGTGCAGCGCCTCTCGCTGGGGAACTATCTTCTAGGATTCTCAGAAGACCTCTCTTTGACAGTGATGAAAAACAGTTCAATTCATTATTACACTGGCAAATGTATCTGCTACTGCTTTTAAGTGAAGCCCTCTACAGCCACACTCAATTGCACCAAGACGTACAATTGATCGCTTATTGCCATCACTCATTTCAAACCCAGGAAAGTTTATTAAACATTAATGCACCCAGTTCTTTATCCATGTTACATCCCAAGAGCTGGTTTGTTTCAAAAGACCCACCACCATTCCAAGTAGCACTAAAATCGCCAAACCACTTGCTTCAGGCTGAACTATTCTATGTTCATGCTCACACCACTTTGGACTGTAAGCGGTTTAGGAGCCCTAGGGAAATGCTGCTGTATTATAAAAACGTGTTCCCGCTCCCACCCCTCCTGCTGTATTGTTTTATGAATGAATACATTTTTTTTAAAGAAAAGAGTTTCTGAATTTTGTGAGCCCGGCCGAGATTGGCGTAGAAGAACATTCGATGTTCTACTTCACTGAAAGAGTTGCTGTCATTCTTTCAAGTGAATGCTCTCCTGTGATCTTTTCTCTTCGCTTTAATTGAGGAAACATGAATGTTAGTTTTAATGCTCTTTGGTTTCTTATTGCTTTCATTAGTGAGAAGATTTTTAATGAAAGGGCCCCAATTCACCTCACAGGATTCTTCCCATGACTGTCTCTGCATAAAGAACAAATCACTGGCTACATAAACATTGCCTAACTGCAATCTTATGACAGAGTCCAGGCAAATCATTTCCAAAAACCAGAGAAGAAATTGAATTTTAAAAAGCATACATGAGAATAAATAGGGAAGAAAATATAATATCGGAGAAAAAAATATCACAGCTAAGTTTTCTATCTTTTCTTGTAAACAAGAAATGTAGAAGTGCAGTATATACAAGGTTGGCGGTAATGGATTTTAAATGGAGGTTGCGTTGAAAAACTATAAGCAAATGCCATTATGGCTGTTTTGTGAAATTTAAGTGCTTCCCGTCTGCCCACCGCCCTCTTCTGTAAACCTCTTCTGTAAACCACATGTCCCACCCTCAGTTTTACACTAATGTTTACATAGAATCATTGTTATGGACAATTTTATAAGCGATACAGAAGTTTTAAACCGAATATGGGGTGGCAATAGAAGCCTACAAATCTGTTTCAGAGCAGTTATAATATGATCGAATTTCCGAGCCCCTGACAGCTGCATGAAAGACTGGATTCAGGAGAGGAAGAGGGGTTTGGGAGGTAGATTAGCACTAGCTTTGCATGGGTATGGGATTTTGGGTCAGACCCACTCTAATTTATCAACTGCCCACCATCTAATTTCTGTCAAATAATGTGCATGGTCAGTTCAGATGAGGGTCAAGTCCAACAAAGAAGACAAACAAAGAAAGAAACGCCCGATGGAGACAGAAGTGTGTTTATGGTGTGTAAAGTCTCTTCTTTACACAGCATGCATGTCTTTTGTGTACTCATTTCTATGCAACCAGTTTGACAACTGAAGTTTGCAAGCTTCCATATAGCATAATGTTTTACGGAGGTCAGCATTTTCTTTCACTGGCACACCTAGGCTGGCAGCAAACCGCATTTGACATTCTGCCAATTGCAGTTTCCATTTTTCGATTATTCATCCTGCTTTTCAGTGTTCCACCATTGAAAGTGCTGTCAGGTGCCTGAGACAGCCTGAAAGAATCACACTGGACATGGAGTCTCTTGCCATCTATGGACTGCATACACGTGACTATAGGATATTTTACAGCCACCTTGTTGAAATGGAAAAGATTTTTTTTTTTTTTTACTCTGAAGAAATATATTGTAAAGTGGTGATAAAAGGCAAAAGACATTTGAAAAAAAGTGTTTACTAAAAACTAATATTCATAGCACAGTTAGCTGTAGATACACTTGCTCTTAATGCTCCTGCCATTTAGTGTTGGGCTTCGAAGCTGGCAAGTTGTTTCTCTTCGAGAATGGTCTTTTGAGTCGCGGAATGCACTGTGACTCCTCCCTTCGTTGGCAATGCGCTTAGTCAGTGACTCCATGGTAGATTGTTTTTTTTCCCCGCCATCTAATTTGGAGGTGCACAGACAGGGCTCCAAGACTCAACGTGTTCTCCACTTTTCCCTTCCAGGCCACATGGTCAAATTCAACACTTACGATTTGGGAAAAAGCGTTTTCATCTGTGCTCTTCTCTGCCACACCCTGCGGCTTATGCCCATAAGGTGGTGAAATAAAACCCTTTTCTGTCCAACTCAAACCAGGAGGAAGAACCGGAGGCTCCCTCGATCCCTATGATCACATGTCCTCGAGCTTAGACCTCTGGCAGTGTTGTGGGTATGGTTAACACCAATATACAAACCAGGCCTCTGAGGACGCCTTGCATGGAGGCAGAGCACCGCACTCATGGTTGTTGGGCGTCAAGACCCATATTGAAGCCTTTACAGTGTTTAGGGCACCTGCCACCTTTAAACACCAGTCCACACAGACGGAAAGCCTCCAAGACGACAAAACTTACACGGTCTGGCATCGACCCTCCACAGCCATCAAGCCCCAAAATCCTCCACAAGTCTCGACTCCACTGTAAGAGGCCCTTTCGACTCTGGCACCAAAGCAACTGTAGACTCTGAAGCCTTTCGATGTCAAAGACTCCAACAACTGGCTGCCACAACTCACAGAAACCAAAGGCTGCTGGAGGAATTGGACACTAGGCAAAATAAACTTTTTCTATCCAGTGACTGATTTAGATGAATCCACTTTTGCTGCAATCTACTGAGTCAGAAGAGGGAGTAAACATTCAAGGAGGACCTTACTGCAGAACTGCCTCCAACTCCTAAGCTTAAAAAAATATAGTGATGAGCACAACCCCTTTCCCTAGATGTGTCCCCCTCACCTCCTCCTCCACCACCACCAACACATCCTTTTCCACCAGCACCTCCTTTCCTTACTACTCCATCTTCTCGCTCACCACCTATACTGCCTTCAGGGTCACCAGAGGGATCCTCACATTCCTCTTATGTTCCTGGCAGCTCCTTCAGCCCTGCCAACCCTTAGGAGGGACCCTTTTACCCAGGTCCTACAGATGAGCAATGGGACAACTAAGATGTCAACCCCCCCCCCACCGAGGGAAAAGGCCATCTGTCAGGTAATGGGCGACTCCCCCACCGGATAAGGAGAACTTGAAGGATGAGGCTGCCAGCAAAAGGATTAGAGTAGGAGGCGCTACCCACTGAAGGATAGTCAACTCCCTCATTCTCCTCTCCTGCTAAGACAGGTAACAGTGGGACGAGATGCCAGAGCTAGTCAAGCTACTCCCAGAAGAACTCAGGAAGACTGCGGAGCAGGTAGTCTCAGAGGGCAAAACTAACTGCAACACCACTGTGCCCTTGTCGCCATAGGCACAGCTTCCTGAGGGGGGTCAGTACCAGCATACTGTGTAGATCCAACACCTGGCTACCCTCTTCTAGCTTCAAGCCAGAGGTCAAACAGCATCTCCTTAACATGCCCTTCGATAGTGAACATATATCCGAGCCACAAGATGCTGGAGAAAATGAATCAGAATACAGAATTTGCCAAATCCATGCGCTTCAGCCCATATTGGCCAGAGGCTACTTTTGGGTGCAGCAGGCTTGATAAGGCACAAAGGCTACTTACCTGGACTCCACCCCCTCATACCAGAGGCAGAACACTCATTCCGCTAGCAGGCAGCACGAGGGTACACCAGGGGTGCCTACAGGGGCAACAACAAAACCAGGGTTCGAGGCGGCTCCAGCAAGGTGGCCTCCACGTCCAAACACTGGCTCTCTCCCACCAATCACACAACACCTGGCAAGCGGAAACAGCACAATTTCTCTCCCCGTTGAAAGGAAATTCCATCAGGCCAGTGTGAGTTAGCTGACCATTTGTTTATAGCCTTTGCCAAAACCCACAAGGGGTTTCCAAAGCCGGTATTGCCAGGTGGCTAGTCAAGTGCATCTAATTTTGCTCTCAAGAGGCCAAGAGAGTCTTCTCTGTTACCGCCAGTGTATGCTCTACATACCAGAAAGAAGCAACCATGCATTCCTAGGCAACGTAAAGCAGCCACTTGGTCAATCCCACACACTTTTACCAAGCATTATTGTGTGGGTATCTTAGCCAGACAGCGGGCAATGGTTGGGCAGACACTCATAAGGACATTATTTCAGACCTCTGCATTACCCATATGCTAGCCACAGCATATAGCGGGTACTGCTTTGTTGTCTTTGCAGAGCATGTGTATCTACAGCAATGCATGCTACAAACAGAAAATGTTACCCTGTAAACATCTGTTTGTAGCTTGTAGTGCTGTAGATTCACATGCACCCACCCTCCTGCACGGAACGTGACTAAATGCTTATTTTTTTTTTTTTGAAAATATATTTTTATTGCAGATATTCTTGTACACATGTATGCCGGTCAACATTACATAAACATCGTGTGGTATCGATGATACATTAAAAGTCATATTACACAGCCATTTAGCCCACAACCCGGGGGTCGGGCGGCAAATAAAAAAAAAAAATGTGATATGCATGTGTACTTCATGCAACTATAACCATGTCCATCAAAGAATTCCTGTATCCACTTTTCTTTTACTCCCACTTTCTTAACATGCAAACCATAACTACCCCTGGGAGCTAATACTGAATGATACATCCCACTATCCCCTGAGTTCGCTGCTCCCGTATTTCGTGCCCAAATACTCTTCCCTGAAATCGTAGCACAACGGTCACGATATCCAACTCCTCAGCAAATGTAATCGCTATCCTAGCCAACCCCCAGTCAGCGGGAATTCTTCCCTGGTATTCAGCTCCCCCCCACCCTCTCAATTCCCTCCCCCTGTACATGAATGGTGGTGTGGGCGCTCACAGATGTGCTCAACAATCTCAATGGTGGTACTGATGGGCTAACAAAGCCATATGTTATTTGTAGTGATCACAAGGATGGGAAACTCACTCCTCTCCGTCTGTCACCTGTTGGTCCTTCAATGTTTGGACCAGTGCTTCCCATGCTCGAGCTACCTCCAACTCTTTAACATTACCTGAGCGGGTAGCCTGCCGGAGCCTCACTACACTTTCGCAGCTTGCCCATTTGCAGAGTTCCCTCCTCCATCGCCCAAACGATGGGCCCTCTGTGGCTTTCCAATGCCAAGTAATTTCACGTTTAGCTAGCAGAAGCCCTAAATCAATAAATTTGCTAGTTACCTTAGTTTTGGCCGTATGCGGAAACCAGTGTAGCAGGCAGGTGGCCATATCATAATCTAATTGTCTGTCTGTGATCGCGTTCAAGAGTTCCCCCACTTCCTCCCAATAGCCTTCCACGCGGGGACAAAACCATAGCATGTGTTCTAGCTCAACATCCTCCTCCTTACATCTCGGGCACGCCGCGTTCTGGACTTGGAAGTATTTACGGATTTTCCCCGGTGTTAAATAGGCCCTATGCAGCACAAAGTATTGAATTAGCTGGAGAAAAGCATTCCTAGTGCTCTTCCATGCCTGTTTAAGAATTTGTTCCCAAGTGGTCTCCGGTATCTCTTTACCTATGCTTTATTCCCATTTTGCCTTAAGAGCATCTAGGGGTCGCATGCCTTCCCAGAGTAGCCTAGATTGGAGGCAAGTCACAGCCTTGACCGTACCCGCCGCCATCACAGTATACTGGCAAGCAAGGGTCACCACCGGTTCCATTTTCCCCGTTTTCCAGTGCTTTTGGATTGCAGTCGTGACCGCAGCATGAATCAGAAAGTCCCCCTCCGGGAGCCCATATAGCTCCTGCAGCACCGGGAAGGGTACCAGCTCCTGGTTCACATACAGGTCTCCTACCATCTGGACGCCCAACTGTTCCCAATTCGCTAGCGGGGTCCAATCCCCACCGTGTGATAGCGCCGTCAACATGCCCAGTGGGATCTCCGGTGCATACGGGCGAAGAGTTCCAGCCTTTCGCTGCATTCTGTTCCAACATAGTCTCAGGGTCCTTTCTTCCCCGGTCAGATCCCTCAGGTCGATCTTTTGCTGCAGAACTATATAGGCCTGTACATGACGTGGGATCCCTGTCCCCCAGGCAGTCTCCGGGCCCTGGTAATCCCGTGCTATGTTTTGTGTCAGAACTTGTAATTGGGCTGCCAAATAAGAGTTCAAAATCCGGCACTGCCAGGCCACCCTTCAATCTGGGCCTCATCAGCGTCGCCAAAGCTACACGTCGTCTACCGCTGCCCCAGATGAAACCCACCATCAGCGACCTCAGTTTTGCAGCGTGAATCTTTCTGGATTCACTATGCTGTGCATATTCCGCAATCTGGTGGTTGGGTCCGGAATCGTAGTCTTTTTTTTCTCTTTTTTTTTTTCTTGTCGTAGCCCAGGTGGGCGTCGACGTCCCACCATTTGGTGTGCCTTCGGTGACGTCGGCGTGCTTCCGGCGGAAGCTACCACCCTTGGGTGCCATCTTCAGATTATTTTTTCCGCCGTTGGGTCTGGATCGTCTCGTGAAGCTCCAGAAGTTTTGGAGAAGGAAAGGAGAAAATACTGCAAATCTTCAACCGAGAAGACCTGAGAAGATCGGCAGAAGAGGACCTTTAGAGAGGAGACGACGAAGAAAGGAGAAAATATCGAAATCTTCGACGTACTTCGAGGAATGCACACACAGGGGGCCCCCTGAGCACAGGGATGTACAAGACGCCCTTTAAATTCTGCAAGAACTGCCACCACAAGTTCGCACAGAAGGACCAGCACCCAGTCTGCAACCTCTGCCTACCTATCGACCACGAGAGCAGAGACTGCAACGCCTGCTCCGTCTTCAAGCCAAAGACACTCCGAGTTCGAGAAAGACAGAGGACGGCTCATCACACGATGCAGGGCAAGGGCCAAGCCCCGACGCTTTATGAACTTGGCCTCTCCACAGACGACGAGGACAACATCGCCGAAGGCCCAGATGACTTCACGGTCGCTGAGGCCGATAAGAAAACACCTGAAAAGGTAGGAGAGTCTATGACCCCGAAAACTCCCACAGGGCCTCGAAAACCAGAGGCAGACTCTCGAAAGTCTGAGCCCAAAGCCTCGAAAGGAGCACCGGCGTCGAACAAATCGACGACCGAAGCTGCATCCTCCGAAAAAGAGCCCAGCGGATCCTCCGAGAAGGACTCCCGGCGGGAGAAGACAAGCGAAAAGCAAAGGTCATCGAAGCAAGCACCCGAAAGAGGGCCTTCGACTTCGACCTTGACTTCGACGTCGAAAGAAAAGGAGCCAAAGAAAGCTTCGTCGACGGCGCCGCCGAAAAGGGCGGCCGAAACGCTCGACGACGAACAGGCCGCAGAGATGCAGAGAAAGAGGCTCGAGGCCGAAATGGAGAACATCCTTCCGAGAAGGAAGGATTTCGATGAAAAAATGAGAAACTACAAGATCCCCTCGAAGCCAGCAACGACCGTCGCTGAGGTACAGGAGCCCGAGGAGTTCGACGTCGAAGAGCCGCCGAAAACCCCAGAACCTTCGGAGCACGAAGAGGAGGAAGACCTCTACTATACAGAAGGGGATTACGGGGAACAGCAGTCAAGCTACGGCTCAGGTTCCTCGACGGCCCAAGACCAGGAATGGCAGGACATCGAGGCCGAAAACCCAGAGGAGGCGGTGGAAACATACCCCTCGAGGCCTTCACCACCGGATGACATTGGGGCATACAATGAGGTGGTAAGAAAGGCGGCAGCAGCCTATGGGGTTAAGATGGAAGAGGAGAAGCCAGAAGCAGACTTCCTGCTCGAGACATTGCTCCCCATACAGACAAGAAGCCAGTTCCTGCCCATGCTCAAGAGTATCACAGACCAGGGGAAGGAAGCCTTCAAGGACCCGGCTACGTGC
The DNA here is from genome assembly GCF_964261635.1 of Lissotriton helveticus. NCBI lineage: Eukaryota > Metazoa > Chordata > Amphibia > Caudata > Salamandridae > Lissotriton > Lissotriton helveticus. Next base: position 252,985,821 of record NC_136073.1, read on the forward strand.
AGATCAGTAACGCCGAGAACGGAGAAGAAATACAAATTCTCCTCCCAAGACCCAGCTTACATCAAGGGATCCGTCACAGCAGATTCTATAATCGCTGCAATGGCCAGGAAAAGGGCAAACGTCCCAACAACGTCTGGACCCCCACCTGACAAGGAAAGCAGGAGGATGGATCTAACTGGCAGGAAGATTGAGAGGAACGCCGGAACGCACTGGCGGATGGCGAATTCCAACGCCCTCCTGAATAGGCATCAATACCAGCACTGGGAGGAGATGGGACAGTTGCTCAAGCACCTTCCGGAACAATACCGTGAGAGGGCATCACACCTCGTGGAAGAGGGGAAGAACATCTCCAATTCGTGCCTGAAGACCGCCTTGGATGGGGCAGAAACATCCAGCAGACTGATGGCTATAGGCATCACAGAAAGAAGGCAAGCCTGGCTCAGGATCTCAGGATTCAAGGCTGAGGTTCAGAACAACATCCTGAACACACCCTTCAACGGTGAAACACTGTTCGGAGCCCCAGTTGATGATCAGCTCACCCAACTGAAGAAAGACGAGACGGCAAGGTCCATGCAGTTCAGAGAGATGAGAAGGGGCACTCCTACACGGAGGCCGAACGGCAGAGGTGGAAATCAGCGAGGAGATTCTCACCAAAGTTTCCACCAGGGGCAACAGAGTGACAACCAGGGCCAGCAGAGGCAAGGCTGGAACTACCAAAGCAGGGGCCAGTCCTTTCGGTCAAGAGGAAATGGACGAGGCCAAAGAAAGAGAGGCGGTGAACAACCCCCCTCTAAGTGACTTCAGACGAGAGAAGGTGCCCCACCACCCAAACCCTCCTCGGGAGGAGCACGGGAAAACAAAGAGGAGAGGGCTACACGGACAAGACACAAAGAAACATGTAACACCGGTAGGAGGAAGATTAAGATTTTTTTCTCCAGGAGTGGAGCAAAATAACAGACAAGTGGATACTCAATATCATGCAGTACGGATACTGCATAGAATTAGAAAAGAGGCCACCAAACAGAAAACCAAAGAAAAGACAGCACTCGGGAAAAGAGCTGCAACTACTGCAAGAGGAAGCCCAAGAACTGCTCCTCAAAGCGGCCATCGAACGAGTTCCTTTCAAAGAACGGAACTAGGGAGTGTACTCTAACTACTTCCTAGTGCCAAAAGTAGACGAAAGTCTAAGACCCATCCTGGACCTACGGTTTCTGAACAAATACGTCAAAACTAAAAAAATTCAAAATGACGTCCCTACAAGAGGTCATCCCACAAATAAAAGCAGGGGACTTCCTGTCTACAATAGACCTCAAAGATGCGTACCTGCACATCCCCATGAACAGGCAGCACAAGCACATGCTAAGGTGCACAGTAAACCAGGATCACTACCAATTCACGACCCTGGCGTTCTGCCTAAAGTCTGCTCCAAGGGTGTTCACCAAATGCCTCGCAGCAGTGGCAGCACATCTAAGAAGAATGGGGATACACGTGTACCCCTACCTCGACGACTGGCTGGTAAAGGCAAGCTGTTACAGGACATGCAAAGAGCATGCAGAACAGGTGACAAGAACGCTAACAAACCTGGGGTTCTCCATACACTGGGGAAAATGCTCGATGGAACCAGAGCAGGTGAAGATCTTCCTGGGAGCCCAGATCGACACCGTCCAATGCAGAGTCCTACCGAGCGAGAAGAGAACGCTCCGTCTGTTAAGGGAGAAACGTCACTACCAGAAGGGGCGAGCTCTGACAGTGAGGACTGTGAGCAAGATCTTGGGGATGATGGCATCATGCATACACCTGGTCCCCAATGTACGCCTTCAAATGAGACCACTCCAAGAGTGGCTGCAACAACAATGGTCACAAGCTACAGGAAGTTGGGAGGATCTAGTGGTTGTAACGCACAGGGTGCAGGAAGAGATAAGGTGGTGGACCAAGGAGAGAATAACAGAAGGGAAACCTCTAACACCACCGGACCCAACAGTGACCATCACCACAGACGCATCCCAGAAGGGGTGGGGCGCACACATGAACAGGCTCAGAGTGAGGGGTCTGTGGAGCCCTACAGATGCAGTCAGGCACATCAACTACCTGGAACTGAAAACTGTGTTGCTAGCCCTCAAGGCCTTTCAGAAACACCTGTACAACCAGAAGGTGCTAATACAAACAGACAACACCACAACGATGTTTTATATAAACAAACAGGGGGGAACTCAATCGTTCCCTCTGTCAAACTTGGCACAGGAGATCTGGAAATGGGCTATACCACTAAAAATAGACTTGCTAGCCATACACCTGCCAGGGAAGGACAATGTAGAAGCGGATTGGCTCAGCAGGCAGACTTCAGCGTCCCACGAGTGGGAACTCAACAGTCAGGAAACAGTCTATTCAGGAAATGGGGCACCCCAACAATAGACCTATTTGCAACACACCGGAATGGAAAATGCCAATACTTTGCATCCAGGCAACCAGAGGCACTGTCCCAGGGGAATGCCCTATGGATAAGCTGGTCAAAAACATTTGCCTACGCTTTTCCCCCGATACCACTGATCCCCAGGGTTCTCAACAAATGCATGAAGAGCAACATGACGCTCATCCTTGTGGCACCACAATGGGCCAGACAGACCTGGTTCTATCAGATAATGGAGATGGCGCAGGGGCCACCCCACAAGTTCTCAAAAAGAAGAGACCTACTCTCCATGGAAAACTGAGAAGTTCTACACCCAGAGCCAGAGAGCCTCAACCTCTCAGCCTGGCTCCTGAGGACTTAGAATTCGCACACCTAAAACTACCAGAGAGCACCCTGCGGGTGTTGCGAGAGGCAAGAAGGCCCAGCACACACAAGTGCTATGGGGAAAAATGGAAAAGATTCACTAAATGGTGTTGCAAGAAACAGCTCCAAAGGAAACTGACCAAGGAATCCACGGTGCTAAGGTACCTCACGCACCTAATTAAAGCTAAACTAAGCCCATCCTCGCTGAGGGTGCACCTAGCAGCGATTGTGGCATACACAAGAGGAGAAACAGGGAGAAGCTTCTTCACATCCCAAGTCGTAAAAAGATTCCTGGAAGGAGCTAAAAGAATAGCGCCACCTAAAAGAATGCCGCCGCCGGCCTGGAACTTAAACGTGGTACTGACGGAGCTCATGAAAGCACCTTTCAAACCCATCCATAAAGCATCACTGCAAATGTTGACAATGAAGATGGCCTTTCTGGTAGCAATCACCTCGCTACGAAGGGTGAGTGAGCTGCAGGCTCTCATACTGCAGGAACCCTACATCCAGATACACAGTGACAGGGTCGTGATGAGAACTGACCCTCACTTCATGCCAAAGGTGGTGTCGAGGTTCCACATGAATCAGAGTATTCAGATCCCTAGCTTCTTCCAAAACCCCACCACAAGCGCTGAGAGGTCGCTCCACACCCTAGACGCAAGAAGGGCTGTGATGCACTACATTGAAAGAACGAAGGAGCACAGGAAGACAAAACAGTTCTTCGTGTCCTTCGCAAGCAGTTACATGGGCAAACCAGTAACTAAAAACACCATAGCTCGTTGGATCGCATAGACCATTCAATTCTGCCACAAACAAGCTGGCCAGGAGCTAACAGGAGGGGCACAAGCCCACTCCACCAGGAAGAAAGGAGCAACAATTGCCTTTCTGGCCAACACACCAATTCAGGACATATGCCTGGCGGCAACATGGGCTTCAGTGCACAATTTCACTAACAGATGAACAAAGAAGCACAAGTAGGGCAAAAAGTGCTTCAACATATTTTCAACAACCAACGCTCATCTTCCACCCAACCGCCACAAAAGTAACGAAAACCGCTACAAAATCTATGCACAGCATAGTGAATCCAGAAAGATTCACGCTGCAAAACGAATAGTTTCTTACCTGTCGGTGTAGTTTTGCAGCTTGAAGATCTTTCTGGATTCACTAGCGAACCCACCCGCCTCTGCCAGAAAGAAGAGGCTGGAAAAGAGGGTGGAAACAGATGGAAAAGAAAGCAGGTTGGAACAATTACGTGATAAGTGGAAATACGAACGTTGAAAAACGATTAACAAACATAGCCATGGATTCACTACAAAGACGAAAAAGAGACAGAAAAAAGAATCTGAAGATGGCGCCCAAGGGTGGTAGCTTCCGCCGGAAGCACGCCCACGTCACCGAAGGCACACCAAATGGTGGGACGTCGACGCCCACCTGGGCTACGACAAAAAAAAAAGAGAAAAAAGACTACGATTCCGGACCCAACCACCAGATTGCGGAATATGAACAGCATAGTGAATCCAGAAAGATCTTCAAGCTGCAAAACTACACCGACAGGTAAACTATTCGTTCCTGAAAGATTCTTGGTGGGAGCCAGATCGGGAGTGTACGGAAATAATATAATAGCCTGGGGAGTGCCACCATCTTAAGCAATGCCACTCTGCCCATTACTGACAAAGGAAGCGTCGCCCAGAACTCCATACAGTTCCTTAAAGCTCTAATACCCCTGCATATGTTACCCTCCAGCAAATCTTGTTCCGTGTGATAAATCCGGACCCCCCAGATAAGTGATGCATGCCGGTTCCCAATGAATGGTTTCCAGCTCGGCAGGCGGAGGGAGATTCCGTCGCGTTGGGAAGAGGCATGTCTTGGTCCAATTCACCTGAAGACCAGAAACCCTCCCAAAGCTGGATAGCATAGCAATCGCCCCCTGTAGATCCACATCGACCTCCCTGAGAAAGAGGGGCAGATCATCTGCATAGAGGGAAATGTAGTGTTCACTGCCCCGATGCGTCAGTCCCCTATACAACCGCCCCAACCTTGCTTGTGCCGCCAGAGGTTCAATCGCCAATGCAAACAGCAGTGGCCCTCATGATTGGGTAATGGCCAGATATCACCTCGCCCAATTTCACTCTAGCCGTGGCCGAAGAGTACAACACCGTTGTCCACTTCACGAATCTGTCGCCCAGACCGAAGCGGTCCAGAACTCTGCAGAGGAAGGCCCACTCCAGGCTGTCAAATGCCTTTTCTATATCCACCGAGAGCACCGCCGCTGCACTCTCGTCGTTTTGATGTTCCGCCATAATCCGAAGAAAGCGGTGAATATTCGTAGCCGTGCACCTCTTAGGAATAAAGCCCGCCTGGTCCATATGAACCAGCGATGTCATGTGCGGCAGTAACTGGGTCGCCAATATGCGACTCAGGATTTTGTAATCCACCGACAGCATGGATAAAGGCCGATATGAGGCCACGTCCAGCTCTGAGCGACCCGGTTTCAGAAGAGGGATTATCAAGGCTTCACGCATCGAGCCCGGCAGGTGACCCTCCGCTTCTGCTTCCTGATATACCTCCAGTAAGGCGGGTGCCAGTTTATCAATGTAGTGAGCGTAGAATTCGATAGGCAGCCCATCGGGCCCCGGCGTCTTGTTCCTGGCCATATGTTTAATCGCCCCACGTATTTCAGCTAATGTGATATCCTGTCCCAACAGTTCAGCGTTTTCTTCCTCTAGGCGCGGTAAGGGGGTTCCCTCTAGATACTCCTCTATGTCCATCTCTGCCTCCCCCCTTCTGCTGCGATACAGGTCTTCGTAATAAGTAGCAAAGCGAGATAACACCATATCCTGTGAGTGGGTCAGAGCGCCACTATCTAGTGCTATCTGCATAACTGGACCATTCCGCTGCACCGGGGCAGCCAACCTGGCTAACAGCGTGCCGACCTTATCCCCCTCCGCTTGAACCTTCGCCAGGTAATCTTTGTGGTCGAAGCATCGCAGCCGTTCAGTTTTGGCCACCACCTTCTCCTTTGCCTCTAGCAATCGTTGCTGCAGGGACGGCAACTCCGGCCTTCGCTGCTCCAGATCTCTAAGGACCTTATCCGCCTTTGCTACATCATCTGCCACTGATTTCCTAGCTCCAGAGTACTTGCCAATACATAATCCTCTGATAACCACCTTAAAAGCATCCCACTCCACTGCTCTCGAGCTCGCCGTACCCCAGTTCTCCCGGAAGTAATCGTCAATACCTTCCCCCATCTCTGTCCTAAACACCTGGTCTTCTAGAGTCTCAGGGCGCAAGCGCCACATCGGGATCGCCGACCTCATCCTCTGCCAATTAAGTGACATCAATAGCGGATTGTGGTCGGAGATGGTTCTGGTAAGGTATTCAGTACGCGTCGCCATAGGGGCCAACAGAGGGGAGCAGAGGATAGCGTCAATGCGTACGTGTAGGTCATGTACAGACGAAAAGAACGAATAATCCCTATCATACGGATGGTGAGCACGCCACACATCTATGAATCACCAATGTTCCTGCCAATCGGACCTAGATTTAGCCAATTTCCTGATCGGTGCTGCCGCCAGAGGAGGGTGCGACCTATCCATGTCCACGTCTGAAATAGCATTAAAATCCCCGCCTATAATGTCCGGGCCAGCCAATGGGGGCGCCAGCGCACCCAATAGATCAGCTAGGAAGCGAGCCTGTTCCGTATTCGGGGCATAGATACTGCACAACACAACGTCCCTGCCATACAGTCTACCCTCCACAGCTACATACCGACCTTCTTGATCTAGTATTTGCCTAGTAACCTGGAATGGGACTCCCCGCCCACACCCAGATGAGTACACCCCTAGCGAACGCAGAGTAAGCTGTACTGAAGACCTGGCCCCTCCATCTCCGTTGCAATGCCTGACCTTCCACCTTGGTGAGATGTGTCTCCTGCAATAGAGCTATGTGTACCCCCCTCCGCAGTAAATAAGCATGCTCTTTATGTCGTCTAGTCATAGTATGTAAGCCTCTCACATTCCAAGTGATACATTTCAAATCACGTAATGTCTCCATCACTGTATCCTTGCTTTCCTGCCCCCATCACAATACCAGCACCCACACCATTGTCAACCCCCAGAAACTTAACACCCCAAGACAACCCCCCACCCCCCAATACAGGACCCCCCCCCCCCCAGAACAGGACCCAATAGCAGTGTATCAGTCCCCGTCCGACCTACCATAACACACACAATACTATCCTGCAGTAGTCACTACAGGTTGCCTTAAGGGCAAAAGGGAGTGCAGGTCAGCCCCGAAAGGCGGCAGCTTCGCCCCAGCCTCCAGCACTCAACCCCATACCGCAGCATTCCCAGCCACATAAACATAAATATTACCAGGGGCTCCAGTCCCTTTCAATGCAGTCCAGTGGTGAAGATCCGCAGGCAAAGATGATCACTCTACAGGTCGTCCGCTGATCTAGGTGTCACTTCCGGCCCCTGGGTGCTGTCCACATCCGAAAGTTCAGTGCCCGATTTGCCTCTTGTCCTCATCAAGGTCTGACCCTCTGTTCGAGTCTTCTTTCTGCGACCCTGTTATTTCCGCCGTCGCCACCAGAGCGCCCCGCCTGTCAGCCGCCAACTGCGCGAGCAAGAGGGCCTGCTGTTTCTTGTTTTTCTTCCGGAGACGCTGCGATTGGCGAATCCTTGGCGGTTTCAGTTGTCCCTGGCCTCCCCTGTCTCTGTTATCCGTGCCTGCCCTGTAAGATTCCAGCCACGTCCAGGCATCCTCAGGCGTCAAGAAGTGGGTCGTACCGTCCATAATGACTCTCAGTTTAGCAGGGAATGACAGTGAATACTGGATCCCTTTGTCTCTAAGTTCTTTTTTAAGGGTTAAATAGGAGGCCCTGCGTCTCTGGATGTCCTGTGTGTAGTCCGGGAAAATCGTAACAGTACTGTTTTCCACTTTAAAGGGCCCATTTGCACGCGCATTCTGGATCAACAGGTCCCTATCTCTGTAGTGGAGGACTCGCTTTAGCCGGGACCCTATGCGCTCGCTCGAGTGTGAAACAGGGGGAGAGGCCCTCCGGAGCAACCTGCATTCTGAACCAATTTTCCATGTAAGCCACCATGTCCGAACCCTCCACTTTCTCAGGCAGGCCCACCACTCTGATGTTGTTGCGCCGATTGCGACTTTCAGCATCCTCGGCCTTCTTTTCAAGAGTTGCGAGGCGCTGTAGCACGTTCTCCAGCTTGCGTTCCACTGTCACCACCGCTGGTTTTAGTTCCTGCACCACCAACTCAGTGTCTTTCACTCTGTCCACCAATTTCGAGTGGTCCGCCTTTAGTAGGCCTAGCCCCGTCGCGACCTGCGAGATGTCTTGCTGCAAGGACTCTTTCGTCGCCGCGATGGCCTCCAAGATTGCGTCTAGGCGCCTGTGCAGTCGTTTCTCCGATTCCGTGCTCTCAGTACCCTGCTTGTCGTCGCGGACGGTGCTGTGTTCCGCAGCCTCTTCCGTCCTAGTTAAGGGCTTCATCATGGGATATGTGGGACACCCTGTCCCCCAGAGCTAGGTCTGTATGCACCCGGGAAGGCGCCCTCAATGGTCGGTCAGGTTATTGCACACCAATGTCGGCTCCCGCCAGCATCAGCGCTCTGTGTCCTCTTCGTCCCAACGGGTCACCACCCCAGATCAGTCGTCCGCACACCACCGCGACCGCCAGGCCGTCCGGCACAGCCCACCTCCAGGGGCCAGGGACCGCCGGCCACTCGCGTGCACCGCTAATCCTTGCACTGCAGCCAAAGGCCAACAATAAGGTCCGGCGTTCAGTCTCTGCGCCACTGTTCAGATCCCCTTCAATGCTATCCGCTGACGACCGCGCTGTGTCAGTGCCCAAGCCGTGCCATCAGTATGCGCTCAGTGGGTGATAGGACTGCGCTATGCAGGCCTCTTGCACTGCTATCCCTGATGGTCTCACTATATCTGCGGCCAGGGCCATGCAGTCAGGGGAGGTAGAAGGTATTGTGAGGTTGAAGCGAACCTCCGGAACCCAGTCCTTCCACCAGTATGTAGATCTCTGGTACCGCTATCACCGAAGTTCCCACTGTGTCCGCACCCAGGGCTGTGCAATCGATGGGGGCAGAGCACGCCAGGATGCCAACATTAACTTCTGGAGCCCAGACCTTCCACCACAGTTCAGGCCTCTTGTACTGCCATCCCCAATAATCTCACTGCGTCCTTACCCACGATCCTGCAGTCCACGGGGGCCAAACGTGCCATCAGGGTGAGGTTAGAAGCGCCCCTACAGCTCATATGCCTGCCACCGTTGTTCAGGACAACCCAGGTGCTCGGAGCGAGTAAGCGTGCGTGTTCTAGATGGGTCGCCATACTCCCCCGTCGGCCGCCGCGAAACTGCACCCGCTATCCCAGCGGCGCCGCAGATGGGCCCCTCTCCTCCTCCCCCTCAAGTGCGGATCCGCAGCCACAGACACCTCAGGACCGCCAGGGGATATGTCCACCAACCGGGTGCTGTCCCCGGTCCACCTTCCCGTAGTCTCTGATCTCACCCGCTGAATGCAGGAAGTCGGGGTCGTCCAATGAATCGGGCCGCAGCGGTGTCCAGCCCAGGTCCCGTTCCTCATATAAATATTCCAGCAGCCCCGGGCGTCTAAAGCCGACCGCCCTACAGACACTGCTCTCCACACCTCAATGCCCGACAACACCGGCAGCAGGGCGAAGATCCTCCGACAGCAGGTACACGGAGCAGCATATCCCAGGTAACCCGTCCGGCGGCCGCCCTCTTAGGGCATCTCGCTAGTCTCTTCGATCTGGGTTAAGTTTGATCATGCCCGCTCGCCAGCATCAGTTCTCCGTCTTCGGCAGGAGAGTCGCCAGCCGCTCACAGCCCCCGGTGCTTATTGTCCCTCAGTCCGGTCGCCGTGGCTCCAGCAGCGGGCCTCATATCACCACCGTATTCTGGGTCTCCAACTGCTGCCGCCATTTTGTGGGTCAGCCCGCCGTGTCTCGGGCACTTCACTCAGCTCCTACAGCACATCGGACCCCTTTCAAGCCGAGATATTGCACCTCGGACGTGCCCCCGGTATTCTGACGTATGCTGTGCTGCTTCGGTCTGCGATCAGGATAAGTAAACAGGATGAGATTGGGGCTCGGGCGCGGAGCTATCGGCTCACGCCGCCGTTCCCATCGGCGCTCAAGCCACGCCCCCGTGACTAAATGCTTATCTTTCTTTTTGCCACATTCTTTTCACAATACACATGTGTGCTATACTGTGTTCACTTGCTGTTCCTTACTGCTCTCACCCGCTGAGCAAAAAATAGTCTAACGTTGCTTGTGCCCATACCAATTTCCAAATAAGGGAGTAGTGACAGAGTATCCTTTAAATCTGAAACACTTCTTAAAATAAAAACACACCTAACCGAGTGATCTAAAATAGTAAGGAGAGGTAAAAAGTGAGGGCAGGCAAGGCATGCTTGAAAATGGGATGGATTCTCTTATTTTGTGTTCACATGAGGAAAACAATAAAAGTAGTCAATTCTGGATGAAATTTTTCTTGATGAGGACGGTGTTCAGCTTCTTACCTGAAGTGAACGAGTGAAAGTATTTCAGATCTCAGGACCGATCGTACGGTTCTTTCTTGCATTTCTTAATTTACTTCCTAACAATGTTTGTGTGTGCGTCTGTGTCTGTGGCTTACGACTAAAACTCTTGATTGCTAATTGGAGGTACCAGTCTTGAATATGGTGCAGCAGATTTTGAAGTTATTTCGTTCTTGGAAGCGAGGTGGAAGAACCATCCAGTTATACGTTCTCAATCCCTTGATGAGCCTTGGTTGTGCATTTTTGACGTGTTTATTAGCGTGAAGTAGATTTCTGAGATTCCAATTGACAGGACATTGCGGCTGAATAGCTGTGACAGAGCTATTGCTGCATCTTGGTTTTGAAGTCATGCTCTGGGACGTATGTTTTGACATTCAAGAGAAGCGAGAACTGGTGCCAGGCTCTCTGTCCCTAGTGTTGTGGACCTTGAAGATGGTGCTGCAATGCGATTTTCGAGTTAATGGTGAATCAGTCAAGGGTGCTTGCAGAGTAAATCTTCTCTTTATTACGTGTCAGTGGAGATCATAAGAACTGTTTTCATGGATTTCAACTTCAGGAAAGTCATTTGAACCCAATCTGTAGATGGTGGAAAGACCGTTCTTTTAGATGGTTGATGAGTCTGTTGGGCGAGTTTCAAAAGTAAAGCTGTGTTGTCGGAGTACTGACCATGCTTTTTTTTTTTTTTTTTTTTTTTTTTTTTTTTTTTTTTAAACCTTTATTGTACAAAGAGTGCTCACAAATACGGGCCTACAACCCAGCGGGCTGGCCACCACATAGTAGAAGCAAAATTCGCAATACAAGTTTGTCCACAGGATATGACAGCAAAAACACAGGAGATAAACCAAAAGCCATAGAGCAATCAGCAGGGACAGGATATTGGAAGGTTGATTTTCTATTACGGGAACGGGGAGTATAGGATCATGATGGGCAGTGAGTCAAACTACAAGGGAGGGGCCGTGGTGAGCCGCGAACCGGCGATCAGAAAAATACAGGAGAAGGCCAACACGAAGTAAACATATCGATAAATACAAGCACAATTGAAGCACCACAAGGATAGGCAATGGCGTTCGCCGTCCAGCGCCCACCCACCACAGCAACAACCCGACTTAACAAACCTAAGTAAAAAGACCCCATCGTAAAAGCAACACGATACGCACCCCAACAAAAGGAAGGAAGTCCCCCATGAAGAGGGAGGGGAAGGAAAAAAAAGGGAAAAAGAAGGGACTCCTACCCACCCACGCGCCCCCCGGCGACAAAGCAGGAAAACAGAAACCGGTACACGGCATACATTAAAGGTCGATGACAGAACACATAGCGAACCATAATCACAATACGACCGGAAAATCAATGCATCCGAAACACCCCAGGGGGACACATGACGAGACAGGGTCCCGAAAAAGGGAATACTCAAGAGCCATAGAACAAAAAAGGGGAAGAAAAAAGGGGGGGGGGGGGGGAAAGACCCCCCAAAGTGACAGACCCCCCCACCCACCCCTCAAGCCCACCCTGCACCCCTGCAGAAGGCTATGGCCTACCCCCCAGCAGCGTGCCTGTCGCCCTAAGTAGAACCCGAAATATAGAAGAGCAAAGAAAGACGGAAACAAAGACAAAAACGGGGGAGGGGAGGGGAACGGAAAAAGGGAAAAGAACACACACGGGAGAGGGCCAAGAGACAGTATTATCTGCATCCACCCACCCGCCTGAGACAAAGGGCAGAGCCCTCGGGAAGTCAAAAAGTATCAGGATACATTCCAGGAGTACCATAAAGTCACATATAAGCATACCGTTACATGCCGATCATCCAACCAGTACAAGACTACCGCACACAGAGGCAAATTTGTATCAGCCCTGTCCTTGTCTGTCCAAAGTTGTAGCGGTCCGATCCACTGAGAACCAGACCGCGAAGAACCGAAGGCATAGAACAGGGAGATCAGACGGCAGTCCAGATAAGACACATGGAGTATAACACGGAAGATCCAGGAAAGTCATAGAACATCGCACACAATGCAGGCACAGTTTCAGGGACAGTTCAAAAGAGGCCGACCCAGCTGGGTTGGCACAGGAACCATGGCCGGTCGGTCGAGGCGAAAAGAGGCAGGAAGAGTCATCGAGTCCAGGCCAGACGGAATCCGGCCCCCGGACCAGCGGCAAAGGAGACAGCACAGGACAATGAAGGGCAACGGAACTCCGCACACCCACAGACGCAGCTGTCGCCGGGGCCACTTTTCCTAGGATAGTTCCAGCCGCACCCTGCAACGGTGAAGCCACACCCGGTTTTGAGGGCCCGAAGAGAGGATCCACCTCCAGGGTGAAGACGGGTGCAGCCACAGAAGCTCGCCAGGAGTGTAGGGCGTCCAGGATATCCTTAAGTGTAGGAAAACCTTTACAGTATCCGGCACCCGGGCCATGCGGCGGGCCTCCAGCGCTCGTCCAGGCCCGGCTGAGACACTCAGGGTCGGCCGCCATCTTGGAAGCCCGGCGAGGCCGCGGCGGCCGTCAACCTCCGTCGGGGCAGCAGCGAGGCAAATGAAGACCAGCCGACCGGCGGCAGGGCACCCCGGGGCAGGAAGAGGGGCCACCAGAAGATGGGGACCCGCCGGCTCCCCAATGCCGCCGGTCCCGTTCTCCGAGTCCAGGCGGAGGAAATCAAAATGGCCGGACCGGAGAACAAAGGGGGAGCAAGCCGGATATACGAGTAGCCCCGTCAATGAAAGGCAGCGCCTCCACCCAAGGCCTCCGGCCCACCGGAGCCGGCCAGCAAGCACAGCCGGCCCACACGCACAACGGCCTCCACGACCATGTCCACTGCGCCATCAAGGGCCGATCATCGCGCTCCGACCCGTCCGGGCGCCGCCGAGAAGGTCCAGGCCAGCCCGCCCCGGAGGTCCCGAGGCGAGCGGGAGCGCAACACAGGATCCACGGCACCCAGGACCACCGGAGCAAAAGGTGAGTGCCTGCAAGGCGTCTTAGCACTACAGCACAGCAAAGAGGGCTTCCCGGGGCAGGATAACGGCAGGATAAATGAGAAAAACAGGCTGGCGAACGGAGCCGAGCTAAAACGCGGCCATCTCGGACGCGAGCTTGGCTCCTCCCCCTGACCATGCTTGATGTTCATGTAAGCCTGGAGTATGAACAGAGATTGCCAGTAAAGTATAAACATTCTGGCAGTGATGGGATCAAAAATGTACCTGTGGCACAGTTACCCGAATACATTTTGATTTTGAGCTCACTTGGACCAGTTACGTAGGTGTTTTGTTGAGATGACAAGACAACTATTTGAGGCTCATGCAATTTAAGGCCATCTGCAAAAGACAGTGATGTGGATGTGGAGGTCGAGCTTGGTCATCTTTATTGAATACTATACAGTCTGTATGTGATGAGGAGGGTGTCCTCTGGTTGGGGCTGTCTGTATACTGCACTGTTGTCTGAATCCTTGTGTGGCATGCTTATTCCTGCCTTCTTGGTGTTCTTACCAGGAATGGGAATTGACTTTGTAGTAGCTGGAGAAATCATCAGGATTATAGTTTGCTTGCTTCATTATCTAAAGGGTATGTCTTTATAGGGTGTCAGGGGTGTGATGCCTTGTATGATTGAGGCACAGTGAACCATAAAAGGGTGAATGGTAGGACATGATGTCATGTAATGCTCACGGTTATCTGTCAATTAAAAACAAACCTAAAGTATAATCTATGTCACCCACAATCCGTTTGCACATACTTGTATTTATCTCCAGGGCACTGCAATGTAATAAAAAGGTTCTGTGCGACTCTTCAGTAGCTTGGAAACTTCTGACGGGACTCATCCCTACCATTACATGTAACATGAAATGGGAGATGCCTGACAGTGACTTGCATAACTAGAGTCGGATCAGTCTTTTGAATTTGACCTGATGCAAGTGCATCTTTATAAAGAAATTTTGTTCTGAAAGTGGTGGCACCCCTGATCTGCATGAAACCATTTTCCTATCCCCTGTACATAAAGAAAGGCTTGTTGATGATCCACAGGCCGAGAAGGTTGATATTTTGTTTTTGAAAAATTAAATAATGGGGGTCTCAGATTCAAATGTCTTTTCTTCTCATTCAGTAGGTGGTAGGGGGATCAAAATTGATTGTTGATCGTAAATTTTATGAGTATTAACCTCTCATGTTGTCCCCATCCAGAACCTGCATGCTGCAGACAATGACCCCACAGCCCCACCGTACGACTCTCTACTGGTCTTTGATTACGAGGGCAGCGGCTCGGAGGCTGCATCCCTCAGCTCCCTGAACTCCTCCAACTCAGACGTGGACCAAGACTACAACTGCCTGAACGACTGGGGACCGCGTTTTAGGAAACTGGCTGACATGTATGGAGGTGATGAGGATTAAAAACAAAAAAGCCTCTCTGCAAGTATTTCAAAATGGCCACCTTCAATGGACAAAAGTTGTCGGAAGCAAGCCGTATACGCTCTTGGCACTGCAAAAACCAGCACTATGAAAATGTTTCTTGGTGGATTTCCTTGTGATAGTGTGCCATTTTATTTGGTTGAAAATACTTCTTATGTGTTAAAAATGTGTTTAAGTTGCGCAAAGAAAATGCTGTGCTGAATTATTTTATTATCTAATGTACCAGAAGATATTCTTCTAGTGGAGTGTTGCGCCATCTTTTGTACTGTATGGGGACAATGCCACTTGTTTCTATTTTTAAAACATTTTTAGCTGATTGCAGGAGATGATCCGATACTTTATTCTGGTCTTTCACGTGGATTAATCCCATAACATTTAGTATGTTGCCAGCACTCATTTACAGAATTTTCCTATCTTTTGTAGTTGTCATAATTTGCCAGAATTGTATTTTTGTATTATTGCTTTATTGCTTACAGGGTCTGGAGTTTTTGTAATATCTTTTAATCGTAAAATATATATATATTATATATAAATATTTAGGATTTGTGCTTCTATCTTTTGTACGTCGGGCAGTAAAAAACCCAAAGATGATTTAACAGTTACATGATTACAATAATCCTGAAAATGTTTGCCTTTTTTCCACTAGCAGTGATGAATGTTTAGTAAGGTTGTACTTCAACCTATGATGCAGTGGACTTCTTTGAGATATACCAGAAAGTGCAATTAGCTAGGAGCCAATCTCTCTTCAAATCAGCAACCATACTTCTGTTTATTTCCGAAGCGCAGCCGTTGTCTCTATGATGAATGCAGATTTGTTCTGGACTAGTGTTGGGATCAATTAATGGGATTTATATAGTTTCACCTGTTTATAAGTATTCACTGATGTAAAAAGTTGGTTGTTCTGTTGCACTACATATGATCGCTGAATTAAGTGCCACTTAAATTAGAGTAAGTTTGGTCATGGTTAAAATGCCAATTTAGTGGCTATTACTGGATGTGACCCACTTATTTGTCCGGCGATGGAACGTTTGATTCTTGCTTGTAATATACCAAAGAGTATATTTTGGCATGACCTTATGATGATGTTAATGAAGATTAACTTTGCAGGTTTGGTGATGCAAAAAAATGGTTATTATATAGCTCTTGAAAAAAACACAGGAATACATATAAATATATATGTATTCATACAATTCACGGGTTGCAGCTGTGCCATACAAATAGGATTTATTAAGCGCTCTCAGAAGCTCTAATTTTCAAGGATGCTTTTAAGAGTCACGTGTTAATGTTACTGTATGAAAATAAATCAATAAAGTGACAAGTTTTTAAAATAAAGTGTTTGCTCCTTATTTCTATACAGCTTATGGGTCCGGTGTCTGATCCATTTAGTTTCTGTGAACGTTGTGTTAACTAGGTTTGCCTTTTTTGGCCACCAGCACACTTGCTACCTCTTTTTCCTTCCTACTTCTCAAGTCCAGATCTGAACATTTCCAAATACTCCTTTGGGTCACGTTTTCTTTTCTGTTCTTACCCAAGAGCTTCTTCTCTTCTTCATTGTTTATTTTATGTAACCGTTCGTCCTGTGCCCTGTCTGTTTAGTGGTGGTTTACTCTGATTGATTTGTGGTGGCTGCCACTCCCTTCTTAAGCACTCACTCGGTTTGACCACTGGTGTATGTTCACTGAAAGCATTTGTTAATGTCTAGAACACTGGTGTTAGACACTGAACACCCACCCTCCTGTTCAGCACAGTTGAGCTGTTCACAAGCGCGTTCTCTCACACGCTTGCATATCCACTGCACAGGAAGCTATAACATTGCAAATACATTTAGTAGTTGTACAGCCCAGCCAACATTGCCTACTCATCATTCTATCATGTCGGGGTTCTGACTAAGCTGCCATGGATTCTCATCTGCCTGCCTCTTCCTGTTGGATGTTTCTTGGTTTACAAGCAGACGTAAAATTATTCGTACTGCCGTAAACTGTTCTGGGCTGTTCCTTTGAAGCCTCAGAATAGAGAAGCCAGAAAGTACTACTAAACAACCCCACTGCTCACCTTTTTAAGACGATGTCCCGAGGTACTGCGAAGGCGAGCAATCGGACAACGTAACGGGATGGCCCTAAGGTGGAAAATCAGATAGAGAAAAGGCAGGGACACCACTGTGGTAGGAGATAAAACACCGGTAAATTGGCCCTAGGATAGAATCCTGCACAAAACGTTTGATAACAGGTCACTGATATAGAAACCATGGATGCCATTACAAATATAAATCTCTTTCCAAAAGGAACTTGAATACAAACGAAATAAAGGATTTAACTTTTGCCCGTTTCCATCTTGTACATTTATAGAGCTACAGTAATCTCTGAAAAGGAGAACTAGCTTTACACACACTTACTGGTGATTCATTTCTTGGACTATAATCATGAAATACTAATGCCCATGCTGTGATGGAATTGAATATTCATGATCTCACAATGCAGGTTACCAGCATCACCTGCAGTACAATAGTGGCTCGTATAAAGTTGCATAGGGTGTCAAGTACCTTACACCTTGGTCTCCTACTGAGGCAAGGCGGAATAAACTTTATTGCCAACACCATAGCAAACCCAGGGAACGATGCGATGGACGCGGCCTGTTCACAACCTGTTGATTTGCTTTTATCCTTTATGCGCACCAAACTTTCATCCACAAACCATTATTAAGCAGCCCCCCGCCCCCCAATCTTCAATTCCTGCATTTTTTTCGACAATACTTATCGGTTGAGCAGGAACAATAGAGTATACATTTCCATTCATCCTCTGTTAACTGTTCCTCAAATCCGCACACCCACCCTATCTGCACCTTCATAGGAGTCTGAACTTTATACTCTTTTAGGGCCCCGTACACATGTGTGATCAATCTACACCTGTGCCCATTTCCAGAGCACGTGCTTTGACATAGTGGCGGTGGGAGAATCCGGGAATACGCTTTGCACTAACTTGGTATATAATATTCCAAGAATCGTCCCTGCACCTGAGTGAAAGCAATGAAGCAATCATTTTGGTGGAAATACTCCAATGTACGACAGACGCCTTCCCTACAGCGCATTAGTGTCATATGTGCTAATATTTCTTGTTTTATTTGCGCAGCAGAGCGTGCCTAAGAAATTACCCTATTTGGATTTAGTTTGTTTAGATTCCCGCCTTCTCATTCCCCTCCTATGCCTATGTTATGTTATAACAATTTATATCGCCCACTACTACCCGTAGGTGTCTAGGCGCATTACGGACCACATACTGCAGAGAGGAATTAGGTTTTAAAAAGCCAGGTTTTAAGATGTTTCCTGAATTCAAGCAAGGATGTGATCTTCCTAATAGCAAGAGGAAGAGTGTTCCATAGCCTGATGGTGCTGTGCCTAAAGCTCCTTCCCCCGCAGTTCATTGTTTTAACTCTGGAGGTAAGCATTAAGAAGGCCTTGGCTGAGCGTAGAGACCTACTGGGGGTATACCAGTTAAAAGCATGATGAAGAAACTATGGGCCCTCTCCATGAGCCTTCTGTGCAATACAGAGTGCTTTGAAACTTTACACGTTGGCCGACTGGAAGCCAATGTAGATCTTGAATTCCCGCTCTAATGGATTGGCATTTAGGAACTTCCAAAACCAATCTAGCGGTGGCATTCTGAACCAATTGCAGTCTTCTAAGTTGCTTAGACTGCACATTGATATACAAGGCATTACAATAGTCCAACTTAGTTAGGACTAATGAAGTTAGAACAGTTTTTCCTAGCCTTTCTAGGATGTAGGGAAGGATTTTACACACTGTTCAGATAGTATTAAATGCCGAGGACACCACCTTTGAGATCTGAGGTTTAAAATTACGTTTTTCATCTATTTTGACCCCCAAATTTTCGCTTTTGTCACTGGTGTCAGAGGGGGGTGCCAAGGAATCAGGCCACCAAGCAGGTGACCAACTAGGAGAAAGCTTACCGAAAAGCACCACCTCGGCTTTACTTGAATTTAATTTTAGGCAGTGCCTACTCATCCACTCACTCAGGGAGACCATACAGTCGTGGAATTTGGTAGAGTAGTTGACATCTTTGTCAATGGTAGAGATCACCAACTGGGTGTCATCAGCATATGAGGTCTGAACTAGATCAAATCTTCTAATCAGTGGAGCCAATTCGGATACATATATATTAAAAAGGGTACGGCCCAAGGAGGAGTCCTGCAGTACCCCACATGGCAGAATAAAAGGTGCCGATTTAAAATTGCCTAGCTGCACTGTGAGTTTTATCTGTTTAAAAAGATATTAAAAGCCTGAGAGCATTTCCTCCCAGACCCTATATACCTTTAGCGTTTAAGCAGCAAAGTATGGTCCACGGTATCAAATGCCGCGGACAGGTCCAGGAGGATAAGAGCTGCCGAGCCTCCCTCATCCATGGCGGCTCGGATTTCCTCAGTTGTCTTTATTAAAGCTGTCTAAGTGCTGTGGCATGATCTAAAACCAAACTGACTATAGTCTAAAACATTATTTTCCGAAATATGGTTAGAGAGTTCTGTATTTACAATCTTCTCCAGAATGTTGTCCGGAAGCGGAAGTCTCGCAATCTGTCGATAATTGGCCGGATCCGTTAGTTCTAAATTAGATTTCTTTATTAACAGTAGAGTGCATGCTTGTTTCCACCTGGTGGGAAATACTCCTTGTGGAAGCATCTGATTAAATATATCAGATAGTCTTGGACTGACGAGGTGGCTAATGTGATGAAGGATTCTTGAAGGGCAAGGGTCCTCTGGTGAACCAGATTTTGTTTTTATAAGAAGGGTAGCAATTTGCCCTGAGGATGTCGGGGTAAAATGTAAAAGGGGCGTTGTAGTTTTAACTTCCTCTTCTATTAAATTAGGATTTGGCAGATGTAAGGCAAACTGATCGTATATTTGATCGACCTTTGCCTTAAATGCCTGTGCTAAGGTATTATAGAAATCTTGGGTGCAGTTAGCCGTATCGTCCTTTTTAGGTTTTGCCTAGCGAAAGCTGCGCTCTGCGCAGCTTTTTCGCGCAGGCGAAATCCTGTTGAGAACTGTAGGGTGCTTTGGGTCGGCCCTCGTCATTGATTGGCTGGCTCCGTAAACGGAGCCTTGCCATTGGACGAGGGGCCTGTCCGTCAATGCCGGACCAGACACGGGGGCGTTCCTGACATTCTTTGCCTTTTGCCGACGTCACGCGACGCCGGGAACGCCCCCGAGTCTGGTCCGGCATTGCCGGCACTTCTGCGTCTCTCCTGCCCCGTGACTGGCCGGCCGGCCAATCCTAGCGCGGCCGGCCGGAAGTGCCCGCCCCCCGCAGCCCGGGGAAGAAGGAGAGGAAGACGGCAAGCACTATGGCGGCGCCCGCGGGGAGACCGGAGAAGTGCCTCTCCAACCTGCCGCTCTAGCTGATTCACAGCATCCCTCCAGCTCTCAGGCCGTGCAATCAGGCTCTCGACGCTGCCTGCCGCAGGTCACACCGCCCTCCCGACAGCCCAGCCCGCCTCAGATCGGAGTGAAGTGCAAATCAATATGGTAATTACATTCCCATGCTGAACCGCAGCCAGGCTGGTGTGGCGGGAGCTCCGAGCCTCAAGTCTTCGCTTCCAGGCGCTGCATTGCGGTTACACCTTTTCTGATCCATTCTCGGCAGGCAGCGCTTGGGGACATCTCAGAGTCCCCGGTCTCGCTTCAAGGCGCTGCATTGCATACATCCTCTCCTTACATAAGTATCTTTCGTTCCCTTTTTGTAGGGGAGGAGGTGCGAAGCCTCTCGAGGCGCTATGTTCCCGTCCTCCTGCGCTCTGAAAGTTGGTGATCTTCGCCCAGCCGAGCCCGTTTCGAGGCGCTGTATTGCCTTTTCTCCTTGCCCCCTCTTCTCATGGGCGGGTTGCGGCCGCTTCTCGAGGCACTGTGTCCCTGTCATTCTGTGCTCCGAGGGATAGTGATGTAGACACAACTGAGCCGGTTTCAAGGCGCTATGTCCCTGTCCTCCGCCTGTACTCTGAGGGTTGGTGATCTGCGCCCAGCTGAGCCGGCTTCAAGGCGCTGTGGCACCTCCGCCTCTTCTCTCGCCTCTCCCCCGTCCGCTCCACCCTCTCGGGGGTACCTCGGGGGTGGGGGGCGGGTACCCCCGAGGCCCGGAGCCCTCCCAGAGCCCTCCCGGAACCCGCGGGGCTGGCCCGGCTCCAGGCACACCAGCGCCTCACAATCGCGGCTTGTAGCGAAGTGCCTCTCCAACCTGCCGCTCTAGCTGATTCACAGCATCCCTCCAGCTCTCAGGCCGTGCAATCAGGCTCTCGACGCTGCCTGCCGCAGGTCACACCGCCCTCCCGACAGCCCAGCCCGCCTCAGATCGGAGTGAAGTGCAAATCAATATGGTAATTACATTCCCATGCTGAACCGCAGCCAGGCTGGTGTGTAATAGGCTTCAACACATTGACAAAGCCAACAGCTCTTACATAGGCGGGACCTGGCTTTGCCAATGCTTGCTATATATTTTCAGTTTTATATAGGCTATCTCGACCGAAGGTATTGGAGCGCTTTATATGAGCAGCGGTGACATCACACGCGGTCACATCCTATTTCAGGCACAGGAGATATAGTGGTGTGCCGAGGATCACAGGATGTTGAGACGATGCGAGACTCGAACTTGTTTCTTCAGTGCCACAGTCAGCCGCTCTGGTCCTTAGGCCACGTCCTCGCGGTGTTGCCTTCCCATCCGATATTACTCTTGTGGATTGTGGGGTACGCTTCAAAGCGCTGCACGTACCCCTCCCCCCCCTCCTCCATGTCGTCCTGTGGATGTGGGCGACTCTGAAGCCCATGGTCCGCTTCAAGGCGCTGCACCAGGGTCTACAGACATGTCCAAGGTCAGAGTCAAGGTGACCCCGTTGAACCCGGCTCCCTGGCCGTCCTCCGCCGAAGCCTTAACCCCAGCCCTCTCCCCCCGCCCCCACCGCGTTGACAGGCCAGAGTCTGTCTTCAAGGCGCTGCATTAAGTGTATACCAACTTTGGCACTTTCTATGCAGAGGGTGGGTGTGGCGGGAGCTCCGAGCCTCAAGTCTTCGCTTCCAGGCGCTGCATTGCGGTTACACCTTTTCTGATCCATTCTCGGCAGGCAGCGCTTGGGGACATCTCAGAGTCCCCGGTCTCGCTTCAAGGCGCTGCATTGCATACATCCTCTCCTTACATAAGTATCTTTCGTTCCCTTTTTGTAGGGGAGGAGGTGCGAAGCCTCTCGAGGCGCTATGAAGATTAATAAATGTTTTATATTTTTTTACTTTCTATGTCTGTCTGTTACATGGTTACAAGACGGGGGATCTTAAATGATTTTATATCTATGTATTTTATGGTCCCTGCCCTTTCCCAGCCTGTCCTCTCCCAGCCTGTCCTCTCCCAGCCTGTCCACTTCCAGCCTGTCCTTTCCCAGCCTGTCCTTTCCCAGCCTTTAAACTTCCAGCCTGTCCACTTCCAGCCTGCCCTCTCCCAACCTGCCCTCTCCCAACCTGCCCTCTCCCAGCCTGCCCTCTCCCAGACTGTCCCCTCCCTGCCCTCTCCCAGCCTGTCCCCTCCCTGCTCTCTCCTAGCCTGTCCTCTCCCTGCCTGTTGTCGTGTCCCGGCTGCAGCAGGCAGCAGCGTGCACTGCGTCCCCGAAGTAACAGCCCTAAAGCAAGCAAGAAGTACGCCCCCCTCCCACCAATCCCTGTTAGGTAGTGGAAACTGTCCAAACTGGGGTGCAGACAGCCCCTCTCACCTTTCGGCCTGGTACCACTGCACCAGCCGCACTACTTCCCGAACTGACCGTTCTCCACTTCAGCCCCGTCTAAATTACAATTCATGCTTGTGACCCTTTTGCCTGCTTGTGCTTGTTTTCATGACCCTGTTGCCTGCTTGTGCCTCCGTGTGCCCCTGTTGCCTGCTTGTGCCTCCGTGTGCCCCTGTTGCCTGCTTGTGCCTCCGTGTGCCCCTGTTGCCTGCTTGTGCCTCAGTGTGCCCCTGTTGCCTGCTTGTGCCTCCGTGTGCCCCTGTCGCCTGCTTGTGCCTCAGTTTTCGTGCCCCTGTTGCCTGCTTGTGCCCCTGTTGCATGCTTGTGCCTCCGTGTGCCCCTGTTGCCTGCTTGTGCCTCTGTGTGCCCCTGTTGCCTGCTTGTGCCTCTGTGTGCCCCTGTTGCCTGCTTGTGCCTCTGTGTGCCCCTGTTGCCTGCTTGTGCCTCCGTGTGCCCCTGTTGCCTGCTTGTGCCTCCGTTTTCGTGCCCCTGTTGCCTGCTTGTGCCTCCGTGTGCCCCTGTTGCCTGCTTGTGCCTCCGTGTGCGCCTGTTGCCTGCTTGTGCCTCCGTGTGCCCCTATTGCCTGCTTGAACCTCCGTGTGCCCCTATTGCCTGCTTGTGCCTCCGTGTGCCCCCGTTGCCTGCTTGTGCCTCCGTGTGCCCCTGTTGC